>NC_086235.1:33445000-34757500 GCF_036321145.2 Pelmatolapia mariae
GTTCATGTTTCACATCCAGATTCTTGCTCATTTTGTTGTCACAGTTTTCATCGTTAATCTTAGTTTATTCCAGTGGAGGTTTCAGTTTAGGTTTTCACTTGTTTGGCCTTGTTGCCTCTTTATGTTATCAGCCACAATAAAGGCTCACTTTTTATTAAACCTTAGTTCATTTCTCCTGTGTCTGCTTTTGGGTCCGTTTCATAAATACACCAGCGTTCCCCGCCATAACACTTCTGACATTAGAGACAGTTTTATTGATGACTTCTATTGATGTTAGGCCAATCAGAAATCCATCTTTGATTGAACCCCAAGTAACTTGGGTTGCTGTCACCTGAAACAGGCATTCTGACAATTCTGAAACTGGGAAAAACTTACAAATGACTGCAATGTCTTATTTTCAGCCCATCTTTCTATACTGTAGTACCTATGTTAATGGCTAGTTAAAGCATGGTAGTTCTATGAATGCTGAAATGTTGAAAAAAACATTCAGGTAATGAATGAACTAATGAACACACTGGAACAATTAGAATAATGTTATTCATTCTGAAGATGCCTGAGATCATTATTTCATCCCACTCCACACTGTCAAAATGAAATATTTAGGTATCAATATTTCTCCCAGACTCTCACAGCTTGTTAACCCTAATTACACCCCTCTGGTAAAACTGCTATTCAATTCAAATCACTTTTACTTGTATCACATCAAAATCCCAACAACAGTGGCCTCAAGACAAATATCTGTGGCTTAAGAGTAGACTTGTAGTCAAGACCACCTAAACCAAGACCATGACAATACCAAGACCAGAGGGTATCGAGACCAAGACAAAACCAAGACCAAGACCAAGACAGACCGAGTCAAGACCAAGACAAAGTCGAGACAAGACCAAGACCGAGACCGAGATCAAGACAAAAAAGTCTTTAAACTGCAGCCAGGTGCTGCTTCGTTTACGGGTGTCAGGCATATTTATGTGTTTTTGCGATGCACTCGCACAGCCCTCTTTCGCTGTCTACTGTCTCACTCACTTACTGAGAGGACAGACGCACGCTCCACTTGACTGTCGCGTCTCTCACCCTCTCTGTTTTTCACATAATGATATTATCCTATATCCTCGCATGTGATTGGCCACAATATGGAGGGATTGGAGCATAGCTGAGCCACTGTGTGAGAGTTGAGCAGCAAAAGAAAATTAAGTGAGGAGCCGTCTCTCGCTCAATGGGAGTCAACTCTTCTGATTCACTACAAAGCACTCTCTAAGCACGGCCTTAGGGCTGATGCTCTTGCTCATGACACATTATCGAACGTTACGTTGTGTGTCATGGATACTGTTGACTCCAAATCTCCCGACCACTATGTCGATCTGATACAGCAAGACCGAGACAGCGAGACCAAGACAAGACTGAGGGATCCGAGACCAAGACAAGACCAAGACCAAAGTCCGTCGAGACCAAGACAAGACCAAGACCACGTAAAAGTGGTCTCGAGACCGGTCTCGACACATCCAACTCTACTTAAGAGACGGAACACGTCCAATCGAAAGGTCGGTGGCTCCCTCCCACCTCCTCTAGTATGCATGTCAAATTATCCTCGGGCAACATACTGAACACACTGTGTGACTGGATGAATGAGGCTTATAGTAAAAAGTACTCTGAGTGCTCAGAGTAGGAACATATCAGTCCTTTTACCATAACAAATAACTGCGTACAGACAACTTGATGATTGCATCCTTGCTTAAGAAAAACACTTCACAACATCCATCCAAGTGAAAAACACTCTCAAAGAGGTCGTTTTGTGTAGGTTCTCAGTAATCCAAGTCATGGTAGTCTTAAGAGCTTGAAAAGAAGGTGAATGCACTTCTGTGTGTTTTTTAAAGACATTTCAACTTTCATCCAAGCAGCTTCTTCAGGTCTAAAACCAAAAGAGTCCCAGGTATGTAAACCGTAGTGTGGGTTGTCCCTTAGGAGGTGGTCACTGACCCACATTCACAGCAAGAGTAAAAGATGGCCTCTTTCACTCCTCTTGCAAACCGTCTGTCTTCTGTGAACACTGGCATGTGTTCGCTGAAATGTGAACACTGGCATCCTCGAAAGAGTGAGCCTTATCTTTTACCTCGATAAGGGTTAGTGTATCCTTGTCAAAATAAACATCGAGCGTTTAGAACAAGGT
Source organism: Pelmatolapia mariae (assembly GCF_036321145.2). Taxonomy (NCBI): domain Eukaryota; kingdom Metazoa; phylum Chordata; class Actinopteri; order Cichliformes; family Cichlidae; genus Pelmatolapia; species Pelmatolapia mariae. The sequence continues at coordinate 33,447,165 of NC_086235.1, forward strand.
TACACTCAAGAGCAAGAATGCCAGATTAGAAAATACCTAAAAGAGTAAGCAGCAACTCAAAGCTGTTTGCATTTAGCAGACGCTCTGCAGAACGCTCAAAGGAGAAAAAGAAGCATTTAATATACATGGGTCTCTGATCAACAGCAAGCAGGGGCAGATACTGTACTTTCTTACTTGAAAAGGTGACGTTATTAGCAAAAACAAACTGTGCTGTGATTCTGTTTATATTTATGTGTAAAATGATAACTCTGGGAAAAAGTTAAAAGCAACAAAAGGTCTCTTACTGTTCAGTCAAACTGTGCACAGCTGCTCTCTGTCACTCTGATAAGCCTTGCTGCACATGAACACAACAGAGAGAGCGAGGGGGGGAAGAGAGAGAGCTTTTCCTACGTTAGGAAAGCAGCACTTTGTTGCAAAGTGTAAAGATACTGTCTACAGACTTTCTCCATCGCCATCCACTACATTGATATGAAAAGGCTAAACTCTAAAAGCTGGCAACACTGAGCACCACAGTAATTAAATGTCTGAGTACAGCCCTAATATTAAATCAAAACATTTGTTTGTTTTGTCTTGGGGGTTTTTTTATGTCTAAACTAAGCAGTTTTTATATGTGGAAAAATGGCTAACAGGAAGATAAACTACTGGTTATATCAGCTAACATGTTGGCTGTAGCTTAAGGGGCAAAAGCTTGGCTAATACTGTAGGAGTTAAAACCCTGGCATACAAAGAAATGTGTTAGTACCAGTGGCACTGTATCTATCTATCTATCTATCTACAAACATGTAAACTATGTAGTTTGTATTCAATTAGCTGTTTTGGAGGCTTCTCCATGCTGACGAGAATACATTTTGGAGTAAGTTGAACAGATGTCTCAGATTAACGTAGCATCTTCAGTCATATGAAGGTAAAGTCACAGGAAAAATTGACTTCTACTTCCTGTGTAATAGAGGTTAGTGGGAGTGGAAACACCTACATGACTTCATGGTGATATGGGTATTCTGTGTTATTTGTATCTCTCTTACTCCTACGCACAATTCCCACATTCCTAAACAGAGTCACTGTACGCCATTTATGAATGTCTGCCTGCGTTTGCTCTCTTGCTGTCATGCTCGCTCTGTCTCTATCTCTCCCTCACTCTGATGATGGGACTTGTGGCTCGTGTATCTGTAATGCCATTACAGTACTAAGTGCCTCACAGGCTCAGTGCACTCTGTCCTTTGTTCATTTAGACTTTATATTTCAAAAGACCTCAATCCGATATCTCCACATTATTTTAAAAACACAATCACAATGCAGTCCAATCGAATGGGCCAGGTTGGTTCATGGCCTTCTTCCTCATTTGTTTGTTTTAGCCGGTGCTAAGGTTGTCAAACAAAAAAAAAAACAAATAAACAAACAAGAACAATAAGATATTTTTCAATACTAAAATCAATTCTGAATTATATATAGAAACTCATTTACAATAGTATCAATACCATTTCAATACCAGCTGCACTGTCTTTGTCTCCTCCAGCTGAAGATGGTAACGTTAATGTTCCCAACACTGAGCTACACTTTAGGAGGAATTTCAGAGGTCGGTAAATCTCTCCTTTCAAAAACAATGACGTATTAAACAGTTATTATAAATGTTAACCTGGCCAGCAAACGCATTAACATTAGCCATTCAACTATTAGGAATTACCCGATATTAGCCATCTGTTTTCATTAAGGTAGAGGCTAGCGGACTGTGGTTAGATAGAAGATGAATCATTATTCCTGGATGAATGGGTTTTGGATGGAGCAGATTATGGACACATGGAGAACCAGGCTGGCTGCAGACTGTACAGCACAGCAGGTGAACTGAGTGTGGAGAACTAAACTGAGCAAGTAAAGAGTTAAATCCAGAGTGGGACAGGCAAAATTCAGTACTGGTGAGCAGAGCTGAGGATGTAAACATTTGGAGACTGACGGAGCAGGGTGAATGATGGATGAGAGATGGATGAGAGGCTACAGTTAGATGTGGACAGGATGATTGTGGTGGGGAGTGGTTGGTGGCTCAGCTGCAGGGGAGGGGGTGGAGGGGGGGGTTTAGGGTGTGGTTTCAGGGGAGGCTGGTCATCACGATTGGAAAGCATCACTAATCTGCCGGGGCCAGAGAAGAAGAGAGGTGGTAGTAGTGAGAAGAAGGAGCTGCCAAGCAATGAGGAGCTGAAAAGCTGCCGGTGAAAGCACAACAGTACTGAAAAGCACACTGTAAATAAAGACTCGCCTCACACTGCCGAGCGCAGGTCATTCCTGCTACAATCATAAACGTTAACTTTTCTGTTAGAGCCAACAGTGAGGTCAGCTTTAAAATGCAGGCAGCGACCGGTGAGTGCATCTTTTTGTTAGCATAACTAATACCACACTGTTCCATAATGCTCTTCTTCTACATTAGATTATTTAGATGTGTTAGGGTAGAGCAGCACAATAACTATGCTTATTAGTAGTTTCTTGAATATATTTTAACTTCACAATCTGTAATCAAATGACCTAAACCATTTTCTAAAATGAATAATGATAATAATTTAATGTTAAATACTTATTTTGTATTTACTAGTTAGTTAACATATCAAGATATGACTTGTTACTTGTGCTGCTGCAGAATGGGGTCAAAATCTTCCCCATGGTACTGAAAATGGTATCGAGTATTTAGTATTTTCCTTTGTATCTGTATTTACTTTAAAACTCAAGTATCATGACAACAATAACCAGTGCTCCTATTTTGTTTGTGTTTTCTTTGTAATTAACTATATTTCATTATCATAAGGTGGAGTGGTAGCAACATTGGGTTTCTCTGAGCTATAAAATTAGGGACCAGTTATTCTCCTCAGCTAGATACCAGATGTTATATTTAAGCTTCGACTTCTAAAAAAATGTTTTAAAAAAAGCTCTTCAGAACCTACATCATATAAATATATTATTAACTGTTCTTATTATTTCCAAAGAACAGCTCAGGCACAAATTCAATCTAATAGAAAATGATATATGGATATAAGAATATAAAGCCATTTAAAACAGTATAGGTCCAAATTGACATAAACTACAGTACAGTGATCCTGCCACTGATTTTCAGGTATACTGTGCTGTGAGGTATTATCACCGCATTACTCAGCATTTATGCTGAAACTATGGATGAGCAAAACAGGCTCAAAATTATATCACGATATTTCAAAGACATTTGTGATAATGATATTTATGAATGCAGAAAAAAAACACATACACAACATTTTATTGGTGACTGCAGCTTGCAGGCAAACAGACTGACGCGGTTCGAGGCTGGTAGCGGCTCTGGTTGAGCCATAACTCAAGCTTGTAAAATCAAGTTAAAACTGGCAGTTAACTTCCAATTCACACACAGTATAGCTGTCACTTGAGAACGCACCATGTCAGAAACAAAAGAATTGTTCATCCTCAGAAAGCAGGGGATGAATATACAAAGTTATCACAGATTTCCAAGTGTCAAGGACTGGAGTGTGAAGTAAAAAAGGAATTCAAAGAAAGCCACACGGTAAAGAACAAGCCTGCCAGAGGTAGGAAACAAAAGATTTTAAAGACCCTGGATTTGGATTTCAGTACAGCAAACAAACATGATATTACTAAATATCATCAACAGGCTAAATGAGTGAACTAAATTAGCAAACAAACCAACAAACTAAATGATTTTACTATTACTAAATTAAAGCAATCTGTTGGTAATAATGGTGCCACTCTGCGTGGTTTGAATTATATATATCTAGACTCCAATTTGTCCATGTAAATGGTCTTCCTAACTCACTAAGGTTAATTATGGAGTTCCACAAGGTTCCATGCTAGGACCACTTCTATTTAGATTACACGCTGTTTTTCAGGCTTCCCTTAGAGCTATGTATTATCTGCATAGCAATGAAAATGTGTGCTCTCCCTCCACATGACACATATTAAAACATTCCTGCAGTTTAACAGCAGAAATGTCTTAAAAGCTTAAAGGCCAGATGACTTCGGCCTTCAGTGACACTGTGAGGACTCCTGAAATCATTTTTGACTAGGACATGTTCTTCAGTGTTCACATTAATGCACAAATAGGAGACACACCATTTAGTTAAACTGCAGAAATGTCTTTAAGACGTAAAGACCTGACCTTCCATTTTCTGCTTATAAATTCAGATAAAACTCAGGTTATTCTACTTGGCCCTTAAATTCTCAGAAATATGGTATCGAACCAGATGCTTACTCTGGATGGCATTACCTTGGCCTCCAGTAACACAGTGAGAAATCTTGGAGCCATTTTTGACCAGGCTATGTCCTTCAGTGCACATATTAAACAAATATATGGGACTGCTTTCTTGCATTGGCACAATAACTCTAAAATTAGAAACATTCTGTCTCAGAATGATGGAGAAAAACTAGTTCATGCATTTATTACTTCTAGGCTTGACTACTCCAACTCATTATTATCAGGTTATCCTAACAACCCCTTGAAAAGTCCTTCAGCTGATCCAAATTGCTTAAAGGCCTCCTTGACCACCTTGTAAACACATCACTACTTTCCATCCACTGTTTCCTCTGCCTGTCATATGGAGCAGGTGGTAGAGCCGTGCTTGTTTGAAATATTTGTTTTCATTTGGGTCACAAGTCACCAGCTGCTAATATCATCTTGATTGTAGTTTAACACTAAAGTTTTACCTTTTTGACACGACTGACTGCGTATGTGCACAATTCCCCCCAAAAATCCAATATAACGTGAGTGACATGGAATAGTTTGTTTTACTTTATATTGTAAGCTGTTTGGTGAAAGACATTCACATTTTCTTAGAGACAAAGTGTTCCCTATATTAATAAAAAAAACTCTTTTTATTACTCACGTTCACTGAAGTGGGAGCTAGAATCAATTTTCCAGACTATTTGTCCTTTGTGAGATCCATTGATGCCTCGGTTCTTGTAGTCCAGAAAGTTCTCAGATAACGTCTCATCTGGAAAGAGAGATGAATGAGAGCTCAAACCATACTGCACGTCCAAGCTTCTGAATTTCTTTCTGTAATGTATTGGCAACAAAATAAAATAATAGCTGAAACTACTGGTATTCACTTATACAACTGGACAAGTGGAAATTCTTTGCTTTGAGAGAAAGTAAACTCTGTCACTTCTAAGGTTTTACATATCAGGACATGATTATTTGGCCCTTAGCACATCTGAAAATTAAATAAGCGCTTTATGTATGAATGTATCAGTCTGTTGTATCGCTGTGGAGAAATGTTGGCCCACTATTGATTTTAAACAATGCTTAAGTAGTTTTAGATTTTTGATCGTTCGCTTATGTACGCCTCTCTCGTGGTCTTGCTGCGTCATTTTAACAACACCACCATGTCCACCACGAACCCTTCTGTGTACCAGAAGGTTTCCAAAAGTGTTACTTTATTTAAGTTACACCCCACTAAAGGTGGTTATACAAGATACTGAATCATAGGGTGTAAATAATTTTTCACTCACTGCTTCTGCATTTGGCTTAGTGTTTATTAAATAAATAATTTATGATATAATAATATAACAATTATTTCTTCTAACATAATAGCTCATGTGCTGTTGCTCATCTCAGGTTGTATTTACCTCATTTTAAGACCTGCTAAGGCCTGATATGTAAAACCTTAGAATTAACTGGGTGTACTTTGTTTTTAATGTGACTGTATGCTTGCAGATATTGCCTATCTAGAACAGACTACCTGATGCATGACATGCCTGCTTGAATGAAAATCTATAGCACAGACTTCAGAGCTATCAGCTTTTTCAGAGAAGAGCACTGAAGTTACATTGTTGCTTTGTGTCTTAAAGCTTCATTAGCAAGCCTAAATGTTACCTTTAGTCAAACAATAACATAAATGCATACAGAAAAGTAAGTAAGGTAAATGACTACAAGTGGTTTGTGCATGCTGTAATATCCAATTTCTAACTAACCACTTGTGCTGTCTATTTACACACATCTTTGATTTATTTTCCACCTCTGGGATTTATGCTGCCATTTTTAAACAAAGAAAAATGGCACTAAAATCATGATGTGATAACCATCACAGCAGAGGACAGCTCTAAAATCTCAAAGCATGTGACATCTTACCAACTAAATACATCCCAATCCAGTCTCCAGCATCCACTTCTTCCTTGATGTCCCATGTGATCACCAGGTCTTCGGACTGGCCTATGATATAGTGGGAAGAGCTGATGGTAAGAGTGGAACGTGCATCTGGAGAGACCAGATCAGTGTCGCTGGTGGAGCGTGACAGTCCCAACATAAAATCCTGGTTCAGGCCATTGACAGCAAAGGACTCAGGGCCATAGCTGTGCCGAACCGCATCCTTACAGCGCTGGCGGGTCTGGCTGCTGCGAGTTGGGGATGCCATGGCCGCCAAGCCCAGGAACCGATTTTGGTACAAGTTCTGCAACGACACACACAGAAAGAAGCTTTTAGCAGAAACAAAGCTACAAAAACACGAAGTACCTACAGTGGTTGAAAATTTGTGGCTGCTTTAAAATGTAAAAGTGCATTTTCATATACAATATAAATTTATTTGACCGGCTTTTGTAAAAGCAAAATAAAAAATAGAAATAGAAATCTGTCAAAAACTTGTTTAAAACAATAAAGTGACTGAATTCACGTTTTTATACACATTTTGATCACTATGGTGGTCAGTGCTCTCTCTTATGCTGCTGTGTGTTGGGAGTGCAGCTTGGTGGACACCAAAACAAAAAATATCCTCAATATCAACTCGATCACACAGCTACAATGCAATGATAACGCGCTGATAACAGAAATCGGTCATGTATTTTAATGTTGTCTGATGACTGACGTCAAACACAGATCTTCTTCCAGCTAGAAGCAGAGCAGCTTGTGTTTGCTAACACAGCAATATTCTGTTAATCGTTTAGCAGATTGTTTTTTAACTGTGACCAACAGCTGAAATGCAAGCTACTAAATCAGTGTTAAATCAGCCTGCCAGTCATCCTGTGCCACTGTAGGGACGCACCACTGCCTCTGTTCTTCTAATTTGACACTTCCAATCCAAAAAACAATCATGGAATTTACCTTCACCTTATTATTATGTGTGTATAGTCTGTGCTTTATCTCTTAGTTATAGTAAGTCTTTGTGCCCTAAGTTAATATGAAGATTTTTTAGTGCCAAAGTTACCCCTTGTACATGATGTGTCAGCTTGTGGGTCCCATTTGAACACTGATACAGTGAGCCAGTTAGATGATGACACAGTTTTTGTAATTCTGTCTCTGTACTGAAGTTCAAACTTTTTCAAGTTTTTAACAAAAGCATGGCATTCAATTCAATTCAATTCAATTTTATTTATATAGCGCAACAACAGTCACAATCACAACAACAGTCGCCTCAATGCGCTTTATATTGTACAGCAGATCCTACAATAATGGATACCATTATTGTAGGATCACAGTAGAAATTGCAGCCATTCTGAGATATATAACCACATTTTCAGAGTCTCAACAGGAATTGGTCAACTGATGTACAAGCTGTTTCATGGTCAGGTCTGTTAGGTCTCTGCCTATTATTCCTTGGCAGCCACACAAATAAAATATATGTAGGGCACTCTGAATGTTCAACTTGGATGTGTCAGTTTTTCACCGAGGCCATCAATAGGCTGAAAAAACAAAAATAAACCTATCATAGAGAAAGCAAAAATTGGCCAGTGCTTTCTTTCTGTTATATCACTTACATCCAGCAACACCAAAAGGCCTGGAAGACTCAGAACAAAACTTATGTGGACGATACCAGAATTCTTTTCTTGATTAAGAAAAATAACTTGATGTCCAAAGTGTACAATCAAGAGACAGAGAGGGTTACAAGAATGGCAAACCACTAGTTACCCTCGGCAACTGGAAGAGCCTGCAAAGTTCTACAAAAAATTAACTTGTGCCAGAATGATGGGAAGAAAACAGTATGGAGGAGGAAAGGCACAATTCATGATCTTAAGCATACCATCACATCTATCAAACATGGTGGAGACATGGGCACACTCATCATTTAAAAAACTGCATTTTGTATTTACTTGGTTTATTTTTGACTCATATTAGAATTTTTGGATGATCTGAAACATTTAAGTTTGACAGACTGTACATTCACTTGACTGTACAGAAGTGGTGCTGAAGGTTCTATGATGTCTTTTATATTTGTGAAAGCCAAGGCCTATTAACTTTTTGTTAGTATGATTAACTACAACTTTGCCAGCATAAAAAAGATTTGTTTGACAGCACTCACTGTCAATACAACGGGAAAGTCCAAGGAACTCAGGGAAGAGCTATGAATGAGGATTGCAGATTTACACAAGTTGTGAATGTCTCTTAGAGCCATTTCTAAGCAACTCGAGATTCCAAGATCATCAGTCCAAACACCTGCATGAGAGTACAAGTTATTTGGATGTGTCACCGCTTTGCCAAAGTCTGCAATAAGACCCTCAGATTAGTTAGGGTGTTCAGGAACAACTCAGGTCAACTGACATGAACTTAAAGCTGCTGCAACACTAGTCTCACTGTTTACAGTGAAGCCAGTTTTACATTATTATGGACAGAGGGTGCTGACCAAAAAACACACCTGCTCCAAAATGTTCAAATTGATCCAAATGTTTGTCCAATCCATTGTCCAATGTTTTGGAATGGACAAAGCAAGCTAACACTAAGCTTCTGGAATGGCCTTCTTCTCATCTCTACTAGGGCTGTTTGATATAACGATATATATCGGATGACGATATGAAAACGTCTATCGTTTCATATTACGCTATTGTTTGTTTTGTGGTGTCGCAAAATAAACTGTTTACGGCAATATTTTTTAATCGTTTTGATGGTCACTGTAGTGGCTATATTCATTTTTTTAAAGTTCTCTCTTTGTCTTATATTTAAAATAACCACACTACGGACAGACAGGCGACTGTTTTCACACGTTGCCGTTAGGAACAACGGTGGTAAACCCAGCCGCCGTCCGCTTGTTTATTTTCCACACAAACCTTTCACAATAAAGCTTAAGATCCTGTTGAGATTTTTCAAAATAAACTGAAATGATGACAAACAGAAGGACCAGTCATAACAACACGAGGACCTTATTTCTAAACGAGGGGCTAGCACGGACATGGTTTGGTTATGAAAAGTCTGACACGGACCAGAAAACTGTACTATGCAAATTATGCAGGAAACCGGTCCCCACCTCAGACTCAAACACGACAAACCTCTTCTACCACCTACGCAAGGATCACGTGAAAGAGTAATCAAAGAGAGTTTAGGGAGCAGAAGCAAAAAAAGAGCCGTCAGGTGCTCAAAATAAACCTTAGACTCAAACATTAGAACAGGCCTTTCCCCACAGCATGCCATGTAATAAATACTCACAAAGAAAATGGCCATTACAAACTTATATCTAAAAATATATTGTTACATGCATTGGTCAAAACACCCGACTCGCAGTACAGGTAAAAGCCAGAAAAATAATTCAAATGAACTCTACCAATTTGAAAAACAGCCTGTACCGGACTCCAGGTGAGACCATAGAATGCTTTGACACTGCTAACGTCAGCGGATACAGCCCAAGGTTCAAAAGATGACAACATTGTTGAGAAATTTGGGAATTGATTATTATTGATTATATTAAGTTCAGGAAAGAAGCAGAGCAGCATGTACTGACTAAAGTAACTGACCTTGATTACAACTCACTGCCCACTCTATCGAGACAGTACTGTACTTCATGTGAACAAAGGTGTACCGTTTAAAGAATAAGCGGACCAAAATTAGGTGTCAGTTTTGTTTTTCTTTTCCTTTGTTTACATTTGAATGTTTCTACCCAATAATTGAAAACAGTTTGTTTGTATATAAAAAACTGATGCAGTGTAGAGGTAGTTTTTTTTCTTGTACTATGACTACTTTATTTCTTTGGAACTGACCAAAGTTTTAAGTTTTCAATTTGTGAGTGTTCTTCTGTAGCACTTTAAGCTGTAAGCCGAGTCAATTAAGGTTTTAGTTTATCATATATAGCTATCGTATTTATTTAAAATACAGTTGTGGAGTTTTTACAGTTTACAAATAAGATTTTTTTTTTATCATCCAACCAATGTGTGTGTGTGTGTTTGTGTGTGTGTGTGTGTGTGTGTGTGTGTGTGTGTGTGTGTGTGTGTGTGTGTGTGTGTGTGTGTGTGTAAAATTTGCAGCAGCTTTCAATATTCCTTTCATAAATGCACAGCAGAAGCTGGGTGGAGGTACACATACAAAGAAGCTGGAGAGTGATTGCAGGAAGGAGGGGGCACTGACCTTGAAACTACAGAGCTGCATCAGCATAATGACCAGTCAACCCAAAGCAGACCAAAACCTGAGGGAAGTGGGAGGAGAACGGTGGGGTGTTACAAACCACAGAAACAAAAAGCAGAAGCAGTGAATGCAGAGGAGAAAGTGAAGTAGGGTGTTAGAGGGGGGGAAACATCATCATCGTCTTTTCATACTTCATCTTTATCAGATAAAAATATGAATACTTCAAGAAAAGAAGCACAGATGGAGAAACAAGTGGAAACAGAGACATGGAGAACACACAAATGTAGCACAGATAGAACAGACATATAGACTCAACACAGTTACAACACATACAACAAAAATCACTTTTCATGTGCATCTGCAGATGTTCACATGGTCAGTGTTCCTGCAGTGGAGAAGCAAACCTACAAATATTAACAAGAAGTCTCTGAATGTTGTTTTCTGTGAATTCACTGGAATGAAATCAGACGCTAGTAGAGAATCACAACCTGAAAATATGAAACTTCAATAAAAAATAAATATCAGTAAAAAAATAGATAGGAGGAAGACTAACTATTATGGGATGACTGGGCAGTAAATTGAATTTTTAATACTGACATATTATGGAGCTGTGTCACTCTACGTAACCAAGGGTTAACGGACTAGCAAAAAAGTACCACGGATCCTCGCTCTCCACACAGCCCCAGGCCTACTATCACTGTGTTATATAAGCAAACAGCCACCCTGGCTCATAAAATGTCCCGAGGCACTGAGGGAAACACAGCATTAGTGTTACAATATACACAATATCTTGCAAGCAATACTTAGCATTACTTCCACATGTGGGGCAACAGCGGAAAAAGTGTTGATTTGTAGAAGCAAAACACTTAGAAAATGCTCTCTTCAAGGCTGAACAAATGAGCATATATGAGTTTTCTGAGATGTGCTATATCGAAGCAAAGTCTCTGTCCTGGTCCAAGTTCTGGACTATTTTGTTGTTGTTTTTTCTACCTCTGCTATGGAAGTTACAATTTTGGTTTGGATTTTCCATAAATGTCTGTCTGTAAAGATGAAAGCTCAGAAAGTTTAGAAAGAAAACATTGTAGAGGTGTAGATTGGGCTCAACAATCCATTAAAACGTAAACATAATTTCCTCTGGGATTAAAAAAGTATTCTGATTATGAAATTTGGCTTACATCCACTGCAGTCTTCAAGGTCATCTTAATGACCTTGTCTTCAAGGTCATTAAGATGTCTTCAAGGTCATCTTAATGACCTTGAAGACTGTGGCCTACAACCAACCAAGTCTTAATGACTTGGTTGGTTGTAGGACTAGCCTTACTCAGGGCAGATACACATGGAGACACAAAAAGAAGAAAGAAGAGAAATAACAATTTAACATAAACCAGTGACACACTCCGGGGCCTGATCAACCCTGGCAGGGACTCCTTGGATGAGGGTGTCTAGTGATAATGGCCGAAACACCCGATGAATCCAAGGTCCACTACTGACGATGTGTCCCAAATTTTAATAAGATAATCTAGATCAGATCTCTAATCACTAAACCTAACCAAAAAATGGCACATTAGCTTGGGTAAAAGACCGAAAGTGGAGGCACACAACGATGGTAAAGTTTCTGGGCTGCCTTTCCTCATAACAGCCATCCCTCAAGATTCTCTCCATTTAAAGCAATGCATTATCAGGGACTACAACATCTAGTCCTTTTACTGAATCATGTATTAGTTGAAAATTGACAAAAAGTCTTGTAACCATTATTCTAACAAATGTTGTGTGCAGCCAAAATATAGAAAGTAATGCATAAGGATTTAAAATATAATTCCATATTCCACCGCTAACATCTCCTCTAAGGTCACCAGATTGATCTGAAGGGCAAAGTGCTAATAATGCCATATAGAGCTATTTAAAACTTACTGCCACTTTTTATATTGACAACAGAGAGTAATACAGGGAATGATATGTGGCCATTCTAAATATCATGATATGTTATTCTGACTTTGTAATGTACATCAGAGTAACAGGTTCTAACCATTTAAATACATAACAATTTGAATACATGCGCACTGTTCTGAATAAATATAAATTCTGAGGGTGAAAATTTGATATTTATTGTTAAACATTTTTCACCTTAATAAAAAAAATGTATTTAAAAAAAATAATTGTATTGAAATTTATGTCAGATATATTGAAATTGGTTTCAATAGGGCAAATAACAAAATCCTGCACCTTGCACTCATTTCCACTCTGTGAGTGCTACTTGTTGAGTTCAGCTTTACTATTAATTACACTCTGCCTATGGCCTATGGTCAGTGTACAGTCCTTTCTATAACCATTAGTCTTATGATTTAAGGTCCATGTTTGCCTTTGACCTCAGCTGTTTTAAATTGAGGATCTTTGGGTATTATCTCTTTTATATCTCCAGTATCCTTTTGTTTCTTGTCTAGTATTCGTCTTTGTTTTTAGTGTTTCTGTCAAGTTACTCTTAGACTCTTTTGCCTTATTTTTAGTTTACCCCCCAGTGTCTCCTTATCAGATTTAGTTCAGGTGTGTGCAGGTCCCCAGGTGTCCCCACCTAAGCCCCACCCTAAACAATACCCTGATCTGATGGCAATAATTTATGAAATAAACAATCAGATGTGACACCAGCTATGAAACCATAAACTAATCAGCAAAGTATTTGCGTAAGTGACAGGTTATTTTCCCATTGACTTATACACAACCAAACTTTATTTTGCAAGCACAAGAGCTGCCTCCCTGCAGGTTTGCAAAATGTCTGCATTTGCACAAGCACACCCAGCAGAGCCCCTTAAAAGGCGAATGAATCCAATTAAACCATGTCTTCTTCCTGCCCTACGACAGAACTTTGCCAATCAAGTACCACAGACTAACCCCCAACATGTAATTAGGAACAATTCAACCCTCACCCTAAAGTATTTCAGTGCTTCTGTGTCTATATTAGCCCAACAATAGCTCCAAAGATAGCCATGCAATGGCATATCATTTTATGTAACTAGTCTAATTTCAGTAACTCTCCAAAATCTGGCTTGAATTTCGCCTCTAGGTCTACAATGTCACGGTCATAAAGCCAGGACTATGCGCGTCATTTTTCAGCATTCACAGGATTTTTCACTGTGAGTTCAGCCCCTAGTTCCACTGTAACATTCTCACTTAGCTAGAGGAGGAAACTTACAGCAAATAATCAGAGCTGGTGTTGGCAAGCAGGAAAAACATCACGTAGGAACACCAACATAAACTTTGCTCACCAGCTGGAAAACTTGCCAGATTTGCCTCCCTGCAACTTTGTCCATTTGCCAAAAATGAAAAGCAAATTGAAGGATTACTCTCTGGCCAGACTGCAGAGTATCTATGAGAAGCACAAAACCAAGAGATGTAACAGGACTACTACAGACTGACCTACTACAGGAAAAGCAGCTATGCTAAAAACGGCCCAGAGGTTAAAGAATGGGAGACAAAAATTTTAATAAGACAGAATATTATTGAGCCTGCAGCAAGAGTTTAATTTGCTTCCATTAATCAGGATAAATAACAAATCTTTAAATGCACTTGTTCTATTTCTGTGACTAAACACAATACAGTAAAAGTTTATGTACTCAAGGACAGTCTGACATCTGCGACTGGAGAGTCAGCTCATATCTGCACGTCAGTGTGAATGAAAAAATGATCAATATTACATCCCAACACACTCATACCTTATGTTCATATTTTCTTACTCACCCTTCTATTTTCTAACAGACTGACTAACAGTTAAAGATACACTGAGTACACACTCACTGAGTACATATGCATCAAAAAAACAATGCTCATGTGTGACACACATATGCAAATAAGAGAGAAGACAAAAACTATACAGTCACATTCAAATCCCTACAGTGCTCATTAGTTTCATAGCTACACATTAGTACAGTGCCATAGCTAGCTACACTAAGGCAAAACTCTCCTAGGAAATGTCCCCACTTGTACTTCCTGCTTATTCTTACATTTGCACAATTAACTGGTATAATCACATTCAAAATGACGTTTATTCAGTCCAGTATGGGTGAGATTTGGAAGCCTCTACTGTGATAGCACTACAACAGAGATCTCCCTGACCAATATAAGCACATGAGAGTAACATGGACTTTACATAATGATTTTCATGAACAAGTTTCATGAGTTTCATGAACACGGTATTGCAAAACACAGTGTACTACAGAACTAGTATTAATCTGAGTGATGACCTGACTATCATCAGGAATGTGGTCACTTAGTAGTCTTCACTTCATCTCAAAACTGGCCATTGGCTATGGTTAGGATTGGATTTTGTTTTAGGCTCATAATAAATAGTCACTTTCGAATGAAGTTTCATTCATACAATCAAATATTCTTTCAGCACAGCTTGTAACACTAACTGAACCCAAACCCAGTGATTTAGTAACAGCGCTAAGTCCCCCCCCCCCGCTGGTGCTTTTATGTCTTTTTAAACTAAGACTGGACCCATTTGCTAATGTACCCGTCGATCCTATTGGTCCCTGTAAATAATGTACTGTAGACCTATAAACAGAATCAAAACAAATTGCTAAAACGACTTAATACAAAGTAACAATCCACTCAATTCTGAATCAGAAACATGACCTGAGCTCTTGGTAAAACCTAATAACAAACCGAATATCAATACTTCCATTTGTACTTTAAACAGATCGAGAGCAGATTGCTGATGCAGTGAAGTCTTAGGCTATACCATCAATGCAGAGCTCTAATGGTTTTCCCAGCAATGTCAAGCAGTTGCTGGGGAAAAGGACATTTTGAACTCGGCTTAAATATAATGTAATGTTTTTATTTTTAAAAGTAAGTTGGAGTTACTCCATCAAATTACTCTTATCATTTAACAGAACTACATATAGTACAATACAGGAGAAAAGATCTGCAGATTGATTACAACATTGCAGTGTCAGTCTAGTGTGTTTGGTGTTGATGTATGTCTTTTGTTGGAGATCATTTTATGTACTGTAGCCAATAACAGTTGAGAATAGGAAAAAACCTAAAGTGTACTGAAATGATACAAGAGGTCCTGCCCAGAGAAGGTTAGACGCCTGTTGTTCTCCCATGTATTTGGGACACACAAACATTGAGTGTATCTGCTACAATATACAGTACAAAAACTTTGAGAACTACAATAGAGTTCCCATAATGCTTAAAGGTGTACACAAACTCCAGTGAGTAAGTCCATGCAACTTCAGTTCTGTTATTTAACTGTCAAGCTGTCTAGCAGTTTTAGTTGGAAATACAGCCATGGGTAGACGTGGATTGAATATTTTGACTGATACTGTTTGCATGTAATGAAACTTGCAGATACTAGTTCTTCCTGTTAAGATCTGTTTGTGTCCCTACATTTCCATTCTGCAGAATAACGCCTTCCACATGAGTGTTTCTTGCACACAAACTTAAGCTGACAAAGTAAATTTAGCTTTTGTTTTGTTTCGTTTTGTTTTTTATTGTTCTTGTTTTTGTCTGTGGGATTAAAAATTCAATGGAAAGACAGCTTATTGAAACTGAGGTCTACCACAATACTGACCACAGTTTAATTTCTTAAGGAAAAACACTTTTAGGCCGTAAACGGCATGCTATGTTTGCCCTGATGCTGTGTGTGCAGTAGTGTTATCCAAAAAGTAAAAGAAAGAACAAAACGGGTTGTGAGATACTAAAAATCACAATCATAACAGCATGCCGATTTATAATAGTATTAATACCAACAATAGTCTTCTCAGGCTGTGCCATATCCCATCATCTGTGATAATACTGGTTTAAATTGTTGCATGGTATGAAAATGTCATACTGCAATCATTTCTATAACAACGCCATGCACTTTCTATAGTGCACGCAGCAACAACAAGACAAGCCGGGATATATCTGAGAGCAAGAGCCACATGTCAGCCTCCGATGAGTCGAAAAAGACAGCTACTTCAAAAACCTCCAATAAAGCGCATTAATTAGCAAGATATTGTTCCCATTGAAGGTGGAAACAACACACAACTGAGCTACAGACGAGGACACACTAACAGGTGATGTTCGATATAAATGTAAACAAATGACTCCACCAAGTGTGGCAGGAGCACTCGCTACCTGCACTCCATTAGACAGAAAAAGTCAAGAATGAATGGAATTTGCTAACGTTGTTACATGTAAAAAAGGACATCTTTAGGCAGCTGCTTAAAAAGTTGGACCAAGACACAACATATTTGATATTATATTATATTGTGCAAATGACCCTACAAAGTGGTGGCAACAAAGTCAAGCAGCACAACGAACCTCCCAAAGCATTCCTCATAAAGGAGTTTGAGAGGTCAGTAAAGCTCCAGTTTCAAACTAAATTAAGTTATCATAAATGCTAACGTGGTTGGCATATTTTGCACTACGTCAGACATCTTAAATAGTGCTGTTACCGTGTGTTATTCTAATCTTTTGCCATTTTTTTAATAACAGCTCTGAATTTTTTGCTCTGTTTTCCCCAGTGGCATTGGAAATGGTATCTTTTTTCCCCTTGGTTTCAGTACTGGCTTTAAAACTCTAGTGTGGAGGATCAGATTGGGTCTGTTGTGCTAAAAGTGGTAAAGTAGCGCAAGTTATTTAAGAGGATGAGTCTGGGGTTGACTCACTCACTTGGATATTTATCATTTTACTCACACCTCCCTCTGTAGACACTTAACACAGCCATTTTGATGCACAAAATCAAATTAACTTTCTTGGGAATAAAGAAGAATTAATTCCTTCCATATTTTATTTAGATGAGAAAAGTCATTAAAATCAAATTATCTCTCAGCATTATATGAATCGTTCAATATTAAAATATCCACAATTTAGCCATGATAAAATTAGAAAAGGGATGTTAAAGGACTAAAACAAAAAACTGCTATTATGCTACATCATTAGGAATAAAGACCAATGGCATACTCTGCTTCTTATAATGTCCCGGTAAACTTGATAAACATGTTGTACAGTTGTCGCTACTGTCTAAATCAAACCAAGTGACACAAAGCAGTGACTGCTAACAAACACACACAAAACTGAAAACACCTATCTCTACCAGTCCCCAACTACACACATTTAAATTGCAGATGTTGTTTTTGTTTAAAGCTTGCAATACTAGGACAATCGTATTAGAGACAGAAAAATAATCCATGATCAAACACTTTCCACTTTATTAATCAAGTTAGTTGGTTGCAGCAGCAGTTGCTGTCGTCATGCAGTAAATGGCCACTTTATGATAGCTTGCACACATTTTTCTCTCACTTGAAAGGTTAAACAGCTAGAAAACAGTGTAAGTGTTGCTTACGTTGAGTTTTTTTGTATTGTGAGCTTTGACACTCACCAAACCAATAAGCATCAATAATAAACCAATAATAACACCAATAAGTGCTTGTAGAGCTTCTGACTGCGTATAACTTTTCTCTGCAAAAATCACTAAAAAGAAACTGGTGACTCAAGTGCCTACCTTTAAACTACCTTTAGTCCTTTAAACCTCTTGAATGAAAAAAGCTACAGGCTACACTTATCATGCAGTGATAGTCTTCTATCAAGTACACTTTTACTCTTACTGGAAATCTGCCTCTTCTGTTTCTTACATTTACATTTAAGCAGTGTCTTTTAACAGGCTGAAGTATGAAATGATTACATTACAGCTAAGTGGCAGAAGCTGCTGCACTTATCCTAAATTATTCCATTTTCATATTTCTTTTTAAACTGTTGTTTGGCTTATTTACAGTATTCCTGCTTGCTTAGATCAATTTTTATGTTGTCATTTATTCTGCTGAAAAACTGTCAGGTGTCAGGAAATAATGTTAGGCAGCCAGCTGTGGCAGGAACATCATGGTAGTTTTAATTATTATATATCATTACCTGATCACTTTGAGGAGTTATCCACTCAACAGCATTTTCCCATATTGGGTGTTATTTTGATTGTATCCGAGTTGCCATGACAGTTAGCATAAGCAGAAAAAGACATGTTTAACCTGCTCTTGGTACAGTAACTGTCTTGCTCCTCTTTCTGTACATGTTGACCTGACTTGGCCTCTCTCCAGCCAAACAGAAAATGTTGCACTTCTATTTGGTTTGACAGAATTCTCTCGAGAAAGCTGACTTTCTTCTTGCCAGTGTAACTAATATGTTTTTACATATGCAATCCACAATGATGCTGAATTATGTAACGATAATTCAACATTCAGCTGATTGGATCAGAACTCGTGTTACATTTAATTATGAATAAAGAAAATCTGGGTAAAGTGCTTAATTTTTTTTTATTTTCACTATGAGACTATTTTGTCTTGCGTTTTAAATCAAATGAGTGTATTTTCTTTCACCTTAGCCAAAACTCACTAATTGTTTAGTTCTGTTGGAACAAAACAACAAAGTTTTCATCTATCTGGTGTATCCAAATGTAATCTCACAAGTGAAGAGCCAAAATGCATGGAAGAGAATTCATTTGAAAGCAATTAATTTCAGGTTTCTGAAACTACGCTTGGTTAGTATGAAACCTAACCCTACCCCCAAGTAGTTCAACATCCACCTGGTGAATGTTAATGTTAACTAACAATCAAATTAAATAACTGAGAAATAATTATGATTATGCTTTTTTCAATAATCACAGACCCCAATAAAACAGAAGAATGGATTGGTTAAGCAAAGTGCTTTTCTGTTTTATCATGCTTTAAATTTGACAATACATAAGAAAAATCCTTTTCACTTGGGCCTGCTTGATTAACATTTCTTAGCATAAGAAGGTGAACCACTCAAAGAAAACAGTGCTTGTCAATTTCAAATTGCTTATCGTTTTCATTATTGCAACGCCCACAGAAAGATAAACATAAAAAGCTTATCTTCAGAGCTCAGGTCACAAAGATGTGCTCAAACCTCTTAGACTTTCTAGTAGAAACATTATTCAGCCCTGTGTGACTTACAGTAGAGTGGGTGATACATGAAAACATCAGGGTCTGGTTCTCATATTCATCATAAACTACCTGAGTTCACCTCTGGGAGATAGCCAACCACTGCAGACTTGCATGCAGTTAAAGGAACTATGAACATCATTGACATTATACAACAGAAACACTGCATATATGGGAGGATATCCACCATTAATTGGTACCAACCATACCTATGTGCATAATTATGAATATGTTAAAAATAGCTGGTGGCAAATCAGTGGCATCCATTCAGAAGCAGAACAGAAAACCCAGCAAAAATTAGGTTTGCCCTATTGATACTGGAAGATCTGAGTTCATAGTAAGAACCAAACGGTAGTGTGCAATACCTAGTAAACGTTGCCTTTTCCCCATTGTTACAGGGATTTATGTGGGTCACAATTTACTCAGCAGCTTGACAGCTAGACAACCACCATCACTGGTGATATGCATCCCCCAAACTTGGAAAAATGCTGTCTCTTCATGGCTATACCTTTTCTATTATTATTATTATCATGTCTCCAAAGAACAGAAGCAAACAAAAGGAAATACACAGATCATGTGTGGCTCCAGTATTTAAGAGGATTTTGTGGATGGGAATCCTCGCACAAAGACTGAAGGGGTTAAGCCTTTCTCTTATATAGCCTGCTCGTGGTACATTACAAATAAGGAGGAAGAACTCAGTGCGACGCTGTAGGGCCCCGACATCTTCAGTGCCAATACATTCACGCCAAACATCATTCAAGAAATTAATTAATTTAATGCAGCGCTGCTTACCAGAGAAGGGCAAGGTTTTCACTGAAACATGGCTTAATGTCTTCATACAGCAGTCGCCACCCTTCAATTCGGCACGTGTAATACAGCTGACACAGTCTGAATTTAGATGTTTTATTACACAAAATAACAACTTTAAAGGATGTTACGCCCTTTCAGCAATAGAAAATTAAGCTACTGGGGAAACACGTTTGGCTTTAAAGTAAACCGCCTCTGAAAAGGCACTCTGCCTAAATGCTGCGGCTATGTACTTGATATTTTTGCTGACGTTATGTGCTGTTACAATAAATCACTCACTGTTTAAACAATTCAGCGTAACGTTTCCTCCACACGGAAGAGAATGACATAAATGCGGGTTACCGAACGCTGGGCCCGCTGCTGGAGACTGGCAGGATATGAGACTACATCAACGTTAAGGCAACAATGGAGGCGACCTACCTGGGATAAAATAACCTGCCGGTGGATCATTCTCCAAAGGTAAGGGTGGGAATTCGAAGAGGTACACGCTTGCTAATTTCCATCGAGCTCCATTTCGTAGGCAAAGTGCAGTAGGAGTGTACACAAACGGCGTAGTGAGTCAGGGCCGATGAGGCACGCGAAAGAGGCTTCAGTCACATCCTTCACTCTTTCTCTGGACCAAAGTAAAGCTAGCAGCAACCGCGCACACGTCCCAGGATGCGGCCAAAACACGCCGTTAGAAAACCGAATACCGCGAAGTGTTTGGTCAGTATTTTCAGAACTCAGTTTATCTGATATAATGAAATATGACGTAATACTTTGTGTGGAAACCTATTCTATCCCAAATATTATTTTCTTACAGTTTGTTGCATTACAATGTAAGAATGCGATTTCCGGTGGAACTTCCGGTCGTTTGAGGCGAATTTCTCGAGCTTCACTGAGCTGGGTACCAGTGTCTCTCAGCCAATCCGAAAGCGGGTTTTCTGCCTCGCGTGCGCTACCTCCTCATCTCTACTCCCTCCGCTCATGTACCTAGTTACGCGCACGCGATAGCAAGTGCTCGCATTACTCCCTCCGCCAAAACAACAGAAGCTAAAGACGAAAGGAAAGCTGGAACTTAGTTCAAGCAGGAAATGCGACTCCGTCCCAGGCAACTCTCATTGTCGATGCTGTGCCTGCAGAACAGCCATTTTCTTATGTATATGAATACAGGATGAGGATGAGTACAACTGAAAGCTGGAAATGCCGTATTTCTGAAAATGTTTTCGTGTAAAGCAGTGTCGCTTTCAAGCTGCCAGCTAGTGACTACAGCTCCGGTTACCTAGGTAATCTGTTAATGTATTTACTAGCAGGTAGTACGTCAATCAGCAGTATTTTTTGCTTTCATTTATGGTCACTTCAGTCTTTTCAGCGAACGTTTATCAAGTGTCACCATTTGTCACTTAAATACAATTCTCTTTCTGTCTCCCTGAGCCACACACTTCCAGTGTTGAACTGGCAACCAGACACCATTGATAAAGCCGCAGGTGAAGTGGGCAGGACGTCATAAACTCTCAGGGGAGCCACCGAAGACACTACCAATGAAAGTGCAATGCAGTGGAGTCTTTCTGTGCAGATAAACAGCCCCAAAGCATAATGTTTCCACCTCCATGCTTGGACTGTGGGGATGATGGGGTTTTTTTTGGTCATACTCTGCATTTTTCTTCCTCCAAACATGGACGGTTGAATCAATGTCAGAAAGCTAGATTTAGTTTTCATCAGACTGCAGCACTCTCTTCCAAGCCTTCTCTGAATCAGCTGTTCATTGGCAAACTTAAGGATGAGCTCGTACTCATGAAACAAGATCTTGCAGGGAGCTCCAGACTGAGGGTGATTAATGGTCATTTTTTATTTCTTCCATTTCTGAATAATCGCACCAACAGTGGTCACCTTCTCATCAAGTGTTTTTTGCTGATGGTCTTGTTGTCCACCTCAGCCTTGTGAGGGTCTCCAATCTTGTTCCTGACATCCTTTGACATCTCTTTGGTCTTGCCCATGGTGGTGGAGATGTTGGACTGGAAAAAATGGATTTGTGTTATAGACATAGCAAATTGACATCAGGAGTATTTGTAACTGATTGACTGATCGTAATCTGTGTACCACGTGGGCTCAGAGCAAGTCTGTGGGAGCCAGAATTCTCAGTGGTTTGTAGAGGATCAAATACTTATTTCACTCAGTGACGTGCAAATTCATTTAGAATTTCATGTATTTTCCTTTCTAGACTTTTTGGTTGTTTTTCTGTCTCTCTCCATTAAAGTGAAACTACTATAAAAATTAGAGGCTCATCATTTCTTTGTAAGTGAGAAAATGTACAAATTCATCAGGGAATTTTTGCACCTATCCCCCAAACAGTGAGAACACAAAGAAATTGCATTTTCAAATAAAACCAAGATGCATTCACAGAATTAAAGCCTCACCAAGGCACCTCACTCTCTGAGGAGTATTTAGTTTTATGTATATTCGTTTTGATTTCCTTGTTCTTTTTTAAAACATACTTCAAGAAGTTTGTAGTGCAGTAAAAATCAGAAAAGGATGTTTACTCTGATTACACAAACATTATGTAGGAGCAGGAAATGGATAATAGGTATTGATTCATAAATGACTGGACACAAATAACTTGAGCTTCTTATATAATATTATATTACAGTATATTTCTAACCCACTAGGCAGCTAATTCTTTTGACAATACTACAAAACCTTATGGGTTCAACTTAAAGAGAAGGCAGATGTGAAATGTAAACATGAGATCAGAGGTCAAATGTGACGTGATATTTGGATGCAAACTATCCATCTGTCCTCTTCGGCTTTTCCAGGCCAGGTCGCATTGGCAGCAGCCTAGAGAAGCCCTGACCTCCCTCTAAACCACTAAATCGAGGGCTTTATTTTCGTTCTCTCTTCACCATGACGGACCAGTACAGCGTCCACATCAGTTCAGCCGCAGTACCTATCCGTCTGTCGATCTTCCCTCACTCGTGAACAAGACCCCAAGGTACTTAAACTCTTCCACTTGGGGCAGGAACTCAATATTATAAAGGGCAGCCCTGGGGGAGTCCAACACTCATTGCTATGAGGACCAAGCTCTTGCAACGGTCGTATAAGTATCGAAGTATAGTATGCAAACTACAATATGATATTTAGAATCCTAATATACCCGTGTATCAGTTCCCAAATGTTGCCAATACAAACAAAAGCAGTAAAATTGATTGTAAGCATAGTTTTAAAGGTAAAAGATATTTTCTGAAAGTTTGACCTTATTTGACCTTGAGGAAGATGTTGGAAACCAAACATAATTCGATATTTAGAATCCCGATATCTAATTCGCTATATGTCTATATGTTGTCAATACAAACAATGGCAGAGATAAACATAGCATACTTGACAGTGGTCAAATGTGACATGATCATACAGTGAGATTTGCTGGATGCAAATTTCCAAATCTTTTGTGTTCCTCATCACAGCTTTCCCAACATTATTTTGCATTCCTGAGATTGGGGCTTGACTTTTCATGAAGGCAATCTCATGCTGTATCCAGTGTTTAAAAGGCAAAGAAAAAGTCTAAAAGGAGGTTGGTTGTTTAGAAGACATCTTGATTTTCACCACACTCAGGTTTAAGTCATACATGTCTCAGATTTTTTTTTTACACATTATTTGTATGATTTCTAAATACCTCATTAACTGCAAGTATGTGGTTTTGTTAGGTTTAGGCATTAAACTACTGGGTGACATTTAGGAAAATACCATGGTTTAAGTCAAAATGTAACAGCTGTCACATCTTTCAAGACTGTGTTGTCCTGGTTGCCATAGTGACACCTCACCTTTCACTAACATACACACACAAAATGTTACAATTTGCGTCCATGAACACAAAAATATGTTACATTTTTGTGATTATTTCGCAAGCTGCCATGAGGCAGAGCTGCAGTGAGAGGGGATATGCCTACTTTGGTCATTTCTTGCACTGTGTATTGCCTCTGGACACACCTCAGGCTCAAGATTTTGCATTACCAGCATTAATTCACACACCCAATCTACCTTGCTGTCATAGTACACACTGCTGGTTTAATGGTGCACTGTTAATAAACAAGGTCTTTACCTAATTTAAATGAGTGTGTTTAACTTTGAATGTTTATTATACAGATATCTGTGATTTTTGCCCATATTACTACGTTTTTTATAGTTATTCCACTGAGCAATTTGCAGTCAGGAACACTTCTACAACAACAAGCATAAAGACAGCGAATGCCTACTGTCAAATCTTTCATTTATCCATGCTGTTATCATTATTTCAGTTGTATTTTGATTTAAATTCACGAGCATATGTTTTGTGGTTTGTGGGTAGAGAACAGTGTCAAGGTTTGTCTATTAACATACCTCTATGACTTTAGGGTTCGTCTTTAGGGTTGTTCAAATTTCAGTAAAAGTGTCCCTACACATGTGCTTCATGTGCAGTATGTGGGGCACATAAATGCACCAGAAAGTGAGATCACTGTCTCTTAGTATGTACCTGATATTAAGGAACAGAGTGGGGTGTCCCTTAAAAGCCAAGCCGGAATAAATGGGAAGGGTTGGACTAATCGAACATGAATATCATAAAGAATGAGATTTCTATATTGAATCTGTCAGGGCCAGTGGTGTCAAAAGAGTGCTGATGAATGTTGTCAGTGTGTTTTTATACCTCACAAGATTTTGGGAATGGCTGTGGTGCACATGTACTTTCAGAAGAAGGAACATGATGTAACATATAAGATTGAAGGAAGGTGCAAACAGGTGGACTACAACTTAGAACACAGAAGCCTTTAAGGTGGTGATAGGGGAGAATGCAGCTAGACAGCATCAGACTATAGGATGACTTCAGAATTCAGGAAGAGGAAGTGAGTGAATGCAGAGCCAAGGTTAAATGGTGGAATTTGAAGAATGTTGCACAGAGTTCAGGAAGGAGCTGAGACAGGCTCTGGGTGCTAGGGAAGAGTAACCAGATGACTCTGAAAGTACAGTTGTGAGGAAAACTACGAAGATTTGGTGTATAATCTGGACAGAGGAAAGAGGACTTGGAGAAGCGATGGTGGAATGAGGAAGTACTGGAGAGGAAGTACAGGAAAGTATTCAAAGGAAGAAGTTAGAGAAAAATAGCAGGACAGTCAGGGAGATAGGCAGGAGTACTGTGAGAGAGAGACATGGCAAAGGCTTATAGTGGACTGTAGGTGAACTGAAAGAGGAAGATGGATGGAGCACAGTCAGGAAGTGCAGAGGAGTAAGGAGGAAGTAAGCATAGATATGAAGAGGATAGAGAGTGGAAAGGCACTTGGTCCAAATGGCATACCTGCAGAGGTATACTGACGAGAGAGCGCAGTTTAACTCAGTCACACACAATCATCTCAACTGGTTTGAGAACATGACAGGGAGTTCTGTGGTTTTGAACAGGCATGTCCATATTCAAGTTTGGGAGCAAGACAAAAACACTGTCACGCTGAAATTGTCCAAATTCTTTTAATCATCCTTTGATGTCTTTTCCTTTGTTTTTGGGTGACATCAGTAAAATAATTAATATAAAATGAACTAAAAGTGGAAAAACCTTTTAGCTTTGAACTGTAACCTTGAAATGGTCTGAGTGCGACTCAGGTCAGAGCTTGGACTGTTACTCTGATGCCATCTGGTGGACAGAACCTGGTGATGCATCAGTATTACACTACTGATTGTTTTTGGTTCATGCAGCTCTTCATTATCTCTAAATATAAATGAGCAAACACGGGCAAATAACCTACATGTGAAGGACTGAGTGTGTATTCAGCCTGTGCTGCTGTGTAGAAAGGAGAGGGAGAAAGTTAGAAAGAGGAATGGCTACAAAGAATGTAGATGGGTAACCAACACTAACACCTTCCTGGGTTGGCTTAACTTGCAGTCCTCTGATATCTCCCCATCTTTCTGTGTGGTTTCACCCATCCCCCCTCCTCAGGTTTATGTGTCACTTTCTCTTCCTCCCTCCTGTTCTTGGTTTCATATTCCCAGCCCCTCTGTCAGCTCGTTTCTATTAAGGTTGATCTATTGAAGAAGAAAGAGAAACAGCTGGCTATTCATTTTATCAGCGACTGAGGAGAGGAAGGAGAAGGAGGGAGAGATGTAAAGATTACTTCTTTCCTGAAGTCCAGTTACAACATAGCAACAGGAGGCTGGACTTTGTCTTGAAAATTAGAAATGTGTTCGTAGAGAAAAAGACAATAATTCACATCCCAGCAAAGAAAACAAGAAAATATGTATAGCCTGTAAATTAAAAAAGAAACAGATTTGGTAGATTAAAAAAAATTATTATAAATTTTTAAATTATAAATATATAAATAATATCAATTTCCAAGATGAAAGATAAAAAGATAACACTGCCAACTAAAACCCCAGACATCTCAAGAAGAAAAATAAGGCAGGACAATAAGGCATTCAAACCCATAGATGACTCTTTAAAATACTCTGTAGCCACAGTGCAGGAATAAAATTAGGTATAATTTCTGCTGGGATTGAATTTATGCAGTTCTTCAAAGGATATCATAACATGAGTGTAGACAATGCAGATCTTTAAAGCTTTTCAAGTCTTTTTAATAGTGCTTTTAAACTGTAATCTTCTCTTTCTCGGGTGAAAATCGGATTGTGGAGCAATACTATAAATCATATGTATACTTTAAAAAAACACCAGACATTAGAAAAGACATAAAAAATTACAGATTAAACAGGAGGAAAAAACATTACCGTACGAGATATGAATAAATTCACAAATACAGAAATCTTCAGCCCTGAGAGCTGGGCCAGACTTCAATTTTTATGGGAATTTGTTCCAAATATGTAGAGCATAAAAATGAAATACTGCTTCTCCATGTTTAATTCTGACTCAAGAGACAACAAGCAAAAACGTGCTATGGCACTAAACTATTTGGTACACACACACAGTCATTTTCATATCTCCGTGAGGGCATCTAACTGACATAATGCTTTCCCTAACCTTCCAAAACGAATGCCTAAACCGAAACATAACCTAATCATAACCTCAGAAATGCCAATTTTAGGTTCCCACAAAGATGTCTAAACATAGTGTAGTGTATATGGAAGTGGGCTTGCTGACATCTTCTATATTGTTGTAATTATAATTTCACACCATATGGCTGATTATCATTAATTTATCAGCTGACCACACGAGGCAATTACTTGTACAGGCAGCAGTCAATTAAAAAACAACACAACTCAGGAGGTGTCATGGGGGTGATGATCTCGATGCTCCCAGTTTAATTATTTCATGCAGGGGAAAATTAAATGAACTTATACAGTTAATTAGGCCTAGAATCTAAAATGTTTAAACTGCGCTTGTTATTATGTGCTGGTTTTCCAAATGCAGCCCCTGTAAAACAAATAACTATAGATCAGATTTAAAGCAAGTGTCAGGAGAAATGTACATGGTAGCATTGCATTGTATGTATTGTACGAATCATGGAACAGACCAGGTACAGGCACATTCAGACCCATTAATTACTGGTAATTAATGGTTATTGTGCATTTGTCATTAATATCACATGCTTTTAAAGAGAAGAGTTTGAGTGGAAGAAATAAGCAAATTGTGTGTAGACTGCTGTGGTTAGACAGATAAGGTAAAATAGGATAAGATACATTATTGTAAAGGGGATTCCCATGATGCATTGAGTATTTCTTCTTCAGTCACTATGAGTTAATAGACCTCTCTGCACTGAATCATACCTGTTATTAATCTCTGTCTCTCTTCCACAGCATGTCTTTATCCTGTCTTCCTTCTCTCACCCCAACAGGTCGTGGCAGATGGCCCCGCCCCTCCCTGAGCCTGGTCCTGTCAGAGGTTTCTTCCTGTTAAAAGGGAGTTTTTCCTTCCCACTGTCGCCAAAGTGCTTGCTCATAGGAGCTCATATGATTGTTGGGTTTTTCTCTGTATGTATTATTGTAGGGACTACATTACAATATAAAGCGTCTTGAGGCGACTGTTGTTGTGATTTGGCGCTGCATAAATAACATTAAACTGAACTGAATTAAAGATTTCAGTATCACAAACTACAGCCATGTTACTATAAGCATCCACCACGGGAACAGTACACTGTGTATATATGATGGAAAATAAAAAGCAGAATGGCTCCCTTTAAGGGAAAAAAGGTCCCAAACAGTGTGTCACAGAGGTAAGCAGGCACATTTGAATTTATTAAAATGCTATATCTTTAGAGACATGCAAACTTATTACACAAATCTAATTCCTGCTCTTTAGTGCCTCTGCACTGCAGCCTCCTAGACGGGTGAGTTTTCTTGTACTAACAAGGAAACATGGATAGTGTGGGAGTGATGAGACTCGGAAGGGCTCGCATAATGTTAAAAACACACTAAGATGAATGTTTAAGAACCTGCATGCTACTATCCATCATTAATTTGTGATGCCAAATGTATTCCAGGACTTGCTTTGTGATAATGGCAGATAATGATTTTCCCCCTCAACCTTGACTCACACATCTACTCCAGCAGAAGTGTTTCCCAGAGTGCCTTTCAGCAGCCATTTAACATGATGCTTTAGATTAATAAAACATTGTCTGGTATCAGCCTCCACCGTGGCTCCAAGGGATGTCGATATTTTGGTTCACTACCCATTGGAAAAAATCAATCTAAGCATTCTAGTGTACTGTACATAATAAAGTGAAGCACATTTCTTTGTTTTTGGTGAACAGCAGCCAGATCAGTGAGATGAAGATACAAAAGAACTACATTAATTACATTAATTGAATTTACATTAATTTAAATTAGAAAAGCTTTTAACTGAAAATGATCATGCCAACATTTAGGATTTGTAATTTCAAATATTCTAGTTTCTGAAAATATGCCTATTAAACATGTGGCTAAAACAGAACCCAAGCCAAACCCTAAGTGGGTATAAGTGACCAGTGACAAGAATGACATGCATAAAAGTCAACGGATATTTGGAGAGCACAGACCCAAAGACCATTTAAAGAAACGTGGATCCCTAACAACACTTCACAGGTTCTTCCTTTACCCAACAAGTTTAATGAAGATCAGCCTAATCATTTTTGCCCAACCTTGGCTGATAGACTGCACTTATAGCATTCCTCCTACTCTGCTCTTGCCTTGGCCAAGGAATTAACCAAGTGGTCCATGACAGTTTTATGGTGTAGATACAGCCAGGCCATTCCAGGAAGTCTTTATCATCCATTCTGTCCAGATGCCACAGAGACAGACACGTAAAAGGCAGACAGAAAAAGAAAGATAGAAGCCACTTGTTATCTTGTTGGAGTGGGTGGGATGAAATCATCTGCAGTGTTCCCAATGTTATACGTTCTCCCGGCACTAGAGGGCAGTATTGTTCTTCTTCACAGGTGAAAGAGTGCAGGTTTTTTTTTTCCAAACTGGTTTTGAAGTAAAGACTTGCGGTATGTTTTGTGTAACATCATATGCTTCTATCCATCTCCATCTCTCACACCAGTGCACAATCTTGTATTTACATAGGAGGTGTGTGTGTGTGCGTGCGTGCGTGCGTGTGTGTGTGTGTGTCCGCATAACTAGTATACTATCTGAGTGCCTTGTTTGCACTGGCCAGTGGCAGTGAGGTACATCATTTGCTGAAAGGAACAGCAAAAGACCACTTCTTGTAGCACCACGAACCTTTGCTCGCTGTGTCCTCCCTCTGCTTCGTCTCGTGTATTTCTCTTGTTCTTCCTCAAATTCTGCAGCACTGAGAAGCAATCAAAGCTCAAACCAATATTTCAAAAACCTTGAATAGCAGCCTAATAATTTTACTGCTGACACACACTGTTAATACAACTGCTGCTACTAATACAGCCATGTTACTTCTATTATCATTACTCTAGTTCCGATATCTCTGCTCTTGCTTATTGATAGTGTACTAAATACTAAACACCTTACTACTGCTGTTACAATGCGTTCTCATTTCCAGAGAATCAAATTCTGCTGCACTGTAAAAGTTGTTGGTGTCTCACAGAAACCAATACTTCTTTTTGATTCAGCGTGATGACACATGTTTAAGAAATCTCACATGGATGCTTGTAAAAGATCCCCTAATGTCCCATGTAAACACACTTGGTAAGTGGAATTTTTCAGTGTTAGGAAGGGATGTTTTTTACTCCAAAGCTAACCACGGAGCTCTCACTTTGTAAATCAAACCAAGTAGTTTTGCAGTATGTGAAGTGAAGGCAAAAGAAAAAAAATGAAGTAAATCAATGACTGAAAACAGACAAAACACAGAAGTCCAAACAGGGCACAAAAACTTCAACTGACCATCAAAATAAGAACTTTTTGCTTCTATAGAGATAAATCTTATCTTCTAGAATCTACTATTGCTGCAAAAGGTGCATGAAGGCTCTGATACCAAAGGACACCTCACACGACTGAATTTTAAATTAATGGCACTTTACAATTTACCAGTGCTTGATGCCTCAGGATGAGATTGTTCTTTCCCAGCCAACAATAATAACAATAATACTGGTCATCCAATTTTATTGGTTATCTGTCTGTGTTGGTATTTATAATGGCTGACAAATCACAATAAAAAAAAGAACAGATGGAAAAAAACGATCTTCAATCATTTCAAGAGTAGGATGGAAGGAACTGTGCAGCATCCCTGTTAGCAACACAAGTTTGGAACGCCAGAAACACAACAACCAACGCATTCGAGCATGTCGTGTTAAATGCCACGACAATCTGCTTATGTTTCAAATTTTCCTATGTAATGGAATATTGGCTTTTTTAATTACTAAATATCAGCATTGATATAAAAGTCCTATAGGAGTCATGTTCTACTGTAAATATAATTGTTGTTAATGTTGATACTAAAATTAGCTCTGCTAATATGGGTATTATAATTGCTACACATGCTACTTCTGATTCTAAAGCTAAGCCTAACTGTGCTTTACACTACTGGCACTGTCTCTCTTGCATTGTTCTCATTGCTGTCACAGTAGTTACTCCAACCACCACCAAAACTGCCATAACTGCTATCAGCTACAACCAGCAGTTCTGTATTATTATTATTTTTAGATCACTACAACAGCTGCTGTACATCCTACAATCAGTACACATTGCCAGCTTTACCTTAGACAACTTCAAATGTTTCACTTCTGATACTAGCAGTGTTGTATTCCAATACTCCCACTGTTGTTTTTCCCTTTATAACAACTGTTAACTCATCCATCTAGATCCTGGAAAGGCTTAAAATTAGAGGCATGGCTGTTTTGACAGCTGTCTTGTAGCCCTCACCTATAACTGAAGTAAATGAATTGGACCTCTCTACCATGTTTGTGTTGTTGGTGCCTTTTGGGTCATTTTTAATGGAACTGTCTCTCAAGTCTATGTCCTGCTGTCCGGTAAAGACCGTTAAGGAATTTTGTATCTCTTTTTTAATAGTGTCTTCCTTATACAAAGACCTTAGTATGGACACAAATACCTTATACAGGCATTTGGCCCTATTATAAAAGCTACTACTGCTGTTAAAATATTTAAAGCTGTAAACATTAGTGCTCAGATGTTGTTACTCCATCATGCTGTCAGTGCAACTAATAGATCTACAGCACTAAGTATTGCTCCAGTTTGTAGCGTTATAATTATTTCTCAATCACCATCTGATATGTTGTGCTGTTTTTGGTCCAGCCATGACTGCGACAGTGAAGCCAAAGGGTGAATGCAGGGGTGTTTATACACCACTTTTAAAATCTAGACTAAACACTGCTTTTGCACTAACAGCTGTACATTTGGTGAGTCACATTTACAAACAGATGGTGCATGCACCACATGCATTGAACCACAGACTTTGTAATTAATATAGTCCTTGTGATCCACAGACACTTTACTAAGATAAGCAATAAAGCTGAGGGGAATGATGCTACCTGACCCTGCGGTCACTGCTGCTCAGTAGGTTTGGGACATGTTGAAGGTGTTGTGAATTGTCAGCTTCTTGCACAGGCTTGTCTGTGCCTCGAAGCACCTAACAAGGTGTTGAGTAGTCTCGATTAGAGGTTCATTCGCTTCATTCAAAGAAAATCATTCAGAGGAATCAGAACGTTGAGGACTGACTGGCAGAGCAGCAGCGTGGCAGCATGCAGTCAGAAGTGCAGTCAGCTCTGCTGCTATAGGAAAATTTTACCTTTGTAGACAGCACAATTTGCAGATGGAAACTGTATATGTGTAGAGGTCTTTTATGGCATGACCCAGTTTGGAGACTCCGTTGCAAAGCAGTTACATCATAACACTGATATATCAGCAGTTTGGAAAGCAGACTGATGAACTGCTGATGGGGATGGACGGATAAGGACATGTGAAGATGAAGAGCACAACTAAAAGTGAAGACTTTCTGGTTGTCTGATGAGTTGAACACAGTATATTTTCACTTTACAAGTCATTTCTGACTTAAGAAACCTTTTGCTGTTTGTTTGTGTGTTTGTTTCTGTTGTCAGTTGTACATCCATTAAGTCATATTTTATATCATTATTTAATATCGCACAGTTTTTTTGTCTTTGTAATTGGCCATTTGTTCAAATTCATTCACGTGTGGGACAAATAATAAAAACTGAATGCTCATCAATCTCCAGAAAGAGTGTGTCATAGTTTTTTTTGTCTGTGTTTGCTTAATATTTATCTCACAAATTCTATGCTTCTCTGTCTGTATTTACTTTTCTTTTTCGCTCAGGTAACTTCCTTATTTTATCTTATTTTGGGACTTTCAGACCCTCTTTTCCTAACAGTCCATACACAGGAACTGGTAAATCAGGAGTACAAATCAACCATGCACAAATACCATTTATCGAATATTTTCATGCCTAAATTTATTCGTACATTAGATACAAACAAATGAAGGCCTGGCTGTCGTGACACATTTAAACACTCATTGAATTTAAAAGCCTTTGAAATGAATTCTACTACTTCTGCTACTAGTAATGATGGTGGCGATTATTATTGCCTTTTGGTCATTTATATATCACAATTACAATAAGAAATAGATTGCATGTAAAGAAAAATCAATGCTAAAAATGATTTAACCCAGTTTAAACATATTCCACTTCTTTAGCTTTCATTAAAAATGATTTCTATCCTTGCTAGATGTCATCACTTGTCCTCTTTCTTGGCACCATCTCATGTATGCTGATGAAGCTGCACCCGCCCCCAGCTCAAATGAGTTTCTCACATGCTGCTTGTCCTCCACCTCATTTTCTTTTTTTCTTTTTTTGTATTTTTAGTCTTTTTGTTATATCAACTTTCATTCCAAACTTCTGTTTTTTTCTCTGGGAAACATTATAAAGCACCTCTGTTATTACATATAGAGAGTGCTGCTTTTAGTTTCTTTTTTAACTGGTCATTTTGTGGAAACACTTTGGAAAGATGCATCTTTTCTGGCTTTCTGCTTGGATTATTTAAGTCAGACTTCTTCTTTCTCGCCTTAGCGGTGCAGGAGTTCGTGTTTACAGCACAGTCACCACTCTGTTCACCATTTGTGTCTGCGTCATTCTTTGTCTGTTGATTCTTTGTGACGATAGATTGAAAAGGTTTGAATTAATTCTGATAAAACATTGACAGAGGTGTAGAGAGGGGTCAGTGCTAATGGGTCAGTTTGCGCTGAACTATTGTGCACGTGTCATAAATCGGGCAATGATTTGTTTATCTTTTTTCTGGACACACATTAATAACTGAGGCTGAATGACTTTTTTTTGGGTTTCTGTTTAGTCTATCTGTAGTCCAAATAGTATTTGACCAACCATATGAGCATAGAGTGGTTTGCACATTTGCTTTGATAGCGAAAGGTTGCTGGTGCAACTCCAGCTAGAGATACAAATCCCCCTCGGGGTTGCATCAGAACGGGCCTCTGATGTAAAACTTTGCCAAATTAAACATGCAGAGTAGCATAAAAGCAAGTTTTATGCTCCATGCAATAAACACAAGAAGACCAAAAGTGAAATGCTTTGGCTGAAATCCACTCTAAAGCAACTTTCAGCGTTTTTTATTTTTATCTTTTCAGCATTAATATTGGACAGCAAACAATGAAAATGCAATATATATATATATATATATATATATATATATATATTTTTTTTTTTTTTTTTAGCAATTTGTGGTAATTATTGTCTAAATGTCTGGAAGCATTGCATATAACTATATGTCGTGCCTCACCAACAGCGTGCTGAGCCAGTGTCTACCTGTGCTGTCAGGCATAGCTTCTACCTTTGATCCCAAACCTGCTCGTGACATGCTCAAAGCATGTGGACCACATGGCTCATAAGTTGAGCCTGATATAAAAGGTTGAAATACACATTATCTGGGCCAGATATGGCCTGAATGTTTATTTTAAAATGGCTGCTGAACAAAGTGCTGTGCAGATCAAACAACAGAACAGATTTAAAGAAGAAAATACAGAAACTAGGCTAACTTAGTACACACTGCTAGTACATAATAATAAAACACAGTTTTAAGTACATCAAAAGAACACCTTGATGTTGGAATAATAACTGGTGGTACATTTAAGTGTAACATCTTCCATTCAAACTGGCCTAATGAACTATGATAGCAGGAAGCAGAGAGTTGTCATACAACTTGATGGGTAAGACAATATAAGGTTCTCTTTTGTGCACAGAACGTAATAGGCTCTTGTAGATTACCCATACCTTGTTATACTTCTATTCATATCTATCACTTTAAAAAAATAACTTATAGATGTCTCTTTCTATAGGAATTCCTCCAAAAGTGAAGACACAAAAATGGGCACACGTATCCTGCAGTAACAAAGAATGGATATCAAGCTGTAACATCCAATTAGTAGGATCAGTGCAGAGCCCACAGCCCCAACTTTAATTAGAGAGGTGCCGATAATTTATCAGTAAATGAATGTGTGGAGGTGTTTTATTTGTAGATGGGTAAACAGAGACACTTGTTGCAGCTGATGAGTCTAGAGAGGAGCCTGCAGTCACTTCACCTCCTGCAAACTGAGCGAACATAATCCCTGCTTACAGTCCCCATTTAGACAATGATTGTGCAATAATATATAGTGATGCATTAATTTATGGTTATTGGGCTGGTTCTTATATACTACTTTTCTACTCTCCTGGAGTACTCAAAGCGCTCTATGCAACACGCCGCATTCACCCCATACACACCTATTCACACAAGCACTACTATCTATACAGTGAGTGCTTTCTAACTATCATTCATACGCATTCATACTCCGATGTATGCATCGGAGAGCAAGTCGGGGTTAGTATCTTAGCCAAGGATATTTGGCATGCAAACTGGGGGAGCCAGGGATCGAACCACCAATCTTCCGATCAGCACCTGACCTGCTCTACCTCCTGAGCTACAGCCACCCCTTAATTTATTAGACCAACGCCCAATGTAAGATTTATACCACAGCTGTCCTGAATTTACAGTACAGCTGCCTAGAAAAACAATGGATAATCCATCAATATCTAGAAGGAAATATGTATTTATAGCAGGGGAAATAATATTTGATCCCCGACTGAATTTGTAAGTTTTCTCACAAAGTAATGAAAAGTCTCCAATTTTCATGGTATTTTCATTTCAATGCAGAGACACCAAATGTCAACCACAAATCTAGACAAAAACACATTACATAAACATTACAAACTGATTGGCTTGTAACTGAGTCACTAAGTATTTGATCGTCAAGGAAACATGATTTGTTACTTGGTGGAGAAACCCTTGTTGACAAGCACAGCAGTAAGAACAGTTACTGTGTAGTTACCTGACATTACTCTCTAAAACAGAAATCATGGGGGAAACGCGGACCAATGCATTATGGGAAG
Source organism: Pelmatolapia mariae (assembly GCF_036321145.2). Classification (NCBI taxonomy): domain Eukaryota; kingdom Metazoa; phylum Chordata; class Actinopteri; order Cichliformes; family Cichlidae; genus Pelmatolapia; species Pelmatolapia mariae. The sequence goes on from NC_086235.1 coordinate 33,483,001, forward strand.
GGAAACCCATGAATTTAGGGGAACACTTTGGGTTTTCTGTTCCACAAAGAGAGTTAATTTAAACAGTTACCAGGGTGACAGACTCTGTTAACTAACCCAGGTGACTAGCAGGTTTTCTTTAACAAACTGAGTTTTCCCTGCTGTCCTTCTGCACTTGAACAAGCTGACAGATTTGTTCCTTCTCTCTATCCAAAGTGCAATGTCTGCCACAGCTGGGATCCTGGAGATTAGTGAAGATGAGGCTGAGATGACCTTAAGACTATAAAACAAACTGAACAGAGTCTGAACCTAAACATTTTTTCACCTGAAAATAACCTAAACTGGTCTCAGTGGGTCTGCCCAGAACCAGATTTGTGTAAATGGTTAGGTATGCTCTGTAAAGGCTCAATACACAGTGTCTGGATTGGAATCCAGTCGCACTCCAGGAAGGAGTCAAAATGGATAAGGGTCACATATTGACAGTGGATTAGCCCAGTATTAGTAACTCAGTAAAACATCTCTGTTATGGCTATAAGAAAGCTGTCATCTATCATGACGTGTGAGATGAGATCAGCTTAGCAATGTTTAAGTTGGAGAACATTAAAGAGTTTTTCTGTAAATCTCATTAAACATTTTTACCCAGTAATGGCAGAAATGATGAAAAAAAGGAAAAAAAGAAGGTTGTTGCAAAAAAAAAAAAAAAATGTAATAAACTTAAAAAAAAGAAGCTTTTATTTAATAAAAAACAAAAGCAAACTGAACTGGGAGTGGATCCATCACAGAGTCTGTTGCTGTCTTGGTAACTAGTCCAGTCAGTAAACTGTGTCTGATCTGTTTTTCCACTTCCTCAGTTTCTGACACCTTCATTTTGTTACCGCTGAATAATCATGCAAAATTAGTATTCCAGATAATTCTAATGAACATTTGTTGGGTAAATGATAACCATAGAAAGTACTGACTCATATACAGGTATGTGTCATGAAACTTTATACTGACTGTGATGATGACAGATGAACCAAGCTAATTATAATGACCTATTTCTCTCTCTCCTATTTTTTCATATCAAATTCTTGGTTTGTTGAAACAAATTTCTTGCTCCATTGGATTGAAGTGGACCTAAAACACAAAACACATAAAGACTAATTTACATTATGGAGCCCAGCTGTCAACAAATGACATGTATGATGTAACACTGTCTGTGAAGCTGGAGTTGAACTTTTAAACACGATTAGCTCCATCTTCTGTCAGTGACAACATGTGGTTGGTTTGTTGGTTGCGGCTAATAGACTTACATTAGTTTATGTTAACTAACTAGTGACAGAATCTGACATTGTACATGCTGAAGGATATGTCCTTCAGCATGTACAATGGAAAATATGTTTAAGTGCTTTCTTTCATCTGGACAAAATTGCTAAAATAAGAGCTGTCTTCCTGAAAAGCCTTCAGTTTACCAAAAACAGTACAGTGACAGTACTAACAGAGCCTAGAAAGAGAGAGGATTTTTCTCGACATTTCTTTTCATTAGCTACCAGCACAATACTAAGATTACACAATACCAATACCAAGTTCCCAGATTGTGCTGGGCTTGTTTAGGAGGATGGAGTATTCAACAAAGACGTTTACTGGAAACAGACCACTACCTACACTATAGTGTAAAAAATATTCAGTTGTCTGCCTTCATACGCATGTGGTCTAAACGTTACATTGGACGGTGGTCTAATAAATTAATGCAGCACTGTATATTATAGCACAATCATTGTTTATGTTAACTAACTCTTGACAATGACTCAGAGGAAAATAACAAGCGTGTGTCGTGTGTCTGCCTTCACACGCATTCATCTTATTCATCCCAAACATGTTCTGTCAGGTTGAGGTCAGGACTCTGTGCAGGCCATTCAAGTTCCTCCACACCAAACCGCTCACCCATATCTTTATGGATCTTGCTGGTGCACAGTCACACAAGAAGACGCCATCCCCAAACTGTTCCCAAAAAGCTGGGAGCATGAAATTGTCCGAAATGTCTTGTTATCCTGAAACATGAAGGGACGAGCCAAACTCCTGAAATGCAACCCCACACCATAATCCTCCCTCCACTAAACTTTACACTTGCACAATGCAGCTGGACCCACGTCCTCATTTTAGGTTTGGCAGCGTTTTTAGTAGGTAAAGGCGAATGGCTTAATTAAGAATTGAGCTGCGGTTTGGGGAATGTCTCTATTGGGACTGGCGGCAGCTCCCAGGCCTGGCAGATCCTCATGTACTAATGAGAAGTGAAGACGTGAATGAACTGAAAAAAGGGGAGGGAGGGTGGGGCACGAAAAAGAGGACGAACAGCTTGTAGAACTGGGGGGTCATATAGATAAAACCCAGAAGGGGTGTGTTTGGAGGCGTGGTCCCGCTCCTGAAATTCAGATAACTTATCAGGTGGTACCACGCTAGAATTCACTGTGCGACCCATTCTTTCACAAATGTTTGTAGAAGCAGTCTGCATGCTTGATTTTATACACCTTGATTTTGGTCATAATTGAGGCATCTAACTTTGTATAGTTTTAGTCAAATAAATATAAGATTATCATAGACTAAATCTGAAGCCAAACTGTGTCCATATATCTGCTCCTCGCTTCCTCCCAAGCGCGTGCATTTTTTCATGTTTTCATGAGAAACAGGAAGCACCCTGTTTTTTTTTTGTTTGTTTTTTTAGAGGTTTCTATTCCAGCTTTTTATTTGGCTATTTGGCATTTTTCTTTTTTTTTTTTTGGCGAATATTTTTATTGAAATAAGAACACAACACAGTACTTGCAGTTACCGAAATACAATTAACCTTTCTTCATTTTCCTAAGTAAATATACTTATATATAGAAAAAAACAACTAAACAAAAACACACTCTGTGGAAAAATTTGGCTGTGCAACCTCTCAACGTATATTTAATTTTTTCAAGTTTAAAAAAAAAACATGACATCTTTAAGGCACTGGGAAATAGTAGGATACTTAACAGACTTCCAATGCAACAATATTAGACGTCTCGCTAATAGGGATGTGAAAGCTATAATATCCTTTTGTGTAGAATCAAGTGTAAGTGAGTGATCAGGAATCCCGAATATAGCAATCAGAGGACAAGGATGAAGAGTTACCCCAAGAACAGTTGACATAATAGCACAATACCCTGTCCAGAAACCTTCCAGCTCAGGACACAGAAAAAACATGTGGCTAAGGTGACAAGGAGAGCCGTGGCATTTATCACATTTATTTTCCACTTCTGGATACAATTCAGAAAGTCTAGACTTAGAGAAATGCGCCCTGTGTATGACCTTAAATTGAATAAGTCCAAGAGGAGCACAGGAGGTGAAAGACCGTACCCTTGCTATAGCCTGTTCCCAAGACTCCTCATGTATTTGAATTCCTAGTTCCACTTCCCATGTACACTTAAGCTTAACATTGAAATGGTTACTAAAAGACAGGATAGTATCATAGAGTTTGGAAATGGTTCCTCTCTCTCCCACCCTGTTTGTTGGTGGCAGATCAAGTTGCGCGTCTAACCTTTCTTCATAAAAAGATTACTTCTGATTGGATCTGTTCCAAACTCTTCCAAACCGCTTCCATTCAGTTTTTTAGTTTTTAACAGTGTGTCTATACATTTCATCATAGTTTTTGTCCTCATCCATTAGTTTTTATTAATTATTGACTTGTTTCATGTTAAAAAAAAGAAAAAAAAAAGGTTGTTGGCAAAAAGTTTGACAAAAATGATTATTCAACGAAATTTACACTGGAATGCATACATGTAAAGAAATCTCTTAAAACATGTGGTTTTCTTGACTTTGCCTTCCTCAAATCAGCAAAGACACACAGAAAAGAAGGCCAGGCACCAACAAGGGAGAACCAGAATGACAGATGGAGCACCACTGCGATCCCTTATGTAGCAGGTTTGTCAGAGAAACTCAGGAGAATTTTCTTCAAACATGACATCCTCAGACAAAACCTGGGTCATCCCAGGGACAAAGCTCCCAAACACAAGCTAAGCAGCATAGTGTGTGTTGTGCAGTGCAGTGAGGATCTCTACATAGTAGCCACGAAACAGCCATTCCACAAATGCATGGCACAGCATAGAAGAGCCATGTCAACAGGAGCTGTACATCTACACCTAAAGGACAAAGAACACTCTTCTGAGGATGCCAGTATTCACATTTTGGACCAATAAGATAGATGGCGTCTTTACTTCTCTCCCAAACTATCTATGTTAACTGTGAAGGGCCATTATCTAACAGGAAGGGTGACTTACAGCAACAGTCAGCCACCTACAATGCAGTCTTGATATCCCTTCCCAGGTACATTAATCCCCAGTCACACCTTTCCTCTGGTTACCTCAATATGATAGGGTGTGGCAATGTCCCACAGAGATTGCACCCTTAACTCCAGTTGATTGGTAATAAGCTATGCCTTTTTTCATACCTTATGTCAAGCAACATAGTGTATGCTGACCCATTTCAAGGCTTGGGAAAAGGTGTAGGCCATTTTTAGAACTGAAGATGCCTCTTGGATGGGAAGTGAAATTTCTTCACAAACTTTAAAAAGTAGCGTTGCTTTTTTCAAAGTCTCTAGACCCTTAGACGCTCTCGGTCAGGTGAGGAAGAGTTGCTCTTCTAATTTTTATTACATTTTGTGCTTAATGTACAACCACTGTGGTCATGTGCACTGTCACCAGTAGTAATTTACTGGTTTCTTTCCTTTAGCTCTAAATGCAGATTTAACTTTACTTAGCATGCCTACTGACAAGCCAGTTGCTCAGTGTCTGTGACTGAGCCTCCTGCCATCCTTGACATCAATGAACCCTTTTTCACAGTCCCTTAGAATTGTTCCTCTTGTTGACACAAATCAGGAAACACTGCTTACCTGTCCTGTTGTATGTTTTTTGGGATTCAATTTATTCACATTTTTCATTAATTTGTGACTCTTTTGTATCTTTGGGTATACTTTGTGTGTTTGTGTAAATGCATTTATTTAGTCTACTACGTGATTATAAAAGACCATATGAAATCTAATGAAAGCAGTTACAGAAAAAAGTATTCTATACCTGATTTCAACATGCACTACACCCAAGTAGTATCTGCACCCTTAACAGAAAATGGCGTTCAATACACCGAAGTTCATAGCTTGTTTAGCTTACTAATTTTTGCAAAACATCTTACCCTCTTCGTCAAAAAGACTTGCCATATCAGGGCTTACATCCTGCCTGCTGTCTTTGTTGTGGACCTTTATTGCACCCAATTTCAGTCTAAATTTGTTGATTTGCTTTAGGCTAATATCACTGCATGCTCTTATGAATACCAAGTTACACATAAGACCCTCATCCAGTCTCCTTGACGTTATCCCCACAAGACTGTCCAGACAGATAATAGAGGCCACACACTCAAATGTGAATTAGCTGTATGTCTTTTCTGGATGTGTACCAGCCCATTTTGAGGGACTCTGTGTTTCATTTGCTGCCCAGAAAAACTGGCATTAAACATAGAGACATTAAAAATGTAGTCCAAATATCCTACACAATATCCAAGTTATGGATATACATCCTTTTGTGGTAAGCTACAACAGACAATTGAGGGGACCTATTTCCGAAAAGTACTCATTTGTTTTTATTTCAAAGAAATGTTGTGTTGTGGATAAAAGCCCTGGCTTCAACAGTGTATGTATAACCTTATTTCCAAAAAGGTTAGTACTGTGTTTAAAATGTAAACACAATTAGCAATTAAGGTAGTTATATAATTTATATAGCACATTTAAAACAATCAGAATTAACCAACTGCTTCACAGGCAGCATAAATAAATAAAAAAACATAATAATTAACAAAATATGAAGGTTTAGTTCAAATTAAAGGCCAGGGATGAGAAACAACTTAAAAGTAAAAACGGTTTGGCCAGATCTAATATGAAATGCTGAGACAATCCAGAGACTTCGGTCAACTCAATTTTTAGGTCTACATCTTACAATATTCTTGATCAACTGAATGTGAGTGTGAACATAAATAAGATCAGATAAATGCAGTGGTCCTAGGACATTACAAATTATTAATTAATCCTAAAATTGACAGGAAACCAATGAAGTACTGAGTACATTTTCATCTCCCAGTTAAAAGCTAAGCAGCAGTGCACCAGCTGAACTGAACGAACTGTCGTAAACTTCTGTACAAAAAATTACAATAATCCAGTCTTGTCATGATAAGACCATGTGTAACATGTATGACAAAGTCAATATAAGAAAGTGCTTCAATTTGTCCAAAAATCTCAACTGGAAACAAATTACTATAACCACAGAACTGATCTGTTTATCAAGGTTAAACAAGCTGCCAACAATCACATACGAATTTTTAACGGACTGATAGCTGCATGACCATAAGTGGCCAAGAGAGTCAGCACAAGCTGTGATGGACTACAGTAAATAAGTTGATCAGCATTATGGTTTTTTCTTTTGTTTTTATTCCCCATGTACTGATAATTCATGTGCTTAACACTGGTCCTTGAATTAAAGTGTTTGACTCAGGTAATGGAACTTTCTCTTAGCAGCTTAGCATCAGATATCGGACAAATTTTAACATTTGTATCTGGATAACTTGCACCAATTACAACTGTATTTCTTTGTAGGTTAACCTTTTTTGTAAGGTCTTAGCTTATAGGGAGGTAGAAAAAAAGACCTCTCAGTAGTAAGCTTTTAGGAGTTGGATTGTCTCGTTCTACTTTATGATGGGTCAAAAGCACGGCCCAGCTACTTTTAGACACTTCACAGATATACTGAGTTTTCTTGAGAGTTAATATCGCAAGCAGTTCATGAAAGTCTGTGCAAGATTACGACTTTAGGAAGGGATGACCATGCCTGCTCCAATGTTTGTTCAACCATTTTTCTTGATTTTATCTCATATTCTATAATGAGTGTATCTATACTTAATTCATCCACATCTTGAAAACAAATTCTACAGAAGGGCAATGGCTGTGCTTTGCCCTGGTCTCATGATAATTTCCATAAAAATCGTGATACACCAGGGGCGATTTTAGCCCATTTTTGAATGAATCAAAGCACCCCCAAAGATTTCTTAATTCTTTTGACAATATTTGCTGTTTGTGTAAAACAAGACATATTAGCTGCATTTAACCTTCAGTTACTCTTTATATAGTTAGGTAGGAGTCAGACCATGTTTCTTTTTAGCTGAAAAACATTACACCCAGGTAACCTGCAGTGTTGAAAACGTGTTTTCCGACGATGTTTGCTACCCTACAATCCGTCCTCGTGTAGTAAAATCAGCGACATATGACCGTCCTGTTGCTCCCATTGAAATTTATACAGCCTATTTAAAATCTAAAACTTAAAATTGTCTGTAGCCTACTGTTGTTACCACTGTCCTGTTTGAAATGGAATGAGAGAAGCTGGTCATTTTGTCATATGTGCATGTGCCGATATTAAACCCCGGAGCCACATTCAGGTAAAAGTGTAAGAACAAATGATCCGTCAATAAAGGATAATGTTGGATCAGTGTTTCAATATTTATATCTTTTATTAGATGTACATGTGGTTTGGTTATTTGCCTTTTGGTTGAAAGTACACTGAGAGAGGATCTTTTTTATTAGTGATCTTAATAATATATATATTTTTTCATATTAATGTAAATTTTTCATCTAATTGAATACAATCCATTTGTGTATGATTGTCAGTCCAAAGAGGGAGAGAGGAGGAACGAGGGGAACGTGAGGAGAATGTGCAAGGTCAGGAAAAACCAGGTGAGGAAACAGACAGGGAATAGTGACAGGCACAACAGCAACTGTTAAACTGCTTCAGAGAGTTGACCACCAAAAGTGATTTGCCAACTTGAAGGTGAGGCGACATAGGTTAAAATAAAAGAAAAAAAATCTGCAGAGCCATGGTAGTATCTGCAGTAAAGATCTTTTCATACATAGTATACATTATACCATAGGCAAAGTTGCCTCCATTTTTATAATTTTTTTTATCAATATTTTGTACATTTGTACATTTCAAGGACTCTATTTTTGGAGTGTCTTTTTATATATCTGTATTATATTATACATACATATTAAAAGTGAATCTCTGTCCAAAAGATGCACTCAGTTTACTTCTTACTCACTATGATCATCATTCATCATTTTCCCCCAGTAATTAAGGTTAGGATATGTATTTTTTTTTTATATTCCAATCCATTCTTCTTTTGCAGCATTTAAATAACCTTTATCTGATTTGATGGTTTTGTTACATACTTTAAAAAAAAAGTGTTTTGCTTTTCTTTCACAAATGTGGGGACTGCGTTAAAATGTACAAAACAGTGATGTCATGTTTTGTGACGAGGACCCAGGCACAGAGAGACTTGATGAATTTAAGAATTTTATGATTTAATAAAGAAATTTGCAGACTTGCACAGAGAGGGTAAAATTATGATGACCGATAACAGAGATGAAGACAACAGATGACGAGGACAGGGAGGAACAGGGGTTTAAATGCACCAAGGAGACAGTCAGAGGGAACTCGGGACAACTGGAGACATTTAAGGATGGAGGGACTCACAGAGACAGGGAAGACGTCTCATCGTGACGTGTAAAGTTTACCTGGCTGGGCAGCTCTCTGGGTGCTCAGCACCCCCAAGGCTCTGATCCTAGAATCGCCCCTGTGATACACTTTTCTTGTCACACATCTTAAAAATCTCCAGAGCAGATTTGGTGAGCACAGACAGAACGAGTGCAGAAGAAATATAACAGTCACTCATGACAAATACCAAAAGACGTTTTTAAAAACCTTCCTCACTGATGCACAAGAATAGTTTAGCATCTGATTTGATACTTGTGCCATTAAAATGATAGCACGCTGGGTTTGAGTACTTCACTTAGTTTAAGTAGAATATTACTTTGGAATAATCAGGGTGACATATTTTTGTGTAACCATAATTTTTCAATTTAGCAAAGCATATACTAAAGCTGCATATGTAAATGAGTCCAGCTGCAGTTCTTCTGATTTGCATAGAAATATGCTAAATAAAAGCTGATATTGATGGGCTTTTTTGATGCATGTTTAGAGCTCAGCTGATTAAGTAAATTTTAAACATGCAAATGTGTGAATGAATTAAGCAGGACAATTAATAAAAAGATCAGCAATTGAGTGACCACACTGTAAACCCAAACACTCATAGTACTTAAATCAATTAAGTAAACTTCTTTATTTTAAAACAGTCCTTCTAACTCAAATAGCTGAAGTTCATTGAACCTTTTCTTCCATTTAAGTTAGTTCAACTTCAACTATTTTGTGTATTAAGTACCTGCTACTTAAAGAATATAATTTCATTTTACTAATTTATTTAAATGATATCGCGACATTTTTGGCAGGTTTTGATTCCTGGGATCAGCTTGACCCCAAACATAAAGCTGGATAGATTTAGATCCTGAGAAAATGGAGTAAAAGTAAAATGTCTCGATCTTTTAACAATTCTTGCACTAAATTTGACGGTGGTTCAATTCCACCATCAGGCCGGGGTCTTTCTGTGTGGAGTTTGCATGTTCTCCCCGTGTTTGCGTGGGTTCTAGTGATGTGTCGGTCGCGAACGAAACGGCTCTTAGAGCCGACTCTTTGATGTGAACGACGCGAGCCGGCTCCTAATTGGGAGCCGTGTTTTTTTTTTTTCTTTCTCTCACCCTCTCACTTTTTTTCCGCTTCACTCCGCACGTGAGCCTTGTGCTTTGCGCTGGGCAGAGGGGGGAGGGGTGGTAGTTACACTCGCAGTAGCACAGGAACAGAGCCGGAGGGAAAGAGAGAGAAAGAGAGCCAGGGACAACAACGTCACATTAGAAAGGTATAGTAATCATCCACAACTATTTTCAGTTGCGGATGATAAAGGATTCAGAAAGTTTATTCATGCAGGCCCATATGACAGAGAATGTGCATCTTCTTTTTGTTTTCATATTTTAATTTATATTTAATTGTGTTGTGGTTTGCAGTGTTTTGTGTTGTTTCACTTTAAGTTTGTTTAAAAGGAAAAAGCTGAAAATTTAAATAGTTAAAAGTTGAAATGTAAATAGTTGGTTTTTGTATTATATGATTTATTTATTACATTTTATGTGGAGTGAATAAATAAAAGTATATTTACGGTGGCCCCTAGAGACAAAGCACGTAAAAACTCCGAAGCACGTACAAAACACAACAGAAGTGCTCCAGGATGCTAGGCACAGTGTTGAGCTTTTGTTACCTAGTAGCTACACAAGCCAGGAAGTACCAACGACTGGATTTGGTGTGTGGTAGTAACAGGTAAATGAACATTTTTTTAAAATTATTTGAATATATATGAGTGCTTGTGTATAAATACACAAACCATACACATATGCTTTCAATTGTGTAATTTAAGTGATCTAGGTAGCTCTGTTTTGGAAGTTCAGTTAACGCTAGAAATGTGTTTTGGAGTTTGTACGTGGTTTGGAATTTGTTCGTGCTTTTTGGAGTTTGTACGTGCTTTGCCTCTAGGGGCCACCGTATATATTTATATATAAACATATATAAATAAAACCACGTTGTTTTTTTTTTACACTAGTAATTCCTTTTGTGCATAATTTTATATTGTTGTTAATAATAAATTAATTAAAGCAACAAAACAACCTGAAGAGCCGGTTGGAAGCCGAAAGAGCCGGCTCTTTTTAGTGAGCCGAACCGAAAGAGCCGGTAATCTCATCACTGGTGGGTTCTCCCCGGGTACTCCGGCTTCCTCCCACAGTCCAAAGACATGCAGTTAGTGGGGATCAATCTAAATTGCCCATATGTGAGGGAGTGAATGTGAGTGCGAATGGTTGTCTGTCTCTGTGGGTTAGCCCTGTGACAGACTGGCGACCTGTCCAGTGTGTACCCTGCCTCTCGCCCTATGACAGCTGGGATAGGCTCCAGTGCCCCCCGTGACCCTGAAAAGGAGAAGTGGAAGCGAATGGATGGAGTTTTAAGTTTTTTTGTTTTGTTTTTTGGTTGCTTTTATTTCTTTTTCAAATATTAAATAAACATTTAAAAAACAATTTATAACTTAAAAGTTTACTGCAATTATTTTATCGTGGCATTTAAAAAATCTGTTGCAAATGCAAGCTTTAAAAACAGTCAGTTTATTTAGATTTAATTTTTTTTATATATAATTATGTTCTAATGAAGACTTCATTAGTATAGTCTTTTAAATTTAAGAGGATTAAGTTAATAAATCCCAAAAGGTTGATTCTGTTCATCTGGACGTAGCGTTTTCAATGGAAGAAACATTTCGCCACTCATGCAAGTGACTTCTTCAGTCTCAGCTGACTGCAGGTTTCCCCAACCTTATAAACAGTACATTTGCATAATGACTGAAAAAAAAGGTCCACCCCTAAAGATCGGGTCCCCCGACACAAACAGAGTAACATAGTGTACGCTGTTAAGTGCCAGGAGGATTGCCATGATTTATACATCAGGTAAACCAAACAACCTCTGGCGAAGTGGATGGCACAACACAGACGAGCTACCTCGTCAGGCCAGGACTCTGCAGTCTATTTACACCTACAGGCCAGTGGACACTCTTTCAATGATGAGGATGTACACATCCTGGACAGGGAAGAACGCTGGTTTGAGTGCGGAGTCAAGGAGGCCATTTACGTGAAAAGGGAAAGATCATCTCTGAATCGAGGAGGGGGCCTAAGGGTACATCTGTCACCATCTTACAATGCTGTGATTGCAGCCATTCCCCAACTCTCTGTGAATGGTACTCATGGCCATTGATCAGTGTTCTTTGATCAGTGGGTTTTGGTCAGTGGTTGCTGATCAATGGTCATGACAATTTGCATATTAATGATCAAGGACCTTACCTCACAACCCATCGTTCATTCAGTGGTGCTAGTGTCAGTTTTCGTGCAACGTACTGTTTATAAAGTTGGAGAAACCTGCAGTCAGCTGAGGCTGTAGAAGTCACTTGGATGAGTGACAAAATGTTTCTCCCACTGAAAACACTACGTCCAGATGAACAGAATCAACTTTTTGGGATTTACTTACCTGAGCATGCATCAAGACATTGAGTTAATAAAGAATTCAAAAGTGACATGAGCTTATAAAAGAAAAGAGAAGTTAACCTTTAGTAATATGAATGTGAAGAGAAATGGCTGAATGTGTTGAGAGGAATATGTTGCTACCCGTCAGCCTTTTGGAAGTCGTAATTCTTGTTTCAGTCTCTTCCGACAACGTCCAATATTACCAGAGACCAAATGTGCTAGCCACTTCACTCACTTTGATGAGCAACAGAGGTTCTTGCTCTCACCATAGCAAAGGGTCAAAACTTGGAGTATCCCTTGGAGTTTGAATTCTTGAATTAGCCCACTTTGTTTTCATTTTTTTGCTTTCCTCTTTCTTTTCTCCTTTTAGCTTTTACAGCTCAATCTTCAACATCTTTTGTCCACTATATCCACTATCCCTCCACACCATCTCAGCTTTGCATCTCTTTTTGTCAGTTGGGTTTCGTGGCCTCGGAACAGATTACTGTCTAGAACACGTCATCTGTTTTTACCCTACCAATATGTAGTTTGTTCTCAAAAGAACTACAAAATACAGAGTTGTAACCAAAATAATACATTTCTGATAGTCATTGTTTTGAATATTAACATTAACCAAGCAGGCGTTGACAAATAACAGAAGCAGGACAGCGGTATATGTACATTCTAGAGTTTCAGCAGTTTACATCTGCTATTAAGATATTCAAAAGTGCATTTTGCCGTGTAATATTTTTTAAAAATGTTTTATTTTAGAAATGTCCTTAAGCTTTTAAATTTAGCAGTGCTCAATGCAATTGAGACAATTGGTTGGCTTTTTTTTAACGTGATGTGTGACATGTTTTTGAATTTTCAGTGTTGATGTTTGACTATTGTTTAATTAAAAAGTGAACAATAAATATTGAGTTTTGCTTAACTTCCTTTTAAGATATGTCAATTTATTCCAGAGGGAGACGTGAGTGAAAATTTTAGGTTCTACATTCTCAATGTTTTTTAATTTTAATTATTAAACATTTTACTTTTATTTTAGTCAAAAGGTAAATGTCAAATGCAATCAAAATATTGGAGTTCTTATAAGCTTCTAAGTTCATAAATGTAAAGAAATTAAGGCAGCTGGTTGATTTAATTTAAGTTCTGCTAACTTTACAGTGGACTTGGAGCTGGTGGGGAGTCCTCACTAAGAAGCAGAACGAGAAGCCATGTGAATAATATATTTTTTCATTGTGGGCACTGTGTGTCTTGTATTTCCTGCTTTTGACTTTTAAAATAGTTTTATATATAATTTCCTTCAATATGTGTCTGATAAAACAGTGCAGCAAATCTAACACGTACTCCTCCAGCTGCATTTTATTTTAGTTTCTAATGATTTCTCTTCTCTGCCTTCCTTTGTTTTGCCTCCATTCAGTTCATTTCACTTGAATTACATCCTCAATATATCAAAGCTGAGCAATTCCACATCTCTGCCCACGCTAATTTTAGAATCAAATTTTTGCCAGATCATTTGGTCCTTGATGTTCTGTTCGAAGTGAGTCACAATCCTTGATAATCAGCTGCACTGTATGATCAGGCTCTTGACCTTAAGAGAGATTTCTAGTCAATTTGAAGAGTTTCAGTCAGATTTCTCTCATGGCTGCTGTCAAGCGAGCTGTCGTTAATTGCAAAGAGTTTGTTTTAGTGGTATAGCAGGTTTTTTTGTAGTTTTATTGCAAAAACAATAGCCGTGAGAGCACTGCATAACACACTCTCCACATCCTCCTTCCGCACCTCCATGCTTTTTATATTTCTTCCTGCATTTCATTCTCAGTTGGATTGCTGCTTGTCTCTCTTTATGTCAACACGGAGGATGTGGTTTTCTGGTTTGAATAAGCTTCAGCTGGAATTGTTGCATATAAAACTGGCTTAAGATTTTTCACTGGCATTCAGTATGGACTCCACATCGTTTTTTAAAATATGTTATTTTAAAACATAACAGGACTCTGCGGATGGTGCACATCTCTATTTAATCTGACAGCTGGTATTTGCAAAGCTGCGACAAGAACCAAATAAACATTAAATAAATGTGTGTGTGTGTATATACATATATGGACACTACTACTGACTGACAAAATGTCTCTGTTTGTCACCAGCTATGGGGACTGTAACGACACAGGATGACTCAGTCAGGTCAAGGTCAACACTATGTTGTCCATTGGTTTTTAGACAATGATGCAATTTTTGTAATTTTACTGCTGACCATAGTAAATTTGGATCAAACAATCAAGATGTGTTGAAGTGCAGTTACAAAAACAATTGCATCATTTTTTTTTTGAATGACAGCTAAGGGTCTGCACTTTAACCCCAATTGCATAATTGTCCAAAAACCTATAATGAAGGTTTTCTTTCCAGGTACATAAAAGGTATATGTGGTTCTGACTCACCGAGACTTGACAAGGGAGCTGACTAAATGCACAAGCCTTTCAAAAACCACACCACAGGGACCTGGTCTACCTCCCCCACCCTAAACGCCCTTGAAGGACCCCAGAGGACTCCAGATCCACATTACCCATCTACTGACAGAAACAAAAAGCCTGCACATCCTGCACTTTGTCTGCTTTTGATCCATAATGTCGAAATGCTGAAATAAATAAAATAAAAAAGCAACTCTAACCAAAGGAGGACACATTTCCATACACATTTCAAAACCTAAAGCAGTCCACAGTATATTATGTCCACAGGCAGCACAGTCTTAAACCAAATACACAAGAAACCATCGAAGGAGTCTGAGTTTTACACTGCATTTAAACTACATCTTTACATTAAGCTATACACCCCGTGTTTAACATCCATCTGCACCTTGTGAAAATGATCTCTTTACATTTTATAAAACTGAGTTATGTTTGGACATGGTTGTAATTTCAAACACTTCTCCTGGGTCGTCCAAAAACTGTGCTGCTTTCATTTTAATGTAGCCCTTAAACTGGAACGGCCGCAGAACTTCCTAATGGTTACAGGCAACAAATTGTTGCTCAAGACAGAATATTATTTGTATAATTTTTAGTCTTACTGTGAACTCCGAGAGCTTCAACACTACAGGCAACATTCACCCACTTTAAACACTTGTTTATCAGGCATGCACAATTCTTGTGTCTTGCCCAAAGACATTCTGACATGTGGGAATTAAACTGCTGACCTTCTGTTTAGTACACAGCCTTTTATTCTGCCTTAACAAAAGCTGGATTTCTAACTGTGTTAGAATTACTCTTCAGGAGTTTTTCTCTGCATTTGTAATGTCTTTCGGGGAGAAACTGAGGGACACTTGGTCCTCTGCCATTTGGTTCTGACTGGTCTCAGCGGTTCTCCCTGTAGGCTACCATCTTTATCAAACAGCCACATGCTGTGGAATTGGTAGAGCTGCATACTGCGTGCCACAGGTTTCTAACAGACTTTGAGTTTCAGCTTAACTTTGAGCTGCATTACCATCCCTACAGCCTGGAGGTTTCCCCTGAGCTTCTTGTGCATTGATGGTTTGATCTGTGATACCCAGCACTGCAGCTCCCAAATGTCGTCTTTAAATCGGTGTAGCAGCAGTGTGTAAAAAGGAAGAACCGTTCCTGTGGCACGTTTGAGTCCTCCACGTCATTATCTTAGTTTTTGTTGGATCTTTTTCTGCAGTTGCACATGAACTGCTGTTATTAATGAGAGATCAGGACCCATCAGACAAATCTTGCCTATAATCTGCAGTACTGCAGAAATTATATCCAAGAATGCACAAGCTTCACTGATTTCAGTATTTTAGCAAGTCTGCTGGATGGGCCTCAAAAACAGAAACCTTACCTGATTTAAATTTGGTTAATCTCTCCTACAAGCTCATATTTTCATGCATCTCTGGACTGCCTGCAGAGCTGCTATTGTCAGATCTCTTCAAAGTGCCAGACTTCCCAGATCTCTGTGGTGTGAGACCCCTCCAATCAACTGCAATAATCCCTGATGCTTATGTTTTCCATGGTGAAATCACAATGCGCACAGTTAGCAGCCAAGCTGGAAGCAATTCAGTTCACTTCACTTCAATTCTATTTTATTTATTTAACAGTCGCCTCAGGCGCTTTATATTTTAAGGTAACGACCCTACAATAAAACAGATAAAACAGTGTAAGTGTATAAACACATAGGAGTGAAAAAGGTGACTGAAGAAGAAACACTCTGATCCAGCCCTAACCTTATGCTTTAGCAAAAAGGAAAGTTTTAAGCCTAATCTTAAAAGTAGAGATGAATCCAAACTGGAAGCTGGTTCCACAGAAGAGGGGGCTGAAAACTGAAGGCTCTGCCTCCCATTCTACTTTAAATACTCTAGGAACAACAAGTAAGCCTGCAGTGTGAGAGCGAAGTGCTCTAATGGGTGATATGGTACTACAAGGTCATTAAGATAAGATGGGGCCTGATTATTTAAGACCTTGTATGTGAGGAGCAGGATTTTGAATTCTGGATTTAACAAGGAGCCAATGAAGGGAAGCCAATACAGGAGAAATATGTTTGAGAGTAATCATTGCTAAATATGCCCCCCCACACAGCTTTTCAGGGTAAGATTTGTTCAACTAGACAGACAGGTATAAATAAATTAAGACACTTCTATTATATTTCACACTAGAACTAAATCTTTGGTTTACTGTTTCTTAATAAAATCAATTTTGATCATCGTTATGCTTTACATGTTGGGTCTCTTTCTTCTTTCACTAACCACACATCACACACTGCATCATCAAGCTCAGGATGTTACAAGTTATTTAATGAAATAAATCTTTCAACTTCCGAGTCTTTTGTTTCCTCTGCCAAGGAGGTTATGTGTCCATGTCATTCTGTCTGTAAACATGATAGCCTTAAAAGTTTTGAATGAAGTCTGACAGAAATCAGTGTGGGTGTAGAGTGGGGGGGGGGGGGGGGGGGGGGTGTCATCCATCTGAGCCTTTGATTTATTGATTTTGATTTATTTGGTCCAAGATTGACAAATAGCCTTATAAGTTAGAAACTATTATTTTTTACAAGTGTATTGTGTATTGTCAACATATAGAAAGCACTGACTTTAAAGATTTAAAATATCATGTCACATTTGACCTCTGACATCTCTGTCAAGGTCAATAGATGGATCTGAATGACAAAATGATAATAATGCTACAGTATATAGAGCTATTTAAAATAACAATAGATTTGCAGACTGACAAGAACATGTTGCCATGGGATACTATTTGAGTATACAGTGGTCCCTCGTTTATCGTGGGGGTTAGGTTAAAAAAATAACCCGCGATAGGTGAAATCCACAAAGTAGCCAACTTTATTTTTTACAATTATTATAGATGTTTTAAGGCTGTAAAACCCCTCACTACACATTTTCACACTTTTCTCTCTTGTTTAAACACCCTCGAAGTTCAAACCTTCCTAGAAAAATAAGTGACGGTGCAAAACGTTTTGTCGACATTGTTGTGTTTGTTGGGAAGAAAACTTACAAACATACAGTACAGCACTTCAGAGTCACACTGCTAGAGATCGAAGATTTATGTAAATTTGACAAGCTGAACGTGTTCTGTACTGTACAGGAGACACGGCACAAGATTGATTGACAATGTTCTACAGCCAATCAGGATGCAGAACACAATGCGCTGTGAAAAAAAAAAAAGCATGCGAAATTGTACAAAAACATCTGCGAAACAGCGAGGCAATGAAAGGTGAACCACATTATAGCGAACTGTAATTGATTAATTTTACTCAGAATTTTAATCTTTGTACATCTTTGTAGGGTAGTATTCAAAAACTTTTTTCACAAGATTTAAATTAATTTGACTAAATGATGAAATGAATGATACATATGTACTAGAGAAAACAAACAAACAGAGAAAATACTACCAGGAGACTGAGAGGTTTGTGCTCTCAGAGTGCTTCTTGTTCCCATTGCACAGTAGCTATTCCAGCTATTCCAGTAGCGAGTTCTCCCAGTGCCATCATGTAGTGCGCATGATTATTATGTGCCAACACCCATGAAATCTGCTCATGTGTTTTTGTGTAATGTCTTTACTTTTAGACTGTTGGTGGTTTTATCCCTCATAATTAATGCTGCCAGATAGATGAACATTTGTCCTTTGCCAGGATAAAAAATGAGGATTACTGACTTACATTTCTGTAGCCCAGTATTTCTGAGAAGCTTGTCCCACAATCCACAAAAGCATTGCACATGTCACAAAAGAGAAGCACTTAAAGCTGTCGGTTGAAGTTTTCTTTATCTACAAATATTGCTGCTCACAGCACAGCAATATTTGAACCAAACCTAAGAGCCAATAACTTTATCTGTCAACTTTAAATTCCAAACATTAGTGGGTATCTCTGCTGCCATCTGGTCTGCAGTCTCTCATCAAAACCCAACATTTTCTTCCTGGAGTGGTCATGAAAAACCTGTATTTATCTTTATGCTGCTTTATTCTCTGACAAGAACACACGCTGCTCAGATGATATGGGCATCACACGTGGGTGTTTTCTGCTTTCTGGGGAAATTTGTTGTGTGGTGTATTGATCTGTAGCTTTGATCAGAAAGCCTAAATCCATTCTTGCAAAGCCATCTGATATTTTCCAACAAGCACGTCAGGTTTTTAAAACACTGACTTCAGCTCCCTAAAACACAAAACCCTTCCAGCATGTCCTCTGATTAAGTATAATAAACAGACCCTGATGTAATTTGTACGAATCCCTACCTTTAGTACCTTAATTGATGATTAGTAATTTTTTAAGAGCCCTTTTACAAACTTGCTTTGACCAGTCTTGTTTCTGGAATGACACAACGCTTCGACCCTGCATTTGGGTGCCATTCTGCCACTCACACAGGCAGCCTTGACAATATGCACATTAAGGCATTTTTACGCATGCACTACAGCAGCAAACCTTTCTATATCAGATCAGAGATTAAGCAGCCTCTAACCTGTCAGCTTCATAGCACATCAGGTGAAACATCAGAAACTCTGGTGTTTTGTTACCTTTTTTGAGTTCAGCATTAAAGCTGTTTTGAGTTCACCTTTTGCCTCCGAGCGTCTGCACTTTGGGTCCACCATTCCTGCCTGCACACACATAACAGGTGTT
Source organism: Pelmatolapia mariae (assembly GCF_036321145.2). Classification (NCBI taxonomy): domain Eukaryota; kingdom Metazoa; phylum Chordata; class Actinopteri; order Cichliformes; family Cichlidae; genus Pelmatolapia; species Pelmatolapia mariae. The sequence goes on from NC_086235.1 coordinate 33,502,094, forward strand.
GAGACATTGTTGTGTGTTCATCTATAAACAGCTTTAGTGTTTCCATTTATGTTTTGATCATTTGATTGTTTGAAATTAATCATTTAGTTTTCAAAGTTCAGAATCATCATTGTCAATAACTTTTGTTTGTATACTTGTATAGCAGACGTTGCCTTCCATAATGTTTAGGGGACAAAGACAATTTTTATAGCTTTGTCGCTTTACACCACCACAGTGAACTGTACATCAAACAGTAAATGTAATATTATATGACAATATCATTATATACAATAAGTGCAGACTTTCAGCTTTAATTAAATTCTTGGAAAAGCATGCTGTGCCGGTTTGAGATCAGATGACTGACTTGGATATAGAAGAATATAATATTTTGTTACCTTGAAAAACTCTTGGGTTGTTTTGGCAGTTTGGTTTGGGTCATTAGCCTTTCTGAATATAGGCATAATATAGTGCTGAACACTTGACAGTTTATTCTGCTACTTTTATCAGCAGTCCCCTTCCACTGGCAGCCACACGTACGTGCTCATGCCATAATGCTGCCTCCACCATGTTAGACAGATTACGCTGTATGCTTTGGATCTTGGGCTGTTTATTTCCTCCTCCATAATGTTATCTTCCCATCATTCTGGCACACGTTAACCTCAGTTTCCTCTGTGCAGAGATTGATTGGTTGATTGATTGATTGATTTTTTCAGAAGTGTGGATGCGCTTTAAGATGTTTTCTGGTAAAGTCTGATCTAGACCTTTTGGTCCTGAGTGTAATCACTGGTTTGCACGTTGTTGCAAACCTTCTGTAATTCCTTTTATAAACATGTCTCTGGGTCTGAGTTATAACGACATATGAGGCTAGACTGGTCCCAGCAAAAATTCACAGACAAGATGATGCAGACAAATATATATACACACACACATATATATATATATATATCAAAGCGCCTTGAGGCGACTGTTGTTGTGATTTGGCGCTATATAAATTAAATTGAATTGAATTGAATATTTCTATGAAATATTAAAGACAGTAGTTTATTGACAAGGTCCTTAAACCACCATTGTGCATTTTAAATTCATGAATATTCAGCACTAAGGGGGTGTCCATATGTTTCCTTTTGTGAGTTTTCTTCACAAATAGCAGAGTAGAATACTTGGGTTTTAAAATTAAATAACTGATTTTAATAAAATAAATTTCAGTCACACTGGAGCAGTCAGCAGGTGGTTACTGATGTCATGGTTTTATCTGAGTGCCAGTGATTAATATCACTCTCTCCTGTGAGCGCTGTGATCTGTTTTTAAGCTGCTGCTGTCTCCTGCTGCAGGAATATTCCCTCCATTAAAGAGACACACTGCGTTCTCAAGTGCTGTGTTTTATCACACACAAATATGCAGACTCCAGTTGTCATTGCTGACCATCCTGACACACACTGTTTTATGAGCATGCTGTTTTTAATATGAAACTGTTTATGTCAGAGATGTAATGTTCCTTGACCACTGCTCAGTAAAAGTTTTAGGCGAACGTGTTTGGGGAAATACTGCACCACCTAGATACACGTTCACAAAGTATTACTTTGTAAATAAATGTACTTAAGAAATGAATCTTGCTTACAAAGTTCTGCCTGCAGTTCAGTAGGATATGGCATGGAGCGAACATGGGTGGTATTAATGAGTTGGACGTTACAGTAACATGTGCAGCTGAGAGTAGTGTAGTGTGGTGGATTATGACCGCATACACTCTGAGATTTTCCAATAGGCCTCCCAAATTTGGGCTTCTCTGTTCATACCTGTTGTGTTAGGGTTGTGGAAGGGTTCAAACTGAACCAACTTTGATTTTGAGGATAATATTGGTGATGATTAGTTTCTGAGTATACCTGAGCATCAACAGCTTCCAGATAAAGAGTCAACAGTCACCTAAAAAGCCAAATTTGACTGGTTAAGAACAAACAAAGCTTGAGGGGGTGAAGATAATGTAAGAATCATCAGCTGTGCTGGGACATGTCTGCTTACTGTAAATAGATTTGTCACCCTGCAGTGCAAAGCATAGACCCAAAATGCAAACTCAGGAGATGGAATTAATATTAACCAGTACATTTATTAGTACATTATTTACATTAGTACATTATATTGTGTGACATACGTATATCGGTTTAAAAAATAAGGCTGTATCAGCACGGTGGGAGTTTCTGACGGTAGCAACAGCGTTCCTGACCTTGTTGCCACTCGTCTAAGCTCAGCCCATGATTCCGGCTTCCTGCTGGAGACTGGCCTCAGGCTGTTGAAGGAGAGGCATCTTGTCCCAGCTTGATGTCCCTTATTGGTGGTAGACTGTGGCTGCCTCTTCAGCTGTGGATCCTCATGTCTTACATCCATCCACAGACAGGCTTGTAATTAAATAACAACATGGGGCTCACAAAGCAATGTTTTTGTTTTTGTTTTTAATGAAGGTAACTTTCCTTCCCTTTAAATGTGAGATCCATACGTTCTTTGAAACTGTTTCTGTAGATCAAAGTCATATATTGAAAAAACACTACCAGGAATGTTTGACAACTAATGTAATATTTTTCTGATGCATCAGAAGCTAGCGTTGTTCCTCTTAGCAGAAAGGAAACATCTAGGCATTTTGCATGAGTTGCATAACCGTCCACCACTCTCTGACATGGACTCTGACGCTCCACTTTCACAAAGATGGCCTCATTATCTTAAAGCACTCTCTGATATGATGCAGTATTCATAGCTGAATCAATTACTACAAGCGTTCCACTCCCTGAGTCACGGAAACCAAACCAAATCACAATATTTCCACCATTCGCTGTCGGTATGAGGTCCATCTCCTTTTCCCCTCTATATCTACATCAAACACATCTCATTTGGCAAACTGTGTATTCTGGCATGCTTTCAGTGAAGGTCAAATTTTTCCTTGTTCTAATTGTAGAAGGAGGAATTCCAACACAGCTGCAAAGGCTACCTGTAGAGGCTTTAGGGTGAGATTTCTTTAGGGCTTTTGGGGCCTGTATAGCTTACAGGAAATCAAACTACAGTTCAGAAAACTTGTATAGAAAACACTGGGGACAGTTTTAAAGCTCATTTGCAGGCCTGTGTTACTTACTGTGTTACTCATGGACAAATTAGTAGTTTGAACCCTCCACCATTTGTTCTTGTTTTTCTCACTGTAAAATCATTAATTTCACATATTTTACACAAAGCTTTCACCCATACTGGATTCTCTTCATTGGGTCCGTGTTAAATCTAGAAGTGAATTTAAAACCCTCGCACTCAGGTGCAGGCTTTCTGGTTCATTCTTGTGTTTCCTGCAGTTTACAAAATAGAAAGGGAATAGAGTAGAATGAGAGGAACCCTCAGCTATCAGGCTCATGTCCTGCACTAGGTTCTAGTTTAGGTTCAGGAGACAGACACCCTGCATACTTTTAAGATTAGTTGATGCTGAACCATCCCTTAGTTACTCTGTTGGCAGCATACAGTGGCTTGCAAAAGTATTCGCCCCCCTTGAACATTTTGTCACATTACAGCCACAAACATGAATCAATTGTATTGGAATTCCACGTGAAAGACCAATACAAAGTGGTGTACACGTGAGAAGTGGAACGAAAATCATACATGATTCCAAACATTTTCTACAAATAAATAACTGCAAAGTGGGGTGTGCGTAATTATTCAGCCCCCTGAGTCAATACTTTGTAGAACCACCTTTTGCTGCAATTCCAGCTGCCAGTCTTTTAGGGTATGTCTCTACCAGCTTTGCAAGTCAAGTCAAGTCGGCTTTATTGTCACTTCAACCATATACAGTTAGTACACAGTGAAACGAAACAACGTTCCTCCAGGACCAAGGTGCTACATGCAACATAAATTTACAACATAAAACACTAAACTAGCTAACTAAGAGGCCTAGTTAGCTGGCTAGCAGAGACAAGACAGACTGACTAACATAAATTACAACATAAATTAACAAAAACTAACTAACTATCTAAGGAAGACTTTTTTTTTTTGTTAACAGACAGCAGACAACACAGTGCACGTGCAAATGTGCAAACAAGAGCAACAAAGTGACAGTGTGACAAAAAAACCCACAACGTAACATAATAATAAGGTTTTGTGGTGATGAGTTGAGGTAGTGGAGGAACAGTAAACATTCCTTAGTGTAGCAGCAAAAATTAGGAAGTAAAGAAGTTAGTGCAAAAACTCCAGTAATAATATTGTGCAAAAGAGCATTTACAGGTTGGTGTGTACGATAGTTTGGTGGTGTAGGTCAGTGTGTTTGCGCTTGTGTTGATTAGTCAGTCCAGTCTCAATGTTTTGAGGTAGTTGAGTTAAGCTGAGTGATAATGTGTGTGTGTGTGTGTGTGTGTGTGTGTGTGTGTGTGTGTGTGTGTGTGTGTGTGTGTGTGTGTGTGTGTGTGTGTGTGTGTGCGCGCGCGCGCGCGCGTTTATCAGTCCAGTCCCTTTTTGTTGAGGAGACGGGTGGCTTGTGGAAAAAAGCTGTTGCACAGTCTGGATGTGTGTGCCCGAATGCTTCGGTACCTTTTTCCAGATGGCAGGAGTGTGAAGAGTGTGTGAGAGGGGTGTGTCCGATCAGCCACAATGCTGGTGGCTTTGCGAATGCACATCTAGAGACTGAAATCCTTGCCCATTCTTCTTTGCAAAACAGCTCCAGCTCAGTCAGATTAGATGGACAGCGTTTGTGAACAGCAGTTTTCAGATCTTGCCACAGATTCTGGATTGGATTTAGATCTGGACTTTGACTGGGCCATTCTAACACATGGATATGTTTTGTTTTAAACCATTCCATTGTTGCCCTGGCTTTATGTTTAGGGTCGTTGTGCTGCTGGAAGGTGAAGCTCCGCCCCAGTCTCAAGTCTTTTGCAGACTCCAAGAGGTTTTCTTCCAAGATTGCCCTGTATTTGGCTCCATCCATCTTCCCATCAACTCTGACCAGCTTCCCTGTCCCTGCTGAAGAGAAGCACCCCCAGAGCATGATGCTGCCACCACCATATTTGACAGTGGGGATGGTGTGTTCAGGTTGATGTGCAGTGTTAGTTTCCGCCACACATAGCGTTTTGCATTTTGGCCAAAAAGTTCCATTTTGGTCTCATCTGACCAGAGCACCTTCTTCCACATGTTTGCTGTGTCCCCCACATGGCTTGTGGCAAACTGCAAACGGGACTTCTTATGGTTTTCTGTTAACAATGGCTTTCTTCTTGCCACTCTTCCATAAAGGCCAACTTTGTGCAGTGCACGACTAATAGTTGTCCTATGGACAGATTCCCCCACCTGAGCTGTAGATCTCTGCAGCTCGTCCAGAGTCACCATGGGCCTCTTGGCTGCATTTCTGATCAGCGCTCTCCTTGTTCGGCCTGTGAGTTTAGGTGGACGGCCTTGTCTTGGTAGGTTTACAGTTGTGCCATACTCCTTCCATTTCTGAATGATGGCTTGAACAGTGCTCCGTGGGATGTTCAAGGCTTGGGAAATCTTTTTGTAGCCTAAGCCTGCTTTAAATTTCTCAATAACTTTATCCCTGACCTGTCTGGTGTGTTCTTTGGACTTCATGGTGTTGTTGCTCCCAATATTCTCTTAGACAACCTCTGAGGCCGTCACAGGGCAGCTGTATTTGTACTGACATTAGATTACACACAGGTGCACTCTATTTAGTCATTAGCACTCATCAGGCAATGTCTATGGGCAACTGACTGCACTCAGACCAAAGGGGGCTGAATAATTACGCACACCCCACTTTGCAGTTATTTATTTGTAAAAAATGTTTGGAATCATGTATGATTTTCGTTCCACTTCTCACGTGTACACCACTTTGTATTGGTCTTTCACCTGGAATTCCAATAAAATTGATTCATGTTTGTGGCTGTAGTGTGACAAAATGTGGAAAAGTTCAAGGGGGCCGAATACTTTTGCAAGCCACTGTAACATGGGTACGTCCCATGATTAACTTCCCACTTCTTACTCCCTGTGAGTTTACATGCCACTGCATGTTATTAACTCTTCTCTATTCTCTCCTGTAATTCAATTTTATGTATACGGCGCCAAATCACAACAGCAGTCAACCCAAGGCACTTTATTTTGTCAGGTAGAGACCCTACAATACCATTGAAAATTCTGTAGTTTGTGTTTAGTCTTGTTTGCTGTTCACAAGTTCTTTATGATACTATTTACTGGCTTTCCTTCACCACTGGAACTACATAAATTATTACAGCAGGTAAAAATGATGCATTGTGCAATCAAAAACAAAACGTCTTTGGTGGAGTAGTTTGAGCGTTACGCAGACATTTGAGCTGTATAAATTAGGAGAATTCTCTCAGTGTTCTTTTTAAAAGAATGACTTGTGCTTGGTTGTGGCTGTGGATGCACATGAAACTGTACACATCAGTCATCCAAAAAAGAAAAGCACAACTAAGGCCTCATAAAGAAAAATTAAAATGAAAAAAATATCGAGAAGTAATGCTCTTGGAGAAAGAGCCAACAGCACCATGGAGGATCAATCACAGAGAGCATGTCCTCTCTTAAAAACAGCCCCTTTGATGATTTCTGAGTGCAAATTATGGCTCGTTGTTACATGTCATAGTTTAGAAATGTTAAGAAAAGTTAACCAACTATAAGTGTTTATGTTCAAATAACAGCAACATTTGTCCCTTAAAAAGGCAGAAATAACAAACTGATTACTGATTCATGTGTTCAGCTTCACTGTGTTATGATACACAGACATCATTACCAAGTATGTGATGTGAAAACACACAGAAACAGGTGTAATTCTGCTGATGTTTTAATTAACACGCTCGCTTCTCTAGAGAGGCCGAGCCAGCCAGAGAGAAGTCTGGATATGCACTTCAGTTTATTTATTCCACTAAGACATACCAGTATTATGAGCAGCAGGACCTCATCACGAGTAGGCATACGTGCTTGTCTGCATGCTTGTCTTGGGGGCTTATTATTTTGGTGATATTTCAAAGCACCTTGCCTCTCATTTTGCTTTTTAAAAGAGACTCGCAAGCATTTTGACTGGCTAAACAGAGCCATCTGAGTAATACAGAAATAAGATAATACAGAAGGACCAGTGCACCATGGGAGTTCAGAACAGCTTCTTCCTATCTTTTATGAGGACTGTCTCCAAGGCTTTCTGTTTACCTCCAGCTGCGTTTCTGCTTATGTGTGTACTGAACTGCACCATTTCTTTCCATGACCTTCATCTTCTGTATGCTTTTATTTTTGGGTTATATAAAGGTAACATTGTTCAAGCTAAAAAAAAAGATTAATTAAGCAAAGAAAGCTTTAAAATTGACACAGTATGTGATAGAATGTACAGAGTCAGCCCCTAACAAGAGCATCGGCGTATGACTGAATGCACCAGTTGGCCGGGTGTCCCTGCTGTCCTTGGCCACTGTTACACTCTCGTTGTCCTGTGACTAGCGAACACTTGTCTCTGACAATTTTAGGATTTAGTTTTTATCGTAGCAATGACTGTCCTTATAAGGCAGTGATAAAGCTGACAGGTAAAAAATAGACTACGTGTTAGTTTTGTTATCTGACCTCACTTGCAAGGCTTCACCTCCCCTCCCCAGCATCACAACTCATCAGCAAAACCTACAGTGCCTGAGTACAGAGGAGACAAGTCCTAAACCTCCTATCATAACACCTGACAAGCATAAGGTAAAACTGCAAATCGTGATGGGAAGATGTTTGTGGCAGAAAGGGCAGAAATGAATACAAATGAGATAATGTCGATAAAACTGATAAGAGTCGAGGCAGGTTCATCTTAAGGTCATGAACTAGCTGTATTTTACAAAAAAGGAAACAAAATGCCATGCAACTGCACTGTGAATGTAAAAGTACACAATTTAGCACTACTTACCTCGACTCTGCTACATTTAGTTGACAGCTTCACTTACGTGTAACTCTTAAAACAAAACTTTACATTAATATTAAGATGGTAGCACTGCACAAAACTGTGTTGTTATTTACACTGAGTGTGCATCTGCAACATAAAGTAAGTGACAACATAAAGAAAAGAAAAAAAAACTAAACACAATAACATGGTGGGTCACCATGTTCCAGCTGTAAAGCATCAGTGTATCTAAGTAATGATTCCCCAACTCTCTGAAACTATAAGATAAGATAAGATAAGATAAACCTTTTTAGTCCCATATGTGGGAAATTTTTTTGGTCACAACATAAAGTGGACAGTACAAAGTTAAGAGCAGCAAAAATTAAGAAAAAAACAATAGAATAGAATAAGATAAAAAAGAACAACATGCTATACAAAATAGAATAAAATACTGTGTTGTATCAGGAAAATTGCACTTGGTAATATTGCACATCATGGAGACTGGGTGAAGGCTAACATGGTGTATTTGGATGTGTGTGTGTCTGTCTGCACGTGTGTGGTCATCTGCAAAGACCATGTTGTAGAGTCTGACAGCAGTTGCAAGAAAGGACCTGTGAAATCTCTCCGTCCCACATCGTGGGTGCTGCAGTCTCCCACTGAAGGAGCTGCTCAGTGCTGTCAGAGTCTCCTGCATGGGGTGGAAGATGTTGTCCAACAGGTATGACAGCTTAGCCACCATTCTCCTGTCACTCACCACCTCCACTGGGTCCAGAGGGCATCCTAGAACAGAGCTGGCCCTCCGGATCAGCCTGTTCAGTCTCTTCCTGTCCCCGACAGAGATGCTGCTGCCCCAGCAGACCACACTGTGAAATATGGCTGAGGCCACCACAGAGTCATAGAAGGTCTTCAGGAGTGGGCCCTTCACTCCGAAAGACCTGAGTCTCTGCAGCAGGTACAGCCTGCTCTGCCCTTTTCTGTAGAGGGCGTCTGAATTGTGAGCCCAGTTCAGTTTATTGTTCAGATGAACACCAAGGTACCTGTTGCTGTCCACAGTCTCAATGTCCATACCTTGGATGTTCAGTGGTTGCAGTGGGGGATGTTTGTGCCTGTGGAAGTCTACCACCAGCTCCTTGGTTTTTCCAGTGTTGATCTGGAGGTAGTTCTGCTGGCACCAGTCCACAAAGCTATAGCTATAGTGGAGGTGTGGAACACAGTTTTGCTAAAATATATTTGATCATTTCTTTTTGTTCTTTTTGTTGCTTGTATGAACAGTTGAAGAAGTAACAGGAGTACAGGGAGATGGAAGGGACGACTTGGTGCAGATTTCACAAGCCTCTCAGTTCAGAATGATGGTGATAAGAGTCATAAGCTACAAAATGTTAAGGTTACACTGACCCTGGTGTGCCTTTATTCTTGCTCAGTGTAATTTGATGATTTATTATAATTTATGAACTGTTTCATAAATCTGTAATTTTGCACGTTTTTTGCACACGGTTATCAATTTTTCCATGCACATATTAATAAATGAGGGCCAATGAAAAACAGATTCCCAGTGCAGTTAAAGCATAGCTGAATAGAAACAGACACAGTGGAACACTATAAGACATGAATTGGTCTCGTAAGAGCCTAAACCTCAACATTACTGAAGCAGATAGAAATTTGATAGGGGATGGAACAAAAGGCAGCCACCATCCATAGAAGAGATTTGGAATAGCCTCCTAGAAGTCTGGCAAGCTATTCCTGAAGACTACTTAAGAAATGACAAGAAAGGCTGCCTGAGAGTTCCGGCTGTATTGAAGAATAAAGGTTGTCATTCCAAACAGAGATCAAATGGTAATCCAGCAAACCGGCATTTTCCCGGTAGGCCGACACACTTCTGGGCTGATGGTGTGCACCAGCCATACAAACACTGTCAGCAGCCCATTGGTTCATTTTCATTACTGACACTGGATTACACAGTCAAATCTCTTAATGCAACTGGCCCCTCCCCTACTTTCCCTGTGCGATCACACAACTTGTAGAAAACGTTTTGTGTGGAATTAGTGGCAAAAAGGTGGAGATGGCAATCTGAGAGCTTGCCTCAATCACAGAAGCACTTATATAGCACATAGAAAAAAGTGCTTTTATCTAAAATTCACACACATTTATACTCTGATTGGTGCATTGTAGAGCAACTTGGGGTTAGCATCTTGCCCATTTGGCATGCAGACATGAGCAGCCTTCTGATTAGTAGGTGACCTGCTCTACCACCTGAGTTACAGCCACCCCTGAATGGCTCAAGATCTTTGCACAGTACTGAACCTGTCCCTGTAAGTGTCTTGATGCGTGCTCATCCATCCAGGTAAGGAGATCCCAAAAAGTTTATTCTGTTCATCTGGACGCAGCGTTTTCAGTGGGAGAAATAAGTCATCCAAGTGACTTCTTCGGTCTCAGCTGACTGCAGGTTTCCGACTGGGCTGTGAGGTCAGTTTCTTGGTCATTGATATACAAATTGTCATGACCATTGATCCACAATTGTTTATAATGTTGGGGAAACCTGCAGTCAGCTGAGACTGTAGAAGTCACTTGGATGAGTGATGAAATGTTTCTCCCACTGAAAACGCTACATCCACATGAACAAGGACACATTTTTGGGAGCTGCCCCTGCAAGGTTATTTTTTTCCCACTGTTTTTATTACTATTTGAAATTCTACGAATGGAACATTTGTTCTTCTTTTAGTGACATTCCTCATTGGACACAAGAAATCTACGCTCTGGAGCAGAGGAAGAAAATGTTTAAAAGGAGCAAACTTTGTTTCAACATAGCCCTGTAAGGGGTATTAAAGAGTGAACAAGGGGACTAATGATAGATGACTTCAGACAGTCACTCAGAATAGATTGTTGTGACGATGCAGTACTTTCTGAGCATTTAGAAGTTGTTTTCCTTTATTACATTTTTGCATTTTGTTCGCTGGGATGTGGATTACTGTGCGTATAATAGAAACAGCTTGCTGTTCATCGTGTTGTTTATTCTTTGTGCATTTCTTGGTGTTTGGGAGTTTCTTTATTTAAAATGACTGACAATAATAATTTTGAAAACAAAACAAAAACACACAAAAGAACATCTAATCTAATTTTTTTCTCGGTGAAAACGTTACAAGAGGTTTTGTTATTACCCCGTAGAATGTACATCTAATCTAGCAAGTTTACTCGATCTTAGTCTAATAACTTAAACAAATGTGGCTTCAGCCATATACTATATTTAAAATGAATTGTCGCTGCTGTACCTACAATAAAATCTGAGTGTGTGATAGAGGGTACCTTTATTCCCACATGCTCTTTTTCTCAGTGAATGTGGAAAGCACGCTCAGAAATTCATTAGTTTACCTGTTGGCTCAGCACGTTGATTGATGATGGTAGAATGGGGGATAGAAAAATGACAGAGTGATGAAAATGAAGCTGTGGAAATCTAGTGGGTGAGCTGTTGTTGCCATCTATAGCTAATTTCATCCGCTGTAATGATTTTCAAACCTGACTCTTCAAGCAACCTGCCAGCCTCTAGGATTTAATACCACTGTCACTATATATCTTTCAATAGTACTAAAGTTCTGCGGTGCCTAAGGCCTGAAATCTGTGTTAAACCTGCATTACTGCGTGTGGTGACTTATTAACATTCTGTTGAACAACCACTTTAGCTGTGCAGCCTCTGAGTATGGCCTTGATGTTTTGTTTACCACAAGTTTGTCATTCATCTGTAATTTGGAGCATTTTATCTCCGGTCACAAATGTCGTCTTTTTTATTTAGTTCTTCTTCAGGCTGCCTCCTGTTAAAGGTTTCCAAATGCTTGGGCTGATTTAATGAACAAGCTTGTAAATTCTCATGTCTTTTAATCTTGCGTCTCACTGCAGTTGACCTTTAAAATATTGTGAAGTGCATCTGTCTGGCTTCAGTGCGCCACCTTCAAGACCCACTTTTCATCTTACCCTCTTACCTCAGTAAAAGGAAGGCATCCAGCTAGAGCGAAGAAGATTCCAAGCTGTTATCATCAGTTAAAACATTCGAGAAAATTACAGTCATTACAGTTGTTAAACATTTACCTCTTGTCTGTTATGGTAAAAGAAACAACACTTAATCTCTTGCTATCAGCATGAACGTAGCTAATTGATTACATTGGCTCATCCAAGATGTGATTGTTTGTGGATTATTCTAAAATCTCCCTGTCTGGATTTTCATTTGGGCTTTTCCTGCCTTTCAAGTTCAAATATTTTCTGCTGGGGAGAATTTAGTGTGTGTAGAGTTTAGTTTGGAGTTTAGTTCTTTGGAGTGGCTGCATCTTAGGAGGTAGAGCAGGTCATCTGCTAATTGGAAGGCTGGTGGTGGTTGCTCCAGTCTACATGCCAAATATACTTGTGCAAGATACTGAACCCCAAGATGCTTTCCAGTGCATCCATTAGAGTGAATGTGAGATAGAAAACACTTACGTAGAAATAGCATAGGAACAAGGGCCTGTGTGAAAGTAAAATGGTAAATGAGATGGTTCTTATATAGCACTTTTCTACTCTGAGCACTCAAAGCACTTTACACAACTTGCCTCATTTACCCATTCTAACCCACACAAGCACTTTTTTCTATGCTGTTCAACTGCTTTCTATCTAACACACAAATTCACATTCTGATGGATGCATCTGCGAGCAACTTGGGCTTAGGATCTTGCCAGGGGATATTTGGCATGCAGACTGGAGCAGACGTGGGATCGAACCACCAACCTTCCCATTAGTAGGTGACCTGCTCCACCTGAGCTAATGACAAAGCCTAGACTGCAATATAAAAAGGCAGCATTAACTCAAAATACAACAGCATAAAGCTCTTCCATATTTCCTGTATCTTACAAGCAGATTTACACAAACTCAAAAGAAAAGAAAAAAGGAATACAGGAAGTCAACTTTACAGGTCTGTTTCTTTCAAGAACAATGTTTCAGACAATGACAAGGAAGCCCAATCAAAGCATCCACCCAACCCAAGGAGCAGTTGGTACACGGGGCCTATATATCCAGCATCCAGTGAGATGTGGTATTCCGGTGCTCCCTGCACAGTTCTCACTCCATTTTCACTTTGAGTGAAGTGAAAGTGGGTTATAAATACGAACAACATTGAGTTTGCACTAATACAGACTGATTAACCCCACACAAGAAGATTCTGCAACTGTTTTCGGATACTGAGGAAACTCCACACACTTACAAAAACGAGTTCTGATTGATTATTTCAAGACTGTCTGAGTAATAAGTGCCATAACAAATTGCAATTAAATAAACGATTGACAGAAACAAGGCCAAACAAATCTTGCCACTGTATTTATTTGTACTCTACTCCTTAATTAAGAGACTGTTCAGTAGTCACAAGTGTAATTCCACATAGTTTAGACATAACACACAGACATTTAAGTAGATCTATGTGTTATATGTTAAGTATATTATTATGAGTATTACAATACCTGTGGTGTATTTTCCTCTACATACGAAGACGTCGATGTGACGATTAGAAATCGCTGGAGTGTGCACGATTCCTATATAGTAACATTTGTTAAGACTAATTTTAAATTGCACATCACTGTATATTGACTTTGATGTAATACGTTGGGTGTTCTCCCCTTTTATCATAGAGCATATGGCAGCCCTTTAAAATTTTAACAGCATTTCTGCATTTGCACAGTCAGACACTGATGTCTGGTATCTGATATTGATGTGACTGCTTTCTTCATTTGCTGTGATCATTGAAGTATTGAAGCTGTTTCTTGTACATTAGCATATATTCTCATGGGATTGAGCCTGAACATCAAATTAAACCCAAAGGTAAATTCAGAAGAAACGAGGTTACATCCAACCATGTAAAATGACTCAGTCAAACAGAGCTAATCTGCCGTTATTCACTCCAATCAGGCTGTGGTGTGTGAGTAAAAGTAGCAAATGACTGTTTCATGCAGGCCACAAAGGGTAATCCATTAATTCCTCCTGCTACTTCCTGCTAGCATGTACTCTTTTCTCCATACAGCGGAGAAAATGTGAAGTAAATGGGGTATTATTAGCTGTAGGAATTAATCTAGATGTCAGTGCTTCAACCAAGAAAGAAAAGTGGTACTATTTTTAAAAATTGAGTGATTCAGTCAATTTTCTGACAGAACACACCAAGAGAAGCCAGATCAAACATGAAATGTCCCTGTGGGTAACATTATGGACTGTGACTGACATATGATACAACTGAGTGGAAGTGACACGTCGAAGTGAAAATGAACAAACAGTAAAAGAGCAAATAAACCCCCTCTCCATCATCACTGAGCACCTTGTTGAAAACATTATTAGCAGCACAGGAGGTGCACCTGACAAAAAGGCAACGCATTACATTTGTAGTATTATAATCTGACCATTATTTGGCAATAAACTTCAAAAAATTAATCCGTTGATCAGTATTAGTTACATGCTGTATTCTGGCACGCATTGATTGTGTAGCTATAACAAACTCTAGTTAATACAGGGAGGGCAAGTACTGACAATATCATAAAATAAACAATTTCTGCACTAATTGCATGTTTTTGACCCACAGTTTATTTATTTAGTCTTAGTCTTTATTTAGTCGAATAAAGGGTAAACAAAATTCTCGTACCCTAAGCTCCTAACCAATAAACAAGACAAAGGTTTAAAAAAAAAAGGCTTCTTACTCATACATGACTGCTGTAGTGTTCAATAAATATCATGTATGAATACTCACAATTATCTATTTCCAAAAATTCTTACAAAAAAGATTGTGCTGGCAGTCACAGTACTAGGCACACCATTTAGCTCACACTACTCACCAAAGAAATTCAGATTAGAATTTTTACACACAAACACACAGAACTACTAGTTAAGTGCTGGCTGGTTGTTGGGTTTGGAGGAGACAAGGAGAGGAGTGAGGCAGCTGCCAGCTGGTGGTTTAGAGCAGCGGTCCCCAACCTTTTTTGCGCCACGGACCGGTTTATGCCCGACAATATTTTCACGGACCGGCCTTTAAAGGTGTCGCGGATAAATACAACAAAATAAAACTAGTACCGGTACTGAAAAAAATAAGATTTATTCATAACACACGTGAAAAGACCCAGGAAAACCGAGTTAACAATAAAAACGATAACAAAATAACGCTAAAAACCGATAAAAACCCTGAAAACCATACATTTCACACCTGAGCCTCAACTCTCGCGGCCCGGTACCAAACGACTCACGGACCGGTATCGGTCCAAGGCCCGGGGGTTGGGGACCGCTGGTTTAGAGGCTGCTGTTCATCCAGTTATCCAATACAGATGCAGGAATCTATTCAAATCAGCCACTCAAAAGTCACCTTTCTCAGGTGACCCAAGTGGAACAGGTGGGTCTTAAGAGCAGATTTAAAACATGTGAAACGGCAAAGACTTCCACAAGTTGCGAGAAGCCCTGTTCCCCCTGAGCCTCTTCTGTGTCCTCCACATATCCACGAGCTACTGGTCAGCTGATCTTAGAGACTGGGAAGGGGGGTGCAAGTGGAGCAGCTAAGAGATGTACTGCAGGGCAAGGCCATTTAGGGACTTAAAAACAAATCAAAATTTTTTAAAATGAATTCTAAAACGTACAGACAGCCAGTGCTGTGAGGAATAAACAGGAGTAATAAACTCTCTTCTGTGTTCCAGTTGTGCCATTTTACACCAGCAAGACAGGGAAAACTGGATAATACCAGCATACAAACCATTACAGTAGTCGAACTGAGTTGTGATAAAGGCACAAATTAAAGTGATCTTTGGACAGAATATTTATCTTTGCCAATCACTGTCCATTTTAAAACACTGGTTTTTGACAGTAGGTTTTACATACTGTGCCAGAGATCCCATGTCCATAGGAGAAGAACTGTGAATCTTTAGCCAGGAGGATGTCCAAAAAAACCCCTCATCAGTGCAGATTTAGTGTCATGAAGACACTTAAAATTAGACTGAAAGACCTCAAAGACATCATATTTTATCTTAACCCTCATGCTCCCCTTTGGGGCAGCCCCAGACCCCGGGGGTCTCAGAGTACCCCACCCTCAGTAGAGACCGGTGAATGAAAATGTTAACCCTCATGCTTCCCTTCGGGGCAGCCCCAGACCCCGGGGGTCCCAGAGTACCCCAACCTCAGTAGAGACCGGTGAATGAAAATGTTAAAAAAAACCAGAATGATCATTTGGGGTCGAAGAGTGCCCCAGAGCGATTCTAATGGGTTCGTCAGGGGATCGGGAAAGAAAACGTAGCACTTGGGGACCACGCACAGAAGCTGCTGTGGCACCATGGGGGTCATTGATACCCCAGTACATGAAAATGAAGCATAATCACAATAATAATAATAATAATGATAATAATAATAATAATAATAATAATAATGAGAAGAAGAAGAAGAAGAAGAAGAAGAATACAACACACAGATGCTTCTGAGTTTTATTTTATTTTATTTGAAATTACACTCACGATACAACTGAGGCAATCTGGAAGGCAAAATAAAAGTCAACAACGGGGTTGAATCAGCCTTTCAAGACAAACGAATCTCAGTAGATATGTCAAGAACAGGTTTACATGAAAAAAAAAGAAGGTTTACATTAAAAAAATATCAACAAACTGTCTGTGTTTCAGGCACTCGGTGCTGTACAGCGCCTCTGGTGGCTGTGAATACATGATATAAATCTCACCGTAGGATGCGTGCATTGAAAGAATCAGCCTTTTGTTACAAACGAATCTCAGTAATCTCCTTTGTAACACTCTGTGACCAGCCGCAGCTGGCCGATTTTCACCACATCCTCTCCCACCAGTTTGTCGCCCTCTGCCTCTTTTCTGAGACAGCTGTCGGTGAGAGACTCGGGTGAAACGTCCTCTTTGAAAGCGTACGCATCCCCCAGGATGGTGTTTCCGGACGCACTCTTTCTCGAGCCTGTTTTACCGACCAGAAGGAGTCTCAGTTCTTCACGGGTCGCAGAGCCTGCGGGGTTGTGGAAACGATGGTTACATTTGAATCATTCTAGAAAAAAACAAAACAAAACATGAAACACTACGTTACACTAGGCTATTCTTTTGTTATCTTTGTATCGATGTTGACAGCAAGCAGTTTGTCTACATAAAGCGAGTACCACAAGCAGCACACAACCCTGGGATTGCACTTTACCTTTGTATCGATGATGACAGCGAGCAGTTTGCCCACGTAACGCGAGTAGCACAAGCAGCACACGTCCCTGAATCCGGCCTTTGGTCGCCAACATTTTCAGTAAGCTAAGAAAAGGAGAAAGGAAAAAGAGGTGAAATTAAGGCACATTCAGGGAAAGTCTTTCAGATCAGATTACCAAGTTAAACCACACCGAAAATACGCGTTGAATAAACCATGACCCCAAACTGGCCGGTTGTCCCACGTGTTTCCCCATAGCTACTCCGGGCGCGCACACAATGAGCCCTGGTTTCGCGATGCAGGCGTAGCAACAACCTCCTTCTCCTCCTCACTGCCTCGTGTGTGTGTGTGTGTGTGTGTCTGTGTGTGGGTGTGTGTGTGTGTGTGTAGGAGGTACTGGGTTCCTCAAAAATGGTGGTGTTCGCGTAACCCGCCCTCCGCAGACCTAAGCGTACGCTACCGAGGCACTTGAGAACGATGTAGAGGGAGCAAGGATGAGGAGGAGGCAAGGAGTGTCTGAAGTCCAAACGGAGGGCGGTGTTCGCGTAGTAGGCAGGCCACAGAGCTGCTCTTTCACTAGCGAGGCGCTTGAGAAAGATGTAGAGGGAGTAAGGAGTACGAGGAGAAACGGAGAGCCCGAGGTCCAACTAGAGGGCGGTGTTCGCGAAACCGGCCATCCGCAGGCCTAAGCGTACGCTCGCGAGGAGCATAAATGGAGGGCCATGTTCACGTAATGGGTAGGCCAAACGGCTGCTCTTTCACTAGCGAGGCACTTGAGAACAATGAGAGGGAGCAAGGAGGAGGAGGAGACATGGAGAGCCCGAGGTCCAACTGGAGGGCGGTGTTCACGTAATAGGCAGGCAAAACAGCTTCGCTTTCACTAGCGAGGCACTTGAGAACGATGTAGAGGGAGCAAGGAGGACGAGGAGCAACGGAGAGCCCGAGGTCCAACTGGAGGGCAGTGTTCGCGTAATAGGAAGGCCAAACAGCTTCTCTTTCACTAGCGAGGCGCATGAGAACGAAGGAGAAGGAGCAAGGAGGACGAGGAGCAACGGAGATCCCGAGGTCCTCACTGAAGGGGGTGTTCGCGAAACCGGCCCTCCGCAGACATAAGCGTACGCTAGCGAGGAGCATAAACGGAGGGCGGTGTTCGCGTAATGGGCAGGCCAAACAGCTGCACTTTTACTAGCGAGGCACTTGAGAATGATGGAAAGAAAGCAAGGAGGACACGGAGGCACGGAGAGCCCGAGGTCCAAATGGAGGGCGGTGTTTGCGTAATAGGCAGGCCAAACAGCTGCTCTTTCACTAGCGAGGCGCAGGGGAATGATGTAGAGGGAGCGAGGAGGACGAGGAGGCATGGAGAGCCCGAGGTCCAACTGGAGGGCAGTGTTCGCGTAATAGGCAGGCCAAACAGCTTCTCTTTCACTAGCGAGGCGCATGAGAACAAAGGAGAGGGAGCAGGGAGGACGAGGAGCAAAGGAGATCCAGAGGTCCTCACCGATGGCGGTGTTCAAGAAACCGGCCCTCCGCAGACATAAGCGTACGCTAGCGAGGAGCATAAACGGAGGGCGGTGTTCGCGTAATGGGCAGGCCAAACAGCTTCTCTTTTACTAGCGAGGCGCTTGAGAACGATGTAGAGGGAGCGAGGAGGACGAGGAGCAACGGAGAGCCCGAGATCCAACTGGAGGGCGGTGTTCGCATAATAGGAAGGCCAAACAGCTTCTCTTTTACTAGCGAGGCGCTTGAGAACGATGTAGAGGGAGCGAGGAGGACGAGGAGCAACGGAGAGCCCGAGATCCAACTGGAGGGCGGTGTTCGCGTAATAGGAAGGCCAAACAGCTTCTCTTTCACTAGCGAAGTGCATGAGAACGAAGAAGAAGGAGCAAGGAGGACGAGGAACAACGGAGAGCCCGAGGTCCAACTAGAGGGCGGTGTTCGCGAACCGGCCATCCGTAGATCTAAGCGTACGCTCGTGAGGAGCATAAACGGAGGGCGGTGTTCGCGTAATGGGCAGGCCAAACAGCTGCGCTTTCACTAGCGAGGCGCTTGAGAAGGATGTAGAGGGAGCAAGGAGGACGAGGAGCAACGGAGAGCCCGAGGTCCAACTGGAGGGCGGTGTTCGCGTAATAGGCCCTCCGCAGACCTCAGCCTACTCTCGCGAGGAGCATAAACCGAGGGCGGTGTTCGTGTACTAGGCAGGCCAAACAGCTTCTCTTTCACTAGCGAGGCGCATGAGAACGAAGGAGAAGGAGCAAGGAGGACGCGGAGCAACGGAGATCCCGAGGTCCTCACCGAAGGGGGTGTTCGCGAAACCGGCCCTCCGCAGACATAAGCGTACGCTAGCGAGGAGCATAAACAGACGGCGGTGTTCGCGTAATGGGCAGGCCAAACAGCTGCGCTTTCACTAGCGAGGCACTTGAGAATGATGGAGAGAAAGCAAGGAGGACACGGAGGCACGGAAAGCCCGAGGTCCTCACCGAAGGGGGGTGTTCGCGAAACCGGCCCTCCGGAGACCTAAGCGTACGCTAGCGAGGAGCATCTGAATGATGTAGAGGGAGCAAGGATGAGGAGGAGGCAAGGAGTGTCTGAAGTCCAAACGGAGGATGGTGTTCGCGTAATAGGCAGGCCAAACAGCTGCTCTTTCACTAGCGAGGCACTTGAGAGTAATGTAGAAGGGGCAAGGAAGACAGGGAGCAACGGAGATCCCAAGGTCTTCACCGAAGAGGGTGTTCGCGAAACCCACCCTCTGCAAACCTAAGCGTACTCTAGCGAGGAGCGGGACAAGGATGTAGAGGGAGCAAGGAGGACGAGGAGGCACGGAGAGCCCGAGGTCCAAACGGAGGGCGGTGTTCGCGTAATAGGCAGACCAAACAGCTGCTCTTTCACTAGCGAGGAGCAGGAGAACGATGGAGAAGGAGCAAGGCAGACGAGGAGCAACGGAGAGCCCGAGGTCCTCACTCAGGCCCATTTACGCGTAACCCAAGGCCCATCCGGCAAAGCGCTCACCTGCGAGGAGCAGGAGAACAGAGCAGAAGGAGGTCGCAGGACTAGAAGGCAAAGAGAGTCCGAGGTCCTCACTTAGGCCGGTTTACGCGAACACTGCCGAGAAGGAGACGACGATGATGATGATGATGATGATGATGATGATCTAAAGTTGAGAGCTGTTTTTCTCCGGCGCTTGGGGGTCCTTCCAGACCCCAGTGTTTGTCATCGTAACTTACGAATGTGCATTGGGGTTGCGAAATACCCCATCGCCATTACTAAGGGGTCACAGTGTACCCACGGAGTAGAGAGCACTACCGGTCCTTACTTAGGCCGGTTTACGCGTAACCCGGGGCCCATCCGGCAAGGTGCTCGCCTTCGAGGATAACAGAGGGCGGTGTTCGCGTAATGGGCAGGCCAAACAGCTGCGCTTTCACTAGCGAGGCACTTGAGAATGATGGAGAGAAAGCAAGGAGGACACGGAGGCACGGAAAGCCCAAGGTCCTCACCGAAGGGGGGTGTTCGCGAAACCGGCCCTCCGGAGACCTAAGCGTACGCTAGCGAGGAGCATCTGAATGATGTAGAGGGAGCAAGGATGAGGAGGAGGCAAGGAGTGTCTGAAGTCCAAACGGAGGATGGTGTTCGCGTAATAGGCAGGCCAAACAGCTGCTCTTTCACTAGCGAGGCACTTGAGAGTAATGTAGAAGGGGCAAGGAAGACAGGGAGCAACGGAGATCCCAAGGTCTTCACCGAAGAGGGTGTTCGCGAAACCCACCCTCTGCAAAGCTAAGCGTACTCTAACGAGGAGCGTGACAAGGATGTAGAGGGAGCAAGGAGGACGAGGATGCACGGAGAGCCCGAGGTCCAACTGGAGGGCGGTGTTCGCGTAATAGGCAGGCCAAACAGCTGCTCTTTCACTAGCGAGGCGCAGGAGAATGATGGAGAAGGAGCAAGGAAGACGAGGAGCAACGGAGAGCCCGAGGTCCTCACTTAGCCCCATTTACGCGTAACCCGAGGCCCATCCGGCAAAGCGCTCACCTGCGAGGAGCGGGAGAACGGAGCAGAAGGAGGTCGCAGGATGGAGAGGCAGGGAGAGTCCGAGGTCCTCACTTAGGCCGGTTTACGCGAACACTGCCGAGAAGGAGACATTGATGATGATGATGATGATGATCTGAAGTTGAGAGTTGTTTGCTCCGGCGGTTCGGGGTCCCTCCGGACCCCAGTGTTTGCCATCGTAACTTTCGAATGGCGGTTCGGGGTCCCTCCAGACCCCAGTGTTTGCCATCGTAACTTACGAATGTGTATTGGGGTTGCAAAATACCCCATCGTGGGTACGCTTTGACCCCATAGTAATCGTGGAGTAGAGAACATCCCTGCTCCTGTCGAAGGCCGTTTTACGCATAACCCGAGGCCCATCCGGCTAAACGCTCCCCTGTGAGGAGCAGGAGAACGGAGCAGAAGGAGGAAGGAGGACTTGGAGGCAGGGAGAGTCCGAGGTCCTCACTTAGGGCCATTTACGCGAACACTGCCGAGAAGGAGACGACGACGATGATGATGATGATGATGATGATGATGATGATCTAAAGTTGAGAGTTGTTTCCTCCGGCGGTTCGGGGTCCCTCCGGACCCCAGTGTTTGCCATCGTAACTCACGAATGGCGGTTTGGGGTCTCTCCAGACCCCAGTGTTTGCCATCGTAACTCACGAATGTGTATTGAGGTGGCGAAATACCCCATCGTGGGTACGCTTTGACCCCATAGTAATCGTGGAGTAGAGAACATCCCTGCTCCTCTCGAAGGCCGGTTCACGCGTAACCCGAGGCCAATCCGGCTAAACGCTCCCCTGTGAGGAGCAGGAGAACGGAACAGAAGGAGGAAGGAGGACTTGGAGGCAGGGAGAGTCCGAGGTCCTCACTTAGGCCGGTTTACGCATAACCCGGGGCCCATCCGACAAGGTGCTTGCCTTCGAGGATCAGCAGAACGGAGCAGAAGGAGGTAGGAGGACTAGCAGGCAGGGAGAGTCCGAGGTCCCCACTTAGGCTGGTTTACGCGAACACTGCCGAGAAGGAGACGATGATGATGATGATGATGATGAAGATGATGATATGAAGTTGAGAGTTGTTGCCGTGGCGCTTGGGGGTCCTTCCAGACCCCAGTGTTTCCCATCGTAACTTACGAACGTGCATTGGGGTTGCGAAATACCCCATCGCCATTACTAAGTGGTCACAGAGTACCCACGGAGTAGAGAGCTACCCCAGTCCTCACTTAGGCCGGTTTATGCGTAAACCGGGGCCCATCCGGCAAGGTGCTCGCCTTCGAGGAGCAGGAGAATGGAGCAGAAGGAGGAAGGAGGACCAGCAGGCATGGAAGGTCCGAGGTCCTCACTTAGGCCGGTTTACGCGTAACCCGGGGCCCGTAAGGCTAAGCCCTACCCTGCGAGGAGGAGGAGAACCAAGAGGAAGGAGGTAGGAGGACTAGCAGGCAGGGAGAGTCCGAGGTCCTCACTGAGGCCGGTTTACGTGAACACTCTCGAGAAGGAGACGATGATGATGATGATGAAGATGATGATGTGAAGTTGAGAGTTGTTGCCTTGGCGCTTGGGGGTCCCTCCAGACCCCAAGGTTTGCCATCGTAACTTACCCGATCGATGGAGGGTTACAGCCGATTAGGTGCCTTTGTCCGACGCTGTGACGAGACCCGCTATAGCAGGGGGTCCACCTGACCCCCATCCGCCCCCACCCCGAGCCGGGGCCCTGTTTCGCGACGAGACCTGGGTCTGCGCTGCCGGGGTCTGTGTGACCCCCCCCCCCCCCCCCCCTCCCTTTTTTTTTTTTTTTTTTTGGTCCAGGGCGCACAAGGGTTAAACAAGTTATTTAGTTGGGTTTACCATCAGTTTGTCAAGACAGTACACAGGTACATTTGAATCTCTACAGATAAGGACTGAATTGTATTTAGGGATGGCTTCAGCCAATAATTCAGAAACGTTATTGTAAAAGTCCTTGTTATTAGGTGGTTTACATAGTCCAGTAACACCCTGGGAAATCTTGGAGTCATTTTCATCAGTATATGTCCTTAAATGAGCGCACTAAACAAATATGTAAGATTGTCTTCATTCATTTGTGCAACATTGCTAAATTTAGAAACATCCTGCCTACCTAGTGTGATGCTAAAAATCTTCCTCATGCATTTGTTACCTCTAGATTGGACTATTGTAATTCATTACTATCAGGCTTCTTTAAAAAAGCCTTTAGTTCATTCAGACCCATATTTCTTCCATATTAGCTTTTCTTCATTGACTCCCTGTTGAATTCAGAATTGAATTTAAAATCCTTCTCCTCCTGGCTGAGGCCCCGGTCCATGAGAGTCGTCTAGGTACTGGCAGGCCAAGTGAAATGGGAAGTGGCAAAGCAAAAGTTAGGGTGTGAGAGAAGTTCAGTGAGGCCATGTAAAAGACTTTCAGACTGCCTCAAAGGAATTCTGGTAAACCTTCAGGTGTATCAGGATGGGAGAATGGTGCTGTACTCACACAGTGTATAGTGCAGATGGGTCTTCAACTGAGGATATAGTTAGGCGGTGGAAGAATAAGGGGGACAATCACTTGCCCATCACTGGAAACAGGTTTCTTGAGGCAATTAAACAATTCCTTGTTGACAGGGACACATTTGTGGCCTCAGAATCTCATCTCTGCTTTTTGTGGATAATGCGGCTTCATCAGCCTACACTGAAATGATTAGCAGCTGAGTCTAAAACACCGGTAATATGCCCCCGTACCTTGGGGGGGGGGGGGGGCTGAGATGTTCCCAGAGAGATGGAGTCTAAGACCCATCCTGACAATAGACACAGACTTGATTCCCACCCCTAGGGATGGGAATCAAGAACTGGTTCCTTGGAATTGTTAGACTGCCTGCCTATTGAGCCCACTTATCAGTTCTTGCACTCTCGCTATGATCAGCTGATTTTAGTTTGTGTGTCGTCGGAGGAAAATAGTGACGCAGTCTATAGTGTTGATATGGACATTTCTTACAGAAGGATGAAAGTGCAGTGGTGAATAGTGATGGGATTTCCGGCTCTTTTTAGAGAACCGGCTCTTTCGGTTCGGCTCACTAAAAAGAGCCGGCTCTTTCAGCTCCCGACCGGCTCTTCATGTTGTTTTGTTGCTTTAATTAATTTATTATTAACAACAATATAAAATTATGCACAAAAGGAATTACTAATGTAAAAAAAAAAAACGTGGTTTGATTTATATATGTTTATATATAAATATATACGGTGGCCCCTAGAGACAAAGCACGTACAAATTCCAAAGCATGTACAAACTCCAAAAAGCACGTACAAACTCCAAAACACATTTCTAGCATTAACTGAACTTCCAAAACAGAGCTACCCTAGATCACTTAAATTACACAATTGAAAGCATATGTGTATTGTTTGTGTATTTATACACAAGCACTCATATATATTCAAATAATTTTAAAAAATGTTCATTTACCTGTTACTACCACACACCAAATCCGGTCGTTGGTACTTCCTGGCTTGTGTAGCCACTAGGTAACAAAAAGCTCAACACTGCCCCTAGCATCCTGCAGCACTTCTGTTGTGTTTTGTACGTGCTTCGGGGTTTGTACGTGCTTCGGAGTTTGTACGTGCTATGGAGTTTTTACGTGTTTTGGAATTTTTACGTGCTTTGGAGTTTTTAAGTGCTTCAGGGTTTATACGTGCTTCGGAGTTTGTACATGCTTTGTCTCTAGGGGCCACCGTAAGTATACTTTTATTTATTCACTCCACATAAAATGTAATAAATAAATCATATAATACAAAAACCAACTATTTACATTTCAACTTTTAACTATTTAAATTTTCAGCTTTTTCCTTTTAAACAAATTTAGAGTGAAACAACACAAAACACTGCAAATCACAACACAATTAAATATAAACATGAAAAAATATGAAAACAAAAAGAAGATGCACATTCTCTGTCATATGGGCCTGCATGAGTAAACTTTCTGAATCCTTTATCATCCGCAACTGAAAATAGTTGTGGATGATTACTATACCTTTCTAATGTGACGTTGTTGTCCCTGGCTCTCTTTCTCTCTCTTTCCCTCCCGCTCTGTTACTGTGCTACTGCGAGTGTAACTATCGTCCCCCCTCTGCCCAGCGCAAGCACAAGGCTCGCGTGCGGAGTGAAGCGGAAAAAAAGTGTGAGAGAGAGGGTGAGAGAAAGAAAAAAAAAAAACCCAATAAGGAGCTGGCTCTAAGGCTACGTTCACACTGCAGGTCTTAATGCTCAATTCCGATTTTTTTGATCAAATCCGATTTTTTTGTCTGCTTGTTCACACTACAAATAAAATGCGACAGCAAACGCTCTCCAGTGTGAACGCTCAAAGCGGCCCGCATGCGCAAAAGAAGATGTCACACACAACGCGCTCTGTTTAGACCCAGAGCAAACAATATTGTTTGACTGATGGCCCTTAATATAAAGACTTCGGACTTTACGTTTCCCAATTTTTGCTTTAAGTTATTTTGTTATTTACATAATAATGTAGATAACCTAATAATTATCCTTATTGCTGTTTTAGAGAGGAGCGGTGCTTCAAAGGATAGTTGCAGATTTCGGTCAGAATCTGCAGATTATACAGTATAAATAAAATGTTCACGTTTCTCCAACGTTGTCTTACCAACAGTTTCACTAACATCTACACTGGATGGCCAGGAAGCGTTCGCGATGTCTTCTCGGGCGCTTCTCCGGCGCTGATAATTGGCGTCTGTCTCGTGTCAGTGACGTAAAAGACGGATTTAATGCGACATGACCGTTCAAACAGCAGTCGCTTTCTAAAACATCGGATATGTATCGGATTCAGTACCACATACGAAAGTGACCCAGATCGGATGTGAAAATATCGGATTTGTGCCGTTCACACTGTCATACCATGATCGGATATGGGTCGCATAGGGTCAAAAAAATCAGATTTGATGCGCTTTTGCCTGCAGTGTGAACGTAGCCTAAGAGCCGTTTCGTTCGTGACCGACACATCACTAGGTGGTGAAGTACAGACTCCCTAGGATAGAAACAACTGCATTACACTGTTAACACAACTTTGGCTCTTCACATGAACCTGCACAGACAGCATGCTTACGCTAAGCTAGCCAAGAACCCAGAGTGACGCTAAAACTGAGTGAATGCTGACTCCAGCCCAGCACCGTCACAAAGTGAGCCATCACTTGCGGTAAAGCCAGCTGTGGCTGAACTTCAACTGGTAGCAAACTGATGACCGGTCAGGCTGCAGCCTGTTCATGTTTCTACAGTAGAGTCACCATGGCGATCGCTTTGAAGTGTCTTTGTGCTGGTTTTCATCTTTGCTTTGTGCTGTTGGCTTTGTGTTCATATCTGAGCACTGAGGCTACGTCCACACGTACCCGGGTATTTTTGAAAACGCAGCTTTTTCTGTGCATTTTGGCCTTTCATCCACATGTAAACGGTGTTTTGGATCACCAAAAACTGAGATTTTTAAAAACTTCTGCCAGGGTGGAGATTTTCGAAAACTCAGTTTTTGCATTTACATGTGAACGAGCAAAACAGAGATTTAGTCACGCAATGTCAAAGATGTGCCCTTTTTTTGCGTCACCAACTGTTGTTTCGGCATGTTCTTAACAGCATTTGTCTTTGTTTTTTGCGTTTACATGTGGACAGAGATATTTTTTCAAAACTGCACGTGTGGACGGGATTTTTTTTGTTAAAGAAAAAAAACAGTAAATCTCTGTTTACAAAAAACCCCGTGTACGTGTGGACGTAGCCCAAGAGAAAGATTGCGTGTGTCCTCATAAGGACAGGGATCTGTGTTGGTGTGTGGGGGTGTAGCCTGTAGGTTTATATTGTTAATTGGTAATTATCAGACAGTGTGTTTCAGATCATTTTACAGAGTGACATGAAAGTAAAGTAATGAGTAGTATAACCAATGTCTTTAACCTGGATGTAATTAAGTAATGTACTGCATCACTTTTAAGAAAAGTGTTCTGTGTAATATGCGTAATAAGTTTTTTATTTACTTCTTTTTTTGACTAGAAACCCCAACACTGATTACAACAAAGAGGGGACATAACTCCAACATGCACAAACACTTGACAGCACAGCATGTAATTAGTTTGCAAGAATGTAATGTCTTTGATATGCTGCTTAGAGATGGTGGTGACTCTCAAAGTGGCCCCAATTAGAATTGATAAGGGAATGGATAAGGAATTGAATCAGTAAGTGATATCGATAACGTAATCAGAATCGCTAAATACTTATCAATTTCCATCCCTATGCATGCTTATGAATTAATGCCTGACGCATAATTCAAAAATTCTGAAAATGTGAAGACATATTTGGAGTTCCTGTTTGAGAAAGTGCTTCTTTTTAAAAAATGGCTTTAAGAACTTAAATGAAGAGAACGTTGAGTGCCTCTCAGTGAGAGTAATCCTCAACAGAACTGAAACATAATCATCAAAATTCTCCCAGTCTTAACATGGTGATCATAAGTGTGTCTATTGTCATGAACCTGGTCACCTAATTGGAATAAAAACCCCACTGGTGTAGGACCAGTTCAGGGTTCACCTATTGTGGCACAACATGAGCCATGTTCTGAAGAACTGCTGAAAGCATAGATAAATGATCTGTTCAGGCCTTTCATTTCCTTTACACTGACTGGCAGTGAGTTAGACCAACTTTGCATTACTATTTTAAGAGATACTGATGCGAAACCTCCTGTGGCACAACATGGTATAGTGCCTTTTGGTGACCAGTCATTCTGTGTCTCAGATAGTGTGGGGATAAAAAATTAGTTTCTTGCATGTGCCTCTTCATACAATTATGTTTTCTTCCCCTCGGATTCTGGCACAGTACAAGTGGGTGTGAGATCGACTGCCTATGGAGTTAAATCAGGGCCATAATGTT
The DNA here is from genome assembly GCF_036321145.2 of Pelmatolapia mariae. NCBI lineage: Eukaryota > Metazoa > Chordata > Actinopteri > Cichliformes > Cichlidae > Pelmatolapia > Pelmatolapia mariae. Next base: position 33,530,006 of record NC_086235.1, read on the forward strand.
TGTGTAGTTAAAAGAAAAATTTGAAATCGAAAATATGTAAACTGAAAGCAAAAGTCACATTTTTAGAGTGAACTTTGAAAAAGAAAGAGTTGGATTTAAAATAAAATCAAACGTTTTGAATATTTGTATTAACTGAATCTTTTTTTCATTATTATTATTTTTAAAAAATCTATTCAGTCTCAGATTACATTTTTTCAGATTCAGATCTTTTAAATTAATGTACAAAAAAAAATTCTTCAGGTTCGGATTTTTCTCTCAGCTTCAAATTTTTTTTTTCACTTTCAGATCTCTATTTTTCAGTTTCAGACTTTTGGCCCTGTTTTGGCGTGGTGGGCGTGGCTACACAGAGAGGGGCGGGGAATCATGAGTGACAGCAGACCGCTGCAGGCTCAAGATGGTCCATTTTTCATGTTGCCTTCAGGAAACCTGGGAATGAACATAATTTATCAAACACCTCCTGCACTGTATTATTTGATAATGTTTAGAAAACATGTCATGCATAACTGCTAAAACTCAGTTACTAAAGCTCTTTCAAGCAGTAATGTGTACAAATTACGCCTTAACTGATCAATTATGAGACGTTTTCCCAGCCACTACGTGAGAAGTGGTCATTTCCCATGCTCTCAAAGTAGCGCGCATTGTATTGGGTGGGGGCTGCTGTTAACTTGTCCCTCAGTGAACGATGGCGTCGTCTTCCAACAACACTGCTGGCGCGAACAATCAGGTGAGTGTTTAAGTTTGGAACAATTACACTGCAGTCTGTGAATACTATGAATTTAAGAAGTGGCTATTGTTACGGTTAATTTTTTTTTCTGTTTTTTTATTTTATAACGTTTTTTGCTGAAATGCTAGCTCAACAGAAACGCCTCGCTATCATTTTCGGCTGAAACTTACTTCGAAAGGTAAAGTAATATTAACAATTTGATCCTTCCCCAAAAATATGGAAAACATTTTAAAAGACTCCATAACTAATCGGGCTTGGGATGCAGTCTTCTTTCTCAAACCATGGTATCGGGGGAGTTTTAACGAGTACTTTAGAAAATCTGGTATCGAGGCCGGTATCGGTGCATCCCTATGTTTAACATATTTCATAATTTCTGTTATGTTTTACCTATTAATTTTTTTTATATATGTGTTTTTTAGAATGTGAACTACAATTCTACAGTGGAAGCCGCTGCACAGAATCTTATTACTGTGCTCACTCAGAATCTTTCTCAGGGACAGCACCAGGCAGCACAGGGAGTAAGGCAGGAACAGGGACCTCCCTCTGTAGATCAAGAGATGGCAAGGTTTTAAATTAAATATGAAAATAAATTATTTAAAAAGTTTTTAACCTTTTTGGTGTGTTATAACTGTGCTGTCATTTTCATGTATTTTTCTAATTCCATTCAGATCTTTCCCTGGTTTCTTTGGAAAAAAAAGTTTTCTTGGAAAACGAAAGATGCATAATCCAAGGATCCCTGTGACACCACCTTTTAAAGCATGGAAGCCTTTCAGTTTCTATGTATACTTGCTGAACTGTAATGCAGAAACAACACCTACCTCCTCTGAGGAATTTCAGCTTGCACAGGCAGGACTGGGTAAAAGACATCTCACAATGTCCAGGGACATGAACCATGAAGAGGTTAAAGGAATAAATATATAGATTTTCAGACTTATATGTCTCTGTAAAGATCATCAAGTCTGCAGGCATCACAATATTGATCTTCTTCTGCAGTTATTTGGACTTCTTCAAAGTGAATATCCTAAAATGCAGGGTCTGACTGGAGGATGGTTGCTCTACAAGGCTACAGGTAGGGGTAACAAATGTTTATTACATGATAGTCCCATAATTTGCACCTATGTGAACTAGATCTGGGCTCTACTTTTTTCAGGTGGTCAGGGTAAAAGGAAACTGACACTGGTCCCTCCTGATTCTGAAGGTTACACCGGGACCCTAATACGCAGTATGACAGGAAATGGGAAAAACTTGCTGTATATAGTACCTTTACAGCAAGAATTTGACCTTACTCCGTTACCTCCTGATGCAGTTGAATTTAAAAATATGCCCAAAGCACAATGCCAAACATGCAAAGTAAGTCTGCCATTGCATATTTTGGCTCTTCATGTGCAGGAGTGCACAGAGTCTGGGTCTTCAGCTGAGGACACAGAGGTACATACATCTTAGAACAATATATGCATTTATTTTAATGAAATTGCATTGCATTGAAATGTCAATAAAAAAATTGTCCCACTTTTTTTTTATCTTAATCAGCAATGTTATATGTCTATTAATTATGATAGGCATGTCAAACCGAGGTCCAAATAGTGTCCGTGCAGCCTTCTGAAGAGCACACCGACACAGAGGAATTGGATGAAGAAGTAATATCTTAATAGAAATGAGTATAGACCATTAACATAACTACAATGGAACTCTATTCAATATTTTAACTCTCATTTCTGTTTTAGAAACTTCAGTGTCCTATCTGTAACTTGAAATTTGCACCTTATTTCCTTGAAATCCATGCAAGCACATGCGGAGAAAGGTAGTTGAAAAAGCAGGGCTTTTAAAATTACATATAGGATATAACATCTTGAGAATTTCCCATTGACACACCAACTTTTTCTTTATTTTTATTAGAAGCAAAAATGTAATAGACGTGGATGAAATTGAGGAGAACATAGTAGAAGAGGACCATATGAAAAGGTAAAAAACATCACACACACAGATGACTATTAATACTCTGAACTGAATAAAGAGTGTTTATTCTTTCATTTATTGATTTTTTTAGTGTCGACGATGTGTTGGATGCGATTTGTCAAAGAGTTGATGTGGAGAAGCAGTTCAGCATCCTTATTTCAAGAACAAACATTCTGGAGAGAGGCCTTCTGCAGTGGCAACGTCAAAAAAAAAATTCACCCACTGCCATGTTGAAGGTGTCCTTCTTTGGGGAAGCAGGAATCGACACTGGTGCCCTTCGAAAAGAATTTCTCACAGGTGAACTTAAAGAGATCAATTACTTTTCCATTCGTATTATTTATGTTGAAGAAATGACCAATCCCTAAATTTTATACTTCTGTAATATACATTTTATCTTCTAAGTGAACTCTGCTCCAGTTGTGTTGTAAATATGACTATATTTCTCCTTTACTAAACTATACATCAATCATGTTTATAATTTGGGATGGACTGATATGAAAGTTCTTGGCCGAAACCCAAAATGAGAAAACCAAGGTCGAAAACCAAAACACCGGTAACACAGGGAAAATAGTCTTTTTTTTTAACCATAGCATGGCTGTGATGTGACTATGTTGTGTTATGAGCTTACTGGTTTGGTGTTGATAAAAGGTGTCAATATTATTGTCTCAAGTACACCTTTCTGTATACTATAATTTATTTTTTGAATCATCCATCCATCCATCCATCCATCCATTTTCTTGGCCGCTTATCCCTTGTGGGGTCGCGGGGAGTGCTGGTGCCTATCTCCAGCGGTCACAGGGCGAGAGGCGGGGTACAACCTGGATGGGTCGCCAGTCCATCGCAGGGCATCTTTTTTGAATCAATATTTTCATTTTGAATGGAATTTTTACATATCTGGAACAGATGTATGATGTTGCTTCAGTACATCTGTCATGTTAAGCCTTCAAAATCAGTGAGACACATTATGATATATATATCAGTATTGCCTCAAATGAAAAAAATACTGTGATATGAAAAAAATCTTATTTCACCCAGCTCTAAATGAATATTTTACATCGGATAATTCATAACTTTCTTCTCTCAATGGAAATGGTCGCCGGAATCGAGACTCGTTTCTTTGAAGGACCACCACACCAAAAAAGTCCACGCTATTCCCTTACTGACTTTGACAGTGGACTCTTCAGGCATGTTTATTTTAAAGAAAGGGAAAACTGTCATGTTTTATACTATAAGCAATACACTCATGCTGTTTGTATAAGCAGGACTGTTGGTGAGATTCTGGCCGTCAGTTTGGCACAAGGAGGTCCTGCCCCTACATTTTTCAGCCAGTGGGCTTACAGTTACCTCTGCAATGGGCAGATCAACCCAACACAGCTGGATAAAAATACAGTGGCAGATTCACAGTTGCGGTTACTGATTGACCAGGTGCTGTATAACTAGTAAAAATATTGCCTTAGTACACATTGCAGCTATATAATTTCATCTGTTAAATTACTTTTAGGTGGAATCTTCAACTGAGCAGTCACTTCAGGGCCTTACTGATGAGATTTTAAACTGTGGATTCACTGGAGCCATCTCGGTTCAAAACAAGGAACCGATTGTCCGGTATGCTGTGACATGTTTTCGTTTTTCTATATGAATGTAAGAAAAATAGCATCTGAAGATGTTGTTTAATCTCTTTTTTGTACCCACAGAGCCATTACACTTCATGCTGTGCTTAGATTGCAGCCAATGTTGGAACAACTCAAGGAGGGTTTGCAGCTGTATGGCCTCCACCTGCTGATTAAGCAATACCCAGAAATCTGCCAGCCTCTCTTCGTCCTTGGGGGAGATGTGAAAGTGAGTACAAACGTATTTTCAGTTTTACATGTATGTATTACATACATTTACACATTTTGTTACATTACAGACACAAATATGAATCTATTTTATTTCAACTCTAAATGAAACACCTACACAAAGTGGTGTACATTAGAGAAGTGGAACAAAAATCATACATGATAGGGCTGTGCGATATGACCAAAATCTCATATCCCGATATAAGGATTCTATCGTCCCGATAACGATATAAATCACAAAAATGTAACATTTTCTGTAAATTCTGTGAATCTCGGGAAGCTAGTCTTGCGGGAAGTGTTTCCAGCTGCGCGTCATGTAGCTGGAGTCGAGTGTTTTAACCGATGCATGAAACTATACATTTTTAGACATAAGTTGTAACGGCCGCCGTTTTCTTTGTGAGTATTTATTACACGGCGTGCTGCGGGGAAAAGCCTGTTCTAACGTTTTAGTCTAAGGTTTATTTTTTAGCACCTGGCGGCTCTTTTTCACTTCTCATCCGTAAATAATCTGCTCTTTCACGTGATTCAGTTTATTTTGAAAAGTCTCAACAGGATCTTGAGCTTTATTGTGAAAGGTTTATGTGGAACATAAACAAGCGGACACGCGATGCTGTTACCATCGTTGTTGCTAACCACAACGCATAAAAACAGTCGCTTGTCCGTCCATATTGTGGTTATATTAAATATAAGAGAAAGAGAGAACTTTAAGAAATTAATATAGCCACTACAGTGACCATCAAAACAATGAAAAAATATTGCCATAAACAGTTTATTTTGCGACACCACGAAACAAACGATAGCGTAAAATGAAACGATAGATGTTTTTATATCGTCATCCGATATATATCGTTATATCGAACAGCCCTAATACATGATGCCAAATATTTATTACAAATAAATAACTGAAAACTGTGGTGTGTGTAATTATTCAGCCCCCTTTGGTCTCAGTGTAGTCAGTTGCCCATAGACATTTCTTGATGATTGCTAAACATACAGTAAAGCCAGGGCAACAATAGAAAAACAAAACATTTCCATGTGTTAGAATGGCCCAGTCAATGTCCAGATCTAAATCCAATCCAGAATCTGTGGCAAGATCTGAAAACTGCTGTTCACAAACGCTGTCCATCTAATCTGACTGAGCTGGAGCAGTTTGGCAAAGAAGAATGAGCAAGAATGTCAGTCTGTAAATGTGCAAAGCTGGTAGAAAAATACCCTAAAAGACTGGGAGCTGTAATTGCAGCAAAAGGTGTTTCTAAAAAGTATTGACTGAGGGGGCTGAATAATTACACACACCACACTTTTCAGTTATTTGTAAAAAAATGTTTGGAATCATGGATGAATTTTGTTACAATTCTCAATTGTTTACCACTTTTTATTGGTCTTTTATGTTGAATTCCAATAAAATATATTTATGTTTGTGGCTATAATGTGACAAACTGTGGAAAAGTTCTAGGGCCCGAATACTGCAGCCCTGAAGTAATCAAGCCGTTGGGTTGCTTTGCTTTCTAATATCATCATAGGTTAATGCCGAGTTTGTCATGGCGTCCATTCACCCTCAGCTGAGTGAGAAGGGAACCTCCAAGCATCAGGTTGAGCTGGACCTGGTTAACTTCATTCAGGACTTGCTTTATGAGTCAGAAGGTAAATGGTTATTTTTGTCTAGTTTATAGTTGTCACATTCCAAAATTATATTCTAAGGTTTTTGTGACAAAAGTTACACTTGTATCGAATTCAAATATTTAGATATTTTTTTTTGTCCAAAAGGCCAGGCTTCTTCAAAACGTCTTAAAATTCACTCTTATCCTAACAGAAGGTCAAGAACATGTAGCTGACGAAGATGGCCCAAGATCTATCACACCTGCCAGGTTTCTGCAATGGATCACCGGTCAAGGCCATGTTCCTCTCCTCCCCTCAGAGAAGAAGGACTTTGCTGTGGTGGTAAAATTTAATCACAATTGTGAAGCTGACTTTGGAAATCACAGCATCTGCTATCCTGTTGTGTCATCCTGTGCTAAGACCATTGTCCTGCCTGTGAAACATATGAAGTCCTATAGTCAATTCAGAATGGTTCTGCTGGAGGCTTTTCATCTTGGCCAGGAATTTAACAATGTGTAAAGCATAGCATTGTCTATCAATAGTTTTGAGGTGTAACTCAAAATGCTGCTCCTTCCATTTAATGTTCAGGAAGCACATTTAAAAGTTGGAGATTGACAGCCAGAGTTCTTTAATGAGTGGCATGAAGCACACAAAAACATACAGGTTCACTGTTGAAAAATGTGCCAGAGACGAAAAAAAATAGTTTGTAATGTGATGTTTGAGTGTTCACATAAAAATTTCCTGGCAGGTTCATTTTACATGTATATCAAATCAAATAAAAGTCTGAGCTATTCATGAACCTTCTCTGGGTTGAAAATTCAAAATAAAAATGTTGCCGCCTAGGAACGGTGAGTTAGTACAAAGTTAAGTACATCCAAATAAATGTCTCGGCCATGTGACTGAGAGGGCCTTGTTACATTGACAGTGTCTCTTAGTCTTGCCATGTCCTCCTCAGATAGAGGACATTCAACAGATGGAAGAATTACTCCAGGATTGCTCCCATCCAGCTCACCAATAGAGTTGACATCCAAGTACGCATCCTCGATTTCCTGTGATGATTTAAAAAAAAAAAAAGATATTTCAAATGACAATTCAAAAACAGTGTTGGGAAATTCAAGACAAACAGTCAGCTCCATAAATATTGGAACATGGAAATTCTACTTTTGGCTCTATATGCCACGCAATGGATTTGAAATGGAACTAACACGATTGGCTATAACTGCAGAGGTATTTGAACTGTTTTCATATGTGCCTTCCACTTAAGGGACCAAAAGTAATGGAACAATTGGCTTCTCTGATGTTCCATGGCCAGGGATGTGATATTCTTGTATTTAGTGAAGCAACTCCTGACAAAAACAGCAGGATAAATTTTGAAGTGTTTTGGGCAATATATCTGCTCATATTCAGCCAAATGCTTCGAAACTCATGAGGCAGCACTTGATGGTCCAGATGGACAATCACTTAAAGCATTCTGCAGAAAAAAAACAAATAGTTAAAAGAAGTGGAATGTTATGCAGTGGCCACGTCAATCACTTGACCTGAATCTGACGGAGCAGTGTTTCATTGCTGAAGACAAAATTGAAGGGCAAATGCCTCAATAATAGCTGGAAGTGAAGACAGTTGCAGTAGAGGCCTGACAGAGCATCAGCAGGTATGAAGCCCAACATCTGCTGAAGTCTCTGCGATCCAGTTTCAGTTATGATTAATGTTCTGTCTCATTACTTTTGGTAACTTAACAAGTGGGGGGTACACATGCAGACTGTTGTAACTCCTACAACTTTTAACTGATTTGGATGCAAATACCCTCAACTTAAAGCTGATAGTCTGCAGTGACAGCACACCGTGTTTTTTTCAACATCTCCAAGTGCACTTTTTGAAACTTGATTAACCTCCTAAGGCCCGAACTCTTCCACGACATGCATTTTTAATTTCTCTTTGATATTTGGGCATATTGGGGCCCGATGAATGTAAAAACAAAGAATTTCCAGATTTTTTTTTTTACCTTATTTTTGTTTTTAAGAAAAATGAGAGCCACAAATGAGGATATTCATTTTAAATTTTGATAGAACAGTAGCAGTATAATGTCCTCGTAAGTAGATATCAGGCCCATGCAGAGCAAAATTGAGTATTTTGGTCAAAATAACCAAAAATGTGATGTCCACATATGTGGACGGCAGGCCCTAGGAGGTTAAAGAGGGATTGTATAATTTAGATTTGTTTTAGTACCTCCACTGTGTCTGGAGTATCAACTGGATTCTGGTGGAGTCCCAGTGTCCACAGTTGTTGTGGGGACAGATTCCTCTCTGTCTTTAGAGGGTGGTTATCCCAACCCTGTCTAAAGACATCCAGATCCCTCTGCAGACGTGGAAGAAATGTATGTTGGGCACAAAACATGTGGACACCATCAGTTGGATCCAGAAGGCCTTCATCCTCGAGGTTGTGAAGGGTTTCATAGTGCACGCTTGAAACAGCCATCCACACATCTCGCCACAAGCGCTCTATTCTGTTCAACATCAAAATATGGCAACGTTTTCAGAATTTTACCCAGAAATTCACTGAATTGAAAAATATATAAGAACATTTTTCTTATTTCCATGGGACATTTATACAAATACTACACATACCTTTGGTTGTGAACACTCTTGCCTGACAGAAAGCTTCCTCTTCCACAGCCCCGGATAGTGAACATGCATCTTGCTATTCCAACATTTTCCACCCCTTGATCCCCTCGAACTCTGAAGCAAAATTAAACATCGACAGTACAATTTGTTTTAAATCTAAAAAAAACATGTCACTCTTAAAATTTATTGCAGCCTTTGTGTTTTTAATATAGTTTTACTTTAGACTGGTTATTAGAAGTTTATTGTTTTGGTCATTCAACAGTGTGCAGCTCTGTATAAGCACACCTTTCAAGAATTCTGTTGTTGGCAGCAGCACCCAGGTACATGATCTAGAGATGTAAATATCATTAAGTGGAAACTTGGTCAAGTCAAGTTACTATAATTAAAGATAGAAACATGTTTATCAGGTATTGTAGCTTGGTACATTTATTTTATATTTACAAGTACAAGAAAAAAAGCAGGCTACATAATTCCCAAGGTAGCAAGCTGCCATGAGATGTAGCAGTACTTGTAATCAACTATTCACCCAAATGCAACGGGTAAAAAAAAAAAAATCCTTTTAGCAACTTGAAGAATTAGTTTACCAAGCATTTATAGTCACCAAATACTGACAAACATAAACAGATTAGGAACATTTTGTTCTACAGAAGGATCTCTATATTACAGTATATGGTAAGTTTTATGGTAGACCAAAACACAAGTATTTCACTTTTCAATTAACAACTCATTCAGCTCAATTTTGAAAGTGAAAAATCACCTTTCTTGAGTACCCATCTATCCCTCCGAATATCACCAGGCCAAATCTGTAAAAAGAACAACAAAAAACAACAACTAGGGCATTAACAGGTATAAAACATAATTCAGTATTTAGCAGTATTGTCAGACTTCATCCTACCTTATTAGTTTATGGTTTGTGTCTATATGCATCAAGTAAAGAGGACCTTGCACTGAATATGTCCTTCGGACCACAAATCCCAGCCTTGTCATTTTTGAGAAAATACCAGCAGAGTCCACACGGTGCATCGACGAGTACACTCTCTTCCACTGTACATGGTGGCCCATGGCTTGAAGCATCCCTTTCATCATCCTGTATCCAACATGAGGTGTTCTTGTCTTTATAGATCTTACTAAATTGTCCAGCTCTTCATCACTTGTTGTACTGTAGCACTGCTTTATGGAAATGCCATATTCATGCAGACGACGTTTCACTGTCCTCACAGATATTCCAAGAAGTTTTGCAATTTGGGTGATTGATAAGAACATTTCTGTCAGTATCTGGAGCTGTACAGGCGATACATTGTAATTTGGACGTCCCAGCTTTCCTTCTGACACTGACGTCTGAGAGGGGGTTTGTTCATTGACGTCCTCCATACTGAGCACAGTTGACAGCTCTATCAGAGCATTTATAATACTTTGAGGGATCTCAACCTGATCGGACAAAGATCTTAAAAGGACCATCTCATGGTCGATAACAAACTGCAAATAGTCCACATCGAGGGGTTGTCTGTGCATGACCTGGGAAACTTTATGCAGTAGTCGCTGAAGCATCTCTCTTTTTCGCTGCTCCTAAATTAAATACAAAGAATTTTACGTTACTTCACTAACTTTGTTGTTCTCCAAGCTTACAGATCAACTAGGACGTAAGTTTCAGCCGAAAATGATAGCGAGGCGTTTCTGTTGAGCTAGCATTTCAGCAAAAAACGTTATAAAATAAAAAAACAGAAAAAAAAATTAACCGTAACAATAGCCACTTCTTAAATTCGTAGTATTCACAGACTGCAGTGTAATTGTTCCAAACTTAAACACTCACCTGATTGTTCGTGCCAGCAGTGTTGTTGGAAGACGACGCCATCGTTCACTGAGGGACAAGTTAACAGCAGCCCCCACCCGATACAATGCGCGCTACTTTGAGAGCATGGGAAATGACCACTTCTCACGTAGTGGCTGGGAAAACGTCTCATAATTGATCAGTTACGGCGTAATTTGTACACATTACTGCTTGAAAGAGCTTTAGTAACTGAGTTTTAGCAGTTATGCATGACATGTTTTCTAAACATTATCAAATAATACAGTGCAGGAGGTGTTTGATAAATTATGTTCATTCCCAGGTTTCCTGAAGGCAACATGAAAAATGGACCATCTTGAGCCTGCAGCGGTCTGCTGTCACTCATGATTCCCCGCCCCTCTCTGTGTAGCCACGCCCACCACGCCAAAACACGGCCAAAAGTCTGAAACTGAAAAATAGAGATCTGAAAGTGAAAAAAAAAATTTGAAGCTGAGAGAAAAATCCGAACCTGAAGAATTTTTTTTTGTACATTAATTTAAAAGATCTGAATCTGAAAAAATGTAATCTGAGACTGAATAGATTTTTTAAAAATAATAATAATGAAAAAAAGATTCAGTTAATACAAATATTCAAAACGTTTGATTTTATTTTAAATCCAACTCTTTCTTTTTCAAAGTTCACTCTAAAAATGTGACTTTTGCTTTCAGTTTACATATTTTCGATTTCAAATTTTTCTTTTAACTACACAAACATTATGGCCCTGATTTAACTCCATAGAGGACAGGCCTTGTGATCTAAAATGAATCGCATGAATCAAGAATGCACTAAGGAGAATAAAGTATGATTTTTATATTTAATCTGATGACTCACTGGCATTTGCCATGTCTTTTATAGAAAACATCCCATTAATGAAAGAAAAATAAAATACAGCTTTTACAGTTTTAACCTACCAAGTTCTCTAGGTTCTTGTTAGGGTCCATAACTCCATGGCTCAAAGGAACCTGACATATAAAATGCCACAATTATGCTGGAGTTCAGCAAACTTTTAATAATGAAAATATGTTGACTTACAAGAAAGAAACATGAGTAAGGAAAATAGGAGTCCCCGCTAAAAAGAGGAAGACCATGAACCAGCCATTGGATTCAGAAAAAGCAGCAGGGGGATAACACCAGTGCAGAAGGCGGTTAGGCAGGAAAGGAAATTGACCAAGATCAGCCACCAACCTCCATGCTACACCTTCACTGGCTGTATATGTGTGCAGTGAGCCTTCTGTGGTCAGTCAGCACTAACAATAGGGTGGACTACGAAGTGAGATTGATGGCTTGGTGAGCTATATTGAGCTTAAAATCGGAATTTTCTGTGTCATGAAAACGTCTCTCTTTTTACTCGACTGGAATCACCTTCATAACTTATGTTGGGCAGATAACCTGGTCATTAACAGGTTATGCTCAGAAGTCAAAATCAAATGGAAGTGCCACGTTTTCCGGGCCGGACCTGTCTGCTATGTGGGTACCTTATTAAAACCACTGAATGAAGCGCAAACTGTGTGGTGTACAGAAATGTGTATGTATTAAGTGATGCAAAAAAAGGTAAAAGGGGAGTTAAACTTGATCCTAATCTGTTGCTAAGTCTCATTTCCATTGTTGGGCTTGCAGCTAGAAGCACATAAAAACACACACCAAGAATCCCTATCAGTCAATAAAATTTCACGTGATCTTCACGTCTCCTTTATTAGACTTATTTATTTATTGGACAGTAATGTTTGCTTAAATGCTTAAATGTATCAAATGTAAAGTTTTAGAGCTCTAATGTACAGAAATAAAAAAATAGAAATAAACAGAAGCATTAAGAGTGCACTTGGTGATAAAATTATTAACTTGAATTAAAACGTTAATTTTACTGCCCTGTGTGCTAAATCACTTGAATAAAAGCTCTGCTCTAGGGAGAAGTGCTAACCACTGTCGTAATGCCTGCCAACTGGTTCTCCAGGTTTTGCTGTTCCACTTTACGCATGGAAAGCCTGGCTCAGTTGAACCTGCTTCATAGTATACCCCTCAGGTTAATGAGGATGACAAAAGGACAATAACAGGATGATGAATGTGCTGGTGCACCGAGGGGAAGCATGACAGGTCCAAATTGTCTATATCCCCCCAATGTTAATTCCTATGGTGTCAAATATTTCTATTTTTGCCAAAAAAGCTACCATCTCACAGATATGCAGAAGGACCCCTTCACTATTGGGGTCTGTTGATGATTCAACAACTGCAGCAGTACTGGCTGCCAATTTTAAGGGGGGCTCAGTGTGTGCATGTTTGTCTTTGTGTGTTTTTGTACTCTATACTTTTTAACCCACTCTTTTCAATAATTTCTTTGTTCATGTAAAATGACAATAAAGGGCTGATCTATTCTCTCTATCTAAATAAACATATATATTCTATATAGTGTAATAACTGAGATAATTGAATGAAGGAATAAGCAGATAAACAGAACAAGAGGAGCCTTTTAGCTGATCTTGGAAAAGCAAAATGTGCTTGGCACAACAGTGCCAGTGAAATTCTGATTGGAAAAGCTGCCAGACAGGACAGGATTTAAAAAACAAACAAACAAAAAAAACAAACAAACAAGCAAACAAACTGGGAAGTGGTGCCGCATCTCCATAGTGGTTCTTAAATGTGAGCCTCCAGACCAAGTGTAACAAGATGTGACTAGATGGGAGTGAGTCTATCTGCGTGGAGAAGAACTAGTCATCATGTGTTGTGCTCTGAACAGATGGAAGCTCACTGAAAATATTTAGCCACAGATGCATATGTCCCTGCTTCCCTGTGTGTGGATGATGATGTGTAAGGGTGTACAGCATGGCTAATATCTGTAGCTTTAATGTGTGAGACATGTTGTTGATGCATGCGCAGGTTTGAGTTGGATATCTCTCTTTAGCTCCATTTATAAGAGCTGATATTGAGCTCTGATTAAAGCTCAGATGAAAACTTATCAGTGTCATCGACCTGTGATGTGATGGCTGTGATACAGTTTCATTATAGCAGACTTGATCAGTCTATACAGATTTCCTCTAACCTGAATCGATTCTTGTCTGACATTAATACAACAGGTACGATTGATATCAGGCCTTATAATCTCTGTTTCATTACTTACAAATATATTGAAACTAGAATGAGAGTATATTACACTAGCTGACTTTGCATTAATCAGCCATTTTTGTTCTAGTCAGGTTGTAAAACCCTGTGAAATATTTTCAGATATGACAATCTCCATACATAATTTCATGCTGGAACTCTAAATATTGTTTGACGTGTCAATACTTCCATCATGGCTCCACAAAAAGAATCACAAAAATTCTGGAAAAGCAAAAGTTTTGCGTCCTTCATGGAAGTTCTTGTGTGAGTTTAATAGTAACTGAAGAAGATCCCAAGTGGGGCAAATCAGCTTTATTGATACAGGTCAGAATCACAAATCATAAATTTAACTCCAAGGTGAGTACAGTCGGTACAGACGCACTCACATGGCTGCGAAAACTACATTCCAGCAATGCTTACAGTAATGCTACTGACAAATCATAAGATCTTACATATTTAATCTTCTTTTGATTCTTTCAAACTACTAAATATAAGTTATATGGCTCGCTTTATAAAAATCTACTGTAAATCCTTTTTTAATGGCATTACAGAATCTTAAAGGTGTAAAGTTTTGAAGTGTGGCCCATGTTAGTGAATAGAAGTCAGGATTTCAGAGTGTCTGGTACATTCATTTTAGTTTCATGTTATTGTTACAACTTTAGGGAAGCAAAATGCTAAATCATGGCTTGGCACTTCAACTATAAAAGCTATCCAAAAAAAGCAAAAGCCTTCCAAACCAAAACCCCCTCCTGGAAAAGTGAAGCATCTCAGCTTGATGTGTATTTTGTTTGATCCTTGGTGTGGATGGATGCAGAGGCAAAGACTAAAAACCGCAGGGATGCACGCAAATACACACACGCGCAGGGTCAAACAGCCTCTCTGCTGTCTTTGCAAGGTTGATTGAGTACATGGAGTCTCTCCCTAAAGGGATAATTTCATGCCTGCATATTAGAATAATTTACTTGGTGTGGAAATGACATGGATGGAGGGCATGTGCCCACAATGCATCCTGCTATATTGCTACTGGAAGCACACAAAGCTGCATAAAATACATGTGGCAGTGACTGAACATATATGTGTGTAAGGTTCTCTCCATAACATTTACATTTTTGTTTGTGTTTGACAAAAGATTTTTGCCAATGTTGGCTGAAATTAGATATTATGTTTGTGCAGATGGAATCCGGGATTTTAAGAGCTCTTTTTTCTTTGATATAAACACATTATACTAAAAGGATAATAAGATAAAGTGAAGTGAGGAATAGACCTGGCATGATTCTGTGAATTAACTGTTTTTAATGATTTTATTTAAATTTAATTACACAGCTTTTCAATAACATTTATTTGTCACCACTGTAATCACTCTTTCAGTAAAATCTCAGACACCTGTAACACCTATCAACCAATTTATCATGTTATAATCAATCCCACTAATAACTTTAGTAAGGCTGGGAACCTGTTATTGTGTTAATATTCTAAAACTGGGCTTAAAGTGATTTTAACAGCGTTTTGCTGCTCTGTCAGTTTTTTATGCTGAAATATGTTTACATGTCGAGATATACTCATTAAGCAAAATGTTGAAATATTCAATTAGATTTCTAAAAATGTTAAATTTTGACTTTCCAAATCACCAAATCAATATTACTGGCCCTGCTGAATATTGCAGGTCTTTAGGCAAACTGTTTCAGACAATATGTGGAAGAAAATAAGAGGATTGGTGTAATTTTAGAATAATGTTGTTACACTGATGAAACTGTTATTATTACTGTTGGCTGGACACTGGCATAAATATATACATAGACAGAGAAATTGTGTCCTAAATGAGAATGCAGAGATTTTGTGGTCATAAATTTACTTGGCTTGTACAGATTGTACAGCAGACATTTTTAATAACTAAAAAAATAATTGGGCGCAAGTTTGAGTTCTACAGTGCCTTTCAAGTTGAAAAGACCAGTGCCTTTAAATAAAAACTGTAATTTTTTTTTTTAATTTGAAAGGTCTCTTCAAGCTATTTCTTAACAACTGTAGATGCCAAGTTAATCATTTCCAATAGCTGTATGCAAGTACAAGTTATTCAGATGTACCACTACTTCTCCAAGATCAAGAAAAAGTCCCAAACTGTCACCCTCAGATGAAAGAAAATCGGTTTTTTGGTTACTGAAATTTGCTGAAACGCCAGCGTAACGTCCACATCGTGGAGTTTTTCTTTTTTAGTTGGCTGAGCGGGTGTCAACTAAAAAACAAGTTCCTTCTACAAAATCAACACCTTGCCCACCAACACGTAACATACTGACACCATGTGACAAATCGTCGATAGAATAGAATAGAATAGAATAGCCTTTATTGTCATTGTACAGGGTACAACGAAATTGGAGTGCCACTCCCTTGGTGCAAAATACAATAATAAATATAAATGTAAAATATAAAAGGTACAATAAAACAATCGTAAGTACTCAAACAATAGTAAGTATGATATATACAGGATAGCAGCATTAATATAATGACAGTATGAATAGCAGCATAATATAATGGCAGTGACAGTATGGTATAGTTAAGCAGGTTCAATTGTTTTTGTGCTTATTTACTACGGTGATAGCTCTGGGAAAGAAGCTATCCCTGAATCTGTTTGTCCTGGTTTTATGTGACCTGTACCGTCGGCCTGACGGTAGTAGTTCAAACAGTTGATTGCTGGGGAGAGAATGGTCCTTGATGATATTGCCAGCTCTGCTGAGGTACCGAGAGTTTGCAATGACCTCCAGGCTGGGCAGAGAGCATCCAGTGATCTTCTGGGCTGTGTTGATGACCCTCTGCAGTACTTTCCTGTCTGCAGCTGAGCACCCTGCATACCATGTTGTTATGCTGTACGTTAGGATGCTCTCTATGGTGGCTCTGTAGAATGTCACCAGCAGCCTCTCCTCCAGGTTGTTCCTCCTGAGCACTCTCAGAAAGTGGAGACGCTGCTGGGCCTTTTTTACCACCGCCGTCGTATTTGCAGTCCAGGAGAGATCATCAGAGATCTGCACGCCCAGAAACCTCATGGAGTGCACCCTCTCCACACAGTTCCCGTGAATGTAAAGTGGGGCCGGGTCTGCTCTTCCCTTCCTGAAGTCCAAGATAAGTTCTTTAGTTTTCGTGGTGTTCAGTTGGAGGTTATTAACTGAACACCACTCAGTCAGTCTGTTGACCTCCTCTCTGTAGTCCGACTCATCCCCCCTTGAGATGAGTCCAACCACTGTGGTGTCATCCGCGAACTTTATGATGGTGTTTGAGAGATGGGTAGGGGAGCAGTCGGATGTGTAGAGCGTAAACAGGAGGGGACTCAGAACACATCCTTGTGGAGACCCGGTGCTGAGTGTGATGGTGCTGGACAGGTGGGGGCCGAGTCTGACAGACTGTGGTCTATTTGTCAGGAAGTCCTTAATCCAGAGGCAGATGGGGGTGGAGAGTCCCAGGTGAGACAGTTTCTGGACCAGGATCTCTGGGATGATATGATTAAATGCTGAGCTGAAGTCCAGGAAGAGCATTCTCACATAGCTTCCTCGGTGCTCCAGGTGACTCAGCGCAGTGTGGAGCGCTATGGTGATAGCGTCCTCGGTGGATCGATTTGTCCTGTAGGCAAATTGGTGTGGGTCCAAAGGGGGAGGCAGACCAGCCCTGATGTGCTGACAGACCAGTCTCTCAAAGCACTTCATCACTACAGGCGTAAGTGCAACAGGCCTGTAGTCATTTGGGCTGACCACAGCTGTCTTCTTGGCGATGGGGATGATGGTGGAGGTTTTGAGGCAGGGCGGGACGATGTTTAATGACAAGGAAAGGTTGAAGATTTTAGTGAAGACTCCGGTCAGTTCGTCGGCACATGCTCTGAGAACCTTTCCATGTATTCCATCAGGACCTGCCGCCTTCCTGGGATTCACTGACCTTAGAGCACACCTCACTTGATGCTCCCTAAGTGTTAGTGTGCCGGTGCTAGGGGCGGGTGGAAGTGGTGTGACAGCTGAGGGCCTGGTCGTCTCAAAGCGGGCGAAGAAACGATTTAGATCCTCAGCCAGAGAGGCATCACTCCTAGATGTCGCCTGGTTATTGCTTCTGTAGTTGGTAATGTGATTGATCCCCTGCCACATTTTTCTGGGGTCGTTGTCAGCAAAGTGATCTTCAATCCTCCTCCTATAGGCAGCCTTAGCTTTCCTGATGCCTCTACTCAGGTCTGCCCTGGCCGCCCTGTACGCAGCCCTGTCCCCTGACTTGAAGGCAGTGTTGCGGCTTTCTAGGAGGGATTGCACTTCGCTATTCATCCAGGGTTTTTGATTTGGAAACACCCTGACCCTTTTGTTGACGGTGACATTATCAACACAGTTCCTGATGTACGAGAGTACAGTGTCCGTGTACTCCTGGAGGTTGTGGCTGGAGAATAAATCCCATACAGTAGATGAGAAGCAGTCCTGCAGTTGAGAGAGGGCTCCTTCAGGCCAGGTTTTTATTGTCTTTGTCTGGGGCTTTGTTTTCCTCAGCAGGGGGGTGTAGGTGGGGGTGAGGGACATGCAGAGGTGGTCAGATCCAGCCAGGTGGGGGAGGGGTGTCGCTCTGAAAGCATGCCTGATGTTTGAATAGACACGGTCCAAAGTGTGTTCACCTCTCGTAGCAAAGTCTACAAACTGGACAAATTTAGGAAGCACAGTCTTTAGGCACGCTTTGTTAAAGTCGCCGGCGACAATAAAAACCCCATCGGGGTGGGCAAGCTGTTGTTTGTTTATGGTATTGAGCAAGAGGCTGTGCCAACGTTAGCATCCGGCGGTATATAAACAGCTATCACAATGACTACTGTAAACTCCCTCGGGATGTAAAAAGGTCTGCACGAGACTGCCAGAACCTCCAAATCAGGAGAACAGTGTGTGTGAATGATCCTGCTGTTACAACACCACTCGTTATGCACGTAAACACATAGCCCCCCTACTCTGCTTTTACCTGAGTTGCTGTTTCTGTCATGCCGGTGTAGCGTGCGGCCTGCTAACTCGACTGCAGCGTCGGGAATCAGCGGGTGAAGCCACGACTCCGTAATAAGAATAATGCTGCAGTTACGTGCAAAGCTCGTGGTGGCTATCTGTAGCTCCAATTCGTCTAATTTGTGGGTGATGGATCTGGCGTTCGACAGGAAAAGGCTCGGAAGTGCTGGCCGGTGTGGTTGTTTGCGTAGCCTAGCATCTGAGCCCGACCGGCATCCCCTCTTCTGCTTTCTCTCCCTCCGTCGCCTCCTACGCTTGCTGGGCGGGCAGACCATCCACGGTGACCCTGGCGGTCTCGCTATCTCCTCCAGGATGTTGTGTGTTCGCTGATAGTCGCCAGAAACAGACAAACTATATTTGAAACCCAGGTCAATTAGGTTCTGGCGACTGTAAGAGATGGCGGCGTTGCAAACATTCAAAAATATACACAGTAAAAGTAAAAGTAAAAACGAGCACCAAACTGGAGAGCTAAGAGCCGCTGCACCCGTGCGCGCCGCCATCTTGACCAAGGGATGTGTTACGTGTTACGCGTTCCGCGGCATGAGAGCCATTTGGAATGAATCTGTATATGAAAATGTGTTTTATGTTCTGATCATGAATCACTTTGGAAAACACTATCTGATAGGGTTAAGGTTAGGGTTAGGGCTGGAATGGATGGCTGGATCCTCTGCTTTACCACCACGAGCAGCTTTCTACTGGATTCAGTTGAGAATCCAGAGCGTCTCACAAGGACGCAGAAGTTTACCTTTGGCGTTACTATGAGACACCTTGGGCCGTTACAAATCACTGGTATGTTACGTGTTGGGAATGAGAATGCTCTGTGTCCACATGTACGAGCCAAACACCCTCACAGAAGATTTTTAAGGTCAGATGAGACAATGACTGTTTTAGCCTCAATGACGAGGTATATTTGGAAGAGTAAAGGTTAGGCTTTCAAACCTAAAAACACTGTGCTGTTTGTCAAGCATGGTGGCAGCATGTTTTCCTGCCAGTGGTACTAGTAGTTTGCATGAAGTGGATGCACAAAAGAAGATGATGAGCTACCTCCAAATTCCGCAGCTACACAACACAACCCAATTGTGTTAAAACTTCAACACAATTAGGTGCTACAACAGGACAATGATCCCAAACATATCAAAAGTGGTTTTGATTCACCAAATAACCCAACGTGTCTTTGGACTGGGAAAATGAGAAACAGAAAATGCACACAGACATGGGGAGAACATGGGAACTCCACACAGAGAGGCCCTGGCTGGATGGTGGATTTGAAACCGGGACCTTCTTGTCATGAGGCAACAGTGCTAACCACAAACCACTGTGCTCTCCTCAAAGATTTATTGCAAAAACACACATATACAACAAGGAAAATGACTGCACAAAAACCACGACAGTGGTCCCCGAGTCTGCCAAAACCCAAAGATCGAGGAGACTCGACGTCCTCTATTGTTGTGTTGCATTTGTGTCACATACAAATGATGACCCCACATACACTGGTGCACAATTATAATTGAAAACAACTGAAACCCATTGGAGTAGAGTTGAGCAGAGTAGGTACTAATGGAAAAGAGGCTCCAGTGTGTCCACTGGAGTGTGAATGCATGTGGGATAGTTAGTAAGCATTTAAAGAGAGAATAAACTGTGTGAGTGAGTGGGTTAATTTGTCATGTAGTAAAAACATTCATTGTGTGCTACAGTAATTTAGAGTAGAAAAGGGCAATATATGTGTGTGTGTGTGTGCCTGTGTATACACGTCCACAAAACAAACCATTGTTGCAATAGCAAATGGAGCAATGCCAGTGTTCATTTTGTAATGTCTAAACTTCAAAACACTTGAGCTCAAACTTTGTCTACTGTGTATTAGGAAAGGCCCTGTGTCTCCCATAAATTACCTTCATAAGTGGCTTTTCCGCTTTAGCAATAGGTCTCGTTCCTGGCAGACATAATTGACTTGTCATAGTAGGAAAAGCACAAGTATAATTAAGAACATTAATAATGGCTCTGATCCATTGAAGTGTCCCAGTAAGCCATGTCAGCGAGTCAGCACACGCATTACTAAGGACGTGCTCTTTTAGATATATAATACAGCCATCATTTATTATTAATCCCACCTGTGCTTTTCCCAGTAATAACACTTCAAAATGTTTGCCAGGTCTATTTTTGTTCAATGACAGCTTTCAATGGCGGTGAATGGTGTAGTGTTAAAACTGCATTTCTGCTGCTTGCACTCAATTTACTGAATGTACTGCATATATTACTTATTTTGAAACAGGAAACATGATTTAACAAATATGAGAATAATGAGATCATAATAATGAGTTTATTGAGAGAAACATTGTTTGTTTATGTCTGCCCAGTTATCACTTGATTTCCCATGGAGGACTGTGTAGAAGAAACCACAAAGCATTCTCCCTCTGCCCTTGAAGGCTGGATCCAACAAACATTCAAGGGAGTTTTCAGAGTAATGGAACAGCACTTAAGATGGCAGTGGGGGTCCCATGAGGAGAAATGCCCGTGGCAAGTCAACGAGGGCATCTTAAAGAGCTACCAGGGTGCTTTCCATTTGCCTTTGCTTGATGGAGAGTGCAAGGACTGGAAGGAGAATGTGTATGTTACAGGTAGAAAGAGCTAAATGCTCTGCTTCCATTACTGATAAAGGGGCCACAATATTTAACAAGGTCAAGAGAGGTTGTTCAAATCTTAAAGGTAGTTTAAAAAAAAAACTAAATGAAAAAGAGAAATAACTGACATATACTATAAAAGTGTCTTCAAGAAAATACTTGCAGACTACATTGTGATTTTTGTAGGTAGTGCATCTGGTCAAGACGAAGGAGTATGCTTGGTGGTTTTTCTAGTTGTGCACCATTCATTTGTCTCCCACAGTTGTAATGTCCCAAGGACACTAACGAAGAACAGAAGAAACAACCTGAACCATAATGTTCACGTTTCAATTTGTTGTCTGCTGGCACTGACTGGGAGGATTACTTTGGCACCAACATAATCTAACATGCCATATTTCAAACCTTGCAACTTCTACCTCTTCCTCCCCCAAAATTAGGGTTTGTTAGAGTTCCAGAAACTCTTAGATGGATGTTTTATAATTTTGTCCTTTTCAAAACAAACCTGACCAAGAACAGTCAGTCAGAACCTGCTCAGAATGACTACTTTAACGCATTTTTAAAAATGTTTCTATTTGTGATATCTTATATGTGGAGTCTGGAATTTCCTAAACAAGGAAGTCAGTGGTTGATGGAGTTTTGCGAAATCTGACAGACTATTGTGGTTAAGTAAGATGATCCTACAGATGTGATGATCTGCTTGTTCTCTAGACCTACAAAGTATGCCGATTATCAAATTGGACAACAGCTGTCCACTTACATGCCAGAATCTAATGCATACAACTGCCAGGATCCTGGGTCGTTTGACCTAGTATTTTTAGCTTTCTTATATTTTGATGTTTATGGTTTATGTTTAAGTTAATTTTGTTATCTTAAACTCATTTCTATTTTGCCTAGGTTGCCATTATAGTTCATTGTTTATTAGATTCCCCTTGTTTTTAAGTCTCCCTTGTTTACATGTTTTCCCCTTGTGAGCCGTTCCTTCTGTCACGTTTCCTCCCAGCCATCATGTTCCGTTTGTGCTTAGGTATGTCTCCTGTGTGCATTTAATCCCTGAGTTCCTGTCATTCCTTGTCCATTTGTCTGCTTTTCCAGGATTATAAATTCATGCCAAGTCTTCATGTTTCAGGTTTCTCATGTCAGGTTTCTATGTTCATGTTCACGTTCCAGGTTTTTTGATGTTTAGATTTAGCTCTCCCAGTTTAGGTTAGTGCTCAGTGTCAGCTTTGCCTTTGTTTTTGTACTGTTTTATCAGCCTCCAATAAACGGCTCATCTTTTGTTAAAATCAAGCTTAGTTTCACGTGTCTGCACTTGGGTTCACCTCCTCACTCCATACAGTCCGCAGACTGTGACAAAAAATGCTACAGGGGAGCTTTTCACATACAAACTAACAATAACCTTTGCAAAATGAGCATATGAGTAGCAGGTGTAGCTCTACATTTCACACTGTATATGTTAGCTTTCTTGCACACCATTAGAACTGTGTTTTATGTCAAATACAGGTGGTAGAGCTAAAGAGGTGGTACAGGCTAAATTTGGTAGCATAGCAGACCCTAATGTTTGAAAAATAAGGAAGCATCCAAGAAAAAAAGACCAATGCCTTTGTGACAAAAGGCTGGTTATCTAAAAAAAAAAAGCACTTGATGGTCAAAATGCTTTCATCAGCATGTGTAGTATCCACAGAAATCTTAGAATCTCAGCTAAATTCGCATATAAACCTTTTCTACAACCACCAAACACAGCGAAAACAAGCAATGATTAGAAGAGCAGTTACGTAAATGCGCAAAAGTCAGCTCAACAAACAAAACTGAACCAGTAATTCTCCAGACTTCATATAACTTCATGTAACCGGTGATAGCTTTCAGAGCTAATTAATGTGTAATGCAAAGCCACACTGTACATATACTGTATTGTCCACACTATAATGCGCACTTAAAATCCTTTAATTTTCTCAAAAATCGGCAGCGCGCTTTATAATCTGGTGCGCCTTATCTATGAATTATGGCTGTGTTTACTGACCTCAAACCGATTTTATGTGGTACACAGCGCTCAAAAATCTGTCCAAAAATGTTTTAGTAGGACTTTGCTAAGCTACGAAGCCGCACCGCTTGATCAATTGTCTGAGCGTTATGGCTACCATAGTCAGGCGTACCCCTGGCTCATAGTAATCTGGGTCCAAAACGCCGTACGCGTCAGGTCCCAAACAAACACTGTGTAAATTCTTTCATCTTTAATAAAATGATTAGTGTTGCTTTTTTACCAGGCGTAACAATTAGGTTTAACATCCAGGCATCCATGAAAACAGAATGTATTAAATTTAAGAGTTAGAAATTAGCAGTAAGTTAGCAGAAAGTTAGTTTCGCTAGTTACCTAAACATTCTGAACATTATTAATACTAGTATTAATAATACATAGTAATAAGACTAGTATTAATAATACATTATTAATACTAGTCTTTTGTCTGGTCAAGTGCCTAGGGAATTTAAGCATGCAGTCATAGATCCTTTACTTAAGAAACCGGGTTTAGACAGTTCAGTCATATCAAACTTTAGACCCATCTCTAAGCTTCCCTTTCTTAGTAAGATTCTGGAAAGGATTGTTTATACTCAGTTGATGGACTACTTGAATGACTCTAAATTGTCAGAAATCTTTCAGTCCGGCTTTAAGCCATTCCACAGTACGGAGACAGCTCTCGTAAAAGTTATGAATGACATCCTGATAGCGACAGACCGTGGTAAATATGCGGTGCTGGTCTTGTTGGACATGACCGCTGCATTTGACACAGTGGACCACGATTTGCTGATCTCCCGCTTACAGCACTGTGTGGGAATTTCTGGTTCGGCACTTTTGTGGTTAAAGTCCTATCTCTTAAATAGGACCTTTTGTGTTAAGTTGGGGTCGGCTTCATCCTCTGTGGCCCCTCTGCTTTGGGGTGTGCCACAGGGATCTATTCTTGGGCCGTTAGTGTTTTCACTGTACCTTTTGCGATTTTCCGGAAACATAAAGTGCCATTCCATCTATATGCAGATGACTGCCAGCTTTACCTACCTTTTAGTCATTCTGATAGTCTCCCAAGTCGACCTCTGCTTGACTGCCTTACTGATGTCAAAGCATGGATGGCAAAAAACCTTTTAAATTTTAATGATCGGACGACAGGAGCAATTTTATTTGGCCCAAATCGTTCTTCTCATACTCCAGATGTTGATCTTGCAGCTTTGACTTCCCAACTAAAGAGTTCGATCACAAATCTCGGAGTTAAAATTGATTCTGCACTTACCTTTGATGACCATGTAAACGGGGTGGTAAAATCAGCATTCTATCACCTCAGACGTTTATCAAAGGTTAAGCCCTTTCTTTCCAAGCGTGACTTGGGAAGTGTTATTCATGCCTTTATTACCTCACGTTTAGATTATTGTAATTCTCTTTTAATAGGGGTTGGGCAGGGCACTTTGTCACGCTTGCAATTAGTGCAAAATGCTGCGGCACGATTTTTAACTGGCAGAAGGAAATTTGATCACATCACTCCGATTTTGGCCTCTCTACACTGGCTTCCAATTGAATTTAGGATCCGTTTTAAAGTCCTTTTATTGGTTTTTAAATCTCTAAATGGTCTGGCACCTGTTTATTTGTCTGACTTGTTGAAACCCCACGTCCCCACTCGTTCCCTTCGGTCAGCTGAGCAGTTGCTGCTTTCGGTCCCAAAGTCACGGCTGAAACTTAGAGGAGCGTTCTCTGTTGCAGCGCCGATGCTTTGGAATAACCTTCCTCTCCATATTAGACAGGCTACATCAGTGCCAGTTTTTAAGTCTTTATTAAAAACCTATTTTTATTTTTATTCCCTGGCTTTTAACTCTGTGGGTAACTGATTTTTTTTATTGCTATGTCTGTTTTTTTATTACTATGTGCATATTAGTATTGTACAGCACTTTGGTCTACCAGGTGTGTTTTTAAAGTGCTATATAAATAAATGATGATGATGATGATATATCATGTTCTGACTGAGTGATTTCTGGGCAAAAATAAAACGTACAGCTCTGCTATCGCTTCCAACATGAATGAAGACAGAAAACTACACAGCAGTGACGTTTGTAGGGTTACTGAAGTTGGGCTAGCTGGTATATAATGCTGTGCTAGTGATTGCTAGTGACACAGCTATGTTAGCATAACAAAGCATAACACAGTGGGCCCAAAACTCCGTCCGCTTCAGGTCCCAAAGTCAAACGAACACTGCGGCATCACTGAGAGTTAAAAACTTTCTAAATTCTTTCATCTTTAATAAAATGATCAGCGTTGCTGCTTTATCAGGTGTAACAATTAAGTTTAACATCCAGGCATTCATGAAAACAGAATTTATTAAATTTAACGGAGTTAGAAGTTAGCAGGAAGTTAGCTTGCTGGTTTCGCTAGTTACCTAAACATGATATATCATGTTCTGACTGAGAGATTTCTGGAAAAAAAAACAAAACGTACAGCTCTGCTATCACTTCCAACATGAATGAAGACAGAAAACTACACAATAGTGACATTTGTAGGGTTACTGAAGTTGGGCTAGATGGTATATAATGCTGTGCTAGTGATCGCTAGCGACACAGCTATGTTAGCATACCAAAGCATAACACAGTGAACCTGGAGAATGAACGCTGACTTTTTTCCACTTGATAAAAGTTCCGATGTTTTTTTTGACAAATGCAATCGCATGGAAAATTGCTGTAAATGGACCAAACTTCAGTATGGGAGAACAACTGAGATAATCCAGCCGCAATATGAGGTTAGTCATTAATGTAAGATAAGATAACCTTTATTAGTTCCACACGTGGGAAATTTGTTTTGTTACAGCAGAAAGTGGACAGTGCATAAGTTACATAGCAAAAATTAGAAAAACACTGGAACAACATATACTGTTGTTCCAGTGTTTATAGAGCAGCTACCAGAGAATTCAACATTAATGAATCAATGGTACGGAAGTGGAGGAAGCAAGAGGAATGAGTTGAGTAAAGTTTGACTTATCTGACTGTTTTGTTTCGTTTAATGCGCTTTATAATCCGGTGCACCTTATGTATGAAAACAGACCTGTTTGTCGACAGTGCGCCTCATAATCCCGTGCGCCTTATGGTCACAAAAATACGGTATGTATACACGGTGTAGTTACACTTATTGGATGGCTGTAGCTCAGGAGGTAGGTTGGTAGTTTGGTCTCTGGCTGGTCAAGTCTGCTTGCCAAAGTAAGCAGACTGGATGAATATGGAGGAATAAGACATATTTTATAAAGTGCTTTGAGAAGAGTAGAAAAGCACTGTTTAGGAACTAGTCCATGTATGTTATGCATAAAGGATGTCCTACAACATTCAATACAGATATGTGATCTGTAAGCCACCTCTGATTTCTTTATATGTTGCAGAAAAAATGAGAAATGTAGGTTATTGATGTCACTGCGGGGTACGCCGGTGTGGTGTGAATTGTGGACCCAAATGCAGACACAAAGGGAGGCGGAGTTTCAAATGGAAAACAAGCCTTTATTATGGCTGATTACAAGAAAGCAAAACAAAGCAACAAGGACAGTGGCGAAAACTAAACTAGAACGTAAACTGGGAAAACTATGAAAACTGTGACAAGAGTAACTATGACCACTATGACAAGAGGGAGGGAGGTAACACAGACGACCTGACAAAGACAGAATGAAAACATACAGACTAAAAGTGGAAACAAATAGTGACACAAATGAACATCATGACGCCACAGGGAAAAGTAACACTAAAAATGAAAATAGAGACAAGACTTTCAAAATAAAACAGGAAACATAGCGAGACACTGACATGACACGAGCTTCAGACTAAGATGTGGACTCAACGTGGTGGACTGACGAGGAGCATGAACATTGTAGAACATACAGAAGGAAAATGGGAACTGGAGAGAAAACATGGAGCACAAAGAGAGATTTATAAATTATAAGTTATAGGAGTAACGAAACTAGAATAAAACTCAACTGAATCCTAACTAATAATACCAACACAAGAACTTAACATAAACATGACCAGACGCAGACATGACACGAACTTGGTAACGTGAAGCACACAGACATGAAACATGACAGGTTAGACACACGAACCAACAAAAGAGACTAAACCACTGGGGGTGAAGACACAAAAGTGTCACGGCCCAGCAGCACGAGGCAAATGGGATGGACACAAGAGCAAGATCCAAACCGGAAACGAGACAGTGAGTGAACAAAAAGGTTTATTTTTTCCCCACAATTAAACACACAAGCCAAATTAAAATGAAGCCACTACACTAGTGGGCGCGCTGTCAAAACTAAGGCAACTAAAGGAAAACTAGACAGCTCTAGAATACAGTGGGTCAGCTGTGGCAGTGGGGAGGTGGAAGCTGGGCCGGAAAAAATGCTATGAAGAGACCGGGGCATTGGTTTCAGGTGAAGGGGACAGGTGGGGCGCAGGGCCCAGATGGGGTCGAGGTGCGGGGAGGCAGGCAGGTGAGAGGCGGGCTAGTTGGCAATGCTGTACCAGCAGCTGGTGGCGTGGGTCCAGAAAAGCAGGGATGACTGAGGCGAGAACCCCACTCCAGGAGCCAACTCTGAAGACAGGAAAAAGCAGGTAGGTTTTCACACAGGATCTGGACAGAGCAATAACACACCACTGCCTAACATGGGATAGCAGATACTCAGGCGATGACTGATTGAGTG
Source organism: Pelmatolapia mariae (assembly GCF_036321145.2). Lineage (NCBI taxonomy): Eukaryota > Metazoa > Chordata > Actinopteri > Cichliformes > Cichlidae > Pelmatolapia > Pelmatolapia mariae. The sequence continues at coordinate 33,557,969 of NC_086235.1, forward strand.
CACAGGTCTTATATGCTGCTGGAATAATTGCCCACAGGTGGTCAGTCAGGGAGGAGCAACCGATCTCCACCCAAAGGAGGAGGGCCACTGTTGGAAACCTATAGGTACCCACCCAGACCATGACACAAAAGGATCTAATAACAAGGAGCTATACCTGAGCAACCAAGGAGCTAACGATGACTAAATGAAGCAAAACATAAACAACAAAAAACCAAATACAATGAAACCTGAAACACTGGGTCACACGACCCAGGAACGTGGCAGTTGATTACCTTAACATGTATGGAAATACAGAAGATAAAGCAAAACAGAGTTTGTACAGGTGTGACACACTTGAAAGTTAATATTTGGTATGACCGCCTTTATTCATCAACACAGCTCTCTAACGCAACAACTCTCTTTGGCTACTTTGTTGTCATTTTTAACACTAGATTTACTAAACCTGCGCAAATTTGAGTAAATCCCCTGAAAATAAAACCTCCTAGAATTACTGACTTTTTTATTTTCTGTCGCAAGTCCCAAGGTGTTATTCACCCCTGCTGAGATTTTCACAGGTCATCAGCTCGATTCTCCTCCTGCTTTTGTTGTGCAAACCACCCATTGCACATTTGCATTTGTTCACTCAGAGTAGCTCAGATCCAAGGCAGGAGAAAAATCTGTGTTACAACCCTCAAAAATGCCTGCTGTATCTATACAAAATATCCCACACATTGACTGACCTGCAAATATGAAAGACACACATTCACAATATATGTAGTCTTCAGAAATGGTTCTTCGGGCTTCTTGAAGGATATTCCAAAGCTTTTTTTTAAAATGTTGGCTGCCTTTTGTTCCAGTCTCTGTCAAGATGATCCCACACTGCTTTTGTAATGTTGAGGTGTGGGCTCTGGGGAGACTAATCCATGACTGACAAAGATCCAGGTATTGAAAGACACAGAGCACTAACAATACAGAATAGAATAGAATAATCCTTTAATTGTCCTACAAGGGGAAATTTGGGTGTAATAGCAGCAAGAAAGACACATATACAAACAAACAGTACACAAGACACAGAACAGAAACATACACTATTTTTACATATTTACATCAAGGGCAATGGTTACCAAAAACAGAGTACTATACCGTTATTAAATTAAATAAAATTAAATGAAGTTAAGAGGCAAACCCTGGTTATAGTGTGAGGTAAATACAGTAAAACCAAGTATAAAATGAAGCCATTGCCAATGAGATGCTTTCTAGGGTCAGCGGTCCCGAACCTTTTTATGCGCCACGGACCGGTTTATGTCCAACAATATTTTCATGGACCGGCCTTTAAAGTGTTGCGGATAAATGCAACAAAATAAAACCAGTACCAGTACAAAAAAAAAGAAGATTTATTCATAACACACGGGAAAGACCCAGGGAAACCGAGTTAAAGATAAAAACGATCAAAAATAATGATAAAAACCGATAAAAACCCTGAAAACTAGTGCTGGGCGATATGGAAAAAATATTTATCACGATATGAATTATTTTATATCACGATAACGATATATATCACGATATACGACCTGACCTGTAGTCATCTAGAAAGTACGCAGTCTGTAAACAGCGAGTGCCGAGGGTGCAGTCTTTGTTTTGAGTTACCGTAAAGTATGTCGCAAATCCGGGTGCACGTACAGCAGCACCAGCTCGCAAACCACGAGACGGAGTTTCTTTGCGAAAAATATCATTTTTTTTATACTTTATTTTTTCTTGCATAAAGTTAAGAGCATGTATAGTGAGAAGACAACACTAATATATTTGCCACAGGCTATTTAACCCTTTAAGACCTACCATAGAACCAAGTCCGCCACAGCTTATCTTTATGTTTTTACATGCTGTAGTGCCACTTGCGGGAGTATTTCAAGTTTCCATATATCAATACAACCGTTATAGCCCAAATTTTAATAATATGTATGCATTAAGTCCATAGTAACTACATAAATTGCAAAAACTTGTAGTGCAATAAACTACAAAAAAATTGAAAATCGTTTTTGTTTTGTTTTTTACATATATTTCTAGTTAAAAAAATTTTTAAGAGGTGTATCCCTCAAAACTGTAAATACAAAAGTTTCCAACCACGAGAAATTTATTTTGAGTGTCTTCATAGTTTTATTTTTGAGATACACTAATTTTTATATACTACAGGAAAAATGAAAATAAATATTATAATGCATCAAAATAAACTATTTCCAACAGTGTAATTTGAGTTCTAAGCATCCCAGAAACGATACAGAAAAGCATAAAGTCAAACATGTCTTTTTAAAAACACCAACATAGGCTTATAAGGCCCTTTCGCGAAAATGACATCACTTCCGGTTTCGGGCAGGTAATGGCGGACATGCGATAGTTCGCGCTGACGTATATGCCAATGTAGGAAGTCTTATGAACGTCGGCAAAGCATGTTTCTGGAATATTATGTTTTTGTTGCTGCAAGTTTGGAATATTATGTTTTTGTTGCTGCAAGTGCTTCTTATGCAATTTTTGCAAAGCTATATGTGGAAGGAAACCGTGACCTTGGACAAGCTAATGGCATTAGATGTAAGTACAACTCCTCCGGTTTCACATGCAAAAAAAAATATTGCGCTACCTTACGTGGTTCCAGTTCTACAGGGATTTAAAAATAGTTAGGTAAAATGGAGTGTGCCTGCTCCGACCGGTTGTAAAGGGTTAATTATATATTTTATGTAATAATTTATAAAATTTGGGTTAGTACGATATAAACGATAGAAGACAAATGGCACGATAGACACTTTTCTATCGTCCACACGATATATATCGTCATATCGCCCAGCACTACTGAAAACCATTAATTTCACACCCGAGCCTCAACTCTCGCAGCCTGGTACCAAACGACTCACAGACCGATACCGGTCCGTGGCCCGGGGGTTGGGGACCGCTGTTCTAGGTGATCAGAAGCTGATTGTACTTTTCTTCATTCATAATTTTATTCATTTTGACCATATCTCTAACAGCAGTCCCAGAAATGCAGCCCTAAACCCATGATAGAGCTTTCTCTGTGTTTTACCTCTCTCCTGACCTCCTCCATACATACTGAAAACCATTTGAACTAAAAATGTAAAATTTGAATTTTTTCTTCCTGTTGCTACAATTTTTCCCCTTTGCAGCCCTAAGCCTTTTCTCCGTATTTTCCTTCCATAAGAATGACATCCACCCTTCTACTAACACCATTTCTGATGAGCCTTTGGTGAACACTAGATATATTGATTGAAAGTTTAGGTGCATATTTCAGGTCCTGTGTCAGGTCTTTGCTGGATTTTTTTTTCCTATTTCTTAATGACATTACTGTCAGATAGTGTTCATCTGCTGCTGATTTGTCTTTTTTTTAGGCCTGCCACTTCTTTTTAATCCTATATCTAGTTTTCTCAAAATTTTTTATGGACACACTGCACACCAGATAATTTCTGGCCAAAAACTCTTTGGGAATCTTGTCAAATGGTGTTATTTGTGACATTTTTCATAGCTTTAGCTAAGATTTCGGGACAGGCTAGTGCCAAAACATAGAATTAAAAACTTGGTCTTTGCTGAGTTGTCTGTTATGTGGAGAGAGATTGTTGGGATTAATTGAGCCCTCAAGTCAGGCACTTTTTTTTGACTGATTCAAAGGTCTGTGCTAAGTGGCTTAACAAACCATAAATAAATTATCTGAAAATGGTCAGGTATGAGGACAGGATTGAAAATTAATGAAAAATGCAAAAAAAAAAAAAAAAAAAGCAAAAACCAACCAACCAAACAAACAAAAAAATGACAGGAAATTACAAGAAAGTCTGCCTCCCTGGAAGCAAAATGTAAATAAATGAGGGGTGACTCAAGACCTTAGCATGATTCTGTATGAGCCAAAATAAGCAAGAGAAAATAGCAAAGCTCTAGTACAGACTGTGCAGGGAAGGCCTGACTGCGACCAGGATTTCATCCAGGCACAACAGGAGCTCATTATCTTAGAAACAGCTTCCACTAGATTATAGGCTGGGAAAAAAATGCTGGTAAGTGAATTGTTAAGGTAGATCTAATGGATTTTTACTTAACAAATCTTCACAGCTACGTTTCATTGGCACACGGTAATTATAAAACATTGAGGAGAAAGCTGGTGTTAACCCAACTTTAAATAACCATTTTCAGGTGCTCCATAGAACTTTTCTGCTTCACTAACAAATGCTGAAGTGAGCAGTTTTCATCATAGTGGAGACAACTGTGAAGGTGGCTGTCACACACACACACACAGACACACAGACACACACACACACACACACACACACACACACACACAAACACACACACTTACAAAACATAGCTCATGATAGGAGGTTATAGCACAGACAGCTGCTGTGCTTTCTCAAGCAGCAGAGCAGAGGGAAGTCCTTAAAAGCCATCCAAGCCAGGAAAGGATCTGCTTCTGATGAATCACCACCTCCACCTCCTCCTCTTCCTCCTCCTCCTTCTGTTGCTCATCACTCCTTCTGTAGCTCTCCTCCCTATGCTCCTGAGGTGTAAAGCTTTAATATTGATTCAGCTGGCTAACTGCTCTCCCTGTGTGCCCTGTTAGAGAAGCTGAAGTCTTTCTTTAGTCGTTTACAACTGCTTGCTCCAAAAAAGACTTTCAGGACTTTTCACATTGGCATTCATTTGGCAAAACACCTCCAGAACTCTCAAACAGTGTCAATTGTAATAGACAGTTTTGCTAAAGTATACAGTATACACTTTTGCATAGGCCCAGCTAGGTTTGGAGAGCTTTTCTCCCTTAAAAAATAAAATTTGAAAACTTATCTTATTGTTTTTTCTCTAATATTAAAATTTGCTTTATGGTCTGAATGAATGAAGTGTGACAATTATATAAAAAAATGTAAACTCAGGAGCACTGTGCACTTTTCACAGCACCGTGTAGCATAAAAGTATCATTTTTAAACCCTATACCAAGTATAGAAAGTATAATTTAGAAAAGAAAACAGTTGTGATGAGCTGCTTTCCTTAGCTTGTCACAAGCTGTGGCACAGCAATTTAGCCTGAGGCCTCGCTATAGGCTTGAATTGTAAAAGAGTAACATTTGTGCAGATTGTGGCAAACCAGAAAACAAGTGACAACCTTAAAAAAAGACATGAAATAAACCTGTTTCAGCCATATTTAAAATGGTGTGTTAGTTCCATGTGACGACCGCAGCATTGCTGCATTCTGTGGAAGAAGGGCATTTTTACAGCAACACCACAACTTTCTAATTCATGCTTAACAATTATGCTTAGTACTTTATGGCAGTTACGTTGGAGTGTCATTAAACAGTGAGCTGTAATTGAAAAGGTGTACTGGAGGCTGTTACTGCTGCTATACATGTTTATAAATTCACCTTGCAAGTGTCAAATAAAATCTTTATGGTGTGTTCTTGGGATGCAGTGCTAAACTTTTATCAGTCTAATCCGTAAAATGAACTGCTACAGCCACAGTAAGTGGACAGTCTCATCTGCATATTCAACTCTGCATAGAAAGAAAGGAGGGGGTGGAAGACTTGACAGTAACTTATATCGTGCCTAATACTTTGTGAAGGCTTTAACAATATGAAGACCTGTTTGAAGCAAAGACTGCAACAAGCAAAAATAAATAAATGACTTTTTTTCCCTGACATTTGCTTCTACTGAAAGTCGATTGTATAACCACTGTTTACCACAAGTACTTCTGTTTCCATGAATGATGGTAATACATGTGTAATTTGATCTTAATCTGAATATGACACTGAATACAACATTTTTCAAGCACTTACAGTGGTGTTGCCATGCACTGCAGCTCATTTCTAATCATCCCAGTTGGTACTGGGTCAACTGATTGTGGGTCGTCCAGGGCAACACATCATCATTCCCTTACAGAGCCTGGAGGAGTGTTTGGGCTTGCTATCCAGCTGGAAAGAAAACAACAGATGGGACAGATTTTTGCTGCGGGATGTTGTGGTAGGTATGCTGGTTAATTCTGGTTAAGTGGCCACTAATATCACCAGTGGCAGGTTCTCCACCATTATTCACACTGGGAACTCCTGAAATTCCGGTGCACGTTACTGAAATATGTCTAACAACATTTACAAATTTTAGCATATTATCATTGCTATTGTTGGACGTTTAATTCTGTGTTACCCCTGCATCAGATTGGCGGCCTGTCCAGGGTATTCCTCTGGCCATATGGTAGCTGGGATAGGCTCCATTCCCCCCAGGACCCTGATACAGATAAGCACGGGGGCTGTCAAACATGCAACTGTAGACATTTTATAAGTCCCAACAAAGGAGTGCTTTCAGTGGATCATCACCACAGAGAGACAACTCCAGCCCAAACACTGCCTTTCAGCAGACCCAAGAGGAAACTCGCTGGAAATAATTGCAGACAGACTGAAGGAAGTTTATAATGTTTCACTGACTCAATAACATCACAGACCTGAAGAAAGAGGTTATAATCTGAATAAAAGGAACCTTGAATAAGGTTTTATCCAAGGCTGCAACAGAACAGAAGCAAAAGGACTTAAGTGTATGTTAGATAACATTACCCATCCATCTGTTTTATTAATTGCTTATCCTCTTTAGGGTGGCAGGTGGGCTAGAGCCTATCCCACCTGTCACTGGGTCAAAGGTGCTGTAGACCTTGGATAGGACACCATATCACAGGGCTAGCATGGAGAAAAATGACTTTTCACAAACACAATCACAATCACGGTCAAATTAGACTCACCAATTAACCCAACATGCATGTCTCCAGAATGTGGGAGGAAGCCCCAATATGCACAGACAACCCATTCAACCAAGAAAGAAACGTGTTATTATGATTATGGAAAGTTCAAGCAAAGTTTGGTCTGATCCTTTGAGTGAAGGAGATGAAGATGTAAACAAGTTTTCCTCCACATGGACTCAACTTTTCCACAGAAATGCTTAAAATAATAACACTTATCCAAGGAGAAGACTTTGATCATCTTTAGTTATGGTGTGAGAGCTAACCACACGGTGAATGGGAGACAGATACATGAAAAGAAGTTAAAAAGTTAAAAAACTTCATAGTAAAGGATAAAAAGTCACTGAACTCTTTAAAAACAAGCTTTTTTCGGTCAGACAGACGATAAACCACAGCACAGAAATAAAGCCTGTATTCCTGAGTTTAATCAGCTGTAATTCAAAAACTGAAAACTGGCCAACATTCACTGAACAACAAGAGAACCGGCACTGAAACACTGCAGCGAGACCTCCTCCTCAATCAAATCTCCGAAGCTGACTGATGAAAGAATAACCAAGTGGGACGAAAACGAAAGAAAAAGTGCGGTGGCAAAGCCAATCACGTCATCATGCCTTTTAGAGAAGGACTTTTTGTTGAGTCCTGTCTGCCACAAGTGTTCGGGTTTTGGGTCCAAACACTGTAATCTACAGACCACAACAGTGGCAAGAAACCTGATGAAAGCCTCGACTGTACTCGTGCAAAGTAAATGCCCTTTTACCTTCTGTGATTGTTGTGGTAGCTCAGATTGTCTTTATATATCCAAAAAAATGTAATCCAAATTGTTGCAAATCTCGTTAGTGGAAGGCTGAATGGAGCTGGACTGCTATTTACAGCTTGAATCCTTCACAAAGTCATGATTTGCTTCTTGTTTTACCCTGGCAGTAGCTCTGAGGTTGCAAATCCCATCTTAATCCACGTTGTCTAACAGTATCAGCTTGTTTCAACTCTTTATTTAACCTTTTTGTTGTTAACACAGAGAAATACTCTAAACACAAGCTTTATATAAAGCACCACTGTTCTCTTTAAGAGCCAATGTCTATATTTGAACTGAAATCCGACTTTCTTTGTCTGTGATGCAGATACTGTAATTTTTTACAGTATTTAGAAATTTAAATTAATTTTTAAAAATTTAAATTAATTTTTAAATACAATTTATTTATTTCTTAACAAACGGTTGTAGACAGTGTAGCTGTATTAAAGTGGTAACAGTTTAACTGGACATATGTTCCCATTAACCAATTAATCTGTGATCATTTTATTTTTCTGGGTTTTTCTTGATACAAACCAAGTAACTTTGGGTCTGGTGGAATTTGTTTTGAAATCATTTTCTCATTTTCCAGCCAAATATAGTGACACTGGATTTTTATCAGCCTCTTTAAAATTATTGCATACACCTAGTATATTTTTATTAAATTTCAACAGCTACATGTTACCTGACAGTAAAAAATTATAGTGTTGTGTTAATCTGAGCGCTGTATTCGAATTTATGCCAAGCCGTGTGCTCAGATTTCAGTTTCCAAATCTTCATTTCAAGTATTCTTTACCTTATAATGAAATCTCTGATGAACAGGATGGAAACAGATTATAAAATTCTGATATAAGGCTCTTATTATTATTTGCCTACTAATAGTACACATGAATTATATAGATTTTTAAATGTCTCTGTTTTAGACATTAATAAAAAGATGATTAAATGGATTCATTCACTCGTCAAAAGACATGGCAACTTAAGTCTTACCCAAAGAACAGGAGTTGTTTGGAATTTCTGGCTGTGCAGCATTTATCACACTCCTCAGTTGTAATACAGCCTCTGGGGATCGCATCCAATAGATGGGGCTAAGGGACTGTGAGAGAAAAATCAAAGACTCTTGGATGACCTGCGATGCGTTGGTTGCAATATGTTGATTGATGGATCATCTATTCTGACATGCTGTACACCGTGCAAAGTAGAGGTTCCAGGGGTACTGCAGCAATAACAAGTCTCAGTTTGCCAAAGAGCTCAGGGATTTACAGCTGGACTTTTGAAGGAGAGATTTCAATTTTCTTCTGCTGTGGCTGCCAATAATTAAGATTTTATGTCAACATTTACCAGCTTGGAAACAGTTCCGATTCACTGTAAAAGCCTTCAATATTTTCCTCATAGTAAATATGTGGACACACACACACACACACACACACACCCATAGATGAAATATGTCTCAGTCAGCTTATTTTGATCAGCTGGTGAGTTAGATTAATATGTTATTAGAATTAATATGTAATGACTAAAAATGTGCATGTCCATGCACACTGCTCCTTAATGTTTAATCAATAAGGAAACAGCTGAATGGAGTGGCCTGGGTTCATGTCTGACCTGTGGCTCTTTGCTGCAGGTCTTCCCTGTCTCATCTTTACTGTTGAATAAAGGCCAGAGTTGCTGTGTGATAAGCCTCGAATTCGTCTCCCTCTTTAGTATTAATATTTTTATACTTGAGAAGGGGGCTTCATTAAATTCTATTCATTTTCTTCTGCATACAAAACCAAACTACAAAAGTAGAAACAGCCTTAGTTAGAATTTCTCTTGAGATAATTTTTTCTCCTGTTACTCTGACCTCTTCCTCACATATTTTGATCTTTCTACACTGCCAAACACAGTAACATAGTGTTCTTTTAGCCTCCTCTGTTTAGTATATATAGCATATTTTTTTATCATAACAACTTAACTAGACATGACTTACTCTTGTTCTCATTCAGCAACTTTAACGTGCTGATCTGAGGGGTGCATTCACTCTCCGTCGAGCCCAGTTTGACATTTAAAATCTTCTGCAGTCCACTGAAACTGTGTATCACAGTATGACAGAAATAAAATGTATTCCTTCCCTATGTTCATTCAGATTGAATCTGACTTTAATGTATTACTTTGTGCATTACTGTTTGTACAAATTTTCATTCTGGTTTAATACAAAAGTTGAATTTTATTATGGTTTATACTGAGAGCCAGTTTAGCTCTGAGCAGGCGATGATATGCCGCCAGGCTAAAACGCAGCTGCCTGGGTTGGACTCTGACCTGAGGCACTTTGCTGTGTGCTCGTGACCATAATAACTAATAAAGGCAAAAAGGTATTTGCATTATGGCTTATATTACACAGTATGGTTGATCTTATTGTATCTAATACTAATAATTATTTTCTTTTTATATTATGTAATTTTTGCTGTGCTTCAATCTCTCATCCTTCTTTAGCTGGACATCACCAGTTTTGAGAGTTGCATTTAAAGCACTTTGACTGATGTACAGCAGCCTTTACTGTGATGAGGCATCACTGAGCATTTATCCACCAAAAGAATCTGTATGGAGCCACACCACATATGAATTAATTAATTATTGCTAAATAGTAATAATAGAGGTAAAACAACCCAACATGTATAAATAAGCCTTTTAATGACTAGAGAGTGTATTTAAGTAAAATCTTCAACTATATTTGACTCTTCATTGAGCAAGTTATGATTATTTTACTTTTACTTTGAATTTAATGACAAAAACGTCCATTTATGGAATTATAAAACTAAAATGAAATAAAAAATCATTCAGCATGTATAGGCTTATTTTTAAATCATGCAGTTAGAAAGCTGTGCAGGGCACTTTGAAAGTAGCCTAATTTGATAATACATAAACATTATCTGAGTGATGTAGAAGTTAACGTTATATCTTTGATTTGCAGACAGTTTTTTGATTGCTTGCAGTTGTTTTCTTTTCTCTTTCCTTTTTAACGGTTTTCCCCAGTCTGCTTCTTCAGGAAATACGTTTCCACATTATTCTTCTGTCACTGATGTTGCTAATGTGAGAATAAATTCTTTAATCCACTCTCGTCACTGTCAAGTGACACGAATCAGCCAAACTTAGAAGATGGTTGGTTGTTCTGATTACTACCAAATGAAGCCATTAAATCAGTCAAGCAATGACGGATTCTTATTTGGTGGCTTGCAGGAAGTTGTGTGCAATTATAGAAGAACTTCTACTACCTTCTGCAGTTAAATTGTGTGAGTCATCGAAATGGCGTGCTCAGTCCACGCTGCCTTGAGTAATGACTGAGCACAAGGCATATTCACATGTGTGAGCACATTAGAGTGTGTCTGTCAACTAGAACGAAAAGAAATGGAATCACACACACATCTCACACTTTGCATGGAAAACAATGCACAGAAACAACAACTGTATGCCACAGCAAACCAAGGGATCTAATGTTTTAGCTCACCCACTTTTGATCATCAAACCTTGGAAAGAGCAGCAGAAGACAGAGCTAAACAAGATGTTATTGGAAAACATTGGAATAGCATTCTATTAATAGCACTTACCAGTAGTCTAACAGGTCTATGCTCCTACACTATGACATGTGTGTGCTTGAGTTTTATACAATCTCAGAGTTAATGTGTGTTAATCCATTGAAGTTGTTGTAGAATTTTAGAGTAAGGGATTGGGTTGTTATAAGTTAGAATCACTGTTGCAACGCGTCTTTGAAAAATGTTTGGGGAAACTGGGAGTGTGACAGTGAGATATTTGAGGTCACATTTGCTTGTAAAATGTGATGGTGGACTAATATAAAAGGGTGTTGTGCTACAATATTCTTCTGTATTATGTTACAGATCAAAAGGGTTACAGTGTGTTATACAGGCTGAACAGTGGGATCTCAACAAAGTTCCATTACACTCTTGATTCATATTTTCCACAGACTTGCATTTAAGGATTAAGATTAAAATGATCCATCCATCCATCCATCCATCCATCCATCCATCTTCTTCTGCTTATCCGGGGTCGGGTTGCGGAAGCAGAGAAGCCCAGACCTCCCTCTCCCCTTTCACGTCCTCTAGCTTGTCTGAAGGAACACCAAGGCGTTCCCAGGCCAGACAAGAGATACAATCCCTCCAGCGTATGTTGGGTCTGCCCCGGGGCCTCCTCCTGGTGGGACATGCTCATGCACCTCACCCAGGAGGCGCCAAGGAGGCACCCTTGTCAGATGTCCGAACCACCTCAAATAGACCCCTATGAGTAGAACACCAAGGGAACAGTTCACCCTGCCCCAGATAGGGTTACCGAGGCCCCGCCCTGGATCCAGGCCCGGGGTGGGTGCCCGAGGGCTAGCGCCTGGTGGCCGGGCCTTAGTCCATCGGGCTCAGTCGGGCACAACCCGAAAAACGGACATGGGCCTATCCTCCTGCAGGCCCACCACCCGCAGGAGGCGCCGTAGGGTTCGGGTGCATTGTGTGCCAAGCAGCGGCCAGGCAATTGGGATTACCTTGAGACTTAAGAGGTGTGAAAGGTACAATGCCTTTTAAATCTTTAGATTCAAGAAAACTGCTGGTGAGAAAACTTACTTCCTCCACAGATTGTCGAGTTATTCAACCCAGTATGACAAAAATAATAAATGTTGTGTAACTGAATGTTTGTCAAATGCAATCTTATATTATTACAAGGTGTGAATGATGGGGCTCTCATTAAATATTTTTTAAATTGACTGAATAATAGAATATCTAAAATAATTGGACATTAAGTTGGGGGAAAAGCACCAAATACAGCCGTCTGTCTCTTGACTGGCACAGAATTCAAAGCTGGCTTTCCACCAAAAATGTGGTTAGGCTCAGCGCAGCTGTTTAATGAAGCATTGTACAAAACTGTAACACAGGGGTCAGCAACCCTGGGCACCCATGCCACAGTTGGCACATGAAGGGTTAACTGATGGCACGACCATAGCTGGACTGGCCATCGGGCGTGGGCCGATGGTGATTTTTTGTTTTTATGGGCCGATGTTTTTTTTTTTTTTGTAACGGTATAAACAGTGAAAGGTGGTGGATTGGCCAGATGCTGGCAGATGTGTAAATATAACTCAGTTGTTTGGTGGTGGCTATGGCGGAGCTTCCACAGTGGCCAGTGGGTGGATGAGAGAAAGGGGAGGCAGGAGGAGGAGAGACCCGAGGCGGCCGCCGGTGTTGTGCCAAAAAGTGATTATCTGCCAAAAACTGATTTCTGGTATTTGCCAAAAACTGATTGCTCGTATTGAAACTGCTATAAGTAACTTGTTGGCCTATAATATGTGAAACATATGTCAAATGCATCCCTTATGGATGACATAAAGTCATCTTGAGCCACAAACAACATTCGTGTAACAAGGTAGAAGCCGCAATCAGTTTTTGGCAGTGACTTTTACGTAACCTTTATTTATGCAGTTAAAAAAATCTCATCAACATTAAAAATGTCTTTTGTAAGATTAAGTTGGCCAAGAGGACAGCAGAAATGGCAGCAAATATTACAATAGTTCTGTAAAAATATTTTAAGTGGGGATAAAGGACCGGATTGGTTATAATGTAAGTACAATAACACAGAGTTGTAAAGATACTTGAAAAACAGATAATTTTTTTATTCTATATATAACCCCTTTGTAAACCTGTTCACCGAAGTCTATTTACCAACATACGTAAAGATATTACACATAAAAAATACACAGAAACATTGTAAATCAGTTTTTGGCACAACACCGGTCCGAGTGTCAGGTGAACTGAACATCAGGTAAGAAGTTATGACCTGCAGTCTATCTGGGTCTGATATAAACCAAGTTTAGCTGGAGTTTATTTTTGTTGTGCTGACTTTTTAGAGTCAGTTACAATAACTCGTACTGCGTACTAGCTAGCATGACGGAGTTTCTATACAGCTGGGTGGGTGCTATGATGTTACTGATTGTGAACTTTATTTTATTCATAAGGTTAGTTAGTAGAGTTGCCAACCGTCCCGTAAAAATGAAATCGTCCCGCATTCAGAGAAAATATTACGCGTTTCGTATTGAGCTGAGAAGGAACACAGTTTGTCCCGGACTTCAGCTAGAATGGAAAAAGACACAAAGCTGGATTTATTCTGCGTCTTTGCTGCACAGCTGCCTCTTCTTCTCTCATTGTCTCCCCCTCCCTCTCCTGTTGCGACTTCAATCACGAAACTGATCAATGAGCAGCTGATCGGCTTTTCTCTCTTGTTTGTTTATCGCCCACTTTTCGCCAGAAAGAGGAAACCAGCGGATGTCGCGCTAAACAACAGCAGCACGTTTAAGGTTGATCAGCTCTTGTTAGAATTTATTTAATATTAATTTCTAGTATCAGCTGATGTTTGCTGGAGCCACAGCTGTAAAACCTGCTGGTCATGATGTCGGTTTGGATATGTGATGAGAGGGAAACATGCAGATGAAACCAGGAGATGTCCTTACTGAATCATCAGAGCTGAACAGGTGATGGAGAAACAGGTTTACCTTTTAGGTGACATGAATGAGTTGAAGGGAAGTTATGAACTGTTTCTGAGAGACAAATAACACCAGGATCCTTTTTCTATGTAGCTGACAGCTGGTAACTGTGCAGGGGCGGGTCTAGCAAAGTTTTGCCAGGGGGCCAGGAAGGGCATTAACAGGGAAAGGGGGGCACAAAGAAATACTTTTCTTCCTTATTCTCATATAAAATGTCTTGCTTTTAATAAATAATTTTCTGAATCTTACAACCAAAGTTTTTATCTGACGTACAATGTATAGAAATCATACATATACCAACAAGACAGTGTACATCACTGTCACAACAGCGTTTGTTTTCATTCAAAGGCTTTATAGCTTTTCCTATAATACCTGGTGGGCCGGTCTCTAGTCAAAATGCCCGGGCCGATTTTTTGTCCCAGTCCAGCCCTGGGCACGACACGCAGTGAATTAATCTGAGAAGGTGCATTAAAAAATAAAAGGCCGGGCCAGCAGTGCACATCGCAAATTAGCTCACATAGACACATTAGTTGTGCCGCTTCTTAATGACGGTATCTTAGCTAACAACCCCAACTATCAGATTCAACTTGTAACTGGCTAAAAATCACTTTGCCCACCGGTGAGAGGGACGTTGCTAGCTGGCTGTTTTTTCAAGCGATGTTGAAATTTCCACATTCCGACACTTCAAATGCTTCAGGAGCTGTCCGCTTAGCGCAGCATCAGCACCGTGGAAATACACGGATACATCCGTAGAGTCGAGACAGAATTCAGAATGCGTTTTCGGGATTTTCAGGCGTATGGACCAATGTTTTCTTTTCTGATCAAACTCTACTCTGTGGGGGTCAAAGTTTGCAGAACTACGAACGCAGCTGGAACCCATAGCTGTGCATGTTCATGGAGCTTGCATTTTCACCTGCTGGACATCACTACATGACAAGTTTAACTGTCTTCAGAACATTGCAGAGGCCTTATTGACAGTATTTGGCTCTACATATCTGTGTGAGCAGATTTCCTCTCACATGAGTGTCCTCAGGTAGCCGTCTGAATGCTGGACACTTGGAGACCTGTGTCTCTGAGTGGGAGACCAGAGATCACATTAACACGTGTATCTCTGTATTAACAAACATGCCATATTGGCTCAGTTTTTTTTTATTATCATTGTTGTGAGGAGACCATAAATAGCATTTGCATTTTCTGTTGTACAGTTCATTTGCTGTTATGGATGAAAAGTGTCTTTTTTTTGTTTCAAAATAGCTGATAACTATTCGCTGATAGCTGCCAACATCTGTGAACAAATATAATTCTATAAAGTTCTTCTATATAGTGTGTAACTGTTAATATAGAGCGTTGTTAAATTTATTGCTGATGCAATCATATGGCACATTGACTTCTGAGGAAATTTTAGATGGCACTCATCATTAGAAAGGTTGCCTACCCCTGCTGTAACGTATCAGAGCTGTAACAGCTCTCACTGCTTCAGAGCTCAGACACACTGCTGCTCATGCAATGCGAAGGTAAGAGAGAGCATGGCGAATGAATACGCCTACTGTAATTAAGGAACACAAGCAGACAGATAACAGCTGAAGGCAAGTGATCTAAATGTAATAAAGTTTGAGTGGTCTTTTTATGCATGCATGTGACAGGAGAAACAAAGCAAACTTACCTAATTATTCTACAATAATTTTAGAGACAGGTCAGTTTAGATATAGTTTGGTCTTTAATTTTTTGGACAAAGATATAGCTTTTCGTTGTTCTGCCATTTCCATCCATCCATAAATCTTCCTGACTGTGCTGTGACTTGTTGCTGGCAGTTAGTTTTGTCACATAAATGTCAGATGTCACATATTTATTAGAGTTATGTTGGAGAGTTCATTGATAGATCTGAATACAAAGAAATCAACTTTTCACCTAACAAAGTAGCATCAAGATCAAACATTATGGCAGCAGGAAGACGCTCGACACACAACAAAGTTAACTGTTGTTTGTTCATAAATTTCTCCAGTTTAATTTAATTAATTATTTAATGGTGTATTTAACTCATTTTGGCACGGTTGACTCCTTCAGGTCTCACCATGAATTTATTTTATCTGTCAACCTCACCCATCAAACCCAGGGGGCGGGGTTAACGCTGATCGAGTCAAACCATTGCTTTGGCCTGGTGGCCATTGTTTTTAGAAGGCGTTACTGCATACCAACAAACAGCATGTGGAAACTAACGGAACTGTACTCTGAAAAACCCTGTTTGTGTGTCACCAAATACCGTTTTAATATTTTTTAGCCGAGAATGTAGTGGTTTAATCTTCAGATATCTGTAACACTGTAACAGAGATGAACGCGTCAGTTTGTCACAGATCAAAGTGGAATGAAAGTGATTGGTTGAACAGGTGTTCGTGATCTGTGTTATCTGCATTTTCATCAGCGTAAGAGACTCAGCAGCAGATTAGAATAACATTTATACATTTAATAAATCACCAAATGAATACACACAAGAAACGATCAAACCTGTTCCCACAGTTTGAGTTTGTATTCTCTCACCTGCAGACTCGCTGCTGTTTAAATGTTTGAGAGCGAAGATTAGACAGAAAACAAACATCATAGTCTACGTACACATTTGATATGAGGCCAGCACGTATAATGGCTGTGTCCTGTTTTAAGATCATATATGTAAAATTGTTGTCTGACCTGCATCGATCCAGCCACTCAGAGTCCAAGGTTACCATGGTTACTGCATAAGCAGCTGTAATTTAAACAGATTGCACAGCGGAAACCTACCGGCGACATGAGTGTTTATGGTTTTCATTGCAAAAGAACTGTCTGAATGGTTAACTGAAGTTAACGTGGATAAATTATAGTTCACACAGTCCACTGAGCTGTGTGACTGTACACCACTACACTGAAATAAGTAGGCTATTGTTGAAATACACGTGCTATATCATAAACTATGATATAAATGTGGAGGTCCTATTAACATGTTTAGTTTTAAAGGACACCTTCCTGCCTTCAGTCTCATTCATGAGCAGTACTAGTTTTCTTCTAACATCCAGAAGTCTGCACCATGTGTTTCACAGTTTGTAACAAGCCTTTGACAGTTAAACATAACATGACCGAAACACCAAAAAAAAAAAAAAAGAAAATCACACAAATCATGTTTTAACCTCATTTATTTTTAGTTAAGTAAACTCTAAAAATTCTAACAGATAGCTGGTGCTTAGAATACAGTTGAATAACTATTAAAAAACAGATGATGTAATATTTCTGTCCAGGTTGCAGTCTTCATGATGAACATGCTGTTGCAAACTCTGCTCCTCTCGGTGGAAATGCGCCTTCTCTTTCCTCTTTGTATAAAAACATTTTAAAAGTAGGTTTAATCTCAAAATTCACTGTTAAAAAATCCAAAACACACCAGATAAAGAAAAGTGAATGTTTCAGTCTAACACATGTGCCAGTGAACCATTAAACTTCAGTAAAACTATGCAGTTATGAAACGTAACTTTAACCTCAGGCAAACCGATTTGCTCAGTTGTAAATAAAACAGCGAAGTAAACGTGACCCGACAGACAGAACCTGAGTGAATTAAGTCCAGTGTTTAACCACTGAGAGCTAAAACTCAGGTGAGGTTTCAAAGCTGTGTGCCGGTGATTGGACATCAGCCGCTGATAATGTGGGTTCGCCTATAAAGTGCTCTGTAGGGAAACAAGCTCCAGCAGCTCTGCGCTCGGGAAAACCCCCCCCCAACTATATTTACTTATCTTGTGCAGAAAAATGCTCCGACATTGCGTTATATCGAGCACCGGCTGCCCAGTTAAACTGTGACTATCACCAGGTAACGTGGGCGTGTTTCTTGAATTAGCAGCAGGTGTTAGACAGCTGACAGGTGAGGAGGAGGATGCATGCAGGTAAACTGAGAGCCTGTTGAGCTGATCGCTGGTGTCGTGAGAAGAATGTCAGCTCGTTCTTTATGTTACAGAAGCACAGAGACACAAGACGATCGTTTGGTGAAAATGTAAACAAACCAGTTAACGTCCCCCCCCTTCCCTCCAAAAAACAAACAAACAAACAAAAAAAAAAAACAGTTTAGTTTTTACTTACTTTGCACGGCAACCAATCAAATGTTAGAGAAGCTAAATTTTGCTCTACAAGGGCCAGATATCCACTTAAGAGGACATACTGCCACTGTCCTATTGAAATTTAAAACAAATGTCCTCATATGTGGATCTCATTTTTCTCAGAAACAAAAATCAGGTAAAGAAAAAAATCACGTTGTCTTTTTTTTTACATTCATCAGGTCCCAATCAGCCCAAATAGCAAAGAGAAATTAAAAATGCATGTCATGAAAGAGTTCGGGTCTTAAGAGGTTAACTCCGCAGCCATTCACAGGTAAAAACTGAAACGTACTGTTAGAGAGGACTTGAGTCACAGGTGGTTGCTGGTAACATGCCATGGCCTCAGTGATTTCAGACATGTCCATTACTATAAAAAAAATATAGCCTTCTGAAACTGGACTATTCTATTTGATATACCCTGTACCCTACATGTATTTGTCCCAGACAGGCCAACCACAGGTTAAGTAGAATTCTGTTAAAGTTATATCTTGATTTTAAGCACTGAGAACCAAAACCTTCCAGTAACAGACTCTTAGTGCTGAAGTGAAACAGACAAGTTTCTCCAAGTCCAACAAAAAATTTCTGGTCTTACCTCCATGTCTCTAGATATTCAGTGTTAGGAGTGCAGAGCAGATCAAACATCATGCCCACAATTTGTGGCACCCAGACCCTCCAGGAAAACTGTACCTTGCATCAGGGCAGCAACTTCAGTTGTTCCAGGGACCCCCAGCTGCTCCAGAAGACATTCCATCATCCCTTTGATAAAGGACTCCACAGGACCACGACCTTTTGAAGACAACAGTTTAGACTTTGTAAATTTTTCAACAGTTTGGGACACATTATAGAGAATATCTCAGAGGATATAACTGAAGCAGAAGGTAAAACTGATCATACAACAAAATCAAAAGTAATTGCATTTGCTTACCTGGTGCCAACTCATAATCAATAGTTTTTCTTAAAAATAAATTTAGTGTGTCACGGATAAGGGTGCCTGGGGTCTGCATACAAACGAAAACCACAGCAGCTAAAAATATAATTTTTGATGATTATGTTTTGTAGTTAATTTGCTTTTGTAATATATTACCTTTATAGGAACTCGGCTTCCTATAATGGTAATATTAATAAAATAATAAAACATTCATTAACATTACCATATTATATTACCATATTACCAGTATTGCCACCATTTATGTCCATAAATGGTGCAAATATACACAGCAGTAAATATTTACACCATATTTCATGATGTAAATGTGGCCCTTGGCCTCTTAGTTGGTGGTGCAGAACATGGCACAGATGAGGCTGCATTTAAGGTTTAGAAAATGTTGAGTGAATGTAAGCTCAAAGATGGATCCCAGTTTCTATGGCTTAAGGAATAACTAAAAAACAACAACACGTGGCTGGCTTTAATGACTGTGTGGCTGCTGCTGTTGTATCACTGCAAGGAGTCATAGGTATGAGCAGTCAGTGTGTTTACATAGCTTTGAACTTATCAAGTCTGTTCAGGCATGTCTCAAAGAAAGAAGTAATTATGTTGTCTATTGTTGTCAGAGCAACGACTAACAATCATTAGAACGGCTGCAGGTCTCGTGCACATTTGTTCAAACTCACTCCCATAGCTGTTTGTGAACTATTATAATTACAGATATTAATAAGAATGAGTAAACATTTTTTTAAGTACTGTTATATACCCGGGCTGATTCAGGTCGGTGAACTATAATTTATTTTTTCTGCAGTGTGTGTGTGTGTAAATGTGTACAGAGTAATTCCATGTGTAGTTGTACAATGCCCACTCAGCACAGGAAGTCTGCTGTGTGGTAAGAGCCTCTGCTCTAAATTCCACTTAATTATCAAGGCTAATTAAGTGAAACACACACACACACACACACATGCGGAGAGAGAGACAAAGAGAGAGGGGGAGAGAAACACCGTCATGGCAGTGGTGACAACAACTGCACGGCTCACTGCTCAGCTTAATTTTCCTGTCAGAATGTCCCATTTAACTCATGGGTGAAGCCCAAGCCTTCAGTGATAGTCTTACAACAAAAGGCCATGTTGTCATGATGTTGTCTTTAAAAGTTTTCACCAAGTGGCAGCCATACAGCTGAGAACTGAAGCCACTGAGTGCCCTTATTCTCTCCCTCCATAAACAGAGCAGAGAAACATATCTTCAAACTTCAAACAGAGTCTGTGTAGTGGCAGTTTTTGCTTTTTCAGATTTCTTTAAGGCAAATAGATGAATATGTAGAGGGAAGCTCTCCTGGCATCAGCATGTGTATTCTGCGGTTGCTGGAAGTTGGCAGCTGTTGCCAGGTGAAATCGGTCTCAAAGAGGGCACTGCACCACAAACCACCTTGCATTTTGCTTTAGGCACAATGAGATTGCCACAGCTGCCCATAGGTTGCATCGGCACTGATTTGTCTGTAAAGACTTTACTCTCTGAGCTGCAGTGAAACAGTGAAAGAGTGCAAAACAAACTGGAAATGGAGAACAACTCCACTGAAAGGGAAACTTGTGTCTTACCTCTGCAACCAACAGTGTTCAAAAAGTGAAACCTTTTCACTACTGCTTGAAGTGTAATTTACTATTTATTTATCTACAATTTTCATTTCAATTTTCCTTCTTACTTATATAGTGCCAGGAAGAAATCTCCGGCGACACAAGACTCAGAGAGGGTCACCCAAAGAGAGGCGTGAGGGGAGGCAGACAGGATAAAATACATGCTGTGGAAGAGAGCCAGATATTGTTAATAACTAATGACTGAATGCAGGGGGCTTATTAACACACACTATAAGGTGTTTAGGATAAGATATGTATTTAACATGGAGCAAATGAAGAGAATCTAATTTGAGAGAAGGATGCTCCGACTTTTTTGTGATTTAGTCACTAAAGGTTCATGTTGAAATCTAATGTCAAACAACATTTTATGGGTACAAAGTCAGTGGGTCTATCCAGAAAGAAGGGACTCCTAATTGGATACACTCAAAGCCATTGTAAGCTCCATATGGGATCCAGAAATGGTCATTTCCCAGCTCATTATGTCCAGATCTGTTTTGGATCTGTTCACAGTGGGTTTTTTGTGGGTATTTCAATATCGGTGTAGGCTTAACTTTTCAGCTTAGTTAAAATACTCTGATTCCATTTTCAATGACACAAATAACAAAGTTAATTTTCCAATAAAATCATTAGTTTAGGGGTTTTGTTATTGCCAATTTTTTGTGGCAATAAGGAAAAAAAGATTGATTTTGCAATATTTCTGTCTCCCTTTGTTTCCTTGCTGCACATTGTAATATATCCAGGTCTAGTTTTGTCAGTGCACATGTTAAAGTCAGCTGTTGCATTGGAACATTTAATGGTAGTATTCTGGTAACGCAAAGTGCAGCTTTTTGGTCTCAGTTGCTGTAAACTGTTGCAGGCTGTAAAGAAATCTCAACAGTTAATCTCCTCATTGTTTAAAAAGATTCTAATACTCACTAATTTTCCTCTCAGTTGAGATGTGAGTCACCAGTTTTGGCTCCTGTGAGAGATGTCACAATGGCCGTGGCTTTATGATGGCACTTCTCAAGTTTCATAACTGGTCTCAGATGAGCTGTGAACCTGAATTAAATTTAATATGTCCTTTTAGAAATCAATGGTTGACAGAAGCACTGTTCAACGTTCACACAAGTCATTGAGTTTTACAAGCTTATGGGGTCACATGATATTAAAGTCACTTGTATTTTTATTGACAAAGTGAAAGTATTTCTTAAAGTAAATGCAAAGTTGCTGCTTTAAGAACTTTATTTCTCTGAGATTTGGACTGGATTTTTTCTCCTGCTGTAATTAAACAAAGTAATGACACAGACAAGCATTATGCTTCTCTAAAAAAGTTCCAAATCTCCACTTTGTCAAAGCCATATAGTGAAAACAATATGACAAGTTAGCTCACTTCTGTGGTATGATACCAGATGCCTCAGTTTTCATATTAGGGTCTGTTCCATTATTATTCCATGATAAATTAAAAAGACTAAAAGATCTAGAATCCAAGTGTTGAGAGCTGCAGTAGGCAGATGTTCACTGAATCTCACAATATAATGTGCAAAGAAGTTTTGGTTCAAGCAAAAGAGTTCATCATTAGCATAAAAGTTCAATTCCAGGTCCTGAGTTCAATTCCACCATCAGGCCAGGGTCTTTCTATGTGGAGTCTGCATGTTCTCCCCGTGTTTGCGCGGGTTCCCTCCGGGTACTCCGGCTTCCTCCCACAGTCCAAAGACATGCAGTTAGTGGGGATAGGTTAATTGATTAATCCAAATTGCCCATAGGTGTGAATGCAAGAGTGAATGTGAGCGCGAATGGTTGTCTGTCTCTGTGTGTTAGCCCTGGGACAGCCTGGCGACCTGTCCAGTGTGTACCCCGCCTCTCGCCCTATGACAACTGGGATAGGCTCCAGCGCCCCCCGCGACCCTGAAAAGGATAAGTGGAAGCGAATGGATGGATGGACAATGACATAACCTCCCCTGGCTTAAGTAAAAGCTATTTTAAACAGCACTTTTTTCACCCTATGAAAAAGCTATGGAATGCCAGGAAATCATCCTCATGGTTTTCCTTACTGAAAATATCCAAGCCACTTGGTCATGGATAACATGTATGCTGTATGCAAAAGATTTCTCTGCTTTTACATGCCTGTTACAATAACATCACTGTAAAATTCAGGCAATGAAGGATTTTCGGAAATGGCTTGGAATAAGCGACCTCTAAGGAACACCAACTAGTAGAGGTGGTTCTTAGAGGGCATTTGTCTTTTCCATATGAGAGCTGATGACTTTCCTTTTGCTTTCAAACAGTTGCTTATCTTTCTCATACCTGCTGTTTGAGTGTGTGGGGCACATTTCAATTTTCCATCCAAAATGGAAGTGAGAAGAATTCTTTAGTCAAAAGAAGACATTCAGTAAGGCTCTCAAACGGATATACTCGTCCACTGCAGG
This sequence comes from Pelmatolapia mariae, assembly GCF_036321145.2. Taxonomy (NCBI): domain Eukaryota; kingdom Metazoa; phylum Chordata; class Actinopteri; order Cichliformes; family Cichlidae; genus Pelmatolapia; species Pelmatolapia mariae. Next base: position 33,581,066 of record NC_086235.1, read on the forward strand.
GCTAGACTTGGCCTCTTAGTTGGTGGTGCTATCTGATGTGTGTAGAGGACTTTTATGATATTTACAAGGGCCTAATTGGATAGAGCACATCTGTGTGTCTCAGAAGGTTACTAATGGAGACATTTGGACAGTATTTGCTAGGAATTATTAAGTTGGAGAATTAGGAATGTTGAATAATGATGAATACCTATAAACAGAAATGTAAAATGAAATGTGTGTCGAAAAACGATAGGTGAGTTGGTGAAATATCTATGAGATTATCCTTTAATTATATCGATTAGATACAACAGTGATTATGATCCATGCAAATTTATGTTTAGGTGTCTATTTTCATCACATTTTTCCAGTTCATTTCCATGCAGCAAGAAAAGGCTCCAGTGAACATCGCTCTCTTTTCAGTGCCCCTTCATTGCAACTGTTTCTGCCACTGGGAGCAATTCAGTTCTTGATTGGAACTCATACTGCTGTAGACAAAAAGTAGTAAAATAGCTCATTTAGTGAGCCATCATTCGCTTTGACTACCATTCTAAATGAAACACCTGGCTCAGAATGACTTCATTCATCTGAACCCTCTACAGCTGGCAGCATTTCACCCATTACAGTAGATATAAAAAGCAGAATCTCAGAGGGCATCTAGTCAGGAGAAAATGGTCATGCCATGATTCAAAATGCATATTTAACATAGTTTGAAATACAACAGCCATGCTAAAAAGGAACAACCTCAAGGTTTTGGAGCTGTTCTTTTTGAAGCTGTTGTTGAGGGTTTTTGTTTCGTTTTTTTAAAATATTCACACATGCACAAAGACGTTTCTGCACTGATAATCTCTTACCTTTTTATGACTCTATAGTGGTGTAAAAAATCAAAACAACAAAAAACAAACAAACAAACGAACCCATGTTTTTCTGCATTAGCTCAAACACAACTGTTTATCTGTATGACTAGAATTAAACGTGCTTTCTGCTTTCAATCACAAAGCAGGAAATACTATTAATATGATATTAATTATAATTATCTTGAGATTGATATTACAGTTCTGCAGTTGCTTTTTGTGATGCTCTTTTGTTAAAAGTGTTAAAAATGTGCCTGTTTTCTACCTTTGTTTATTATAGTTTTGCTAAACTTCCCATCGTCAGTGTTTTTTCAGTGTTAGAGAGACTGACTGAGAAGTTAAATGTGACTTGATATAGCTTAAAACAGTTTGTTTGTCTTTGTAAACAACATCCAATGAATGTTGTCTTTGGTGGTGGAACATATTTTATAACTTGAAAAAGCATTTCCAAGTGAAAATGCAATGTGAATGCTGGAAATTTGAATATGTTGCCTGATATGTTCAAAAATATTACAAATATTCAAATCTGAACTTGATAAATCAGCAATAAGATTACTAAAATATGAGGCAGCTTAAATCTAAAAAGCAAGAGTACCAGAAACTGAAAGTGTGGTAAATAAAACCAAAAAAGTACCTAAACTGAGCTTCATTTGCTGAAATTTCCTTTTTTAAACAAAAAACCAAAGCATAAGCTGAAGACTGGAGCTTGGAGCTGAAGATCATTAAAATGAAGAAGTGCTCAAATAAATGCAGTATTATGCTGTGTTTCTATCCCAGTCAAGCACTCTCAATCAATGACTGTCTTTGGTCTGAATCTACAAATTTGTGCCTGAAGTGCACCTTAGATTGGTAGCTAACTGGTCTGCTTCATATAATGGTTTCATCAAAGAGGGAAATACTTAATAAGGCAATTCTTGATATTGATGTTGCCTTTCAGTATGACAATTATTAAAATGTCCTCTACTGACTTAATAATTAAATAATTAATAAATTAAAGTTGTGTCCTTACACCTCTCATCATATCAGAAATGAGTTAGAGAATAGTTACTGGTTATGAGCAAGGCTAGCTCAAAGTCAGCTCAAAGTCAGAGGTCTCCCCATTGTAGTTAGGATCCACAAAACTAGAAACTATGTGTGCACGGACCATTGTTTGCTGTTTTAGTTTTATGTATATTTAGATAGAATGAGATAGAATATTGTGAACAGGGCCAACCTCAGGAACTAGAAGATGAGGCAGGCATGAATCTACAGGTCCTCTAATGACTACTCAAATACAATGCTTTGTTCACTCCCAGGTTTGATTACTCAGCGTAACAGCAATAAAATATGTTCACAGCCTGGCATGCCTAGCCTGAATGCAGGAATATCAAATCACAGAATATTTACAGTATTCTGGATTCATTCTCTGGATGCTTATCAGTTATTTTTGATGTGTTGTTTGATGCATTTGTATTTCTTTAACCTAGCATTTATTTCATATCTTGCAATACAGTGGAATGGCTTCATGAACTGGGAACACCATGGGTCTATATGAACTGTTAACAGAGTTGCAAACAGCACTCCAATATAGGTGAAAATCTTGTTGATTTTTGGGATTGTGAATTCAAATGTTACAGCAGCCAAATGCACAAGAGGCTTTCTGTTATCAGGGTTCTTGTTGATGTGAAGAAGAAGCCTCGTCATTATATTATGCCTCCCAGAAATATTGTGCTATGTTTAGTCATAGCACAATCATTTAGTTTTGGAAAAATTGAACCCTCACTCACTCTCAGCTGCATCACAGTGTTGTCAATTAAAGGTAAAAAAAAAAAATCACCTCAAATATGTAACGCTCTAAAAAGACAGTGAACAAATGAACAAGAACACATAACAGTCTTTCAGACACAACACTGCAGAATTTGGGAATTTGTTTACTGCAGATGCTTATTTTGTGGATACAGTGCAAGCAGGCTTTGAGCTTAGTTCCACATTGCACACTGAGTTTCCAATACCTGCCAAGAACTACCTCTCAGCTGGACCTACAGCCACTTGCTCCTTGCTGAGTAGCACAGACAGCTTCATCAGCCTCCTGCAGTCACCCTGCCATGCTGTGTCACCCAAGGGCCTGGCGGCTGCGAGAGGATGGGTGTGAAAGTGGAGACAGTTAGCACCTCCACAGCTGTCAGCTGGGGTTGGCAACTAACATCTAGCATTTATATAGGTGGATAAAGGCAAGGGCAGCCAGGGTGGAGAGAGAGAAAGATGTGTCATATGTGTAGGAAGTTAAAAGCAATGTTTGGATTTAATGAGAATCAGAAGTTGAAACAATCAGCAATAAGAATTAAATGATGTTGTAGGCTGGTATTTATTAATTGCATTAATAAACTGCATTTATGCTCTGATATATTTATATAATTATACTTTTGAAAAGCTTTGGAACAGGTATGTGAATTACTCATGACATTCTCATCTATGGATTTGTGTTACACCATTTCTCTCTTTTTTTTTTGTTACATTAACACAGTTTTTTTATCATCCTGAGCAACAAGACGAGGGGCAGATTGTGAGTCCATCACAGGGATTACAGAGAATGACTGACAATCAAACTAACATCAATATCACCTGATCGACTTGTAATTAAATTGCTTCTTGCTGTGAGGTCACAGTGCTGACCGCTGTACTTTTGTGCTCCCCTTAGCCCACTCTCATAAAAATATTGATCACAATATTTTAAATGTCTGTTTGTGGTTTAAAGGGTGAAAAAAGTTTGTATAAATCATGGCAATCCTCCTGGCACTTAACAGCGTACATTATTCTGTGTGTGTCGGGATGCATCTGGATATTTCATTTTGGTACATCTGTTAGGTATCTTGTTTTATTTGGGATTTCTTATTCCACAACCAAAGGGTTTATGCCTGTGCCAAAAAAAAAACAAAGTCACGCAATGAATATAGGGCAGACACACTTACCTCTATTACTGCGATTTATTTTTATTGACTTTTACTCAGATTTTAATTACACCCAGCCCTGTACTTTAGGTGGTAGACTTGAGAATATTCATAACTTTTTAATCTGAATTTTTGGCTTTTTTAAAAAACCGTAAGTTTCCACGGTTTTAATTTCTTGCATCTCTTAATAATACATTTTATTTATTTGTAGGCACCTTTAAAGACCACAAACCTGGGGGTCAAAGTGGACTCTAAACTAAAAAGCTTGACAGTCATAAAATCAAGCTTCTTTCAGCTGAGGCAGTTAGCGAAAATAAAGTAAATTCTTTCACGGCAGCACTTTGAGACAGTTATCCAGGCCTTTGTTAGCACCCAGCTGCATTACTGTAATGCACTTTATATGGGGGTCAGTGCTTCATACATCACTCATCTACAGAGGGTGCAAAATGCTGCAGCTCGTCTTTTAACTGGCACTCGAACGTTTGAGCACCTTTCCCCTATTTTTGCTTCACTTCACTGGTTGCCCATTTCTTTTAGGATTCATTTAAAAATTCTTTTATTAGCTTTTAAAGCTCTCCATGGCCTAGCCCCATCTTATCTCTCTGAGCTGCTACAGCCTTATACACCCACCCACTCTCTTGGGTCAGCTGATCAGCTGTTCCTGAATGTACCCGGCAGGGCCGTGCAGAGACGTTTATAGGGGCGGGTGCTCAAAGCTAAAAAGGGGCACATTGAACCAGGCTGAATAACAACAACACACATTCATCAAGAATCTAATATGGGATCGCATCGTACTATATCACTGTTGTGAAGCAAAGCAAACGTGGCCTATGTTTTACCTGATGGGTACAATGTTGCTGTTGAGGGGTTTCTGCTGCTCCTGCTGCTGATGGTGCTGGAGGGCAGGGCTGTGTTGATCTGAGACTGTAGACATTAAAAAGTCCATAGGAGAGATGGTAGCTGATTAAAGAAGTATCATGAGATAATAACAAAGTGCAAAGATTGGTGACAGCGCTTGGAACCATAAGGCAACAAAAAACTGAGAAATAAACTCGGCTCTGCCTGTGATTCACTCTTTGCCTCTCTTCCTCCTTCTATTTCCTCATCTCATCTATCACTCTCTACTTGCTGTCCATCTGAGAACAAGGCACAACTTGCTATTGCAATAAACTATTATTTAATTATCCACACTTAACAACTCTTATACTTAATCTATAATAACATGATGACAGAAAAATGTTATAGAAGCAAAACATTTCAGTTGTGCTTATTATTATTTTTATACTGGAATACCTCTCCAACAACTGGTACATGTGTTAATGTTACCTGTGCTCTTTGTAATCCAGCTGCTGAGGGATCCACTGCCTTTAGTAGCCTCACACAGCTCCTACTGTTTCCTCCTCATGTCCTTATCAGGCATGTCTGGACAATGTTATATCATGAGTAATAATTTAAAAAATCCATATACATAAAACACACACATGCATGCACACACAGTGACATTTTAGACCTTCTTCAGAATACTGTATATACTATGGGCACAAGTTTCCATCATGGAGCTGATCCAGAATCCTTCCCTTATTATTTGTTACTAGAGCTACAATAATAAAGCAATGAGGGAAAAAAAGTAATAAATATGAAATAATGTATTTATGATGATTCCATTTGTTTCACTATCCACTCTGTGCAGGCAGAAAGCTTATTACATTTTAAAACTGTAGAGATACAATAATTTTGCTGCTGTAAAATCAGCATTTTGTCTTATTTAAAATATAAATCTAATATAATCTGTTTCTTAATGTATGTTCTTTAAAATACAGCGTGTTTTTAAATATTATAATTATAATAATCCATAATTATGTGGACATGCATATTAGATCGTTTTAAGTGAAATATAATCCCTCCAGAAAGGCAGGAAAAGCCCTGTAACTTACTTTAAAACTAAATATGTTCCCTAAAACGGTGACAGAGCTACAGACCCATGACAGCCTTACACAGTTAGCCAGCAGCTATGACCAGCACTACTTGTGCAGTTAATAAAAGGACAGGTAATGTTTGTCGCGCTGTTACACACACAGCACGTTCATTTGTTTCAGTTCGTCAGTTGTCACAAGACAGCTTACCAACGTGTACATGATAAGCTAATACTCCTGTGTGCTATATACTACAGTGCTGTACACCTACTTACTGGTTTTGTCGCATCAGTCTGTCTCTGAGTTAATTTGTGTTTCTCCTACAGCTCCGGACCGCAAAAAATGCGCGTGCTCTTTGTGAGCTCGTTCCCGGCTCGTAACCAGCGCGTTCTGCCGTCAAGGGCGATGATTGGTTAATGGTGATCATGTGAGTGATGCAAGCCAGATCCTTTTATTTAGCAAAACTGTGATTAATAGTTAAATATTATTGTTGAGGGGCACAGACAGGACTCCGCATGCACGCACACATTTAAAAAAAAATAATAATTAAAAATTAAAAAAAAAATTGCCTCAACAAAAGGGCACTTTGGGCACCCATCAGGAAAGGGGCGGGTGCTCAAGCCCCTTCCGCCCCCCCCCCTCTGCACGTGCCTGGTACCCGGGACTGAGCGTAAACTTAGAGGAGATCGTGCTCCAAAACTGTGAAACAATCTGCCTTTAGAGATTAGACAGGTCTCTCCTCTGCCTGTTTTTTTAAATCACTGCTGAAAACCCACCTATTCACCTTGGCCTTTGACACCATGTGAGATGTTGGTTTTTTAGTTGATTGTAGTGAGCTGATGACATGGTTTTTATTTTATTTTATTTATTTTTTTTTAGTTCATTCTATTTTCTTTTTTTAATATAGGACTGTTTTAATTTTTATGTATTATGTGTTTTATTTTTTGCTGTTTCGTTTTATTATATTGTTCTTGTACAGCACTTCGGTCCTGTGCTGGCAATTTTAAAGTGCTTTATAAATAAAGTTGGATTGGGTTGGAAAAGACTCCACACAGCCAAACTCCGGTCTTGTAGGGCTGACAGGGGGCCTGCCACACCTTCCCCTCACCGTTAGGCCTGCTTGTGCTGGTTTTCTGCACAAGCTGAACATGTGGAGGAATATTTCATTCAGCAATAAGTTCATATTCTCCCAACAGCAGTTGGATCCTACTGTGTAAAAAGTAAAGTGTTGAGAAGGAGAACACTACACTGATTGCTACACTGATAGGATGCAACTTTTTCTCACAAATGTGGCACCATTTAAGAGGAAATAGACCAAAAGTATAAGATTTATTGCCAGGAAGCATTATTACAACAAAGAAATAACTGACCAAACACAATTTTCCTTACTTTTGGTGCTAAGTTTATTTTGAACATTAAAGCTGGCTAAATCCACAAACAGCAGCCACACAGGTCAGCTCACCAGTCTGTCCACAAAGAAAACAAATCTACTTTAGCTCACAATCAATTCATGAGTAAATAATGAAGTGGCACATAAAAGCCAATATGAGAGGAACTACATTTTTAAGTCTGTAGACAACTCAGTGATTATGTCTGTTCTGAGCAGTTAGGAGCATGAGCATCCTTGAGGTGGAGATCTCCGAAATTGATATAAGTTGTACCTCTTGAACATTAATACAGAGAAAAAAATGCTCATAAATCTTTAGGCAGAATCCTACAACCATCTCTAATGGCTTAAATAAATGATCAGACTGTTGAATTTGCACAGCAGTGTAAATACTTTTGCACTATAACTGATAAAAAACTGACCCTCAAGCTTCCAGTGGATGCTGTCTGCAGGAAAGCTTACCAGTGCATTTATTTGTTTAACCACAAGCTTTGTAGTTTTTATGATGACAGCAGCTTAATAACAATGTTTTAGTCTATATTATTGTCAAACTGTCATTTGTCAGCTTCTATGGGTCACAATACAAGCAGATAAACACCAAAAACAGACAGTGTGCAGCAAAAATGTAAATATGACCTACCTCAATATAAAGTTAGTACATTGAAGACGGCCCAATCCACCTTGGCTGATCCTAGCCAGCCCTGTCGAACTTGTTCAGCTTACTTTCATTTGAGTACATACAGTATCCAGCAGCTTCACCAAATAGGCACAATAGACTCAAAAACTCATTTTCCTCGACTGCCAATGGTCTTTTAAACAACTCAGTGATTTTATTGTACTTTATTCTAAATATTAGTGTACAACAAATTATTCTTTCACGATAGTAAAACATTCTTGAATTTTGATCCTTCCTGGTATTTCATCATTAGTTTTGTTAAGTAACATACAGCAAACGTATACATAAAGCTACATATTGTCAGTAAGAAGGAAACAATTATAGTAAGTCCAGTGTGTAATTACACAGAGTGGCTGATCACTATCACTGACTTTTCATTAATGGTCATTGTCAGCCCATCGATCTGCTCTAGTCTGTGGTTTCGATCTTCTGTTTAAGTAGTAAATCTTTATAGAGTAACAATAAAATTGTACACCAAAATCAATTGACACACATTCACATACTGAATGTGAATACATGAAGTTGCCCTATTCTATATCGTCCACAACATGGCAAGCAGGGTCATTTCTGTTTTATGTGTGTCAGCAACAACAAAAACCACCTCAGAGCCAAGAGGCTCTTTAATGACACACAGGAGGGTGTGGACCCACCATCACCCAAGGCCTTAATAATGTTTTTCTGATTGTCCCTGAGCACAATGTGAAAACATTTTGAACTAGTATGCCTTAAATCTGAAACATATCGCCAAATGCACCTTCTCTACCTTGGTAATTCTGAGAGCCTGCTTTGCTTTAGTAGAAATGCTATATTTAACCCTATATTGGCATGGTGATGTCCTCAAGCAACAAACCACATTTTCGGTTACACTGTCCCTTTCAAGTGTTGTTTGGGTGGCTGTGGCTCAGTGGGTGAAGCAGGTCATCTACTGATTGGAAGGTTGGTGGTTTGATACCTGACTGCTCCAGCCTGCATGCCAAAAATCCTTGGGCAAGACATTAACCCCAAGTTTCTCTTCCATGTGTAACCCACATCAACTACACACTGTCACATGACCCACGTCAGCTGGCATGAGGTCCCTTTCTTGATTCGCTGCATCCACACCGCGGCAAAGATGAGACATGAAACTGGAACCTAAGCAGGAACACCTGAAAACTGATCTTTAAAAGGAACAAAAAGGACTCTCAACACAGGGACTTAAAAGACTTTTGAAGAGAGAATACAAGCAATGAAATTAATTGTGGTAGATTTATGTATCTTGTGTTTTGGATTTATTTTGTTCCATTTCCCCTTTTCCCCCATTTATTCAATATATTTTTGGTTTTCCTTACTACATTTTCTGTCTCTGGTCACATCATTCACACCATCTGGGCTCCATAAAGAACCTTTTCTTTTGCGCATCAGTCAGTCACATCCACCCATTGCAATACAACTAGCCCTTAAATAACTTTGCGTTACACATGCATCCATTGGAGTAAGAAAGTGTTTGGGTGAATGAGGAAAGTTTTACAAAGTGCCTTGCGTGCTCAGAGTAAAAAAGTGCTATAAAAGAACCATAGCGTTTACCATTATTATTATTTAAATCGAATAATGGAAGACACTGCCCAATAACTTGAGTAGTAAAAAAGGATTTGAAATTTCTCCTGACCTATTAGGTGCTAGATGCATGTATGAATGTATAAATAAGTATATTTGGTTTTATAAGGGGGTATTTTGATTTCATTTATTTATTAAAAGCTGATTTTTTTTGTTTGTTTTTTTGTTCATTGCCTCAGGGCAGCGTTATGCAGTTAGACCACTTTTCCTAGGGCGGTGGTTCTCAACTCTCCTCCTGGAGACTGCATGCATTGAGTGCTTCCCTGCTCCAACACATTTGAAATATTGAAATAATTTCAAATGCCGACCTTTTTTCAGACAGTTGCAACATTTAACATCCTGTAGATCATTTGAGATTAGGGGACGGTTTATGGTCAAAAATATGCAATGTATTGGTAAGAAATAGTGTGCAAGTGATAATGTGTGTACTTGTGTATGAGTGTGTGTGTTGAAAGCATGGAGAGGACTTAAACACTTTTTAAAGGTGAAGGTATGTACACTGATCCTGACCCTGGGCTGAGGAAGAAGATGCAGATAACCTATCACAGGATTATGTTTCATGCTTACCCCCTTGGAAAACACCCTGCATTTCCATCGTCAGCGCTTACTCAGAATGGCAGGATATTATTCTACCAGACACCTACATACTTTGGAACAAAGCCAGCCCAGCTTTATAAGAAGTTGTTGCAATGACACCGAATAAATGTGAGGCCACCAAACAATTTCCTGCAGTTCAACAACAACGAAGACAGACAGGAAGAAAATGCTGATGCATAAGCTCTAACCAATGGTTACTCATGTCACCGCTAAGCTCAAGATGATCCCAGTGGGGGAGAGAAGCTGGCTATACATGAGCAGATGGTCTCATTCAAGGAAAGAAATAAACTGAAGCAATACCTGCTAGCAAAACTGAGGAAATAAGGGTAAAATTAAGTCATTTAAGCTGGCTCTTTTGATTCCCACACAACTTTGAAATCTACACAGGGAGAGGCAGCTCAGTTTGCTACCTTTGCCTTCTTCTACAAATACTGTTATTAGTACTATTATGATTGTCGCCAGTTCCAAAATCTTTCTTTTTTCCCCCTGCACATTGATAATTGGTGATTCTTTAATAAGGAGTATTGCTTTTTTAAGGGTGCCACACATTGTTTCTCCAGTGCCACAGCTCCTAACGTAGTAGTTAACTTCAAAAATGATCTACGCATACGTCTTTTACAGAGTGGTGTTGGTGCTAATGATACTCCTAAGTCAGAAGTGATAAAACCTGGTTATCGTAAAACAGCTGGCCCCATTCCTACTGTCAGCTGTGGATGTGGTTACTTCAGTATGATTCTCAGTCTAAACATCAGGCTTCAACCAACATGTAGGGCACACAAATGTGTTTCACTGACAGTTTCACTCTGTTGTAGAATGGCCATTACCTCTTTAGAAGAGATGGACTTCATGAGTAGGGAGAAAATCTGCTGATAACCTTTAATAAACAATTCCGTTTGACCCGTGTGACTGTTTACAAGCTACATGTGTCTCTGGAGTTTCCCTCTCCCCTTCCTCTATGTCGATTCAGCAGACCAATGCAACTGCCTCTAGCCCCCACTGCATGTACCAGGTTTCATCACTTCCCACTTGCCTATACAAACCATAATTACTTCTTATTACTAACATTATAAGACCTAGTCTTATATTGTCACCTTTGACAAGGCTTGAAACCTCACAGTCTTTGACCATTAAGCCAAAGCACTAAAACTGTTGGCAAACCAGTTACAGGCCCTTCATGAACGATAGCTCACTCAACAATAAAACCTTTACTTAAAAAAGACTTTTGTATCTTCTTTATGACTTACACCTAGCTAACTTATGAGCCCAGCAATTTCTCTGACATCTTGCCAATTAAGTGTGGATTTATCAACTCTTCCAGATTTTTGGGATATTATAAACTTTATTATTCTTACATCTTACTTGCACATGATGCCTGTTGAACCTGTCATTTGTTTTAGGATTTAGAATTGTATTTATTTTTTAATGTTTAAATTTAAATTTTTTTCAAAACATTCATTTACTGTTATTTCTTTTATTTTTAGTTTATTTTAGTAATATTATTTTTGCTTACACACACACACACACACACACACACACACACACACACACACGTCTGGTTTGCTATCCTCGTGGGGACATCCCATTGACATAATGCTTTCCCTAGCCCCTTACCCTAACCCTAACCATTAAAAATGAATGCCTAACCCTAACCCTTACCCTAAACCTAACCATAACCTAATTGTAACCCTGACAGTAAAACCGCATTTTGAGTGTGAAAATTGCTTTCAACCCCGAGGGGACCTGGATTTTGGTCCCCACGGTGCAGAAAGTCCCCACCAGGATAGTAAAAGTCAGATTTTGGTCCCCACCAGGATAGTACGAACCCGTACACACACACACACACACACACACACACACACACACACACACACACACACACACACACACACACACACAGGCTATTTTGCTGCTTATTGCCAGTGTAACCATGCTTTTGTAGGCTTAACCAAGTAAAATCACTTTTTAAGAACCCTCCATCTGCTGTATGTTCCAACAAGACAGGAGTTTTAATGAATCAGACGTTTTTATGTTAACAACAAGAAAAATCAACAAACATGGTCCCATAGCTGAGCACTCTGATTTCACAGAAGTCCCAAATGAAAATTTAGCAGCTGTGCATCATGGCCATTCAATTTAGCCACACAGGCAGCATAACCCACATGGCTCAGTATAGTTTTACTAATTGAAGTGTAACAAAATACTAGGATTTTCATAAAATCAGACTTGATAATCACAAAATTTGAGCACAGTATAAATAAGATTTTAACAGTGTTCACAATAATAGAACATTTTGCAAACTAGAATTTTTCAAGAGCAACTACTATAAATGTATATAATATATATAAATAAAACCTGTCCGATTTACATTAAATGCTAGAAAAAAAAATACACTCAGCATGCACTGCACAGTAAGGGAAGACTATTAAATGTCCTCCACAGAAATGCATTTCACCATTGTTTACAGAATAAGGTGGTGAACTGCCTTGCTTTCATAGTTGTCCCACCAAGCAGCGGTCTCGTCCACAACGATTTGGGCTGTGAGAGCGTCTGTGTTGAATGCAGAATCCAGGTCCTAAGCTCTGACGCCTCTGGCTTTCCAAATGGAGGAACAGTAACTGTGTGTGTATATCTAAGCGCGTAAAAACTGCAGATAGTAAGATTAACAGCAACAGTATTTTGTCTCTATCCGCCATTGTAGAAATTCATCTCATGCAAACAATAACGCGGCGCCCAGCGTGACATCAAAGAAGGCGCACACCTTTGACACTTCATGACTAAATCTCTGTTTTCAGTGATACAAAACGTTGTTTTTGTGTGGACGAAAGGCCCAAACACATAGAAAAAACTGTGTTTTTAAAAATACCCGTGTATATGTGGACGTAGCCTTAAGAATAAAATTATGTCGATGACCCATACCTTGTTCATCTATTCAATTCAGTCCAATTTTATTTGTACAGCGCCAAATCACAACAACAGTCGCCTCAAGGAGCTTTATGTTGTAAGGCAGACCCTACAATAATACATACAGAGAAAAACCAAACAATCATATGAGCAAGCACTTCTTTCCAAGATATAAATTGGAATCTGTGCAAAACCTTCAAATGCAAATGTTTTTCTCAATATTCTTTACATATGTAGTCAAATCTGAATGACCTGTTGTGGCATCATTTTTTAGGGAAACTGAGATATTTGAGAACCTTTTAGCACATTTGATTGGCGTGCTTCATAAACTGATAATATATTACACAAAGTGTTTTGTGTGCAATCGCCATTAAAAATTCTGTGACATTGTGGGCTGTTGGCAGCTTTCATTCTCTTGTGGTAACCAACTATGTCTACAAGTTCTTCATGGTCCACACTGCTAAAGCCTGAAACACTGTACGCTCAGATTTAGACAGGAATTTAAGAAAATTCCCCATAACATCGCTCTTCACATATTCAATCGTAGCTTGTTCCAGAATGGCAGGTGCAATTTTCACAGGGAGATATTTCTCTCTAACCCATCCAAATGCAATGATTCTTCCTTCACTGCTGTTGCCCCTATACTTGCCTCAATAAGGACACTTGCATTTTATCACTGTACATTTCCAGTGGTGTGCTGGTCATAGAATTCTTACTGAATTCTTACACCTCCCCATCATCATAGCCCTTTTCAAGTCTTCCATCCCGTCTTCAAGATCCCTATCACAAAAATGTCAAATGAGCTCTGGCATTACCGGTCTCTCTCACTGTAGGGACCAAGCTGGGGAGAAAAAAACAGGGTGTTATCTAAATGTATTGCCTCATTTAAGGGCCAACAAAAACAATGTCACTGCTGTGAGAAGTTTTTAGCACTTTTAGTCTGCAGAGAAGAGACTGAAAGGTTGAGTGTCTCACAGTGAGCCCTAATGTGACATAGATCTCTGCTGAGTTTTTTAAACGGAGCAGATGAAGAGACGGTAGCAACAGTAAAAGACGAGGACATTTGAAAACTCTCTTCAGTCTCTGTTAAGGCTCTAGCATGTCTGTGTTGTCTGTGCTGTGTTCTCTCCCTTTGCTCTCTCCAGGACCCAGCTGCCTCTCTACCACCAAGAAGGAAAAACAAAGTCTATTTAGTTTTGTGATTATGCGACATTTGTCCAACTGTTAACACATAATTCACGTTATCTCCTGATAATCCTTTAGATCAGCCAAATTCTGCTAAGACTACCTGAATGTTTTCTTCATCTGGAAAAGATGAAACAGATCTGTTGCTACCTGTAATGTCACTTTTTTAGGGTCTTCACAAATGCTTTTCTTGTTCCTCCTCCTTGTATAGTTCTAAGTTGAGTGTCTTGACAATCATGCATCCATCCTATTTTTCTATTTGTTCTCTGAGCATTTCTTTTATGGGTAGGCGAGGAATGTTACTGCTACTGCCACGATCAACAAGGTTTTTCTTTTTTTTGACATTTTACTTTTCAGATGCTCAAAAAGTATCAACTTGTGCCTGCTACCCTTTGATTTCCAAAATCTAAATACTGCAGACAATCACCAAATGATGGCAGATGACTATTCCGCTTCCTACTTCTCTATAGATTTATGACACTGGCACCAATCCAAAGATAGAAAAATGATTTACCATACTTAGAAACACAATCATATTTTGAAAGAAAAAGCATGAATCGTTTGTGTTTCAGACAATTTCTTGTTAGAAATGTCGAGGTATTGCATAATTTCCATTAGAAGTCCATTAGGTCCCCCATGCTTTAATTAAGGATGTAAAGGTAAGTTAGAACTCTGTATTACTATAAAAGCCCCTGGATCTACGTTATTGTGGAAGTGAGAACTGTATTTTTAAGTGTCAATTTGCACAGTAACGTTTTTCTTGGTCCACCCACAGGGTGACCTGGTGGCTGTTCACACATGTGCTGAATACACTCTATCTTGTGTACTGGAAGGGAAGCAGAAATCCTCCAGATCATTTCAGATTCTCTGGCGGTATGAGTTTGAACTATGTTAAATTATGACATTTTAGATAATTTCTTATTTTTTTTTACTTTTAACTTCATATATAACTAATGAACTCAAAATCTTGAGTTATTAGATCAAACTTCCAAGATACCCAAGTTGACATTTTGGGTTATTAAGTCATTTATTTATTTTTAATGGCAGAAACAAGTTACTGGAATAAAACATTACACATTTTGAAATTGTTGATATAAGAACAACAGTTGCCAGTTTTGATGAAGGAAAAAGGATCTTTCCCAGCCAAAAGCATCTTCAAGGCAAGTATATCAAGCACAACCCAGAAGCATTAGCTTGTTGATATAACACCCCATATTCACTGTCTGGCTACTCCAGCTCTGCACTAATTCTCCACCAGTCATAGTTCATATAGTTAGCAGAAGCTTCTATTCTATCTATTCTATCTTCTATCTATTAAGCTATTAAACCAACTCTTCCCTCTCATGATGTTGAGAGGAGAGTGGGTTTGGTAGCAAAGTTAATCTCTGAGGTGACAATATCAGTTTTAGCTTTTAAAACAGATACATTGATTCAAATCTCTTCTGACACCCAGGCTGCTGGAATTTTAATATTTTAAGATTAAAATTACTGGAGATGAAGACCAGACTAGACAAGTAGGACTGTTTTTGTTTTTAAATTCAGATACAGTTCACAAGAACACAGTTCAGTAGTTACAAATGGAGATAAACAGCTTGGTCACATTCAGCTTTGGTTAAGCCCTCTTTCTTTTTCATTTGTGTCATCAACACAGATTCAGCATCTAGAGATTGTGCTAATTGTGCTTTATGTGTGGGATACATTCATTGTTTATGGCAGAGGCATGAAACTAGCTAGTCGGCAAAAAGGTGTTAGCTAGCAGCAGCATACCAAGCTACAAAAGCTTGCAATAGGGTTTGTTTTTTAATGTTTTACACTTTGTAGATTATTAAATATAAGATTTGAAATTACCCTAAGATGAGAGTTTCAGCTGACTGGTGATCATTTGTGCTGCAACAATTTCTCTGTCTTGCAGCAGAAAGGAAGAAGTATTAGGGCCACATTAAGATCATTTATTCACAATTCAATTTAACTTGGCTTAAATGTTTTTTAAAAACATGTTTACAATAATGTGCAGTTGACAAATGTTTTATTCAAAGAGGGTTTTTTTTTTACATAACAATATTGTTGTAATATTACATATTTACTGCATTTTGCTTGAAGTTAATAACAAAAAATCTTGACAGTCATGATGAGAAAATGTAAATTTTCTGAGGAACAAACTTTTTCACTGGACATTTTTATTTCAGCATACTAAATAAAAAAGATAGGTTGGATATCAATTTTCTATGATTGTTGACATATCATTTAAAGCATCATTTTAAAAAACTGAGCTAGCAAAATGGCACCCTCTTCATCTAACTGCGCAGGGGCCAGCTGAATCTCAGGGATGATCTAGTACCGCCATGATGATGAGTCCCTAGGCCTGTTTTCAATCACCTAGTCTGCACAAACCTGACTGTAGTTACAGTGGCTTGCAAAAGTATTCGGCCCCCTTGAACTTTCCCACATTTTGTCACATTACAGCCACAAACATGAATCAATTTTATTGGAATTCCAGGTGAAAGACCAATACAAAGTGATGTACACTTGAGAAGTGGAACAAAAATCATACATGATTCCAAACATTTTTTACAAATAAATAACTGCAAAGTGGGGTGTGTGTAATTATTCAGCCCCCTTTGGTCTGAGTGCAGTCAGTTGCGCATAGACATTGCCTGATAAGTGCTAATGGGGTGGCTGTAGCTCAGGCGGTAGAGCACGTCATCTACTGATCGGAAGGTTGGTGGGTCGATTCCTGGCATCCCCTAGTCTGCATGCCAAATATCCTTGGGCAAGATACTAACCCCAAATTGCTCTCCGATGCATCCATCGGAGTATGTGTGTGTGAATGTTACTTAGAAAGCACCTAGAAAAATGTGCTTGTGCGAATGGGTGAATGCAAAGCGCTTTGAGTACTCAGAAGAGTAGAAAAGCGCTATATAAGAACCAGTCCATTTACCATTTTGCTAATGACTAAATAGAGTGCACCTGTGTGTAATCTAATGTCAGTACAAATACAGCTGCTCTGTGACGGCCTCAGAGGTTGTCTAAGAGAATATTGGGAGCAACAACACCATGAAGTCCAAAGAACACACCAGACAGGTCAGGGATAAAGTTATTGAGAAATGTAAAGCAGGCTTAGGCTACAAAAAGATTTCCCAAGCCTTGAACATCCCACGGAGCACTGTTCAAACGATCATTCAGAAATGGAAGGAGAATGGCACAACTGTAAACCTACCAAGACAAGGCCGTCCACCTAAACTCACAGGCCGAACAAGGAGAGCGCTGATCAGAAATGCAGCCAAGAGGCCCATGGTGACTCTGGACGAGCTGCAGAGATCTACAGCTCAGGTGGGGTAATCTGGCCATAGGACAACTATTAGTCGTGCACTGCACAAAGTTGGCCTTTATGGAAGAGTGGCAAGAAGAAAGCCATTGTTAACAGAAAACCATAAGAAGTCCCGTTTGCAGTTTGCCACAAGCCATGTGGGGGACACAGCAAACATGTGGAAGAAGGTGCTCTGGTCAGATGAGACCAAAATGGAACTTTTTGGACAAAATGCAAAACGCTATGTGTGGCGGAAAACTAACACTGCACATCACTCTGAACACACCATCCCCACTGTCAAATATGGTGGTGCCAGCAGGACCCTAAACATAAAGCCAGGGCAACAATGGAATGGTTTAAAACAAAACATATCCATGTGTTAGAATGGCCCAGTCAAAGTCCAGATCTAAATCCAATCCAGAATCTGTGGCAAGATCTGAAAACTGCTGTTCACAAATGCTGTCCATCTAATCTGACTGAGCTGGAGCTGTTTTGCAAAGAAGAATGGGCAAGGATTTCACTCTGTAGATGGGCAAAGCTGGTAGAGACATACCCTAAAAGACTGGCAGCTGGAATTGCAGCAAAAGGTGGTTCTACAAAGTATTGACTCAGGGGCTGAATAATTACGCACACCCCACTTTGCAGTTATTTATTTGTAAAAAATGTTTGGAATCATGTCTGATTTTTGTTCCACTTCTCACGTGTACACCACTTTGTATTGGTCTTTCACGTGGAATTCCAATAAAATTGATTCATGTTTGTGGCTGTAATGTGACAAAATGTGGGAAAGTTCAAGCCACTGTAAATTAGTCCTGTAGTTCAAACTAGTTTGACATCTCATAACGATGAGGATCTGATGAAAGGTCTAGGGTATGCTCACAGACATCCCTCCACATCCTCTCTTTTCTGTTGCTCTGTCAATCTCTGTTGGTATAGTTTGTAAAACCTGTTTAACCAAACAGATTGTGTATATACTGCTGACTTCGACACTTCTGCCTGTAATATGAGAGTTCCTGTTGGTACCTGATCATGAAGTCTACTACATCTGCATTCTTCCCACCTTTAACAGATCGTACCCTTGATGGCAGTTCATACTACTCAACAGCATTAAGGCCCTGTTAGACAGGAATAGCTTTGTTATGGCCCGCCACCATTAGGGAGGGCTGGACTGGGACAAAAAAGAGAATTGATTGGTCAATAGAGTGATAGTAATGAAAATTAACAAACAGGCTGCCCCTGGCGTCAAGTAGATAATTAGTTAAAACAACTATTTTGTAAAACAATTGTTAATCAATTTTATCTGTCACTATGGATCCTTAACAGACTAAGATCTGTACAGGAAGTCAAGGCAGATTGATCACAGATAATTGATTGATGTGATATTGGTGTGGTGGTATGCCTGAATGCATTTCAAATCATGTGAAAGTTCCCCAAACTATGAGTAAAGTTTTGAAATACTCTGTGTCACCAAATACACTTCAAAAAGTTTTTCAGGTCTCTCTTCTCCATGATGGACCAGTACAGGCATCTGCATCACTGCAGCCGCAGGCCCAATCTGTCAGTCATTCTCTCGCTCCCATCTCCCCTTACTTGTGCATAAGACACTGAGATACCTAAACTCCTCTAGCTGGGTCAGGAACTCGTCCCCGATCCTTTTCCAGCTGCCATGGAGATTTGGAAGTGCGGATTTTAATTTCCCCCGCTTCACATTCAACTGCGGATCCCTTCAGTGCGAGCTGGACCACAATATAACCACATCACTGACGAAAAGCAATGTGACACGTTTATTTAGTACTTATCAAAGTCTAACACAGTAGCTTAGTCAACAGCTGCATTTTGGCTGATATTTCAGTATGGTGAGTGTAGTACCAAATAAGATAAGTTAAAAAATAAAATAAAATAAAAATTCTTTGTTAAAAGAATTGCGGAGACGTTTTAATTATATACCAATCTCTGGCTAGAAATGCAACATAAAATCTGAAGCATAGCTTGGTTTAGGTCTGCTTGGTTTCAGGTATAATAATAATAATAATGACAAACTAATTATTGCTGAAGAGCAGAAAGGTGAGAACTCATTGAAGAGTTATAGAACAGAGCCAAAGCTTTAGCACTCGTAACTTTCACCCATCTCAATTTTGCATTCTGAGTCCAAAATATGGTGGCTGTAGCCCACGAGGCAGAACACGTTCGATCCATGGCGGCTCCAGCCTGCATGCCAAAGTGTCTTTGGCCAAGATACAGAACCCAAAGGTGTTATCCAGTGCATCCATTGGTGTGTGAATGTCTGTCAATTTTGATAAAAAGCATAGAAACAAGTGTTAGTATGAATGTGCATGAAAGGGTGCATGTTATATGAAGTGCTTTGAGTACTCAAGTAGAAAGGTGATCTTGTTCCAAATACCTAAACACTCCAACCATCATAAATTCCACTACTCAAGATGTGCTTCTTTCAGCCTTAAATTTATGATCGGACTGTGTGCCACCAATCTTAGCAATATTCTCCTCCCAAAATGTTGTGCTTGAAAAGGAAATTGGGCAAGCATAGTGATTTGAGCAAGTTTGACAAGGGCCAAATGGTAATAGGTATACAACTGCAAAAACAGACAAAACTGCAGCTTCTGCAGCGGTCAGTATCTATCAAAAGTGGTCCAACGAAGGAAGGGTGGTGAACCAGCCCAGATCAAACAGATGAGCTACTGTAGTTTAAATTGCTCAAAAATTGAATGCTGGTTGTGATTAAAAGGTATCAAAAATACATAGTGCATCACAGTTTGTTGGGACTGCATAGCTACAGACCAGTCACGGTGTCCATGCTAACCATTGTTCACTACCAAAGATGGGTCATCAGAACTAGACCATGGCGCAATGGAAGAAAGTGGCCTCGTCTGATGTATCAGGTTATCTTTTGGATCCTGTTCCCATTGGCAATGTTACATTGCCATAAAGGTTTGTTTTGTTTTGTCACTACATTGGAATAGTTTTGTATGAACACATGAGAACATTTGAGCTTATACTCAATAATGATAGAGACACATTCTTGTAAATAACTAAACACAGCATCTCACCAGCTTGCACAACTAATTAAATCTGGAATCTGTTCCAGCATTGAAGCTTCATTTCACAAAATAAATACATTTTTTATGAAAAATCAAATCTTATGACACCAGGACAGTGCCTGTACTCTTGAGTATGAATGTGAAAACTTATTCAATAATAGGCAGACCTGCAGGTCAGACTTCGAACAAATAAACCATTCATTCCTGCCTGCCTCGAAGGACAGGCAGCATTATGTAATTAGCGTGTTTGTGTGTGTGTTGGTAGAATCTGTGATATAACCAGGATTTATGCTGCAAAATGTAGCATTATATAGCAAAAAACCTTATTACCATCTATTTAATAGGTTTGTGAGTCAAGTCATTGTAGACAGTCATATTTTTCAGTTTTATTTAATTTTTTTTATACAACATCCAAACTAGGTCCACAATTTGAATGTCCAATTGGTCAAGCAAGGCCAGATCAATAAAGAGTTGCTCAGTCTCAAAGACACAGTTGTAGATGAGTAAATGAGAATGATCTCTTGGAAGGTTAGCTCTAGCCAGGCTTGTGTCATCCTGGGAGACTTTTTTCTTGTGTAGGTGATGATACTCACATTGCAGGTTTGCAATTTGAGTTGAGTCTCTGAGGCACTGAGGCTTCTCTGGGTTCTACAATGGTCCTGCAAACTAGACTCTAGCTGATGATAGGGGTCTAGTGTTGCAGACAGACGATTATTGCAATGCTTCTTGTTGTGGCTGCCACGGTCAGCTTGATGTAATAGTGCTTTTTCACAACACCAATAAATCCTTTGTAGAAAGTGATTTGAAGTCAGAGCTCAGCATGATCAAAGGACT
Source organism: Pelmatolapia mariae (assembly GCF_036321145.2). Lineage (NCBI taxonomy): Eukaryota > Metazoa > Chordata > Actinopteri > Cichliformes > Cichlidae > Pelmatolapia > Pelmatolapia mariae. The sequence continues at coordinate 33,602,272 of NC_086235.1, forward strand.
CTGGACTCTTCTTATAATTCCAGTTCCCCTCTTTGAAGTTCTTTTCAAATTGAACCATTGCTTTCTTTTGAACGGAATGATATCATTCTTACCCCCTGAGCTTTAGATGGGTTATTGTTATTTTATTTATTTTTGTTTGGGGGGGGGGGGGGTCTTCCACCCAACGTTGTTGTGGTGGGCTAAGTCTTGAAGTGATGCTGACTTGCTACATTTCGCAAGGAATGAATGCCCTAAACTAAGATTTTGTCATCTGGTTGGTCATCTGGGCAATCTTCTTGACCTCCTGCATAGTGTACCTACCTTTTTTTTTTACACATAACAGTGGGTCTGAGGAAAAAGATGGCGTGAAGCAGTCATACTTTTCAAGACCTAAAACAAACATAAAAGCAAACATACCTCAAATACCTGCAGTAGTCTTTCTGGGAACTGAGCATTTTTGTTTCTTTCAGTTTGACTTTGAGAGTGAAAGATGTTTCATTATTTTTTTTACCAGTAACCTTCAGCCTTTTAGTTATGAGTCTTAGTTTCATAGTTTAATATTTAGAGAGTATGCATTTCTTTAGTTTCCACAGTGTTTTGCCCTCAGTCTTTGTTCAACTTTATTCTGTCAGAAGGGTTTTGCCTTTCATAAGAGTTTGGATCCCTGTTTCCCTGTTTTAAGGTATTAAAAGCCTTTTATTTCTTATACTTTAGTTCTATTATGGTTTGTATGTGTGGTATTTAATTAGATGGAGGAACAGGTAGGGGAGACAGATGGACCTGTCTCATCTCCCTGTGTTTGTGTTCATTTGTGGTGTGAATCCTCATGTACAGTATGTTTTTGTAGGTTGCGCCTTCGTATTTTTTGTTAAGTGCCAGTATTACCTGTATCTGCTTCCCTCTGTTAATTCCCGTTTTACATGGAAACATTTGTTTTGGGGGCAGCATGAGGGTTAGTACAGTTGCCTCACAGCAAGAAGCAAAGCAAGGAAACAGCTGAATGAATCCACTCAATGGCTAGACAGTGGAGAGTCAGATCAAGGAGTTGGCCTTTAGACAGAGTGGAGCAAAGACATAGCTCTCAATGTCAACCTAGGGTTTCTCTTATGGCTGGGCAGCCAGAACCGAGCGGATGGATCCAAACGCACACACAGAATGGCGGCAACAGGCTCAAACATGACAGGAAAGCTTTTATTTGCAAGTGACTTTGACACTACTGATGCTTACTGACACCGTCACTTTATCAGTACTGGTCATCATGCCCTTTGGCTGCTAAAGTATTTATACCTATATTTATACCTACATTCTCTATCCATACTGGTACTCAGGTTGTTGCACTCTATTTATTGTATCATTTTATTACTTGTTATTCTGTTTTGTTTAAAAAAAAATATTTATTGCTTTTTAAAATTCTGTTTCTTCGTTATTCTGTTTCTTTTCGCTCCGGGACCGTGTGTACGTAATTTCGTTCCACCTCATGTAAACATGTGATGCGAATGACAAATAAAGCTCCTTGACTCCTTGAGAAGATAATGGCTGTGAACTGGATAATTTAGAACACAAGCAATACATCTAAACATGAGCAGAGAAATGAGAAAAGGAACATGAACTATGAAACAGAAACATGAACTATAAAGCAGAAACATGAGCTGTGAAAACTAGTGATGTGTCGGTTGCGGACGAAACGGTTCCTAGAGCCAGCTCTTTGAAGTGAACGACGGGAGGAGCCTTGTTTTTTTTTTCTTTTTCTTCTTTCTCTCACCCTCTCTCTCGCACTTTGTTCCCACTTCACTCCGCACGCCAGCCTTGTGCTTGCGCTGAGCAGAGGCCTAGAAGCAGTTCTCAGGGCCAGTAGAATGACAGCCCTCTCTGGAGGTCCAGGAATTGGAGCTTGTCCAGTGGACAAAGAGAGATTTGGAGGAGATAGATCCCAAAAGGTTGATTCTGTTCATCTGGACGTACCGTTTTCAGTGGGAGAAATGTTTTGTCACTCATCCAAGAAGTCACTTGGATGAGTGATGAAATGTTTCGTCTCTCTTTTTCTTCAGATTTACTCACCTGGATGATTGAGCATGCGTGCAAAGGAGGTAGAGTTTCTCTGGAGGCTCAGTTCTCCAATTTAGTGCCTTAGGGTCAATTTTCTGGTCATAATATTTTCTGGTTGTAACATGTAAGGACCCAAAAGCATACTCTATAACATTAAAGTTCACACTTTAATGGTGAAAAGGAGAAATGACAATTGAAATTATAATAGTAACTGGCACACTAGGGCTAATTAAGGAACGTCTTCTATTGATTGGCTTGGCAGAGATTGAGCTGGAATGGATATCCAGCAGTTTCAGGTGATGGGAAGAAGTGAAATAGGAAGTGTGGATTAGTATGGAGGAAGTGAGGGCAGCTGTGAAGAGGATGAAGAGTGGAAGGGCCGTTGGTCAAGATGACATACCTGAGGAAGTATGGAGATGTCTAGGAGAGAAGACAGTGGAACAGCTTGTGTGTATTAGCGAAGTGTACTTATAATTTTCAAGAAAAAGGGTGATGTGCAGAGCTGTAGTAACTACAGCGGGATATAGCTGGTGAGCCATAGACACTGTTGTGAGCAGCATTATTGCTTAAAGCCAAGAAAAAACACCACAGATGCACTGTTTTACTTTAAGAGTTTTGATGGACAAGTATAGAGAAAGTCAGAAAGAATTGCACTGCCTTTGTAGATTTACAAAAAGCATATAAAAGGGTTCCAAGAGAGAAACCTCATTCAGGGGTGACAGAGAGTACACTGTAAAAAAAAAACTGTCAAATTTACGGTAAAATACCGGCAGCTGTGGTAGCCAGGAATATACCGTGAAAAAAATGTGGAATCTGTAAAAGACAATACGGTATACTGGTTTTGTAACCCTAAATTTTAAGGTAGACAACGTATTATTTTACCAAAATCATGATAGAAAAAAACAAATATATTTGTCAATTATACAGCAATTTAATGTAAAAAATGCAACTTTCCATAGCTTTTTACGGATATTTGCAGTAAAAAAAAAAGTTATAATATAATAATATTTACAGTAATTTGTTGTTAATTTAACAGTAATAGGATAGACCCTATTATTGTAAAAAACTGTAAAAATAACAGAAATATGTTAAACCTTATTAAAACCTTTGACAGTAAAAAACACAGTGAAATTGTATAACAAATTACAGCATTTTATTTTGACCAGATACATTTTACGGTAAATTCCTGGCAACCACAGCTGCCGGTATTTTACCGCTAAAAATACAGTACAATATGAGGAACATAAATGGTTTACCGTAAATTTTACATTTGCAACCGCTAAATATAGAAAAACCTAAAGATGCTCATATATAACCAAGGTAGTGAATATTACTGATAAACAATGAGAAAATTTGACATACCATTTGAAAACAGACTAAACATATCATTTTCTCTATTCCTACAAAACAGCATAGATCTTGAGAATACAGCATGTGTCCATATATATGGCTGGTAATCCATGGAGGAATGAATAAACATGAAACAAAATATTACCTGCCCCTGACCTATCAATAGTAATGAGTCATTGGGTCCTGCCTTGGTGAAGGAAAGGACTCAGTGGAGTTTCTAATGCGCATGGTGTCGAAGATACAAGCTCTGCAGGAGTACTTCAATGTCCATCAGGAGTTCACTTTGGACTGGCAGGATCCCCTCTGCAGCAAAAAATGGACAAAGTTTGATCAGTGCTTGAGCAAAATGCACAGAAATGAACAAAATGTGCTGCCAAAAACAGATCTAATGATAAATGATTTCTTAAGTGTAAAATATACAGTTCTTAAAGGATAGCTATTGTCAAAATGCAACCTGGGCTGGTTTTTTTTTTTACTGTAAACGAGACAAACATATATCTAAAAGCATAATTACGACAAATGAGCCGTTTTTGAGATTGACCTTGATTTTGTTTTGTGGTCAATAGCCAGTGAATGGGAATACTAGGGGGCCAGGTCATAAATTTGAGCGCATCAAAATCAATACAGTAAAAAAAAAAAACAGCCCAGGTTGCGTTTTGGCAATATTTATCCTTTAAATCTACTTATGTAAAAGTGATACATAGACAACCCAGCCCTAATCACAATCACAATTTGTTGGAAAACGTATTTAAGTTTCCTATTGATTTATCATAGATAGGGCTGTGCGATATGAGCAAAATCTCATATCCCGATATAAGAATTCTATCGTCCCGATAACGATATAAATCACAAAAATGTAACATTTTCTGTAAATTCTGTGAATCTCGGGCAGCTCGTCTTGCGGGAAGTGTTTCCAGCTGCGCGTCATGTACTTTGAGTCGAGTGTTTTAACCGATGCATGAAACTATACATTTTTAGATATAAGTTGTAATGGCCGCCGTTTTCTTTGTATTTATTACACGGCGTGCTGCGGGGAAAAGCCTGTCTAACCTTTTAGTCTAAGGTTTATTTTTTAAACAACTGTTGGCTCTTTTTTTACTTCTCATCTGTAAATAATCTGCTCTTTCACGTGATTCAGTTTATTTTGAAAAGTCTCAACAGGATCTTGAGCTTTATTGTGAAAGGTTTATGTGGAACATAAACAAGCGGACACGCGATGCTGTTACCGTCGTTGTTGCTAACCACAACGCATAAAAACAGGGGCTTGTCCGTCTGTAGTGTGGTTATATTAAATATAAGAGAAAGAGAGAACTTTAAGAAATTAATATAGCCACTACAGTGACCGTCAAAACAATGAAAAAATACTGCCGTAAACAGTTTATTTTGTGACAGCACGAAACAAACGATAGCGTAAATCATCCGATATATATCGTTATATCGAACAGCCCTAATCATAGAACTTGAAGTTAATGGCTGAATGCATGGTGATGAGACCTATCATTCAATCTACATTTTATAGCGTATGAAACTGCTCACCTCACTGCTCACTTGAATAATACCACTGCTTACCTCTTATTGAATCTTTGGGTGCAGACTTAATTGAAGAGCCTCGTATAAACAGGCAGGGTGTGATGTTTAGGGAAACCAAAGAATACAGGCGCCATCATTTCTGCCAGAAGACTCATGGGGTGCACCGAAGCTTTCATTGTGGACTGGCTAGATACCTTCTGCATTCAGAAAGAAAACAAGAAGGGCATACACCATAAACAATAATAACTGACAAAAATAATGAGACAAGAAATTAAAGTAACAAAATAAGTGCAAATCAAGTTTCCCTGTGTTGCAGTGTAGCTGAATGTTTTTCAACAATTTGATTTACGGTAAAACACATACCAAATATTTCCAGCCAAGGTTTGTTTCAATCTTCAGCATGTTTTTCCTGCCATTGTCTTGAAACTGTTTCATCTGTCCCTCTCATTTGATGCTGTTTACAAAAAGAAAACAGCAATATTGTAAAGGGAAAAAGGAAAATGAATTTAATGGGAAAAAAAAGAAAAAAAGATTATGACCTGAAATCTCACCATTTCCTGAGAGTCACAGGTCCTTTGAGTATCCTTATGGTTTCTGCTCAAATTCAGTGTCTGAAAAGGGCAGGAACAAAACAAACCTTTTTAATCATAATAAAGACAAAATAAGACTTAGAGACAGACAACAAAGAAATGTGTAAAATATGTACACCGAAAGAAACAACGTGGCTCATTCCGATGCAGTTTACAATGAAGCACGTAGCCCCTTGATGACTGAACTACCTTACCACAGAAATTACAGATTAACATAACTCCATGTACTTTGGTAATTCCTCCCTAGCAAATTAAGCAGCCAAACACAGAAACTAATCCAGAGCAATGCTTTCCTGGCGACAGTAATGCTAACTCAACTCACAAATGCTAACTAAATTCACAACCTCACTCATAAAAAAACGAACTGCTAAAATTATCTATAAACGCTGGGCTGGTGGATTTTTATAACAGAGATTACTTGAAGTTGCATGTACTCACCTCACCTCGAACTAATTGTAAGCTGCCAGGATGTCTACAAATTCCGAAGATGCTGTGGTCCAAGCAGCCATAAATGGCGCTAATATAGGAGTTCAAAACTGTGTCCGTTAGCGAAGCCAAGTCTCCTGCATGAAAAAAAGAGCGGTTGGCACACAGCTCAGCAGCGCGCCGCGCTATTGGTCATTTTCAGGTGACGTCATCCCGCAATGTAACGTCGCTCTTTGTTTCTTTAGGAGGAGGCTCGAATTTGATCAGAAGTCACGTCTGCAGACCGCTGCAGCCACGTCTTGCCTTGCTTCCCCTTTTTTTGGTGAAATGGTTCGCTCATACTGCACAATGTTGCTACCAGAATTTTTTTTTCTCTGCAATTCGAACGTAAAACGTCTGTACACAGTTTACCAGCAGTTTAGCTACCAATCAACAGCGATCACACAAACTCAAAATTTAAGGCGGACCCACTTAAGGTGGTCTGATAATATGGCGTGAAACACAACAACATAAAGTTGTTTTAAAATAATAATTAAAAAAGATTATTGAAATCAATTTTATTCACAACCATGAACTTTATTTTTAACATCTTCTTTTGCTGTTGATTTTTTTTTATCAGAAGGTTAACAATGATAAACTGCAGGCCTAACTTTTAATCTGTATATCAGTATCTGAATTTTAAAATAAAAAAAAATACTATCAATTTTATTGTCTTTCACTGCTGATATTTGCTTTTTTTTAAAATGGTATTTACTGGTTGTATTATTACAGTGGACCCTATTTTTTAACATCTTGCTTCTGTAAAAATGAATGTTTTTGTTTGCTTAAAAATCTACAGCTTTATACTGTGAATTCCAATGTGCACAACCCCAAAATATGTAGTTTTACTCAAATAATACCGTAAAATCTAAGTGTTTCAGACATTTTCAACATTACAATATTTAATTGTAAAATGTATGCATATTTTTTTGTTTTCACAGACAATATTTATAATTTCAACATTTTATTACAGTAAAAAACAAAGTTTTTTCCAGTCTCACAATTAACGGTTATTCAATCTATTTAATACAGTAAAAGGAAGTTTTTGGTTTTACGCTCCATTACCGTTGGAATTTGACGGTGTTTTGCTGTATATTTTACTGACTTTTGTTACAGTGTATGTGAGGGTGGGCCAAGACATCTGAGACAGCGACAAAGTGGTAATGTGTGCAGTAGGAATGAAAGCTAGTTGGGGATAGGATTATATCAGGGATTGGCTCTGAGCCCCTTTTTGTTTGCAATATGATGGACAGACGAGGTCAGTCTGTATCCATGGGCTGTAATGTTTGCAGAAATAACTGTGATCTGTAGAGAGAGTAGAGAGCAAGTAGAAAAGAAGTTGGAGAGGAGGAGGTATGCTCTGGAGAGAAGGAGAAAAATCAGTAAACGCAAGGCGGAGTATGTGTGTGGATGAGAGGGAGATAGGTGGAAGGGGGAAGATATAATGAAGGTAGATGAGTTTAAATACCTGGGGTCAAAGCTATAGACAGTGCACAAGAGAGATGTAGAAGAGTTCAGGCAGTGGAATGTCTGGAAATGAGTTTTAGAGGTGATTTATAATAGAAGAAGATTCACAAGATGGTAAAGAAACCTTATGTGATGTATGGTTTAGACTGTGGCACTGACAAAATAACTAGGGGCTGAGATGGAGGTAGTACAACTGAAGATGCTAAGATATTAAGTTTATTTGGAGTAACCAGAATGGACAAGATTAGAAATGAGGAGACATCTCAAAGTTTGGGAGGCTGACATGGATTGAAGATTGAAATGGTTTGAAGATGTGCAGGAGAGGGAAAGTGGGTATAATGGATGTTGAATAAGCAGCTGCTAGGCAGGAGGAAAATTTGAAGACTACAGAGAAGATTCATGGGTGTAATAAAGGAGGGAAAGAGGGGAAAGATGGAGGCAGATGATCCACTGTGGTGACCCCTAAAAGGAGGCAGGCAAATAAAGAAGAAGACACAGTAGGGCAAATCAGGAGAACAGAGAAAAGTTGGGAAAAATAAAGATAAGGTATAAGACACCATTCAAGAACAGATGTTGGATTCAAAATCATGGACCTTCTTGCTGTGAGGCAACAGTGCTAACTACTAGTCCACCATGCTGCCAATAGTGCACATTATTCCACCATGTGTAATAACTCTCATATATTAGTATGTGGCATGTAGGCATTTAATAACTTGTTCTAATAAAAATGCTTAGTGTGTTGCATCAGTCACAACCTGTAGATTTCTCACACTCAGAGACAGAGACTGTCCTTCTTTAAAACATGTATCATAGATGTTTTTGTGCAGGCATGTTTAAAAAAGAAAACACCCCCCCCCCCCCCCCCCCCCCGCACAATACCTACATTTTAACACCAAACAACGTTGAACAGTTGTACACGAAAGAGGGTGTGAATAAAAGAAATATGTAAATATGGATTTCCTCCAAGCTCTGTTTTAATAAGTTTGGGTCAAAGGATGATTCTGTTTACTTTAGAAAACAAAGACTTTTAGTTAGTTTATTTTTAGTTCAGTTTGCTATCAGTAATGAGGTACAAGTGTCCCATGTTTTGGCTGAATTACCAACTTTCCCTAGTATAACTCCTGAAGTAGCTAGTATACTAAGAACTTTTAAACAAGCAAAAATATCCTTCTGGTTCTGTGAAGTTGTGGCATTGATTGTGTTTTTTGATTCTCCTGTTAGAAGACCATTGTAGTATACTAAAGTCCTGAAAATGAAAAAGGAAATGATTTTCTTTCACACCGGTATGTAAAACCTCCAGTGTTAGCTTTTCTTCAGGTGATAAAAACCTGACATTCTCTAGCTGCTTTGATGTGGCAGTTATGTCATTTGAAAAGCAATGAAAGATTCCTGACTGACCTGCTGTGCGGTACTGTGTGTGCCTCTGATTCAGGTCTGTGGTTTGCATATTGAGTTGGAAACTCAACTGCAGAGCTGAATACCTCAGGATCCAGAATCCCAGGACTCATTTTCATACATGAAGGGAAGTAAGAAAGCAGTTCAGATGATGAGAATGTGTAACTGCATGATACCAGAAGAAATGTGGATCTTATTCTCAAAGCAAGCCATATTCTATTCAAAAAACATGAACAACACACACTGTTGGTTATAAATGTCTAATCCTAGCCAGTCATCTGAAAAGTGTTAGGGCTGTTATGTGAGCCAAGTGTTACTGCAATGCAAACTTCAGTACATGAGTAGTAAATTTAGGTCAGAATTATGGGTGATATAACAAGCTAACCAATTATAATTTACCCCAAATAGTTTATTAAAAAATAATTTTTTATTGACCGTGATGTCCCATTGGTTGATTTTCTTGAAGGACATTGGGCTAAAACAAGGAAATCTCTCAGCCGTCCGCGACCCGCCCCTCCCTTCCCTCTTTAACCAACGTTATCAAATTTTATGCAATAGTTGAATAGATGAAGACAGTCTGTGACAGGTCAAATCAACAAGACTGAAGACATATTAGGGTTAGCTTTTTTTTGCTTTTTTTGTGCTAATTAGGTATCAGCAGCTTTCCATAAGCTTCACCAGATCCAGGGCGTAGCACACACTTACAGACAAAAAAAAAAAGAGTAGTGACCTCCTCAGTTGCTTCTAAAACATTATGCATCATAAACATCATTACTGATTACTCTATAGAAGTGTTTCATGTTCTGACTAATTCAGTTTAGTTTTATTATTTATTTATTTATGGCTGGCCATGAGGTGCATGGCAATGAGTGGCCTGCCGTTAGACCATAGTGTTGAAAAAGAGCGCCGCAGGTTCGAGTCCCATGCTGCTCACCTGGCTCTGACAATTTATCTGGAGTCCATACAAGCCAAATCAAATCATCACAAGACTTCTGGCGCCTCTCAGCCTGTTTCAGCAGCTCTGCTCATTTCTGAGCTATACCTCATTTTCATCCTTCGACTATCTTAACCTTTTAACTCAAGTCATAGCTTTCTGATTCTGTTATCATGCACTGCCGTTCCGTGCTAGTTCTGGTCATTTTTCTCTGTTTTTTTCCACTTTTTTCACCCATGTTTGTTTACAGTAGGGATCAGCTGTTAGCATTGTACCCCGCAGGTATGCTGCTGGCGGACAGACCCGACATCCTCAGCGAGCTGAGGAGGAAAAGACGGGCGTGACGTGCCGGGAAGGAGCATCATCACCCGAGATGGAGACGATACAGACCATGATTCCATTTTCCATGATTACAGATCCCTTCTGTAATCATGGAAAATGTGAGATTGCTCCCTAATAAGATGGATGAGCTAATAGCACTAACCTGTTCACAGAGGGAGTACCGGCAGTGTAGCATCATGATGCTAACGGTGTCCTGGCTAGCACAGCTTTCTCCGGACACTGCTCACCTTCACCAAGTATGTAATATACCCAACCAAAGATAATAAAACACTGGACTTACTGTATGCCGACGCAAAAGAGGCATACAGTTCATCACCTCTCCATCCCCTGGGAAGATCTGATCAAAACCTGGTGCACCATGTCCCTGTGTATGAGCCCCAGGGAACCACCAGCCACCCGCACAGTGCAAAGATGGTCGGAAGAGAGCGAGGAGGCTCTTAAGGACTGTTTTGAGTCTACTGTGTGGGAGGTGCTTTGTGACGACCACGGGGAGGACATCAACAGTCTTGTGACCTGCATTACAGATTACAATAACCTCTGTTTGGATAACACCGTACCCACCAGGACCGTGCGGTATTTCTTCAACAACAAACCCTGGATTATCCCAGAAATTAATGTGCAAGAACTCAGGGCTGTGTGTTGGACAGGGTCATCTGCAGTACGGGGGCCCCACAGGGAACAATTCTGGCTCTGTTTCTCTGCACTGCAGACTTCTCCCAAAACTCCACCCAGTGCAGTTCTCTAACGACTCTGCAATAGTCAGCCATATCACTGATGGGGACGACCGGGAGTACAGAGAACTGACCCATGGCCTTGTGGACTGGTGCCAGCAGAACTACCTCCAGATCAACACTAGAAAAACCAAGGAGCTGGTGGTAGACTTCCACAGGCACAAACATCCTCCACTGCGACCACTGAACATCCAAGGTATGGACATTGAGGCTGTGGATAGCTACAGGTACCTTGGTGTTCATCTGAACAATAAACTGCACTGGACTCACAATTCAGATGCCCTCTACAGAAAAGGGCTGAGCAGGCTGTACCTGTTGTGGAGAGTCAGGTCTTTTGGAGAGAAGGGCTCATTCCTGAAGACCCTCTATGACTCTGTGGTTGCCTCAGCCATCCTTTACGGTGTGCTCTGCTGGGACAACAACATCTCTGCCAGGGGACAGGAAGGGAATGATCAGGCTGATCAGGAGGGCCAGCTCTGTTCTAGGATGCCCTCTGGACCCAGTGGAGGTGGTGAGTGACAGGAGAATGGTGGCTAAGCTGTCATACCTGTAGGACAACATCTCCCACCCCATGCAGGAGACTCTGACAGCACTGAGCAGCTCCTTCAGTGGCAGGCTGCGGCACCAGAGAGATTTCGCAGGTCTCTCCTTCCAACTGCTGTCAGACTCTACAACATGGTCTTTGCAGAGGACCACAAACGTGCAGACAGACACACACACATATATACACAATGGTAACTTTCGCCCTATCTCCCTGATGTGTGATAATACCTAGTGCAACTTTTCCAATATTACCAAGTGCAATTTTCCAAATATATATAACAAAGTATTTTATTTTAGTTTGTATAGTATTTTATCCTATTTTGTATTGTATGTCATTTTATCTTATTCTATTCTATTGTTTTTTTCTTAATTTTCACTGCTCTTAACTTGTACTGTTCACTTTCTGCCGTGACCAAAAAAATTTCCCACGTGTGGGACTAATAATATCTTATCTCATCTCATCTTATCTGATCTTATCTTATCTTTATATAGCACAAAATCAGAAGGACAGTTGCCTCAAGGTGCATTGTGAGGTAAAGACCCTACAACAAAGACCCTACAAAAACAAACAGTTTTTGTTTGGTCAAATGACCCCCCTGTGAGCAAGTACTTGGCAACTGTGGAAAGGAAAAGGAAAAACTCCTCAAAAGGAACTAGGCTAAGGGAGGGGCAACCTTGCTGGTGTGGATCAGTGAATCGATGTCTAATTTACCCAAGACAAGACATCAAGCATACAGCATACAGCTTAATGTCATCCATGTAAGGAGGTGGCTGACGATTGCTCCGTTCCATAGTCGGTATACTTGTTTACATACGCATATATTAGTGCTGTCAGCGTTAATCTCGTTAAAGTTAACACGGCAAATCTCTGTTAGTGAGTTAACGCAGATCGCCCCGTGCATGGGGCTGCCCAGCGCTAATGCGTTAAAGAGCTAACAGCGCTAACGCTGTTCTAAATGTTCTAGATTTACAGAGGGCTTTTTCCAGGCTAAATGAAGACCTAAATTAGTGAGATGCCATTTCCTCTCCAGCTTACAAGTTATCTGCTTTATGGTGTGCATTTGAGAGATATACCAGGAAGTCAGGTACTTCTGATTTGAGGCAGGAGCTGATGTAGAGTCTGATGTAAAATTGTTAATGAGATAATCAACCTCTGTGGGAGTAGAGCTAAGGCTGCTCTTCACTGTGTTGGCTCATGGCATTGAAGAACATAACAGTGGAGGAATTACATCCTTAAACTTAATTCTACTCTGATGAATTCTATTCCCCGCTGCCGTGTAATAAATCTAAATATTATTAGGAAATGATCAGTCAAAAGAGCGTTTTTAAGGAATACTGTTAAACAGTCAGTTTCTATGCCATATGTCAGATCTACAGTGTGATTAAAGTGGTAGGTGGGCTCTTTTACATTTAGAGAGAAACTAATTGAGTCTAATAACAGATTAAATGCCATTTTGAAGCTGTCATTTTTAGCATCTACATGGATGTTAAAATCACCCACAATAATTATTTTATCTGAACTGAGCACTAAATCAGATAAAAAGTCTGAGAAATTAGACAGAAACTCCCAGGTGGATGATGACTAACTTTTGAGTTTTCCAGCTAGGGGTGGACAAGGCTAAGAATCAGACTTTCAAATCAACTAAAACTCTGTCTTAGTCTTTGGCTGATTAATAAGTGTAGTGGAAGATTGTTGCCTGACTCTGTTCTTGGCCCGTGTTTCGAGAACTGTAACAGTATGACTCAGGGATTTAAACTAACATAATCATCTTGCTGTAACCAGGTTTCTGTAAGGCAGAGTAAATTAATACACTGACCAATTATTAATTCATGTAATAATAGGGAGAGACCTCATGTTTAACATTCACTGTTTTACTCTTTGGTGCTGTTGTGGACACTATATTGTTCTTGTGATTTTTCGTGCATATTTGTGTTTAAATTGTTTTTTGCTGACTTTTGGTTTGTTTTTTGGTGGTTTGGGAGCAGAGACAGTTTCTAAGGGGATGCAGTTTTGGGAGGATAACAGGAGGACAGAAGCTGCAGAGGGGTATGCAAGACTGGTACTCTCCTTTCTGGCCTCAAATCAGGTCCGTCATGTTTTTTTTTTTTTTGTAGGGGATAAATTTAGTCAGGTTTCTAGAAAGGAAAGCAACTCCATCAAAAGTAGGTAGGATTTATGCCATTTCTTCTAACAAGACCAGGTTTTCCCCAGAATGTTTTCCAATTATCTTTAAAGATGTATCTTTAATCATTTTTTGGACGCAACTCAAACAGCCAGCAATTTAAGGAGAACACATGGCTAAACATGTTTGGGCCGATTGGGGAGGGGACCAGAGAAAATTACAGACTCTGACGTTTTATCAAAGTTACACATGATTCAATATTAATTTTGGCAACCTCCGATTGACATAAACATTTAAAGTTAAGTTTTGACCATGTAAACTAACTAGCCAAAACTATGTCCAGTGAACATTTCTTCATTCATCCATTTTAATCTAATGGGAGAAAGAAGTCCGACATATTCACACACACACATATATATATTGTTGCGCCATTGGAGTGCTCATTTGAATTGCATTAATTGCTGGGTATTGCAGGATCCAGCAATTAATTAATTCCAGATTATGCATTTTATATAAGAACATTAGCAATGCAGTTAAATAATAATTTTGTGCTGTCATGTTCAGAACCATAAGTCAGCAGTAATCATAAATTACAAGCATCACTTTCTGTCTTCTGTCTTGCTTGTTGAGTGTACACAACCTCTGTTTTATTTGTAGACTTTAGAGAAAATGTCACGTTCTGTCAGTCCTCGCTGGTCAACCTGCCCTTTTTAAAAATGTTTTGTTATGTGATGTAGGGCTGGGCCATACCATACCGTTCACGGTAATACCGGTATAATGTTGGGCAATGATAAGAAGATGAAATATCGTGATAAAATATGGGTAAAACGCGCATGTGCAGTGGCGGCGACGGAGAATGAGAAGGGCGAAAGCGGATCGTTGAATGAAACAGATGAACCAGAACTGGTTTGTAAAAATGCTGCAACTCCAGTGGTGTGGAACTGGTTTAGCTTTCGTCCCTCAGATACACAACAAAGCACTATTTTTGGTAGAGCATGCTAGCGGGCCGTCGTATTACCGTGTTTTTTGGAAAATACGGCACACTTAAAATCAATCCATTGATTTTTCTGAAAATCGACAGTGCCCCTTATAATCCCGTGTGCCTTATGTATGAATTCTGGTTGTGTTTACTGACCTCGAAACGATTTCATGTGGTGCACGGCGCTCGAAAATCTGTCAAATGTTTTAGTACGACTTTGCTAAGCTACGAACCCGCACGCTTGATGGACTGTCGGAGCGTTACGGCTATCGTAGGCAGGAGCCTCGCGGAGTGATACGTACTGTGCTTCAACATAATATTACCGTATTGTGTGTGTATAACCTCTTTTTAAGTTTTGTGGATATTATACATGGTTATGCTGAGGATATGTCGGGCAATTTCCACTGGAAATGCCTTTTGCTTAAACTCACAGCAAGGAATTTGCATTTGCACTGTTACATTTTTATATTACTTTAATGCACATAAAAACAGCTGCTTGTTTAAGTGAAAATACATTGATGTTTTTTTTTTTGCACTAATAAAGTTGTGGAGTTGTAAAGTATTTTGTCTAGTGTCAATTATATCGTCAGTTATATCGCTATTGCAAATTTTCAAATGTATATTGTGATAAATATTTTTGGTCATATCGCCCTGCTCTAATCTGATGTTATGTTTTGTTATAGTTCTCTCCTAGCGTCCTTCTATGTGGGTACATTTGTATGTGCATGTGTGTGTGTGTCCAGCATGCTGGTTTACAGGCGAGGAGTTTGCACGCTGAAGCCAGCCACACCTGTCGCCCATTATCCTCATCAGCGGCCCCACTACTTAACACTGTGGCTAAACTTCAGTCGACGCTGGATTGTTGAGTGACACAGTCAGTACATCCCCAGCTCTGAGGTGAACCTGTCTTTTGCCCTTGTCTGTGAGAAACGTTTATCTAATCATCATGCCTTGTTTTGTCAGGAACCTGGGAAGGAGTGTTGCAGGAGCAGAGCACAGTTGTAAATATTGAGTGTTGGGATTTCACCTCTCTCACCATGGACCACGAGCACAGTGTCATGGCCCAGGTGAGTGCGGGAACGCCTCTGCATGCCGGTGATTCCACCTCAGGGCGGAGCCGCCGCACCTCCTTGTCATCACTTCACTATTAACTCACTTTGGTGAAGGCCACTAGAATCATGCACAAACCTAGTCTTAGTTATTCTTGTGCTAACATTGATTTTTGTCCTCACAGTAATCGTCTGGATGTCAGTGCTTCCAGCTGCTACACCTGCTGCTTAATCTGCTGGTCAACTCGCAGATCCTCCACAACTCTTTACCTGCCCGGCAGAGGCAGGATTCCTGGATTCACCTGTTCTCGCACCCGGACCACTTACCCCCCTCCACGCTTCGTGTTCACCTGCATTAAAATAAGACTGATTACAGTAACGGCTGGATCACCTCCTAAAACTGTTGCAGTGACTGTAAGGGTTCTTTTTCCTTGACTTCATCTCATGGTTCCTGCTCCAGATATTACCCGGTGTTGGGTTCCCCCCTTCGGTCCGCGACAACCCCAAGAATCTCTCATGGACCCCACTCCCCTGTTTACCCAGTGATAAACCAGTGTCTCGTGCTTTTTAGTTTAGGTTGCTTAGCCCGTTAGAGTCTGAAGCCTCTTTCACTGTGTGTCATTAAAGCGTTTGAATGTTGCCGTAGATTATTAATGTATTTTCGTTCATAGTACCTTTGTAGAAGTAATGTATGTTCATAGTATTGAGAGCCCGCTTACAGTATTTCTCCTTTTAAGAAGTCAAGTTGCACTTCCAGCGTACAACTTTAATCCCACCTTCTGTAACGTATTAAAGTTCTTTAGTTTAGTATCCTGTCTCACCTTCTCTTAGTTCATAGTGGATGTGTTTGGTGTGTTTTGCATCCTTGTGCATTTAGTCTTCTTTCGAATTCTCAGAGTTTCTGTGTCTCTGAGTGGTGTCCACACCTGAGTCCATATCCCTGTGTTTGGCCGCTTGGCCGTGACACACAGCACGGGAGTCAGAGTTACCATGGAAGGAGCCACAATTTTGAAACTGTTTCCATTTACTGTTCATTATTCACTGTAAATAAACTCACTGTTGCTAACCAG
The DNA here is from genome assembly GCF_036321145.2 of Pelmatolapia mariae. Classification (NCBI taxonomy): domain Eukaryota; kingdom Metazoa; phylum Chordata; class Actinopteri; order Cichliformes; family Cichlidae; genus Pelmatolapia; species Pelmatolapia mariae. Next base: position 33,618,865 of record NC_086235.1, read on the forward strand.
GAAGTCCTGCGTTTGGGTCCTGTTCTTGCCCTGAATCCGACAGAAAGTCTCAAAGTTATAATTCTGTTATAATAATAGAATTCCAGAACAACTTAAAAAGATATAAATATGTAGTGCAGCAATCCTGTAAATGAATGCCCCTTCAGACTCCTTCCCCTGATGGATACACAGGACATTACCACCATTTTTCCTAAATGCTGCTTAGGGGTGTTATTACTCCTGGGTGCATTGTCCATGTCACAGTCAGAGTATATCATTACTGTCAAGCATCAGCTGAGACCCGGTCAGGAACTGGCCAAGGATCCGCCATGGTTCTGTCAAAGACTCCTCAAAGTACCCAGCATCCTGTTTTCCCTGGTGCTTGTGACTGGGGAAGAACTAACTGTGACTAACTGCCAACTACTAGCTACGGGTTTTTAAAGGGTGCGAAGCTATGTCTCCAATTCAGGACTCCAAAACTGTAAACAGGCAACATTTATTACTAAAGGAGGCAGAGGAGTAGCTAAACACATAATACATATAATTAGCGGGTGATTCACCAATTCGGGGATTGTTCTTTGGATAAAGCATGTGAAGATCACACTGAAATAAGATGTTATCTGAAGTTTTTAATTTAATGGGCTACACAGATAAGCTACACAAAACACCACTGCCCACATAACAAAATTGGTATGGCCCGGATCTGGCCCACACAATGTGGGCCATGTGTAAGTTGTGTACAGCCACGGGCCAGTTGCAGACACACTGCTGGCCCAGAACAGTTTCAGCTCTGGCCCCAGATGTCAGCCTAATGTGTACCTTAATCAAGCCATGCAATAGCAACATGTGCCAGAACATGCAAAACAAACATGAAAAAACTCTGTTCAGACAGTGAATGGACTGATTCTTATATAGCACTTTTCTATTCTCCCAGATTACTGTTCTATACAACATGCTACATTAACCCAATCACACACTTTCTCTAAACTGAGTGCTTCCTAACTACATTCAAACACATTCACACTCTTGACATGCAGACTGGAGGGATCGAACCACTAACCTTCCGATCAGTAGGTGACCGGCTCCATCTCCTGAGCTACAGCCACCCACTGGTAACAATGAGTAAACCGTCACCAGGTTTTGGATAAAGTGTACACTCACAGACCTGTCAAACCTGCATTTGAAACGTTGGCTACCATAGCAGTATAGTATTGCAACATGGCATTTGGGTCTTCTAAATAAAATAGGAAAATAGGAACATAAATAGTGCCATCATTGCCAGACCTGGCCCACATCTGGCTGACATACACTCTGCCATGACACCAGTCAGTCAGAAGTGCCAGCTTGATGCCAGATTCGGGCCAGACCTGTTTTCTATGAGCCTGGGCCACATACACCAAACCACAATCGAGCCAGATATGGCATGCCATCACCTAGACCAGGGATGGGCAATCTCAGTCCACGAGGGCCAGTGTCCCTGCAGGTTTTAGATGTGTCCTCGAACCAACACAGCTGATTTAAATGGCTAAATTAGCTCCTCAACATGTCCTGAAGTTCTCCAGAGGCCTGGTAACAAACTAATCATGTGATTCAGGTGTGTTGACCCAAGGTGAGATCTAAAGCCTGCAGGGACAGCGGCCCTCGTGGACTGAGATTGCCCATCCCTGACCTAGACAGTGCCATCTATGCCAGACATACGTCTTATCATGCCAGAAGTCAGCCAGCAGTGCCGGCTTGATACCAGATCCGGGCCAGACCTGCTTGCTATGTGGGTGTTTGTTGGAACAGGAACAGGAAGTGATACTGAGAGCCAACACAAAGTGAGAGCTTCACCCAAAGGTCGAAAGAGAAAGAGGGTTGTATTAATTTTCCCTCAGTCAGTGATGAATAGTAAATAGAGGGCTTCTTCATAGAACAACAAACTTCTTTTCCAGGCTAAATAAAAATCATCTAAATGAGTGACACACCATTTCCTCCCCATCTGATGGGTTATTTGCTTTACGGTACACATTTGTGAGTTTTACCAATGAGTCAAGCACTTCTGACAGGCTGTCTTTTTCAAAGGAATTCTATTAATAAGATAATCAGCATCTGTGGGAGTGGAGTTTAGGTAGCTGCTCTGCCTCGTGCTAGCACATGGCATTGAAGAGGAAACCTTACTTCCTCAATGTCATGAGATTACCTGAGCTTGTTAGAACACTAATGTAAAAATTACCTGTGTCTAAATGACAGAATGGCATCTGTTCAATAGGCTGAGGAAGCCAACAATTTTACACTAAGCAAAACTGAAAAGGGTTTAGGAAAGCTCATTCACAAACCACGATGTCACAGTGATGATTCCTCTGACTGCAGCAGCAGTGTCCACCTCTTTAAAGCTGTACCTCCTTCTTCTTCCACAGCATGTCTTTCATCCTGTTTTCCTTCTCTCACCCCAACTGGTCGCAGCAGATGGCTGCCCCTCCCTGAGCCTGGTTCTGCCGGAGGTTTCTTCCTGTTAAATGGGAGTTTTTCCTTCTCACAGTTGCCAAAGTGCTTGCTCATCGGGGGTCATATGATTATTGGGTTTTTCTCTGTACCTATGAAGCGCCTTGAGGCGACTTTTGTTGTGATTTGGCGCTATATAAATAAAATTGAATTGAATTGAATTGAATTGAATTGAATTGAATTCTCCTTTCTCTAAAGATGCAGCCTCCTCTCCTCTCTCTGGACCTACAGACCCCTCCTCAAGGCTCTCTGGAGTAGCTGCACTTCCAATAAACCTATAAAGTTTTTTCATTTTCTCAATTATTGCCTTGTCCTGGTCAGGGAAATTATAGAGGAAGAGGCAATCAGACCTCCATAACTTCCTCCTTTTTTCATATTTCCCAAGCAGAAGAACGGGTCATAACTTCACTTTTTCCATTCACAGAGTTGAAGAGTGTACCAATTAGTTATTTCACAGAATAAAAACATATGTTTTCCAACCAGTTTGTCGGGGGGCTGGGTCTGTGACCCATCATTTTGAGTTTATTTTGTATTTTTGATTTCTTATGGTATATTGGAATAACGTTAAGTTCTTGTGTTATTTTTAGTTAGGGTTTAGTCTAGTCAATGTAATGATCCATGTCTCTTTATTTATGAGTCTTTGTCTTGTCCTCTGTTTTACTTTTAGTTATACCCTCGTCTTCCTTATCTGTTCCCATGTGTTTCTCTTTGTGTTCCGTGTCTCCTCAGTCTGTCATGCATTTCATGTTTGCATGTTTCCATGTCCCATTGGCTTGTGTTGTCATGTCTACGTCCCATTTTGTTTCCTGTTTTATTTTGAAAAGTCTTGTGTTTCCATGTTCAGTGTGTTTAGTTTTGCGTCCCCTGTGGCGTCATGTTCATTTGTGTCAGCTGTGTTTCCCAGGTGTTTCCACTTCCCTCATTACCCTTCAGCATATTTAAGTCCCCTGTCCCCCTCTGTTCAGTGTCGGTTCGTCTGTCTACCTCGCCTCATGTTTCCTGGAATTCATGTCATGTTTTGAAGTATCTGTTTTGGGTTGAACATGAGCCTGAACATGAGTTCAGGCTCAGGCTCATGTTCATGTTTAGGTTTACTTTCTTTCGTGTCTAGCTGTTTAGCTTCACCAGTTTAGGTCATAGTTTAGTTTTCACCATTGTTTCTTGTTCCTACGTTTTTCTAACAGCCATAATAAAATTCTTGCTTTATGTTAAACTTCTGTTCTGTCCCTCATGTTGTCTGCATTTGGGTCCGCCTTACAAACACACTGGGCATCCCGACCATAACACATTTGAGCCCATATGCATACATAGAAAGAAAGACACTTGATGTACATTAACATATTAATACTATATCAATTCATTGTCTGTTTATTGAATATTTTAGAGAACAACTGCAACTTACCATGACTTGCCATGACAAACTAACAAATGAATCTTATGCGTAAGCTCAATAAGAAAGATCTGTAATGACTCATCTGCCTGCTTTCCTGGGTCCTGTCAAACTCAATACTGACATTGTTACTCAAGTCCAATCATCTTCTTGTCAGCCTTCTTTGAGCTAGTCAGCCTCCACTCCACATGCTTTAAATCTCAGTGCTCTTTTGTCATTCGCCCTTTCAGACTTTCATTTGTGCAACCCACCTCTTCGTCATCTCTGTCTCACTTGAGTCACTTGGAACTCCATTCAAGCTTCCACATTCATCTTCACCACCAGCGTCTAGACTCCAGAATTCATATCCTAAAGCCTATCACAGCTGTAATTCTGGCATGATGGGTCGTCAGGGTGTGACTGCCTAATAGATTAATTAATTTCTCGATCTCAACAAATCATGTTCAATTCAATTCAACTTACTTATACAGTGCCAAATCACAACAACAGTTGCCTCAAGGCCCTTAATGTTCAGTTCTTCCAAATGATTTCTCCTTATTGAAATCATATAATGATAACAACAGGTAAAATACATGATATAAACTTTTACAACACATCACAAGATGTTGAAAGAGGCACAAGGAAAGGTCTCACTGTAAACTCTTTGTAAACAGTTATCATATTAACAACAATAATAGTAAGGGATCCAAACATATTAAATGGAGTGGTGAAGTGTTTTTCTACTCTAATGAGCACACATTGTGGTTTATACAGCATGGCTCATTCCTCCTTCACACACACATTCCTGTAAGCATGTTTTTTTTTCTATGTCTAAGTGCTTCCAATGAATCGGGAGCAACTTTCTAAACGTGCCAATTTTTTTTAAGTGTCCAGCACATCAACTGCAAGGAATAACTCTTAATTTGCTGCTATATATGTAAGGAAATACATTTCTGAAGGTGCTATTGACATGAAATTCTCACCAGCTGTTGGTGACAACTGATCCAATCCACACATGGAAGTCATGCAAATAAATTAAGTTATGTGCAATAATGAGACAGGTTTTACTATCACATGTAGTATGCATTTTATATAAGATACGATTAAAGATCAGACTGCTGTAGTCCATTCACACTTCTACTTTACTTGATTTAGAAAATTTTTAATTACATCCATCAAAATCTGAAGATTTATTAATGACCGTCTGCACTTAGCTCTTTATACTGCAGCTGTGCGACTGTGGCAGCACGAAAATGTATGAAAATCACTGCTCCCATATGAGTACTGCTCAATCATTGTAACCTTTTTGTTAATCTTACACCAGCTCTACAGCTCATGACAGTGTAATTACTGGTTCTCTGTTGGAAATGAACAAAAGTGTCTAACACCTGTGCTTAATATATTCACACACTCATTAGGTCTCAACATGGTAAAGTGATTATTAACACACATAGCACACACACACAGACACACACATAGCACACACACATATCTATATCTATCTATATATATATATATATATATATATATATATATGTATATATATATATATATATATATATGAGAGAGAGAGAGAGCACACACATAACAGGAAACGAATATGTTGCCCTCAGAAATATTCATAGATTCCAGGTTCCAGAAAATAGATTCCAGATTTAATGAGTTCAGCCAGCCTTACAAATGACCAGCATGATAAAAGTGGAAAAATGAATTAGTGAACAAAAAATTAGAAAACTGATAAAACAGAAATAATCAGCATCGCCAGCCCTTCTTTTTGGTGTTTTAAATCTACTGCCTGAGAAAGTTAGGAGATGGAACAAAGCGTAGCTTCCTATTAGACGAGACACAAAGTATGAGAGCACCAACCTAGGAAGCGATTTTACAACGACAGCTTCATAATGAGCTTTTCACAGTCTCAGTTGAGGTAGAGCTTGTCACTTAAAAACACTTAAAAAACAGATGGGTTTCTTTCTATCTGGAAGCAAGTTTTTAAACCCGGAAAGAACATCACAGATTAGGATGAGATGCTGAATAGCTGAAAAAAAAGAAGGTAGTGGGAGGGATAGAGAGGCAGAGGAAGAGAACTACAGCTTTCTTCAGGTTATATTTGGTGTCTCTGTGACAGCTTTGCTGCCTATTCTTGGATGGATCATTTACAAATGTCAGGTGCCACTGTTAAGAGAGAAGAAGCTGATGAAGAGAGCAACATCAGAGAAAGCTGCGATAAGCTGCACAGCCTGTTAGCATGTGAAAATCTTTTCTTGTTGTGATCAGCTGTAGCAAGCACAGCAGTTTTTCCAATACCATTTCTAATTTCTCTCCACACTGTGCTGCAAAACATTTGGTGTGTAAGATCTTAAATCCACAAGTTTGGGTAAACCCTGGGCAGGTCACCAGTTTGTCACAGGGCTAACACAGACAGAGTCTTTGGACTGTGGGGGAAAGCCAAATTTCCCAGAGAGAATCCACACAGACATGGGGAGAACATGCAAACTCACTGCATGAAGACCCCGGCCAGATGGTGGATTTGAACACAGGACTTTCTTTCTGTGAGGCAACAGAAGTCTTGTCATCATAAAGCACAATTCACGAATTGTGGCATCTGTCCAACGCAATCTAAATCTGGAGCTCTTTTTTCCTCAAAAGTATCAGCACTATCGATCTCTTTTATGACACGAGCTCTGTTTTTCTGTTTTAATCAATTCCTAGATAAACACTTTGGGTCTAGGGGGGGCCTTTACGAGTTTTTCAGCTCATAACGCAGATCAATAGGTGCAGTCAGATTAGATGAAGTCTCCAAGGCACAAACATTACTCCTCTTCATGTTTGTGCTCTACAGTTCTCTACATCTGTTAACATTAACATCACATAGACATATAAGCTTAAATTATGTGTGAGTTTATATACAAACACAGGCACAGGTTAGTGATTGTAACAAGGGTGTCAAAAGCACAAGCACTACAGTATATTGAACTAATGCAGTATTGAAACGCTTGTTTGATGTGTGCCTGTTGCTGGAGTTTCTTCACTGATACCTCTTTTCTGTCCTTCTGTCTGCACATTTCAACATCTGTGACTGTGCTTTGCTCTTTGATTTGGCTAAAATGATCAATAGTACCATCAATAAAGCCATCAATGTATTCTGCCCTCTACTGTGTGTTGGTACAATGTATGACCAAAAAGGTGTAGGAAGTGGCCTATCAAAAACCACAAAAAAATAATAAAAATAAAAAATACCCCCACAAAAAAACAAAACAAAACTATCAACCAACCAACCAGACTCTAAAGATGAACCTCCCCTTCATCTTCTTGCTCATGTGTGAACTGATATTAGTGTAGGTAAAATTACACCGAAGGGAAATGTTTAGTAAAAATAAACTTGTCTGTGGTGACTACCATCCTGCACCATTTCACAGGATTCTGCACGCCAGATTTGCCTGCCTGGCTGCCTTTGTTTCTTTGTTTTCTCTGTGAAAATACTGGAGGCTTACACTTTGACACACCAAATGAGATTTGAAGGTGAAAACCAGAATTGTCTAACAAGAAACAAACAAGATTAAGGCAACTTCAACCTCACAAAAAGCAATAGACTAAATACGGGGAATAAGGAACAGGTGAACTTAGCCAGACACTAAACCTTGGTTATACTTTCTGTAGCAGTGGGGGTAAATATTGTCATCAGGTGGTGAGTGTACAGATTCATGCGAACATTTGTGTGCTGTCAATGCAGCATTTACATGAAAAATGTATAATAGGATGCACCAACTATGCATTTACCCCAGGCAGTGAACTTCAAAAAAGCATACTAGTAATGACAACCCAGCTGTCATGTCTCCAGTTTTTCATATCCACAACAGAATATAATGGAGGCTTAACAATGGCAGGAAATGAGCAAAGGTGGGAAGTAAAAGCATAGAAATCTAACCTTCAAACTAAGCTAGTGTACCCTTAGTTATGGCACATACATTTATTTATTTATACTAGGTTTTGCAATATTCTTTTATTATTTTACACATTTGAGTTTACTGTATATTTAATTACTTTATTGTCACTTGCTTTATATTTCTATGTATAACATTTAAGTAATTTCTTATGGCATTTTGTAAGATCACTTTGGTTCCTGCCTAGTGTTTACTGTGGGACTGTTTATGGCGCAACGAGCCCTGTGCCATGTGTGTTGCAGAGTCAACAAAGTAAAGAGCTGAGTGCGCACTGTTCTGTTATGTTGCTGTTTATTATGGCAGATTATTGTTAAGATAAACTGCAGCCCGCAATACAGCCAAAGCCGAAAGACACCAGAACGCTACAGCAACAGGAAATCAGGGTAATACTAGGAAGTAACCATGTCACAAAGTGAGACAGTGGGAACACAGGAGACACAGAAAAGTGAAAACCCTTCAAAAGTACACAAGACTTAGGAATAAAATCAACATTAGTACAAAGACTTTGAGAAGATTGAGGTCCTAAAATTGTTCTTTTATTTGAGGCAACACCCGAGTTGGTATCGATACTATCAATATTTGGATTGATCTGCCCACCTCTACTAACCAGATTGTCACGGGTTGCCCTTGAGGATCCACACGCAGGACGCCTGAGTTGTGAGTTAACAATGAAAGTTTATTTACAGTTTCTTCACCTAGTGTATTTACAGGCTGTGCGGGGATAGTGCTATATACAGGACGTGAGGGGGCAGGGCTCCAGGGATCCGGGGAAAAGGGGAATCACACACACGCTCCACTCCGACCTCTCTGTCCACTAGTACCCAGTCGCTCCTTCCACACACCGCTCGAGGAAACACAGGGATGGGTCCGGGAAACGATCCAGCGCTGAACAGCAGACCTCTTCCCTCTTAAGTACCAGCTGGTCTTGATGAGGTCCAGGTGTTTCCAATACAGGGAGGCGTGGGCCGAGGGCGTGAACCCACCATGAGTTCCGCTCCTGCAAAACAGGAGAGAGAGAGAAACAGAGGTCCAGCTACAGAGGACTGGAACGATAGGGTTTTACTTGAGAAACATGAAACACATTACACCGTAAAAAAAAAATCCTAAAAAAACAGTAATATTCCGGCAGCTGGGGCGCCAAAATAATACCATAAAATAACAGAAAATAACTTTCTCATGAAAATACGGTTATTTTCAGTAATGACAATACAGTTTGTTGCCCTAATTTTACATGGGATTTTGCCTTTTTCAAGTGCTTTTAAACATTAAATTAGGTACATTTTAATGTGATCAAACAATGAAATTACCTATAAACAAGGTCAATGAATGCGGCAATATGAATAGTAATACTTAAATGTACAGAAATGTACAGTTAACAGTTGGTTTAAATAATAATGGATTGCATTCATATAGCGCTTTTTGAGACCCTCGAAGCGCTCTACAATTCCACTTTATAATTCCCCTCTGGCCATCACCAGTAGGTGGAAGGTGAAGTGTCTTGTCCAAGGACACAACGACCGAGAGTGTCCGAGCCGGGGCTCGAACCAGCAACCTTCTGATTACAAGGCAAACTGCCAGCTCTTGAGCCACGATCGCCCTAAATAACAATAATAATAATTATTTGATGTAAAAAAAGTTTATAAGAATCATTTTATTTTTTCCATAGCATTACATTTGAATTTAACAGTTCAATCTTTCAAATAACGGACAAATATTTGTGAAATTATGATACATTTGTGAATGTATTTTAACAATCTAAATATGCATATGTACAGACACATACATTTAAAAAACAAGAAAATTATGTTTTATTACATTTACAGTGATTTTACGTTGATTTACATTTGAAATGTAAAATCACAGTCTATTTATGTAAATTTAATGATATTCTAGAACAACAGTACAAAACTGTAAAATACACAGTAACATACTTTTATATTACAATTTTTTTTTTACAGTGTATGAATGCGCATGGTCCTGACAAGAGACTGACCTGGGCTCCTAAGGCAGTGCAGAACTCCCTTCAAACCCGTGAGGTGAACTGTGGGCCCCTGTCGGAGACTATTTCAGCTGGGATCCCGTGGAGGCGAAACACTTGGGTTGTCAGAAGCCGGGCAGTTTCCAGGGTGGTAGGTAGCTTGGAGAGAGCTACAAAGTGGACGGCTTTAGAGAAGCGATCTATGATAGTTAGAATGACTGTGTTACCTGATGACGGCGGAAGACCAGGGCTGGTTGAAGCAGTTTATTGGAGATGATACAAGTGCATACTGCCTGTAATGCAAGGCTGATTTCTATGCCAAACTGAGTGATGTGAAAAGACGGCGGAAGACCAGTGACGAAGTCAACCGCAATGTGGGACCATGGGCGGCTTGGCGTAGGTAGGTTATGAAGGAGGCCGGCGGCAGGTTTGTCGACTGTCTTATTCTGGGTGCAGGTTGGGCAGGCGGCAATGTATTCCTGGACGTCCTTGGCAAGAGTGGGCCACCAGGCGAACTGTTGAATGAAGGTGATAGTGTGATGAATGCCCGGGTGACAGGTGAGTTTGCCCCTGTGAGCCCATTGCAGCACTTGTGATCGAACAGACGTGGGAACAAAAAGTAATCCAGGGGGCCCGGTACCTGGATTCGGTTCCGCCCGCTGAGCCTCTCGTATGGCGGACTCAATTTCCCACAATAGAGCCCCGATCACACATGTGGGAGGGAGAATAGGAGACTCACGGGCCTGATCATCTGAGGCAGTGAATTTTGATTGCCAGTAGTTCACGATCTCCTACATCATAGTTCTGCTCTGCGGGGTGGAGCTAACCCCCCCTGCTGTTGAGACAGAACAGCTCCTACTCCTGCATCCGAGGCGTCCACCTCCACGACGAACTGCCGACTGAGATCCGGCTGCATGAGAATGGGGGCCGAGGCGAAGCGTTTCTTCAGATGTGCGAAGGCCTCCTGAGCTCGATCATCCCAGCTGAAGGGCACCTTGGGGGAAGTTAGACGTGTTAGAGGCAATGCAATCTTACTATAGTCACGAATGAACCTCCGGTAGAAGTTGGCGAAGCCTAGGAATCGTTGAAGCTGCTTCCGGTTGGGTGGAGTGGGCCAGTTCCCAACTGCTTGCACATTAGCTTGGTCGTCCTTTAGGTTGCCCCGTTCAATGATGTAACACAAAAAAAACACAGTACTCACATGAAACTCGCATTTCTCCCTCTTAACAAACAGGCGATTTTCAAGGAGGCGTTGCAGGACTTGTCTGATGTGGCGTACATGGTCAGAGAGAGAGCGGGAGAAGATGAGAATGTCGTCAAGGTATACAAATACAAAATGATTGATGAAATCCTGGAGCACATCATTGACTAGACCCTGAAAAACAGCGGGGGCGTTAGTGAGACCAAATGGCATGACCAAGTATTCAAAATGGCCCGTCCATGTTGAAGGCTGTTTTCCATTCGTCTCCTTCTCTAATCCTGACTAAGTGATAAGCGTTTCGCAGATCAAGCTTGGTAAAGGTGGTCGCCCCCTGCAGGAGTTCGAAAGCGGAGGATAAGTGGCAAAGGGTATTTATTCTTAACTGTGATGTTATTGAGGCCCTGGAAATCAATGCAAGGTCGAAGGCGTTTATCCTTCTTAGGATCAGGGGATGAAGATGGGCGAATTAGTCCAGTAGCCAGGGATTCATTAATGTACTTCTCCATGCAGTCGCATTCGGGTTGAGAAATACTGTACAAGCGACTAGTGGGAAGAGGTGCACCAGCGAGCAAATCAATACTACAATCGTACGGACGGTGAGGAGGGAGAGAGCGGGCTCGGTCTTTACAGAAAACTTGCTTGAGATCATGATACACCGACGGGATGGCTGAGAGGTCAGGAGGCTCGAGTGGTTGTGTGTTATTCAGTGTGTTCACGGAAAGAGTTGCGGCTCTTTAACAGGACATGTGACATCCCTCTCCCCACCCCAAAACCCTCTCTTCTTTCCGGTCGAGTACGGGGTTATGCTGACGCAACCATGGATACCCCAACACAAGTGGCGTGAGAGGGGCTTGAAAAACAAAAAACTGTAGCATCTTAGTGTGATTACCAGATAAGGTTAGGGACATGGGTTCAGTAATGTGAGTTATATCAGGAAGACGCTGACCATTTAAGGCGGTGACCTGTAGAGAGTGAGGCAATGCTTGTGTGTTAACTTTGAGTTTGAGTGACAAGGAGGCATCCATGAAGCTTTGCTCCGCCCCGGAGTCAATCAGCGCCTGAAGGGAGTGGGAGACAGAAAGAACAGTCCATTTAGCCGCTATCATGAAACGCGGAGGAGAACGTGAACTGGAGACCTCGCCCACCCATACTCTCCTCTCTACCAGCGGGCGCGATCTTTTGGCCATGCTGGGCAGGCAATGGCAATATGGCCCTTGTGGCCACAGTATAAACACTCACCGGCCCTCCATCGACGGGCTCGTTTTTACGGGAAATTTGAGAGCGTCCGATTTGTATGGGTTGCTCATGCTCGTCGTCGTGGTCCGCGTCCCGATGGCTATTTCCGCTTCCGCCGGAGGCTGCTTCCGCTCGCCCCAGGGACCTCTGGGAACTGTAGTTGCCTACTCGGCAACGCGCCCTCATGTGTTCATCTACCTTTACACATAATGTCATAACTTCCGACAGTTAGTTCTCTCATTACCAATTCACTCTTTAGTTCGTCACAAATATTGTTTAACAAGGTACTTATCAACGCAGGCTGCCCCCACCCAGTCTCCTCAGCCAGGGTCCAGAATTCCACGGAGAAGTCCGCCATACACCGTCTTCCCTGTTTTAAGTTCAGTAGACGATGACCCGCCGCCTCTGCTTCGGTGCCCCTTTCAAACACACTTTTAAACTTTGTGAGAAAATCAGGGTAAGAAATCTCCAGGTCAGATCGTAAAACCGCTTGAGCCCAGTTCAATGCTTGACCACGGAGTAACTGCACAAAAAAGGCAATCTTCTCCCCGTCGCTCTCATGTGTTCGCCGCAGTTGCCTGAACTGCAATGTAATCCGAGTTAGGAAACCCGCACACTTATGAAACTCACCAGAAAACGGCTCCGGTGACGGCAGAGATCGTTCCGGAGGCTCCACGGAAGTGGGGGTTGGTGGCGTGGAGGGTTCCGGAACCAGGAACTGTGGGGAAGCAGAGTGGGGTGGTGTAGCTGGACCTGGCAGTGGTATATGCTGAGCGAGGGCTTGGGTGAGTGCGAAGAACTGGTGATTTATGTGCTGTAGCATTTGCTCGTGTCGCTCCAACAAAGCTTCTGGAGAGGGGGCGGGTTGCTGAGCCGAGTCCGCTGGATCCATGGTCTGGCTGGATTGCTATTGTCACGGGTTGCCCTTGAGGATCCACACGCAGGACGCCTGAGTTGCGAGTTAACAATGAAAGTTTATTTACAGTTTCTTCACCTAGTGTATTTACAGGCTGTGCGAGGATAGTGCTATATACAAGACGTGAGGGGGCAGGGCTCCAGGGATCCGGGGAAAAGGGGAATCACACACACGCTCCACTCCGACCTCTCTCTCCACTAGTGCCCAGTCGCTCCTTCCACACACCGCTCGAGGAAACACAGGGATGGGTCCGGGAAATAAGAGTTTAACAACGATCCAGCGCTGAACAGCAGACCTCTTCCCTCTTAAGTACCAGCTGGTCTTGATGAGGTCCAGGTGTTTCCAATACAGGGAGGCGTGGGCCGAAGGTGTGAACCCACCATGAGTTCCGCCCCGACAAAACAGGAGAGAGAGAGAAACAAAGACAGAGAAAGAGAGAGCGAGAGATAGGAGTATAATGATCAGCGCCTTGCTGATCCCCCAGGCCCTGACACAGATACTTAATTTTGATGGCATTACCTTGGCCTATAGTAACATTGTGAGGAACCTTGGAGTCATTTTTGACCAGGCTATGTCCTTCAGTGCATATATTAAACAAATATGTAGGCCTTCTCCCATTTCTGAAATATCTTTCTATAATTAGAAATATCCTGTCTCAGAGTGACGCTGAAAAACTAGTTCATGCATTTATTACTTCTAGGCTGGACTACTGTAATTCATTATTATCAGGATGTCCTAAAAACTCCCTGAAGAGCCTTCAGTTAATCCAAACTGCTGCAGCAAGAGTACTGATGGGGACTAGAAAGAGAGAGCAGATTTCTCCTCCTATACTGGTTTCTCTTCATTGGCTTCCTGTTAAATCCAGAATTAAATATAAAATTCTTCATCTCACATACAAGGTCTTGAATATCAGGCCCTATTTTATCTAGAAGTCATTTTAGCACTGTATCACCTCAATAGAGCACTTTGCTATCAGACTTACTTGTGGTTATTAGGATATTTAAAATTAGAATGGGAGGCAGAGCCTTCAGCTTTTAGGCTCCCAGCTTGGATTCAGGAGACAGACAACCTTTCTACTTTTAAGATTAGGGTTAAGACTTTCTTTTTTGACAAAAGCTGTAGTTAGGGCTGGATCAGGTGAGCCATTCAGGCTCATCCTTAGTTATGATGAAATAAATACCATGTGTTTATGCACCACTCTGCATTTAATTATGAGTTTTTTAAATGGTGAATTTACATTTTCCCCATCCAAGCACCACAAAGTTCTTTACTTTTACTTAGACTTTCCCACATTTTTTTCTTATTAATAAAACTAAAAATAAATGCAGTGTAATGGAATTGTAAGTAAATAATTTATCACTGAAAACAAAACTTTTGGTTGCCTCAGTGCTTTTTCAATCTAATATCTGTTCTGTGTGCAGACATATCTAAATGTCCAGTGAGAGGTTAAGCTCTTTGAAAACTGCTAAAGCAAACAGCTGCAACGTCTGCAGTGTCTTCTTTCCTGGAAAGGCTTCCCAGGGATGTTACCAGCAGTTCCTTTTACCAAGCTTAAACACAAAGAAAAAAAAATTCTAACTTTGATTTTCTTTCTCTGTTGATGAAACACAACATGAACATGTCTTCCAATGCATTTAACTACATGCTTTCTTTTACACGCTCTCTTACTTGAATATGCAGCTAGTGTTTTTACAATGAACTGCTTGTATTCTCATATTTTAAACAGTGAGGTTTCCTTCTTAATTATTTTAAGGAAAATGTACAGTGTATGAGCTCAGGGTGCTAGATTAAGTTCGATCTTATAATATTTAAATAAATTGACTAAAATACAATGTTTACTGTCACAAATGAGTCAAATTCATCTACTGCTCCTCAGACAGCTCCCTTAATGGCCACTGATTATGTGTATAATCCCAAAAAGTAGAGAGCTTGGACAGAGCTGATTTTGGGATAACTTAACTTTGGAATACCGAGAAAGGCTTTGCAAACATTTGTGGTTTTCCATCCATCCATTTTCTGGCTTTTTTCTAGGTCAGGGGCTCCATTAATTGCAAAAACCACTCTTTTTAATCACTCAAGACAAGACACAAGAAAAAGAATGATTGGGACTGTGAGGAGTGTCCGATATGAGGAAAGCAATAACCAAGAACAAGCCTTTAATTATGGTAGAGCCAAAGAGTTCAAAATAAGAAAGAGATAATGAGGGAACGTGAAACTTAAATCCAAAAACACACATAAGGAACATTAACACATGGGGACAAACATAAGAGCAAAAATAGGGCACCACAACAGGAGCTCAAGGGAGTGTCAGACACCTTGAAAAATGGAAAAATGACAGTATATACACAGAGGATGGATTACCCATTGAGACACAGTTTGGAAACAGGGTGCATGTTAAGACAACAGCAGGTGAAAACAATAATGGTGGTGCAGACAATCGCAAAAATACATTAGTCATCCCGTACTTACTTTTTGCATTCACAGCAGTTTTGTGTGAAGGCATCAGGGATAGTTGTTGCAGGATTTAGAAAAAAAATGACAACCTGATACAAAGTTTCAAATAAGAAATACTCCGAGTGAGGTCATGTTAAGATTTGTGTCTCTGAGCCCCTGAAACACCAAAACCTCATCAACAATCACTGTTGATGGAACAGTCAGATTCATGGGCCTGTTGCTTGCTCACCTGATAGAACTGCTGCCTCCCCCTCCTTACCTGCTGACTCACATAATGCCTGATCATTATCTCAATTATAACCCGGAAGAGGTCTGTGAAGAGGTTCCCTAAATGCATCATTGGAGAGAATGACTGACCTACTGCTCCTTAAAACATGTTGAGGTGTTGCTGTGACAACAGTGTAATGCTGAAAATACTGTAACATTGGGAAGTGTTATATAGGGCTGGTGTGATGGATAAATTGGATAAATATATTGGCTTACTTCAAAGGGAATTTTTTAAACTGCTGAGAAAGGCCCAAAGCAAGATGATTCAAACCAGGAAGCTTCTTGCTGCGAAGCCACAGTGGAAACTACTGGATCACCATGACCTGACAATGTCACAAAAATTTGATAGCTTCAAAAAAAATTAATATTAAAAATGATGTCACTGGTGTGGACATCTGTGTAAAATCCGGTAAAATCCCTGTCCTAAAACCAGACTGGTGGGTTGTGAACTGTGAGCCCTGCCCCAGAAGGGCATCCACCATTCTCAGGCAATCTCAGTTTGTAAGACAGGGATTAAGACTGAAACTAAGCAACCTCCGTCCACACTGTCAGAAACAGAATGGGGGAGTGACCCTTGTGAGACACAAGAGCACGCTTTATTTCCTGCTTCATGCTGTGAACCACTGCTCAAATAGGCAAGGTTCATTAATATGGTAAAATGGGTCAAAGTCCTCCATCGTTACAACTAAAGTAAATTTTTATAAACTGAGGGCACTGTGGCCGTATCTGCAAATGATGATTCAGATAGTCGTCATTAACAGCGTGTCATGCCACTGCAACGTTCAGGTCCCAAACTTGGAATTACTTTCCTTTTTCTTGGTAACAAAATGCCAGTATGATATACATTTTGATATCATGATGCTATTGAAGTTTTTTGTTGCAAACTTTACTTCAAACCAAAAGTCTGATTACATTGTGGCAGCAATTTTTCAGAGAGTGCCTGAAAAAGAAAAACAGCTATGTTTAACAATGGAAACTAAAATACATGAAATATCATTTTGTGTCGTGTGCAATGCAGAATATTACTGCTGTTGCATATATTTTCATCAGTTTGGAAACTTTACTTTATATTGCTGACTATGTATTTCTAAAATTTGTAGGGCTATAATTAGCATACAGTCCATAAGACCCAACATGAGCCTTTTCCACACAGATCACAATAAATCTTTATATTTGTCTTTGTAAATCTTCAATGAAAGGTTTAATAAAGGTTTTCATGCAACAGTAATGAGTAAAACGTAGTTATAACAATGCCCAACTTGTATAAAAATGAACAGTGTACAATGTTGCAACAATTGTAACATTGAGCTCTATTAATTAACAGAGGTTAGAATTAGGGATGTGTGCGACTAGCTGACTAGCCAACTAATTGTCGTTGTCGTCACTAGTCGGTACCAGACATACTACTTACTACAGACTTACAGACTTACTTATTTTAGTTGTTAAAATTTTAATTGATGCTCAATGCTGATAAATGATTGTGTCCTAAATGTTATGCAGTCATCTGACACCAGATGGCGCGTGGTTGTTAAGAAACGCCATAGATCCGTTAATTTCGACCTCAGCCCTTTACGCAGGCTTTTCCTGGCGACTAATTTCTTAGTTGACTAAAGGAGGAAAAAAATTTAGACAAATCGACTAGTCTAAGACAAAGAAACTCTCAGATATTAAGTTAAATTAGAGAAACATTTAATGGACATTGTCAAAAACTAATAAAAACTTATTTGAAACCATTAATCACATGTCGCTTAACTGTGCCGCACCTTGCATCGTGCATTATGAGCATTGCATGTTATACTCCAAACAAGACAATGAAGAAGAAAACACTTAAAATAAACCAATGTTAGATATGATATAAAAACATGTTACTACAAAAAATGTTCATATATGTTTAAAATATGACAAAAATAATCTGGAAAAACAAATAAATTGTGACTGAAAAGTGTGGCTCATTGTACCATGAATTATCAGTGATGCAGTAAATCATCCAGTCATTTTCATCTGCTTATCTGAGATCAGGGGGAGGTAGCATCCTAACCAGGGAAACCCAGACCTCCCTCTCGCCACCTCCTCCAGCTTATCTGGAGCCAGGCCAGCTGATTGCTGTAATCTCTCTCTTTAGTCTTCCCTGCAGCTTCATCCAAGAAGGACATGCCTGGCCCACCTTGGCCATGGGGCAACCATCTCAACTGCTCCTTTCAGTGGGAAGGAGTAGCGGCTCTACTCTGAGCCACTATTTAACAATTAATTGACAAGTTGCACACATCACAAGTCTTTACCTTACAATATAAAGCACTATTGGTGACTGTGGTCTCCACAGTCACCAATAGTGCACCTTAGGGATTCTGTAACACCGTAGAGGAGACATCATGGATGTACAGCTAGCAAATGTGCAGCAAATGCGTGATGCATAGGGACCCTTATGCTTGCTATAATTTACTATGCTGAGGGGTGCTGTTATGTAAAACTATTCATATCAGACAAGACCAAACAGCGATTTCAGAGAGATATTAACTTCTATAATGTAAATGCAATATTTAGGTAAATATATAAGACTATTACTAATTATGAAAATGATCAAATAAAACAGAAAAAAATTGTATATAAATCAAAAGAAAAGAAAAAGAAAAAGGAAAGTCCAAATAGGAGACTTATGAGAAATGTATCAGTTTCTGCTGCAAAGCCTGGAGGAGGTCACTGTAGGTCAAATGCTGAGATGTGAATGCATATGTATCAACTTCACACTGTTCTTCCACTTGCGGAATGTGGGCATATGTTCCATCAAATGTTATTTTTATGCTCACTTGTTATTTTTAAATTGGAATAGAGGAGCTCAGGGTGAGTCCTCAATTCTCAGTCCTCAATCTGAGCTACTGGAATATGCATAAAGTGAAAGTCCAAAATAGTTTTACTGTGCAAAATCAAAAACACTTTCCCTACACTGCCTTGTAAAGTTTGCTAAAGTTAAAGTTGTGCTTTAGGTATTTAAAGGTCAGTATATCTAATGACATCACTGTGTGCATGGAAGCCCATCATTATACTGAACCCCACCTGTCTTAACCTCCTAAGACCCGAACTCTTCCACAGCATGCATTTTTAATTTCTCTTTGATATTTGGGCATATTGGGGCCCGATGAATGTAAAAACAAAGAATTTCCAGATTTTTTTTTTTATCTTATTTTTATCCAAATGAGGATATTCATTTAAAATTTTGATAGAACAGTACCAGTATAATGTCCTCGTAAGTGGATATCAGGCCCATGTAGAGCAAAATTGAGTATTTTGGTCAAAATAACCAAAAATGTGATGTCCACATATGTGGATGGCAGGTCCTAGGAGGTTAATGTATTATTTAGGGCTTCAGGGAATGTTTTTCACAGATGTTCATTTTTAGTTCCCGAAAGGCTTTTACAGGATACATCGTTAGTAACTTTAAAAAAATGAACTGGTTGCACAAGAGTTAATTTATTTTTAACTTTCTTTCACACAGGGTCAAAATTATACATACAGGGTCTAGCTAAAATATACTCACAATGCAGGCCAATGCAGGTAATTTCTATACAAAACTTAAAATAAGGATGAAAAAAAAAGTGTTTTTCATATTTTTTTTTTTCCGAACCACAAAACTGTTTAGCCGAGGTAGGTCTCCCTGACAGAAGTTGTTTCCCCTGCACTGGGAGCACACGCTGGGCTGTCCAAATCACGGACAAACAGTATCCCACATTTTTCATTTTTAGTTCACAAACACTTCTTATAACGACTAACTGCTCTACTAACTGCCCAGCGAATGCGACGCAGGGGAAACAAATTTTGTCCAGTGCTGCCAACTTAGCGACTTTGTTATATTTAGCGAGTTTTCAGACCCCCTTAGTGACTTTTTTTCTAAAAGCACCTAGCGACAAATCTGGCGACTTTTGCTGGTGTTATTGGAGACTTATGATCACTTTTTGACATGAAACCACGTATCGCTCTTACTGTCAACAAAGCAGCCGGTGCTTCCGTGGGCACATTGCCCATGCCAAAGCGTTCACAGGCGGTGGATAGTCCTCACGCAGCAGTCGCCCCCAGCAGCTGTCAGAGCAGGAGATGTTCACCCTTACGCGTACAAACTGCAAATGAATCGCACATGAGCGAATCCGCTGCTCCCGGCCTGGGGAGCAGGGGTAAATGTTCATTTTTCTTTGTCTAAACTAAATCAGTGCACTAAGACATCATTCCAACACAGTCACTTACTCATTTCCTCCATTGTGTGTGTGCCTCTCTGTGACATAAGCTAAACATCTAGCTAGCTAGCTCATCATGTCTCAGTCTAAACTGTACACTCAAAAATACAGGAAAGAGTGGGAATCAAACCCTGAATTTAAGGGCTGGTTGAAGCAGTTTATTGGAGATGATACAAGTGCATACTGCCTGTAATGCAAGGCTGATTTCTATGCCAAACTGAGTGATGTGAAAAAACACATGCTAACACAAAAACATACTCAAAAGGCAAAGCCTTATAACAGTTCCACCCAAATGAAACTGCCGTTTCTTACTAAAAAAACTGACTCTTCAAAAAAGGCCGAAGCCACCATGGCATTAGCTATCGCTGAACACTGTTCCATGCTGGCATGTGATCATATTGGAGACGCATGTAGAGCTGCTTTCTCAGACTCCACTGCTGCCACCCATTTCAAAATGCACAGGACAAAGTGCACAGAAATGATTAATGGCGTTCTGGCACCATACTTTCTGAAAAAGTTGGTTGCAGATGTGGGTGATCAGCGTTTCAGCCTCCTCCTCGATGAGTCCACAGATTTAAGTGTTTCTAAGTACCTGGGGTTTGTCATAAGGTACTTTAGTGACACCAAGCAGACAATTGTGTCCACTTTTCTAGGGCTTGTTGAGTTGGAGGGAGGAGATGCCAGATCTATAGCTCGTGTTGTTGTGGCTTTCCTTGAGAAGTGTTGTCTTAAAAAATACAAACTCTTGGGGATAGGAACCGACAATGCATCTGTGATGACAGGGATTAACAATGGGGTCCATAAAGTGCTGAAGGAGGAGTATGTGGGACCAGTGGGATGAGCTTAGGCTGCATTTTGCAGTCACTAAGTCACTAAGTCCAGTGAACACTACTACATGGCTGAAGTTTTATACTCCATGTACAATGACCCTCAAAATATCTTGTACATGACTTTTCTGAAGTCAGTGCTGGGAGAGGTACTGTTAGGTTG
Source organism: Pelmatolapia mariae (assembly GCF_036321145.2). Lineage (NCBI taxonomy): Eukaryota > Metazoa > Chordata > Actinopteri > Cichliformes > Cichlidae > Pelmatolapia > Pelmatolapia mariae. Next base: position 33,639,903 of record NC_086235.1, read on the forward strand.
AAATTGTTAAATGTTGTCTTGGTTCAAACTGTATGATCAAAAACATTCCTTTGTTTCTGGTGGGGGAGGCTGTAGTGTTGGCTAGGAAACAGGTGAGGAGCGTTCAGCTCCAAGAGCCTGGTTCCGACCAGCCTCCCTTGGTAGCAAGTAAAACCCGGTTCCGTCATTGTCTTGCTTTCTTCATGAGTGATGAGTCTCTGAACTAGCGGGCCTGTGGAAGCGCAGACCCAACAGGTACAGACCGCCATCAAGGCTTTTGAAGGAGAACAGGTAGATCCTCTTAAACTACTTTACAGCTTGGTTAGCCTGATCAAGTCTGTGAGCAGCAGGGTGCTGAATCCACTGGCAAATGTTGATGTACTCAAAGAACCAAAAGGGATACATCAGTTCCAAACCATACCTTGGTTACCTTTTTGAGTCCAAAGCAGCTGAGTTGCACCTTACGCCTGAGGATGAAAAAAATGTCAGAAAGCGGTGTGTAGCCTTCACCATATCCCTCACTAATGAGTTGAAGGTGAGACTGCCAGACAATATTGAAGCATTGCAGTACATGTCAGTTTTCAATGTGGAGAAAACTCTAAAGCACAACAAGAGCCCTGAAGAAATAGAAAAAACCATCCATCTTAGTAAATGGAATGAGACAAAAAACACAATGGACTTCTGGAGTGAGATTTGGACAGTGTTGGGGAGTAACGGAATACATGTACCACTGTTACGTATTTAAAATACAAAATATGAGTAACTGTATTCCATTACAGTTACCGTTTAAAAGGGTGGTATTCAGAATACAGTTACTTTGTTGAAATGAATGGATTACATGGCGGTCTTTTCCTGTTTCATATATTAGGCTATGCTCTCTCTATTTTTGGTAATTCCACGCCGGTGGAAACCCAAGCAAAACACGCATTAAGTGGCTCTAATGCCCGTGTCTCAATCTCGCGGCGCATGTCACCTCTATTTGCGGCTTTTCAGTCTATTTGCCGACACGAACCCGACGTATTAGCCAGAGGTCCCTTTACTACGGTTCAGAGCCGCAGACCTGTTTTATATACGCGCGGAATAGTTTTCTATACGAGATCGCTGCAAAAAGTGCAGCCTTACCTAATGTCCACCTACTGTTACTCATTTTATATCAAAATTTAAAAATCTAGTTGGTATTGGTATGGTGAGTAGCCTTCAGTAATAGTAATAAATCACACAGCAATAGTACATTCATGTAGTTGTAAAAAGCATGATAATATATTAAGTAATCCAAAGTATTCAGAATACGTTACACTCATTGAGTAACGTAACGGAATACGTTACAAAATACATTTTAGGGCATGTAATCTGTAATCTGTAGTGGAATACATTTTAAAAGTAACCTTCCCAACACTGGATTTGGAAGTACAGGGATGCAGCTGATATCAACCCATTTCAAGAACTTGCCATGGCTGCTGTGTCTATGTTGTCCTTGCCACACTCAAATGCTGAAGTTGAGAGAGTATTCAGCCAGATGAGTGTGGAAAAAGCAAACTTAGAAATCGGATGTCCTTGCAGAGCCTTAACTCCATCCTGTACATCCGATATGGACTGAAGCTGTCTGGTGAGGCTTGCTATGAGCACCAGCTGCTTGATAATGTTTAGCAGCTTCTTGGCACATCAGCTGCTTACTCATTTAAGTCAAGTGCTACAGTTGCTGAACCTGCAGTAGAGAAACTTGACGAAAATGAGGATGACCCACTCTTTCTGTGAGCCAGCACAGCCTGGATGTCTGAAAAACAAACAAAAAAACCCCCAATCAGCCTGAATTAGGACCAGACTAGACCCCATCACTTTTTCGCATTGCCACTGTTTATTTCTACTGTCTGTTTTTGGTCCATTTAGATTGCTAATGTAGTTTGTTAACAACATTGTGGCTAAAAATGTTCCTCTTTTATCCTTATTCTTGTGTGGTTTAAAACTACTTAAAAAGCAAAAAAAATACTCACTTTATGTCTCTTCCATGATGTTATTTCTCTCTCCTACACCGTAGTTTACAAACATGACCAATTATGCAAATTAGGCAATGATGTCATTTAGCGCCTTCTAGCGACTTTTAGGGCAGCCAATAGCGATTTTCCTTACTGAGGCGTTGGCAACACTGATTTTGTCAGGGAGACCCACCTTGGCACAACACCTGGTTTGGCAGCATGCAGCGAGGCTCCAAACGCTTTCAGTATGAACTCCAGACCGCCGACAGGTCTCGCACACAACAGCCGCTCTATCACATGACACCATACTGCTCCGACGTGCTAAGGTCACTACCTGGATTACGCCATGTCGCAGGTTTTGTGAGGTTCTTTTGTGATATTTAATGGATCGGATTAGATTTTTTTTTCTTAGGTCAGGATCGGCCCGATACTGATACTGCATATCAGATCGGTCCAGCCCTAATTTTCAGCAGGTAATCTCTTTTCTCACTTGGACCTTGGCAGCAGTAAAAGCCAGAGGACAATGGTCTTAGATTCTATGAGGAAAACCAGCAGTGACTGTTTTAAGTTATAGTACTGTTATTATTTTCTTTTCTGCCAACACTAATGATTATGACAGGTTTACTTTCAATTTACTACTGTTGTTTGCCTCTGTCTTTATTCATCAGTTCTTAATAACAAGACTAATAACAAGACTAAGGCAGTGCAAACACATTAATAGTTATATTCACCATCACTCGTAGTACAATGTTTGCATCAGAGAAGAATTCAACATTTGGGCACTGAAATTCTAAACTCAAGTTTCTCATCATTCATCTTCATCAGTAAGGCAGGTAAAGACCTCTGCATATCCAAATATCACTTCAATAAGATCTGAATATGCAGATGCAAATGTTAATTGTGTTATACTCTTAATTAAAATGCACTGTAATGCACTTTGTATGGTTATTCTGATTGTGCTGTATACATTATTATAATCAGATCCTTTATTAGAAAAATCCTTGTATTAAAAAACCCATTTCAATTATATTTTAAAAACTGTTCTTTAAAGCTATTTATCATCAGATGTTACTAAGCTGACATGTAGTTATTTCATTTATGTCCCTCAACTTGGGTCCATATTGCTATCTTGTGAAGTAGGTCAACACTGTGATGGACGATACCACCAGGGGTCACGCTATGGAAAGGAATAATGTAATCAGATTTAAAGACCTTGCTGTAAAATTACAGAGATACTGCTGAGCAAGAAGATTTTGCAAACACTCCTACATTTCTGTTCAGTATCTTGCGCAAGGACACTTTGGCATGTAGACTGGAGCAGCCAGGAAGTGGACCACCAATCTTCCAATTAGCAGACGGCCTTCTTTACCTCTCGAGCCACAGGTGACACACTGTAGGAGCTGGAGCTTCCATTTACCTCTTATCTCTCAAATTTTTTAAAATGGGTTATAAAACCAACAAAATACATTCACGTTCATAACTAAACAGCAGAGGTGGTTACTGTAAATTTGTGTATATTTACCTCCTGATCTAGTAAGGCAGCATATCATTACACAATCAGCTTTTGGAATGCACCTGGTATTCACACTTCCTGTAAGTGAGGGGGAGCTCAGACTGCAGGTGTACAGGTGGAATCCCTGATCACAATCAGGCTCTTTTGTTTCTGTATCTGCTATGCTAGGCTAGCACTATTGCAGCGGACTGCTCTATTTTACCACAGACATGCTCTAGTCTGAATTTTCCTCTTAATTTAAGTGACATTACATGGATTAAAAAACTGTTTACTTTCCTCAAATTGAGCAATTTTTCCAACTAGGCTGGCATAATATGTGGAATCGAACTGGCATGAGATAAGAATTTGTAAAAAAGCAATATTGAAAACACGGCTGATAAAAGTGTGGGAATCACAGAAAGTCAGCATGCAGCATATCATGTTGAAAATAAAGAGTTGTTGTGTCAGAGCAAATTGTCCAACACATTCTTGCAGCACTTTTTAGAATACTTGAGAAATATAATCTACTGTTTGCCCCAGAATAATTTAAAGACCATGACTGTTGCACTTGTGAAATGCACTTTCATTTAAAATATGTTAGGTTCAAAGTCCTGGTAACAATAAATATATGAGTACAATAAGAAAAAAAAAACATATAGATTTCAGATTTAGACCTGGGTTGACCCAGTCAAGTGGAGCAACATGTAACACAGTCTGTGCAGGAAGAAAGACTGCTGATGCTAACACTACTACTGACATAATGTGTGTTTGCAATTCACAAAGTGCCCACATTTCAGTAGTATTATTGAAGAATGAGGAATAGTTTTAAATGGAGCTTTAAAATGAGCAACGAGATAGCATTAAAATGTCATTTTAAACTTTATTTCTTTGAACTCTAAGAATCACTGAGCTCTACCTCTCATTTGCAGTAATACTGAATATTTATAACGCCATTAAAAGATACAACCAAATAATAAAATTGATGCAATAACACCGTCCTCCTATCTCTATATCTATCTTGATATAAAGAAATAGACTGTATAAAGAGATTTAAAGAGTACGTGGCTCCTAGTGTTTCTTGCCTGGCACACCAATCCTGATTGGATTCAGTCATCACTCACTTCCGGTATTATATGCATCAGCTCATCCTCTCACTCTCAGCTAGATTGTTCTGTCTGCTTGTGTTGTAGTATTGCTCTGGCTTCCAAGTTTGCTCATTTGATTTCTTTTACATGCTGATGACTATTATTTGCACAAGGCTTCTCTTTCTTTCTTTTCTCCATTGTGCTCATGCTCACCCAGGACTGAAGTGTTTCCTCATGGCTTTGTTTGCACCACTTCTAGTTTGCATATTCTTGAACTTTAAAAAAACAAAATTGTTAAATGTTCTCCTCGTGTTACATATTTCATTTGGGTCCACTGTTACAGTGAATCTGAAAAAAGGGAAACACACTGAACAATTAAAGATACATGATGAAAAGGGAACAATATAAATAGGGATAAAAGATTAGGATGCATGAGGCCAAGACCAATTTCCCATTATGTTTTTATAGAACCATCTTTTAGCAGCCAAGTGCAGCGATTGTCAGTTCATAAAAAAGCATGCATTGCCTTCACCTTTTAGACATAGAAGCCTGTAAGTCTGTGACAGAGATGAGCTAATGTTCGTTGCTAAAGTAGCTCTTTTTATTTGGTATCAGAACAGCAGCATGGTGCCAGTCCTAACAGAAAGAAAAATAGTACAAGCCATTTAACCGCAACAGCAGACAATGCTACTTTACAGGAATATTTATCCTCTGGGACTACATTGTTGTTTTTCATTCTTGTTTATGCTGGACTCTTTTGAAATATTCTTGACTCCAGTAATAAAATTACAGCACTTTGTAAGACCAAGAAAAATTAAAAATGGGACCCAATTAAACTTAAACTTGTCTTTTGCCTGGTAACTGAGTCTGTGCAGACATTTTTTTTCAAGTTGTGTGGATAAAATGTAATTATTAAAGCAATGTATTATGGTCTTTAGGCCAATGGGAGGTAGACAACCTTGATGGGAAATCAAAGAGAAATATTAAGACACAAACAGAGAGAGAGAGGTGTTTTAAATTTGGCAGGTGGTGGTGGCGATCGGATCACTTTGACGTTTCATTGAGAAACTCGGGTTAAATGGATTAAGTGCTTGCTTTCCAAAACACAGAATGGTTCAGTGGCACCCTACAATGATCATCCTGTTAGAATTTAAGCTTATTTATGAGTAATTGCACACTTAAACATGTTTTTTGAGCTTTATTTGAACAATAGGACATTATTGTGATGAAACACATCAGTGCTAGTGTTAATATATACACTGGCAATAGATTCCTGTAGAAATATAGCTCAACACACCATGTGCGGTTTTAATTCTTACTGAACCTTGCAAACCAGTGATGACACAAGCCTCTACTATCTGAGTTTACTTTTTTCTTATAATGCAGTGATGTAACTATCTAGTTTAAATAATAAACTCTGCAACTCTTGCAAACAGTTCTCAGTCACAGCCAGTGAAAAGTGCACTGCTGTCTTTCGTACACTTGAAATGCAAGTAAAATGTATTATCGAATTAAATAGAGAATGTTCAGAGAGATCCACATCTCTTCTGGTGACACGCACTTACACATTGTCATCATCTGAACTGCTTTCTGAAGTGTTGTCATACATCTCTGCATCATCTTTATCGTCAAGCCCCCTCAGTGGTTCTGCGTGAGTCCTGGGATTCTGGAAGATCCTGAGGTATTCAGCTGCATCTGCAGTTTAGCTTCTAGCTCAGTGTGCACCGCAGACCTGAATCCCGGGCTTTTGGTCACACACAACACCGCACAGCAGGTCAGTCAGGAATCTTTCACACAATAAAAGTGCCAAATGACACCAACTAAAGAAAATCAGGTTTCTTAGTCTGGACACACACACACACACACACACACACACACACACACACACACACACACACACACACACATATGTCTGGTTTGCTATCCTCGTGGGGACATCCCATTGACATAATGCTTTCCCTAGCCCCTTACCCTAACCCTAACCATTAAAAATGAATGCCTAACCCTGACCCTTACCCTAAACCTAACCATAACCTAATTGTAACCCTGACAGTAAAACCGCATTTTGAGTGTGAAAATTGCTTTCAACCCCGAGGGGACCTGGATTTTGGTCCCCACGGTGCAGAAAGTCCCCACCAGGATAGTAAAAGTCAGATTTTGGTCCCCACCAGGATAGTACGAACCCGTACACACACACACACACACACACACACACACACACACACACCGCCCTGCTGTGATCACCTCAAATACAAATACAGATAATAGCGTCACATTAAGAACATGCCACTAACCTTATTTGCAAAATGAAAAAAGTGGTGGCAATCTGTTCAACCTCCTCTCTCAAGGTGAAAGCTGCTCTGAGGTGGCTCCCACCTCTGCACAATCTAAAACAGAATGAATGCAATGCACCTGAATTAGCAAAATTATAGTCTAAAACACCTGATATGTAAAAGCATTCCAGTTTAGTCAATGTTAAATTGAACTTTTGAACCCTTAACCCTGATCAGTAACTTTGTTTTTGAGGTAACATCTGTAAACGTAATGTTGCATGATTTCAATGACAGGTGAAAACAGAATCAGGCTATTACAGGTCCCTCACAAATTTCACAAGTATCAAGGTGGTTTAAGGGGGTCTGTTGAATACCAAGCATCTCTTTGGCACCTCAGCCTTGCGTGACCTCTGGGCTCCCATCGATCATCAAATCGTCCCTCTAGAGCAGCTGACTAGGAGTTGACGCTGGTGAGTTAGAATAATAAATCAGGTGCAGACTCACACATGGTGAGACCTGGAGAAATGGATCCTGAGAGGAATGGCGGATATGTTTTGGATCCAAGTAGAAGGAGCTAAATCTCTGTGCCACCAGGGATTTTAGAGACGGTGGCAAATTATCTAGCGTCAATTAAAAGGCCCTGTCATTTCTTCTGTACACAGTGATCGCTCTTAGCTAAAGTATGTGACACAGACTTGATTTTGTCCTTTCCTTGGAAGGACTATTTTTTTAAAATCCTCTTCTGATATATAGTGGATTGGGAAAATGTATCACTTTAATTTCATTTTCAGATAATTGATGGCTAATTTGTGAACGGATTGGAAAAATAAATACTCACTGAAGTGCAGCCAGGAAAAGTCTGCTCCCTTCAAATGATGAACCTGCTGTCTGGAGGCATTGCAGTCTGTCAATTTGTATTCTGTAGAAGTGCCTGATTGAAGAATTTGCTTCACTTGTGTAAGGTTGCTAATCAAAAGAGTTCAAGTGATATATCAAATAAAAATGTAACTAATTTCTAAATGACTGCAGACTAGCATTCGTTATGTAACACTGTTAATCAAATCCTTTTTATACTTTACTGTGAATTACTGCAAAAAAATGTTCAGTCTCTCCAAGTGTGTTATGCTGAAAATAACATGCACTCTCTTTTCAGTTGCTATATAGCCACCATTGATATGTTAATATGTATTCAGAACATTCATATTTTGAATTGGCATATTTTTTGTCAACTATTTTTAATTTAATTCCATTTAAATTCAGGTTAATGTATATAATGCCAATTCACAACCCTTATGAGGAAACACTTTGTGGCAGTGGGAAGGAAAAACTATCTTCTAACAGGAAGAACCAGGCTCAAGGAGGGGCAGTCATCTGTCACAACTGGTTGGCAATCATGAAAAAGAAGAAAGAGAAGAAAAGAAAAAGCTCAGTAAATCAAGTGTGTTTGCACATGTTTATATGCATTTTAAAAACTGCAAACAAAATACAAACTCCCACCCCCAGCCAGTCGTGGCAAAATGGCTGCCCTGACTGGTTGACGTTGGGCGGAGGCTTGGTTCTGCCATTTAAAAGGTACCTGTTCTTGTGTGTGCAAAGAATGAAAGGATGAGCAATCCCAGAGCCCCAGATAATGACTTCTAGTAGACCACTGGTGAGAATGTCTTTAATCTAACTATTAGAAATAGTGTATTGTACTATACTGTCATGCAGCAAGTGTCAAAAATATACTAAAAACAGACTCTAACTCAGGCCTAGGCAGCGAATAATTAGTGCAAACTGAGAATCTTTATTATGCACAAGCAGCACAGATTTTGAAACACTGAAGTATTTACATGGTGAAAGTTTCTGGCAGAGAGAACAACAGAGGAGGGTGAGTCTCTGGAGCATCACTATCCAGGATGAACAAAAAATCCATGATTACATCAGGAAGATGTAAACAACTGATAATGTGTTTAATGAATACCTCAGACAGCAGAAAAAAAAGAGCAAGAATAGGAGCCGTCATGGAAGGTCCCTTTACACCATCTACTACCAGCAGGTAGAAGAAATGGCTGACCTTGAGAAATCCTACCCGTGGCTGTAGAAAGCTGGGCTGAAAGACAGCACAGAGGCACTAATCATAGCAGCACAGGAACAAGCTCTGAGCACAGGATCCATGGAGACTGGGGTCTATCACATCAGGCAAGATGTAATGTAGGATGCAGGGTCTGCAAAGAAGTGTGCCCCCGAGACAACAGCACATAATAGCAGGATACAAGATGCTAGCAGGCACTGTAGGGTATACATGGAATGCCATAGCTAAGTGGCTGGCATAGTATACAGGAACATCTATGCTGACTATGGCCTGGAAATCCCAAAAGTCAAAATGGTTCCAAGGGTGGTTGAGAATGATTAAGCTAATGTGGCAGCACGAGGTGGGGAAGAATGGATACTCTTCACAATTTAATAGAAAACCGACAACACCAGCCTGGGAATTTCACCCAGAAAATACTGGATTGAGATGATGCAGTCTCCAAGAAGGCACTTAGGTCAAATCAAACTCAAAGTAATGTCAGTACTTCCAAGCTTTTAACGCTACATGGTCGTACTGTCTCCTGCACTCCAAATTATCTATTGTTGATCTGCACACATCTGTTGCTCCCACGGACATCACACACTCGTATGTCATTGTCATGAGACAAACAAAATCATGGTTTAGTAACGCAGTAACGCAGCAGTAATCTAATTACTTTATTGCAATAGTAATCCCTTACTTTCCTCATTACTTGAAAAAAGTAATCGGATTACACGTTACTGCTAGTGATGGGATTTCCAGCTCTTTTTAGAGAACCGGCTCTTTCGGCTCGGCTCACTAAAAAGAGCCGGCTCTTTCGGCTCCCAACCGGCTCTTCAGGTTGTTTTGTTGCTTTAATTAATTTATTATTAACAACAATATAAAATTATGCACAAAAGGAATTACTAATGTAAAAAAAAAAAAAAAAAAAAAAAAAAAAAAGGTGGTTTGATTTATATATGTTTATATATAAATCTACGGTGGCCCCTAGAGACAAAGCACGTACATACTCCAAAACACATTTCTAGCATTAACTGAACTTCCAAAACAGAGCTACCTAGATCACTTAAATTACACAATTGAAAGCATATGTGTATGGTTTGTGTATTTATACACAAGCACTCATATATATTCAAATAATTTTAAAAAATGTTTATTTACCTGTTACTACCACACACCAAATCCGGTCATTGGTACTTCCTGGCTTGTGTAGCCACTAGGTAACAAAAGCTCAACACTGGGCCTAGCATCCTGGAGCACTTCGGTTGTGTTTTGTACGTGCTTCTGAGTTTTTACGTGTTTTGGAGTTTGTATGTGTTTTGTCTCTAGCGGCCACCGTAAATATACTTTTATTTATTCACTCCACATAAAATGTAATAAATAAATCATATAATACAAAAACCAACTATTTACATTTCAACTTTTAACTATTTAAATTTTCAGCTTTTTCCTTTTAAACAAATTTAAAGTGAAACAACACAAAACACTACAAACCACAACACAATTAAATATAAATTAAAATATGAAAACAAAAAGAAGATGAATATTCTCTGTCATATGGGCCTGCATGAATAAACTTTCTGAATCCTTTATCATCTGCAACTGAAAATAGTTGTGGATGATTACTATACCTTTCTAATGTGACGTTGTTGTCCCTGGCTCTCTTTCTCTCTTTTCCTCCCGCTCTGTTCCTGTGCTACTGCCGCCCCTCCCCCCTCTTCCCAGCGCAAAGCCCAAGGCTCCCGTGCGGAGTGAAGCGGAAAAAAGTGCGAGAGAGAGGGTGAGAGAAAGAAAAAAAACAAACAAACCGGGGAGTCGGCTCGCATCGTTCACTTCAAAGAGTCGGCTCTAAGAGCCGTTTTGTTTGCGACCGACACATCACTAGTTACTGCCCGTCTCTGCTTGACATAGAAAATAAATGTAACTCGTTCTCATGACCACTACTAAAAAATTCAATCGATTCTATTTCAACTCAAAGACTGTATGTCTCTCCTTAATAATATTTCTTCTTGTGTTGTTTTTTGCTTTTACTGACAACCATGAAACTAGGTCTGATTTTCAGTCCCAAACACACAGCAGCAGTGTCATTGTGGCTATAAAAATGTTAACACCATCATTTGTCACAAGGCTGTCAGCTGAAATTATTTACAATGCGTTTCTCCTTAGGCTGTTGTCTCTTGCTACTTTGCCTCTGCAACACTTGACAGTCCTCAACACTTTTTCCTTCCATGTTGGATGCAAACACGCTAAGCGCTTTGGGTTATGCTCACCCTTGAACTCTTGAGGTGGCAGCTCTCATATTCTCTTTGAAACTAAATCCTGTCCCCGGCCCTCGACATCAAAAAAAAGAGGCAAGAGACCAAGAGGAGGCGGCGGCGGTGGTAGGGGTGCTAATTAAAGGCATGGATTATTTATTTGCTTCATGGTGGCATTTTGCTTTTTTTGCCAAACAGCTGCTGTGGGCTGAGCACTGCCCTAGCTTGGCTGCCTGCCTTACATTGGTTGTATTGTAGACACATATGGTCATACACACAAGTCCTCCTGCTCACAGATGCCATCACTGCACCAGTATTTCCCCAAGAATTAGTATTCCTGTCAGGGTGAAAAAGCCTCTAAAGGGTGCTCTGTATGCAGGTAAACAGAACAGGCATTCCATGTTTGAAAAATGTAAGTAATATTTTCAAAATGAATGGGGGTGTGTCTGGAAAAGGCAGCCTCTTGTATGTATTTGCTTTTTCCTCTGATTTAACACTCGCTCAGTCAAGCTGTCAAAATGTGCCAGGTGCCTCGAGTGAATGATGTAATAATTACTTATTGTCATGGTAACACTAACAAATTATGATTTGAGTTTTCCAACTGCAAGTTGCATTTAGGTCACTTGACCGGGGATTACTCTTAGCACCATGTGTTACATATCTGTGTGGTCAAGATGGAATAAAAAAAACATCCAATCTGTGTCACATGTGAGGGGATTGAGAACTGGACCATTTTGAGCTCCAATGTGACTGTTGCACAAAAGACTTTAGAGATAACACTAATAAAATTCTTGTAGGTGGGTTGTTAGGAGAGCTGCTGCAGAGTTGTATTAATGCTTGTAGGAGGGAGCACCAACTGCATCAAGACAGCAATAAAACAGGGTCAAAATGACAACAAGATTGAGTCTGTCTCCTCTTAGTTTTCAACTCAACTGGCTCGAGTTTGCATTTGCTTGGAATCCGTTTGTGATGCAGCTACATCAGAGGTCCTGTGCTTTCTAGAAACCAGGGGTGGACTTGCTGTCAGCGGACCTCACAGAATCCACACATCAGGCTCAACTCTCAACTACACACTCTGCAAATTTATAATTTATACATTTATAAACAAAGACATGGATAGATTATTTCATTACCAATGATCAGGATTATACCAAATAATACAAAGCGCGTGTGTTTCTGAAAACAGTATGGCAGTTCGGATAAATGACATGAGGCTCCAGAAGAATCAATATGTCTATGATATGAGGGTGAACTCATGTTAGAAATTGCTGGGGAGTGTATGTAAGGCCCTAGAGACATTCCGCACAGGATTTATTCAGAGAAGAGCTGCCACAAACTGCTCCTCCATATAAAGTGTTATGAAGAAGTTTTTCATCACTTCTTGATTTCTTTTTTTTAAATTTTTATATTTGTCACTCACATTTCTGAAATTAATCAAATTAATTAATCAAATTAATTTTAATCATAATCAAAGTGTCATGATTAGGCTGTGTGCAGGCAGGATGAGGACCCAAACGCAAACTCACGGGAAAACAGGACTGAACTCAAAATACAGCTTTATTGCTGACAGAAGATAAAGGCGACACAAAATAATATGAAACTAAACTGGGAAGTTCTAAAGGAACTGACTCACGAGGAAACACACGGAGGGGCACACAGTCATGAGGGAGACGCGGACATAAATACACAGAGGGTTAACGAGGGAAGTAGGAGCACACGGGGAACACAGGTGACACTGATAATTATAACAAGACACGGCAGGAGTAAACAACACTGACGGGAGACTGTCAAAGTAAAACAGGAAGTGCGCAGAGGTGCAGACAGGAGGAGAGAGAGAGAACAGACATAACGGGCTGGGGAAAACATTGAATGAAACACAAGGAGGGGAAATGAGGGCTCACAGATACACAGAGGGGCACACAGGGGGTAAAAGTCACAAGGGGAAATCAAATAAGGAACAACTTAACAGAGCAACCCAGGAACCATGGCCTAAATACAGAACAAAATACAAAAATACATGAAAACTAAGAATGCTGGGCCAACATGGCCCAGGATCATGACACAAAGATAACCTAACTGAATACTGTTTTTAAATGATGGTTTTATTTATTAAGGGCATCCAAGCCTACCCGGCCCTATGGGAAAAAATAATTGCCCTAATTATTCCAATATTTTTTCTTTGGGAGTGCAAAGAACACAACAGGATACGACAGCACTGTTGGGCGACCAGCATGTTGGCTTTGAGTGACATGAGGTTGAACAAAACACTTTTTTAAAGTACTGTATAAGAATTTCTTTTATTTGTGTATTAATCACATTATTTTATTTTTTATTTTTGCATACCAGGTTTTTGTAGCAGAAATGGTATAAAAATGCTGTTTGAAAGTTCAAAGCATTCTCCAAGGACTAAATGTTGCATCTGCTGAAAATGCTGCTTCCTACTACCTAAAATCATTCAGAAATCTCTTTGGAGTTACACATTATTGGACATTTGCTGAGCAGCTGGGCAGTGCTGAGCCATGAAACCAAATCCTGACCACTCCTTATCAGACATACAGGATCAATAATCCCAACACAGAAATCTGACTTATGTTTGGATGTCAGTCACACACAGAAGAGGATCAATCTTATTGGAAGTGTAGGCAAAAAAAAATTCTTCCTATGAGAAACAGAGTCTGGAGATGCAGAGCTGGTGTTATAGTTTGAAGTCTTTTTGAAATCAAATCAAATATTAAAGTGTTAGCTCCTGTGCCATTGTATTCTAACAGCACTCAGAACTTGATTCAAATGAGAAAAAAATTACTATTCTTCTCTAATGAAGGATTACGAGTCTGTTTTAGCTGCTCTAATATGAAGCATTGTTTTTTTGTTTTTCTACACATGACTCTTGCTGCTCTGCTCCTCTCTGGCTTCATCATCTCATTAAGAACTCTCTTATACCTGCCCTAAAACTCCCCGTCTGCTTTCCTCCAGGGAACCTCTGGAACTTTGCCGACCCAGTGCTCGTTCCTCATTCAGGGCACATGCTGAAAAAAAAGTAAGGTCACTCGACTTACACTTTTCTCACCTCCTGGAATGGACAATAACATATCCTCTCCTCTGGCAGAACCTCTTTGAACTTGCCAGAGCTCTATCGCTTACCTTCAAACCCATAAATTACTTAGTCTCAATAAACACTGTGTTACTGATACACACATACACACAGAGTAGGCCACTGGCATACGAAGACTGACAATATGGAACTGCTGCAATCCTACTAATACATGTGGGAATCATAAATGAGTAAAAAGCCAATATCCACACTGACCAAGAAGCAGCTGATTGTGCAGAAGCTTCAGTAAAAGATGGCTACTACCAAAGCTGGTGCCAGTATGGAAATAATGAGTCAGCTCCAGCAACCTCTTACAGCAAGAAGCAGTCAACATCACAAAGTCAGAGGCAACAATAACTTTCTGGAATGAAGAGCTGATCAGCACTCGGCCAGTAGATGTACATTCACACTTGTGCATCCAATTCTTTTTGTAGTAATTAAAGATGTATGCTGCACAATCATTTCCCCCTGGAAAAAGCACAATTTAAAGAAATCTTTTAAAACCCAAATTTACCATGATATTTATATATATGATGAGTGCATGTAAACTATGTATGTATCGATATTACTGACAATGCTTCTTGTGTTTTTGTGAGTTCATGTAGTGAACACAGTGAGGGTTTTTTTTCTGGTTCTTATAACATGGTGTAATGTAAACGAAATTAGCCATTTTTTAAGAACACTGAGAATCATTATTCAAAAAAGATTAACCGATAGGCTTTAAGAGGGAAAGATTGGGAAAAGCTCTTTCTTGGATCCTGCTTTTATATATACAGCCAGATAATTATGCTAACTTGTACCCATAATTTGTCATTTGATCTCCCGGAGCATATAATCAGATTCAATCTGATGTTGCACCAGTATCTTTTCTCCTCGTTGATCTGTCCTCCTCTCCTGGAGAAGAGGTGAGTCACTCAAAAACAATGGAGATGCCAGCAGCACAGTCTCACATGCCATTTCATAAATACAGTGCCAGGAGTGCTCTTGGAAGGCCTTGTCTGAAAAATGTAAATTTTCTTTCGAGGAATGTACTTTTTTAGTTGTTTATTTTTTTGTGAAGCTGCGCTTTGTGTTTACCACCAATTCCACTGTGGCTACAGGCTAACAATAAAAGCAGTGACACTGCTGGTCCAGGGCTGGACAGGCTTTTGTTGCAGAAACACTGGATTAATGAATTAATGAGCTGGTGTAAATTTGCAGCTCAGCAGTTGTATAGAGTAAATTTGCCCCCACATCGAAGCTACAAGCAGTATCTCTGCTTGTGCATTGTGTTTTCTGTCCAAGATTATTGTGGGTCCTACAGTACCATATTAGAGACAGAATAAGACAAAGTTCTATGAGCAAACACTGAGAAGCAGTAGGGAGAAAAAGAGCTCTCTTAGCAGAAAAGACCCATGGCAGAACCAGGCTCAGGCCAAGGCAGCCATCTGTGATGAAAACTTAGAGGATCAGGGGAAAAAGAAGTAATTAAAAGTAATGACAAAAATGACCCCCCTCCCAAACACACACACACACACACACAAAAGTGGCATACACGGGGACAATTGTTGGAGGAATGGAGAATTGTTCAGTGCATTACGGAAGGTCTGTCAGAACCTTGGACTTTATTGCAGCTATAAGCTTTATCAAAAAGCAAATTAAGCTAGTTTATAAAGCCACAGGAGATGTGTACAGACATAGCAAGAACGAGCTCAATGTTAAATTCAAACAGATTAAAATGAGCTGGCTCACATTAATTATTTACAGTTTAGAAATTGAAACAGTTCATGGTCCCGTACCTGAGCTAGTTTCTGTTCATTTTGGTTTCCTTTTGTGCTTGTGGTAGTCTGAGCTGTTCTTTCAGTTGATCGTCCTCTTGCCATCCATGCAGCCCAGAGTTATTGCCACTTCCCGCACTAAATGAATTACCACACAGTAGGGACGTTTCCACGGACAGGGCAGGCTGACGATTGGGAGCACTGGGACATTTCCCAGTAGTTTCAGGGTTATTTTGGTCCGCTGTGAACATTCAACTTAATCTGCAAGCAGTTTATGGACCCCACAAAATCCTGAAATAAGCTGTGATTCTCTCTGCCACTGATTGACTCTATCTCTGCAGTCTCCATGGGGTGCAGGTGCACAAAGATCCTCATAAACATGCACAGCATTTCTATCTGTCTCTCTTTGTCTTTTAGAAAAGCAGGCAGTATGAACCAGTGTTGTTAACAATATTGGACGATATTGAAGGAAAGAGACCAGCTCAGTCCAAAAAACATCCATAATCTGTTATACACTGATGTAGCCATAATCAGTCTCATCGAAAATGTATGTTTTTGATACTTTTGTTACTTTTGCTTTTGATATTTTAGTTTAAGTTTGAACTCATTGTATATCACATTGTAATCATTTTATATATCTGGCTTTGTGCATTTGTATGTGCTGTCATTGACATTTTCCTAGTGAATTTTTACTAGTGCACCCACAGGCGTAATTGGCGTAATTGGTGGCAATTGCAGGGTTGCTGTCAGAAGTTGACATATTTTTTTTCTGATTGTGTTTTATTTATTTATGTTCATTATTATCACCCTACAAAACTGTGCTGTAGACCAATCCCAACAATAAGAACTGCGCCTTATACCAATTCCTACAAATAATGCACACGGGCCCTCACTGTGCAGACAACAATGAGCAACATGGACGCAATGCACTTCAATAGAGTGTTTCCAGTATATTAACACCAATGTAAAATATAAAAATCTCAGATCTCCATGTAATAAAAACAGTTATTTTTTGGTCCTCTGTCCGAACTTACTCTGCAGTGATCAGTCTCACTGAGAGATCTTTGAAAACTAGCTAGTGATGGACACTTCCAGGAATGAGAAGCTGGGCTGATGACCCGTCGATTTCCAGGTTCAACGTGGTGAATAACGATCTACAGGCTCCTGGTGCAGAGCAAACGACAGCCTAATCAATGACAGAGGGATGACAGCTGTCAAGGGTGGACACGGATGGGCACTGGACAGTATAACACTTCTAGCCACTGTAGTAAGAGGGCACCACCAAGCTTGAGATTCGGTCATGCGGGGTTGTGTTTGTGATGTTGCATAGGCATGTGTATGATAATTTTCCTATTATGAAAAGTCAGAAATGGCATAAATTTTAAAAGTCTGGTTTCATAAAGCTTTGAAATTAAACTGTCATATCATGTTATTGACACATATCATGAAAATTGGTTTGTTTTTATTTTTCTTCTTGGTTGTAGACACTCCTCTTTCTTGCATTATAACTCTAATTCCCTTGCTAAAAATATTTGATTAAGAGATTAATGACTTAATATATGTTTGCGTGTGTAGCAACAAACCATGCAGTCATTCGTAACTGTTTTTTTTTGTATGTGTATGTGTGTTTATATGTAGCACGGGGGAAATATAAGAACTAAGGTAGAAAGAAACAGTTATGACTTGATGCTGTTTTAGTTGTTCAAGCGGATATTCTTCCATGTTTTAATGGAAAATTAAAGTTAAAACTTTCATCATTGTGTGTCAACATGTAAAAGTCTCTTTTTTTCTTGAATAAAGCCAAGAAAAAAGTATTCACAGCACTGTGACAATCTCCCATACAGTAAATTGGTTTGCTATATGAACATTGCTGTCTGTTGGCTCATTGTTTTTCTTGTTGGTAATAGGGAACTGAACAGTTTGCACCGCTGCCAGAACTTACCACGTGAACTGAGCTGTGCTGCTGTTTACGGTCCATCACATGCAGGGAGCACACTTCACTGTTTACTCTCTCGCCACTTTCTTTAGTGGCAAACACTAAAATACACGAGTGTGTTAAATATGATTTGCTTTCTTTATTTCTAGCTGTTTCTTGTACAAACCTGCAGTTGACCCACTTTTATCAGGCCCCAGGGCATTTACTGTTATAGGCCTATTACAGCACTCTACATCAAAGTTTGATGAGCATTTGATCAATAAGGATTTGAATGCAGAATCCAGTGCTTCCTGATTTTTAGCGACTCTTTGCAGGCAACATTCATTTTTCACAGTTCATTTGAGGTAAAATGATTTATTATGATTGATTTATTTTAACCCAAAACAACACTGCCAAATCTGAAATCTGAGGCATAAGGTTGCGTGTCGCTGCAACTGCAAAATGATTAGATATTCATGTTAAAGGAGATGGCATTTTTCTTTTTGTGTCATGTGTCATGTCACCACCATAACAAGGCCAATGTGACTCAGTTATTCGAACTTCCTCTTTCTCATCTCATTTTTTCCCTGCATTAGCCACTTGTGTCTATTTTAGCTTTACCTCATCTATAGATCAACCTTGCCAACTCCCAGGTGTCCAACACATATCACCTTTGATTGGTGAATCAATAAGTGAATTACTTTTATGAAACCACACCACTAGAAGTGATGAGGGCAACCTCAAGCCAGCCACTTAACATTTTTAATCTTGCAGGAGTTCAGTATGGATCAGCCAGTTGGGGAAAAAGCAGAAGGAAATCAGACACACAGATGTTTTTTAATTAGAGGCAGGAGCCAAACAAGCAGTGTCAGCTGGGCCGCTTCTCAACATTAGTCAGCAATAGTGAATGTGCTTTGAGAGGAGTGAGCAAAATGTGTGATTGCACAGGTCACTGAAAGAGACAAAAAGATACATTAGCTCTTGGGTATTTTGCCTAAAGCTGTTTACGTAGCAATATATAGGAAGCCTTTTGACAAGATCACCCTACATTTCTTTGCAGTTCATTCTGCTCGGAGTATTGTTAAATGAGTTTTCTGACACACCTGTACTTTTTGGGACAGACTGTCCAAAAAAACTTTAGTGAGTGAAAGGCTAGTATTGTATTACTTAGAACTTACTGACTGTTTTTACCATTACACCTTTACAATTTATGGAAGCAGCTTTCTAACCAATGTAACTAAAACTAGCTAATGACTTAACACTGCACCCTCTGGTCTGTTTTCTTTTGTTTTGCTTTTCTTTTTTTCTTTCTTCAGAAAGCTCTTGTAGCTCTTCACCAGAGTGTCAGTTATCTGTCCATAGCTCTTTGCCTTGCCTGCAGTTGTCAAGGACGCCCTTTGGCAATATCAGCAAAGCTGAACCAATGCTTTGGAAGTTCTTTACACTCAGTCTTGGCTGATGTAGGCCTTGCGTAGACATGATAAAAAGCCTTCCATATATATGTAAGCTTGTAAGCTGCTACTTCCTTACATTATATATTTATATTTGTTTGTTTGTTTGTTAGTTGAGGAAAACCAGCATAGTACCTTTCATTGCTCCCAGTAAAGACCACAGCATATACTGGGCTAATTTGAGTTAATACATCTGCACTGTAAAAACTGTGATTGGGGTTAATTAGTATCTAACAGGAAAGTAATAGTAACTGTTAGTTACTCAGTAAAAATGTGTATCTGTCATTTTAATTAAATCTAAATTAATTCAATTAAACATTTTTGAGATGTTCAGTTATTTGAATTAACACACTTTTGTTTGGGGTAAATTAAGCAATGGTTTGTTGAGCAGATTTAACAAAGATGTATCAGTACCATGAAAAAATTAAGAAATCTAATAGATTTAACTGATGAAAGCATTTTCATTTCAATCACTGTACAATTCCGCCCATAGTCCGTTGTGCCATGTGCAGGGCACACACGCTTCAGCAGTGGACGACCTCCATTTTGTCTGAGGTAAGACAATCTTTATTTTTTCATATATACGACACGTTTTAAAAAATAAGGTATAGCAGTTTTGAGTAAAAGTTCCAAACAGTATGATACGTCAAAATTAGATTAATACTTATCACTGTAATGATAGTAGTGTATTTTACGCAAAATGGCATGAAGTGGCACAAGGTCACTTTCCAAGCCTTCGTGGCTGTGTTACTTCACAGCTTTGACTAACCACATGTTATAGATGTCACGATCCTGGGTCTTTTGACCCAGCGTTTTGGAGTTTTGGTTCATTCTGATGTTTATGGTATGTTTAAGTTATTTAGGTTATCTAAGTTCATTTGTTGTTAGATTCCCCTTGTGTCTTCCAACCCCTGTTAAGTCTCCCTTGCCCTTCATGTGTTTCATGTCTGTGTCTTACGTTGTCAAGTTCAGGTTGTCATGTCTGCGTCTCATTATGTTTCCTGTTTTATTTTGAAGGGGTACTATGTTCAATGTTTTTAGTTTTACTCTCCCCTTGTGACGTCCTTATGTTCATATGTGTCAGCTGTTTCCCCATGTGTTCCCACTTCCCTTATTAGCCTCCTGTGTGTATTTAGTCCGTGTGTTTTCAGTCATTCCTTGTCAGGTCATCTGCTTGTCAACGTCACGTCTTCAGGTATCCATGTCAGTTCACCATGTTTAAGGTTTTTTCATGTTTTTGTTTTAGTTCACCCAGTTTAGGTTATTGTTTAGTTTTCACCCATGCCCTTTGTTTGTACCTTTTTTGCTAGCCTCAATAAACGGCTTGTTTTTTGTTAAATCCACGTCACGTTCAGTTTTTGGTCTGCGTTTGAGTCCTCTTTTGCAAACACATACAGTCTGCCTCAGCCAGATTGTGACAATAGATTTATTAAAGCATATCAACAATATATTCAGATAGGCTGTACCCTCCATTCACTTTTAAACATTTATGAAAAAGTTTCTTGCTCAGTGGTGAGTGATTTAGTTAAAACCGTTTGTGCAGGATTTATTCAACCACACTTTTTCAAATCTTTTGTGTCCATGCAGTGTTTGTCAGTTGTGGTAATTAAGCTAAAGTGGCTCAGTCTGGCGACATAACTGGTTTTTCGCATCATGCTGTCGGAGCCCGTGACTTTAGTGCTGGCGCAGCTCACACAGAAGAATGATGAGTTTCCAGTAAAACTTGGTCGGTGTATCAGTGAAACCCATGCTCAGTCACGTATTTATGTTTCTGTAGAACGATCTTTAAGACAAACGTACATTCAGAAAATAACATAGTAATACGTGTTTAACATTTTGTTCATTTAGAGGCGTTAAACCATGTCAGTGAGTTTCTGTACTCTTAACAGTAAATAACTCACAGAAATTGCGTAGAATCGTTATTTGAAAATAACAATAAAGTGCTGACATTTGCAATCGTGATAAAAGGGGGCAAGAAGAATCTTAAACATATTTAGTCAGAGATTTTATTACTTTTACTTTACCTATTACTGTTCAACAAATCTGTGATATCTAAACTGTAGTGATTTAATTGGCTAATCTGACATAAGTCTTTCATAATTTCTGAATTTCTATGTTTAACACCCAATGGTGTTTGGATACAGAAACAGATGACATTGTGTAGATTAAAATGACCTCTTTTTAAATATGGCAAGATATACTGTATATAAATACATAAATAGTGTCATATCATGTCATGATCTGACACCAAATTGGTACAGGGCCTATCCCCTTTTTAATCTAATAAAGAGTTTCATTGTATAATATGTGAACCTCATCTTTAAGATATTAGGATTAATTCAAATTTGTCTTTAACAATCTGTGTGTGTAAAATTTTTATTTCAGAAAGTGCGATTGTTGATAATGTTGCCTTCTTTTCAGTTGTTGAAAGATCCCTCATCCTAAATTCAGCTGATCGATATGTAGACTATACATTATAAAGTAAGTTGTGATACCATGTTGTATTAAAAAAACTAATAGTTTTGAAATTGAAGCAGCAGAAAATTACCAAGTTGACCCTACTTAATCTCACTTAACTCTGCCCATTTACATTTTATTCTAGGTTGAACGAGATGGAGGAAAAGCTACGTGTAATTATCAAGAAGCTGGTTCTTCCATCAGGGTTCCCACCAAGAGTAGGAGGAGCTGCAAAGTGTTGTTAAGGATACCTTTGGGATTTCAAACAACTTCAGTCTTTAGTATTTTGACCCAGAATTTTAGGACTACTTCACTATTCACAGAAGTGACCAGATAAAAGACAAAAACACTGAAGGTTGTTGGTTCCGGTCATCCTGCCAGTTTCGGCAGCCCCTCTGGTCAACTGTCAACTGACTATGACTCATCGTATGCTGAGTCCGTTGTAGCCAATGCAGACTCTGCTGCAACCACATCTTCTCAGGACACCATTTTTCTCAAAAGGCAGAAGACCACAGAACAATGTGAGCCCTGCCCAAAGCAGTTCCCCATTCCACAGTTTGTATACGAAACTGAAATGTACCTGGAAAGAGCCACTGAGGAGTATAAAAAGAGTGGAAATCTTCTGCCCACCTCCAACGTAAAGACTGACATTCTCGAGGAGTTGGCTGAAACTATATTTACATTTACAGCCTATTCTTCCAATTATTTTGGAGGAAGCACTAGTGAAGCTTTTCTTTGATTATATTTTATATTACTATAACACATTAGTTTAAAACAAGTTTAAAATTTAACAGAATTGCAGACAATCTAGTCCTGTAGCTGTGGAAATGTTACTTTCTTTTAAATGTGTCTTAAGTTTTTTCAGGTTAAACTTCCAAATTGGGATAAAAGGTTGATTTACATAATTAATATCCCATGTACATGAATGATAAACCTTTGTTCCACTTTCAGTGATATTGAGTGATTCAAATTTTTTGAAAAAATTTTTTTTGTTAGTCAATCATAAAGAAGTAACAGAAATAAGGGAAACTGAGTAAAAGATATTCAAACTAAAGGTTAATCTTGAAGTTAGAGTCTAATCTAAAGATTTCTTGCTTTCTTTTTTATTCCTTTTTTTTGTTTTTTACAAAATTGATTTAGCATTGGTTTGCAGTATCAAAACATTCTTTGTGACCTCCAAACACAGTCACTGTATATCTTTAGTCTACATTCACGTAGTTTCTCTTATGTTGCTGTTGCTTTGTACACAAAGCTGTGTGATAATCTGTTTATCACACTAAAAGAAATTTACACCTGGGGAATGTGTTTAGGAGACCATATGAGATTATTAAAGGAGATTATTGATAAAAATTTCAGTGTATACAAGGTAAATTAAGCAGAAAAATTGTTA
Source organism: Pelmatolapia mariae (assembly GCF_036321145.2). Taxonomy (NCBI): domain Eukaryota; kingdom Metazoa; phylum Chordata; class Actinopteri; order Cichliformes; family Cichlidae; genus Pelmatolapia; species Pelmatolapia mariae. The sequence goes on from NC_086235.1 coordinate 33,663,074, forward strand.
TATTATAAATGTTTTATACATTTTATATTGCACAATAAAAACAATTCCTGTTTGAATGTTTTATTTGTGAAACTGATTCATCTTACTCAGAAAAGAAGTTACATTAATTTGATTTTCTCGTGTCATTCAGTCATTATTTACAAAATTTAATTGGAAAGTTATTGAATCCAATTTGAGTTTTGAGTTAAAATGCAAACATTTTCATTTCTTTGTAATGGAAATTTTAGTAATTTTTTACTAAACCTTTGCCAGATTATTAGTAATTTCAAAGTAATTTTTCTCAGAGGTTTATTTAATATGAATAAATTTTTTGTTAAAATTAGGCAGTTTTAACCTTCAATTTGAGATTTTGTCCCTAAATCCAACACCATTTACAGCTGAATTTTATTAATATCTACTTTTGTTTTCTGTTGAAATTTAAGTAACATTTTCTTTACATTTTACTTAAATCCTTTGAAATTAAAATCTACGTAAGTAAATTAAGTGTCACTTTGTTGCCATAAGTTTTTTAAGTAACTTCTAGTCACGGTTTTTATAGTGTGGATGTATATTTTTGTCACGGCCTGGAGGGTCAGCTGGTCGCTGATCAGCTGTCTCTTCCTCTCTCTCTCTCGCTCTCGCTCTCTCTCTCTCTCGCCAGGGCTGAACTCATTATGGGTTCACGCCCTTGGAGGAAGAAACACCTGTGCCCATAGCTGGACTGGCCATCGGGCATACCGGGCATTTGCCCGGTGGGCCGCTGGCGATTTTTTGTTTTTATGGGCCGATGGATTTTTTTTTTTTTTTTTTTTGTTAGGAAGGGTATATATAACTAGAAAGCGAAAATTTCAGAAGAAATTTTAAGTGTGCCTATGCTGCTGGTAAACAGTGTAGTTTGCCATTCATACAGCTACAGAGAGCAAAACTCAGCAGAGCAGCCATTCTCCACCATGAACTATGGTAAAAACAAACACCGCTCGCGCCTCACAGATGACAGCTTACAATTTTGGGTAAAGATGAAGTGACTTTGTACAGCCCCGATTTGCAGACGCTGTGCACATAGTTTCATGAGCAGAAGTCCCATTGTACCACGGCAGACCCGACAATGTTTGCATGAACACGCTTTGAAGCATTTAGTTATGGACCACTTTTCACACATAGTTGGTGTACCCACACAGCCGGCTGTAGCTTTTCAACTCACAGCCTGACACACACCCAAAAAACAGCCGAGAGAGCACAGACTACGCCAGAGAGGCGTGATTGCAGATGCCGCTCAGGTGGGTCCACCTCCCCTGCAGCGGCACTGCAGACCACGCCCCGCCACACACATCAATCACATAAAATAAATATTTATGCACTTTTGCATTCACTTTTTGTTTTTTGTTATTTTTACACAGTGTTCTGAATGATTAACAATGGTCTACAGACAATCTTGTGTATTATTATACAAACTTTGGTTGTAAGATGCCCTACCTGGCCCCCTGGCAAAAGCTTTGCTAGATCCGCCCCTGCACAGTTACCAGCTGTCAGCTAAATAAAAAAGGAGCTTGGTGTTTATTTCTCTCAGAAACAGTTCATAACTTCCCTTCAACTCATTCATGTCACCTAAAAAAAAGGTAAACCTGTTTCTCCATCACCAGTTCAGCTCTGATGATTCGGTAAGGTCATCTCCTGGTTTCCACCAGCCGCTTCTACAGCTGTGGCTCCAGCAAACATCAGCTGATACTAGAAATTAAAATCAAATGAATTCTAACAACAGCTGATCAAGCTTAAACGTGCTGCTGTTGTTTAGCGCGATAAACAAACAAGAGAGAAAAGCCGATCATTGATCAGTTTCATGACTGAAGTTTGAACAGGCGAGAGAATGACAGGGGAGGCTGTCATAAAGTTCAACATCAGTAACTTAGCGCGCACACAGCTGTATAGAAACTCCGTCGTGCTAGCTAGCACGCAGTACAAGTTATTATAACTGATTGTAAAAAGTCAGCACAACGGAAATAAACTACACCTAAACTCGGTTTATATCTGACCCAAATAGAGTGCAGTTCATAACTTCTTACCTGAAATTCAGTTCACCTCACGCTCTGACCGGCAGCCGCCTGCTTCTCCTGCCTTCGGTTTCCCTGATCCACGATCTACCACCGGTTGATCGGCGGTCGCCTCGCCTCGTTCCCTGCATGCTCTGTCTGACACACACCGGTGGATAGCTGCCCTCGGTTGTAGCTCCGCGTCAGCGACCACCAAACAACTCAGTTATTTTTTCCACATCGACCAGCATCTGGACAATCCACCGCCTTTCACTGTTTGTACCGTTACTAAAAAAAACCCCTCATCGGCTCATAAAAACGAAAAATAAGTCCAGCTATGACCCTGAGTCAAAAAGACAGCCAGTTAGCTAGCTAGCTGTCTAGCTCTTTGCAGGCACCGAAACCATCAGAGCTAATATGGGATGTCTTGGTAACACGAGCACATATTTGAAGTTTACATCTGGCCAATCCACCACCTTTCACTGTTTATACCGTTACTAAAATGAATAAATAAATAAATCATTTATTTATTTAAAATAAGTCCAGCTGTGACCACGAGACTTTACGAAGGACCGGGTGTGAAACCAGAGTAAGCCGCTCTCACTGTCATCCAGGCCGGCTGTAGCTTGTTAGCAAAGCCGCGCTAGCCACACTAGCCAGCTAGCCTCAAGCAGAAACGACATCGTCAGAACATTGTCGCTAATATGGGATGTTTTGACAAAATGAGCAGATATTTGAAGTTTACACACCTATATTCTCGCCTGAAAATATCTTAAAAGTTTATTTTGTGACCTAGAAACAGTATTAAGAGGAAAATAAAAACTAAGTGATGGCCGCCATTGTTTGACTCGGCAGAGGCGTGCTATGAATTGTGGGATATTGAGTTTTCCACCAAGCATTACCGTAACTTTTGAATGATTTGCGCAACCTTAAAAATTCCAATGGCTCCTGAAAGCAGCGACGCTGTGCGCACCGTTGATATTGTCATCATTACGGTAATCCAAATAAGGGTAGACAGGCCGTACTACTCCCGGCATACCACTAGAGAGAGCCAACACACCACAAATGAAGTTTGAAATTTGTATCAGTGGGACCAAAAGATGGAGCCAACACACCACAAATGAAGTCTGTTTCTATGGCGCCAAAAGAAGAATCTTTCTAAATTTGCACTAAAATATTAATATTTAAAAAACTCTAAAAGTCATAAACACCAAAAGTGTATACCATACTAGTCCAGCTCCAGCCGCACAAAATGATCTAACATATGTAACCCTATTGTCAAAACTGTTTGGCAGAGAAGCGCGGGAAAATTTTCACTAAAATATTAATATTTAAAAAACTATAATAGTCATAAACACCAAAAGTCATAGCACACCATTCCTGATCCAGCCGCACAAAATGAGGTAACATATATGAAGCTTGTCTCAAAACTGCGAGGCGAGATTCGCTGCAAAATTTCAGGCGGAAACTGAAGAATAATAATAATAATAATAATAATAAATCCGACGAATAGTAATATGTGTGCCTCTTGGCATAGGCACACATAATGAAAGGTGTTGGATTGGCCAATTGGTCATGATCGACTCTGGGCTGGACCAATTACAGCCGAGGAGGCCGGTTGCACCCTCCCCCTTGTTTAGCAATCTTATAGACGAACTAAAGAAAATGGAGAACAAAAAAAGGAAAGGAGGTGTTTATGAAAATATCACTAAATCTGTCATTTATTAATTTTAATATTAATTAATGATCATGTCTCACCTCTAGTGTTCTTGGTCTTAATTTAAGGTTTCTACCATGTGTTGTAGATAGTTCAGGAGGTTAACTCGACCAAGCAGTCTTTTTGTTTCCGCTATGTACTGTTTAAAATCCAGAATAGGGAGGATGGCGTAGGTTTAAGTTTATTAGATTGATACATATATACCAACAAGGCAGTGTACATCAAAGCAGTTGTTTTCATGCAAAGGCTTTATGGTTTTTCCTATAGCGATTGACAGATCACGTGACTTTCACGCATTGCATGCCGGGAACTCGTGGCGAAACAATCCAAGTACCGCATCAAATGCAAGCATTTGCAGCACCGCAAAACGTTCATTCTCCGGTTCCAATACCTTCTTGGTTTTTCTTTGCCGCACAAAAAAGGAATGTACAAAACGAAGGAGAATAATGCCGGACCGTACAAAGACAGACTCGACGAAAAGGCAAAGAAAAGATACGAGGAAAAAATCAAAGAGTGAAAGGGTCAGACCCTTACGAGCACACAGAGTGGACAAAAGACGTCAGCATGCTGCCCAACTTTCACCACGCTCAGATTTATAATTATACGGTTCTTGGAGTGAGTGCATACACTCATGAAGTTTAGTAACTTCAGGTCACTGCAACAAGCCCAGGTACAGTTTACCGACGGATAGGTACAGGACCTTGAAATGCACCGTGTAGAACGAAAGACCATCGTACAAACAAAGGTAAGTTTACCAGTCTCACAAATCGTCGTCATAAATACACATTTGTTAACCGTTTATTAATATAACCTTTGAGCTCAACGGTAATTAATTAGTAGTGGAAATAATTTCTGGTACGCATTACAGAAATGTAGCAGTGACAATAATATTGTATGTTGTAATCGCACTGGACAATTAGTGATACAAAACAACTGTTTTATCCGGTGAATAAAAGTATATGTTTTTGTCAATGTACCATGGTAATAACAGAAGCGAAACGCAATATTGTGTCAGGACAATTCACTATTTATGCACAATAAATAAAGGAGCATAGCGCGACAATTTCTGTTCAGCGCCAGACTTGCTTGTAACCTATATCATCAATTGTGTTAAGAAAAATGACGTATTAACTCCTACAAAACACTGACCTTTGTGGGAATGCTTGGAGCAGACTAACATGTGAGCTGGAGTGTTCCGAGACGTTATATTTGGTATATCCAGACCATCCGTCGGCTCTTACTTCGGAAACATGGCTTAAAAAATTTCTCTTCAACAACGTAATCCGATAAAAAAAAAAAACGATCTCTTTACCCGTCGGCTTCCCGTGGCTGTCATGCGACCGGCTATTGCAGTTAATAATACAACAGCTTCTTGCCGTTTTTTGGGTTTCTTTTTATCGCTGTGTAACTGAGTTCAATTGAAAGCCTGCGTGCGCTAGTACCTCTTGCCACAAGTTCCCAGAATCCTTTGCGGTTTTACCCCTGAATGACGTCACATTTTCAATCTCTATCCTGGTGGGCCGGTCTCTAGTCAAAATGCCCGGGCCGATTTTTTGTCCCAGTCCAGCCCTGCCTGTGCCTCATCAGTGTGGATGGTACTTAAGCCAGGAAGCAACGGCTGTTCTTCGCTGGATCGTTGTGAGAATCGCGTCAGTGAAAGTCGAGCGTCTAAGCAAGTATTTTCCCGTGCAGTGTGTGTTTTGGAATCTAACAACCGTTTCTTTGTGTACAGACTCCCTGGACTGTTTCCCTGGTGTGCGAGTGGATTCGTGTTTGGATTGTGTGGAGAGAGACGAGCGTGTTCCCCTGGATTTTCCCCGGAGCCCTGCCCCCCTCACCTTTTGTACATAGCACTGCCCCGCACCTTTGTAAATAGCACTGCCCTGCATCTGTGTATATACACTTATTGGACATTGTTCTTTAATAAATTCTCTTGTGTGCATCATCCCCGGAGTCCAGCGCGTGAGTCCACCTTGTACTCCGTGACAATTTTCTTCTATATCAATGGAAATTAATAGAAAACATATGTGTTTAGAGTTAGGTGTTTTGTCATGGATGTACTCAGTGAAGGTTTATGCATGTTTTGCATTGGCCATGATAAAAGTGTATGTTGCTGAAGAGCAGGTGAGTTTTAACTGATAATTTCACTGATTAAAGGACAAAAGGTCAACTCTTTCTGGCCCTGTGTGAAAAGGTTTCCCCCCCGAACCTAATACCTGGCTATGCCGTCTTTAACAATAAGAAGTGCAATCAAGCATGTTGCAATAACTCACATCAGTCTTTCACATCGGTGTAGAGGAATTTTGGCCCATTTTTCTTTGTAGAATTTATTTAACTCAGTATGAATGTTCTATTTAAGGTCATGCCAAAGCATCTCAATCAGATTTAATTCTGGACTTTGAATAGCCCTTTCTAGAGCCTTCATTTTGTTTGGTTATTTTTTCGAGCCATATTTGTCATGTTTTGTGGTTTTTGTTATTAATCATTGATTTCATGATGTGTCATTGCTATTTAGTTTTGGTTTCTGTCTCAAGTATTCCTAGCTCCTTAGTTGTTCCTTCACTAAACTGGTTTCAGTCATTGTGCAAATGTACTGTTTATAAGATTGGGGAAACCTGCAGTCAGCTGAGACTGAAGAAGTCACTTGGATTAGTGACGAAACATTTCTCCTACTGAAAACGCTACGTCCAGATGATCAGAATCAACCTTTGGAGATAGCTCCTTAGTTCTTTAGTATTTTCTGAGTTCTAGTTCTTAGGGTTTGATTCTGTGTTCCCGGTTAAAGTGTAATTTGTTAGTTTCTTGGTCTCTAGTCTCTTAGGTCTCCGTTTCCAAGTTAGTTCCCTAGTTCCCAGTTTATATGCTCTGTTCCCTGCATTTTGGCATCCGAGTTTTTACAGCACAATAAAGCTGCCTCTTTCCGTTTATTCTTCCGTGTTCTGAGTCCTGCCTTTGGATCCTTTATCCTGCCTGCCACACAGCGATTCATGACAATATTCATTTGAGCCATTTGAGCCGAGTGTGCTTGAGCTTCAGAGCATAAACTGATGGCTGACATTTTTCTCCAGGATTTTCTGGTAGATGTCATTATTGATCGAACCATGAATTCTGGCCCAGGCCCTGAAGCAGCAAAGCAGTCTACCACACTATCACAGCCACACACACTATATATGTATGTATATTGTTACGACCCGTCTAGGGCCAGGCCATAACATGAGCGAGGCACTCGCTTCCCCCCCAAGACCCAAGCAGCCACAGGAAACAAATCCATTCGTTATAGTGATTTATTTACAAAGTGATAAATAAAAGAGGAACAACAAAACGGGAGTGTCAACACTTCAGGGTGAGCCAAGGCCAAAATAATAAACAGAACAAATCTACACAAAACCCGCACCCCTGACCTTACCAAAACAAAGTCAAAAATAAAGACAGAGTCTAACCTCCTTAACTAATTCAAAACAGGAGAAAAAACGGGTGATCAAAAGAAACGGCAGCTCACCCCTACCCACTCCACTTCCAACACTTTCAAGCCACACTGCAGCCAACGGCTGCCACAGTTACGCTGCTGGGTAATGAGGAGAGACGCGAGGACCTCTCAAGCCGTAGCGCTCCAGCCTCCTTTTAATGGGCGGGTCCTCCAGCTGGAACCAGTCGCGTCGGGCCGGTGTATCCACGCACCAATCGGAGCCGAGCCCTGGCACAGCTGAATTAACATAAACAGATGTTACCTGCCCAGAACAAACACATGAAAATACAAGTTCGTAACACCCCCTTCCATAAGAATTAAACAACCCTCCTATTGTTTAATTTCCAGACTAAGAGATCGCTCTCGACAGGGCATCAGCGATAACATTTTCCGTCCCTTTCTTATGTTTGATTTGCAGATTAAAATCTTGCAAAAGAAGGGACCAACGCATAAGCCTCTGATTTGAGTTTTGCATCTGGGAGAGAAACACCAATGGGTTATGGTCAGTGAATACTTGAACAGGTATAGAGCTGGATCCAATATATACCTCGAAATGTTGCAGGGCTAACAACAAGGCGAGGGCTTCCTTTTCAATAGTGCTGTAGTTCATCTGATGTTTGTTGAACTTTTTGGAAAAATAGCAAATTGGGCGATCCACGCCGCGAGGGTCTTCCTGCATAAGGACAGCTCCTGCGCCAGACGCACTAGCGTCAACCTCCAGCTTGAAAGGGCACGTGAAATTAGGTGCCGTGAGAACAGGGGAACTGCACAGCAATGCTTTCGCAGACTCAAAAGCAGTCTGACAAACAGGCGTCCACACAAAAGGCTTCACTGGGCTGATCAAATCGGTGAGAGGAACGACAACAGTAGCGAAGTTCTTACAAAAACCTCTGTAATAACCACACATTCCTAGAAATCGGCGCAGCGCCCTTCTCGTTTGTGGGACCGGAAACTCGACAATAGCCTGTATTTTTGCAGTCACCGGCCGTACCTGTCCCTGACCCACCTGTTTCCCCAGGTATGTGACGGTGGCTCTGCCAAATTCACATTTGGCCAGGTTTAGAGTAAGCGAGGCTTTCTGAAAACGGCTGAAAACGAGAGAGAGGGTTTGTAAGTGGTCAGACCAGGTGGATGAGTAAATGACAACATCATCTAAGTAGGCATCGCAGTTATTCACGCCCACCAGTACATTGGCCATAAGGCGCTGGAACGTAGCGGGTGCATTACGCAACCCAAACGGCATAACCGTGTACTGGAGAAAATGATCTGGCGTGACAAAAGCAGATATTTCAGATGCTCTGGGGGTTAAGGGTACTTGCCAGTAACCTTTTAACAGATCAAGTTTGGTTACAAAAGATGCCGATCCCACTCTATCAATACAATCCTCCATTCTAGGAAGAGGAAATGAATCGGGTTTGGTAACAGCGTTAACTTTCCTGTAATCATTACAAAACCGGGGAGTATTGTCAGATTTTGGTACCAACACACACGGCGAGCTCCACGCGCTGGCGCTCGGAACAGCTAAACCGTGTTCTAAGAGATAGTCAACCTCCTTCTGCATTATCGCTCTTTTCACTGGGTTCACTCGATAAGCATGCTGCTTAATCGGTTTATGTCCTTCCACGTCAATGTCGTGGCACAGGACTGCAGTTTGACGAGGATGATCAGAAAAAAGTGATAAATTATTCTCTATCAGATCGGTGATGTCAGCTCGAGCGGGCTCAGACAGGTGGGCTAAATATGTGTCTAAATCACTTAAGATCTCCGAATTTTTCAACCGACCGCTACCCAGCGCTTCATTTTTCTCAAGCAGTCCGTCATCAGAGGGTTCATAAGGAGGAACAACACTAGCGGTGCACACTGGAGATGGCTCACTCGAAGGGCTCCTCGAGTGATACGCTTTCAGCATATTAATATGACAAACCCTGGACTTTCTCCGGCGATCTGGGGTCTGGATCACATAATTGTGGTCACTAAGTTTCTGTTCCACCACATATGGGCCAGCGAACTGGGCTTGCAAACTGGACCCTACCACAGGCAGCAACACCAACACTTTCTCGCCTGGCTGGAAACTTCTGCAAACAGCCTTTTTATCATAACGAGCTTTCATCTTTGCCTGCGTATGTGTCAGATTTTCCCGAGCTAACTGGCATGCAAGGTGGAGTTTTTCTCGAAGTCCGCTAACATAATCAAGGACATTATGCTGGGTTTCAGAAGTGTCTGACAACCACTTCTCCTTCAGAAGCCGGAGGGGACCGCGGACCACATGTCCAAACACCAGGTCCGCAGGACTGAATCCCAAGGATTCCTGAGTGGCCTCCCTGACGGCAAACAACAATAACGGCAGACCCTCATCCCATTCTCTACCAGACTCTGCGCAGAACTTGCGCAGCATAGCTTTGAGGGTTTGATGGAACCTCTCCAGAGCGCCCTGACTTTCCGGGTGGTATGGACTGGACTTTACATGTTTTATCTGCAACTCCTTCACAACCTGCGCAAACACCTTTGAAGTAAAATTTGTTCCTTGGTCTGTTTGAATAACCTTTGGAAGCCCGAAAGTAGAGAAAAACTTAATTAGAGCTTTTATTACCGGTTTTGCTTTCAGCGTGCGTAGTGGAATTGCCTCTGGGAACCTTGTTGCTGAACACATTATTGTAAGTATGTATTGGTGTCCGGATTTTGATTTTGGCAGGGGGCCCACACAATCCAATATTACTCTTTCAAACGGCTCACCTATTACTGGAATAGGATGTAGCGGAGCAGGTGGAATTGGTCTGTTAGGTTTCCCCGCCATCTGACATGCGGTACAGGAACGACAATATGCCACCACATCAGCTTTCAGCCCCGGCCAAAAGAAGTTATGCAACACTCGATGATAAGTTTTGTTCACCCCCAGATGTCCAGCCATGCTGGCATCATGCGCAAAGCTAAGCACCTGCCCTCGAAGTGGCTTCGGCACCACCACCTGCGTAGCACCACGCAAACCACTCTGGTCAGGGGACCACCTCCTCATAAGAACTCCATCTTGTACAAAAAAAGAAGTGGAGGATCTACTTTCTGCACCTGTGGCTGCGGATATAAAACAGGGAGTCAGTGAGGAGTCATTCTGCTGGGCGGTGATCAATGCATCCCTATTTAACTTTTCATCCAGCTCTGGCATCAGTTTTGTCACATCATTTCCGCTTTCTATTCTGCCACTCTCACAGCTGGGAGACTTTCTTTCATCTAGCGTCGCCATAAATGTGTCAGCGACACCCATAACATCATCAAATTTGCGCGATTGCGCACGAGTGATAGCACAAACAGGAAACACACTTGACATAGAGGTGGCGGCATCAGTGACAGAAGCAACAGGCGTTTCCACCACTTCGGGCGGTGGAAAAACTGTCCCACCAGCTAAGTCATTTCCCAGGATAAATGAAACCCCTTTAATAGGCAACTGGGAACTCACGGCAACTTTAACATGCCCCGTTATCACGGGCGAACGCAAATGCACCTTGTGAAGTGGCGCCCGAAGAACGCTCATCTTAATTCCCCAGACTAATACATCTGAATCACAAGCAGTTTTATCTGACAATGGCAGTACACTGTCCAACATAAATGACTGATGCGCACCTGTGTCCCGAAGAATAGTAACAGGCACCTTATCCTTCTCTTTCCCCGTCACAGAAACAAAGCCTTTGGTGATAAACGGTTTAAAACGTGGCTCTATTTCAGCACTCGCATGGTGCAAATCATGGGTGGAACGCATTTTGGGCGAAGGCACAACTTTAATGAGACCTACGCCGGCTGGATTTTTAGAGCCTTTGCGCTGCTCCTTCCTCCGGAGCGCGGGACAGACAGCGATCAGATGTCCGGGTTCGCGACAATAAAAACATTCGCGATTTCCACCATCCTCCTGTCTATCCTTCCGTCCCAGCCTTGGTGACTTTATTTTCCTCTCCTGTCCCACCCTGATATTTTGTGCGACAGCGGCTGAAAATATAGTTTTGTGAGTGAGAGTAAACTCATCAGCCATCACTGCAGCTTTGGCAAGTGACGTCACCTTTTGCTCATTCAGATAAATGACTACTTGGTCCGGCAAACATTTTTTAAATTCTTCTAACAAAAGAAGCTCCTTCAGCCCCTCAAGATCCTTCACTTTACTGGCCTGCAACCATCTTTCAAACAAGCGACTCTTTTCACGGGCAAACTCCACAAACGTCTGATTGGCAGTTTTTTCACACTTCCTAAATTTTTGACGGTAGGCTTCCGGGACAAGCTCATATGCCTGCAACACAGTCTTCTTCATGATGTCATAATCAAGGCTGTCCTCAATTGATAAACTGGTACACACCTCCTGGGCTTTCCCGACCAGTTTACATTGCAACAACAGCGGCCAAAACTCCTTCGGCCAGCTTAACGCGGCCGCTATACGCTCAAAAGCGTTAAAATAGGAGTCCACTTCGGCCTCACGAAACGGAGGAACCAGTTTAATATGCTTAGTGATGTCAAAACCAGTTGGGACAGTGGTGGACGTACTAGGACGACTAGAGGCACTTGTGGTCGTACTAGGACGACTAGAGGCACTTGTGGAGAGAGGGGTGGAGGGCTTTCGCTCCAGCTCCAAAGCTCTGACACGGAGGTGCATTGCTTGTACCTCAAGCTCTTTAGCACGGGTTTCCACCTCCCTTATACGGAGGGTCAAACGGAGATCCTCCGTAGACCGCCCCGCCAGGGGGTCCCCGGCCGTACCAGACTTAGGCGCTTCAGACCCCGCCTCAGCTGCACCAGACTGCACCTCAGCCGCATCAGACTCCACCTCAGCTGGGAGCACGTTAACAGGCCCTTTGGAATCCGGCACCGGCTCAGCCTCCGGAGCCACCTTCACACCCCCGCCGTCAGGCTGCTCTACAGCTGCCTTCGGGGCAGAAAGGATGCCTCGCTCCACCAGCCCTGCACACAAAGCGTCCTTAACCTCCGCTTTACGGGCACTATAGGACACTTGAACATCATAAAAATTAGCAATAATCAGCAAATCCGCTTTCTTGCACTCCTGCAACTTATCCCATGAGGGCGAAGTAACAAAACCATCCAAAGAAAACTCCATAACCACACACACCCACTACACCCCCACACCAAGAAAACTGCCAAACAGACCAAAACACACGAGAACAACCACAGAACAAGGCAGAGGACGAGCCCCCAATTCATGTTACGACCCGTCTAGGGCCAGGCCATAACATGAGCGAGGCACTCGCTTCCCCCCCAAGACCCAAGCAGCCACAGGAAACAAATCCATTCGTTATAGTGATTTATTTACAAAGTGATAAATAAAAGAGGAACAACAAAACGGGAGTGTCAACACTTCAGGGTGAGCCAAGGCCAAAATAATAAACAGAACAAATCTACACAAAACCCGCACCCCTGACCTTACCAAAACAAAGTCAAAAATAAAGACAGAGTCTAACCTCCTTAACTAATTCAAAACAGGAGAAAAAACGGGTGATCAAAAGAAACGGCAGCTCACCCCTACCCACTCCACTTCCAACACTTTCAAGCCACACTGCAGCCAACGGCTGCCACAGTTACGCTGGTGGGTAATGAGGAGAGACGCGAGGACCTCTCAAGCCGTAGCGCTCCAGCCTCCTTTTAATGGGCGGGTCCTCCAGCTGGAACCAGTCGCGTCGGGCCGGTGTATCCACGCACCAATCGGAGCCGAGCCCTGGCACAGCTGAATTAACATAAACAGATGTTACCTGCCCAGAACAAACACATGAAAATACAAGTTCGTAACAATATATATGTGTATATATATGTATGTGTGTGTATATATATATATATATATATATATATATATATATTTATATGCTGTGTTATTTTTATGCCCCCTTGCTGTGTTAGTCTGTGATGTAAACCTTCCAAAAATTCTTGTCAATCCTCAGTTCTCGGAGAGCATTGTGATATTTGTTTGTAAATGTGAGACTAGCCTTTGTGTTCAATGATCTGGAGTGTACTTGTAGCTTCTGCACTTTCTGCCCCAGCCTTCTACTGTGGATTATCCACCCACAAGCATATGAAATTCATGAATGATTATTCTGTAGCCAACAAGTCATTTATAGTGAATAAAGTGGTCTCAAGAATTTATACTTTTTTCTGACTGAAGTCTGGCAGCAGAGCGCGGGCTGTATGGCCCTCATGGAGCTATGTCCAAATTGTGATCGTATCTCTGCCAATATATCTGAAATGGTATTTAGCAGAATCTCGTAATCTCACACTACATGTTTCTGGTCCCATACATATACGAGAGGGCACACTCTGAACTGATTTTTAGTCCAGGCGTAAATATTTTGGGTACTAATGTTAAGGAAAATCTTACTTTAAGAACATTGCTTTGGTTTAGTTAATTTGGTTTTCAATAATTCTCAAGTGTAAAAAAATCAAGACAGTGGCAAATCCATTCAGAGCTGGACATTCTAGTAAATTCACCCAAATCCCTTATTTGGGATTTTAATCCCAGTCTTCATGATAAGGTCTATTATGGTGTTCCACAGGGTTCAGTGCTAGGACCAATTCTGTTTACATTATACATGCTTCCCCTAGGCAGTATCATCAGAAGACATAGCATACATTTTCACTGCTATGCAGATGACACCCAGCTCTATCTATCCATGAAGCCAGGTAACACACACCAATTAGTTAAACTGCAGGAATGTCTTAAAGACATAAAGACCTGGATGGCCGCTAACTTTCTGCTTCTTAATTCAGATAAAACTGAGGTTATTGTACTCGGCCCTGAAAATCTTAGAAATATGGTATCTAACCAGATTCTTACTCTGGATGGCATTACCTTGGCCTCCAGTAACGCTGTGAGGAACCTTGGAGTCATTTTTGACCAGGACATGTCCTTCAATGCACTTATTAAACAAATATGTAAGACTGCTTTCTTCCATTTGCGCAACATCTCTAAAGTTAGAAATATCCTGTCTCAGAGTGATGCTGAAAAAATAGTTCATGCATTTATTACTTCTAGGCTGGACTACTGTAATTCATTATTATCAGGAAGTCCTAAAAACTCCCTGAAAAGCCTTCAGTTAATCCAAAATGCTGCAGCAAGAGTCCTGACAGGAACTAGAAAGAGAGAGCAGATTTCTCCTGTTTTGGCTTCCCTTCATTGGCTTCCTGTTAAATCCAGAACTGACTTCAAAATCCTGCTCCTCACATTCAAGGTCTTAAATAATCAGGCCCCATCTTACCTTAATGACCTTGTAGTACCATATCACCCTATTAGAGCACTTCGCTCTCACAATGCAGGCTTACTTGTTGTTCCTAGAGTATTTAAAAGTAGAATGGGAGGCAGAGCCTTCAGTTTTCAGGCCCCTCTTCTGTGGAACCAGCTTCCAGTTTGGATTCGGGAGACAGACACTATCTCTACTTTTAAGATTAGGCTTCAAACTTTCCTTTTTGTTAAAGCATATAGTTAGGGCTGGACCAGGTGACCCTGAATCCTCCCTAAGTTATGCTGCAATAGGCATAGGCTGCCGGGGGATTCCCATGATGCATTGAGTTTTTCCTTTCCAGTCACCTTTTTCACTCACTATGTGTTAATAGACCTCTCTGTATTGAATCATATCTGTTATTAACCTCTGTCTCTCTTCCACAGCATGTCTTTATCCTGTCTTCCTTCTCTCACCCCAACCGGTCGCAGCAGATGGCCGCCCCTCCCTGAGCCTGGTTCTGCCGGAGGTTTCTTCCTGTTAAAAGGGAGTTTTTCCTTCCCACTGTTGCCAAAGTGCTTGCTCCTAGGGGGTTTATATGATTGTTGGGTTTTTCTCTGTATCTATTATTGTACGATTTACTGTACAATATAAAGCGCCTTGAGGCGACTGTTATTGTGATTTGGCGCTATATAAATAAAATTGAATTGAATTGAATGATAGTACAAATAGAAAAAGAGTAAACAAGTATGGTTCCTTATAAAGGATTACAAAGAGAACAACCCCCAGTGTTCTCTTCAGCAATGTAGCCAGGCTTCTTAAGAGTTAGAGCTCTGCTGAGCCAAGCATTCCTTTAACCTTAACTAGTAATGACTTTATGAATTTCTTAAAAAAAACACAAACATTTTAACCATTATTGAAAAAAATATTCATAACTATCTCACATAAAATTAGTTGTATGTATCATTACGTACAGCTAATTTTAATACTCTTGTTCTATTTAATACTTTAGGCCATCTACTTATTAAAAGGCTGTTGGTTGGCCCACTGGTTGCCAGTTTGATCCCTGGCCCTCCAGTCAGCATGCCAAGTAGCCTTGGGCAAAATACTGGGCCCAAGTTGCTCTCCAATGCATTGATCGGAGTGCGTGTGAATGTTAGATAGAAAGCACTTACACAGAAAAATCATAGGAAAAAGTGCTTGTGTGAATCAGGCAAGTTGTGCTTTGAGTGCTCAGCTGTTCAATCATGGATGTACCTGCTTTTTCACACTCTGCTTCTACCATTTCAATTAATTTTTGTTTAATAAATAATGACACAGTGTTATGCCGTGTTCTTCACCTGAGGTTTAATTTAAATAATCTTAGAACCTAGTCAGACCCAGATGATTTTTCACTTATGTTGTTTGTGCAAATCTGATAGTTAAAGTTAAAGTAAATGTTTCATATCCTAAAATAAACAGGAGTCACAAAATAAATGCCTGTAAATATTTCACAACAAAAGCCCTCTCATGAGATAAAGAGTATCTATTGACATATTATGGCTTCGTTTTTCACTTCCATTGATCTTGTAATTTACATGTAGATAACAACTTATTCTTGTCAAACATTAGAGCATTTAAGGCCATCCTCTAATGCAGGCATGCAGTTACTTCTACAGCTGAGGTAAGTATAAGGTCTGCTCCCTAACAGAGGAAATACTCCCAGGGACACTGCTGTTTTTTCCCGTTGTGGAATCTTGTGTGAGGGTATTTACTACATACTGGAGTCACTTAGAATTCAGAAATTCAAAATAAATCGAAATTGACTGCATGAGATCGTAAATGAGCAGTGATTAGTTTTGACATATTATGAGTACACAGCAGTAGCTGCACTTTTTCTTGAAACATTCATGATATTAATGGATGGAGATAGTAATGATGGGGCGGTAATGATGTTTATAATGATGCTTACACGAGGATGTTAAACCACCTCTTGTTTCCGGGTTGGTTAAAATCATTTTGACTGTCATACTGCAGACTGGTCATAAATACAACATTTTTGGCCTGAGTGATTTTTATTAGGCAAAGTAGAACTCCGTTAGATATGGAGCCTGTAGTGATAAAGAAATAAACACATAGACAGCTCATGTAGAGACAGAGAAAGGGTAGAATTTATACTTCTCAGCTGGAAATCAGCTATATGCTGGGAATGTCTTCATGTGAAGTGAGTTCTGCAGGCAACGTTATAGGCTTCTTGTGTAAGCATCTGGTTATGGCAAAGAGCACAGGCCTTAGGCCTTTCGTACTGTATTGTCACTGTTTGAGAATAGCTCATAGAAGAAGGGGAGAAGAAGATTGCTGAGACAAAAGGCAAGTAGATCTTCTGTGGGATGAAAGGATTGCTGGCCAATCAGGCTGAGATTTTAGAGGGGTGATAATCTGTTTCATTAAGGTACAACATTGTGGTTTGTGTTAAATATAGTCTGTATAGGTGATGAAAATGCCAAGGTTTCTTTCAGCCAGTAGCATTCTGTCAGGACAAGCAAGGCAAGCAGTGCTTGCCTACTGAAACCTAAAAATAGACATGAATTAAAACCAAAGTAAAAGTCAATAATCTCGATTAATCTCAGTGTATATCCATGTCCCGTTAACAAAGGCTTGATCTTGGCAAGCTGACAGACCAGCAGGATTTTTCTGCTTGTTTATGCAAATGCAAAATGAATAAACCTACAAGAAATAAAACAGGAGACTGCTGGGAAATTTGCATGCTAGGCAAGTTGCCTCTGCCTCTGGGTTCACTGCCCTGAAACCAGTTACTACTTCGTGTGGACACTGAGCGCTAGTAAGTAGATAAGGCTCGTGATTTATATAGTAATATACAGTGTTGGGAAGGTTACCTTTAAAATGTATTCCACTACAGATTACAGATTACATGCCCCAAAATGTATTTTGTAACGTATTCCATTACGTTACTCAGTGAGAGTAACGTATTCTGAATACTTTGGATTACTTAATATATTATCATGCTTTTTACAACTACATGAATGTACTATTGCTGTGTGATTTATTACTTTTACTGAAGGTTATTCGCCATAGCAATACCAACTACTAGATTTTTAAATCTTAATATAAAATGAGTAACAGTAGGTGGACATTTTGCAGCGATCTCGTATAGAAAATTATTCCGTGCGTATATAAAACAGGTCCGTGGCTCAGAACCGTAGTAAAGGGACCTCTGGCTAATACGTCGGGTTCATGTCAGGCTCGTAGCTGAAAACTAGCTTTACTTTGTTGTCTGGGTCAACTTTGTTAGCGAGAGACAGAGAGAGGAACTTATTGTTTCGGAGGAAAACACGAACACAGTGTACAGTTGAGTCTTAATAGCTTACTTATAACTGGGCTTTTGGCTGCAGTGGTTATTATTATATTTACATGCTTCCATCTCCTGTTTCTGCTCGGTGACAACTCGTACTTTCCACTCTCCCTTTTCTCCCTCCCTCGCTCACAGACACATAACGGGTATGGCAGTCCATTCTCCCTGCAGCACGGACTACACTACCCATCAGACTACATTTTTAGGGCTATGCCTGTAACACTCTGCCTATTGCCTTCATATTAAATAATTTTTGTGAATAATTGTTAAAAATATTTCTTCACGTCATTATGCGGGCCGCAAGTAGGGGTGACATGAGCCACAAGATTGAGACACAGACATTGGAGCCTCTTAATGTGTGTTTTGTTTGGGTTTCCACCGGCGTGGAAACCAAAAATAGAGAGGGCATAGCCTTATGACACAGGACAATACCGCCATGTAATCCATTCATTTCAACAAAGTAACTGTATTCTGAATACCACCTTTTTAAACGATAACTGTAACAGAATACAGTTACTCATATTTTGTATTTTAAATACGTAACGGCGGTACATGCTACATGTAGCAAAGAAATCCCTGATATTGAGAAGGAAGGTCAACTCCTCAGTGTCTGGTTTGATAAAGTAGGCAAGTTGAAATCATGCAAGCTTAGCCAGTATTTTCAGATTAGTATCTTTCAGAAATAATTTGGTTGAATAAATGTACATAGTTTAACCATTAACCAGTGCAACCACCAATACAGTTTTTTTTTTTGGCAGATTGGTGAACCCATCTTTACTACTGAGAAACTCTGCCACTCTAAAAAGATCTATTTATACCCATCATGTTATAGGCCTGTTACTAGTTAATGAAATTGTCTGTAAAAAGTTCATAAAGTAATAAATCTCTCAGTTTAAACATTTTATGTTTTCTATGTTTTATTGCGAATAAACTTATTTTTTACATTTGAGATTGGACTTGTAAAAGTGCAATCTAAATGTTAGGGCTTAATGATGTTAGGCCAGTTTGAACTTCTAATGTTGGCTGAAAGTCTTCTTCCATAGACTCACTGAACTCCACCCACACATGAATTTTTGCTTCAGGTACTGACACAGCTGTACTCTGCTCGGCCTGCTGGTACCTTACCAGTACAGCAGGTATCAAGCACCTTGCTGATGCCACTCCGTGCAGCCACTTTAAGAAAGTGTAAAATGTAAGTCCATTCTTCCCCAGCGTTCCTCTGAGTGCTGTTGAATTGAAGATACGATGGGATCTTTTCCAGACTCTGTGGGCACATCAGTCCTTTGCAGAATTCCCCGACACCTGGCCCAACTCACCACCACTGATCAGCTGACAGCGTAGCTCGTCTCTTTACCTGAGTATCCAGAACATATGGCCACAAATCTGATAATAAGCTTACAAATTGATCATTGATCTATGACCTCTGGTCAGCTTCAGAGTATATCTGGTAAACCATCAGGTTACTCAGGAGGGAAAAGAACTACCCCATGACCTGGCCCCAGACCTGGATGGATAGATAGACCTTCTAATCTACCTGTAGCACTCACATTCCAACTGTGATTTTGTCATGTTTGGTGCGTTCATTCGGGTGAACACTGTAGAGTTTCGTGTTCCCCAGTGAACACTTGAAATTAACTGCTTTAGTGGGTGCTGCTGGCCCTTGATGTTTCCATGGCCAGTATGCCCTGACCTCCTTTGGACAAAGAGTTTTGGCCACATAAACAACTGCTTGCTTATTTGTTTTTGTATACCACATAATTTCCCAGAAGCTGAGCATACAGGGATGAAAATTCCAGAAGATTCAGTATTTTTATGACATTAAAAGCCCCTCTATTTGACTCTAGCAATCATATGCTATTCAAAGTCCAATAGATGAGACATCTGGCTCTTTTTGAGTAAAACAGTAAATGAACCTCTTCAGTCTGTGTGGTTGCTGGTTGTGTTGAGCCGCATGTAATTAGAGTTTAACTTGCAATAATGTCTGTTGAACTGAACTGAACAGAACTCTAGATTTCTTTAAAACTGCACCCAGTGAACTATGATATGAACTAGGATATTATACCTTAAAAACATTCAAAATACACCGAACAAAAATATAAACGCAACACTTTTGTTTTTGCTCCCATTTTTCAAGAGATGAACTTAAAGATCTGAAGATCTACTTACACAAAGGACCCATTACTATCAAATATTGTTCACAAATCTGTCTAAATCTGTGTTAGTGAAAACTTCTTGTTTGCCGAGATAATCCATCCCACCTCACAGGTGTGGCATGTCAAGGTGCTGATTAGACAGCATGAATATTGCACAGGTTAGACTGCCCACAATAAAAGGCCACTCTGAAATATGCAGTTTGATCACACAGCACAATGCTCCAGATGTTGCAAAACCAGTCAGTATCTGGTGTGGCCACTATTTGCCTCACGCAGTGCAACACATCTCCATTGCATAGAGTTGATCAGGTTGTTGATTGTGGGCTGTGGAATGTTGGTCCACTCCTCTTCAAGAGCTGTGCAAAGTTTCTGAATATTGACAGGAACTGGAACACACTGTCATATACACCAAGCATCCCAAACATGCTCAATGGGTAACATGTCCGGTGAGTATGCTGGCCATGCAAGAACTGGGATGTTTTCAGCTTCCAGGTGTACAGATCCTTGCAATATGGGGCCATGCATTATCATGCTGTAACATGAGGTTATGGTCATGGATAAATGGCACAACAATGGTCCTCAGGATCTCAACACGGTATCTCTGTGCATTCAAAATGCCAACAATAAAATGCACTCATGTCTATAACCCCACCGCCACCATGGACCACTCAATCCACAACGTTGACGTCAGCAAACTGCTCACCCACACGACACCACACAAGCTGTCTACCATCTGTCCTGAACAGTAAAACATCTGTCAACAGAACACCTCTCCAACGTGGCAGACGCCATCAAACGTGAGCATTTGACCACTCAAGTTGGTTAAAGTGACGAACTGCAGTCAGGTCCAGACCTGGATGAGGACCACGAGCATGCAGATAAGCTTCCCTGAGACGGTTTCTGACAGTTTTTGCAGAAATTCTTTGGTTTTGCAAACCGATTGTTGCTGCAGCTGTCCGGGTGGCTGGTCTCCACCTGGTCGACCATCCTGGAGGTGAACATGCTGGATGTGGAGGTCCTGGGCTGGTGTGGTTACACGTGGTCTGCGATTGTGAGGCCAGTTGGATGTACAGCCAAATTCTCTGAAATGCCTTTGAAGATGGTTTATGGCGGAGAAATGAACATTCATTTCACAGGCAACAGTTCTGGTAGACATTCCTGGAGTCAGCATGCCAATTGCACGCTCCCTCAAAAGCTGCGACATCTGTAGCATTGTGCTGTGTGATCAAACTGCATATTTCAGAGTGGCCTTTTATTGTGGGCAGTCTAAGGCACACCTGTGCAATATTCATGCTGTCTAATCAGCACCTTGACATGCCACACCTGTGAGGTGGGATGGATTATCTCGGCAAACGAGAAGTTTTCACTAACACAGATTTACACAGATTTGTGAACAATATTTGATAGTAATGGGTCCTTTGTGTATGTAGAAAATGTTTCAGATCTTTAAGTTCAGCTCATGAAAAATGGGAGCAAAAACAAAAGTGTTATATTTTTGTTCAGTGTAAATAGACTTACAAAAACCTTAATAACACAAACTCAAAAGATCTCAAAACATATCATGCCAGCCAGCCCACAGAATATTTTCCCAAAAGTCTTGAGTATCATCAAGATAAATGAAATGTGAGAGGAGCCTTTGTGTTCTTTTTGGTGAACTGGGAATTCTCCCATGGACGGATGCTATTTGTTCTCAGTTGATTTCCTATTATTGACTCATGACTAGTAACCTTAACTAAAACAAGTGAGGGTTGGAGTTCTTTGGATCTTGTTTGGGTCTTTTGTGACCTCCTCTATTCGTTAATGTGATGTTGGAGTAATTTTGGTCCGTCACCCTCTCCTGGAGAGTGGCTCTATCTGTGGTTTACATGAGTAAGAAATTGTTTTGTAACCCTTTTAAGACTAATAAATGTTAGTGAATTTTCTTCTCATGTCTTCTTGGGTTTCTTTAGATTATATCATGATGTGTTGCTTTTTTGGATCTTTCCGTTTCTCACACTTTGTTGTTGTATTTAAGGTTTTTTTTTCTTTCTAAAAAATATGATTGATCACAGTTAATTCAAGCTTTAAGAAGTGGGGGATAATTAGTTGTTCATACAGGGTCAGGTGGCTTTGTATATGTTTTTGTCATTAATATTTTAACTGAGCATTTAAAAAGTTAATTTTTAAAAGTTTTATGTTTGTTTTTTGTAATTTGCTTATTGTCTAAAAAATTATTTGATGATCTAAAACATGTCAGTCTGACAAAATTTGCAAACCCCCCCCCCCAAACTGCGTTATCTGGCATCTGTGTGCAATATACTGCTGCTCCAGTAATAGCTGCTCTACATTCCTATTTTGTAGATCTGCAATCTGCATTGAGCGGATGGCAAGGGGAGGAGATTTATCGTCAGGAAGCAGTGGTTAGGATCCTGTTTGGACATTTGTCTTTCCACAGAGATTGAGAAATGAACTAGTGTGGTGTTATGAGGAGCTATACTTGTCTGTGGTGCTGAAGAGAGAGCTGAATGTGAAAGCAGACTTGTTGAGCTTCTTTCCTTCCCTGAACTATAGCTAGTGACCAAAAGAAGGAGATAACAGATACAAGAGACGAAATTGGCTTTCTTTTAAAGGATGTCTCACAGACTTAGTGCAAGCAGCATGGCCATTTCAAAGGGGTTCAGAACATAACTCTTCTGCAATAAAAGGTGCCATTTGACTTCAGGCATGTCCATCCAGAAGGACAGCACGGGGTACACCCATGGTGGAGCAATTATGTCTCTTGGGAACATATTTTTATTAAAGCTCAACCCATCTGTGACCTGTTAGTTAATACTGGATCTTTTGGGATAACATTTGCAGTATCCATTGGCTTGTTGCTGCTCTATTTCAGTTGAGTCATCCATGGAAGGTCTCAGTGTATCCACAATGCCAGTTGCTTCACACGATGCTGGTAACATAATCAAATGGCCACTTCTGCTTATGTTTGCCATTACAGCGCTGCTGCAGTATTCTTTTGTACGAGGTGTCTCCGTTCAGACAACACCACTACATCAGCACTGATATAGGAAGAGAAAAAGTAAAAAAACAAAAGTTTTTTTTTCCAGAAAGACTAATCTTTTCCAACATCTCACTCTGTACAATCTGTGAATTTCTTATGTACTGAAATGTTTTCAACCCAGCTGTGGTGGCAGCTGCACAATGCACCAGGTTACAAAAATTGCAGAGAAAAAAATCTTCAGTTACAGTTGATTATCCGAATATAAAATTATAAAAGCATGAAGCATCGAGCTTGTAAATGGATTACTCTGGTAGCCTGTGGGCACATACACTATAGGGATAAATATTGTTTAGCTTTTGTAAGGTTGTAAAACTTAAATCTTGAATTGCCCCATATTTTATGAGATGGGTGCATACTGTGCTACATTAAGAGATTAATTCCCTGCAAAAAATAAGGCTACTGGCCCTCTAAAGCATAGTAGTAAAGTGAAGTTGTAGAAGATTAATTGCATCAGTTATGACAAAACATACAACCTACATATCATTATTGCAATGCCTGCAAATGTTGCATCAGTCTTTATGGCTGATTCAGTCAGAGTAGAGTACACCAAATAAATCATAGCCACTGCATGAATTATAGAAATTAATTTCTTAAAGCTGAAGGTGGACATGAACACTACATGTATAAAGGCTAATGTAAACCATGGAGCCCTGCTCTGAAAAACTGATATAGATGTAACTCTGTCTGTGTAGCTGGATTTAAGAAGTAGGTGCTTAACGTTTTTAGAACATGTTTAGCATCATCTTCTAATATCACTGGCTTGGTTGGTTGGCTGTGATCAATAAACTTCCATTATTTTATTTTAGCTAACTAGTAAAAGAACCAATACGTCAGTGGAAAATAAGGGCACTAAAACTAAAAATCAATGTAATTGGATCACTTTTGTCTCTCATAGATTTATTATAGTCTAGTTTGTTTGTATTGTCACTGTGACTTGGTAGTCTCTCACAGGTAGGGATGGGAATTGATGAGAATTTATCAATTCGATTCCTTATTGGATTCTCATCGGCAGTGTTGGGTAAGTTACTTTAAAAAAGTAATTAATTACTAATTACTAAATGCTTACTGCCCTGGGGTGCCTGTCAGTGCGCCCCAGGGCAGCTGTGGCTAAAATGTAGCTTGCCATCACCAGTGTGTGAATGTGTGTGTGAATGGATGGATGACTGTATGTAGTGTAGCGCTTTGGGGTCCATGGGGACTAAGTCAAGCACTATACAAATACAGGCCATTTACCATTTACCATTTTAATCAATATTGTATTTAAAATACTTATCTAATTACTGTGTCTGAAAAGTAACTTAATTACTCAAGAAGTAATTTAACTAAATACTTCTTAAAATCCCTATAAACCTTGAGTCGACAAACAATAGAAATTAAACTCTTTAAATAATAAATAATTTAAAAAAAACCCCATACAAGTCAACATGAAATAGTTTAGCCTTTTAGCTTTCTGAATCATCTTTATTAGATTCTATAAAAAACATTCTAGAATAATTAAATTTTTTAGTAAGAGATGTTACTTTCTTTAGGTAAGAAACACAATTCCTGAATAACAAAAATATTATTCTGCAACATATCTGAATGTACTACTACTACTGTACTACTTAGCAGTCTTGTTTTTGAAAAAGTTGTTGTATCTCATTAATGTAAGTCTTTCAAAGCATTCAATTGACAGTCTGTTCCTTCGGGGCGTAAGCACAAGATTGCCAAGGCTAAAAAGCCTTTCGACTGGTGCGCTTGATGGTGTGGCTGTGTTGTACCTCAGTGAAATGGCCTTAGTCCTGGGAAACTGGCTAAGAACACCCAGCTCAGACCCAGCAGACTTCAAATATTCCATCACCTCTGTTTCAGCAGAGTAGGTACAGTCGTCCTCCTCAAATGAAAAAAAGTCATCAGTGGAGTCAGCAGGGTTCTTGTGATCTTGAGCATGTTGTTGGTCTTCAAGAGACAACCCACGGCACTCTGTAGTAAGCATTGCCCTAACCACGTCTTTTTTCTCTTCTTCTCTGATCCAGCGTAACTTAAATTTAGGGAAAGTGACTGCAGCTAGGAGAGCTTCTTCAATCACTGAAGAAAAGCGCATCTTGATCGCCTCTGAGACAAAAATACATCAGACACTTCTTCAGACACTTCACATAAGAGCAACAAATAAAACAAAAATGTATTTTAGGGTAAGGCCAAAATTTAGCAATTTGTGTACATATATATATATACATATTAGATTGCCGCACTATTTAAGATGGTGGATCTACGCTAGTCTTCACTGGATCGTTGAGCTATCAGCGTCAGTCAACCTGCGAACCTACAAATCTGAATCTGAATCTGTGAGTGTTGTGACTATTCTTCTAATCGGACCCTTTTGTGTGTTTAGATATTTCCTGAAACCTGGTTACGGACTACGAGCGGAGTGGAAGTGGAGAGGAGTTGGATTTTGTACAGAAAGTGTGGAGCACTTCTTCCTGACCCTTGTTTCCCCATGGACCCTGGAGACCCGGAACCCCTTTTCCCCTGCACATTGTATATACCCAGTTGGTGTTTTTGTTCACTGTAAATAAACGCACTGTCTTTCGCTTAAGGAAAACCTGGCCTGCGCCTGAGTCCCTTTAAGAAATCTTTAAGAAATATGTCTAGCGCAATAGTGAGTGGCTTCAACACGATACAATACTCCTTTAGGAACAGATACTCCCGGTCAGTGAAGCATTTGATTCCATTTGATTACAAAAGTAGCAGGGTCAATCCAATGTGCCATCATTATGAGAAAACTTTTGTTATGGCTGGTCCAAATGTCAGCAGTTGTGGAAATATATTCCAAACTCTCGAATGTCCCTTTAAGCTCCATTTCCATGTCAGCATAACACTTATCTAAGTAAGTAGAAAACGTTTTTCGATCGGGCAGTGCTGCTTTTTTGCCCCACACAGGTATTTTGTTTAATATGCACCTAAAAGAGACTCTACAGTACGCAGCGGTAGCATCTCTTCCACAATGTAGCCTGCAATCATTTTTTTAAGCTCACCTTCAGACACTTTCTGTGCTGCTGAAGTAAAATCAAGTTTTGCCTGCTTAGCAGGAGTTGCTGCGGTGTTATCCATGGATGATGAACAAGGATCACTCAGAAGTGTTTGTCTATGCTGCCGTGTCAGACGCTTCGGTAGATTACTCGTGCTATTAACAGGGGCCAATAGTTTTTTCTCCCCAGGACATAGCTTACATATTACTGTAATGTTCTTGTCTGCTTGTTTCAGAAAAGTGAAGTGACGGGAATATTTCCATTTCATAAAACAGCCACACGCTTCAGCCGAGTCCAACATGTTTCACTTCAGAATACGACTATGCAGCAAACTGGCGCAAAATGACGTGCAGCTGCACTACAGCGATGTTAAAGCAGCAGAGCTTACTTTTACCTTTAGAAGATAAATTAATGAAATTAAATAATGATATTCAGCGAGTTTAATTATTTTACAGTTTAACGCAAGTACATTGTAAGTAACTGTAATTAAAATACCTAAAAATGAACAGTAATCAGTTACTCTACTTTTTCAGTGGAAAAATAATTTAATTACATTTAGTTACTTAGTAACGTATTACACCCAACACTGCTCATTGGCACCACTTTGAGAGTCACCACCACTGCTGAGCAGTTGTTGAAGTTCAGGGTCTGGCTGCTGGGCTGGGCTCAGCATTCACTCAACTTCAACATCACTTTGGGTTCTAGACTAGTTTAGTGTTATTAGTGTAGTTTAGCATGCTAACGTGCAGATGTTTACAAAGAGCTGACGTTGTGTTACCAGCATAATGTAGTTGTTTCTGTCCTGGTTGCAGTTTGACAACCAGACAGATAGACAGATGACAGGCAACCATTCACATTCACACCTATGAGCAATTTAGAATCACCAATTAACCTAACCCCACTGAATGCATTTGGACTGTGGGGGGGAAGCCCGAGTACCCTGCGAGAAGGGGGAGCAAACACAGAAAGGCCCTGCCAGATGGTAGAGCCGAATTCAGGACCTTCTTGTTGTGAGACAACACTGCTAACCACCGCACCATCGTGCTGTCCTGAACATCTGAAATACTTTGATAAATGTAAAATGTTACTGAATGATTGGTTTTAAAGAGGTAAATTGTTTTTATTGTTTGAAAAAAATGCTGCTAACTAAAATGGAAACTATGTATTTCAAGATGGATTTGCTCTGCTTACTCCTTATGTTTAACTCTCAAAGAATCCAAGACATAAAAATATAAATTTGAATTTCATTTGAAAAAACATAAATATTTGTATATCAGGAAACAAGACCCTCTCAAAAACTGAAGAAAGTGACATAAAAGTAAAAAGATTTTGACATATTGAATGGAATCTTTCTTGCAGAAAAACAAAAAAGGCATTTTCCTCAACATTCACATCTCTTTAATAAACAGTAACATATTGATTCTTGCAAAAATTTGACTTTTTTATATCTACACTGCAACAACAGCTTGACAACATCCAGACTTTCTGGAAATCCACATACGAATAGCTGAGATCCAAACTCACAAATATAGATTTTATTCTATATTCAGTTTGAATACATTTTTAACAATATTATCAATATAAGCAGATGCCTTCTTTGCCAGATCTGAAAATATAAAATTCTGCCTTACTTGAGTCCGGCAGAAGTGTCAGTTAATGTCTGCAACAACCTTGTGGCGATGATGAGTCCACTACTCACCACTGCAGCTGAGACAGCACTATATAGCTTGGAAGGTTGTATACATTGTATCATTGTATATAATTTTGTTGAATTCAACTTTCTACATCCACAGAGAGTAGTGAGTAGCAACACAGGTCAACTGATAACATTTTGTGTACAAGCTCTCACATTCTGCACCATATTTACCTTCATAATCATAAAGAAAAAGAAACAACAGAAAACAAATTATTCTGAATGTAAGTGTTTCCTCACCTGTCAAATCCCAGTTTAATCCCTGCTAATGTGAGAAATTCTGACAGTGTTTTATAAAATACTTTGATTTATTGAGGGTCGAACATGCAAAGACAGCAAAGAATTAAAGTATTTTGTGACTGAATACACAAGTGAGCATGAATTAATTATTCACAAAGACAAAGGTGGGAAGACATTGACTTGAGGGTCTAGGTCAAAATGAAAACAGTGGGGCTTTTTAAGAAGCTGCTGGGCTGAGCAAGTGGCTGCTCAAGTGCACAAATTAGTGGCCTTTTGTTCCTGGTAATTACACACCAGCATGCACACACACACAAGGGTGCATCATGCTTTATCACTCAGACAAACACACATGGAAACTAACATTGTGCTGTCACAGGGGCAGAGAAAGTAGAGAGCCGTGATGCATTCGAGGGTGTACAGCATCATCCAGCTTCCCTGTGATCCTCAAGTGGTTAGAAGAGCAATCTGGAACCAAGAGGGGGGCCTGACAAGCCAGATTGACCTTGTCTTTGTTAACAGGTCGAGTAGAATAAAAGACTAAAAGGTGAACATCAGTCTTTAGGACCATGGCAGATTTAGGAGTGATGTTCCCCCCTACGTGAGCCTACAGAGTAGAGCGAGGGGCCTGGCACTGTCTGTTCCGTTAGATTCTGTTTCAGCTAAGTCAGAGTTTTCTTGGCTGTTCTCTCAACAGCAGGATCGTAAATCAGATGCTGCTCATCTGTCTTGCCTAGGCGTGGAGCAAGTGGAAATGAGGTGGATGGACCACAGGGATACTTTTAAAAAATTGGAGAATTGGATTAGGAGGGAGGATGGGAGAAGTGGCAACACAAGGCCGAAAGATTAAAAAAGTTTTGAGAAGCAGATTTGTACTTTTCCATGGTTAAAAAAATGACTAGAATACATCAGCAGAGAATCAATAGGCTGATCTTAGCAATCATTCTCTGATTCATTGCTTTGGAAATTCACACCTTTAGTGTCGACTCTGCAATAAAACCAATGTCTGTTTTTATGCTGCAGCAAAAAGGACGATGAACTTAATGTACAGATGTATAGACACTATTTTGGCATAAAGTCTACTTCAAATTGCTTCAGAATTTAGCAAGATAAATCAAAGATCAGTAGCAGCTTATCTTATCAGCAGCGAAATAGTTACATTTGAGGTTATAAAGTCTGTCGTGTATATATGATATAATATATATAACCTAAGGGAATAGCTGAGACACAAAATCACTGACATCTGTCAGTCTGGAAATGCTCAGAAAGTCATTTTTAAGGGTTTGGGATTTACTGAAACACTGTAAGAACTGTTTTCTCCTCAAATGAATACAATTTGAAACAGTGACAAACCTTCCTAGGAGTGGCTGACCTAGCAACATTACTCAAAGAGAGAATTGATGACTCATCCAGGACCAGGAGGTGTCCAAAGGATCTGGAACAACATCTATAGCTGTAGGCCTCACATGCCTCAGTCAAGGTCAGTATTTATGATTCAACTGCGACTGGGCAAAAATGGAAGAGTTCCAAGGTGAAAACCACTGCTTATCAAAAAGAAAATAAATGGCTTTTTTTGCATTTGCCAAAAACATCTTTGGCTAATGTAACAATCTTAGGGATGGTGAATCTTGGGGATTATCAGCAACCTTGGTCATCCCCAAGATTGTTGGTAAAATATTCAGTGGAATTTTGAGAAATGCTAAAACTTTTTGCAATGGAATTGGACATGATGCCGGCAGTGTAATGGTCAAGTGAAGAAATGTGATTGAGATGATTTGGCATGAACTCTAACAAATCATGTCCAGTGTGTGTCCAGTGTGGCTGTCACGGTCCTGGGTCGGTGATCCAGTGTTTTGAGTTTTGTATTATTTATTATTGAGCTTTGATTTCATCGTGGTTTATCATTACTAGTCTTTTGGTTTATGGTTCTGTATTTCTAGCTCTAGTAGTTCTTTGTTCTGTGATTTCTAGTCCTTGGGTTTTGTTTCAGTGTTCCCTTTGTTCAGTGTCAAGTCCATGCCTCTGTGCCTGTTGTGTGTTTCCTGTTTTATTTTGATAGTGCCTGCCCTGTATGAAGTGTGTCTGGTTTTGCTTCCCTTGTCCCATTAGGTGTGATTTGTCCCAGCTGTGCTTCCCTCCTGTCTCCCAATGCGTGATTGCTCCAGTGTGTATTTTTGCCATGTGTTTTCCTTGCTCTGTGTTGTGTTGTACACTTGTACCTGGTTGTGTGTTCAGTCTGCCCATCTGAATGATGATCTTCTCTGTGTTTGTGATAGTCGTTTGAGTTATTGGTGCTACATGGTATCACAAAGGTTATGTACTGCTCCTTGTTTTGTTTGTGTATTTTGTTAATATCAGCATATGTTATCAGAAGAATGGGAGCTAATCAATACTCTGTCTTGCATTCTGTTACTTGGAAAACATCACATTAACCTAACTCCTGAGTCTGAGGAAGCAACCTATGTTTATTGCTCAAAAACACTGCCATTTCGTCTGACTATAGCTTAGGCCTGAGCTGTTTCTTAGTCCTCCACAGACTAAATTGATTTATAGATATTCCATTGTGATAGCGTATTGAGGACAAAGTCAGTGAAAGTTAAGAAGAGCAATAATGTCACATGGAGCTGATATACTTTAATCCATATTCCTAACACTCATAAAACACAGTGGAGGCAGCCTTTTATCGCTCTCTGGAAACTCAGCCTTTAATAAACTCAGTGCATTTGCATTACAGAGACACAATTAAGCCCAGTAAGAGTGGATAGAGATGAATTATCCACCAGCCTGTGGGGAAGCTGGTTGTGGTAAAGACATAAAAATATAACAGTAATTACAAATGAAGGAAACAGCACGGAAATGAATCAGTCAAGCTGCCCTTGTCGTCACAGTGGTGTGTGTTGATGTGTTGGCTGTTCCTGAGGATGAGACTCCAGCAGGACACATCCATCAGCTTCAACAACACCAAACCTGTTAGGACAATAAACAAAGCACTGCAAAGGAACTGAACAGTGCAAAGTGTCAGGTGTACTGAGAGGCAATGAAATATAAACCAATAAGACACAAAAAAAACCAGACATGCGGGGAAGGGGGTGAGCTTCATGTATGGGAAGAAATTTATGGAAGACTGCAGTTGAGTAAAGTGTTTAGGTCCCAAATGCATGTGGTTATGTTTTTATTCTATCTGGAAGTTTAAAGAAATAGCTGAGGGCTTAGTGTTAGGACATTAACACTTCCAGACTGCACTAGAGAATTCCTTCAGGACACTTTCCTCAGGAAAATAATGACTGTCAAATCTAAATAAATTAAAATATACAAAAGTGAGTACGCTTGAAAAAGTTTTTAATAACTCTTTCAGCAGGTTTGCAAGGAAAGCCTTAAAGATGGCAATAAAAAAATCAAATCTGGTTCAGTAAAATAGATGATATGATC
The DNA here is from genome assembly GCF_036321145.2 of Pelmatolapia mariae. Lineage (NCBI taxonomy): Eukaryota > Metazoa > Chordata > Actinopteri > Cichliformes > Cichlidae > Pelmatolapia > Pelmatolapia mariae. Next base: position 33,694,368 of record NC_086235.1, read on the forward strand.
CAGGTGACATGCCTAAAGCAGTATGGAGAAAGGAGAGAGAGCAGTGGTGTTTTTCACCAGACTGTTTGACAGAAGTGTACTGGTTTTGATTGTCAAGAATAAGGGTGATGTTCCAAGATGAGACTAGGGCAGCTAGTCCGCCTAGAATACCCCATCCCCAAGTTGCTGTCTAATGCATAGAAATCTTGTGTGAATGAGTGTGGCAAAAATACAACAATTTGCACATAACCAGAGGTGACGGTAGTATGCAAGCAGCCAAACAAGGTGACCCCTGCGACCCCACCTCAGGCAGGGAGCAATACAGTGTGCAGGAAGAGCCACCCGCTTTTCCCCCTGACTTCTCTGTGTGAGAGTTGATATTTTGTTGGTCTATGTGTGCATAAAGGATTAAATATGACTGTGTGAAAACTAGCATGCTATTAAAATGAGGGGCCAACTGTGGCATGAGAACCAGACTTTTTCTCCACACCTTCCGCTCAAAACCCTCAATGTCTAAGACGTAAATAAAACTGAGGGGCATACAGCAGCACTGAGGTGAACACTGTGTGTGATATAGTGATATGTAAGCCATAATGTAAACCATAATGACTATAGTGCAATTAAAAAGAAGAGCACAGTGAGCAAACCCCAGACTTTGGTGTGGGGGTCGGGATACCTAACACTAGGAGGCATCCCAAAGATTAGCCCTGGAAGGAGAAACACATTCACCCATTTTTCTAGTTTACATAACCATCAGAGCACTTTATACAAAATGCTTCATTCACACAAGCACTTCTTTCTTACACTCTGATGAATGCATCAGGAGCAACTTGGGGTTCAGTATCTTGGTAAAGTAGAGCAGTCAGGGATCGAATGGCCAACCTTTTGTTTAGCAGATGACCTGCTCTACCTTCTGAGCAACAGCCTTACACAAGATGAACTATGATGTATTTGCTTCTACATCTAATTCACTCAAGTCAAGACACAGTTTGGGTGAGGTTGTAAAGCAGCAATGCACAAGGAAAAAGGAAAGTGGGGAGACCCAAACAGACGTGGAGAAGATCTGTTAAGAGTAAAGTAAAGACCGCCGGAATAACGTGGACCCAGCTGAAGAGAACGGCCCAGAACAGAGTCCATTGGTGTGATGTTGTTGCAGGAGTCCTGTAGACTCCTGGGATGTTGATGTAATGAGCTGCTGCTCATTCAAGTTGAAAGAAGTCCAACTCAGGTGGTTTAGGCATCTGGTCCGGATCCCGGGTGCATCACTTTGGAGGGTTTCTGGATACACCCAACTGGGAGGAGACCCCAGGTTAGACTCAGAACTGACTGGGGAGATTACTGTATATATTGCATCTGGCTGGGGAATGCCTGAGGGAGGTTCCAGAAAATACTGGGGAGAAACTGTCTGCTTAACCTGCTACAACTGGGACCTGACCCAGGATTACCAGAATTAAAGGAATGAGTTTCTGTATTTGTAAAAAGCAGTAAATCAATAAGTAGCCATGACAGGGACGCTAAAATATAATGGTATATATAATGGACTATAACAAAACATTTGACTATATAATTAACATAAACATGAGTGTGACTGTTTATTTAGAGTTTCGTTCTTAATTATTTAACCTAATAAGCATGTGCAAATTGAAAATACATTTTTATCAATGAACTTTAAACGTTAACCATGTACTACTGAAAAATAAATAAATGGGAGGAAAAAGTAGAGGACATAAAGCTGTTGTTTTGGACAATGATACCTTTCCTTTAAGGACAATCGGCCAACACTGGCAAACACTAACCATTAACTGACCATTTAAGCATAGATCCTTGAAGATGTGGAAACAATGGTGGCTGCCATTTCTACTTTATGTCCTTTCCACAGATTTTACTCTTTTTCTGTTATCTTGGCTCTAGTTAAAATGAACTCACTGACTGACTTTAGTTTTTTAGGAAGGGGTGCACTTGATTTACAACACTAGGCAAGTTTCAGTCGATTCAATTTCAGATGATTTCATATTTGTAAATCCCCAGTTCACAACAACATCCACCTGAAACACTTTTCTATTTAAAGGTAAAGGGCCAATAATTCATTAATTAAAATTCATTAAGTGCTAAATATCAAAGAGAGAACCAAATCAGAAAATCAACAATGAGCAAGAGAGTGAAACTCTCTTTTAACATAAAGTAAAATAAAACTCATCTGATTGTTTGGAAGGTGAGGGGTAAGAGAGAAGAGCTTTGCAGCAAACATAAATGCCAAAGAGGTAATTCTTTTATCTCAATTATCTTGCTTTTGTAATCATTGAAATTAAAATCTGAATAATCGCCCAGCAACACCCACCAACCAACCCACCAACACTTTTCTGTCATTTATAGAGAAAGAAAGCTATTTTTCAACGTTAAGTTTGAACACAAAAAAGTACTGATTAACTTTTTTTTTTTTAGTTTGGAAAGAATACAATTTGAGTTAAAAAGACGGCTTTTTTGTAATTGAATATTTGGAGAGTCCCAAACAGCTTAGCAGCTTACTTTTCCTGTGGCTCAGGCTGCCTTCAAATATTACTCGCAAACGTTTTTACTAAAGTATTTAAAATGCTTTGCAGAATGGCCTGATGTGTATCACAAAATTGAATTGGCAACTGGCTCTTTGATGGAATATGTTTTGAAAGCAGCAAACCTGCAGTGCAATGTGGGCATTTCCTTAGGCAGCAGAAAAAAACGTGAAGCTTTGAAAGGCGCTACTTTGTCTCTCTGTGTTTGCAGCTTGAAATGTTCCCTTTTCTGCTGAGAGTACCAGCTTTTTCATTTGCTTTTGCAGTCGGCACTGACATATTTCTCACAATGTGCTCACTTTGCATTCTTCTTTTTTTCTGTGCGCCATGCCATTAAGCCTGCGCTAGATAGTGCCGTAAAATGCTCCCATGCTTTAATCCCAGGGAAAAATAGAGCAAGAATATAAAAGGCATTTACAGTAGCAATCTGCAACTCGCTGCGCCTCATGGTGCCATTATTGAATTCAGAGTCTATTCACTTCCCCAGCTTCATCGGCAGCTGTAGGGTATCTGGGCAGAGGTCAAAATGAATGAAGAGGAAGGTGTATACATTGTGCTAGTTTAAAAATGACCAATGTTTAGATTTAAATACACTGAGCCTTGCAACCTGAGATATTAGCTACAAAAAGGATGAGAGGATTTCAGCATCTCTGCAAATGCATTTGAACTGGTTCTCCAACACTTGTCTAAACCAATTTAAATTGTGTGTGGATAAGAGCAAGCGATGGGGATGGGGGGCATTTACATGCAGGAGATGACAACTTGTTCACCCCCGCATGTAAAGACTATGTGACTTCTCTCGCTCACTTTCACACCACAGCCTTCTCCTTTTCTTCTTCACACTCTCTTTTTTGTTCACTTCCCCCCCTCAGTCTCTCTCTCTCTCTCTTTCTCTCCCCACTCTGTCTTTTCCTCTGGTTGTTACATTAGCATAATGCAGCCTTTGCCTGCCAGTGAAGGGGAGCGTATCCGGCCCACACTTCCCTCACTTGCCAGCTGCGGCTGTATATGCTGTTGAGGCTCACATGGAAGGCAGCAACCCTTGCTCCTCGCATATGGAATGCTGTTGACAGGATTATAATTAATTGAAAAAAAGGGGACAGACAGCGAACTCCAACAAGTTAACTTTGCAGTTGGAAACAAATCCCACACAGTCCAGCAATGCTTGGTTAAAGTGCCCATAACACAAAAATTGCCTTATTTGCATCAACTTCAGGAGTGTGTTAGGGAACATGTTGTGATACCAAGACAGACTGTGAGGCTTGCAAACGGGTAAACACTGACATTACTGTCAGCTTGAAATTAGAAGAGATTTTCTCGGTCAAGCGCAGGTCAGAGATATCAGGTTTTAAAGATTTCTTTTTAAACTTCTAATTTGAATATTTTACTCAAAAATGTTTCTAATGAATCACTTTCACTGAGCACTTAGACAAATATGGATGCCTTGAAAATGTAAAAAAAAAAAACACTGAAGCTAAAAACAAAACTAAGAACAGCTTCACAGAGATTTCGATTCCTTGCGTGTTTTTGTTTTTCTGGTGTTAATTTTTTTCCACATCTTGTGATTGTCTGTCCCTCACTTGTGTGTTTAATTCCTCCCTGCATACTGTAATATGGGCTGCATTTGCAACACATTTCCATGGCAGTCTAAAAAAAATACTCATGAAATTGTGTTCCTGAAAATTCATTCATTTCATTTTTCTTTAGACCTATCTCATGATTCATGTCCGTGGACACGAAATGAAATTTTTCCATAAAAGGTTTGGAGGAATTTATAGTGGAGTAAGACATTTTGCCCCCTCAATCAACAGTTTGTGTCCCGTGCAAAACAGATCTTTTCTACATTTTTTCCTTTAGGTTTTTAGTGCTGTGAGGTTAGGTTTAAGGTCAAAAACTACTCAGTTAAGATTAGGAACCAACAGTACTTGGTTACATTTAGACAATGAAATGAGAGTTCCAAGATCAGAGTTGTGCCTGAATGTCTCTGGAAAACAAGCAAACAAACAGACACTTTAATGTTTTTCATGTATTTCCTGTCCTTATGTTATTACCTGTCTTGTGACTTTCTGCCCTCCATATATATCTTCAGTTTCTGCTTTTGCCATTTGGTCTGTGTTTGTCTGTCTTGGTTCTGCACTGCCTGTGTTTCTAGCCATGGTCAGTATCTTAATTATATGTGTTTTACAGTATGTTTTTAAATTGTTGTTTTATTTGGACTTTTTTTATGCTTTAATGGGTTTGCTTTTGACTAACGTTCACTATTAGGTTCATTACCTGCTTCTATAATATGACACAAGGAGACATGCACAAATTATTGATGAGGTTTAATGTGATGTGATACTGCACCTCTGATATTGCCTACTGGTACAGCATTCATAGCCTCCAGTAAACTCTCTGACAAATTTAGTGCATGGGAACAGAAAAGAGCTAATTTTGTTGACCAATCATTATCGTCATAGTTTTCATCAACAACCATTTTTTCTGATGGAAACAAAATGATAACCAAATAAAAACTAATGCAAGAGGAGAAAACTATGAAAAAATGTATTGAGACTTTCTTTAACAAATAAAAATGAAATGAAAATGTTCTGGTGATACGAGATCCAATCAGAACTAATTACGTTATGTAAAAGGGTGAAAGTATGGAAGTATGGAAATGATCCAATCAGAAGTAATCTCCTTGTGCAGAAAGGTTAGATGTGCACATTTGATCTGCTGCTGACAAACAGGGTGGAAGCTCCCACACTCTCTGTTTGTCTTTGAAAACGTGATAAAATCTCAACACATTTGGGAGGAGGACAAGAATAAAGATATGGACACACTTAGCATTTTATTTGAAGGACAATAAGATTCTTTGTAACTTATGTATAGGAACCCTCACCAGTAAAAACACAACAAACTCTTACACTTTATGTTATAGAGATGACTAAAACTAAAGGAAAATTGGCAGTAAAATTAACAGTGCAAGAGTTTTGTGTAATTCTATTTATATTTAGTCTTCAGATCTAATAATAAAGGATCCACAATGTATAATAATATCATAAATGAAGTACATTCTGTTTGAACTCTTGATTGAAAATATATGATGCTTACACTGGGTGAAATATTCCAGCCTAAGTTCACTTGTTATTTTATGGTTACACCGTTACTTCAAAAAGAAATATTAATATGTGGATGATGCACACATAAAATTCATCCTGACATATTTGGTATGTGTAGATATTGTAGGAACTCAGCTGGGATTTTAAATTTCAGTGTTTTTTGTTGTATTTTTGTATTTTAAAAAGTTCAACACTTTGAATCTGTAATTATATTGATTGATTATATTTTGGGTGTTCGAAGATATACAGTGCTGTGAAAAAGTATTTTTGTCACACTTACATGTTTCAGACATGACAGTCCTTTAAATCAAGAAATCACATAAATATAAAATATGAACTAAAAGATCCCAAAAGCAACTCATCACCCACTATCTAAAAAACCAACTGAAAAACAAAGTAATCGATATATATGTCTTGAAAGCCATTTCTAATGACATTCTAGAGCCATTATCCAAAAGTGGAGAAAACGTCCAATAGTGACTTTGCTGGCTGACCTACCTAAATTACTCCAAGAGCACATCCACGACTCATCGAGGAAATCACAGAAGAATCCAGAAGAACATCTGAAGAACTGCCGGCCTCCCTTGTCTCAGCTCAGTTAATGATTCAGCACTAAGAAAGAGACTTGGTAAAAATGTTGTCCATGGAAAAGTACCAATTTAAAAACAACTGCTGACCAAAAAGAACACAAAGTTTTGTGTAACACCTGCCAAAAACATCCTGATGATGCTGACGCTTTTAAGGAAATATTCTGTAGACTAATGAAACATAAAGCAAATACAGTTTTTCATAAAAGAACATCTTACCAAGAGTTGGAATTTAGCAGTTCAGATTCCATTATCTATATCTTTTATTGATTCAGTTCCGTATCAGCTCTCATTGGGTTCTCATTTGCTCCACACTAAGCAGCATATCAAATACATGCTGCATGCTATGTGGTCAAATGTTTAGGCATGTTGGAGGTACTTGTTACCCGCTGAAGTTCAGGGTCTGTCTGCTGGACTGGGGTCAGCATTCACTCATCTCTAACAACACTCTGGGCTGTTAGCTAGCTAAGCGTTAACATGCTGTCTGTGCAGGTTCTTGCAAAGAGCCAAAGTTGTGTTAGCAGCATAATGCAGTTGTTTCTGTCCTGGATGCAGTTTGCACTTTACCATCGCGGTCTCGTCCATTTGTGCAAAAAAACAAACAAAAACAAAAAACAAAAAAAGAAAAATGTCCATATTCATGCTGTAGACCACTATTTTCCTACTCCTCCACACATTAGCTAAACTGAAATCAGCTGATTGTAGCATAGTGCAAGTGGAACTGGTAAGTAGGGATGGGTACCGGTGTCCGGTGCCATCTGACATAAACGGTAGTAACCAGACCGAAAAGCAGCGCACATTTCGGTGCTTTTTTTTCCTGAGCCAATTCTAGCCAATCATTTTACATTTCCGAGGATAGTAGGCGGGTCCAGGTACGTACGTTCTTTTAGAGCAGAGCTACAGATTAAAAATGCCCAAGGCGAAGCGGTCAAAAGTCTGACTGTACTTCACAGCAAAAGATGCAAACTCAGCAGCCTGCAACAAGTGCTTTAAGGTGATACTGTGATACTGTCAAAGGAGGTAACACCTCAAATCCGATGAAACACCTGGTGACGCATAGCGTTTTTTTTTTAAAGCCGAGAAATGCGCCGTGTTTGATAGCTTGCTGTGAGACCTCACACCATGCACATCTGGTGTGGTGTCTGTTATCGGACCCGGAGTTAGCACCATCCCCCAAGAACCCGAAGAGTAGAGTCCTGGCCCCTAGCCCTGCCAGTGTAGCAGAAATGATGAGGATGATGATGGCAGCAGCAGCCGTTCTTCTCTGCGTGAGAAGCTTAATGTTGTTCGTGTGTAATTTACGTTGAGTAGGCTAACCATGTTATTACATTAATGCATGTAAGGTAAACTAGCAAACACTGTCGTAGTTACATGCGGCTGTCTTCTTGTTTGATGTCAGATACTCCCTTCACCCTGGCCAAAAAGGCTAAAATGACCAAAGAAAAAGTGGAAAACAGTTAAACATGAGAGATTTTTGGACAAAGTTTGTGTTTTTCCATTGATTAAGCACTGCTTCCAGCCAAGAGTGATACCATATATGCCCTATAGCTGCAGAAAAGGCTAACATTGTTATCTTTTTACAAAAGAAACAGCTGAACATGAGAGGTTTTTGGACCAATTTTGTGTTCTCCATTCTTTAAGCATCGGTTTGAGCACCGTTTAAGCACCGGCACCGTTTCAAAAGTACCGGTTTGGCACCGGTATCGGATAAAACCTAAACGATACCCATCCCTACTGGTAAGTGGAATCGATAGGCAAGTTGACTGACAATTCTAAGGAACTAAACTGATATGATTGAAAAATGTATCATCTGAAGTCTTCTAGACAAAGACTAAAATATTACAGCACTCGAGATGTGTAGTCCTGATAAACGTGTATGACAACCTCCTGTAAATGTGAGCTTTATAGCCCGAGAAAGCACATAATCTCCAGAAGTTTATACTTGCAAAAAACAGAGTGAGTTCACCTCTGCATTTTTAATGATAGCCTAGATTACTGCAGGCAAAAAATATTACTTGCACATTCTCTAATGTGAAATTTTCATCTCTTCCATGCATTGTGCCCTTTATCATCAGATAAAAGCAAATCATTAGCTTGTGCAACATGTTTTGTGATCACAGGGGCTTGTAATGAATTTGAGAAAGGAAGAAGAACTCAAAAGTAATGTCAAGCTTTTGCCTTTAAGGCACACCAACTGGGAACCAGTGAGCTTGGCTAATTGAAGTTGGGTTTTGTTCTGCATGGTGCCCACTGAAAAAGAAACGTCTTGACTTGAAAATTGTTACTCAAGTTGATTGGGGATGAGAGCAGCAGTGAGCCAAATATGTTCATAAACACTGTTGTTCGTGCTGCCCTGACAAAGGCAGGAAAGCAGTTCTTAGGGGAGTTCATTTAGGGCTGCGCTTGATAAGAGAACTGTAGCTGTATCTCCAGTGACATCAGAAATATTTTTAACAGATCAAATACAAAGCCAAACAAAAAAAAAGAATTAATTGCCATTCTCTCCCTTACAAAATCATTCCCAAACCTTTCACAAAAGCAACACTGCTTGACAATGGCCATGATGGAACCCAACACTATTTGATTTATCTCCAAGGCTTGGAAAACATTCGCTGTTTACCATGTGTTTACTGTGATGAATTGTGCTTCCTCAATAATCCCCAGTCTAGAATCACCAATTAGCCAAGCTTAGTTTGGCAGTGAACTGTGCTTGTGTACAGTGCCAGAGAAGTGAAACTTTGACAGAAAAAAAGACAACATGTTATTTACTCTGCCGACAGAACCACAATTCTCAATGCTCACAAAACACACAGAGCAGAAGCCTACTCATGGCTGACAGCTGGCCTCCAAAAACCTCTTTCTCTTTGCCTTCCAAAACTTTCCAGGAGCAAGCGGATCCACCATTTGGAATGACAGCACAAAGGACAGGGTTTAGTGCAATTCAGCCCCCCCCCCAAAAAAAAAGCTGTAGTTAGCTGCATCATTCACACCACAAGACATTATCGTTTATGTTTGGCTAGGTGGGTGTGCAAAAACAAAAATTCCTTAAGGGAAGGATCACGAATTTTTGGACAAAAAAAAAAAAAAAAAACTTTGTAAAGGCTAATGAGGCCTTCTTGGTGGTAATATTGGGTAATATTGTTTTTGTTGTGGTTGTTTCTTTTTTTCCTTCTGTTCTTGGCTCCATCATAGCACTGGAAGTTGGAGGAAGAAGAAGGTCTGCTATTTGAAGTTAACTCTACCTTCTAAACACTAATTTCTTTACATGCACCATTAGATTTCCTGTCAGTGCCATAAACAATGAAGGATGACTCACAGAACTACTACGAAATGTTGGCCCTTCAGTAATATGCAACAAGACCTATTTATTTTTACTTTCCTTCAGTTCATGAAACAAAACATTTTAGAGGTCAGAATCAAAACTTTTGCAAACTTCACCATCTTCATAAAATAGATTGTACTGTCACATTGTGGAGAAACCTCCCTCGGTGGAGAGATTGGACCTTTGAACCCAGTGCTTCATAAAATGGTTCTGTGAAATACTAAAAAACCCAGGTCAGACTTCTCATTGTCTCTGTTTGAAGCTCGGACTGAGACCTATCTCCTGCAAAGTATGACAAATTGCTTCTGCTTCGGCAAGATGAGCAAACAGAGTGCAGTGGTTCTGTGATTAAATATGGGTGTCTGGTATGCTCTGTCTGAGCAAATATAGACATGTCCCTATCCTTGCCCTTTATTAATATAAAAAATATCAAGCTGCAACCTGATGTTGAAAAGCATTGGTTAAAAAAAAGCCTTAGCAGACTGTTCAGTGTACACATCTCATTATTTAGAAGTTAATTTATTGAAAGCTTTGCCAGTTCTTGTAAAATGTCATTGTGCTTTGGCATGGAAGGAGATATAAAACATAGTTAAAGTCAAATGAAGGCTAACTCATTCAGTGCACTGCAGCTTTCTCATATGTTTTACCAGGCTTAATTATGCATATTTGATTGGAGCAATGCACATTCATCAATGTTCTTCTTGCATGGATTGAATAAACATCAGTGGGAATTATTCATTTCCTCCAAGAAGAATTCTAAATAATACTGGAGCGGTAATCAACATTGAAGTGAAAAAAGTAGTTTGGATGGTCTGTATTGTTACTAGCTGGTTTTAGTTTAAGTTGTCACCCAGAAGCAGATGGCACACGCTATAGATGTACTTTGGCGTACAAGATGATTGGATTCAAAGATTGGTATGACGATTGGGTATATTTATATCAAGATAAAAAAAAAAAAATCAGAAGAAGGATATACATTCAATGTCAGCTGACAATTAAACTACATATTTCAAGTCAATTACTTTCTATAAAAGGCACTGTTGGAGTTTTTGGATGTCCTATTTTTTATGAGTTCGTATTTTTTCTCAGAACGTTATTTACCAAAAAATTAAGGGTAGCAGTTTGGAGCCCCATATTTACTGGCTTGTATGGGACCAAGAGCCTAGACCAGGGGTGGGCAATCTCAGTCCACGAGGGCCGGTGTCCCTGCAGGTTTTAGATGTGTCCCCGAACCAACACAGCTGATTTAAATGGCTAAATTAGCTCCTCAACATGTCCTGAAGTTCTCCAGAGGCCTGGTAACGAACTAATCATGTGATTCAGGTGTGTTGACCCAAGGTGAGATCTAAAACCTGCAGGGACACCGGCCCTCGTGGACTGAGATTGCCCACCCCTGGCCTAGACCTTTTCTAGTAGCTGTGGGAGGATCACAGACTGTATATAAAAGATGGATGTAGCCAACTTGACATCGCCATTTGGTTTCCTGACTCCACATTTCATAGTCTTAACTTGCTGGCTGCTGCCATGCTGTTAATTTGAAGTCAAATTAAAGGGTCGAGTACTAATTATCAGCTAGTGCTATGTACCTTGGTTGGTAAACCGCATTTATAAGTTGGAAGGTGCAACACAGAAATATAGACGTGTTTATTATTGCTAAATAACAGAATAGTAACAATACTAGTTCTATAATATTAACATTTTTGGCTAGAAGACTTCAAATGTCTTAATTCGCCAGTTGTAAAGCTATTTTAAAACTTGAGATAGCGATCAAAACTGTTTTTTTTTAACCACGTTGTAATCATGTTATTTTTATGGCTAAAGGTGGACATTTTAAAATTGAAGTCTGCAAGTTTTGGTATTTATCTCTGAATGTTGCTTTTTGGAAAGCTTGTACTTTGCAATACATGCAGGTTAACACCCTTTGTTGTCTCTGTCAAAGGTGCTGCTACAAAACCAAAGTTGAATCTAGCCTTATCTAATCTTTACCATGACAATCGCAGCATGCCATTGTTTACCAAGGAATAGCAATGTATATTAAAAATGGATAGTAGTGTTCATATTTGCTAATTAAGCCTAAACATGGCTAAACAGTTCATATCATATTATCCAGTGTTTTCAACGCTGGTTTATCATCACTTGTCTGATATGTCTGACTTTTTGTTTCTGCTTTGCATTCACCTCTGCACTGACTTAATTACGTCCATTATTTACATACAGTCTGTAATTTCATCATGCAATTTACTGCTGACAGTTTTACACAAGCTTCTAATTTGGATGCGTTTTCATTAATGATAATTCATCCTTGCAGATTGATACCTACCAAATGTAGGTAACATATATTAGCTCACATGGTAATACCAGGTGGAAAAGTAGTAAGAGTATGACAGTTCCACATTTGTGTCTGAGAGTGGAAGCAAGGATATCAATGAAGAACAGTAAGCTGTCAAGTTACTCAACACCACTAAAAATTTTGTAACATGGGGTTATACATTGATTATAATAAATTAATTCATTGAGTTGAACAGATGCAACATGCACATTTAGATCTGCTTTCCTAAACCAAAAACAATTATAAACTGCTGCATAAAAAGGACTCCCTACTTTGGCCACATATAATAATAATGTATACTTTATTGATCCCCGTGGGGAAATTATTCTCTCTGCATTTAACCAATTTACTCAGTGAAGCAGTGTGCAGCCACCAATCCAGCGCCCGGGGAGCAGTGTGTAGGGACGGTACCTTGCTCAGGAGTATCTTAGGGTAGCTGTTCAATGGATTCAAACCCCTGACCTTCTGATCATGGGGTGACCACGCTACCTACTGAGCTATCCCTCTATTGTACGAGCACCGCCCACTGGAGGACCATCTATTGGTGTGCCTCACTTGAAAATGAGATTTTAATTTCATGACAGAAGGTAGGGAAATGCTTAATAGGTCTACTTTTACAAGTCATTTGCACAAATATGTAAATACATATGTTTGTTTTGAGTTAAAATACATATTTATATCAGGGGCGTCCATCCTTTTTCTTAGTAAAGCAGGTACAGAAATTTCAGTTCTGCGTGTTTCATAAAAGTCTTGTGAAAATCAGAGAGCTGTTTTTCATCTACTGATGGATGCTTAGAAAAACTACTAAACTGTTAAATGATATGTTTCATAATTTATTTAGGAGCCCAAATTTCTGTAATACTTAATGTACATAAGTGTCCGCTAGTTGATGGCTTAATTTAAATAAGCCCTGCAGTCGAACTCACTTGGAGAGGAATATCTAGAAGATCCTCCTGGTCTCGGGAGCTGTAGGGACTTAATATATCTTAATTACATCTTGCCTGCTTTAGTGTATGTGTGCATGTGTGTGGGTGATGTTGACACAAATGATATTCAGCCTGCTTTACATTCTGTGGAAGAGTTTAGATATCTAACAGTGTATCTGAAAGAGACTGGAAACACATATAAAGCAGTGTAAATCCAACTTTATGTCCTGCAACACATATGAGGTGTGATTCTAAAAAAGTTCTGAGAATTGGCTCATAAAATAAATAAATACATAAAAAAAGACCCAACTTACTAACTGAAGATTTCAACTTTTAACCTGTTCACTATCATCTTCTTTGGTATGTCCAAATAGTTCATAGTGATGCTGGTTTTTTTTTTTTTTTTACATTTCTTCTATTATGCTGCCTTGTATGTGTGAACTGTGATGTGGGCTGGATGTCCTCCGTGGTGTTCAAATGGTGATCTTTCAACTAAACTTTTCATTTTTGGGAACTAGATGAAGTTGCAGGAAGGCAAATCAAGGGGCCCAGTTAGTAAGGAAAGAACAAAACCTCCAACATTTTTAATGCGCTTTGTACAGGCACATGGGGACACTCTGGCATACTGGAAACAAGGACGACCATGCCTGTTGTACTACTTTCAAGATTATAGAAGGAACTAAAGATTCTTCAACTGAAAACTAAGGGAAACCATAAGCCATGTGGCATATGGTCGCCTGCTCATCCAACTGCTAAACCGGCATCCAGCAGAGTGACTCTTACAGCCAGCTTAGTCCTCCACTCTTTGGCAGTTCATCAGCTACCTCATGGTGGTTACTAGGCCTCCTTGTTGCTCGTGTTTTATTTTTTTGCCTTGTACTTACTATCATCTCCCTGTGACCCTAGTTGTCTCGACTCTGATTAGCCTTACCTGCAGTGTAATGTCCTGGACACTGGCCGTACCTGGTAACATTGACCAAGCCTGCTTAAAAACTCATTCCTGGAAAAATGCTACTGCTCACCAGACTCGCCTGCACTCCTGCCTGCCGTCACTCCTGGATTCACACACCCCACCCTTCAGCCAGACACTCACTCAGCTACCCTCCCTGAAGCCTCTCATATACCATCTGCAAGTAATCTGTGAACAATCAAGCCTTGTTAAATATCAGCTTGTTTCGTCCATTGAGTCTGCTTTTGGTTCCACCCTTACGTACTGGCCTTCTGGCTCATGATAAGGCCCCATGTTGTTTTTTTCTTTTTTAATGAAAACAATGTTAACACTAGTTGAAACAAATTAATGGTCACTAATAATTTATCGATCAATGGAATACTCATTCAATTTAGAAGAAGTTAAACTTCATAATGCCTTATTTTCATAAAACAAGGTATGGACTGTCTGGGATTTGATAAAAGGAAAAGATTATTTATACCAAAAATTCAGCCAAAGCAGATGGACATAAGCATGAGGGTGTAATCACAACAGTTGCAATGGAATTTGAAAATTTCTGTGGAGGATTTAACAATGTATTCATTTTTTTTTTTACTACAGATGCAGCTTTTTGAATTCAAAAATGATGAGCACATTCCCCCAAGAGCAGCACAAATTTGTATAGTTTTCTGTCACATAAACGTGGAAGTGGACAAAGACAAAAGAAACAAACAATGGATGTACAGTATGTGCTGGTATTAGTACTCATTAACTAAATAAATGTTTCAATGTGAGGTTGCATTCAAAGTGCTTCATTATTCCAAACATCACTTCCACCTTTCTCTTCTTGTGATTCTGCTGCCCTCTTCATGATGAATTCAGGGGATTTGCATCAGCTTTAAAACTGACTTTTCACGTGTGGATCAAAGTGAAAAATTACACAGTAGGCTGTAAGCATACAGTAGTGTGTTTGTGTGTGTGTGTGTGTATGTGTTTGGGTGAGAGTTGGAGCATATGTGCAGCTTCTACAATGTTTTGATGTGTATTGATGAACTTGCCTGTCAGTATGCCAGCTCCTATAATCCTTTAAAAAGATTATGATTAATGCTTACCCCCAACTGAATGCACCACCTGGAAAGATGAATACTTGGGATCAATATATATTAAAGTAACCAGTTAGGAAATGCTCTTGTCTCGTGCTTCATGACAGTGATCACAATCAAGTTCAAATCTTTTGAGGCACTGGAAGATTTTAATTTCAGATCACATTTTATTGATTTTTGAATAAATGGATAATATAAATATTTTGTATTTCTTATCACTTCAGATGTATTTTAAATTCTGTCCTGTGAAGATGGAAGAAAGTGCCTGCTGTCATATATTATCTCTTTCATCAAAACAGTCAACGCTAGAGCCTTCTGATGTAGGCTTATCAATCTGTTGAGATGAAACTACTACATACTGATTGTGTTTACATGGTTGAATTTGACTTTGAACTTTAGCCTTTTAAAGAGTTAGTGCACCCCCCCCCCCCCCCCCCCAAAAAAAATACATTAATTAAATAGATAAATAATAAATATAACAATCAGACATAATTCTTTGTATAGGAAAAAGTGATGAGTAATAATCATATATTTGATTTGTTGTGGGGATGTGGTTTGGTTTCACTTGTCCCCTTTGTTTTGGGCACAAATGGACTTCATACACTATTAACTATGATCTGAAATGAATAATTAAGGCACCTTTATTTATTTATTTATTTCTTAGCCTTCATTTAACCAGGATAATTCTTGAGATTACAAATATTTCACAAGAGTGTCATGGGAAGTGAAGTGGCCTTTAGGTGATCACAAAATTGAAATGAGCAAAGAACAAAGCCCACCTGACTTGTCAGGCATTGAGATGTTTTGCAGGTTTAGGTAGGCAAGGTTTTTTATGTTTCAGAAGATGAATGGATGCTTTGCCATACTCCTCCACACTGGCTGGAGGAAGCTGAGAAATTGGCAAAGCCCAGGAAACGAGTGGATGGATTAATTTTTCTCACCAGTTTCCCTACCGTTATTGCTGGGCCCTGTCTTTTGACTGATGCATGAGGCATGAGTCAATGAAATGACCTCTCTGACCACACTGCTGTCACACACCCACAGAGATTCTTCTCGCTGTTTAGTGGGAGAGAGCCACGTTGCACAGTTTGGTTTCTCCCCTGTCCGATTCCCAGCTTAATTTGGTTATAACCTCTGAGGAAACTCTCTTGAGCAAAGAATAGTTTAATGCGATGATCCCTGGGAATTGTGGTCCCTTAGCTGCCGGTATTTCCACATGTGTTCATCTCTTCTTATACACAGACTTTAGAGAGTCCAATGAGTTAGAGAAATCCTTAGCAGCTAATTTACTTCTCATATTGTCATTTAAACATACCCTGTAGGGCTTTTTGGAGATATATTCACAAATGACAGCCCTGGGTGATTTCTTGTGGAATTCACTCCAGGTGTTCACAGTGGTCTTTTTGTTGTTTCAGGGGTATGTGGAGGCAATGAAGATGGTGTCGAGGCCTGTGGTCACTGGTCATTGCAAAGGATTTAAGATACAAAGGTTTAAAGCACTTTTGCATTGGCTTACTTTTTCAGGCCTGGAAACTCGATCGAACTGTTTGAATGACTATATTTCTGTTACATATGACATAAGAGAGAAAGAACTGAAATCGAATAAACACTGAGGTTTCCCTTTAGTGTGTCTGATTGCTTTCATCTGCTACAAACTGTTTAGAAATGTTTTAAAGTGGCTTTAATTGAATGGCGCTGTTTCAGGTACTCCATTTACACTCTTACTAATGCAATTATAGTTTTTTTTGCCAGAGCCATTGTGCATAGTTGTTTATTGCTGTGTTGATTGTTTTGATTACTGGCTGCAGTATAGGTCAAACTCTGGCCTCTCCATGTTAGCAGATGGCTCTGGTGTCAACCTTAAACAAACACAAAATCAGCCCAAAGGATGCTTTATGCATTTTTAGTCATTCTGATCACATTCATTTGTGTTCAAAGGGGTCACTGTTCTCATAAGTCTGATTTTAACTGCTAAATTGATGGTGTAAAATTATGTGAAAACGTCATGATGGTAGCCTTGAATGGCAGCTGTATTACTGCACTAGAAACTTGCATATCTTTTTGTCAAGGTGTAGCTGTGGCAGGCAAAGGCTGGACCCAAGGGGATGCAAGGGGATAAACTCACAGAGGCAGCTTTATTTTGCTGTAAACATTCAAGCACTGAAATGACAAAAACATAGCCTAAACTGGAAACTAAAAACAATTAACAGAGAAACTACAACTCGGGCGCTAACTAGAAACACTAGGGGAAACAAGGAACATGGGGGAGACACACACAGCATTGTGGGACAATGCGACAACAAGCAAAGGAAGACAAAGGGCTTAAATACACAAAGGATAATGAGGGGATGGGAAACACAGCTAAAACTAATCTGACAAAATGAGAAAGTGAGGAAGCAAAACTGAACACAAGACAGGAACTATCAAAATAAAACAGGAAACACAAGAAACACACAGAGACACCAGCCTGACACTAGGTCAGGGGAAGAACAGATATGAGAACATAACTGTCTACACCATGAAACATGGACACAGGGGAGGCAAGGAGACAGAAACGTGAGTAATATTAAATCAAAGGATTTAAATTAAACCAGAAAAAACACAGACGTTGTGCCACAGATCCAGGACCATGACACTTTGTTTGAGAATTGAAAAGTAACAATTTTCAGTAAATTTAATGTGATTTAGTAATAAATTTAGTAATTAAATTTAGTTTAGTAGCAAGCTGAGGTTGGCGCGGCTATCCCGATAGAAGTTGGCTATCGGAGAAAATTAGTTTTTTAACTTTATTTTTGATAAATAGTTTATCAAAAAAAAAAATGGACTGTGTCGGGACAGGGAAGGATTGGCTTTACTTCAACTTTGAGGGATACATTTCACATTTGACGGTTTGTCATGATTCTTTTCTCTTTGTGATTATAGGAGCAGCCCTCAGATACAGATTGACCGCCCAATGAAAAAAGACTTCATCCTATATGTCTACTCTAAATGCTTTATACACCTATTAAAATTTATTACAACATAGAGCAACTCCAAAATTGATTAAAAAGTACAATGGTGAAAGAAAAGCTCCAGCTGCGTTACTGAGAATGGCATTTTATAAAATGGGAGGAAGTGAAGCCATGTTGTTCAACTTTTATGTAGTCATTCATTCTTTCAAAGAATGAAACTCATTTAAAATGCCTCAGTGTGGGAGAGTGCTCCACTTGCTCAGTGCCACGTGAAAGTATTTGGCTTCGGACTGGCAGAATATAGAATGGAGCAAAACAAGGAAATTATTGATACCAACTGAATAAGTACAGGTAGTTGGACAGGTTTTTTTTTTAATATTAGGCTGGATTCTTGGTAAAATTGATGGACTGTGTGGAATATTTGACTTGATTTCTCCAAAGTCAAACACAGAAAGGTTACTTGGTTTGTAAAGTCAGAACACTGCAAAGAATTCCACACATTCAGATCTTCTTTGGCAACAAACACTTTACATTCTGCTCACTGTAAAAAGTAACTTTAATACATGCGTGGTGACTATAGTCTGTCTGTTACTGGTTAAATATTCTCTCCCTTCCTCTGCACTGTTACATTAAAATACCCACAGTACTGAGAGACAAAAATAGGCTGTGGATCCTACACTTTATCTAAAAGTGTGTCCATTATTTTGGATTTTTAAAAGTATTCATAAATTGCTACAATAGTCTTAGGGGAGGGGAAGAGGAATTTTAACTGACTTACTCCTGTGCAGTCCTCCAAGATCCTGACTGCGTGTCACTGGAGGCAGATGACGCAAACATCTGAGTGTTAACTGAAAAGGGAGATGGACTAGAGAAAAGAGCAACAGCGGAGATCACCAGGAATGGGAAAACCACACAAAAAATGTTTTAAAAGTATGTACACTGACTGTAGTAGATGGTTTCAGTTGTTTTTAACACTCATTTTCATTTCATTCTTCTCCACGCCTGAATGACTGACAACAGTACAAGCCCAATTGTACCACATTGTACACTGCCTCCATGTGGCAACAGACCTCTCTGCAGGCATAAGGGTTGGTCCCAGACTGGAGTGGGACTATCTCTGCCAGACTGATTTCTGCTTAAAAAAGCCCAGACTATCATGATCATTACAAAGGATTCATTATATTAGGAGACCATTCAAACAGCTCTCCCAGCCCCCCACAGATAAATGACCCAAATATCTCTCTTAATGTCCAGGTGTGATTTTAACTCAAGGGTTCTATTCCTTGAGGGAATCATTAACAGAAATGATTTATAGAACAGAAATTATTTGTTCAATGGTTGCACATAATTTGCATTACAATGAAATTTTGTCACCACCCAGTGTGAAATAAGAGCCTTCCTGTTGCGGACAAGAAGCAACCAGACCCCATCCAAATCTCTGGCTATCTGTTAAACTTTCTCAGTGAATGCCATTGTTTAGTTTTGTCCTTTAAAAAAATGAATTACAGACAACTTGTCAGATTTTTGGTTGACTGTTAAAGTTACTCCAAAGGACCAGATTGTTTCCAGACTCCTGCAGTTGACCCATTTCAGTTTGGATACTGCCCAAATCACTCCACAGAAGACGCCATCTCCTTTGTACTATATCAAAGCCTGGCACATCACTTCCTCACTGACAGACCCCAACAAAATAGGACCATGAGGTTGCTTTGTTTGTGGCTGCTTTTGTGACAGTGCACACAAAACAGTTGATCAGAGTTATACACACCACTTACATCCATCAAGTTAACACTGGTCTAATATGCTTCAGTTTGTATGGTTCACTCATTATACAATATGTGATATATTGCTAGCTACTAATTTTATATTTTGTTAGGAAAATGGAAAAAAAAGTTTAGCCATTTTTTTGCACATCTATTGAAATATTTACAAGAATAGATGGGAATATAGTTTCTAATATAAAAACAGAGCTTTAAAGTTGACATTAGACACAACCACCTTTATTCTTCAACAAACCTGAAGCTTTCTTATAATGTCTCCAAGTAATCTTCTGGAACTTTTCTCAAGCCTTCTTGAAGAAAGTTCAAAGTTCTTTTTGGATGTTGGCTGCCTTTTGTTCAGTTCACTTTATTTCAATTCAGTTTTATTTGTAGAGTGCCACAGCACAACAACAATTACCTCAAGGCCCTTTATATTGTGAGATAAAGACCCTACAATACTACAGTTCTGTTTTCTGCAAAGATAATACCTCTTCAGTAATGTTGAGGTCCAGACTATTTGGAGTCAGTCTATTACTTAGTGTTCCATTGTGTGTTTTTCTATCCAGGTATGCTTTTACTGCATTGACAGTATGTTTGGAATCAGACAGCCTCATTTACTTATATTTGCTTGGAAACACATTTACCTCCAGGTGAAGCAGAGAAAGTGGTAACGATGTACGAGACAAGCCTGCACCTCTAAGGCAAGAAATGAGGAGGAAGTCTGACTGTAAAAAATGAAATAATAGTATCTGAGGACCAAGGGGGAAGCCAGAAGTACAGCTGTCCAAAGTGTTTCCACAGACAATCATGTAAAAATGGGAGTGCTACATATAATTTGCCTTGAGAAACTCACTTTGACTCAAGTAAATAAAACTTTGGAATCAAAAGTGATATGAAAAAGACACTACCACAACAACAGAGCAGTTGGAGGATAAGGACCATGTAGCCTAATCTGTCAGCCCCACAAGAGATGGAAATGGAAAAAAAAAACAGAAAAGAAAAAAATAATCCCGATTCTCAAGTGTGTTTCTGATGGAAAACAGAGACACTCCAGGAGAAGGAGTTGGGATTCCCAGGGGCTTGGTGTCGTCGCCGTTTCCTCCAGTCCAAGGGCGAAAGTCGGGCTTGGCCAAGCTGCATGGGATGCTGGATCACCTCTTCCTGGGCTTTGTTCCCCAGATGCCCCCCCCCGTCCTGGAACCATCGAGAACTAGGGACCTGTTTACCATATTCCTGCATGTCGATCCTAACACACATGGAAATCAAGGCATCCAATGATCTTGGCAATTTATTAGGTGATAACTTTTCATTTAAACTACTGAGAAATGCTCCTCGGAGAGCATTCTCCTCCCACCCCATCTCCTTCGCCAAAATCCAAAAGTCTATGAAAAAATCTGCTAAGCCTCCTCTTGACTTGCTTGAGGTTGAACATCTTATGTGTTGCAGCATCAGAGCGCGAACCTTTGTCACAGCGAAACTTTGTTAGGAAGTCATTATATGACAAATCAGGACAAGCTTTTAGAACAGCCTGTGCCCATTGTAATGCTCGACTAGTCAGCAGCTCTACCATGAAGGAGATCTTTGTGCTGTCCGAAGAAACGGCTTGACTCTGCTGGCGAAAAACAAGTGCACACTGAGTCAGAAATCCTCCTGTCTTGTCCGAGAATTCTTCCGGGGCTCAGTAGGCGGCGAGGAAGGAAGCGGGCAAGCAGCCACGACACTGAGAGGTGGCAGAGGTGGCGGAGGATTAGTAATACCAGGAGGATGAGGCTGCAACATACCTTTGATTTTGGTGATGCACTGAAGTAGAGCACCTTAGAAAAATGCTGGAGCATTTCTGTGCCGATCCAGTTGGTCTCGCTGCAGCAACAGAGTTTGCCAAACCAGGTAGGAGTCCGCTGGGTCCATTTCTGTTTGAATTATTCTGTCAGGTTTCCGAAAGCAGGACCCTTGAAGTTGAAGTTGAAGACACTGTGGATTATTTGCACTGTTTGTCTTGATTCACAGTAAATAAACACACTGAGTAACACTGGGCCTTGCCTGACAGGCGGCAATGCTAAATGGCTGTATCATTTTATGTCATGTATACAACTCTTGACTTGTGTGAACAATTGTAACATTGTAACATCACTGAAAGACACTGACCATTAATTAGGCTGCAATACAGAGAGGAAATTAAGCTCTTGATAATAAGTATGTATGTTTATCAGACATTAAATGAGGATTTTATTAGGATTATGAAGTACACAAAATGACAGTCTTGCTGATTTTCATCTCTGTACACTGTTTTAGTATATATATATATATATATATATATATATATGTATATGTATATATATATATATATGTGTATATATATATATATATATATACATATACATATATATATATATATATATATATATATATGTATATGTATATATATATATATATGTGTATATATATATATATGTATATATATATATATATATAAATGTATGCATATATATATATGTATACATTTATATATATATATATATATATACATATATATATATATATATATATGTATATATATATATATATATATATATATATACATATATATATATATATGTATATATATATATATATATAAATGTATGCATATATATATATGTATATATATATATATATATAAATATGTATGTATATATATGTATACATTTATATACATATTGTCATTAACTCAGGTAGTTTCTCTTTTGTCTTGAGCTGAAACCTTCTGTGACCTTATTTACCATTTGATTTGCCCTCTCCAGAGATGTTTGCATTTATAAACATTTCCTCTCTGAATTCTTGCCATGGCACTGATACTTGGAAATCTCTTTAGTACTGTGTTGCCATGGCAATTCAGCTCCACTGAGCTGTTGAAGGATATATGTGTGTGAATGTCTGTGCAGTAGTGCCAAAAGAAAGGGACAAAAGCATGATTACTGAAATCACTGAAGAGATAATCTGTAAAATGTTGACAGTTTTGAAGTAAGTTCCTGGCATAATGTTTTCTTCACTTTGGAGATAGTTATTTGTAGATTTCAACATGTGAGTCATGATGGGGATTATTGAAGACCCTGAGACTTCTTGAATTCATACACAGTGGGGACAGTGCATTAGTCTTTTAGCATTTAAACCTTTCTATCTGTTACGTGTTGGTTATATACATGTTTCAATGAATAAAACTAGGAGAGAGAGAGAACTTTTAAGCCCATTTTAATTTTAACAACTTTTGTGTCTAAAAGGCCTGCAGTTGCAGCCAGGTTTATTCGTTTTTATGTGTGAAAAAACAGTAAATTTGTGAGTAGTCAAATGCAGCACTTGCTGGTTGATAAACTGTCACAATGTTTGTATCGCTAAACCAGGCTGTTTTCCTTGCACACATACATTTTTGAAGCCGCTCAATCAGGAACTGTTTAATTAAAGAAAAATAGTAGATCATGGTCTGGCTATAAAGCTGGCCTTAGAAGAGTGGCAACATTGGTTGGAGGGAAGTGAGCACCCAGTGTTGGTCTGGACCAGCACCGCAGAGCCCGTTGAGGAATATATGCGGCGCTGCCGCCAGGCATGGCGGCCCATGGAACAAAATAAGCGGCTGGCCGATCGACCCAAATTAAGGCTGTTACTTGTGTCGACTGCAGCCCTATAACCATCAGACGGCATCTGAGACTCAAAGGCTTGAAAAATGAAAAAACGTCTTCAAAGGCCTCGTCTCCTTGAAAGCCACAGAACTGACTGTTTGGACTTTGCAAGAGAGCATCAACCATGGGACACTGAAAGGCAGAAGAAAGTCTTATTATCTGATAAGAAAAAATGTAAACTTGATGGTCCTGATGGTTTCCAACGTTACTGGCATGACAAGCAGAACCCACCTGAGATGTTTTCTATACATCTTGTGGTGCCATAATGGTCTGGGTGCTTTTTCGTTATGTGGAACAATGGAGCTTCAGGAGGTGCAGGGGCATCAAACAGCCACTGGCTATGTCCAGATGTTGCAGAGAGCATACCTCATGACTGAGGGCCCTCATCTGTGTGGTAACGACTGGGTTTTTCAAAAGCACAATGCTACAGTACACAAAGGACAAGGGACTTCTTCCAGGAGAATAACATCAGTCTTTTGGACCATCCTGCGTGTTTTCCTGATCTAAATCCAATTGAGAACATTTGGGGATGAATAGCAGGGGAAGTTTCCAAAAATATTCCAGACAGTAGACGCTCTTCGTGCAGCCGTCTTCACCACTTGGAGAAATGTTCCCACTCACCTCATGGAAACGCTGCCATCAAGCATGCCGCAACAAATGCTCGAAGTGATCAACAATAACGGTGGAGCTCATGAACTCATTACTGAGTTTGTTTAGACTTTGATTTCAGTTTTGGGGGGTTTACAGGGTTTTTGGAGGTGTGGCCCTAAACTTTTGATCAGTGGTAAAAGAGCCTGTTTCAGTTTAAGCGTTGTTTTCAATAAATTGCATGCTCAACAAATATTTTGTCTTACTCCCATTTCTTCTTGTTTCATGTTGAAGCTTTACTTGGAACCTTGTGAAGATCCAACCATGCAAGATATGATTTTTTTTGCCATTTTTCAAGTGGTCTTAAACTTTTGATGTATACATATATAACCACTAGCCAATGTTCCCTCTAAGCTGCGCGCGTGCGCAATTGCGCACTGCAGGCACGGTCTCTGCGCACAGAAAATCTGTGTTGCGCACAAAGAAAAAATCTAACCTGAATTGAAATTAAAATTAAAACTTTAACAATTCTGTTTTGCAGTGTTAGTCAGTAAGTGACTGGCTGCTCCCGTATGGGATTAGAACGATGCCACCTTATCCCATAGTCCAGCCAATGATGCGATTCACACTCGTATATACGCAGCTAATCAACATGGTTGACAGGCTATGACAGCGTCCTTACGTGCCAACACCGGTGTTTTAGCTAGCAAAGCGGCGTGGCTGATGTGGAGTGAAGCCACGTTAACGACAACGTGTACAACCATTGGAGAGGTGAGCAGGACAGACGGAACAATTACGGAAAAAGTGTGGACTTTATACCAGTTTTTAAATTGTATTGATAGGCCACGTAAAACCAGAGTTATGATAAAAATATCTGCAATGTTTGGTTTTCTTCCTGAATACTATCGTTGTTTATATTTACTGCGGGAAGAAACGGTAAAAACGGCGTTTTATAAGGAAAACGCTCGAAAGCACTCTACGCCTGTGAGCAAAAACAATATCAAAAAACCCCCACCCTTTCCTATTGGTGGAAAAATGTACCATGTCAACCAATCAAAAAATGATATGGCAACATGGCATTTAGTTGTGGCGGTGTTTTGAGATGTGAGAGATTTTCGACGTTTAGCGCAAATCTTGTGTAGTTAGTGTGTAGTGTAGTCAATAGTTTTGTTGTGTGTGCCAGAACAATGAGGCGACTACTGAATGTTACAGGTGTTACAGGAGTGATACATCTCCTGTTGTCAGGCCTGCAGGTATCAGACTGTTGTTCTCCTTTATCTCATAGTGGACAGAAATAGTTTTTTGGAGTGGCACAAATAATTTGTGTGGCATCAAATTTGATGCAGAACAGCTGATTGTTCTGTAAATAGTTTGAAATGTTTATTTAAAAAAACACCTTGGCTGCATTTTTAGGTAAACAGCTGCAAAAAACTTTGTTGTTTGCATAACTCAGTTACGTTTTTGAAGAAGTAACTATATAATTAATTGCCCAACATTGGTCATTATATACTGTATTTTGCAGACAGAGAGTTACAGGACTCTCTCTCAGACCACAGACTCATAATACAAGTCAGAGCTTTATAAAAAAAAAAAGAAAAAAAAAAGAAAGTTGTGTTTTCAAAATTGGAGTTCAAGTTATTTTTACTTCCAATAGTGTTAACATACTACACAGGTCAAGAACAAGATTTTTTTTAAATTTTCATTGTAAGTGGGCTAAAGCAGTTAATTAAAAGTAGTCTAACATAAATGTAAATGCTGTAATTTGATTATTTTAGTAAACCATGTAACTTGGATGGATTTGATGCTGGCGTGACCACAGTGCACACGTCTGCTGTTGCTCACAGTGGTCCAAGGGACCGCTCAGGGAGTTTGTGTGTTCGCTCAGACACGTGAAAAATTAGAGGGAACATTGCCACTAGCTATTTGAATCTTTAAATCTTGTGATCTCTATAATCTTAAATATCATTGGTTTTATATCCCAGATTTCATAACAGTTTTTATTAAACTCAAACCATGAACTTTACCTAAACTTATCAATTTAGTTTCAGTTTTCAGTCTCAAGAAGGACTTCTCATTTTAGTAAAAGTAACCATCCAAAGAGCAAGTAATTGTACAGACATAATAATGTTATTCAGAAAAACAACTGTCATTCGGTGAACATTAAATTTGGGTATTATGTATTTTATTGGGTATTATGTATTATGTATTTATTTATTATTATAATGATTTCACAGTTATTTAGAGTATCAAACCCTCAAAGTATTTTTAAAATTTGATTATAAGGTCTGTCAGTGGTGTAGAAGAAAGACAGAAAAACGTCCAAACATCCTATTTCCTGAGAAATCTGTTAAAAAACAAAATAAAAACAAAACCTACAGCATCCTTAAAGTCTCCATTGATCTAAGTGCTCAATGCAGTCTTTACTTGCAACACAGCAGCAAGAGAACTTGCTCCATTTTTGATGTGTTTTACAGTGAATAATTTACATTTCCAGAACAAATATTAGCACTTATTACAAACATAAATAAACATGATCCTACAGGAAAATACAGAGAATGGGTTTTTTTTTCAGTGCAGACAGAACTAGAAACCTGTAGGCAGACAGATGGGAAGCACATTGTTAGAAATAATTCTGCAGATCTTCCATCCATTCCACAGCCTGCTGGTTTTCTCTACAGGGTTGTTATTATAGTGGAACTGTTATTACAGTGAAGATTGGATATCACAGGGCATGTGTACAGGAGTTAGATGTCAGAGAAAGACAGTGCAATACTCAGACATTCCTTTTTTAACAGAGCTCTGGGTTTTGTTCATGTGTGGATCTTACGTCTGATAACAAGTCGCCCTCAACAGATGATATCAGTACACAGGATGCAGGAAAAATGATATAACGCTATTTACTGTCTCATCAAACTGAGGAAAAAGAAGAGACATCATTCCATTAGTCTGACTTTTTTTGTTTCCTGCTTTAAACTGTGACAAAATAGGAATACCATTTCCAGGAGACTTGGAGACATCATGTCATGATGTTTAAAAGAGACACATTCCAGTTCAATTAGATCCTCATCAGGATGGATCGAAGACAGGAAACAAGCTAATTTAAACACTCCACAGTTGACCACTCAAAGCTGTAACACAGAGAAATAAAAGAAAATTCAAATGTAAATGAGAAAAAGGTCACATTAGAACAAAAAGAAAAGAAAAAAGAGCAGTTATTTATTAAATGAACATGCTCCACAGTTACACGGGTCAATAATCACATTGTTTGCATAATCAAAATGAGAAATAGCTGGATGAATTATTATTTTTGACGCAAATGTGATAAAATGGAAGATGTAAATTTTAAAAACCAGTTATTACATTAAGATTTACTACAATTAAGATTGTTTTATGCTTTGTAAACACAGATACAATGTGTTTTACAGGGAGAACGGTACAGGGTCACAGTACTAAAACCACTGAAAGATGAATGATTTGATCTTAGGAATCTCCACCACCATCATCAAAACAGTGTTTTATCCCTTCTATAGACTTTCAGAGTTTTGAAGAACGAATGCCAAAGCACATTTAACAGCATGTAGTGATGTAGTACCTTATTAAAAACTGGCTTTCCCTTAACTTCAAATAGCTTCAAAAGCTCTTTCATTAAAAGGGACTGAAATGTTAAGGTCTTACATGAATGTAAGCGAATCAGTACTACTTAAACACTAGTGTTTGTACTCCTACTTAAGTACAGAATGTCTGTACTTTCACCAACTCTGCAAATAGCCAGCTGAAACATTATACCTAGAGAGAATCCGGCTCTTCTTGAAAACTTCAGCATTCTTTAAAAAAATCAAACACAAACTTAAAATAAGTTTTCTGTGGGTAAATTGGCCTTAATGAGTCTGCCCCCAGCTACCAGCTGCTTCCCTATTCCATTTTCTTTTCCCCTCCTTTTTCTCATTTATCTTACATTAGTTTATCAAATAGTGAAAAAAAAAGATATCGGTCCAATAACTACTGCATATCAATGTCAGGATTTTGCACAAATCCTTCCCCTAACAGCATGTAAAATAAAAATGTCTAAAATAAACATTCAAACATTATTTGATTAAAAAAATCAGTGAGTCATTTTTGGTCTTTCTGTGATGAAACATTTCAGTGCATTTTCCATGCATCCACCATCTGTTCCAACTGTAGTGCTCTTATCTAAACAGCACTAGACACATTTTCCAGATGTGGGCTGTTAGCTTTTGTTCTCCTGCCTCCTTTGACTTAATGTCACTAGCTGCGTTCATGTGTGGCTGATGAGTCACACACCTGCTTAATGCAGATTATTGGGCCTTTGTCTTGTTAGTGGCCTCATTTTTCTGCCCTCATCAACTTTTATTAAAACCACACCAAGTGTGTTTTGTTTTTTGTCTCAAATGAGCCCGAGGTAACCAGGAGACCTGAAACAGAGCCTCTTTCATTTATAATATTAAAAAATATTGTTTTAGTTATATATTGTAAAATTTATAAAACTTCTCACCTTCTCATAGAGGATTCATCAGCTTTGTAAAGTCATATGGTTAATCTGCCTTTCTCCAAATTTAGCCACAATGGAAAATGTCCATATTTAAGACTTTGTCTTTTGTCATCTCTGGTTTAAAATTTGGAAAACTAATTCTGTGTTGGCAGCAAACTCAAGACAGCTGAGATAGCTCCATGGGGTTCCCTCCATCTAGGTGACATGACAGGAGGGTTTTCCCTCTGCATATAAATATATTTGACGTCAACCTGCACAGGTTTAGATTTAGTTTTCCTGTCACCAGGGATTTCATACAATAAAATCGAAACATTTTTAGATTAACCTTTTAACTTAACTTGCATTGACTGTAAAAAAATAAGTATGGCTTTGATTCTAAAGTAATGAAGTCCTGGAACTGCAACGCAATTTGCATCTCTGCTATGACTGGAACAAGCAAAAGATTAAAAGTGGGAGTAGAGCTGTGGAACTGAACACATTACAAAACAGAAAAGGAAAAAAAACCCTAAATATACTGGAGTCTTACCACTGATTTTATCTATAACTACTGAGTTTCAAACCCTTACCCTGACTAATTTTAGCCGTAAAACCAAATGCCAAGCAGAGCTTTGAAGTAAAGTAAGAGGGCCTTTATCATTCCCATGAAAACAGCTCGGCAAGTGTTTTTCTATATTTCTCTTATTATTCTTGTAATAATCTTTTCAAAACAGCAACTTTATGATTGTGTTCATGTGACGCATTTGGTGGACAGACTCATAAACCTTTTTATTTACACAGTGTTGTTGTTTTGTTTTGGTCTGTTTTTTGTTGTTGTTTTCACTGCCTTAAAGCATTGTAGACCTACACAGGGTCATCCATCCATCCATTGTCTTCCACTTATCCTTTTCAGGGGGGCGTTGCAGGGGGGGCTGGAGCCTATCCCAGCTGTCTTAGGACAAGAGGCAGGGTAAACCCTGGACAGCTCGGTTTATTATGTCTTCATTTTCTACAATTAGTTTTCATGTAATGAAATATGCTATATAAATAAAATTGTCATTGATGTTGTTATCTGTAAAATGTATACCCTTGATGAACCTGCTTTGTACTATTCCCTTTTACAAATATTTACAAATTACTAATCATTCTAGTTTGATTCATACAAAATTGAAATTTTAAAAATTGAAAAAAAATTGAAATTAGAAACTTTGAAAAGTCAAAGAACAACTGAAGTTTCTCCTTTTCAGTCTAATATGGGTCATCTTCTGGTTTCATCAAATACTGTCAATAACTGCTCAATAAAATTTCAACAATCACGGTTTGATTTAACTCAACTGTGTTACCATAGCACAGGCTTTACAAAAGGAAGACATCGACCTAACAATGCTGTGCCTACAATGTAATTCTTGATAATTAGAAGAATGCAACTGAAACTGTCTTGCAAAAAAATAAATAAAAAATAAGCAATTCATAAATTTAGTGTAATACAACGTGTAATACATCTATAGTTGCATATTCAGATCTTACTGTTTCCTATGCCATGACAGTGATAAGCCTCCTAACTTAAACAGTATTTGGAGCAGCTTAAATTCCTGATTTTAACTAGATGCGCTCCCTAATCGGGAGATAGCTAGCAAGTTTACGGTAGCATTAGCTACCAGCAGCTGCTAGCTCGCCAGTTAAATAAAAGAAGAAAGGACCCCTGGACTGGAAAGGCTGGTTAATACAAATATTTTATCGGAGTTTCACGAGTAACACAAACTAAAGACAGTATGCCACCCAAGAAAGGCCCAACACCAGAGGAGGTCGAGGACATAAAAACCTCCCTCGGAGCGCTGTGCGGAGACATGGCCGCAGTCAGGGTGCAGCAGGAGCTGCTTCTGGGGCTTCTGGAGGAGGTAAAACAGCTACGCCTCCAAAATGCCGAGAAGGACAGACGAATCATGGATCTCGAGCGGCGGGTGGATGAGCTGGAGCAGTACACCCGTACGAACGACGTGGTCATCAGCGGTATTAAAATCAAGCCGCGCGGTGGCCGGGAACGTCGGGGAGCCCAGCGACGAGGAGACCCGCTCGGTGGAGCAACAGGTGGCGTCCTTCCTCCAAAGCAAGGGGATAGAGATGGACCTGGAGCACATAGAAGCATGTCACCCACTGCCCAGGAGGAGCGACACACTGCCGGCCGTCATTATGAGGTTCGTCAATCGGAAGAACAAGGTCGCACTGCTGAAACAAGGACGCAAACTGAAAGGCACGGACGTTTTCATTAATGAGCATCTGACACAAAAAAACGCAGACATCGCGAGGAAGGCAAGGCAACTGAAGAAGAACGGTAAAATACAACATACATGGGTAACAAACTGCAAGATTTTCATTAAGCTAAACGGGACACCAGAAGAGGCAAAAGTACTGATAGTGAGGAACATGGAGGATCTGGACAAGTACAACTGACACTAATGTATCGAGGTAATATATAACTCTAATGACAATCAAAAGGATAAATACACCAACATCTCTAATTACACCAGGAAATGACATGGACACGTTGAAATCAATTCTCCAACAGAAAGTAATTGATCTAAATTGTGAATATAAGGAGCACAATACAATAAACCCAGAGATAGATTCTGAAAGTAATTTTCTCTCTTCTTTTGTTAAAAATTGTAATTATTTCACACAGGAACAATATGAAAAAAAAATCAACCTAGACGGGAAGCTCTCATTAATTCACTTTAACAGCAGAAGCATGTACTATATAGTCTATGGCTATTGATGGAATTTTGGAATGTTTGACTATTGAGATCATGAATGAAAAAAGAGAAATGTTATAATAAGTTGTATATATCGGACACCCAGTTCAAGTATTGACACTTTTAATGAATGGATAGAAAAAATGTTTGCTTCGGTGAACCAAAAATTACTATTCATCTGTGGTGATTTTAATATTGATTTGCTAAACCCAACAAGGTTAACAGCCATTGATGACTTTACTGACACGATGTACAGCTTATCACTATATCCAACAATAACAAAGCCAAGCAGAATAACATCACATAGCGCCACTATTATTGACAACATTTTTACTAATGTCATGGATTTCCAAATTAATAGTGGCCTGCTTGTCTGTGACATAACTGACCACTTACCAGTTTTTACTTTGTGTGACTGTGATTTAAAAAAAATAGATACCAAGATTACGATAGCAAAGCGAACAATAAATGAAGAAGCAATTCATGCCTTCAATTTCGATTTAGCACAACAAGATTGGAGTTCGGTGTATGAAGAGTCAGATGTGGACAAGGCTTATGACAATTTCCTAGATATTTTCACTATGTTGTACAATAAACATTGTCCTGTAAACGAACATAAGACAAAGAAAAAAAAGATAAAAAGTCCTTGGCTATGTCTGTAATTTATCACTTCAGTCCGGTTGTTTTCCAAAAAAAATGAAAATTGCGAAAGTAATACCACTATACAAAAGTAATGACAAACACAGTTTTACCAATTATAGGCCTATTTCTCTACTGCCTCAATTCTCAAAAATTTTAGAAAAACTTTTTAATTCAAGATTAGAAAAATTCCTTGAAAAACATCAAATAATAAATGTTGGTCAGTATGGTTTCAGAACGCAAAGAACCACTTCAATGGCGATAATTGAGGCAGTAGAAGAAATTACTAACGCACTGGATAAAAATAAATATGCAGTTGGTATTTTTGTTGATCTCAAAAAGGCCTTCGACACAATCAATCACTCAATTTTATTGGATAAATTGGAAAGATATGGTATTCGAGGGAAAGCTGGTAACTGGTTAAAAAGTTACCTAACGGGTCGGGAACAATATGTTAGCATAGGGCATTACCATTCAGAAAAACTTGGTATTACATGTGGTGTTCCCCAAGGGTCAGTGTTGGGACCAAAACTTTTCAATGTATATATAAATGATATTTTTGATGTTTCTCAAGTACTTAAACTCATACTGTTCACAGATGACACCAACATATTTTTCAGTAGCGATGATTATACTGATCTTGTAATGACCGTAAACAGGGAGCTAAAATTAATAAAAAAATGGATGGATATAAATAAATTATCATTAAATATAAATAAAACTAAAGCAATGTTTTTTGGTAATTTAAAATATAATATAGAATTACCAATTATCATTGAAGGTGTACCAATTGATAATGTGAGTGAAAACAAATTTTTGGGAGTCGTAATTGATAACAAAATTTCATGGAAACCCCACGTCAGACACATAAAAACCAAAATTTCCAGAAGCCTCGCAGTTTTGAACAAAGTGAAACCATACCTTGATAAAGATGCACTTCGTACTCTGTACTGTACCCTGGTTCTTCCATATTTTACATATTGTGTGGAAGTGTGGGGAAACACATATAAAAATACAACCAATCCATTAGTCACAGTACAGAAACGAGCACTGCGTATTA
Organism: Pelmatolapia mariae; assembly: GCF_036321145.2. Classification (NCBI taxonomy): domain Eukaryota; kingdom Metazoa; phylum Chordata; class Actinopteri; order Cichliformes; family Cichlidae; genus Pelmatolapia; species Pelmatolapia mariae. The sequence goes on from NC_086235.1 coordinate 33,727,079, forward strand.
TTCACAAGGCTGGTTATCTAGATCATACTCACAAACTCTTTCTTCAGGCAAAGTTACTTAAGTTCCAGGATCTGGTTAATTACAATACATCCATAATCTTATACAAAGCCTTTAATAAACTTCTACCTGCAAATTTACTAACTATATTTGAAATTCGAGAAAGGGTTTATAATGTGAGAGGCTTCGGAGAATTCAAATTACCCAGAACTCGAGCAACCCGTAAAGGTTTTTGTGTGTCTGTATGTGGTGTGAAAATCTGGAACAGTCTGAGTTTACAATTGAAACAATGCAAAAATATTCATAGATTTAAATTCCTCTACAAACAGTTGGTCTGGTCACAGTATAATCAATGATGGTTTTAGTGTGCTCTGTAATGTCTGTTCTCTTACCATTGCTGGTATGGATTCCAAAAAAAAAAGAAAAAAAGTGTGTGCGTATGTATGTACATATATGTACATGTGTGTGTAGATATATATGTATGTATGTATATGTATGTGTGTTTGTTACTATGTAATTATTATTGCCTGTTACCTGTGGTAACGCAATTTATAATTAATATATTCTGTATTCAGTTATGAAGGTTCTTTGTTGTTTGCGAGCTGCCGTTGAGATGCTTGCATGTACCCTGGGCTGATGATGGGTTTGTTTGGTTTGCAGCGATGGGCGTAGCTGCGGGAAGCTTATTGTTTTTTGTTGATCCTTTTCAGGTAATTTTTGTTTTTTTGTTTTGTGCACTTTATGTTCAATATATGTATTTTGTTGTGCCTGAAATGAACAAATAAATGAATGAATGAATGAATGAATGATGTTATTGGTGGAGCGTTACCAGTAAAGCACTTATTATTATGTCATTATTTTGCCAAGGCCACCAATTTCATATACAAATTCAACACATGCAGGATATCTTTCCCTTATTTGGCTTCACTTAATCTAACATCCGTTAGCAATTAACAATCAACAGCAATTAGTTACAAGACTGTTTCGGTTAAATGTCCTAAACAAAAGAAAAAGGAAACTCAAAAAAGGGAAACAAAATTATAAAGATAAGTAAGCTTGTTTTTTATTTTTTATTTTACAAGGTCAACAAGTACAAGACGCATGGCTTACGTGTCCTGTGATTAAATTGCTGTTGTTAATTTTGGAACTGTGAAATTACTTATTTCATGAGACCCTGTTACAATTTGCAGACCAAGGATTGGTAACACTTATTTTCTGGACTATATGAATAAAGAAAAGAAAGATGGTTAAGTATGCAGTGGATTTGTACATGTTAATCTCTTAAATTAAATCAAGGTGTGTAGCATAATTTACCATGCAAATGTATCCCTAGAAAGAAGTTAATTAACTTTGTAAACCTGAAAACCTAAGGTTAACTTTCACTTCATAGACTGCAGACCGTAGCATCCAGCGGCTTACCTGCTCAAGCTAATGTAACCTCATCACTGGAGAAAAACTCAAATCTAATTAATCTAATTAAGTACTTTGATTTGAGCTGCTATTGTAAATTGGTGGCACCATGGTTGTCCGTAATGACAATAATTAGCTGATGTAGTTGATGTCCCAGGGGCATTACACAAATGTTGGTCTCATGACTGTTACTATCCAATCAATAAAGGGAGCACGGTTTGTTCTACGTATGTGTGAAAAGGGCTTCTTCTTCTTCTTCTTGACTTTTACAAAACTGGTCCACTAGTGACAAAATAAACACTATTTCAATAAAGGAGGTTTGAATCAAATCACTGAATTAAAAATATCATGAACATCATTCTGTTGGTGGTAATGTTAAAGTCAATAATGTGTAGTTAAAGCTATACTGAAAGTGTAGCTCTGATTTAAGCTTTTCTTTAAAATTTTCTTCATTTAAGGAAAAAATATACAGAATTTGAGCATAATAAACAGACTTCAGGTACCAATGGTACAGTGAATTGACTCAAACACTGGCAAGAAAATTATCCTTTTATAAAGCAGTGGTGGGAGTATGTACATTTTTGCACATGCACAGAAGAAATCCAGTTTTCAGTATTAATCCGACAGCTACAAGGACAATAACCACAGGATGTCCTTAATGATGTAAAGGAAAACACCAGGCAAAGTAGAATGAGTACAGCTGGGGTACTGCTTTCAGATAGCTGGTGTTCTATACATACATTTTTCCCATTTATTATTCCTGAAACATACATTCACATTCTGTTGTCTGTTGTTTTGTTTGGGGAAATAACTTATTTTAATGTGAATGTGTCAGCTCTTGTCATGGTCCAGGTGAGTGCCGGTATTTTTCCATAGAGTTGGTGGTTCCACCGAGGGGTGGGTTTTGATTATCGATTTATCGATTAAAATCGATTCTAGCTTGGATAACGTGATATCGATTCATTATAATCCTGAATCGATTTTTAAATATACATTTATTTTGCCTGAAATGCCAGAATCTCAGGTTAAACCTCACAAAATTTCGACAACCACCAAACAGCTAAAACAGTAAATGAGAGCAGGTACACGGATTCTGCGCAAAGATGTAAAGCACGGACCCGACGCATCAGAATCAGTAATCTGTCGCCTTTCTCACGCTGTCAGGCTGAAAGCATAATGTTTTTTGAAAGCAGCTCACTGATTTTTAAGTGGGTCCACTCTTTGCGTTTACGTCTTTTTTGCGCTAGATTCAGAAGCTGCAGGTTTTATCTCTCTCCAAACAATATTGACTGAACCAGCAGCAAAAGAAGATCCAAACTACGCTTCACATAAACATCGTCATCAATTCCCTCTGACTTTTGCTGTTTTGCTTCCACCACGATTAAATCACACTTCATGCACAGCTCTCTCTCTCTCTCAGGAATAGTCTCCCATCCAAAAATCTGTTTTCTGCATTATTCGCTTGCTTATTATGCACCTGTCTACCATTGTTTACAGCGCTGCCGGACGCTGTTTTTTTTGTTTGTTTGGGTTTTTTTTGCAAAACGCTTAGCTGTGTCTCTAATAAAACCTCTGTAACTTTGCTCTGCTTCACTTCAGCAGCATCAGGTAATGTTCATATGTTGATTAATGGTTTTCTTTCGTTTTTGTTCTACTGCAGAATATTTTTAAGATTATCTGCGATAAACCCAGGCCAGGAAAATGTTTTTCTGTGTTTTATCCTCAGTTACTTTGACACAAAGGCAACTGCTGTGATGCTTACACCTCTGATAAAGTCTCACAAGCGTCAGCTGTCTTTTTATAGATATTAACACTTATCAGTAAATATCCATATTTTTATATTTCTTACTGTCTGAGGCAAAATTTCCCCGATTCAAATCGAATTGAATCGAATGGAATCGAATTGTGGATCGCATCGATTCAGGACCTTGTGAATCGGAATCGAATCAATGCTAAATATCAGTGACGATACCCAGCCCTAGTTCCACCTCTAGGAGGAGTCACCGTATTCCACTGTGCTGTCCGCACCTGTTGGCAATCAAGCTGTCGGTATTTAAGTCCAGCGCTCTCAACTACTCTTCGCCAGATCTTCAGCTAACCTCTGTCAGTGTAGGCCGCCACAGCTCTCGTGAATTTTAGCATAGTGAATTATTTCTACTCACCTCAGCTTCCCAGCTACGGCTCTTGTTCCACTTCACTCACCTGCCTGCCTCCCTGCCTCGACTATTGGATTACGTGGATCACCTCCGTCTGGATTTACATCCGCTCACCCAGACCACCTACCCCTCCATGCCGTTACGCCACCTTCGACAAGTAAGATATTGAACGTTGTAATTATTACTTACCTGAGGTTCACTGGAACCCCTTCTGAACCTGTGTCTCCTCTCATTACAGTGACTCTAAGTCTCCCTGTCCGACCCATCAGTCTATCTACCTCTTTGCCCCCATGTCACGAAGTTTCTAGTTTCACTGCTTTACAGTATTTAGTTGTGCTTCAAGTTACTTTATTGCTCATCGTTACATTTTAGCTCACAGTACATGTTTGACTTTTCAAGTGTTGCTTGAAACTTGTAAATAAAGTTTTGTTGTCATATTTATCAGTGCCTCTGTCTCTCTCTGCTATTGGGTCCATTCACCTGGTTTGGCCTCTCGGCCCTGACAACTGTATGATGAATTACTCTACTTTAATTGATTTATCGGCACCTGGACTTTAATAGCTCATATGTACTTCAGCAGGATTTCTGTTTGAAATCTTATGTACAGTCACAAGATTTGAAAGATGTTTAGAGATGTGTATAGGAATTTCTTTTACTTATGTACTAATCACATTATTTTATTGTATAATGCCTTGGTGCCACTAGATTTTAACATGTCTGACACCCATACTCCATCAAGCTTGGTTGTCTGTTCTGTGTGTGTTTTGATTAAAGAATGTTAGCTACCGCTCACCGCTCATCTGCAGGCTTTATTTAAGTGGAAAACTTCCACAACAGAATGGCGTCACGAACAGGATAGTCCGTGTGGTCGCTGAACAACGGTTCCGTGGACGGGCTGATCACCCCTGAGGAAAAAGGTACCTTTGTCCTACCAGCTGTTGAAGCGAAGGAAATGGAGGAGTCACGGAGCCGTGTGTTTCAGCCACCACCGAGACTATCGACTTTGAGGGGACTCCTGCAGATGGGTGAGTTGTAGCTAACTTGTATACAGTCATGGAGAGTTTTTTGTCTGGCCGAGGGGGGGAACGCTGGCCGACTCCGGAGTTCGAGTCTCCGGAGGGAAAATCCTGGTGGTTTGAGGCCCCAGGCTTGTGTTGGGAACGGCCCATCACAAGGACAGTGGCTCGAACACGTTGTTGGGGAGAAGCTGGCCCAGACCTGTGTTCGGTCCAAGTACGTCACAGGGACAGCGATTCGGGTACACTGTCAGGGACAGGAAAATCCTGGTGGTTTGAGACCCCAGGCTTGTGTTGGGAACGGCTCATCACAAGGACAGTGGCTCGAGCACGCTGTTTGGGAGAAGCCGCCCGGGCCTGTGGTCAGTCCAAGTACGCCACAGGAACGGCGGTTCGGGTACACTGACGGGAATCATTTCTGCGTGCTACAGTGCGTGAAATGACGGTATTTTAGCACTTTTCTGCCGGTAAGGGAAGAAGGCCATTGCAGAGGACGCTCTGAATGTAAAGGGAAACTGGATCCAGTAAAGCGGCAGGCCTTCCACCAGGCGGCCAGGGACAAAACTCAATGACTGTATGTTAAGAACTGTGGGTAATAGTATGTTGTGAGATGAAAGAGAATGGTTGTGTGGGAAAAGTTGATTTGTGTGTAAAAACTTTGAAAAATGGGGTTCAAAATGTTGAAAATGCGGAACAAAAAAAAAAAAAAAAAAAAAAGAGAGGAGTGTAGAAATGTGTGTAAAAGTTGTTTCCAACTAGCGGGAGAGGGTGGTACTGCAGGCCACCAGCTCCCCTAGGATGGACACACAAAAATTTCTTTTTAACAGAATTGTTGATAAAAATAAACAAAAATATGATAGGAAGGGGGTTTGGTGTTTTTCAACATAGGGCAACTACAGTCTCACTTTCTGGGTTTTAAGAAAGGAGAGTTTAGAACCAGAGAGGGGAGAAGCGTTGTTTTAAACAGTGATAAGAATGATCAAAATGTCTCAGTGTGTCACTTGCAGGTGAAGAGCAGACCCGGATCAATTTTCCACGTGCAGCAGTCGGAAGAAAATTATAGGTTAAAACCATTAGAAACACTCAAACCAGGTTTTGGCTGAATTACTTTACAGCTTAACTTCCATGTGTTTGTCACCCTGAGAACACAAGCTCCAAGAATCTCTCCCTGAAGACAAGAAATGCAGTTCCAGAACAACGAGATGGATCTCAAGAGCTCACAGCAGTTTTCCTGAGCAGTGAAGAAAAGGTCCAGCAGCAGCAGCAGCAACAGCTGTGCAAGACAGCGACAGCAAGGAGAAAAATGGCATCATCATGACTAGATGGATGGAGATGTGCATTTCCAACGAGCTGCAACTTTACTGTGTGTGAATGGACTTTTGAAAAGACTGCCTGAGTTGGACATTTGCCACTTTTGGAGCAAAATGGCAAGATGAGACAGTGGAAAACACAGGACAAAGCTGAAAGACAACTGACTCTCACTGGACTGCTGCAAGGGGGGAGATGAGATGAGACCACAGTGGAAGGAGCAGGGGAGAACATGGCTGTTTTAGTGTGGGAAATGAAATTCGGGTTTAGGAAACTGGGAAGAAAAACGACTGCCTTGCGTGGAGAACTGAAAAGTGTCTGGAGCACCGCAAAGAGGAGAGGTACACAAAAATTACACAAACAGAAAAATGCATTAATCCTACTAACACAAACACACATGCAATGAAGCTCATGAAGACCAAATAGCATTTTAAGCATGCATTGCTGTTACCATCATCTTGTCCGGTTCACTTAGTGGGTTAAGAAGTGATACATAGACTAGTGAACTAGTATTATTTTGGGGAAGGATGATTGAATCATTGCAGGGGTGAACAGAATGCTGCAGGGGGGTCAGATGAGTGAAGACTAATAGATTATTGAGTTTCTGGTTTCTGATGTGTGGGGAAGGTCTTATCATGACACACGTCTGGTTACATGGGGGAAAACAAAACTCATTATCTAATAGAATATTGTTGTGTGAGGTGTGTGACTGGTGGATGAAAGTTTTGGGGATTTTGCATTTTCTTTTGGTACCACTTTGAAACTGCCAATTAGTTGTTTTGATCTATCATTCTAAGAGAGTATTCTTAGACAACTTCTAAAAAGAGGCCTTCATATTTTTTGATTTTTAACAGTGCACTGAGATTTGTTTGGCAATTTTCTCTTTTTCAAGCAGGCCTGCAATATCGGGATCAAAAGCGCTACACAACATGTTGAACAATCGCAAGTGAGTTTCTCCAAAAATTAACATGGGCTCGGGAGAAAGCCACTTATTTGGGACAATCAGAAAACAAGTCCCTGCCAAAAAGGATTCAGCGATGTAATCCAGTCTAAATTATTTTTCTTTTTTTGAAATGACATCATTGCTGGCAGTAGAAACTTATTGCGTCACGAAAGGTTCTACTGTCAGCAAATAAAAAATGGGGACTGACTGGACTGACCAAAGCTTGACTGACTTGACACCAGTATGCAAGATTGCACCTCCACCTTGACCTGACAAAAGGGGGGATGTATGTATGTATGTTTCTTGTTACAGGAGCAGAAAGGTGGCAGCAACAGGCTGTATGGGCTTTTGGGCTGTGCTGACTTAACCTTTTAACTGCCACTTTCTGTGTCTTTGAATTTACCAGCGGTGTTATTCATGACCTTGTATTGTTTACAGTGCAGAGGTCACTGTGAGAAAGTGTGCATACAGATGCGCTGCGCTAACATCTATTTTTCCACAGCAGAGGGCTAATCATATGATCTAATCACATGATTTACAGCAGGACACACCACTGGGCTTCCAAAGGATTGTCACGAGAAGATTTTGAACAGCAAAATCTTAAATAAAATGAAAGAGATTTCTACGCTGACGTTGAGGAAGACTACAGGAGTGTACGACTTGCTCTGCTCCTAATCTACAGCCGCGTTGGAACAGAAATCGAGGGATGAAGAGAGCATGCCAAGCTCCAAAAGTGACAGCGCAGAGGGAGATCAGCGTTGGAATTATGACTCTCTAAATGGCACAGACACCAGGAGCCATGACCGGGACTGGGAATGACCATCTAATGCTGTTTCACTTTGCCATGCAAAGTACTATGACACTCTGGAGAAGACCTTTCCTCTGTATCATTGTTGTTGCCATTTGCATGTGAGAGCTTAGATTGTGCGGATGATTAAAAGATGAACAAAGGGTGGTGAGAGAACAGTGAAGTGAGGATACACAGTGTGAAACTCCTTTAAGTGTAAAATAATGTTGATGTGATATACAGAATGTCAGGAAAGAAATTCTGGTATTAATGTGATTCTTGATTTAAGAATCAAAGGGTGGGATTGTATAGGAATTTCTTTTACTTATGTACTAATCACATTATTTTATTGTATAATGCCTTGGTGCCACTGGATTTTAACATGTCTGACACCCATACTGTAAGAAGGAAGTTGGGGGAAGCAGACCACTCCACAGGAAGAGTCTTTTGTCTCTTCGAGGACTCTGGGAGGTAGCAAGGGAGTGTGAACCTTAAGGTGTGAAACAGCTGTGTACTGCCTTTTGTTCCAGGAGAAGGTATTTAACTGAGAGCCATGTTAGGCTCAGGGAGACTCTGCTGACCTGCCCCGCGTCATGCAGGCTCTCCATCAAGCTTGGTTGTCTGTTCTGTGTGTGTTTTGATTAAAGAATGTTAGCTACCGCTCACCGCTCATCTGCAGGCTTTATTTAAGTGGAAAACTTCCACAACAGATGATTTTAAGGATTTAAGAATAATCAATCAAAATTTTGTAAGACTGTACTGCAAGATCACTTTAAAAAACCTTGCGACAACACTTGAGGTATAGAGCAAAATAATTTTCCTAGTATAGCTAACAAATTATTTGGTTTTGAGACTTCACGATATAATACTTAAATGATGGAGCTGCTTCTTATTCTCCCTACGGTTATCAAGCCTCCTGTGTGTATACTGATGTGGAGATGGATGTGCTCTAAATATTTAGGGGGACGTGTTGCTGCTTAACCACTACTATGATTGTTTAAAGTGCTAAACCCATAACCTAGGTATGCCTAAAATCATAAAATGCTGCACTTGTAGCATATAACAAGCCAGATGTACCATGGCTGAAGCTCAAATTAGCCAAGAAGTGCAAGCACAAATATCAGTTTTGTGTTGTGAGCTATCAAGTCTTAACATCTGTTAGTTCAGATTTCTTTTGTGATTTTATCGTTGTCAGGATCTGACATTTATTAATCTCTCTTCCACAGCATGCCTTTTTTCCTGTCTTCCTCCCCTCCTGCACAACCGGTCGCAGCAGATTCCCGCCCCTCCCTGATCCTGATTCTGCCAGAGGTTTCTTCCTGTTAAAAGGGAGTTTTTCTCACCCAAACCGCTTGCTCATAGGGGGTCATTTGATTGTTGATGTTTTCTCTCCCTTATTGTCTGGTCTTTACATTACAATATAAAGCTCCTTGTGGCAACTATTGTTGAGATTTGGTGCTATATAAATAAAATTAAAGTGTTGACAATTTTGATTCCTTCTCTTCTTTTATCACTAGGTCTGTATAATGCTGGAGTCCTTTGTTTACCTCTTAATTAGTTAATTTTTATTTAGCATAATTTTACATTCTTCAGTGTTTTTATTTAACTGCTGTTTGTTGATTGTTTATCTCCTGTTTTATTTGATCGTTTTCTCTTGCCTCTTGCTTTGAGTTTTGCTTCCTCACTCTGTCCATCTGATTGTCACTAGTGGTAATTATATGTAACAATGTCTTATTTCACCTGTGTCTAATCTTTAATCAGCTGTGTATCTATAATGTTCCTCTTTGTTAAACCATCTCTGCATGTTCCCTTGTATTTTTTTCCAGAGAGATTACACTGTCTTGTTAATAAGTCCTATTTTCTCCTAACCCTTTAATACTACCCTTATATGAGTCATGGGATATTTAGAGCTTAAGCCCTGAGTCACTATACATCTTCCTGATGGACCATGACAAATCCTCAGAATATTTTACCTCATGATAATACATCTGAAGGTGAAAGTGTTTTGTAACTGAATACAGATCTGCATTGCCTGAACCTGCTTTATCATGTAGCAAGATAACTGCTCTTGCATGGAGTCAGGACATGCAGCTGCAACATGAAGGCAGATGGCAGGATTTGGATAGGGAAAATGAAGGAATCTGAATTGATGTCAAACTACCACAGACTTGTGTGAGACAATGTTCTTCACAGAAACAGCCCAAAGGAAATTCATTCAGTTGGAAAAACACTTAAAAGAAGCATTAGCGCTGCAGTATCTGGCTGTATGTACAGATATGAGTGTTGTTTGGAAGTGAGCAGCAGATTCAGGAATCCCTCCTGCTGAGGGTTTAATAGGCAAAATGTGGAAGAGACTGGCAACATCCAGTCCTCCCCAATCTGACAAATTGCAGGCCTTTTCTGCTGTCTCAAAATCTCAAATGAAATGCCTGGCAACTGTTCAGATGTTTTTAAATGCCTCTAGCTTGGCAGTCCACTATTTCATCTCGCTGATCTGCTGAAAAACATAGTGTTTGGAGACAGAAGCAGATAGACAAAGACAGAAGAAACACTTGGAGTGTCTAATAGTAGTCCAGTCTAGAGTTCAGCCTCGCTGTCCTCACTGGAGCTCAGTACATGTTGTATTCCACCAGAACTGGGTTTCTGACATGCACACACTACCCATCCACAGCAGGATGTGTAATCTTCAAAATAATGCAGATATATGATGAATGGATATCTTAATCCTTTTCTCAGTTATTAAATGATGACATATACATGTATGCTCATTGGTTCCATTTTGATGAATCAAGCATTGTGACATAATGCGCCCATGGTAGCACCAAGTTAACATTAAATAGCTATGACTTGCATACTGTGAGGCAGGTCAGGGAGCATAAATAATCCAAAAGGACTCAGCCCATTGATGCCGCAACATGCTTTAATGTGTGTGTGTGTGTGTGTGTGTGTGCATCCTACATGCTTGCAGCTGATTCAGAGAGTCCTGCAGTTAATTCAGGCCTTCAAAACACAGACAAGCGATGGGAGGCAATGAAGATTAACAGTACAAAAAAAGAGAACGATTAAGTATTTCACCAATGTAAGCTGCACATAAATGACAGACTGACTAATTAAAAGGGCCATATTTACAGTGCTGTAAAATGTTTTGCCCCCTTCCTGACTTATTTTTAATTTTGGGAAGGTAATTGTCACATTTACGTGCTTCAGATCAAAATATTTTTAATTTTAGACAAAGATAATTTAAGTAAATACACCATAAAGCTTTTAGATTCAACTTTTCATCAGTCAGCAGAATATTTTCCCAAAGGTCAAGGGTACAATAAAAATGTTTGTTTAACAAATGTAAAACAAACCTTTGTGTTTATTTTAGCCAGCTGTGTTTTTTGCCCTGGACTTCTTCCTTAGATGGCACGTTTGCACAGTGTCCTTCTTATTTTATTAGGCCTGCAGTTCTGGCTTCTTTTGTGACTTCCAGAGTCACTAATGCACTCTTGGAGTAATTTTGGTAGGCCAGCCACTCTTGCTAAGGTTCACTACTGTTCCAAGTTTTTCCATTTGTGGATAATGGCTCTCACCATTGTTTTCTGGAGTTCCAGGGCAATACAAATGGCTTAATTACATCCAGGCTGATAGATGTCAATGACTTTGTTTCTCATCTCTTCTTGAGTTTGTCTAGATCGTGGCATCAAGAATTGTTTTTTCAAATCTTTTAGCTTATTTTACTTTGCCAGGTTCCATTTAAGTGATTTCTGATTCAACAGGTGTGGCAGTAATCGCGAGGTGGTGTTGCTAGCAGGTGGGGTAACCTTTTTGGGTGGCTGTAGATCAGGCGGTAGAGCAGGTCATCTATTAATTGGAAGGTTGGTGGTTTGATCCCCCATCTGCTCCAGTCTGCATGCCAAATATCCTTGGGCAAGATACTAACCCCATGTTGCTCTCTGATATATGAATGTTAGCTAGAAAGCACTTACATTGAAAGAGAAAAGAAAAAAGTGGGTGTGTGGATGGGTGAATGAGACAAGTTGTGTAAAGCGCTTTCAGTGCTCAGAAAGAGTAGAAAAGCACTATATGAGTGCTTTTTTCTCCTTAATCTCCTTAATCTAATAATACCCATGGACTTAAATGCAACAATAACATAAGGTGTTCACAGTTAATCCCCTGTGATGTAAATGCAATCTGTATGTAATGTGCATTGTAATATGTTAATATTATATATGTTAGGTTAATGTAGTTACTTAGAGCAACAAAACTGGTATGTGAATCATAAAGTATGATTTCCTGGTATGCAAATCTGAAGGTAGTAGAAGTAATGTTCAGAGTTCAAATTTTCTAAAGAGCCATAAAGGTAGCATATGACTTTACCGGGGTATGTGACTGCATAGTGACTTGCTAATGTGCTGTAGTAGAGACAGCGTGGTATCACCAGGACGGGCTGGAAATTGGATTCAGTTTGGGACTGATGAGCAGCGACCTACAAACCACCGAACTCTAAGTCAGACTTTTGTGTGCTTACCAGGGAGAAGAGGAGTTTCGCCACCACACAGTGTGAGCAACAAACGGGCCTGCAATGAGTGTGAGTGTGTGGGGCCCAGGTGTGGGTATAGTGTATTTAGTAGTATATTTATTATTATTTATTATTTCGGCTGGGGTGTCAGTGAGTTAGCCACCAAGAGGTGATAACCTGATTTTGCATTACTTAATATAATTTCAAAGGGTATTCTTTGATTCAAAATGTATATTTCATTTGCTGAAGTAATTGTGATGTCATTTGAATTAAAAAGCATGTGTTTTTGTACATTGTTTATCCTACTCTTATGTTTAATAAATGTTCAGTATTTGTGCTAAAGAGTCATCTGGGGTCTATTCTTTCATTAGTGTTTAAGTCTAACCTGAAGGCAAGGGGTTTACTGTTAGTTTCCCTGATTCCTGTCCATACCAAAACCATTTGTGGTATCTGTGCTATAACGAACCCAACACCCCACCTAGTGGGTCAAAACTGAGGTAAGAGGGTTCAGACCAGGGATGTCAAATTCCAGTCCTCAAGGCCTGGTGTCCTGAAACTTTTAAATGTGTCCAGCTGCAACAGACCTGAATAAAATTAGCAGGTCATTAGCAAGATTCTATTCGGTCTTTAAGTCTGATGTCATTAGCAGTGTCTGGGCCCAAACTCTGCGCATCACTGAGAGTTGAAAAACGGTCTAAATTCTTTCATCTTTAATAAAATGATCAGTGTGGCTGCTCTACCAGGTGTAACAATTAAGTTTAACATCCAGGCGTCCATGAAAACAGAATTTATGAAGTTTAGCTTGCACTGTTGCAACTTGCACTGTTGCAACTGTCGGAGGAAGAGATGAGTGAAGAGGAGTCCTCTGTCATCCGTTCCTAGCAAGGACAGCATGCTCTCCATGAGGTCGAGTGCAATACTATCACCCAGACCCCAGAGAGAGAGGAGTTTCTCGGCCCGCTCTGCAGTGGAGAGCAGTGGATTTGCCTTGGATGGACAGCGGATCCAGCGAGGCCACCACATGATGGTATTTCGTGTTGTCGGCTGAAACACCACAAAGAGCAAACTGAGCGTTGATGTGCACAAACCATGAAGGAGGGTCGTGAAGCCAAAAAGTTAACGTGAGGGTTCCCGATGGTAAGAGACAAATGCAATTGCATGAATATTCTTATATTCAGTAAATTGGACTACCGGACAGGAGGACCTGAGGCCCCACCGCAATATTTTCGGTAAGTTAAATGTGTTTGTAAGCTAATCCGTAACTTAGGTCCTTAGCTAGCTACCTAGCTAGCTAAGATGAGCACTCGGCTGTAGGGGAAACTTGTTTTGTAAAGTTCGTTTAGCTAACCCGTGCAGGTGAATGAATTTACCCTGACTAAAGAAATCAAGAGAAACGCACCGGGCTGCTCAGTGACTAACTAACCACAGTTACTGTACTTTTATTATGAGTATTGTACTGTAAGAGCAACAGGCTGGACTCTGCTTCTGCTCCTGTGCAGAGCTGATTATTAAATATGTGCAAACAGCAGCGTGTTTTCTGTCGCTTGCCACATGTGGAAGGACATTAACACCAATTTTTAAAAAGCTGGCACTTCAGTAACCCCTCATTAGTCAATAGCTACGGATTAAATAGCAAAGCCCGATATTTATGTACTGAAACCAACTATTTCCGCTTGGCAGCTTAAGTTAAAATATTTAATTTTTCCTCTGATTATTTTTTAGCACTGACTCTGTATATTTTTTTACTGAGTTTGTTGCAAATATTCAGGTTAAAAAACTGTCCGAATTATTGTTAATGAGTTATGTTCACAAAGTCACATGTGCAGTACTCTGTACAGCTTGCATCCTTTAAGACAAATAATTTGAAGCATTAATATTTCTTGTTCAATACCACTGCTGATAACACCTCCGTATGTTGTGACCAGGATGCAGCAGCAGACTGAACCTCGACTGAAACCTGCTCCATCATCTCATCTTTGCAGATGTCCATTTATAAAGCATCAACAACTCAAAGGTAAACATGATATTGGAAAATGTGTTAGTATATAAGGCCTTTAAAAAATAAATAAATAAATAAACAGCTCATATGTCAGCTGTCGGCAGAACTGTAGGACTGAACAACTTCAGATCCCGAGTGTGTGAGGACAGAGAGGATCAGCTTTATTTCAGATTTGAGAGATACACTTTATATTTCAGTTTGTGATGATTCTGTTCTGTTTGTGATTACAGGAGCTGTCCTCAGATTCAGACCTCAGCACCACCCAGTGACAGCAGACAAATCATCCTATATCTTCACTCTTTGTAGTAACTCCAAAATTAACCCTTTAGAGCCGAGCGTAGCGCCCCCGCTACGATTTGCGTATCTATTTTTAAATCCCTGTATCACTGCAACCACGTAAGCTAGCGCAATAATTCTTTTTGCATATGAAACCGGAGAAGTTGTACTTACATCTTATGCCATCAGCTTGTCCTAGGTCACGGTTTTCTTCCACATATAGCTTTGCAAAAACTGCATAAAAAGTGCTTGCAGCAACAAAAACATAATATTCCAGAAACACGCTTTGCCGAGTCGATCAGCTGTTCATAACACTTCCTACGTTGGAATAGACGTCAGCGCGAACTTTCGCATGTCCGCCATTACCTGCCCGAAACCGGAAGTGACGTCATTTTCGCGGAAATGTAGTTTTTTTTACTGTCAGGGCCTCAGAGCCTGTACTGGTGTTTTTAAAAGTTATCTTTGACTTTATGACTTTCTGTGTCGTTTCTGGGATGCTTAGAACTCAAATTGCACTGCTGGAAATAGTTTATTTTGATGCATATGCTGCTTTTTTGCAAATTTGCACTATAATATTTATTTTCGTTTTTCCTGCTGTATATAAAAATTGGTGTATTTCAAAAGTAAAACTATGAAGACACTTCAAATAAATTTCCTGTGGTGGGAAACTAGTTTGTGCAACTTTTTTGTATTTACAGTTTTGAGGGATAAGCCTCTTAAATTTCTCTAACTAGAAATATATGTTAAAAAAAACAAAAACGATTTTCAGGTTTTTTTTAGTTTATTGCACTTTTTTGCAATTTATGTAATTACTATGCACTTAATGCATCCATATTATTAAAATTTGGGCTGTAATGGTTGTATTGATGTATATCAACTTGAAATGCTCCCAAAATTGGCATTACAGCATGTAAAAATATAATATAAGCTCTGGCGGACTTGGTTCTATGGTAGGTCTTAAAGGGTTAAGTGATGAAAACAGTACAAAGGTTAAAGTACCACATGTGCTGTCAGTGAAAGCTGCAGCTGTTTTATTGATAAATTTAAAGACAAAAAGTCAAAAGGATTAATCACTCATGTAACTGTGTCACTATACATCAGCATTAACAGGACCTCAGTTTGGCGTTTCAGAAAACTGCTGATCTCAGACCTGCACAACTTCTGTTTTAAACACTGAATGTACTCAGCTACATGAAGAGCACATGATGTTTTCTCTGACACAATTAAATAAAACCCGATTAAAGTCAAAGGTCGTCACTTGTATTTTGAACTAAAAACTTGTGATCTGGAATTCTTTCACTGTTTTTTGACAATAGTGTGTTATTTATCATAAAGTAATTCAGAGTCATTCATACCAGAGTAACCAGAGAGCACAACATATATTTAACTTTCTACAGGACTTAAAGATATTATATTATGTAAAAGTCCAGACCCTCTGAGGATTATCTGAGTACTTCTAACATTACACAAAGCAAAGGTCTCCATCACAGTGTTCATGAAATGCTGGGTTTATCCCTCTTGTGAGGGAGCTGCTGGTGAAGATCACGAGCCCTGCTTGATCCCTGCGATGAATTTCAGTCTTCCTGGTGTTTCTGAAATGATGCCTCTCACTGTGGGTCATCAGAACATCTGGCACAGGACAGAAGTTTTGAAAAAAATCTTGGAAATGCCCTGTATGTGAGAAGCAGATTTTGTATTTACTTTTTTTTTTTTGCCAATCAAGATAACTAAAAGTATAATTTTCACCATACAATTACTAACCTTGTCACTCCTGCACTGTCTGTTTTGAGCTCTGGGCTTGTCCTTCCCAGCGCTCATGAAACTGCTTTTGCTGCACTGTGGTATGAGGTGCTAACCTGTTGACAGTGTTGGGAAAGTTACTTTTAAAATGTATTCCACTACACATTGCAGAAGTAACATATTCTGAATACTTTACAATTACATGAATGTACTATTGCTGTGTGATTTATTACTATTACTGAAGGCTACTCGCCATACCAATACCAACTAGATTTTTAAATCTTAATATAAATGAGTAAAATTAGGTGGACATTAGGTAAGGCTGCACTTTTTGCAGCGATCTCGTATAGAAAACTATTCCGCGCGTATATAAAACAGGTCCGCAGCTCCAAACCGTAGTAAAGGGACCTCTGGCTAATACGTCGGGTTCGTGTCGGGCTCGTAGCTGAAAACTAGCTTTACTTTGTTGTCTGGGTCAACTTTGCTAGCGAGAGACAGAGAGAGGCGTTGAAAGGCTGCTCCAACGGAACTTATTGTTTCGGAGGAAAACACGAACACAGTGTACAGTCGAGTCTTAATAGCTTACTTACAACTGGGCTCGTCAGGCACTCTTCTTGGCTGCAGTGGTTATTATTATATTTACATGCTTCCAGCTCCCGTTTCTGCTCGGTGACAGCTCGTACTTTTCCACTCTCCTTTTTCTCCCTCCCTCCCTCACAGACACATAACGGGTATGGCAGTCCATTCTCCCTGCAGCACGGACTACACTGCCCATGAGGCTACATTATTTAGGGCATTGCCTGTAACACGCTGCCTATTGCCTTCATATTAAATCATTTTTGTATAATAATTTTTAAAAATATTTCTTCACTCACGTAAGTAGGGGTGACATGGGCCGCGAGATAGAGAGACAGGCATTAGAGCCTCTTATTGTGAGTTTTGTTTGGGTTTCCAACGGTGTGGAATTACCAAAAATAGAGAGACCATAGCCTAACATATGAAACAGGAAAATACCACCATGTAATCCATTTATTTCAACAAAGTAAATGTATTCTGAATATCACCTATTAAACGGTAACTGTAACGGGTATATTTACTCATATTTTGTATTTTAAATACCTAACGCCGGTACATGTATTACGTTACTCCCCAACACTGCCTGTTGATGAGATCCTGAGATCCGCTCCTAAAACACTGGCCTCCAACTCCTAAAGAGACACGGGCATAGCTGGACTGGCCATCGGGCATACCGGGCATTTGCCCGGTGGGCCGATGGTGATTTTTCGTTTTTATGGGCCGATGATTTTATTTATTTATTTATTTATTTTTATAACAGTATAAACAATGAAAAGTGATGGACTGGCCAGATGCTGGCAGATGACTCAGTTGTTTGGTGGTGGCTATGGCGGAGCTGCCACAAGAGGCCAGGTGGATGAGGGAAAGGTGAGCCTGGAGGAGCAGAGACCCGAGGCGGCCGCCGGTCCGAGTGTCAGGTGAACTGAACTTCAGGTAAGAAGTTATGACCTGCAGTCTATCTGGGTCAGATATAAACCAAGTTTAGGTGGAGTTTATTTTTGTTGTGCTGACTTTTAACTCGTACTGCGTACTAGCTAGCATGACGGAGTTTCTACAGCTGGGTGGGTGCTATGTTACTGATAGTGAACTTTATTTTATTCATAAGGTTAGTTAGTAGAGTTGCCAGCCGTCCCCTAAAAAACGGAATTATCCCGTATTCAGAGAAAATATTACGCGTTTCGTATTGAGCTGAAAAGGAACACAGTTTGTCCCGGACTTCAGCTAGAATGAAAAAAGACACAAAGCTGGAGTTATTCTGTGTCTTTAGGCTGTCAGCTGCCTCTTCTTCTCTCATTCAATCGTGAAACTGATCAATGATCAGCTGATCGGCTTTTCTCTCTGTTTGTTTATCGCCCACTTTGCGGCAGAAAGAGGAAACCAGTTGTCGCGCTAAACAACAGCAGCACGTTTAAGCTTGATCAGCTCTTGTTAGAATTTATTTAATATTAATTTATAGTATCAGCTGATGTTTGCTGGAGCCACAGCTGTAAAAGCTGCTGGTCATTATGTCGGTTTGGATATCTGGTGAGAGGGAAACATGAAGATGAAACCAGGAGATGTTCTTACTGAATCATCAGAGCTGAACAGGTGAAGGAGAAACAGGTTTACCTTTTAGGTGACATGAATGAGTTGAAGGGAAGTTATGAACTGTTTCTGAGAGACAAATAACACCAGGATCCTTTTCTAAGTAGCTGACAGCTGGTAACTGTGCAGGGGCGGGTCTAGCAAAGTTTTGCCAGGGGGCCAGGTAGGGCATTAACAGGGAGAGGGGGCACAAATAAATACTTTTCTTTCTTATTCTCATTTAAAATATCTAGCTTTTATTAAATAATTATCTGAATCTTACAACCAGTTTTTATCTGATGTACAACGTATCGAAATCATACATATACCAACAAGACAGTGTACATCACTGTCACAACAGCGTTTGTTTTCATTCAATACCTATAATACCTGGTGGGCCGGTCTCTAGTCAAAATGCCCGGGCCGATTTCTTGTCCCAGTCCAGCACTGGACACGGGTATCCCTAAATTTAGCAAATATTAGTTTCAGGCTAGCTTGCTACAACGAATAGGCTAATACCAGCATTTTACCACAACTTCACCAGATGTAGCTAAAAAGACTAAACTAATGTCCAGTCCAGTGGGACAGCAAGGAAAGATGACAAAAAATGATTACTTACCTGCGGTTTAGAGGGTCAAGCTGAAATTGAAGGAGCCATTGAAAGACGGGAAGAGAGAAAGACGGCAGCTTGGTCAGCACTAGTGGCCTCTATAATGTATGCAAATACATGCGGGTCGGAATCCCCGTCCGGCGCACCCCCAGACGCCAAAACAGTGCCAGCAGATTGAAACTGAAAAATGGATTGAAACCGAAAAAAGTGGATTGAAGCTGAAAAAAAATGGATTGAAACTGAAAAAAGAAAATGTAAGCGAAAACAAAAAATTTACAGTTTCAATTAATTGTTTTTCACTATCAATTTCTTTTTTCAGTTTCAATACAAGATTTTTCAGTATATTTATTTCAGTTACAATATTTTTTTTCAGTTTCAATATTTTTTTCAGTTTCATTTCAAGGTGGCATCGTTCTGATCCCATATCCTCTTGGTCAGATTACTCTTAAAAAATAAAATTTCAGTGTCAACATTTTTTTCATGAACTGGATGAATAAACGATATATGAAAGTCATGCCAAAAACTGATTGCAGCTTCTACCTTGTTACAGGAATGTTGTTTGTGGCTCAAGGTGACTTGATATCATTCACGAGTTATACATTTGACATAAGTTTCACGTATTATAGACCAACAAGTTATTTATAGCAGTTTAAATACAAGCAATCAGTTTTTGGCAAAAAACGGAAATCAGTTTTTGGCAGACGATCATTTTTTTGGCACAACACCGGTCATTCATACACATGTACTGTTTAATATAAAATATACAAACTAAATGTCTTTGAAACTTCTCTAATCTTTTGGTTTCTTTTACATAGCACTTTATCAAACTGTTGTCTGCTACAGAGTTACAAGTATTATACTAGTAGTAATATAACATCCACCATCTCTTGCTTGCATATTTCTGAAAACATCTTAGTGGTGTGGCAGCCCCGAGTGAGCCAGCCCTGCAAACCCTGTGGATGGACGATGCAGTGGGCAGTGGGAGGAAGCATCCTAAAGCTCTCTTTGCAGACCACCCAGTGTGATTCTCCACTCGCCAACCAGAAAAGACAAACCGCAGGTCTCAGTTGCAGCACCCCATCCATTTCTGATCTTGCTCTGGCAGATTCAGCAACACTGCCAGAGACTTCCTGTAATCTATTACAGTTGTAAAAGAAACAGTCCAGGAACAGGTCACTCGGGTTAATCCTGTGTGAACAACTGAAAATATTGTTTTTTCATCTTTAAATACTGTTGGTGTATTTGAAATATTCTTGTTTAATAGTTATTGTTATTTACTTTATTGCTATCAAATAAATATCCATCTAATATTGTTCAAAGTTAGCGTTATGTTCATACATGTTAAAAATGCCTTTAAATTAATTTGAGTTCAGTGACAATTACTGTTTGTTTTAATCAATGTATTAATAACATAAAGCCTTTAAACTAATGGAACACATAGTTTAAAGCGTAACAAATATATTCAAATAAATAAATTTATTAATGTCTGACAGTAAACTGGTCCATGGCGCAAAAAAAGTTGGGGACCGCTGCTGTACAGCATGAGGGTTAATAAAACCGTACTCATATGAATATGATGTGTAAATTGATTTATTCTTGTACCGCCATGCCACAGTGGCCCAATTCTTTACCCCAGTGAAGAGGTGATTGTTTTCACCTCATTTTAATAAATTGAGCCGTTTGGTCTTTGTTCCCTACCACATATCACCATAAAGATTAATTTGAAAAAATCAAACTTACATGTATGTAAGCGGCAATATATGACAAACCGTGGGAACCACCATACAAGCTAGTTTAGGGCTATTTAATTAAAAAAACAAACATGTCTATGCAGATGCCCATAGCTTAACAACACAACCGCAATAACAATTTTATAATTATAAATATAACTATAACAACTTTTGTACAACCAGATTTTCATATACTTACATTTGAAAGTGTTTTCCTCTCCCGCTTCGACCAGAAAAAAAAACTCCTGTATGGCCCGCAATGAATCCTGGGATATGGTAGGACATGACGGATACATCGCACCCATCCTTAAAATTTGGGGAAAAATAGGGCGCATTTGTCGCCACATTTTGAGTACTCTTTGAATTCGGACAGCCTTCGTGGTGTCGCTGGGAAATCATTGCCTCCAAATATGGCATTTAAAGCATCCTTCCCCTGAATTTGGACACAGCTTTTATCTCTGCTTGGCCAAAGCTAACAGTCACGTCAACCACCCCATGTCTTGTGGTAAATGGTAAATGGACAGATTCTTATATAGCGCTTTTCTATTCTCCTGGACTATTCAAAGCGCTCTATACAACACACCACATTCACCCCATACACACCCATTCACACAAGTACTATTATCTATACAGTGAGTGCTTTCTAACTATCATTCATACACATTCATACTCCGATGGATGCGTCGGAGAGCAAGTCTACCTCCTGAGCTACAGCCACCTTTGTGGCCTCCTTTGCAACCTTATCTGCCCTTTCATTTGCCCTTACTCCATAGTGCGCCGGAATCCATAAAAACACAACTGTTAGTCCCATCATGTGAATTCGGAAAAGTGTTTGCTGAACTTCAGCTAAACCATCTGCTCTACCTTCTGAATGGTTATGCTGTAAACTGACCAATGATGAACTTGAATCTGAACAAATGGCTGCATTTAATGGCAACATGCGTCTTTGATCCAACACAGCTGATTTAAATGGCTAAATTACCTCCTCAACATGCCTTGAAGTTCTCCAGAGGCCTGGTAATCAACTAATCATTTGATTCAGAAGTGTTGACCCAGGGTGAGATCTAAAACCTGCACCGGCCCTTGAGGCCTGTAGTTGGACACTCCTGGTCTAGGGAAAGATGCACTCTGGAACTTGGACTGTGGCGACATGCACATGCGTCCAGGATTATGTCAGGAAGGAAGTACTACAAAGAGAAATGATTAGATTATTGAGGAACTGCATGTTGAGTCTCAGGTCAGTAGTACCTGGGGATCCCGCAGGCGAATGGGAACTATGAAGAGGCAGCTAGGAAAGCTGCAACCACCAAGTACCTGCAGAGGGTCAGACAAGTCCTGAGGAGTCAGCTGAATGGTAAGAACAAGATCCGGGCTATCAACACCTATGCCCTGCCCGTGATTAGGTGCCCAGCTGGTATAATAAGTTGGCCAAAGGAGGAGATAGAAGCCACTGACATAAAGAAAAGAAAGCTCCTGACCATGCATGGAGGGTTTCACCCCAAGTCCAGCACCCTGAGGCTGTACGCTAAGCGGAAGGAAGGAGGCCGGGGACTGGTGAGTGTCAGCACCACAGTCCAGGATGAGACAACGAACATCCAAGAATACATTGGGAAGATGGCCCCAACTGACCGAGTGCTCAGTGAATACCTCAGGCAGCAGAAACCCAAGAAAGAGGAGGGAGACAAGGAACCATCATGGAAGGACAGGCCCCTGCACGGTATGTACCACCGGCAGATAGAGGAGGTGGCTGATATCCAGAAATCCTACCAGTGGCTGGACAAAGATATACAGAAACATCTGTGCTAGAGCTGGGCGATAAAACGATAACGATATGTATTGCGAAATAACTTTTTCTCGATAGAAAAATTAAACTATTGCGATAGACCTCATCTCTCTCTTGCTCTCTTAAAAAAAAAAGAAAGAAAAGAAGAACAGCCAATCCAAATTAAGTAGCGCAGAGCCGAACCAATCACAGCCGCAGCGTCACGTCACGTGACTTGTTACGTACAGCACAAGTGCCAAGCCGCGCATGTGTGGTTTGTTGGGAAGCAGCCTGCCACTGGTAATGGAGGAAATGAGTGTGTTTCGTAGTGATGTGTCGGTCGCGAACGAAATGGCTCTTAGAGCCGGATTTTTGACGTGAACGACGCGAGCCGGCTCCTTATCGCGAGCCGTGGGGTTTTTTTCTTTCTTTCTCTCACCCTCTCTCTCGCACTTTTTTTCGCTTCACTCCACACGCGAGCCTTGTGCTTTGCGCTGGGAAGAGGGGGGAGGGGCGGTAGTTACACTCGCAGTAGCACAGGAACAGAGCGGGAGGGAGAGAGAGAGAAAGAGAGCCAGGGACAACAACGTCACATTAGAAAGGTATAGTAATCATCCACAACTATTTTGAGTTGCGGATGATAAAGGATTCAGAAAGTTCAGAAAGCTATACAACAAGGAGAGATTGAAAATTTCCTTTTAGTTCTCAGTTTATTTGATATTGACAAAAGTTAGTTTGTTTTACAGAAGAACAGACAAAATTGACTAAGATTTATTTTTAGAATTAACATTTTGTTTCTAAGTGGAATTGACAATTTAGTAGTCTGTTTTGTTTGTTCTATTTTGAAACTTAAACGCTTTAGCGGCTGCCTTTTGTGTAGTTTGCAATATTTGCCTTTATTTATCTGAAAAAGTCTCATGTTCCTTAAGTACATCTACCCTGTTGAACTTATTATGGGAAATAAATATTAAAATCAAGACAAGCTGCTGATTATTTCACATTTTACTTGTGAGCAACGGCACATTTAAATCTTACAAATATAGTTATTTGGCTTATATCGTGATATATATCGTTATCGCCTGAAATGAAAAAAACATATCGTGATATGAAAAAATCTTATATCGCCCAGCTCTAATCTGTGCCGAATATGGCCTGGAAGTTCCGAGGTCAAAATGGGAGACGCCCCCAAGGGTGGTGGAGAATGACCGAGCTAAGATCCTGTGGGACTTCCAGATACAGACGGACAAAATGGTGGTGGCTAACCAACCGGACATAGTGGTGGTAGACAAACAGAAGAAGACGGCCGTAGTGATCGATGTAGCGGTTCCGAATGACAGCAACATCAGAAAGAAGGAACACGAGAAGCTGGAGAAATACCAAGGGCTCAGAGAAGCGCTCGAGAGGATGTGGAGGGTGAAGGTAACGGTGGTCCCCGTGGTAATCGGAGCACTAGGTGCGGTGACTCCCAAGCTAGGCGAGTGGCTCCAGCAGATCCCGGGAACAACATCGGAGATCTCTGTCCAGAAGAGCGCGGTCCTGGGAACAGCTAAGATACTGCGCAGGACCCTCAAGCTCCCAGGCCTCTGGTAGAGGACCCGAGCTTGAAGGATAAACCGCCCGCAGGGGCGAGCTGGGTGTACCCGAGTTTGGGTACATAGCCCCAAGTGCGATAGGAGGATCGTTGAGTGCGAGAGGAACTGACCTGAAAGATAGGATCATGGCCAAGCTTGAAACCTGGATCCCCCGTAGCCGGTTACCAAGATTACGTGAAGTACCCTCAGAAGGTCTGCTAGATGATGTTAATGCAGCACTACGGATGATACCTACAACCACGATTACCGACACTAACAAGCTGATCTACAATACGGCAGCAGTGATCAGTGAGATGCTTGGCTACAAGTTGAACAGCCACAAGGGGCAGTACCCTCCATGGAGAAGGAGGCTAGAGGGCAAGATCAAAGTAGCACGGAGGGAGGTTAGCCAACTAACGGAGTTGCAGAAAGGCGCGACAAAGAAGGTGAATAAGAAATACAGCAAGCTGTCCATACCTGAGGCCTTGGAAACTGCCAAGCAAAGACTCACAGCCTTGGCCAGCCGCTTGAGGAGGTACACCAGAGAGATAGAAGGCAGGAGAATAAACCAGCTGTTCTCCATGGAACCAGCAAAGGTGTACTCTCAGTGGCAAGAGAACAATGATCAATCTATCTCTAATAATCGGCTATGTACCACAGGCCTTCAAGGTGGCTGTAGTTAAACCTTTACTCAAAAAGCCATCTCTAGACCCAGCTGTCTTAGCTAATTATAGGCCAATATCCAACCTTCCTTTCATATCAAAAATCCTTGAAAGAGTAGTTGTCAAACAGCTAACAGATCATCTGCAGAGGAATGGCTTATTTGAAGAGTTTCAGTCAGGTTTCAGAGCTCATCACAGCACAGAAACAGCTTTAGTGAAGGTTACAAATGATCTTCTTATGGCCTCTGACAGTGGACTCATCTCTGTGCTTGTCCTGCTAGACCTTAGTGCTGCGTTCGATACTGTTGACCATAATATCTTATTAGAGCGATTAGAACATGCTGTAGGTATTACAGGTACTGCACTGCAGTGGTTTGTATCATATCTATCTAATAGACTCCAATTTGTTCAAGTAAATGGAGAGTCCTCTTCACCCACTAAGGTCAATTATGGTGTTCCACAGGGTTCAGTGCTAGGACCAATTCTATTTACATTATACATGCTTCCCCTAGGCAGCATCATTAGAAGACATAGCATAAATTTCCACTGCTATGCAGATGATACGCAGCTCTATCTATCCATGAAGCCAGGTAACACACACCAATTAGTTAAACTGCAGGAATGTCTTAAAGACATAAAGACCTGGATGGCCGCTAACTTCCTGCTTCTTAATTCAGATAAAACTGAGGTTATTGTACTTGGTCCTGAAAATCTTAGAAATATGGCATCTAAGCAGATCCTTACTCTGGATGGCATTACCTTGGCCTCCAGTAATGCTGTGAGGAACCTTGGAGTCATTTTTGACCAGGACATGTCCTTCAAGGCACATATTAAACAAATATGTAAGACCGCTTTCTTCCATTTGCGCAACATCTCTAAAATTAGAAATATCCTGTCTCAGAGTGATGCTGAAAAACTAGTTCATGCCTTCATTACTTCCAGGCTGGACTACTGTAATTCGTTATTATCAGGATGTCCTAAAAACTCGCTGAAAAGTCTTCAGTTAATCCAAAATGCTGCAGCAAGAGTACTGACAGGGACTAGAAAGAGAGAGCATATTTCTCCTGTCTTGGCTTCCCTTCATTGGCTTCCTGTTAAATCCAGAATTGAATTCAAAATCCTGCTCCTCACTTACAAGGTCTTAAATAATCAGGCCCCATCTTATCTTAATGACCTTGTAGTACCATATCACCCTATTAGAGCACTTCGCTCTCGCTCTGCAGGCTTACTTGCTGTTCCTAGAGTATTTAAAAGTAGAATGGGAGGGAGAGCCTTCAGTTTTCAGGCCCCTCTTCTGTGGAACCAGCTTCCAGTTTGGATTCGGGAGACAGACACTATCTCTACTTTTAAGATTAGGCTTAAAACTTTCCTTTTTGCTAAAGCATATAGTTAGGGCTGGACCAGGTGACCCTGAATCCTCCCTTAGTTATGCTGCAATAGACATAGGCTGCCGGGGATTCCCATGATGCATTGAGTTTTTCCTTTCCAGTCACCTTCTCACTCACTATGTGTTAATAGACCTCTCTGCATCGAATCATATCTGTTATTAATCTCTGTCTCTCGTCCACAGCATGTCTTTCATCCTGTTTTCCTTCTTTCACCCCAACCGGTCGCAGCAGATGGCCGCCCCTCCCTGAGCCTGGTTCTGCCGGAGGTTTCTTCCTGTTAAAAGGGAGTTTTTCCTTCCCACTGTCGCCAAAGTGCTTGCTCATAGGGGGTCATATGATATGATTGTTGGGTTTTTCTCTGTATTTATTATTGTGCGATCTACTGTACAATATAAAGCGCCTTGAGGCGACTTTTGTTGTGATTTGGCGCTGTATAAATAAAATTGAATTGAATTGAATTGAATAAGAGAACAGCACCACCAAGGCTGGAGACGGAGCAATACTGGAAGAGCATATGGGAGAAGGACGCAACCCATAACGGCAATGCTCAGTGGCTAGTGGATCTGAGGGCAGACCATAGCGACCTCCCTGAACACAGTCCAGTAACCATCACAGTGGCAGACATCCAAGAAAGGGTCTCCAGTATGAAGAGTTGGACAGCACCAGGGCCCGACATGGTTCACGCCTACTGGCTGAAGAAGCTGACTGCACTCCACGAGCGTCTGGCAGCACAAATGAACCAGCTGCTAGTTCACGAGAGACACCCTGAATGGCTAACCGAAGGTCGAACGGTCCTGAGCCCCAAGGACCCCAAGATGGAACCGGTCCCATCCAACTACCGACCAATAACCTGCCTCAGTACTACATGGAAGCTCCTGTCAGGCATCATATCGGCTAAGATGAACAGGCACATGGGTCAATACATGAGCGGGGCACAGAAAGGGATTGGCAAGAATACCAGAGGCGCAAAACACCAGCTACTGGTAGACAGAACAGTCAGCCGAGACTGCAAGACCAGACTGACCAACCTGTGCACAGCCTGGATTGATTACAAGAAGGCCTATGACTCAATGCCCCACAGCTGGATACTGGAATGCCTAGAATTGTACAAGATCAACAGGACCCTAAGAGCCTTCATCAGGAACTCAATGGGGATGTGGCGTACAACACTAGAGGCCAACTCCAAGCCCATAGCACAAGTCACCATCAAGTGTGGGATCTACCAAGGAGATGCTCTGTCCCCACTACTGTTCTGCATAGGCCTGAACCCCCTCAGTGAGATCATTAACAAGACTGGCTACGGATACCGACTACAAAACGGAGCGGTTGTCAGCCACCTCCTGTACATGGATGACATCAAGCTGTATGCCAAGAGTGAACGAGACATCGATTCACTGATCCACACTACCAGGCTATACAGCAATGACATTGGAATGTCGTTCGGACTGGAGAAGTGTAGTCGGATGGTAACAAAGAGAGGGAAGGTAGTCAGAACTGAGGGGATTGAACTACCAGAAGGCAACATTGCAGACATAGAGGACAGTTACAAGTACCTGGGGATCCCGCAGGCAAATGGGAACCATGAAAAGGCCGCTAGTACCACCAAGCACCTGCAGAGGGTCAGACAAGTCCTGAGGAGTCAGCTGAATGGTAAGAACAAGATCCGGGCTATCAACACCTATGCCCTGCCCGTGATTAGGTGCCCAGCTGGTATAATAAGTTGGCCAAAGGAGGAGATAGAAGCCACTGACATAAAGAAAAGAAAGCTCCTGACCATGCATGGAGGGTTTCACCCCAAGTCCAGCACCCTGAGGCTGTACGCTAAGCGGAAGGAAGGAGGCCGGGGACTGGTGAGTGTCAGCACCACAGTCCAGGATGAGACAAGAAACATCCACGAATACATCACGAAGATGGCCCCAACTGACAGCGTGCTCAATGAATACCTCAGGCAGCAGAAACCCAAGAAAGAGAAGCAAGAGGAGGAACCATCATGGAAGGACAGGCCCCTGCACGGTATGTACCACCGGCAGATAGAGGAGGTGGCTGATATCCAGAAATCCTACCAGTGGCTGGACAAAGCTGGACTGAAAGACAGCACGGAGGCACTAATCATGGCAGCACAGGAACAAGCACTGAGCACAAGATCCATAGAGGCTGGGGTCTATCACACCAGGCAAGACCCCAGGTGCAGGCTGTGTAAAGATGCCCCTGAGACAATCCAGCACATAACAGTAGGGTGCAAGATGCTAGCAGGCAGGGCATACATGGAACGCCATAACCAAGTGGCCGGCATAGTGTACAGGAACATCTGTGCCGAGTATGGCCTGGAAGTTCCGAGGTCAAAATGGGAGACGCCCCCAAGGGTGGTGGAGAATGACCGAGCTAAGATCCTGTGGGACTTCCAGATACAGATGGACAAAATGGTGGTGGCTAACCAACCGGACATAGTGGTGGTAGCCAAATAGAAGAATGGCTCTAGCAGATCCCGGGAACAACACCGGAGATCTCTGTCCAGAAGAGCGTGGTCCTGGGAACAGCTAAGATACTGCGCAGGACCCTCAAGCTCCCAGGCCTCTGGTAGAGGACCCGAGCTTGAAGGATAAACCGCCCGCAGGGGCGAGATGGGTGTTTATATGTGTGTGTGTGTGTGTGTGTGCGTGCATATACAAACACAAATGTGTGAGAAAAACTGAGAAAAAAACCCTCTAAATGTGATGTTAGAGACCTCTTTGCTTCGACACATGGATGGCATGATTGGTATGACTATTTTCAAAAGGCAGTCAGTTTAGAGAGATTGTGAACCACTCCTCAACAAATACAGCAACATAATAAGTGTGACTGATAAGACACATTCATGAAGCCAACGTTACCCTTTTTGTTTCTGCCAAACCAAACTAAAACTAAAAATGAATGAGTATTTTCTTTTTATTTTTTGTAATCTATAAAAGAAAGTCTGGGAGCCATTTAAACATTACTTGACATTTTACATTATAGTGCAATGTAGCATAAAGAACAAAGAACATCTCAACATTTCGCCAATTTTGATAGCTACATTTAAAAAAAAATGAAATAATTATGGAACTTATGTGAATACTTCGTTCTAAACATGAAGGGTTTCATTCATGTGATATACTATATTGCCAAAAGTATTTGCTCGTCTGCCGTCAAACGCATATGAACTTGAGTGACATCCCATTCTTAATCCATAAGGTTTAATATGATGCCAGTCTACCCTTTGCTACAAGGGTGGGTGGGTGGGGGTGGCCTGTGTGTAAAAAATAAAAAAAATGTCTTGAGCAGTCTAAACAAGTTAATGTCAACTTATAAGGCGTTTGTAAAAACCAAAACAATACTGGAACAATATTAATGTTGTAGTATCAGTTATAGGTCGTCTCTCTGAGCTCTGAATTGGTGAAACTTGTTTGTATTCCATCACAGAGGTGCCATTAGAGTGTGCTATTAGACATGGTGTGGTGGTTGTAGCTCAGGTTAACTACTAACTGGAAGGTTAGTGGTTTGATCCCAGTCTGCATGCCAAATATCCGTGGGCAAGATACTAACCCCATGTTAGATAGGGAGCACTTAACAGCTTAGAATAAAGTGCTTGGGTGAATAAATTAGTTGTATAAAGCCCTTTGAGTTATCTCCGATAGAGTAGAAAAGCGCTATATAAGAACCAGTCCATTTACATTGCTCACAGACACATAACGGGTATGGCAGTCCATTCTCCCTGCAGCACGGACTACAATGCGAGAGTGGAAAAAGGAGAGTGGAAAAGTACGAGCTGTCATTGAGCAAAAACGGGAGCTGGAAGCATGTAAATATAATAATAACCACTGCAGCCAAGAAGAGTGCCTGATGAGCCCAGTTGTAAGTAAGCTATTAAGACTCGACTGTACGCTGTGTTCGTGTTTTCCTCCGAAAACAATAAGTTCCGTTGGAGCAGCCTTTCAATGCCTCTCTCTGTCTCTCGCTAGCAAAGTTGACCCAGACAACAAAGTAAAGCTAGTTTTCAGCTACGAGCCCGACACGGAACCCGACGTATTAGCCAGAGGTCCCTTTACTACGGTTTGGAGCCGCGGACCTTCAGTAATAGTAATAAATCACAGCAATAGTACATTCACGTAGTTGTTAAAAGCATGATAATATATTAAGTAATCCAAAGTATTCAGAATACGTTACTCTCATTGAGTAACGTAACGGAATACGTTACAGAATACATTTTGGGGCATGTAGTCTGTAATCTGTAATGGAATACATTTTAAAAGTAACCTTCCCAACACTGTTCCTATATAATGCTTTTCTACTCTGAGAAGTCAAAGCACTTTCTTCACTCAAGCACTTTTTTTTCCCTGTGTGGAAGCTCTTTCTATCTAACATTCACACATTCATACTCTGATGGATGCACCGAAGAGCAGCTTGGGGTTAATATTTTGCCCAAGGATATTTTTAATGTAAACTAGAGGAGCCAGGAATTAAAGCACCAAAATTCCAGTTAGTAGATGATCTACAGCCACCCCAAACAACACAGCCTAGCTGTTCCAGGACTGCACTCATCTGGACAGTGACCTGTGCCTGGAACCGTGGAGTTTCAGGGTTACAGCTCCTAATGCTCCTTCAGCCCCTGTTTCTATATTTTCTCAGGCTCGTTGGTCCTGATTTTGCTGTCAGCTGAAATGACCACATCTATTACATCTATCTTCTGCTCCTTGTCAACCATCAGTATTTCTCGTCAGTTGGCCAGGACATGCTTATCTGTTTGGAACTCAAATTCTCACAGGTTCTTAATCCTGTTCTTCTCAACCTTCTAAGAACTCATGCACCTGCTCAGCTTGGTTGCCACACTGCCTGAGAGGAGCTTCCAAGTTGTGGAGAAGCAGACGGCAAGTAGTTTGGACCTGGTGCTGTCCAGCTCTTATTTTTCTGATGAGTCATTGCTGGGCATTTGCAAAAGTCTGCTCCTAGGTCCACCAACACTTTGCATTTGTGTTTTGTTATTCTTTTTTCCAGATGTTCTTCCAGTAGTGATCAGCTTCAGATCCTTTTGTCGTTGTACTATTGTTGTCCAATAGCTGAAGGTTCACCTTGGATGGATATGTGGAGAACAGGTCATTTATTCTCTGGGCCTTTGTTTCTCTGGTATGTCACTTCAGCCAAGTGGCCAGAGCTGTAAGCCTTTGTTTGGCAGTTTCTGAAGAGTTAGCACCAAATCCCAGCTGACTCATATATAACCATTATACCTAGCTGAATTCCTACACTCAAGTGGACTTTCTCAAGCATGGTTATTGTGATAATGCCAACTTGGCAGACTAAACATTTTTGTCTTTCTCTTAGGTATCACCTAAAAATGATGTAAAAATTTTTAAACCCCCCCCCCCCCCACACACACACACACACACGCACACACACACAAAAACACAGCTGTTGTCATTTATAATCTTAGAATTTTTTTCATTATATGTACTGCACATTTGTGCCTGTTATAGGAGAAATTACCATTTATCGTTAGTTTATTTATCGTTACTGATTTCTGAGGCACTCAAATTATACAAGTAACACTTGCTTTTTTAAGGCAATGAGTTTGCATTTTTTTAAACAATGAATGTATTTTTGTGTGGTGGAGGAACGCAAAAAGATTATTTTAGTTTTATGGAGCTCTCAAATTGCTAAACTGAGAGAGGCATTTTTCTTCCTTTCTGTGTGCACTTTTTGACAGATGCTGACAGGTCCCATTGGCCTCTTTAACAGGGCTGACTGCTGACAGGAACATGGTGGAAATGAAACAAAATGTTCCCTATAGCTTCCCAAGTGACTTCTATCCTGCGTGTACCCCTACATGCCCAGAGAGAGATGCGTGTCCCTATCAGAAACTCTCCTCATGACTGACTGATGTCATCTGTCAGAAAGACGGTGATGATGATTTTTAGATGTGAATTATTTTGTTACCTCAACTGTCTTCTGATGTTTGATTTTTTGTTACAATCATTATGATAGATAAAAGACCATCTGCCAGTGCCAAATGATTTTATAATTATGACTTTGTTATCCCTTTATCTTGACAATAACAATGCTAATGACAAAAGAAAATGCCTGTGTTAGTGTTTTATCTTTGGTCAACCTCATCATCAAAAAGTAATTCTGGACAAAACTAATGGAGTATCCCATTTAATTTGACCATTACAAAATAATTTAAATTAGTCACATGTATATTGTTTCAAAATCAGTTTTTCTTGGCCTTCTATTTGTCTTGCCATCACTATTTGCCACAAAGGGCCTTCACATATACTTTATCACTAGATCTAACTCTACAGCCAATTCATGATAATGTTTGCCTCTGAACCGTAATTACAGAATTAAATGGGTCTAAATGCATCTTGGAGAAGTAAAGTTAGTTGCAAAGTTGTGATGACAAGGCCATCATCACAACAGGATCAACATTTGCTGGTTCCTCCACACTGCAGTGAAATACATATTAGCTTTTCCTTGGTAAAATGAAAAAGGTAAAAGCTTTCATTTGAGTCCTTGAGTGTAATTTATTTGCACATGATAAGCTCCTAGATGTGCCTGAAAGTCCTTGAATCTAAAGAGGAGGACAATAAATGACATTATGTAGATGAATTTCCCTAGACTGCTTTTTAATTCATGATAAATTTACATAATGCAGAAACAAAAACGACGAATTTGGACAAACTGTGGCCATGTGGAAGTTATCGCTATGGCCAATTTTATTGCATAATATCACTTGTGGTTCAAGCTGTGTGCCTCGAGGACTGGGCAACATGATTCTAGGATTTGATAGGATGAGAAAATGACAAATTTACTTGCTGTTCAATGTGGATTCATACTGCATTTTTGCAGAATGCAGTTTTCAAATGACCAGCTTATGGTATAGAGCAGTAAATACAACACACAGGTCCTTTTTTTCCCAGTGCTTTATGCTTTATCCCCTCCTTCCTACCTTGGATCCCAGCATGAAGACTTCAACTTCTACCTGAAAATATTAAGTTTATTTTTAATCTGATATCTAAGATGTGGTGAAAATTGTGTAGCATTAGTCAGAAAGGAAGGGGTGAGAACATTTTAGAAATTTCTGCTCATACCTCTGGACATCCAGGAAAACCAGTCGGCTTATAAGTGAAAGGTTTAAGAAGACAGCATTTTGCTGATGGACAGGCTGGCTAAATGAAATCTCAGTCCCCTGAATGAAGGAAAAGATGGAGGGCTCCACTAACTGACAGGTGGTTCAGGAGTGTCTGTAACCCAAAACACATTACAGAGCCATCAGACTGAGTGACACTTAGCCCCCGTCTCTTTACAGCATCGACGATGAATGGCAACCTCTTGTTCTCCCTCTTGAAATGACAACTGCAGAATATCAAATGCCAATTAAAGAGGAGACAGGCACAGCTGAAGGAGTGGCACCTAATTCTCATCACTGTGATAGAGGGGGGAAAAATGACAGAAGGGTCACTTTGAACCGTTGATCTGGCCATTCTGCTGCAGTGAGATATTAAAAGGGAAAGGCAGTCCACAGGTGCTAATAGAAGCCATATTAAAGCTGCTGCTGGACTAAATCATAAGTGAAAAGTGTATCGTAGCTGGTGACAGATACAGATGAACAGGAGTGTGTGTTTGTACATGGATGTGTGGTGTTCTTCTGTAACTATAACTTATATAGTTATATAGCTATAACTCTGTGAACAGCAGTTATGTTTTGTGGAAACATTCTGGCCCCCACTTCTTCACAGGACGTTTTGAATACTCATAAAATGAACAGCAGAAGATATGAGGCATGTATTTTTGCCAGCTTACTAGATTTTTGTGATCAAATTTGAAGGTGTAGTCAGTTAGCGTGTGACAGTGCAGATTCACTGTTGAAAAGATTTTAACCCACTACCATTTAAAACTAGTTAGTTTGAAACATCCACATTCACATGCCAACAGAGTCCAAGTGTGCCGAGTGAGTGTGCAGGAGTCCATTTGGAACTGAATTTATGTGTTTCGTGTTTCTATGATTCATACATCTCCTTATTATAAAGAAAGAGGTTGGAAGGTATGCAGTTTTTTGCAGATTACATTATAAAACACTCCTTACAGTGCTGCACACTATATATTGAGTGACAATACTTCTATTGCTATTATTTACTATTTACTTAGTTTATTCTGTTGAATATAGTATTTTATTCTATTCTATTCTATATAGTATCTTATTCTTATTGTTTTATCCCATTCCAGTGTTTTTCTTAATTTTTGCTACTGTAACTTTGCACTGTCCACTTTCTGCTATGACACATCAAATTCCCCACATGTGGGACTAATAAAAGTTATCTTATCTTATCTTATCTTATCTTGTCTTACTTTGTTATATTTTTTGTAGAAAGTCTTCTGGATTCTTGAAGATGGAACTTGTTCTTACTCCTTGCAGGGAGGTAGAACGGGGAAGTTCTGCAAAGTTGCACCTGGTGTAAATCTACATAATGTTAATGAAAGCAAAGTATAAAAAGTACAATGCCATTATAGTTAAAAATTATTATATCTGACCTTGTTACTGTCTTAGATATATTTCCTACACACTGATATTTTCATTCTGCCAATCCATTTTGGATCAACAGTCTGTGCAAATTCTTGAAACATCCATGATTCGATCAGACTGGCTAATAGTGCAGAGTTTTCAACTTAAGACTAGGCTCATGAACCTCCTGAAACATGAATGAAGACACATTGCAGATTGGTTGCAGGGGTGTTTGTGGTTAATCATCGACCTGATTAACCAAAGACCCCAAGGTCTATAGCTCATCTTGTTAAAATTAGAACATAATAGAATATGAATGTAGCAGTACACCAAGGCAATTTCCTTTCCTGTTCAGAGCTGTGAAAGTAGAATGATTCATTACTGGCTTGAAAGATTGGTGGTATAAAACATCCCAAGGCAGGTGATGTAGTTTTGGCTCATGTGTTGACCAGAGGCAGTGAAGGTCCTCTGCTACAAGCCATCCTACAGCTATGGAAAACCTTCAGCTAGGTAAGAATACATGCAGATGCTGTTTGATGTTTTGTAAAAACAGAAACCAAATATAGCAACCCCTAAAAAAACACATCTCACACAAATAATTGGGACTGATGAGAAATAGAAGAAAATTGATAAAAACTTAGTGATTATTGCTAATGGATGTGTTGTTGATTCCCTTTCCAGTACCAGCTCATGGGTTTGGACAGCTTTAGAGTGGCAGTGCTTGGGCATGCTGCCTGGGTTGGTTGGTGTCTTTCAGTGCATTTGAAAATGTACCTACATAATTGTTTAATGCACTGACTCTATAAGCCGAAACTTCACCTAACAATGTTGTCTTGTGATGCGTGTCCCAGGCGATCAGAGCTAGAAGACATCAACAAAGCTTTATGTCACATTAATGATGCTACTTTTTACCAATCTGCTATTATGTGCTTTATTCTAATCTAAAACTACAGGTTGCAGCAAAAGGGAATCTCCAACAACCACTTTAACTAAATCTTTTCTGTTTTCCATGAATAAATTTCATGTCTCAAATTAACAGAGGATGCATTGCTTTCTCATATTCAGCATGAATGTCCATTTGTTTCTCTTTGAAAACATATTTCTGTGGACCACCTTTTGCCTTTGTTTCTCACTGGGTGTTTAGAAGCAGATCTTAAGGAAGCCTTAAGCTCTGCTTTCAAATGTCCTCTTCAAATCTCCTGAACTTTCAATTTATCTTGAGAGTACTCGTTCCTGCTCTCTGAACATGTTTTTATTTTCAGATTTCAAACTATAGCTTTAAGCTAAAGCACTACTTGCTGTATGAAGCTAAACATTTTAATCCTTTTATACACTACATTTATTTTGCACATCATGCATCGAAAAACGTTTCATCTTTCAACATAAGAAAACCCCCCCCACCTCTCACCTTCCACTGTTTTCATGATGAACATGGACCCTTAAGCTTTGAGCATCACAGTCACCAGATCTTGAATTCCTATCCTATTCCTATGCCTGCTTTGGACTAATATGCGTTTCTTACCACCTCCTCCATAAAAATACAAAATGAGGGAACATCTTTTGGAAAAATGGTGTTCGTCCCTCAAGTTGAGGTCCAGAGAATTGCAGAATTATTGCTCAGTTACCTGAATAAGACACAGCTGTAACTGGTAATGTGGTGCTGGTGCTTTTCATTAGCTTCTGAGAACATTATCGTTAATTCATCAGTCACTGAATGCTAAAGTAAAAATGGTATGCTAACTACACTGTATTCAATGTAAATGTCAGGCAACATCAGTTTAAATAGATCAGTAAGAAATCAGTTTTTCATAGATGAAAAACACGACTTGATGAGCCTAGAGGTGTGAACTCCAAAATTCATACATTGGACAAAAATAATGCCCAAATTCCTAGCAGATACGTTGATAAAGCTGATATCCTGGTAGATCCTGACAGGTCCAAATAGAAAAAGTTTTAGTTATGCCAGGAGTGTAATGGAGGACATTTGAAGACATAGTAGAGACGCATTCACTGAAGCACTGTTGAGGTTGGTTTGCTTAACAGGAAAGTACAGCTGTGTATGTCAGCATAGCAGTGTTAATAAGTTCCATTGAAACTGGTAAATAGAGGTAACACGTATAAAGAACGTGAATGTTGAACCTGTCAAGGCTCAGGCCTTGAGGCAATTCTGAGAGGTGGCGATGAAGACATACGTTAACATGATTTGTGAACTCTTTGCCATTGCTCACAGATGCTTTTCAATGTACTTATCTGACAAAGTGATGTCACTGGGTGCAGATAAGCCATGCAAACGTCTAATACAATGTGTCCTCCAACTATTCAAAAAGCTGAAAAATAAACAGCAGTTTGGAAAACATTTATTAGAGAGTTTATTTATTTTTTTAAAGACAGAGAAGCTGCTGGCTGTCTTAGAGTAATCTGTTACCTCTAATGCAACAAGAAGAAAGAGACTGATTGATAATGAAATGAAGTGAGGGGAAGATGACCGTCAGATTTAATTAATACAAGACCCACATGCAGGACTCAGACACAGAAAGAAGTAACAGAAAACCATCTTTTTAATTTCAGTAACCTTCATAACTCTTTATTTTGGTTCTGAAAAAAACTGAATTTGTAGTATTCCTACAAGAGAAGGCTTGTTCTTGCACATATGCATCTTGTCCAGGTTTCTGAATGCTGTCATCAGAACTAATACAACTATGGTAGAAGTCAGGTTATACATATTCAAGATTATAGGAATGCCAGATTTAACATAACTTGTGATTGGTTTTTGGAAATATCATTGATGGATAAGCAACGGAAAGGCAGTATTAGCAGATTACTGAGTACTCCATGTTAACCTTCTCGGATACTCATCCCATGTAAACACACTTGTTGCTTAGACATGTCACATTACACAGTGTGGTGTGTTCTATTTTAATATTTAACATTTGTCATGTTCCTTGCATTTGTATGTGGACATTTTTTACCTAACATAGAGTTCATCCATGGATTCTTTAAAGCTAATTCCAGCATATCAATTTCATTGTACCTGCTTATGAGTTGTGTGGTAATCTCTAGGTCTTGTCTTTTCTTTTCTTTCTCTTTTCTTTTAAATGTTGTTTCTCTTTCCCCTGTCACATTTGCATAGATTTATTCTTTAGTATTATCTTGATTAAGTTCACATCTGCATTATTATTTCTTTTTGTGTTTGGTCTACTTGCACACTGATGCAATAATCAAGTATGGAAAAATTACAGACAATTTAGGAAATGCACTGGATTTTACAAGAAATCACAGACCTGTAAAGTAGAATCTGTACTTATCCAGGTAACTTGACAGCTAACCCTGTATTTTCTATATTATAAAGGTAGTTAACTTCTTACCAGGGTACATGTCAGGGCAAAGGTGCTTCATCAAATTTACATATAAAGACTAACAATATCTTTGAATTCTGTTATTATGATTTTTATTCTGTTTATATTCTTTACGTACACTCAGACTTGGCTTTCCTTCCAGGCTTCAAATAGGCAACAAGCTGTACTCACGTCTACTTAATACAAATCTTACTCTTTATAAGCTTATTGGTTTGGTTCTCTGCATAAACACATGCTGAGGGTTGTATAATACTATACAAATCTCCAGGGGTCCTCCAGAATTTTTTTTATAGAGTTGGCCAAATAGGAGCCACTAAAAATATTGCCACCCCAATATTTCTTTCACACCAAACACAGAATTACCAGTTTAGCACTGTTGCCCCACAGCAAGCACGTCCTGAGCTCAGTTCCACCCTCAGGCCAGGTTGTTTCTGTGGTGAGTTTGCATGTTCTCCCCATGTTTGTGTGGGTGTTCTCTTGCTTCCTCCCACAGTCCAAAAATGCAG
This sequence comes from Pelmatolapia mariae, assembly GCF_036321145.2. Taxonomy (NCBI): domain Eukaryota; kingdom Metazoa; phylum Chordata; class Actinopteri; order Cichliformes; family Cichlidae; genus Pelmatolapia; species Pelmatolapia mariae. The sequence continues at coordinate 33,765,451 of NC_086235.1, forward strand.
TGTTAGGTTAATTAGTGATTCTAAATTGGCCATAGGTGTGGATGGTTGTCTGTCTCTATGTATTAGCCCTGTGACAGACTGGCGACCTGTCCAGGGTGTACCCTGGCTCTTGTTCTAAGACTTAAAGTTGAAATGCCTGAAAATAGGTACATATGAAAACCAAAGATTTTGAAATAATAGTATGTTGTAATTGATTGACTGGAAGTCCCAACTATCGCTTTAATGACTCTCAGCAGAGCTGAGCAGAAGGAGCTTAAGATTCACTCTCCCAGAATGGAGTTAACTTTAAGAGCAAACTTGTTCAGGAAAGACAAAGAAGTATCAGATCATATAAGAGTGTGAACTGTTGCTTGCCTCTATGTTGGCTCTAAGATGCACCAGTGATCTGTCCAGGGATTGGCACCAGCTTTCCTGCAACCTTATTGCACTATTTCCAGGGTTTCCCAGTCCCGTAATAGTAATAGTAATAAATTACACAGCAACAGTACATCGAAGGAACTGAATTGGCACATAACCCAGGTAGCTACCACAACTAAAACAAGGTATTTGCAGCAGGCTAACGTTAGTTTAAAAAAAAACAAAAAACCTTTCTTCCAGATGTGTATTTAGTTTGGAGCCTTTTGACGCTGAGAGCAGCTTGGTTGATGGTGAACAGAGTTTGCATTGCACGGTCAGATTTGGCCCATCGCTTTATTCTTTAAATGTGAAGTCGTGTCGGAATTTCCAAGTAAGAATGCATTCCTGTCTGTGCATCGCTGGCTCTTATTGCATCTTTTGTTTGTGTTTCCGGCAATTACCAAAGAGCGGGGATAGCCTAAAATATGAAACAGGAAAGACCACCATGTAATGCATTTATTTCAACAAAGTAGCTGTATTCTAATTATCACCTATTTAAGCAGTAACTGTAACGGAATACAGTTACTCATATTGTGTATTTTAACCTGTAACGCCTGTACTACATGTATTCCGTTACTCCCCAACACTGAGTATCTGTATGTCTATCCATGTGACCCAAATCAAAGTTGGGGAGGAAAAGCCCCTCAGTCCTATTTTCGTAGATCAGATTTAATATGAAACATCAGGTCATGTGTCATGTGAGGCAGAAAAATAAAAAAACAAGTACTGGGGCAAACAGCAGCACTGCCAGATTGAGACATATTGACTTGCAACTCTCCAGACAGGACTTGTTGCCTATGCAGACTAATTTATGGAATTTGTCAAATTATCCTCATTGCCACTCAGCTGAGTGAATTAGACAGAGAGCTTACGTAACTTTGAATCAATGACAGAAACTACTGGGTAACAAAAAGTGGTTCAAATACTTGCCTAGAGGTGATGTTTTTGCCAGTTCTACAGGGCTGATTGATGTAAATGTATTTCCCGAGGGTGTATTGGTTTTGCTGACTTTTAGAATATGATGTAGGCAGTTCTGAAATGTGTAAAGAGGTTTAGACAAATTAAAGACACAATGAGGATAGCTGGTTAAATAACTGAAATATCTGCTATAGGTTCTGAGGATTAACTAGTGGCCTAACTTGCCTACTTAGAATGTGTTTGTATTCACAAGTAATACCTGTGAGCCCAATGCTCAGACTTCAAACTGCTCTGAATTTTCAGCTTTCAGTGGAAGTTTTTTCTGCTCGTCTCTCTGAACTGTATCTGTGTGATTTCTGTAATGGAGGATATCTCTAATATGATTGCCACAGACACCAGCTGCTTAAAACTTTCTTTTACAATGGGTAGCCAGTCAGAGGACAGTTGGCTTAAAGTTCATGCTCTGCTCTATTATTTTCTATCCTTCCAAGCAGAAGGATAGAAAATAATAGGATAAGACATCAAACATGGGGATGAAACACTCAGTATATGACGACCCTCTAGGTTTTCATTACCACCAAAGACAGGATGAGATGCCCGTTCTGTGAAAATAATTGAAGCCAGCAAAAGTCAAGCTGCTAGTGGAAGAAAAAAAAGTAAATGCAAAATATGATTGCATTAGCTGCAGGGCAGACTATCAATTGCCTTGGACTATAATTTAATAAGTCACTAATTAAGTTACTGTCCAACTTTTTGGAGCCTGCTTTGTCTAACTGACTCACCAGGGAGTTTGTCCCAGCCTCCATAGACTCTGTGGTGAGCTGTCTCCCTCCTCCCCTCATGATGACAGGAGCAGCAGAGATAAGAGGAGAACAGGAGTCAGACTGGACTGGCTGCCATTTCCCAGAGCTGCATGCTGCAGGCTAGGCCACATCAGATGACAGTTTACTCTATGGTGGGACCCATCAAGCCTAATGAGCCACAACCAGATGGAAGCACATCATTAATACTGAACTGATGTTTGAGTCTCTGGGGATAATAACTGTGTGAGATTCTATGTGGCTAGAGATGGATGCATGATGTACTACATGTCTACTGACTGAGGTCATGTTTTTTAACCCAAAACATCAAAACAATAATCAATAAGATCATTGACGTTTATAAACAAATCAGTTTACTCAGGGGTGGTAACAGACCAAATGAAATCCTGCAATATTATAATCCTTTCCTGATCAGACGTGAGCCTCAACTTGCCTTTGTAATTTCCAGTGGATGGAATATAACGTACTTGTATTCATATCAAGCTTTTCTAGCTGACGAGAGGGTTGTTTTGTAGTTGGATCAGGACTTATAGGCACACATTAGAAACACATTCATTTCTAATCCTGGTGTAAATGGCGTTTAAACTTTGAGGTGGCATCCAATCTTGGCTGAATCTGGGCAGAGGATAGCCTTATACACTTCACATCCTGCTACTTCTTTGAGCGGTCACATCATCAAAAAACACAAGTGTCCACTGGCAGCTATAAATGCCTGTACCATAACATTGCCTCCACATTATTAACAGATGACTTGTGCTTCGGATTATGAACCTTGCCTTTCTTTCTCCATGCTTTCCTTCTTTTGCTATCTTACTAATATGTTTATTTTAGTTTTCCAGCATGCTGATGGCCTCCTACACTTGCACTGACATCTCCATGGACCTCATGTCGAGAATTTCTCACTAATTCGTCATTAAATGATGATGGAACTGGGCTCACCTGTCCATGAAACTGCTTGTCAGTCAATTGTCCAATTACATTTAAGCCTCTAAAAATGGAAAACCATGTATAAAAATAATTGTAATTCCTAAGCAGTTATGGCTTAACTTTTGTTGAACCCCTCGAGTTAAAGCTGAAGGTCTGCACTTCAGTCGCATCTTGATTGTTTGCTTTTAAAAGGTTTGATTTGGGAAAAAACCCAAAACATGTGTCACTGTTCAAAACTGCCCAAATACATACAGCAGGACCAAATTCCAAAAAAACATGACTTAGTTTTTTTGCTTGATATGGCAGCAGTTATTGCGGCATGGAGGAGGGATCGCAGAGATTGAAGAGCATGAGCTAGAAGAGGGACATCATAGTCATAGATGTACAGAAGCACCACTGAAAGCATCTTCACTAGCTGCATTGCTGTGTGGTTCTGAATTTCCTGCTCTCAGACTAACAGCCTCTTTGTGTTGTGGGGTGACTGTAGCTCAGGAGGTTCAGGAGGTAGAGCAGGTCGTCTAGTAATTGGAAGGTTGGTGGTTCAAACCCCAGCAGTCTGCATACCTATTATCCTTGGGCAGGAACTAACCCCCCAGTTCTTCTACGATGCAGTGTGTGTGACTGTTGAATAGAAAGCATTTAGAGGGGGAAAAAGAATTTGGATGACTGAGACAAGTCGGGTATAAAGGCACTATTTAATAATCAGTCAGTTTACCAGGTTACAGAAGACTGTACTGTTACTTTATACATTCAGTCTTGTATTCAGATGTACAGTACATAGATTGAAATGATATATACCTTTAAGTGGAACATTTGGATAGATTATTCCTTGAAAGGCAAAAAAAGGAGTTAATGTCCCAGTGTTCTTCCATGTATAACTGGCCCTTCTAAACTACTCCTACTTCCAAACTACTCCTAAAGTTTGTTATGACCTAGTTTTTTTCAGGATTCACTAAATCTTGGACTGTTTCTCTCAGGCCAAAACAAAAAGTTAATCGAAAGTGTCATCCACTACCAAGCCGAGTTAATTTAAGGTTTTGTACAGTGGCTCGTGGCAGGTTTGCTGCTCCCACACAGAGACATCTGCTTCCCCGTGGGCGAGGCTATTTGTAGGTCTGCTCAAGACTGAGACCCCACTGTAACATTTCTAGAAATTTATGATACAAAACAGGCTGAAGACACTTTCACAGGGCAAAGAAGGAGGTAATTACACAGCTCATGACTAAGTAGCTTTGATGATATCCAAAAGCTTAAGCCATTATGGTAGGTGCAGGATGGCCGTTCTTTGTATTTTTTCAGAATGGACAAAGCTGAATTTTAGCAGCATGAAGGAATTAACATTTTTTCTTCTTTTTTTTTTATTTCAAATGTGTTTCCATTAGCTGACCTTCATGTTCAGAAATAATAAAAAAGTACCGAAAAAGCCAAAACATTTTGACCCTGCCAAACTTACTTTTGCACCTTTCTTGGTAAAATGGCACAGAGCAGCTAAAGGGTAAATGCACTGGTTCTTATGTAGCACGTTTCTACTCTACCACAGCACTCAAAATGCTTTATTATTAAGATTGTTTGCCATGACTTTAAACAGCTCATTCATGATTGAAAACCCTTCTAATGTGGCTGAGTTTAACAATCATGCAAAGAAGAGTGGGGCAAAATCTCTCTACAGCGATGTGACAGACTCATTGCCAGTTAGTGCAAATACCTGATTGAGTTCTTGCTGCCAAGAGTGGCACAACCAGTTATTAGGATTAGGGGGAAATGACTGTTTCACACAGGACCATGTAGGGTTGGATAGCTTGTTATCCGCTTACTAAATGACATCATCATTTAAAAACTGCATTTTGTATTTAATTAGGGCACTATCTGGAAGCGTAAGTATTTTCTTCTGTATGGATAGCACAGTTTCTATGGATTTTTTCCTTTTTTTTGGGAACGTCATGTCATTTTTGTTCAATCCAGCATGAATGTTGAATGAAGATAGGCTTTTCTTTGTATTTGTAACTGAGAATTTCATGTTAAAAGTATTCTACATTCTTTATTTTACAGTATTGTGAAATATAACTACTATTCAGAAATTATCACTAGTTGTCTTATGAAATAAGAGGGTTTTTTTCATGAGTGTGTACTCAAGTATGAGACTTTGCAGGAATGCTGGACTATGTTTTTTCTTTGTCCTTTTTTCACATTTTAACTAGCCAGTACTCAGACATGTGTTAATGTATCTGTCCAAAATTACAGAACTTGATTCATGTTTATTTTGATGGTAAGAAAGAGCAGTGGAAATTTCAGGCTTTTATCTTTAATAGTTTTTGAGATATTCATGTTCCAACACTGCCTCAGATTTCAGTATGAGAAAAAAAAATGACTTGAACGTGGCTCACCAGACCATTTTTCCAAAAAATATATTTTAAAAAATACTTGAAGCTAGAATTTCACGAGTCATTCTGTGTGTCCACACTTTGTACAGTGGTGTGAAAAAGTGGTTGCCTCCTTCCTGATTTCCTAGGTTTTTTTGTATGTTTCTTACATCTAAATGTTTCAGATCACCAAACAAACTGAAATATTAGCCAAAGATAACACAAGTAAACACAAAATGCTGTTTCCTAATGAAGGTATTTTTTATTATTAAGGGGAAAAAATCCAAACCTACTTGGCTCTGTGTGAAAAAGTGCTTGCCCCCTAAACCTAATCCGGTCTTTAAGTCTGACGTCATTAGCTGTGTCTGGGCCCAAACTCTGCTGCAGGCACATAAGTCAAGCGATCACTGTGGCATCACTGAGAGTTAAAAGCTGTCTAAATCCTTAAAATGATCAGTGTTGCTGCGCTACCAGGTGTAACAATTAAGTTTAACATCCAGGCATCCATGAAAACATAATTTATGACATTTAACGGATTTAGAAGTTAGCAGGGAGTTAGCTTGGTAGCTTCCATCTAAATACAATATAGTATGTCCTGACTAAGGGATTTCAGAAATAAATTAAGACGTACAGCTCTGCTATCACTTCCAACATGAATGAAGACAGAAAACTAAACAACAGTGACGTTTGTAGGCTTACTGAAGTTTGGCTACCTGGCATATAACGATGTGCTACGTGATCGCTAGCGACACAGCTATGTTAGCATAATATAAACACAGGGAAGCTGGAGGATGAACGCTAACTTTTTTCCACTCGATAAAAGTTAACGTGAGGATTCTCGGTGGTCAGGGACAAATGCAATCGCGTGGCAGGATGCTGTAAACGGACCAAATGTCAGTCAGGAGAACCACTGAGATAATCCATCCACAATACGAGGTTGGTCATTAATATACTGCTGCATGGGCTGGGCTGTAGTTACATCGTAAGGGTTTAAAAACTGAGCTTTAAAATGATTAGCGGTAATAAAAACCGAGAGAGGCCGACAGTGATCACTGACTGTGTTTAGGGGCTTTTTGAGATTAAATAGAACAAGATACAAAGCATTAAAACATGTTAAAAACACAAAAGACTTATTAAACGCAGGGTAGTTTGGGCCCGGAAGCAGGATTCGTCACGTCATCACTTAAAGACCGGATAACTGTTGGGCCACCCTTAGCAGCAATAACTACAGCTTTGTGATAACTGGCAATGAGTCTTTTACAGAGCTGTGGAGGAATTTTGGCCCAGTCATACATCAATAAATGACAGAGCTTTAACCTGCAGTGTTTACAATGGTCTTTATTTTTGAGAATGCCCATCGTTACTTCTGACAAATTCTGTTTTTCTTTCTTTTATTTCTCTTCATACATGTTACTGACCTGCTGCCAGTTACTCTCAGCAGTTCCTCCAATCCTGAGGTTACTGAGATATTTTGCTGCCTTCAAATTCAAAACCTTATTTCTTTTTTAAATGGGACATTATCTCAGTTTAAACATTTTATGTTTTCTGTATTCTATTGTTAATAACATGCGAATTTACGAGATTTGAAAATCATTGCATTCTGTTTTTGTTTACATTTTAAACATCATCCCTTTTTTAGCATTGGGCTACAATTGGGTCTATTGGTGTAGGTGGTCATTCTTTTTTTCCTTCTCTTTGTGTCTTTACAATAGTTTAGTTTATTGTTGTGAAGCTGAACAGTAAGCTGAATTAAAATAACTGTGAAGGAAGGCTGTAGACATTGCTAACGTCTTTGTGACAATCCCCACAGTTAGCACTGGTTAGCTGCCAGTTCCAGCTTAGCTTTAGCTCTTTTGGCCATGTTTGGAGTTTCTGTCTCAATAGAAAAATAATGGAATGACCCATTTATGACTTCACTTCAGATTATCATTGGTGAATTATGAACAACATTTGCTCTAATTGCTCTCAGACCACCAGTTACCTCTGATGTCAAACTCTTGTTTTTCGCCTTGAGAGAAAATTTGGCCCAATGACATATACAATGTGACATGATTTTTGTATTGACAATCTGACACAACATATTACAGCTGCATGCAGTCACTGAATATAGGCTATGTATGAATGCATGTTGCCTCCACTGAGACATTCTGTGGAGCTGACATACCATGCCTACATTAATTAACACTATATAACCCATGTGTCATAGAAGATTTATTTTTTAACTGCACCATCATATGTAGAATAAATTATGTATTTAAAAGGATGAAAAATGAATGTTCAGCTCTACACAGCAAACCACAGTTCAAAGGTTTGAAATCAGAGTTTGACAGAATTCAAAACACCTTCACAGACAAGAGGTGAAAGCTTTTAAGTCACAGTAAATGTGAAGTTTTACAATTCAGGAGTGCCTTTAGATGCAAGCTCTCAAGGATTTTTTTTGTAATGTTTTTTTATTTACTGTGTCTACTAAAATTAAAGAAAATATATTCACACTAGCAGTTAAAGCAAAAGTATGTCACATTGCTGAGTTAAAATAATCAATTGTGGCCAAAACATATGCAGTTAATTCAACTCCAAGTTCTGCTAGGTCTTAAGTCCCATCGGTGAAAGGTACTGCAATCAAGTGTGGAACAATGCAAAACTGTTAGTTCAGACCATAACAGGAATATTAAAGCAATTTCTTTCTGTGAAGTAGCCAGTTCAAACAGTCAAGGGTGCACAATTCTCTGTATTTGTTAACACAAATGTTACAATTTCTGAAAATAATTCAGACACTATAGAAAACAAACACACAAGAAACAGTGTAGAACAGTCTACAGTCTATCCTTTCCAGTTTCTTACTCATATGGGGTCTTCTTATTATTAGGGTATTCTCTCTAATATTGTAGGTCTTCACCTTACAAAGGTCTGCACCTTGAGATCACAGTTGTTGTGATGTGACGCTATATAAAGGAAACTCAACTGAATCAAATGTGTGAGAGCACTGTCTTGAGTTTAATAATACATGTATTCATGTTGTGTCCTTCCCTTCGGTTTGACAGTGAAAGTGCCATCATTGGATTCTTGCATGAAAAGTTTTACCATTTTTCATTGGGGCTAGTATAATTCCTCAACAATTTTGGAGGACACTTTCTGTGTCCTTGTAAGTGAACACAATGACGGGAATAAGTAAACTCGGTGTATTTCCCTGTGAAAATGAAGAAAAAAAAAAGTAGACCAACATGATTTTAGACTTGCTTAAATTTCAGCATTTCCTCAAGTCACTGCAAGGCTGCAAAACAAATCATATCTACTGGCAGCTGTCCTTGAATCCCAGTTTGTAGGCATCACTGGTGGCCAGTCCTGCTTGTAAACACCGCACTCTATGGAGGCAAACAGTGGGCTGTTTAACATGCACAGCACCATTTTCTGATCTGGCAACTACACATGGACAATGTAAATGACCTCTGATCATAAAACAGACTGCGTCTGTAAGACGACACGTTATCACCTGGACTCTTGCCATCGAGCAGGAACTCTTAATAGAGATTGGTTTATCTATTTATGAGGATTTATTGTAAGGAAAGATATTTCCATCAGGTCTGATAAGAAGTCTTAGGGGACCTGCAGGGGGCTGTGTATGTGTGTGTGAGTGTGTGTGTTCTTGTCACCTGAAAACTTAAATGCATGTGAGGGACTGTTTGCATGAACGTGAAAAGCATCTTTTAGGTGCAGCGTTCAAGGACATGCACACAGCAGGCTGTGCAAATACACTTCCAAACACCCATACAAATGAGAGCTCCACTCTGTCTCACATATTTGTTACGTTTTCTGGTAAGGACCTTGATTTAATACATTTATATTACAAAACAACATCCTCAAACTCAAATCATAGCTCAAATCCTAATCCTCCTGAGTCTATTCCCAGTCTATTCATTTTGTCCAATGTACTGGACAAAACAAGTTAAACTGAAAGAGCCTGTCTTTCCTTGGTTGTCAGGGTGTTAATATAACAGAAAGCCTTAATCCCAGTTTGTTTTTTTATTGGCACTGATTCTCGTCATAATTTTAAAGGCATTACCAAGTGGCAGAGGGCCCCCACTTTAGTGGTTATTTTCCACAGTTTTCCTTTGTAACAACTCCATGTTCACACCACAGGACATACTCTGTGATTTAGGTGAGTGAGCTGTCTGGACAGAGTGTACAGGACACAGCAGACGTGACACTCACAGACTAGCAATAATTATATTCACGATCTATACTGATGAAGGTACAAAAAATAGAAATCAGTGGTGAGACTCCTCAGAAATTAGCAGATTATGCTTTCAGGGAAGTTTGTGTCTTATTAATAGGAGCCAGCTCCCTCTGACTTGTGTGTAGTTCACACCCTGACTGCATTTTGCTTGACACTAGCTGCTAAATTAACTCGGGCCTTGGAGCAAAATAATATTAAAACAAAACTGCTGTTGCGTCCCTGTTGCAAATCCTTTTAATAAATTACAAATTAATTGCAAGAGAAATGGTGAATGTGACAGTTTGCAGCCTCTGGTTTTAGGAATGGGATATTTGGGGAAATACTGAGCCATTCAGACAGGCTCAGTATTAATGCTGGAAAATATTTATGGGAGTGGTTTGCAGGTAGACAGCTAAACTGGTCATTCACTGTGATAACTGCATTATGGGTGAACTATAATGCACCCTCGGTGAATCGACCATGTACGTATGGTTGGTCCTTATGTATACTGAACAAGTTGTGACACCTCACTGTTTTCCAAAGCTTTGTTCAGGGTGCTGATGCTGAAAACTTATAATAACCATTGTTCAGCAAAGTCATAAGATATAACGGTAGGAAGCATATAGATTTACCAGGCATACCTATGCTTAAAGTGTTTCATGTAACACTGATGACTTTTTAATTTTTGCCTGAGAGGAAATCAGTGAACTGTCATCCATTACCAACAATAAAGTCATCATGTATTACACACATCAACTCTGTAGTAGCAGTTGGAGAAAGGACTTTTTCCCCCTCAAATCTTTCCTACATTTCTTTTCGTCTCCCTCTGGATGACTTATTGTTCTACAACACATACAAACAGTACAGCAGATAGAAAGGACTGTGCAGCATTTGAAACATCAAAAGTGAAAACTTAAACACTTCAGCTGGAAAAACAAACACTGTCTCTGTTTGTCTCATCAAACTGTAAAGCATGTCTGAAGCATGTCTGCTTCAGCATCATCTTAAATTAGTATTAGCAAATAAGTAAACTTCGATAATGTAAATGAAAGCATGAAAATGGGTGTAAAATCCACTCACATAACAAAATGTAATGTAGATCAATATAATTAATGTTAATATTAGCCTCCAACACACCTACCTTCATCCATTCTCCAAATTTAATCATGAAAACTAGCTTACAGGCAAAAACATCCCTAAATACAGTTTAAGGACATTAACAACTGAGGCTTAAGGTTTGATCACACTGGTGGAAGAATTAGTCAAGCTTCACTTGCAGTTACCGATTGAATAAAAGCACCCTCAAGTGGTCTGCCTCACACTTGCTAAAGAACGATTGATTTGAAAACATTTTAGGTACACATTTTAAATTACAATGGGAGAAATCTGTTTAAATGTTAACGTTTCTGAGACTTGTTTTCTTGACCTTTTTTTCTTGACTTCTTTTTATCAGACAGATTACCATGGCATCCAAATTTGGGTTGATGTAGTGACCGTAAAATCATCCAGGGGATAGTCTCGTTCCGCTCTTATTTTCATAATGTCTGACTTAATGCTGAAGTCAGACAGGACAAGTCAGGGTTAATACCCTGGGTGATTTTGATAAACGGGTCAAATGTGCCTGTTTACATTAAGATACGGTAAGCGAACTGTGACTGACCTCTCTATTGATGTTTGGATTTTAGCTGAGGAAGCGGGGTTGTCAGATTTTTTCTACATTGTTTGAATGATGAATTAAAGAATGAGTTAGCTGCAAAACAGGAACTCAGTTTCCCAGAATGCTTTGGGCTCTCTTATGCTGTCCTCCAGGGGAAATACTCTGGAGATGACTGGAGGAAGAGAGAGCAGGAAGGATGACATTGGGGTCCAACTGACGCAGGTTGGTCATATTCACCTCTCCACCTCCAAGTGTAGAAGGAGCAGGTGAGTGCCTTTAATGCCATTTCATTGATTCTTGTCCCGTGCGGCCAAAAGATTGCTCTTGTCAGTAATGGTGGGGAGTGCTGATGGGCAAAAAATAAAGACTCTTCCCTACCAAGATACCTCACGATACCTGCAAAAGTTTCTTTTAACATAAAAAAAAATCAGCCACACTTGGTACACTGCAAATTATCTGGTGCTTACCATGATTTAAAATCTTATTTTTAGACAGGCCAGATAATTTGCCTTGTTTTAAAAATGATATACTTGTTTCTAAGCCTTGATTTTAGATTATAAACTTAAATCAAGAATAACCATATAATTGTGTCTATATTAGTACAGAAATCCTAAAATGGAAAGAATAACTCTTAAAATAGCCTACATTAGGTCTCTCACCAGATGTCTCTCAAAATATCACTTGTTTCAAGTTGCAGTGACAAACTCCATTTGCGTGATTTAATAAAAATTCACACAGGGCATCTGTTGAAAACATGATTTATTCAAAAATCATGTCTGACTTCAAATTTTTACATAAAAGAGAAAACAGTTTACCAAAATCTATGATACAAATCTCATTTCAGAGACAGCTGTTTGTCCCAGCATGCCAGCATTATTGTGGCACAACACTAACATTGGTTTAGCGAACATTTGATGAGGGTTTTTTAACTGACATCAGAACACTACACTAAGAAAATACGTTGGTGCAGCCCTAATCTTAAGGCTGATTTCTATGGGAAATGATATCAGAAAGACTCTATGTTATTGGCACAAACACAATTTCCCTGAAACTAATAGAACAGTATGAAGTATAATCAGTGAGCCCATGTGCTAATTCTGTAGCATGAACTGATACAGGTGTTTTTCAATCGTACTTTTCAGTCGCAATACAGTTTGTAAAGAAATAATGGGAGCAAGAACATATTTGAACTATCCTAATTAAGTATTTTCAAAAGAATCAGCATCTGTCCACAAGACTGTTTCAATTTGTTGTCGTTGTATTCATAAGCAAAACCAACCCCTTCTTTAAAGCCAGCAACCTCATGCTGGGATTGTCTACTCTGTCCATAGCAATGGTGGAGAAAGGATCCATGAACTTATCAAATGTAGCCAACGCCTCATCTTGAAGCTGAGTGGTTCTCTCGGCATGATCTTCAAACACTGTCCACAATTTTTCCTTGAGCATATCCAGAAGAACTGCCTGATATTGTTGCACTCCTGAGATGATATGTTTGACTGTTCTCTGTGAAAATATTTGACAAACAAAGTAACTCATTCTGCATTGATATAAAAAGTTTGAATGTCATTATAAACAAGTAAGATATTGATTGCATTATGTACTGTATTGATCCATTAAGACTATGACATACCTGTGATTAGTGGCACTGTTTTTGAACACTGATAGCTAAAGCCGCAACAGGTCTGGTAAAGGATGTTGTAGTAGCAGCTTCTTCCTTTAGAGCAGAATAACAAAGTTACTCCAAACACTTGGCCAATTCTAAAATTCTTACACAACAGGTATAATCAGTTACACCTAATGAGTAGACCATCAAAACAAAAAAAAAAACCAAACAAAAAAAACCCCAAAGTGAATGAAGTGAATGACAGTGATTACTGTTAAAGTTGTGAAATGGAAGAAATGGAAAAGTAGTTAAAGACAATAAAAAAAGGGGCTGCCCATTTTCTGATGAGACAAGACAAGGGATTGGGTTCATGAGAACGAGATTTTATCTTTTAATTAATGAATTTTTGATCGCACTTAGATATTAGTTTGTTTACATGTTTGTTGTATTTATTAAATTATTTATGTATTTTAAAATAATGTAATTTAGATTTTCACGTAGAATTGATATTTATATAACTATATGTCATATTTTTATTGTATGCATTTATTATTTTATTTAATTTTCCAAAAAATCATTCCTATACGTTTTGGCAGTATTTCTGGCCAATAGATTTTTATTTTTTTTACTTTTTTTACAGGGCTTCCAAATACTCTGTCTTATCTGTAACTGTACTGACCATTCGTAACTCCTACGAGATACCCAAATTGCTGCCACATGAACGATTTAAACGAGCAAAATGTCTTTGATGCAAACTACACCAGGAGACATGACAGCCGCAGAGTGCGTGCCTGCTCCGGCTGCGGCGTAGCCTTTACACTCATCCTGGTGATTTACAATCCAACCATAGTGAAAAACGCTTGATTAAAAATGGAGAAAAGGAGTAAAAGTAATATAGGACCATATACGAGGAGTTAAACATGGCTAAATGTCATCAGAAGTCACACTACATTTTATTTAGTTAGGTTAACACTTACCGTGACCGGGCTGTCAACCTGAGGCTCCTGCGCTTCAGGCAAAGATCCACGAGTTGATATTTCCACAGTGCTGGTTGTTGTTGTAGTACCACGGTTGGCAAACACAGAACCACGACAATTTTCCGATCCTACAGAGTGGGATGTTGAGGGGATCCTCCATCCTCTTGGTGGGTTTCCATTCGTCAAATACAGAGGGTGCGTCCGTTTAATGTGGCGAAAGAACGAGTTAAAAACTCTGAAATCCTGTTCACAGCCATCTTTTCCACAATCCAAATCCTGCCTTCGACCACGAGCTGCATTTATGTGGCTAAGGAGCACATTCAGAGTTAAAGAAACAAAGATAAAACAGATCATACATCTCCAGAGCGCCATGGTGAACTTTTTATGCGCTGTAGCCATGCGACATACTTTACCGCTCTCCACTGAAGGCCACAGATGAGAGTGTGGGACCATGGGAAATGTAGGCAATTTTAAAAATATATTTTTCCTTAATTATCCAATTTTTCAGTTTTAAATTATATCAGTTATATTTATTTTTAGGCAATAAGCATTTTAGACTTAATTTTTGAATTTTGTGTACTTTGAAAAAATATATAAATGATTTTCTGCATGCGCATTCTCAGTTCCTGTCATGACCTTACGTTTTCGGGACAAAATCGTTTTCCCCGCTTTGTTAACCAACTGGACCGTTACCAAGATAAAAATTATTTATTTAAAAAAAAACGAACAATAGTTTAAGGTTGGTAGCATTAAGTTCAATAATTACATTTATGAACGACACTATAGTATAACTGTGCTATTAAGATAAAGTCGTGTTTTGTGAGGGCCGCTAGTTAGCAAGCTAGCTAACATGCTCATTAGCTAAATGATCTTACTTCAGCTGTGGGATATTGCCAAGTACTGTGAGGGAAGGCTTTGGAACCGAGCTAGAGAACTGCTGTCACGGCATGGATGCGTTTGACGATGCCATACTGTCTGTGTTGCAGGGTAAGTCTCATTTTTCAGTTATCTTTAACTGATATACTTGGAACATCATTCTTGAAAACCGCCAAAAAAATAGTTTTATTGCATTTCAAAACTTTTATATAAAACTTACAGTTAAGACATAAACTGTTGTAAGTTCTACATTTTATCATGTGATTATTAGCTAAAATATATTTATTGGGAAAAAATGAACTCAATATGTAATATGCCACACCCAGGTAAAGAGAAATAAATGTCAAAATTAAAGCTGTGTTTCTCATTTACAGCTGCGAATATTGACTATGAAGCTTTGAGAAGCTTTACCCGGGATGACCTGAAGGATCTCTTTCCAGGCCATGAAAATTTCTTCCGGAGAAAGAAGCTTTGGAATTTCATAATTCAAAAGGTAAACAGACATTATACAACTAAGAATATTATAATTAATGCTAGAATATATTATTGTCTAGCATTAATTTGCCTAATTGTGTATTTTTTTTTTATATCCCGCAACTGTTATTGCTTAAGACTACTGAACAAGATGCCAACGCTTGCCATCGAAGTGGGAGTAAACCCTTAGGCTTTGATCTGTCTGAATGTCAGCCTCAAACCTCCACTCCCATTTCCTACACTGCTGACAAAACAATGAAAATGCCAGACCCACCGGAGTATGTGGTGTATACAGATTCAGAACTGGACATGGTGCGCAGTCAGTACTTTGCATTGCTTCACAGTGGAAAGGAAAAGGACTGTAAGATGTCGAAGGAACTCTGTTGCAGACTTATAAGGAACACAGTCACCAGCATGGTTGCAATCCTCCGTGCTAGGCCAATGGGCAAAGAAGTAGGATACCCCTCCAAACTTGAAATGAGAGCAATGTCACAGAAGATTGTCAACTATTACCCCATGTTACGTGATGCTGACACACATATGCCATATGTAAGTCATTCTTTTGCCACTACAATATCAAAAATTGAGCGAGATAAAAAAAAGAATGTACAAATATATATTATTTTACCACAGCTGACCATCTACACCAAACTGTACAAACGACTCCAAAATATGAAGTCTCCAAGGAGGAAGCAGGGTTCCATGCTGCAGCGAGGCAGGCCCAGGAAGATTATTTTCAGCTCAGACGACATAGACAATGGAACTGAAGGTGACCTAAGTGGCGAAGCAAGTGGTTCAAGTGACTATACCATACTTGACCTCAGCAAGGACAACTCAAATCCAGGTGTGTACTTTGGTCTGCTGTAGTAATGACTTTTGGACATATAAAACTTCAAACTTTTGCCCTCAGTTTTCTATTCAGAGTGTATTGCAAGATTTAGACAGTTTTGAATATTTGCCTTAACTTTCTAGCCATTTCCTGTTATTAAATTCTGTTCATCCTCTACTTTTTTTCTCAGAGGAAGCATCAAAATTCCAGCTACACTCTACTGTACCAACACAGTCAAACAATAATACCCTGGCTTCACCACTATTATCTAAGTCAGCCTCATGCTCTGCACCCAGGGCTGCTATAGGTCCACCAACTCCAGATGACGATGTTGGTAAGTCCACCGTCACCCTTAGCTACCTCTCTATCTGCTGACTGTGTCTCCTCTTACAACTCGTTCCACCATATGGCTACAACAATGAATCCCTTTCTAAATGTGTATTCCACAAATCACAATGGTGTGGCATTAACTCGTTGGCGTGTCAACATATGATATATCCCTCATACCATCTTGCCAGTAAGCCATAGCACACACACAGTGTTGCACACAATCACCAGACAATAGTATATATTTTAATACCTTGTGTTGTAGTGGGTGTTATTCAGTACTGATTATTTACAGATGTAAATCCTCATGCTGGTCACATCTATCATGCTTTATCACAGTGTTTCTGTCATAGATCAAATTACCTAAAAGATTTTTATCCATCAGCTCATAATCACTGTCCACACTGTTGTGAACGGTATACACAGTAAACAAACTGTACTTTGTTTTCACAGTGATTTTATTCATGGGCATCTTTAACTTTCCTTTTAATATTTGATTCTGTTCGAAGTAACAATTAACATAAATCCATGATCATTATAGGACAAGGACATAAAGGGAAATGATCAGGACATATAGGGTCAGTTCATTACTTAAACATATTTAACCTAAACATTAATTCTGATAAATATTAAACTGAAAACAGTAACTTAAAAATAATCCTACAACCTTGTTAGAAATTACTGATTAGAAAAATCGGGATTTTCTGAAGTCTAGTAGTTACACCTTGTCTTACAATTGCTCTTTGCTTTCCCTAGCAGACCATGACAGCCTGAAGATGCAGGCAAGACATTACAAAACCTTGAGCAACATGTACAGGAAACCAAATGCAAAACCCAACCAAAGTGACATTGCTCAAATTTTGGACCTGGAGTTTGAGGCCAGACGAGCTTTTATTGATGCAGATGTTACAAGGGAAGAAGACAGGCCCACAAAAATATTTGAAGCATACCCGTGCTTCAAAGATATTCGAAATGTAACTTAACTACCTTCAATTAAATTCCTTGCTTTTCTCTGGATTAGGGTTCTTGACTAACTGAGAACAACTTTGTCATAGGCGATGGATGAACTGCGTCGCATCGTTGGTGGTTCCAACTGCAAATACATAGATCAAATGAAGGGTCGATGGGCAGAGTTTTGTTCGAAGGTGCAGTTCTATGGCATTTGGAAGAAGGTCCTGAAACCTCCTCTCCCCTTGGATGTACGTGGAGGTAAGTGGCCTTTTCATACATTAAATCCATACATCAGATATGTTCAGATTACTTTATTAAGATATTTTCCTCTGTCCACAGTGGAGTTTACTGTCACTCTCTTCAATGCACTTCCATCTCTTTTTCCTTCACCAACTACACCACCAAAGCGGCTGGGAAGTGCCAGTGAGGCTCTCCTTCATATCCTCAAGGTGAGAACAGCTGTTAGCAATACCAGCCACTGTAACTTGTACTCCATTTACTTGTATTAGTATTATTATTATATTATTGTTTTGCTTTTCATGCTTAATAAGAGAGGGTCAAAGTTCAATTCAGCAGGGATTAAATTACTCCTTATTCAGGATTTCTAAATTGCCATTTAAAACCTACTCCAGAGAGGCTGCACAGAGCAAAAGCACATTGCAGTTGGGATACAAGTAAAATGGGTAAAATTATATATTTAAAAAGGCCTTCAAAAACTAGAATATGTAACAAAGTTTTAAAAAAAAGTTTAAAAAACAAATGAGAAAAAATCACAAATATACATGATAAAAAGGCTGTAAACTAGAGAAAATTCATGCTCAGAATTAATACATTTCCAAAATTTCATTTATTTCTTCTATTCCAACAGTAAATCATTCTAAACATTCTTGATTTTGCTTTTTGTGTCTTAAGCTGTTTGAATGCACAGCAACCCTTTCATTTAAAATCTTGAAGAATTTGTCCTTTTTTTGTGCTTTTCTAGCCGGGTGAAGATGCTATGCTATACCTGGAGAAGCAGCCTCTCTCCTCCCCAGTGCTGCTTTTTGATGGGACAACCAGCATTGTTGCTGTAGGAAACATACCAGTGACCACTCTCCCCTTGGAGGATTTCTGGGAAGGAATGTTGGTGTTGATGGCATATTACTACACCTTGCACTTAACATACCCGAAATGTGTCGCAACGGTCCTCTCTATCATACAAACTGAGGTAATCACTGATGCCATCCCAGGGCTCGCAAAATCGCTAGCCCGACGTCCCGGGGCTAGCGATTTTTCCAGTCGGGCTACCAGAATCTATCCCTGCCCTGCCCGTCGGGCTATCATAGGAAGGAAAAATATATGTCAATGCTTTTGCATTCTTTCGGAAATGTAGCTGGGTAAATACGTCTTTGGCATCGGTGAACCACTGTCAATATGTGACTAGGGCTGCTCAATTAATCAAATTTTAATCTAAATTACGATCTGGGCTTTCAATGATCATTAAAAATGACTGAACCGATTATTAGCACCTCCCTCGTGCTTTACTCTCGCGCTGCTCCGTGTGGCAAATCGAGCGCACCTCTCTGCGTTTCGAACACGCGGCATAACAATTAAGAGGAGCTAACAGAGGGAAGCTCGGAAAGCTAAGCAGAAGTTATTTGGAGAGGAGAGTGACTGCCGTTGGTTGAAAAGAGAGGTAAAAAACCCTTCAGTGGTGTGGAAACATTATGGGTTCGCGGAGTCAGACGTGGATCAAGTAGACATAGTGTGTAAACTTTGGTGTCCACCACAGAGCGACATGGCAAAGTTCACTAAACATAGATGTTTACATTTTATTTTTTATATTGCAAACATTTGCACTGTTATCAGTATTTGCACACTATTTTATACTATTTTTGACAATCTTTAAAGCCATTATTCAATACATTGTTATTGTTAAATAAATATCATCAAATAATCGAGATCTCAATTTCAGTGAAAATAATTGTGATTATCATTTTTGCCATAATCGAGCAGCCCTATATGTGACATATTGAAATCGCATTTGAATTTGCGCTTGTTTTTTGCTTTCACTTTGCAGTCGCGCGAACTGTGTATAGAGAGCGACAGCACTGATTGGTGAGTGACGATAATTTGCGCACCAATTCCTCTGACATCGTCTTATCAATCGTTAGTTTACTATGCAAACATGACAAGTGAAATCTCCCGCAGCAAGCTTAAACATGTGAGAGGTTGATCGCGCAGAGAATTGCTCCGTGTTATGTGAGTGCGTGTGTAAAGGCAGCAGGATATATATTTTAGTTCTGCTGAGCCAAATAAGACCGGTCAGGGTGAAGAAGTGACAGCCAAAGAAAAGCTTACCACAAAACGGAAAAGTTATGACAAATCAGACTATAAGGCAAAAAGAAAGTGCAGCTTTATGGTTTCATGGACAAAAGAATTTCTGTGGCTGGAATATGACAAGCTAAATAACCAGGGGTGCACATAAGTGGTCCGCAGGTGCGCATTCGCTGTCAAAATAAAATACGCGCACAAGATAAGAAGTTGCAACGTGTGTTTGCGTCCATAATATTTTCTGGAGGAGGACAGACATTTGTTTAGAACTCTTAAAGATGTCGAAGAAGCTCCTTTAAGCAATTACTTTGGTGTTCCTCCACCTCCAAAGAAATGTCAGATGGAGTCCGAACCACAAAAGAAGCGCGTATTCTAGGAAAAGTGGTTGCAGGAGGTGAGCTGGCTTTAAACAAATGATGAATGCACAGAAATTTGGTGCAGTATGTGCCATGAAAACCACTCTAGCGGACAAAAACAGTGCCTTTTATATGGACGCAAACGCGCGTTGCAACTTCTTATCTGGTGTGCGTCTTTTATTTTGACAGCGAATGCGCACATGCGGACCACTTATGTGCACCCGTGTAAATAACATAATGTTCTGCCGGGTGTGTTGTTGGTTTCCCTCGATTTCTGAGTCGACAAGTGCCTTTGTTACTGGGACCAGTAATTTTAAGAAAGGTCCCCATTAGAACCCATGAGAAATGCAAGAAATGGATTATTGCTCAGTCTGCAAATAACATACTAAAAATCAACCTGAAAAATCTGTTTAGAACAGCCTACTATGTTGGAAAGAGTGAACTACCACTGGCAAAATTTAGCAGTCTTTGCAAACTTCAAAAAGCAAATGGCCCAGATCTTGGTTCCACTTGCCTCTTACCTGTGATTTCAGTGGAAATTTCAAATTCAGGATCTGACACAGACTGATTCCTGTTGTACAGTTCTTACAAGTTCATAGAAATTTCTGTTCAATTACAACCAAGTATTTGAGTTGATGATTGTAATTTTTATACAATATTGTAATTTGTGTTTCAACAATATTTTGATTAATGTTTTGTTTCCGTTACAATATTATACAGTAAAGTATAATATTGTAACGGAAACAAAACAGGAAACAAAACATAAAAAAAATTGCTCCCTTTTTTATTCGGGCTACTTAAATTTATTTTGGGCTACCAAAAACTGAAGAGTCCCTGCCCGAAGGGCTACCAGGGATTTTGAAATTTTGCGAGCCCTGCATCCATGATCAAGATGCCACTTGTGCATACAAGAAAGCAATAGCTAAGTGGAAGTCATTCTTTGAAAAATAGGTGAATACCAAACAGGATTTTACCAGGTCATTTGCAGTTTTAGTTTTGTAGTGCGTTTGTACAACTTTGTTCCTAATTTGCCTAGCAATGTCCTGAGAAACTGCTTTACAAATGAAAGTTGTTTTTTTTTTTTTTTTTTAATGACACTTGACCTGCGGCATGTAAAGTTTTAAGTCAGTAATGCCGTTATTTACAACATTGTGAGATTATGTGACTGTCACAAAAGTTTAGGGCAAAAAATGTAATTTCTTTTTCTCTGTTTAGGCCTTCTAAAGGGTTGATTTAGACTTTAGAGATTGTGCAGCAGCCCTATATTGTTTACAAAAAGGGTTTTGTTCTCATGAGAGGAATAAATGTTGACATATATCACTCTTGTCCGGCTGTGATTTCAGTAGAAGCCAAGGAGTATTCTAGGAAAAAGGTCTGTTTTAAGGTTTTTGTGCTTGGATTTAATATGGATTAGGCTATATTTTAAGATAAGCCAACCTGAATCAAGAAACAAATTAATCATACTTCACTAATATTGAGTAGATTTTCATAGTATTAGAACTATTTTTCTCATTGCAGTGCATTCATTTGCTGCAAGTAAGAATTCAAAACATAAAAAAGACTGTAATTTAGGATATTTAACTTACTTTTGGGACTTGATATCAAGTAATTTTATCTAAAATTGAGTTTTTTAAAGCTTATTTTAACCCTCTTCAATTCTCAAATGTGTTCTTTTATTTCTGGATTAAAAAATCTTATTTCAAGATTTCTTATTAAGTAAAATAAACTTGCTGCATGGACAGATAATTTCACTTGTTTTCAGTGCTTTTTGTATCAAATGTAGTATTTGTTTCCTAAATGTAGACTACCCATTTTTGCAGTGTAGCTTTTGGTACTTCCTCAGCTGCATTTCATATGTTAGAGGAGTTCGTGTTTTCATAGCAGCTCCCCTCCAGAAAGAGAATCTCTGTCTGTTGCCAGTGTGTTGTGCAAAGTCAGTCCCTCTATCTCCATCAGTGGATGTCTCTCCTTCAGCTACCACTGCAGACAATAAACAGCCCCACCTTCCCCGTAACCCTTTCCAATTAAATCTCTTCCATTTGTCGACTTGGAGATGCCACCTTTAAGTGAATTATAGTGGAAAATGGAGACAGATAATAGTGGAGGGTTGGAGAGGAGGCTGCTTTCTGCCATATGTGAACTTAAGACAATGCATCCTGTCTGCTTTGAAAGGAGCATGAATTGATAGATGGATATAGGGAGAAACAATGCAGGGGATAGACAGAGAGAGAGAGGAAAGAGAGGGAGAGTGATGTATGACCCCCAATTTCTCAAGGCTTTGTAATAAAAGGCTGTGGTGTGCTGCTCTCGGTCTCTGTCACATTAAAAGTAAATAAGACTAATAGTATGATGCTGAAAACTCCACAGGGCTGGACCACCCCAAAATGAAATGTGTGTGTGTGTGTGTGTGTGTGTTTCATACTTTGCCTGGTTATATTGCTCGACAATGCATCCTACCGAAGCAGCACCAGCCTCATTATGCATTCATGTGCTGGCAGGATTATGAACCACTCGAACATCCTCCCTGTGATGGCCACCGAAGTCTGGGACATTTAGGATTTTAGGGGAATTGACAAAACCGTGACGCAGTTTCATCAGCTTGGACTGTTGGTGGGGAAAACTTTTTGAATTATGATGTGACTAATTTATCAGAGAAGCTCTTCTTGCAAGTGTCAGGTGAACTGAGATTGTCCTCGCCAGAAAAAGGACAGCGCTGGTTGCTTGTACGCTATGTCCACATAGTGTCAAGAAAATAGTTGCACCCTTTTTTAGCTGTATTTTTATTACACCTATACAACTATGTGCACAGTTCTGCCTCGTGGTTCTCAGTCTTTTGGTAAAACGACATGCTGTATAGGTTTTAAGTTGAATTCTACAAAACATCTAAGAAAAATTTAAGAAGAAGAAGAAGAAGAAAAAACATGATGAAATTACAAAAAACACAAGACTGGTTTGTGTAAATTAAAGAGAGATCTCACCACGGTCAATACTTTGATCTTGTGTCTGTGTATTACAATTCAATTCAGTTCAGTTTTATTTATACAGGACCAAATGGCAACAGTTGCTTCAAGATGCTTGAAACAGTTCTGAGAAAAAGTACATAAAAATAAAAAAACCTCACTTTTTAAAATGATCTTCTTTAGCATCATAGGGGGAAACACTGATTTTTTGTTTTAAACTGACCCAGTTTTCATGGTAAATTGATTAGTGATTTTATAGCACTTTTATACTCACTCGAGCCCTCAAAGCAATTTATACAACATGTCACATTCACACATGCAGTTATTTTTAACATTCACACTCTGATGAATGTATCAGAGAGCAACTTGGGGTTCATTCTACATTTTGGCATGCAGACTGGAGCAGCCAGGGACACAACCACCGAGCTTCTGATTAGTTGGTGGACCCGCTCTACCCCTTGACCTAAAGGCACCCCCAAAGATGTTTTGCATCATCACTAGTGAGAGCTGGACCTACAGGTACAACTGAGCAGTTGGTACTCATGTTATCTTTGAGGCACAAGTAAAAGGGACCATAACATTATTGTCCATGGCAGCACAAGTTTCTAGGGAAAAAAAGTGTATTCCCTGACCAGCTGCCAAATGGTAAAGCGAGATCACTTGGGTGTGGGACAAAAAGATACCCTGTAACAAAGAAATCTGTATAAAAATGACACTTTTCCGGCATTTGTGTGTTTCACTACAGCTCAGTGGTTAATTCACAGCTGTTTGCAGGATCGTCCATGCAAACTATGGACAGTTGTGACAATCTGCTTGCAACCAAAGCAATTGAATCAAGATTTTTGATGCCCACCCTTTTTGTCTCCTCCAGTAACCACCAGTGATGGGAATAACAGCGTTGCAAGTAACGGTGTTACTAACGGCGTTACTTTTTTGAAGAAGTAACTAGTAACTATAATTATTTACTTTTTCAAAGTAACTTGCCCAACACTAGTAACCACTGGCTTTCCCTGTCAGCTGCAGGTTTCCCGTAGATTGGCGAGAGCTCTATAGGACTTTGTGAGCGAGACCTAAGGTTTTTTATTTTTATACACTCATTTCTTGGGCTCATTATCACACTTCATACATATATCCTTCTGAATGTCTATCTTAACTGAGATCATTTAGCTAAAAGAAATAAAAAAGTCTGAAGGTGGGAGTTGTCCATTCAACTAACGGAACGGTGAACATATTAGTCAGTCCTCTTGCT
Organism: Pelmatolapia mariae; assembly: GCF_036321145.2. NCBI lineage: Eukaryota > Metazoa > Chordata > Actinopteri > Cichliformes > Cichlidae > Pelmatolapia > Pelmatolapia mariae. The sequence continues at coordinate 33,789,658 of NC_086235.1, forward strand.
GTACTGACAAATGCACAAAGCAGTACTCCTAAATGGACTTGAATAGCTGTTTGTTTGTGATCTCCTAAGAAATTTCCTAAATGTTTAAATCCCTTTTTTTTAGCCATTCAGATTATTTATAGCTGCTATCTTCATGTTTAAACTAAACTTACTGGCATTATTCTTCGTATTATTATTACTGTATTTATTCTTATTTTATTTTATTCTAATTTTTGCTTCATAACTTTTGCACTGTCCACTTCCTGCTGTGACAAAACAAATTTCCCACGTGTGGGACTAATAAAGGTTATCTTATCTTATTGCCAGCTCTAGTTTTGCTGTCATAGCAGAGCGGAAGCTGTTTTTCAGGTCCTGTGGGTGGGTATAATCAGTGTTAAACCACATACAGTTCTCTGTTCTGTTAACCTTAAAACAGAACAGAAACACATTCCCTATGTTAGCTTTTGTGTAAAGTTCATCTCTGTCAGTACTCCCATCAGCTGTTGATGCAGCACTTTTTTTAAACTTTAAAAATGTACCAATAATACACCTTGAGCTTGGGCTGGACAGAGACCAGTATATGAGGCTAACCAACCACCAGTTACCTTGCTATTCTAGCTAAAGAGCAACAAATTTAATCGTCCATACTTTCACTCAACGACCAGTAGTAGTGCCCATTGCTTTATTCAACTAACTTTAATATTCATTCCACTATATTTGTCAGAAACCTACATGAAGACAGCAGGAGCTTTTATTGGAGAGTACTAATATCATAAATCGTACTTGCTTATGATAAATGGCATTATTAGTGTTGGTTTGATTAAAGTGCGAGCAGTTAGCTTTCATTCACGGTAAGTGTCATCATTAGCAAAAGGAAGGGTGACAGTACTATTCATCATTTCTGAGCAGCCTCAGAGAAGAAGAAAAGTAAGTTAGAAGAAAAGAAGGTTAAGAAAATCAGAGCTGGTAAGATACATTTATAGTAAGAGACGTGTTAGGTTTATATTGTTGATTGTCATTTATGCTTAGAAATATTTACTCATATATGCTTAGTTTTATAATCGATTGCATAATGATAGAGATCTGATCCTTAGCAGTCTGCAAAGACTCTGTGTGCCTCCCAGAGCACTCTGGCATACACACACATCTTAAGGTCATGAGAGAGGTCGTACCTTCTCTTACTGATTTATGGTATAGGAGGACACCTACTCTGTATCTGTTTAAGTATAAGAGCCCTTTGTTTAGGTGGACCGCTGGGCTCCTAGCACCAGCTTTCCCACACACATACACACACACACACACACACACACACACACACACACACACACGCATGCCCATACGTACACACAGACAAGGTACTCTTTGTTCACATGTATACCTATGTAAGACGTCATATGTTAATGAACTTATGCATATTCATGTAACCTCAATAAAGAGCAGTGCTACGAGGGAGCAGACGAGAGCGACTGGGGTTCGAGTGTCAGGAACAGCGCTCGTCACAGTTCTCTCCCTCGTGCACGAGATCACACAAAGAGCTCTGCTTGGTGTCCAATGCTTTTTGCTGTTGTAGTAGAATTGTCTCGTTCCAGCAGTGGGTCTGTGCCAGACGGACCCATCAAGATGAGTGAAAGTTTCTTGATTTATTGGTCATTTTCAATGAGGACAAAAATGATTGGTTTCTGAACATTATTCAGTTCAATTTACACAGCGCCAAGTCACAACAACAGTCACCTCAAGGTGCTTTATATTGTAAGGTAGACCCTACAATAATACATACAGGGAAAAAAACAACAATCATATGACCCCCTATGAGCAAGCACTTTGGCGACAGTGGGAAGGAAAAACTCCCTTTTAACAGGAAGAAACCTGCAGCAGAACCAGGCTCAGGGAGGGGCGGGGCCATCTGCTGCGACCGGTTGGGGTGAGAGAAGGAAGACAGGATAAAGACATGCTGTGGAAGAGAGACAGAGATTAATAACAAGTATGATTCAATACAGAAAGGTCTATTAACACATAGTGAGTGAGAAAGGTGACTGGAAAGGAAAAACTCAATGCATCATGGGAATCCCCCGGCAGCCTACATCTATTGCAGCATAACTAAGGGAGGATTCAGGGTCACCTGATCCAGCCCTAACTATATGCTTTAGGAAAAAGGAAAGTTTGAAGCCTAATCTTAAAAGTAGAGATAGTGTCTGTCTCCCGAATCCAAACTGGAAGCTGGTTCCACAGAAGAGGGGCCTGAAAACTGAAGGCTCTGCCTCCCATTCTACTTTTAAATACTCCAGGAACAACAAGTAAGCCTGCAGTGTGAGAGCGAAGTGCTCTAATAGGGTGATATGGTACTACAAGGTCATTAAGATGAGATGGGGCCTGATTATTTAAGACCTTGAATGTGAGGAGCAGGATTTTGAATTCAATTCTTTTTCATGTTTAGAGGTGGATGAGAAAAATTAGCCAGTTATTGTTAAATTATAAAATTACAAGATTGTTATCCTAATCCAAAGACACTTCTTATTCTCCAAGTATAATAAGTCTCTTTCTACCTAAAAGTTTATTAATATTATTTCTTTAATATTCACCCTGCTATGTTTATCCTTTAGTTATAGATAACTTAATTTGGAGCTTTCATGATCTCTGTTTCTGTAGAGGTCAGAGCTATCAAGTCACTTTGCAAGTTTATAGCATTTTCAGACAAATGTGACTTCATCAAATGTACAGTTTCTTGAGCATTTCAGGACTTTTTGGAAACCCACAGATATTTAGCCTAATTCAACAGAAGTACTGAACACAAATCAATAACTAACATTTTCATTGCTTTAACATGTATATAATCACTTAATTAGAAATGTATGTATCAGGTTTTGTTTGCATCTGGTTTGAACACAGTCCTGATTTCACTGTTATAAATTTTGTTCAAGATTAATATTAATATTTCGTTAATCTGAGAGGCTGGGTTGGATATTTAGGCATTCAACCTATTGAATGCTGAAGCTGATAGCTGTGACTCATGTTTCCTACAGCCAAGATCTTTCATTGACCAGGTACTTTTATTATTTCCCAAACCCAAGCAAACCTCAGCTATGGAGGAGGCAAAAGAGAAAAAAAGTCATATAAATCACATTTTTAACTTATTGAATGTTTTGAAAAGCACAGACAAAGACCAACGTTCAAATCCCAGCTCTCATAATAATAAACTTTTCCCAACTTTTGCCAAGTTAGCTCAACTTAACAAGCACCTAATTATTGAAACACAGTTCTTTGTATCATGTAAGACTGCTAGTTTTAACCTTTTAATGTCCTTTGAGCTTCGTGTTCTGATTGAGACCTGACTGACTGACAGTGTAATCAGCTTGCTATGTGCAAAAATGCTGTTACTAATTGGACTCATGGGACTTAAGGAGCTGATTTGGAAGGTGGGTTTAAATGAGTAGTAGGTGAAGCTTGTTTTTTCTTGAATTCTTGTCTTTCCCTTGTCTGTGGCAGTTGAGTTTTTTGCCTGTGAATATTGTTTGCTGAGGTTAATTAAGAAAGGTTTTGACAGTGGTGGCTTACTGACTGTGGGCAGTGGCATATGCAAAACTTTAGTTTGGCAATATTGTTCCTGGATTCACTCTTTTTGTGGATGAAACTGCAGTTGGTGGGCGGATGCATGATAAACTTTCATTTTGAAGTACACTGTATTGTATCATGCAGTTTCTTTCTTCACCATCACTATCAGGTAATAAAATACATAGAAGGATTAAGTAGTTAAACCACAGAATATCATATATCTAATCTCAGTGTGTGATTTTGTTTCCAACCACAGTTGTGTAAACCCAACTGTCGTAATTTAAGGTGGAGAAAAGCGTGATATGTGTGTGAATTGCATCGCAGAGCTAATATAGGGTCAAGCTTGAAAGTAGAATGCCTGTGCTCAACACTATCTGATATCCTCATGCTGGTGTTATTCCTACATTGCCTTAACAATGCTTGTCCAGGATCAACATTGCAACTGACCAATCACTTTGTCTGAACCTTTAGTTAATATTATTATCAATTAGTAAGCAACATTTGGCAGCAAACCTAATTTGATAATTTATTTGACACTTAAAATGCTTACTATTTGTTTCAAAAGAAAACAAAGGGATCTTTTTTTTCTTTACCATCACATTCCAAAACTGTGGTATCACCACAATGCTATAGGTCAGCTGAAATGTTGATGCTGGACCAACATTATGATGATGCAGAAAAACTATTAATATCACAGCTCTCTGCTAGCCCATACAGACCACCCCCCAAAGGGTCTTGGTGTGGTTATTTTGGTATGCAAAGCACACAAGTGTGTTCACATCTGCACAAACAAACCGCACCAAGGAGGAAAACTAACCTGAGTTAGTTATTTAAATGGACTAAACACCACAGGTTTGAAAACACCCTTAATGACTACGGCAGGGGTGGGCAACCCTGGGCACGCGTGCCACAGCTGCCACGCGAAGGGTTAACTGATGGCATGACCATAGCTGGACTGGCCATCGGGCATACCGGATGGTGATATTTCATTTTTATGGGCCGATAATTTTTGGGGGTTTTTTTGGTAACAATATAAACAATGAGAGGTGGTGGATTGGCCAGATGCTGGTCAATGTGTAAAAATAACTCAGTTGGGTGGGTCCGGGACAGGCGTGAGGTTCTGGGGGCGCTCCGTCTCTGGGCTGGGGCCCTGGCCGGGCCTCGGGGGCTCGGGTCCTGGTTGGTGTGTTGCCGGGGTTGTGGGCGGGTGGGTGTCTGGGGGCCCAGCCCTGGCGCAGGGTGCCGCCGGTGCATCGAGCCATCTGAGGGGGTCTTCAACTGGTGGGGGAGGCTGTTACATCTTGCAGGAGGTCTCCTCTCTTCAGGAACTCTCTCTGCAGGAGGGGGAGATACAGGAGAGGTGGAGGAAGATCTCAGCCTGGGCGTCTATTGTCTTGTGTAGTCTGGAAGATGAGTGGATGATGGGGTGGGTGCAGTTTTCTCTGTGGTGGGGTCGGGTGGGCTGTCCCGGGCTCTGTGGGGCCGGGCGGCACTGCTGCACTGGGCCCCGGTCCGGATGGGCCTGGGCCCCCTTTCCCTGGCGGGTTGCAGAGTATGGGGGTGCCTACTGGGGTAAGCGGGGGAGCTGGCCCCAGGGAGGGGTCACTTGCCCCTCCCTTCCTTCCCTCCCCATCTCCAGCTGCCTCCCTCTTCCCGCTCCACCACAATCACCCACACATGCAGGGCCTTGGGGTAGGGGTGTGTCACCAGGGTGCAGGGGAGGCATCCCCCCCCCTCTGTCCCCTTCTGGCTGCCTGTGCCTCAATTTTATCCCACAACTTAGACATTCACATTACTCACACTCTCATTACACATACATATAGGATCTTGGGGGTGGGCAGGCTACACGGAATCCAAATTACCATCAGGGTGTACACCTCACCCCTGGCATCATTGCCCACCTCTCAATTTTAAATACACGTAGACATTGAGGGCTAGCAGGAGGGGCTATGCGCTTACCTGCTGCTCTCTGGCAGGTAGCTCCATGCCCTCCTGGGTTTTAATTGCACCTTAGAACACACATACATCAACACTACATATGAGCGGGTGGAGGGAGGTTTGGAGTCTTCCTACACCCCCGTTCTCTGCGGCCTGCTGGAGCGGGGGGGCTAGGAGGAGGAGTTGGCCGTCCGACTGGGGTCTGGAATGTGGAGCCTCCCTGCTACTGTGGAGTCGGGGCGGTCTGCTTCTCCCCACCGCAGGGAAAAGGGTAACACCACCTGGGTCTGGGTGCAGTTTCCCCCTCCAGGGGCAAGGGTACCTAGACCCGGTTCTTAGAGTACGCTTGGGGAGTGTGATTGTGTGTACAGCGTCTCTTTATGTCTGTCTTCACGTTGGTTGAGTGTGGAGTAATTGCTTATGAGAGCATGAGGGTGGGAATGGATGTTTGTATCTGTGTGTGCCTGTATGTCTGTGTCTATATGTCAGGTTGAGTATCAGACGTCACCTCTCTGGGGACATATCAGGCCCTCCAAGGTTTGGAGGCCTATCTCCCCCCACCACTTCCCCTGCCGGTGGCGGACGCCCTCAGACATCGGTGCGTTGGTGGTTCTTTGTGTCCGGGGATGGGCGCCCAGGTACCCACCGGCTCACTCCTTGGCAGCTGCTTATCGGGGTCTGGAGCCTGGGGCTCGCTCGGGCCACTTCGGAGGTGGGGTGCCCTCGGCCTCTCGGCCTGGGGCTCGGTCACTCAGGCTCAGCTGGCTGCCGGCGGAGCTCACGGGCACGTCACTGCAACCCCCCCTGGCTTCTGCTCCGCGGCTGCTGAGTGATCCCTCATCTGGGACTCTCCTCAGCTCTTTCTGGGATAGTGGCGCAGCTGCCCCTCTGTTGGTCTTCCTTGGTCTCTTGTGTTCTGGGGGCCTCTGGATGTCTGGAGTTTTGATCTCCTCCATACCTGCTTCATGCCCTGGAGGACGGGGCAGTGGCCCCCCACACCCTCTAGCAGATCATTACATGAAGGAACCTTTTAAAAACAAGCGCGTTCATGCTCACAGGTGTACACACGGGTGCTCACACACACAAACTACACCCTTTTTGGCTTCTACCTCAAAGCACACTGTGCGCTGTCGATCTTACGTGCTGCACAATAATGTTTAATATTTAGTATTTACTGTCATATTCCCATATATCATTGTGATGTTGTTTATTATGTTGCTCTCCTTTTCTTCTGCTTGTTTTCTTTTTTCTTTCTCAACAGGTGATCCAGGTGATCGATATATGTATTTTTTGTCTGCTTATTTTGTTGGTTTTTGTTTTTTGCCCATTTTCCCCGTCCCTCTTCCCCGCTGTTTTTCTTTCCCTCTTTCTTTCTCCCCTTTCTTTCCCCCAATCAAGTCTGTCCCGGATTCAGCAAATGAAAATAAAATAAATAATAAAAGCTGAATCAAATGGACCATTACGGCAAGGCTGGGATGGTCAATTTGGTAAAGTAAATCCGTTGGGCATCTTTCTTCGCCTTTAGACAACAATTCTGATGGCAAAAGAGCCAAACGGGACAGGCAAAATAAATAAATAAAAAAAAAAAAAAAAAAAAAAGGTGTTTGGTGGTGGCTATGGCGGAGCTTCCACAGAGGCCAGCAGGTGGATGAGGGAAAGGGGAGGCAGGAGGAGGAGAGACCCGAGGCAGCCGCCGGTCCGAGTGTCAGGTGAACTGAACTTCAGGTAAGAAGTTATGACCTGCAGTCTATCTGGGTCAGATATAAACCAAGTTTAGGTGGAGTTTATTTTTGTTGTGCTGACTTTTTACCGCCAATTACAATAACTCGTACTGCGTGCTAGCTAGCATGACGGAGTTTCTATACAGCTGGGTGGGTGCTATGATGTTACTGATAGTGAACTTTATTTTATTCATGAGGTTAATTATTAGAGTTGCCAACTGTCCGGTAAAAAACGGAATCATCTCGTATTCAGAGAAAATATTACGCGTTTCGTATTGAGCTGAAAAGGAACACAGTTTGTCCCGGACTTCAGCTAGAATGAAAAAAGACACAAAGCTGGAGTTATTCTGTGTGTTTACGCTGCAGCTGCCTCTTCTTCTCTCATTCTCTCCCCCCTCTCTCTCCTGTTGCCACTTCAATCATGAAACTGATCAATGATCAGCTGATCGGCTTTTCTCTCTTGTTTGTTTATCGCTCACTTTGCGCCAGAAAGAGGAAACCAGCGGATGTCGCGCTAAACAACAGCAGCACGTTTAAGCTTGATCAGCTGTTGTTAGAATTTATTTAATATTAATTTCTAGTATCAGTTGATGTTTGCTGGAGCCACAGCTGTAAAGCTGCTGCTCATAATATCGGTTTGGATATGTGGTGAGAGGGAAACATGAAGATGAAACCAGGAGATGTCCTTACTGAATCATCAGAGCTGAACAGGTGATGGAGAAACAGGTTTACCTTTTAGGTGACATGAATGAGTTGAAGGGAAGTTATGAACTGTTTCTGAGAGACAAATAACACCAGGATCTGTTTCTAAGTAGCTGACAGCTGGTAACTGTGCAGGGGCGGGTCTAGCAAAGTTTTGCCAGGGGGTCAGGTGGGGCATTAACAGGGAAAGGGGGGCACAAAGAAATACTTTTCTTATTCTCATTTAAAATATCTCGCTTTTATTAAATAATTATCCGAATCTTACAACCAAAGTTTTTATCTGATGTAAAATGTATAGAAATCATACATATACCAACAAGACAGTGTACATCACTGTCACAACAGCGTCTGTTTTTATTCAAAGGCTTTATAGCTTTTCCTGTAACACCTGGTGGGCTGGTCTCTAGTCAAAATGCCCGGGCCGATTTTTTGTCCCAGTCCAGCCCTGTATGGCAATGACTATTATACTTTCAAGAAGGAGAATTAGTGTGCATTAGCCTTTTGTGCCCAACTTTAGTTAGTATAGGAACATAAAGAGATTTTCAAGAGTTCCTCATTCAAAGTTTGTGATTATATTTGTGTGTTGCTGAGCCGGCCGAGAGTTGGCACAATGTAGCTGTAAAATGTAACGGTTGTTGTGTAAATGTTAGATGGGCTGTTACATAAGCTTAAAGCACACTTTAGTCTGATTCACCCATTTACACATTGGATGCACTGGGACAAGCCACAGATAACATGCTTGAGTCAGAAAAGATGAAGAGGTTAAAAAAATGTTAGTGGCCTCCACCTTTACTCCAGGTTTGGAGTTTGTCTCGTTGCTGCCCCGCTGTGCACCTGTTGTTAAAACCATTGACAACAAATCAGCTAAAACTGATTAACAACACCCACTCTTGTATAATAAAAATAGATGTCCATATCCATGCTCTAGACTCTGTCGGTATTTTCCTCCTCTGACACACGAACTAAAACCAGCTGATTGCTGTGCAGGCGCGTGGATACCTGGGCTACAGTTCAGTGAGTAAGTTTACTTTCTCTGTAATATTCGAAGATATAACAGTGGATCCCAAGAGGTGCATGATCTCTACAACATAGATGAATAAATAAAAAGAAAAAAAAATCAAATATGTGAGAAAGTATTTGCCCCTTTAGTGTTTTTGACACATTTTTCACATATTTCAGATCATCAAAACTTATGTATGACTAAGTCTAACATTTTAGACAAAGATAACGCAAATAACTAAAACATTCAATTTTTCAATGACAGCATTTATTAAAAAGCTATTTAAACCTACCTAACCATGTGCAGCAGGACAATGCTGCAAAACACACCAGAAAGTCCACCTCTGAATGGCTCAGAAAATCAAAATAAAGGTTTTGCAGTGACCTAGTCAAAGTGTGAACTTAAATCTGACTGAGATGCTTTGGCATGAATGGCTTCATCCTAAATTACATTAAATTTAGGAGGCAGTTACTTAATTTAAAAGCTGTGTTTTGTGTTTGTTTTGGTTAACTTTGCTTTTGTCATTAGAATTTGTTCTGAATTTTGGATAGTTGTGAATATGAGCATTATGACCTGTCAAGGGTTATCTGGGAAATGCTCCAGTGGATATTCCACTTCAAATGCAGCATTTGTTTTTTCAACACAGGCTGACAGAAATGTATCAAGTAAGTAACTGTTATGCAAACATTGTGTGCTTGCACTATGCCAGACACATCATTTTCATGGGTTAATTATGTTTTAATACAGTCACTGATGACCATGTGTTTGTACTATGCATCTGGTGCAGTGCTTGTTTGTAGACAGGACGTAATACTGCAGTGTGTATTAACATCAGTGTTTTTTTCTTTTGTAGTTTGATATTTAAAATGCTTTGTCTGAGGTTTCATGAAGTGAACTTTTCAAAAAAAAAAAAAAAACCAACAAAAAAAAAACAAAGAAAAAAATCTATCAGCAGTTTTAGGAAGAACTAGTGTTCCTATCTGCGCTGTCACAGCATTGTCTGTATTACCTGAGCGCTGAAGTACTGGATGCAATTTAAACAAACCCAGAGTATACAGTATGTGCTGCTCAGGCTATCACTTCAGGGGCTTATTCCCAAGATGCCGCATACTTGTTTGTCAAGATTATCTCATCTAACACCTCACAGTGCTCTTTCAATTTCTGCACAGTGCGATCTATGTTTGTCTTTCATATTCTGCAGAAGCAAGCAGCTTAATTCAGGGAATAGCCCTGCCCAGGCACTCTTCTTATTTGAGAGAAGTCTGTAGGAGGAACAAAAAAGCTTCTGTTGAGATTTTTTGATTACATGACAAGGTGCAGTTAGAGCTTCAGTCCTTTGTTATTACTGAATCCAGCAGCAGTATGTAAGTTCTGGTTTATTAGTAATACATGTTGTTTATTATGATACTTGCCACTTATGTTGCCAACAATACAAGTGCTGTAACTGTTATCTTTTCTCAAGTATATATCGTTACAGTACAAAATATGTCTCAGTTTTATTAGTTTGTTTCATAAGTGTTATTCTTCCTACTTTGCCAAATAGTATTATTTCAGTGTCCTTACATTTAGTACATATAATTGCTGAATAATAATGATTTACCCTACTTATGTTTGCATGAGTAGCCCCAGGGTTTTTCTGAGTTTCCTGCTCGAACATGACATACAAAATAAACAGAGTATTTCTACGCAATTACAAACTCTGTATAAACAATATTGGTATCACAATAAAGCTAACTTTTGTGAGAGTTCATCAGAGGTGTAAATATTACAGTACATGTTACTGTGTCAAAGTTACTGAGGCTGGAACATAGAAAAAGTAAGTCGATTTTTTCCTTGCTTAATTTATTTTTGGATTTTATTGCATATAACCACTTTGAAAATATGCTTCAGTAGACAATAAACTCCAGAAAACCAGTAATCAACATAGGAAAAACATTGTCTGTGCAAAGATGTATACCTCTGAATCAAAACAGTGAGAAATTACAGAACTTTTAATGAATAGATACTCGGGTGTTTTGCCATTTGGCAAATGTTGGCACCATCTGTCAGTTGAAATTTTTTAGGTATTGAACAGCAGAAATGATTTAACTTTATTTGCATGCCTAAAATGCTTGTTATTTCATAATTTTTATTTAAGAATTACCCACACGCTGAGGTACATTTGGCCTGTTTTTTCCTCTGTCTAATCAAGTTTTGGAATTGTCTCTTTTCCCTTTAAACGCTGTAACTTCGGCTTCTATTGCCTAATTTACACGATTGACCGCTCTTTTTATCATTTGAGTCAACAAAATCACATTAATGTCACCGTGTTTAGGTCAGTTCCACCAATCAGAAGATGACGCTTGCCCTCGTCCAATAAAATGTCTGTAACTGGGCAGAAAATAGTGATTTTTTTAAATGGAAAATGGCTCTGGGGCATTGTGGGAGATTGAGTTAGTCAGGAAACGAGCTGTAGTCTAGAATGGATGTGTCTGTAATTGAAGGAACAAAAGCACTAAGTCTGATTTTACGTTATTGTTTATCATGCATCAAACATATTTGTGGTCTTCCTTTGTGGCTGGTTCAGTGATTTTTGGTTGGAGCGTGACTTGCAGTTTTGGAATCTGTGAGATCTCAGCTTTGAGAAAATGCATTGTTTTCTTGGTTAGCAGTGGTTCCAAGAAAATGAGGCTCCTTGTGTTTGTTTACAGATTGAAGAATGCACTCCACGCACACAATGGTTGTGCTCACAGATGTCAAGTTTATTTTGGTTTTTATACAACGACCCACAGTCTGGTCAGCGCTGGTCTCAGCTTTCCATCCTTCCCCTCTCTCGTCTCCCGCCTCACTAAAAGGGGAAAAAGACCATCATCAGTCCAAACCTCACCAGCTGTGTTCTCACCTGCCTCCCCAGCACCGCCCCGTTGAGCTCACTGCACCTCTCCTGCAGCTGAGCCAGGGACTACACCTCCACCACACGGATACTTCTGACATAGCTGCCCTTTTAATTGTTTGTTGTTTTTGCTGTGTTTGCTGTTTGTAGAAACGAGTTATATGAGCTTTTAGCTTGGATTCTGAATGTTTCTGTGGATACAACACATGCCAGCACTATATAACAGAGTTCGTGTTACACCTGATGAAACAGAATCTCCCCCCTTTTGCCCCCGGTGGCACTGGGCTCAAGAGGTTTTAAACAATTATAGTGTGTTAGTTTAACATCCACCATCTAAGAATGGTATGAACCCTCGCACAAGCTGATTTTCAAGTTTCAAGTGTAGCCACATTTACCCATAATGAAATTATAAAATTTAGCTTGTGCTCCTCAGCTTTACATGAGCATATAGAAGTGTGCAGTTAAATTAAGAAGAAAATAACAGAAAATAGCAGTAATAATAATGATAAAGAGAAAAAAGGTATTAAATATTTAGAGAATTTAAGACAAGTTGGTATTTACAAAAGTTTGTGCAAGACTATTTACAGATTGCGCAAAACTTGTGCAATAAGCATTTAAGTGGCATTAGTGGAAGTGACAGTGTGTAGAGTCCTGTAATTGTAGTGAGTGTGTAATGGTGTGTATAGAATGTCAGCAGTTCAAAAACCTGATGGCTTGTGGGTAAAAACTGTCTTTGTGTCTGGTAGTGTGGGTCTGAATGCTCCTGAACCACCTGCCAGACGGCAGGAGTGTGAAAACTCTGTGGCTGGGACCAGAGAGGATCCGCTGTGTCTTCCTCATGCAGCGCTATCTGTAGAGATGCTGCATGGCTGGCAGTTCAGTCCTGATGATGCGCTGTGCTGATCTCACCACCCTCTGCAGAGCTTTGCGGTCCAGAGCATTACAGCTGCCATAGATGCAGCCAGTCAGAATACTCTCAATGGTGAATCGATAGAAGTTTGTTAGTATTCTGGGGTTCATGCTGAATCTTCTCAGGCGCCGCAGGAAGAAGAGCCGCTGTCTTGCTGCTTTTGTGATCACATCAACATGGTGTGACCAGCTCAGATCCTCGCTGATGTTGATGCCCAGGAATCTGAAGCAGCTGACTCTCTCCACCTCTCCTCCTTCGATGTGGATGGGGGTGTGGCCAGCTCTTGTGGGTCTCCTGTAATCCACTATGAGCTCCTTGGTTTTGCTGACGTTAAGCAGCAGGTTGTTGTTGTGGCACCATGATGTCAGGGCTCTCACCTCTGCCCTGTATGCCATCTCATCTCCATCAGAAATGCAGCCGATGATGGTGGTGTCATCTGCAAATTTGATGATGGTGTTGGAGCTGTGTGTTGCTATACACACAGCAATACAGCAGGGGGCTGAGCACACATCCCTGGGGGGCACCTGTGCTGAGTCTGATTTTCAATCATCTGCTCATATTTCAGTTTGCAGATTTTCACTGACTGTAAACCCAAGGACAACAAGATGTATGTCCTTGGGTTGTTTTGTGTTTCTCTGTGGGTTTAGTGGTTCCTTTTGGATTTTTGGATCACTTGCATTTAAGTTTGGCTCTTTTGTAATATTTAGTAAGGTTGCTATTTTTGTTTATCTATTATATCCTCTGTTTATAGGCTCTGTTTGCTTCTTAGTCTGGGTCTCGGTGTTAATTTCCTGTGTTGTTTTTTAGTTTCTTGTCTCATGTGTTGAATTCAGTTTCACTTCCCTTCCCTGATTTGTTGCAGCTGTCTTACCTGGTGTTTCCCAACTCGCTAATTAACTGAGGCCTATACTACGATGCAAGATTTTGGCTTAGCCAGGTAACTTGAGGGTTTACGTTGGCTTTTCTGTACTACTTATTGGGTTAAATGACCATGTGAGTTATACTGTAAACCTAACCTGCTCTGGTGTAGGTTACGACCCTGATTCGAGATCAATCAATCAGTCAGTCAATCAATCAGTCAATCAATCAATTTATTTATAAGCACATTTAAAAACAACACAGGTTGACCAAAGTGCTGTACATAGTAAAAAAGTAGATCAAACACACACAAAGAACAGAACAAAACTCAGTGACAATTAAAAGGTACAGAGTAAAAATGTGTTTTCAAACGGGTTTTAAAAATGTCAAGTGTTGGAGAGATCCTAATTTCAAGAGGCAGACTGTTCCAAAGTTTGGGCGCAGCACCTGCAAATGCCCGATCTCCTCTGTTTAAAGAAGCAACTTATCAGCTGACCTGAGAGTCCTGTTAGGAGTATTTTTAGTTAACAGATCAGAGAGGTATGACGGAGCTAATCCATTTAGAGATTTAAAAACAAGCAATAAAATCTTAAAATCAATTCTACAACGTACTGAAAGCCAATGTAAACGAGCCAAGACTGGGGGCGAGAGAGCAGAGCCTGGCTAATACCAAAATAAAGACCATTACAGTAGTCAAACCTGGATGAAATAAATGCATGTATCACTTTCTTGAAGTCAGCAAATGACAAAATGTTCTTAGTTTTTGTAAGTGCCCTGAGCTGGAAGAAGCTGGCTTTTACAACATTTTGTTTCTCAAATGAAAAGCTGCTATCAAAGAACACTCCCAATCAAAAGGTGTGAAATCACTACCCTCTGCCCTAGAAGACCCTCAAACCCCTGTGCGCAAACAGTAGGAGGGTATAAAGTTTTTAATACCTTTTTTAATACCTTTTAATGTCTTTGTTTCCATAATGAGCATCAGTAATGGATAATAAATATAGATTTTTAGATGCAACTTGATTCCTTAATTTCTTTTTTCTGAATTTTTCCTGAGTGGACATTATTAGGGTTTTTTTTCCAAGCTGCAAAGGTATGACATCATAACAATGTGATTAGTCAAATGCAATATTGATCCTGTTTATTATTATTTTGATCCAGGAACCACCAGCACAAGGATATTAGCTAGACTGACAATATTAGAGCAAGTGAATCCAATTAACAGAAAGACATCCTGAGTTTATCAAACTAGCTTCGTAGCCCAAGGATGTCTATATTGTCTCCCCTTGTCCTTTTTTCGTCTTCCCAGTAGCAGGTAGAAATGTGTTTTTCTTATCCTGCATTACCAGAATTTTCCTCTGACACCGTTTCGTGTTCTGTCAGGGGTGTTGTAGACAAAATGGGACTCAATGGCAGGACTTCCTTGAAAATAAAAGTTTATGTCACTGACTCACAATACAGAATCACTTCACACACCAGCCGGGGTTTCACTCACTGATGATCCAGTGTTGACTGACGCTCAACCACAACTTAAGAGAGTGGCCCACAATGGACCATAACATAATGGATGATTTCTTCTTATTTGGCAACTCATCTGATGTGGAGAATTGGCGGGACAAGGTGCCCTGTTTCACATTCTGTGAGCTGGGACTGTAGGCGAGTGTTAGAGTGAAGCAAGTGATTAAAAGTGCCCACCTGGGCTGACATCCATTGAGGCATTAAATGGTCTGCAGGTAAGTGAGATGTTTGTGGCCTGTCCAAACAACCAGTGGATGCTCTTCCCCTTCAACCAATGCTTCTATTCTTCCAAGTTAATGGTGTGCAGCTCCCGGTTACCAACTTAATAGCTTTTTTCTGCAGATGAGTTAAAGGTAATCACATTACCTTTAACTCGCCTGAACTCTAAAGTCACGAATGAAGCGTCTGTAAAAATGAGCGAATCCAAGGAACCTTTGAAGTTGTTTCCTATTAAGTCATCCAGGCCACTCTACCACTGCCTTAATCGTGACAGGATCTGTCTAAAACTGATGTTTTTCAGCAATGTACCCAAGGGAAGAAACAGACTGGGCATAGAACTCACATTTCTCACCCTTGACATAAAGTATAAAATTCTCCAGGAGACACTGCAGAACTTGGTGGACGTGAGCCTCATGTTCTGTAACAGACTTAGAAAACATGAGGATATCATCCAGGTACACAAGCACGAAATGATTAATGAAGTCTCTGAGGATGTTGTTAATAACAGCCTGAAACACAGTGGGTCAAATGGCAAATACAAAAACGTGTTTGAGATGATTGTTTGTTCTGTTTGTTCTGTTGTCAATTGTTGATGTATCAGCTTATTAAAATACATTGATTTATTTATTTTTTTACTTTATTTGGCACACACCTGCTTTTTGTGTTAGAAAATGAGAGTTTGTGGCATCAATAGTCTGATGTCAATGAAAATCTTTAGGATTATAATTTCTACTTTTAATATAAGTATTTCATTTACAATTTACCCTTATCAAACATGTTCTGTAAAACTGTCTTTGATTTGAGTTGATGTTTTCCTGGCCACATAAAATTACCAAATGCTACATGAAGGATGGGTCTGAAAAGCTAAGGACAGAATCAGATACATGTGTTGAGCTAAAGTAACTACATGCTCTTAAGCACACCAGGCTTTTGCTGTGTTGTGGATGCTTATCATCCACAGACAGGTTAGCCTGAGGTGCAATCATATCTGAGAGTGCAGACCCTGCCCTCTGTCTACCCAACCAACTGCTCTTTTTTCCCCCTTACCCCAAACGTCTGAGGCGCTGAAGCCATCAGGCCTGAGTCAACACCTAGCTTCCCATCTTCATGTAATCTCAGTGCATGACTTTGATTTCAGTGTAAATCATACTGTAGGGAAGAGCATTTTTTCAGATGCATCTTTGACTGTCTAAACTGCTGTTGCTGTCTTAGCTTAGTGTTCTTAGTGTTACACTTTGTTCATTTCAAAATGACTTACATCTGGCTCAGCCACAGACTCATATCCAACAAATAAGTCAATAAATGAAAAAATAAAATGTGATGTTATTATTTTTCTAGTGGCACTACAGCAGACAAGCTAAGGTTTAATTAGTTGTGCTGGGTATTATGCACTTTTGCTGCATTAGATAAGTTAACATTAGTCAAAGTCAGCCAGTTTTATGAAGCAACCCACAGCAAAACGTATAATAGACACACCAGTCCACCTTTGCTTCTCCAAATTGTGAAATAGGCACGAATGCAGAATTGTTGCAGTAATCTGCAGCAACAGCAGAAGGAGATGTTTTATCTCAAGCCATAATGAAAATACTCACAGGAAAGTGTTTAAACTGGCTAATGCAGGCCAGTACAATCCTGATCATGACGGATCCCCACAAGGGTACGACACCATCAAAGTACTGGCCACTTACCTGCCTCTCCACAATATATACACTCCCATCATAGCAGCAAGCTGAGCATGAGTCAATACATGATCACAGTTCAGAAGGGCATTGGAAATGTAAGAGCAAACAGCTACTGGTTAACATGCCTGCAGCCTGCATGAAGCTGTAGATACTTAAAAAAGTTGGACACACTAACACATTAACACCAACATATTGACAGAAGAAACTAACTGAAACTTGCTTTTCCAACCTATTAATAAAAGGAACATTTTTCCACATCCTTGATGCTGTCATAGTCTGAATGGTGCAACAATTTGGAGGTTGTTCCACTGAGATAATTATTACTTCACGTTGAGGGACTATCGAAAACATGGCAACATCATATGTGAGAGCTACGCAAGCCAGTAGCTATAGAAAAGTAAAATTGTCACCCTTCAGGCTGTGACCTCCAGTTTGCATTGGAGCAGTTCGCTGTCAAGTTTTAATGGCAGGAATGAGAATCAGCACGCCCAAATCCGAGGCCATGGTCATTAGCTGGAAGCTACAAGGCAGTACTACTACTACCCTAGTCCTCTACATTGAAAGGAGCCATTTGAGGTGGTTCAAGTCTCTGAAAAGGATGCCTCCTCAGGACTTCTGGGACAAGGTGGGTAGAGGGAGGTCTGGGTTTCCTGGCTTACGCTGCTGCCCCCACAGCAAGGTTCGGATAACATAAAAAAAATGGATGGATGGATTTATTTTACCCACATTTACCATAGAAATATGTGTCAACATGCAGCTGTTAATGTGACTCTGTTAGTGTGTCAGACTTTAATAATTACCTGCACACTGATACAGCCAGCATGAAAAACCAAGCGCAATGTGCTTATTTACACATGTGGCACATGGCATCTTCATTAGGACACATATGGCTTGGGATCTGATGGTAAATAATGTTTCATCTTCTTCTAAACATCGTACAGGACAACCACACAGATTTCACACAGCTATCCCTAATCTCAGATATTGACATATTGATTCTCCTTCAGCCTTCTCTCATTGACCTGAATCAGTGTTTTCAGAGAGAAACACAGGATAAACCTATGCTTACATGTTCCTCTCGCAGTCAGTCTTTGCTCTTGTCAATTCCAGCAACTTCTAACAGATTCACGTTTTTAGAATAACACTAGTTCTTCTTTGCCTCCTCTCATTTATTTTAACTGTCACGCTTATTTTCATAAAGAAACGTGTAAAGCCTGCACTTATAGAGTGTGGCAGAGGTGTGGTCTATGGCTCCGCTACAGGGGAGGGGTTGTGCAGCAGGCTCAAGGGGCAGGGGCCAGGGAGGTTGGTAGAGCAGCAGCACCTCACTTGGTAATCACATCTCAACCTTTTTCAGTGACCCTGGGAACTGGAGAGAGGTATGTGATCAGGCCAGAGATGGCAGGTCGGAATAGAACATCAACTCTGTTAATTATAATAAAAAGCTTTGTACGAGCATGTTGAGAGTTGCAAGTAGTGACTGGGGTTACAAGTGGTGCTGAAACCCAGCTTGCAACCTTGGACCCGCTGCCTGCACTGACGGTCCAAATGTTGGCTCGAATGCTTGCGGAGATGGCTGCGACACACAGAGAGCAGGCAGCAACACAGGAAGGGAAGTTAGACAGGCTGTGAGGTCAGGGGGTATGCCAAACCCAGGTGCTGGTGAGGCTGGTCGGGGCTTCTGCACCGCCGGACGGTGACCGCCAAGCGCTCCTGGAGTAATTTTGGGTCATGGCAGAAGAGTGCCAGTGGCCTGCGGTGGAATGGGTGCTGCGGCTACTTTCGGGAGAGATGCAAACAGCAGCTCTGAGCCTGCAGCCGGCCTTGCAAGGGATATCACCCGAGCATACCCAGGGACAGACACTCTGGCGGATCAATCCCCGGCTACCGAGACTAGCGCCTGGAAATGGAATGTCACCTCTCTGGTGGGACAAGGAGCCTGAGTTATTGCGTCCGTGAGGTTGAGTGGCACCGGCTAGATATAGTCAGGCTTGGCCTTATGTTCTGAACACTCAGGTGAAGAGAGTTGCTGAGCTGTCAGCTGGTCACCATCTGATGGTGAGTTGGATCAGGTGGCAAGGCAGGATGCTGGACAGACCTGGCTCACCTAAACTTATAGTGAGGGTGCGCCGGGAATGCCTAGCAGAGGCCACTGTCAGCGAGATCTTCAACTCAAGTCAAGTGGCTTTATTGTCATTTCAACCATGTGCAGTGGTACAGTACAGTACGTTCTTCCAAGACCATGATACTACGTATAACAGACAGTCAACACAGTACTACATAAAGTGCAAGTGTGCAAAAAAAACAAAAACAAAGACAGTGCAACACCAGACAGAACCAAACACACAAGACAGTGCAATAGAAAAGTGCAACAATGACAGTGGGTTGTGCAAAGGACTGGCCATTGTGCAAAAAGTAACTTGATGTACGAAGGTGTGTGTGTGTGTGTGTGTGTGTGTGTGTGTGTGTGTGTGTGTGTGTGTGTGTGTAGGTGTGTGTGTATGTCAGTCCAGTCACTGAGTGTTCAGGAGTCTGACAGCTTGGGGAAAGAAACTGTTTCACAGTCTGGCTATGAGGGCCCGAATGCTCCGGTACCTCTTGCAGGAAGGCAGCAGGGTGAAGAGTGTGTGTGAGGGGTGTGTAGGGTCCTCCACAATGCTGGCGGCATTGCGCCCCCACCTCGGATACTCAGACCACTTGTCTGTTATGCTAATTCCGGTATACAGCCCGCTAGTCAGACACTGCAAACTGGTTCTGAGACAGGTAAGAACCTGGCCTGCAGGAGCTCTCTCTGCTCTTCAGGACTGTTTTGAGCACTCTGACTGGCAAATGTTCAGGGAGGCTGGAACAAATGACAGCCACACCTACTTGGAGGAGTACACATCATCTGTGATCAGCTACATCAGCAAGTGCATCGAAGATGTCACTGTCTCCATGACTATCATAATACGCTCCAACCAGAAACTGTGGATGACTGCAGAAGTGTGTGAGCTGCTAAATACTTGAGACTCCGCCTTCAGAGCAGGCGACAAGGCGGCCCTAAGAACACTGAGGGCCAAACTGTCTTGAGCCATCGGAGCACCAAAGCGTGCGCATGGCAGAAGAATCCACAGCCACTTCCAGGACAGCAACGCATGTGGAAGGACATTCAGGCCATCACCAACTACAGGAAGACCACACCTGCCTGCGATGGTGACTCCTCCCTACCAGATGCGCTGAACAACGTCTATGCACAGTTTGACGCTCAGAATGATGTGTTGGTGAGGAAGACCATGGCCCCTCACAACGACCAGGCTCTGCGTCCTCCACATCGAAAAGGAGCCAATTGGGTTGGCTCAGGCATCTGACAAGGATACATCCTGGGTGAGGTATTCCGAGCATGACCCTCTGGGAGGAGGCCCCAGGGCAGACCCAGGACACGCTGGAGAGATTATATCTCTCAACTGGCCTAATTCCAAGACTGAAACTATGCCACTTTAAATCCTGACAGCTTTTTAACCCCAAAATAGGGTTTGTGCTGGCACAGACTGTTAGTAAATTCAACCATAACTCTCTGTGTGGTGGTCTTAAGAATAACAGTGCAGATAAAAACTGACATATATGTCATGCTTATGAGTTTCAGTTCAATTCAGTTTTATTTATATAGCACCAAACAACAATTGCCTCAATTTTTAAGTCCTGCCCTTTTGTTTTTCTATAATGCAGGGTGAGCTTTCATTCGCCACATTTCTCCTTCACATTCAAACCGACAAATTTAAACTCTGTAACATGTATTTCCATTTTTCACCGAATTCTCTTTACCTGTAGCATTACATATGGAAAAAAAAAATTGATAGATTTTTTATAATTATTGTAATTTATTTCGTTTGGAGGTAATGTAAGATGGTAGGTGATGCTTTAATTCCATGGGTCCGTGTCAAAAATGTGTTTTTACTCACCGTAAGTGCACTTAAGCATTAGAGCTTATTCGCCATTGTGCATGTGGGATTTTACGTTCTTTAGATAATTCCTAATGCTCAAAGATGTGGTGTTGGTTGTGATATATTTGGAAGATGATGCATTAGCCATACAGATGGAGCTTGAGAAAAAGGCACTCTAGTGACTGTGAGAGTATGGATGTGTTTTCATGGCATTTTGACTCCCACAAGATTATCTATTCACTTTCAGGAAAACACCTATACCTCTTAACACATTGTGCAGGCACTGTTTGTTTTCCAAACCATAAAACAATTGAAACGGTATCAACTTTGAACAGTGACAAGTAGGACAAACCTATGTCACTGCAGTGCGTCTTTGAACTTCTTTATACGATTTCCGATTTGTGACTTGCGTTCTGACTTATGACATCAGTTCAATGTAAGCAAGTTCTATTTGCAATAAAAACTGGGAAATAAAGCTTAAAGCTCCAAGAAAAGCTAGGATTTCTAGTATTTCATCATAAAGCTTGCACTAGGCATATCCTTAGTACAAACTTTAGAGTTCATGCTCTGGGCCAAACAATGGACTGGACTGCAGGTACAGAGTAGTGCAATGAAGGAATGAATTGATGAATGATTGGGCTAGAAAATAATAATAAAAAAACCACACACACACTGATGCAGAGTTATTGTGTACCTTTTTCTCTTAAAGGTTCTGTAAGACTCGTGTCTGTGTTTTCACTGTATGGAAGGCCCTGAGGATTAGACAAACTAGTGTTTTTGACATACAGGACTTTATAAGAATGTAGCAGTCAAGTTACATCTGGACTGTATCTATCTATGGTTTCTGTTCCTTGAGTTGCATATTTAGGTTTGTGTTACGGCTGGCACACACACATAGAAGTCAAAAAGGACCAAACCTTGAGAGAGGGTCTGACTGTGTTTATTAGTGCTTATTATTTATTAATTGTTTAAATCTCTGTAAAGTAATTGTAAAATAATGTCTGTTTGTTGTAAATGCTAAACACATACTGACCAGTGTTAATTTGCAGCCCCACTGTAACACAGTAATATTGCCAGTTTGAACAATAGCTATAGTAGACAACTTGCTGATTTTAAACTTGGTTGAAGTAAAATTGCAATGGCTGCAGGTTCCTGGGTCTGTCTTGCTGGGCTTAAAATGTTCTATAAACCTTGCCCTTTCTGTCAAAGTCACTCTAGAACTGCATGATTTAGACCATTTATATGAGTCAGGATGTAACCTGTGTTTGTTGCAAAGTGGCTCTGGCTCCAATGAATCATTCCTACAGTTCCATCAGCTTTTTCTGTGGCTGTTTTCTGAAATATGCAAGCATCATTTAGGACAACATCAGCTGTACTGGTGTCCAGATTTGTGATGTTGTGAGTTGGGTATTGACTCTTCAAATTAAAAACTTTGATAGTTTACGTGCACACATTTTCTTTCTAAAATAAAAAAAGGCCAAGTCAAGATCTATTAATCTCTGTAGAGTTTGTGATTGATTAAAACTGGTAGTTTTCTTTTGCCAGCATAAAATATGGATTTGTTTAAATTTGCTAACTCCACTGTATATTTATATAAAATGTGACAACATTAAAAAATTACTTTGACACCAAAGAAATCAAGGCTAGAAAATAAGCATGGTATCAAAATGTAATTCAAACTGATATTTCATGCTATAATTTGTTTATACCTCTCAAGTATCCCACGTGGTCTTATGGCTCTTTGTGTGGTTTTGCTATTGAAACTATGATATAACCCATGATATTGATTTTTAAAATTGGTTGACAAAAAAATATTTCAAAATGTTTGCTTTGCTAAGACTGCCCACTTTGTGCCTCTCCCTAAACTGCCATTTCCACAGGAAACTGTCAGCCTTTTGATTAATCATGTTATGTGTGGATGTACATGAAAATCATGCACATGAACAGCCTTGTTGTGCAACTTGGACCTGGCACATTACAAACAGACTCCACTCATACCACAGCATATCCACCAGGTCAGAAAGTTTAGCTGCGATCTAAAAATATTCCCAGGAAATTGATTCTGTGGTGCATTAGTCCCTTTGTTTTTCATCGCATTATTAACCATCTGTCTGTCTACCATGAGGATCTACTGTGGAGATCCACCTCATATTCCATACGTCTCAGTTAAAACCTGGCACTACAAGCCACCTGTGCTTTCCTGTCAAGCGACTGACGGACATATGCTGGTGAAGAGGAAAGGTCATAGATTCATTTATCCTTTATCACAGCCCCTCAACTTATTAGGGACCTGACAGTCCAGACAACCCTGAAGGCTTCCACTGAGGAGGGGTACTGTTATGATAATAGAAAGATTTCACCATTCTCTTTTTAAAATGAACAAGTGTCTCAGATCCTATGCAGATTCTAAAACTTAACATTTTAACTTGAAAAAATGAACCGTTCAAAATTTCACAATCATCCACGGAGAGAGGCACGCATGACGCAGTCACTCAGTGTATAAGAAGCCACGTGTACTTTCCTCCCCTGTATCAGCAAGCTCACAGCAATGATCTCATGCATTGTTTTTTTCTTTAATGCTATTGTTGTGTCCTTTGGTCCAATCACTAGCATGCCATAAAGCAATTTAGGACCGAAGAACAAAAACTCTAGAGTGTCCTGCTGCAGAATCGGGTTTCATGTGTACACTTTCACTTTTCCCACTGCTCCAGAGAAAAACTGTGGAGGTGAGTGTGGTGTGGTATAGATGGGCCGTGGGTGGGGGAGTTGTTGGTGATTGATTCCAGTGTCAAAGCCAGTCTGATGTGAGTCCACAGAGAGCATGAAAGATAGAGATGGGGAAGGTGGACCTGGAGCTGATTGCATCCTCCTCCTCTTGAATAGCTCCAGTACATGACACTCGTTTTTCAGCTCTGCTGTAGAATGGAGTATGTTAAATACTTGATCACCTGACTAACCATAAAACTTGATTGCCCTGCATATCATCTTTAGCACAGAGAGAGATAATTTATACATCAGTGATGTTAATAATACAAAAACAGACTGTACAGCTGTCAAAGGTTTGACCATCTTGTTTGTGCTCAATCCATAAAGAGAAAATCAATAGCAGTCCAACCATTACACTGATAGATAAGGGGCTGAAATTAAAAGAGACTTTAACACTAATGAGGAAGATAGGCAGAGACAGATACAGAGCTGTTTTGCCTTCTCCATCGATTAACAACAAGTGATGTTCTGGTTAATATGCAAATGGACAAGCTGAATAAGAGGAAGCAGGAGGGGGATAAGGATGGTGCAGATTTAAAGATTTATTTTATAAATACTTTGGACTTTGCTGGAATAGAGGATGGCCAGGCTTTAATGAAACTGTCAGGCCATGCAAAAGTCTGATGAGGTTCCTCCAAACATTATATTAACAGTAGGTCCTCAGCCACCTTCTCATGCCAAATATAATTACAGCATCATTACCAGCACCATTCAGGTCCTAGCTGACCCCTTATCACTTACCACTACCCCCTGCCTTCCTAGCTCCTTGATTCCCCTCCAAACCCCGTAATAACACAGTTTTTCTGCATTGCGACAGGAAAAAAGAAAAAAAAAAAGCAATTGATGGTCTCATTAGTTTTCCCATGTCCCTCCTATAGTGCCATTTTCATATGGTATGAAGAAAGGGAGACAACAAATAAACTGCTGTGTAAGGAAGAGGGAGCAGTAGTGAGGAGGGGTGGTGTAAGAAATGTAAAGAAATTACCTAAAATGGAAGATGCTTATAAATGTATTTTTAGGCTTCCCTCTGGATCTTAATTGGATTTTGAGAAAAGCAATACCCAATAAAAACTACTACTCCTACTTTGTACTAAAAGTACTGCAAAACATTAGAGTATTTTTTTAAGTTACCGCTTGACATTTTTTCCAAACAGCAGATTAACTAATCCATTATTTTCTTGTACCTCTCGTCTCTCCTGGGTGGAGCTTTACCTCCTGTAAATACACAGTCAGTGTTGGGTAAGTTACTTTAAAAAAGTAATTAATTACTAATTACTAATTACTTAGTCAATATTGTATTTAAAATACTTATCTAATTACTGTGTCAGAAAAGTAACTTAATTACTAAATAAGTAATTAAACTAAATACTTCTTAAAATCCCTATATATCTTGAGTGGACAAACAATAGAAATTAAACTCTTTAAATAATAAATAATTTTTTTAAAGACGGAGACTCTACAGCAGCGGTCCCCAACCTTTTTTGCGCCACGGACCGGTTTGTGCCCGACAATATTTTCACGGACCGGCCTTTAAGGTGTCGCGGATAAATACAACAAAATAAAACTAGTACCGGTACCGAAAAAAAGAAGATTTATTCATAACACACGTGAAAAGACCCAGGAAAACCAAGTTAACAATAAAAACGATAACAAAATAACGCTAAAAACCGATCAAAACCCTGAAAACCATACATTTCACACCCGAGTCTCAACTCTCGCGGCCTGGTACCAAATGACTCACGGACCAGTACCGGTCCGTGGCCCGGGGGTTGGGGACCGCTGCTCTACAGTACGCAGCGGTAGCATGTCTTCCACAATGTAGCCTGCAATCATTTTTTAAGCTCACCTTCAGACGCTTTCTGTGCTGCTGAAGTAAAATCAAGTTTTGCTGCTTAGCAGGAGTTGCCGCGGTGTTATCCATGGATGATGAACAAGGATCACTCAGAAGTGTTCGTCTATGCTCTGGTGTCAGGCGCTTCAGTAGATTTACTCGTGCTATTAACAGCAGCCGATAGTTTTTTCTCCCCAGGACATAGCTTACATATTACTGTAATGTTCTTGTCTGCTTGTTTCAGAAAAGTGAAGAGACGGGAATATGTCCATTTAATAAAACAGCCACACGCTTCAGCCGAGTCCGACATCTTCCGCTTTAGAATACGACTATGCAGCAAACTGGCGCGAAATGACGTGCAGCTGCACTACAGCGATGTTAAAGCGGCAGAGTTTACGTCTACGTTTAGAAGATAAATTATTGAAATTAAATAATGATATTCAGCGAGTTTAATTATTTTACAATGTAACGCAAGTACATTGTAAGTAACTGTAATTAAAATACCTAAAAATGAACAGTAATTAGTTACTCTACTTTTTCAGTGGAAAAGTAATTTAATTACAGTAACGTGTTACTTAGTAACGCATTACACCCAACACTGTACACAGTAAAGTATGGAGTCTTTAAAATCAGGTGTGGTTGGTCTTCCAGTTGGTGGAGATGCTTCGACAGCTTTGATTCATATTCCCTCATCTTAAAAATGTTCTACTTTACTTTTCAAATTATTCACTAAATATTATAAGTTATTGTACAAAATCATATGCAAAAATACATCATTTTGAGACCAGGACATTACATGACCGTGTTAAAATAAAACATTATCATCTCAAATTTAATCAAAAATTAGTTTATTCATCATGTACTAATATTTGGGGTGTGTGGGAAAATGTTATCCCTAGAGCCACTGAGGGAATTATTTTGATGTCCACAGAAATTAATCTAAAATACTGTGCTCAACATGTAGCAACATGTGTTTACTGAAAATGATATAAAACCTGCTGTAGCACGACACAGAGGTAACTAGATAGCCTAGATAGATAAACAGATATCAGATATTTGATCAGACGAAATAAAAAATATTAAGAGACTGTCTTCCAAAATTATTTTGCACTTTTGTCATGTAGCATATAGAATAATATGATGAGAGCATTTGATGCATATAAAGCTTTTTTTGTTCCTTACTAAGTACTTATTAGCAGATTTGTGTTTCTGTTTGTTACAGCAGTTCCAGCTTTCAATGCAGCTTGCTGGCCTTAGTTTATAACTTGGCACTTCAACGTCTCACCCCTACCCCCCACGCTTAGATGCAACTAATTTTAATGTCAAAATGTCTTAAAATCGTGGAGTCCAAAAAGAAATTGATGACGTCTATCTTAGCTATCTTTTATAAAGTCTAATTATTACTTTATAGTGTAAATCAGAAACGCACATCTATAAGTAACTACAAACACTTAATCCCGAAATTGAAATTTGTTCATCTGGCTGTTCTGTACTGTATCTGTGTACAAACAGAACTGCTTTTGGACATTTTAATCACATCTTTATTACAACAAAAGCTATAATAATAAAATAGCGCAGTCACCAAATTTACAAATTCAAATTGAAGTACAAATAATGCCTCATATCAACACAGTGTTTATGGAGTGTGATTCAAGAAGTTCAACAATTGCAAATTTCACTTTGACCACAGAGGACATCCACACAGAGACACTCTATTTATTATGCTTCACAGCCTTTGTTTATCAAAGGCTCAATTCAGATTCAACAAAGCAAGGCAACAGTTTGCATAAAGTGTCTCAGAGCTTTTCCTCCATTGGTTTCCTTTTGCAGTACTTTTTTTTTCACACTGTGAGCTTAGTCAGCAAATCATACACAAAGCATTCCTCGGCCAGAGACAAGAAAGAAGCTGCTTTCTCTTGTAAGGGCTCACACCTGAATGCGAACAAACATAGTTTTGTATTGATTACCTGTGACAGGAGCTTTTTCAACAGAATCAGAGATCTATGTGTATTCACTGAAAAACATGCACAAGACAAATATCGATTCCAGTGCATTATGCAAAGCCATCCATAATATTACATCAGTGAAAGTGAAGAGAATTAGCTAAATAAATTCCTTACTCTCAGAATAATAATGTACTGTAGCTTGGGGGAAGGTTTAAAAGCAGCAGAAGAGTTACTGAAAGTATTTAATTTCTGAAATAATACAGTCCAGTCATTAACTATTCATCCTTAGACAACATATCAACTAAATCCTCAAATCTCCTTTCTGCGGATTTTTGTCTTTTCTTCGGTGTGTGTTTGAATATTGCATCCATTTGTCCTTGTGAAAAGCATCTGTCTGTTCCTGTTTTATCGGCAGTCGTGGTTTGTTGGCGGACGCGGTTCGTGGCGCGGCTGCGGGGAGGCTGACACACCTCACCTGCATCAGTTTGTCACGCCTCCCCTGGCTATAAGAGCGAACTAGGTCCTGAATGTTGTGGTTGTTGATATGTATGTCGGGCTGTGAGCTGTAAAGCTGCAACAGTGTGTGTTATAGCAATAAAGAGATGCTGAAAAGCATGAAAATGCCATTGGATCTGCTGCAGTATGTTTACAGTGGTGCCGAAACCCAGGAGGGGGGCGCGGCAGACCCAGGACCGGGCCAGCAAGGAGAGGAGCTGGCCCAAATGGTGGCCGAGCTAGAACTTCAGGACTCGATCGAGCACGGCGTGCAGGCAATTGAGAATCTGGCCGCTCTGATCTGCTCCTGGCTGACATCGTCGCCACGCCTACCGGCGTTTCCCGACGGCGCAGGAGTGGAGAAAGTCCGGACTGTTCTGGCGCTTGTGCCGGCCCCCAGGGGAAGGTCAGCCAGGACGCAGCCTGCCGCCGCACCTGTCACCACTCCTCAGGTGGGAGCGGCTGGTGCCCTGCAGGGACCTGCACCTGTCCCATCTCCCTGGAGGAGGGCCGCGGAGCGATCAGCGTGTCCTCGACCAGACTGGGCGGTGATGGAGGACAAGGAGGCGCGCAAGGGACCTCACTAGCCGGAGGTGGAGGACGAGGCACGCGAGGGTCCTACTACGCCTGAGGTCGCCGTGCCGCCGGGTTCAGCGGCGTCCTCGTCGCCGGCCGCCTACCAAACCGCCTTGTAGCCTCCGCTCACGAACCACGCCCGCCACACAGATGTTCATCTGTCAGAATGAATTAACATGTGTCTCGCTTTGTTGTCATTTTGAATTACCTTCTGAACTTCTGACTAGCTAACTGTTAACTGTCAATGTAAAATGGCCTTACATGTGCACAGCAAAATACAAAATGTTCTGTAGAATGGTTTTGAAAAATAAGAAGACAATTCGTTTTTTAGAAAAATTGCAGTCTTGTCAACAATACATAGAGTGAACACTATATATGAGCATTTTCCATAGTAATTTAGTTTTACATTAGCTGTCAAATTTTTCAGATGGCTAGCTTCATGGTCAAATATAGACTATACCAAAGCCAAT
Source organism: Pelmatolapia mariae (assembly GCF_036321145.2). Classification (NCBI taxonomy): domain Eukaryota; kingdom Metazoa; phylum Chordata; class Actinopteri; order Cichliformes; family Cichlidae; genus Pelmatolapia; species Pelmatolapia mariae. Next base: position 33,818,607 of record NC_086235.1, read on the forward strand.
AACTAGATGTACAAAGTACAGTAAAAAAAAAAAAATTCTTTGATAGTATTCAGCACGTACAAGATTTCTGCATTTATTGTAGTTTGTCGTGCTTAGTAGCAATGAGCTGCCTTCCTGATGGGAAAACAAACATGTTTTCACATTATTCTATGTTTGATTCTGTTCTTTCTGCAGCCCTCTATAAAGCGCGATGCTGGATCTGCATTCCATCTGCTCTAAGACCTACTTGTTTTATTCTGCATTTAGCATTATTTCCTGTTTGTTTCACACAAAACATGAAGTGTCTACATCTGCCTTAAGATGTTATGGTTTAATTGCCCTGAATCCAGGAAAATAATCCCATTAAATCAGACTTCAATGTTTACTTTAAATAGCAGAATCACTGAAAAAATGCTGTTATTCTTCAAAATAGAATTGAAATATTAAGATGGACAGATTTCAGAGGAAACTCATACAGTTCACATGAATAATATTTAATAAAGGTATTAATGTTACTTAGTCATGTGCTTTACAAATTATTTTTTGGCATGCAGATACTGTTATCCCAACGTAAGATGCTTTCATTCATGAATTTTCATTAATGTCATTGTTTTAAACTGCTGCAAATTCAATCTTGTCTCTTTAAGTGATGCTTTCAGTGAAACCAAATTGATTATTGATAAGTCTAAATTGCCCACAATGGGAACATAACTAGTGCAACTAGTAATAACAGCCTTTATTTTACGTTAATGATTTAAATATAGCCATTTCTAATTATTTATGAATCACTTTTTAAAACCAATGCTACAAAGTGTGCAATGGGAGAATTTCATCAGATTTTACTAATGTAGCATTGGATTGGAAGTTTGCTGTGGGTTTAACAAAATGCTAAAGTTAGAGTGCAGTGCCTGTCTTCGGATGTGTTGTTTGGAAAATCAATGTGTGTGTATGAGTGTGTGTTTGTGTTTAGGTGAGTGTGCATGTCTGTGTGTCAGTATGAGTTTGTGTATGGCCTGGCAGTAAGGAATATAGTAAGTGGATTAGTAAGGGATTTTTTTGGAATCTCCCAGACTGGAGATCGCTCTAATCTCTTATGGATTTCCCGATTGATTCCTCCTGAGGAATCATGGTGTAAGCACAACAATCATGGTGTGTATACTCATTTTCATCAGGTGCTTCTGGATTAACAGGTAGATATCCATCCTCAGTTTGTCTTTCCATTTGGTCTTATTTATTTTCTCTTTCACATGAGGTGTCTCAGGTTTCTGTGTTATATAACCTCCTGATGGTAACGTGGGTCTCACGTTTTGTGTTTGGTGCTAAGCTTTTGGTGATACTCTTAGCCAGTATTGTATGCCGGCTATTTCATCTTCACTGTTATCTGGTGTCTCTGTCCATTCCTCTCTCAACACGATTACTCTTTTTCTTCAATTAAGGCCTTGATTTTTGAAATTCCCCCCTCTCACTCATGTTACAGACTAGGGTTCTATCATTAGTTTGGAGAGCAACTGTGTTCTGTGTGTGACGATCCTACTTTTTAGCTTATGTGCTGGAGTGCTGACTGTTTACTGCTTACCTCCAGTGTGGTAAGCCTCTTCAATGTACAGGGCCTGAGTTTTAGCATACCCTGTGGTGTGTCAGTTTGGTCTCTGGTTAACTGGCCAAATATTAAGCCTACAGGAAGACTGGGATGGCAACCAAACATGGCATAGTGGGGCAAAAAGCCTTAATTATAAAATGTATAAATGGTGCAGCTGTAAGTTTGTATTACCTGAGGCATGTACTCTCTCCAGTTGCTCTTTTTCTTCTCCTTCAGTGTCCTCAAGATTCATAGTAATGTCCTTTTAAACCATGGTATAATGTTGCCCAGGAGAAGCACCTCCAGCTAGTTTCTGGAGGATATTAAATTGGTCAATTCTGAGCCTTGGTCATGTTGTAACTTTTTCTGTAGCCATTCTACCGGATTTGCTTTTGTGGGGTAATTCTGAGCAAACCTGGTAAAGTGAGCAATGATGACCAAATTGTCCTTATAGCCCCTCTCACTAGTTTCCATGTATGCTGCAGACTGTCAGTGATAGTACAATCTTCTGTTTGGGATTGAACAGCTCTGAGAATATCAGTTTCAGGCAAGCAACATAGGCAACATCTTGTCTCTTTCCAGCCAATTTTCATGTAGCCTGCTTAGCCTCTTCTGTAAGCTCTTCAGTACACTTTGTGAGATATGTATAAAGTTGGAACTGAGAGCATTTAATGTTAATTGAGATTCACTTTTGCTGGACTTTATTTGACACTGAACCTTAAGTCTTCTAGCTCACCTACCCCATCAATTGCTAACAGCATCAAGCTTTGCAATACCCATGTGAGGGGATTATTGTTTAGGTAGACTGTAAAACAGGACACATAAAACAAATAATACCCATGTTTCTCACATATTGCCTGCTTAAGATCAAGAAACTCTAGTTTCCCTGATTGTAAGTTGTAATTTTGTTCAGCAGGAAGGAGAGTTCTAGAGCCATTAGCAGTAGCCCTCATTTTTCCATTCTTTTGTTTATACACTGCATCTGCTCAGAGGCATCAACGTGAAGCACAAACACTAGCTCAGAGTCTGGATATGCCAGTACAGGTGGATGTGAAAGAGAGTCAGTCAGCTGCCCGGGGATTCTCTGGTGCTTATCAATCCGTAAGATAGGTGTCCTTGAAGGCAACTGAGCCCCCTTTCCCTGCTTAGTTTTCCATGTGTTACTGAAGGGATTGTTTTCAACAACAAATTTCCACACTCAAGGCACAACTGTGTTATACCCTTTCTCATTCAGTAAATTGATGACTTTGATGGCTTTTTGTTCACAATCAGCCAAGACCAGCCTCCCCATATGCTTGACCACCTGCCAGAACAGCTCACATTTTGTTGGTTAAAGTTTGACACCATGGGTGTTAAGTCATTTACTCACTTAAAACATTCATTGAAAAAAGCAGTTGTCATCCAGAGAATGTAACATCTTTTACATGCTGCATTGAAAAGAAACTGGAACATTAGAGAATCCAAATGGAATCCTCAACTACTCATAAAGACCCAAAGGAGTAATTCATGCTTTAATTTTTCTGCCTCCTTAGCCATGTAGGTCTGGTGATAGGCTTATGCTTTGGTCTTGGATGCTGAACGAACTGCGTTAGATTTATGGATGTTCTACAAATAGTAGCTCCCAGAATACGAACTGAATTAGGAAAGAAAGCTTTTCAATTTTTGAATAAAGTAAAATCTGAAATTGTTGCATTGAAGGGTTTAAATTTCAAGTGAGATAATTACAGTTTACCTTATTCTTGTGCAAGTATTTTATGACAGTTTTGATGTTCCTGATTTAATCTGATTCAATTCAGTTAAATTCAATTGTATTTATACAGCACCAAATCACAACAACAGTCACCTCAAGGCGCTTTATATTGTACAGTAAATCGTACAATAATACATACAGAGAAAAACCCAATAATCATATGACCCCCTATGAGCAAGCACTATGGGGACAGTGGGAAGGAAAAACTCCCTTTTAACAGGAAGAAACCTCTGGCAGAACCAGGCTCAGGGAGGGGCGGGGCCATCTGCTGCGACCGGTTGGGGTAAGAGAAGGAAGACAGGATGAAGACATGCTGTGGAAGAGAGAGAGGTTAATAACAAGTATGATTCAATACAGAGAGGTCTATTAACACATAGTGAGTGAGAAAGGTGACTGAAAAAGAAATGCTCAATGCATCATGGGAATCCCCCGGCAGCCTACACCTATTGCAGCATAAGTAAGGGAGGATTCAGGGTCACCTGGTCCAGCCCTAACTATATGCTTTACCAAAAAGGAAAGTTTGAAGCCTAATCTTCAAATTAGAGATAGTGTCTGTCTCCTGAATCCAAACTGGAAGCTGGTTCCACAGAAGAGGGGCCTGAAAGCTGAAGGCTCTGCCTCCCATTCTACTTTTAAATACTCTAGGAACAACAAGTAAGCCTGCAGTGTGAGAGCGAAGTGCTCTAATAGGGTGATATGGTCATTAAGATAATCTAATGTGTCTTTCTATGTAATTTGGTGCCTTTTTGGTCAGACCTCCCTTGTAAAAAAAAAAAAAAAGGTGGCAGATATGTTTGCTGAACTCCAAACTGACAATTTAAAGATCTTATAGCTGTATGCAGACTTGTGTGTCTGAGATGAGAACATCAACCATGGTGTCATCATTAAACTTGATGATGTTACAGAGGTGGGCTAGATTACTATGGATTACTGTTACCATGGCTGTAGAGGGAAAACAGCAGTGGATTCAGCATATGGTTACCCTTGAGGGTAACTGGCCCTGAGTGAGTGAGTGGAGGAAACATGAAGGCCAAGTTTCACTGGATTTGAAACACAGCCTTGAAAAACTTGCTTCTGGTTTTGACTTCTTCTCCTGTTCTCCAAGCACTGATGGGGAAGTTTTGTCTGAGTGGTCATATCTGTCATTCAGGAGAATACTGCAGTAGGTACTTGCACCCTAAGCACTGGCAGAAATGGTATGCAGTTGTGGCAATATCGGTGTGCAAAGTGACAAATGTGTCAGGTATACTGGAGCCCCAAGGTCAGACAGTTTGCCTACTTTTTTAGTTTCTGGAAAGATTGTGTTGAAGGCTGAGCTATCATCATTAAACAGCATTGTTTTATATAAGTTCCCCAGTGTTCTAGGTGGTGTAGTGCAGAGTGGAGCGCTGTGGCTATGGCATCCTCAGTGCACTAGTTCGCAAAGTGATCTAGTGCTATTGGGTGGCGGTCACTAAAATTTGCAGTGGCTGATTTTAGGTACAGGAATGAAAGAAAAGGTGGGATGAGGGCCTGCCACGGACAGGAGTTTAAGAAAATATTTAAGAAATTACTCTGAGTCCTGTATTTCAAGGTCTGCTGTTATGATGCGTTTAGAAAGTATTCTGGTACACAGGGGGTTCACCAGCCCAGGGAGTGGGTCTTGGAAGGTAAGCTGTCTGCACATTCTTTTATCCACTCAAGAGATGACAAGAGAAATTCTATCCTTGTTCAGAAATGTTATTTAGGCATTGAAGAATCAAAAATGAGCATATATGGATGTCTTCCGTTCAGAAAACTGCAGCCAACTTTCCAAAAGAGACTAACCTAACCTATCAGTTCACAAAGTTTTGTATGAGAATGTGCATCTATCTGATTGGTTAAAACTGGTGGGGAGGAGTTGTGGCTTAGACTTAACTCTCCCTTCACTGGTGCTCAGGTTGGTCCCAGCCTCTCGGCGCTGTGCTTCATCCAGTCAAGTAGGGTAATACCTAAAAGGGGAAGAAACCCCACTCTGCCTTATACAAACAGAAAGCTTTTCACATGTCTATCTATACAAGCGCTCGTTTTGCAGGAACTGAGCTAAGAGGTGGCTGTGATGGATACCATGCCCCAGTTATCATGTCTACAGCTGGTCCCACATATTCTTTTATACTGATGTGTCAGCAGGTTTCTAAGTAGTGCAAGTGACTAAGCAGTAACTATTGATCAGTAAAAAACTATAGATTCTACTAATCCCAAATAAACATCAAACTCAACAACTATGAATCGTTGAAACTGCATGACATTTATATTGGTACACAAGAGGACGGGAGGGGACAAAAATCAGCAGAGGGTATAATTTACATCTTGGTGTTAAACAGAGGCAAAAGGTACAACATGAGTCTGGAAGATGACAATAGAGTGAGAGGCTCAAAGAGTAAGATATAAACAAGCAAAACAAAGCTGTTACAGTCTAAGGGTCAAACATCCCAGCAAACTGCCCTCTGGTTACATATATTGTAACTAGGAGCAAAAGATTCAGAGAATTGTGAGTTTGTAGTCTTTTTCAATATACTGGTGAAGTCATGTGACAGCTGATCTGCACACACTTTTAGCACCTTCCCAGGAATCCTGTGAGGACCAGGGGTCTTCCCTGTGTTGACGAACTTGAGCACACGCCTCACTTGATGTTCCTGTATATGGTGATTGGCTAAGGGGATGTGACTGAGAGCTGCTGTGATGACTACCTGAGCTTCTTTTATCCCCTTCTTTACGTTGGCTGTAGTAGTACTGTACAGAGCTCTGTTGCCTGGTCTGAAGGGAGTGTCCTAAACTCCCTGAATTAGAAATATGACATAAGAGTACTTAGAAGATGTTTTTTTTAAGTTATAAGAGACAATATTTGAAATGTGATTAAATAAAACCATGAATAACATTTTCTAATTCTGTGTGTGATGCAATAGAACTGAACATAGCAAAAAATATTCATTAAGTTAAGAAAAAAAAAAAACAAGATTGAGAAAAGAGAAAAGTTTAGTCAAAAGTTACCCCAAGGTTCCCGATACAAGATTTAGTAAATATGGCAAGGGGACCTAGAGTTTCAATTACCTTATAAACAAATCTGTCAGGGGCACAGAGGTTTTCTCTTCGTTAATCTAAAGAAAACTGTTACTTATTCGATTTTGTGTCTATGCAACTATGCAAGACCTGTAGTTTAGAAACCTCTTGGGGCTTTAAAGAGATATGTAACTGAATACTGTTTGAATAGCAGTGATAAGAGATGTCTTTAAAAGTGGTCAAATGTGCTGAAGAGGAAGCACATATAACAGAATCAATAAAGGCTTCAAAACAGAACTTTGTCCCACACCATAGGCAAGAGATAGGCTGAGTTAGAGGACATAAATGCTGAGATGTTCGTGAAGAGAAAGAAAGCAAAGCTCAAGAGTTATGCTAACATTAGCTTCAGGTGTGATACAAACAGCAGTGATAAATACGTTAAGCTCTATTCAAAGATAAAAGGATGAGAAGAGAAACTTAGAGAAACATGAGGTTAAGAGTGCAGTGGTTGTTTAAGATTATGTTATTTTATATGTTTATTTTATTATTATACTATTATTATACATCATTATGCACATAGATGCAAATAACCCCTCGCTGCTCTTTCCAGAGTCTATGTTTCTGTCCCTGTGGTGGATTGTGTGACCTGCTATCTATACTGTTGCATGTGGAATCCGCTGCTGGAGCCAGGTTATTGATGACTCAGCAGACTCAGGTGTAGTGACTTTCAGCAATTAATAATTCCAGATAGTACATTTTCTGGGCCATGGATCTTGCATTCATGAGAAACATACTCAGTAGAGGATGCTTGTGCAGGTGTTTCTTGAGTCTTACTAGTATGCCAGACTGACATTCACGCATTTGTGTTTCCTCTTCCTCTGCCTTCTATGGCATCTGTCAGACCTGACAACAATCCATAGGAATCCTGGTGTTTTCACTAGGTTGGCAGGTAAGTTGTGAGTGCGGTGGGAGTTATCTGTCTTAGCTGAAAACTAAGAAAATGTCCATCAAGTCTTTGTAGCTTTAACAATACTTATCTATACTAAATACAATATGTATATATTAGGGGTGGGAATTTAATGCGTTAGTTGCAATTAATTAATTTGAAAAAAATAACGCGTTTTTAAAAAACGCATTTAATCACACTTTGCATTCCAAGCAAAGGGGAACTTTTGCCAGTGCACAATTTCCTGGTATACCGATTACACTGATGCGCACATCAGAGCTACAAAGAATCCGAAGAAAACCTGTTGCTAGGACTTTTGAAAATGAAGCCTTGATAAGAGTCCCTGCTGTCAGTGTACGGTTTATAGAATAATTATGAACAATTATAGAACATAATAAACTTAAACATATAGCTTTTACAACACAACTGTAGGATATTTTTAGTTTAATTAATATGTGCATTATTCTCATGTTTGCATCTTCACACGGGTAATACAGGGACTAAAGAGGCTTTGTTAAATTACTGACACCAGCAACAGACTTTCCAGGTTGAAATTTAGAAAATATGTAAAATGACCTGGCCTTGTAACACAGTATCACAAACTGTGGGGTCTAAGCTTGAGTGATGCAGTGAACTACTGTGAGGTTAGGGTTGATCTTTTTAGATAAGAGTGTGAAGCACTTCATCATAACTGAAAAAAAATCTCTTCATTGTTGGAGATCATTTTAACATACTTTTGAATCTGATTGGCTTAATGAAAATCTGGAACAGAATCTAATCATCCCGCCCCATGCAGTGTGACCTCCACTGTAACAAGACTGCAAGTTCTGAAAGTGAAATCAGAAAGTGAAATCAGTTTTGTCAACCCCAACTGGTCATGGCAGATGGCTGCCTCTCCCTGAGCCTGGTTCTGCCATTGGTTTCTTCATGTTTTATATAATTTATATAATAGCTAGCACTAGTACTAACAGTGGGTCATGAGGTCAGTCAATTTCTAAACTGAGGAGGGGGGCTAAAGGTACATTGCTTAGCATTTTACAGTGCTGTAATTATAGTCACTCCCACATTCTCTATGAAAGGTCCTCATGGTTATTCACAGTGGTCGGGAAAATTTGCATATTAATGTCTAATTATTAGGCAAGGTTGCCGGTTTTAATCGTTATGTACTATTTATAAGGTCGGAGAAACATGAGTTAACTAAGACTGAGGAAGTGACTTACTGTAGATGATTGACACAATATTTCTCCCGCTGAAGACTCTATATCCAGATGAGCCAAAAAGCTTCTTCGACACCTGAAGTATATGTTTTTTTTCATCTGTCTTATAAATTTGCTGTAAATATCTGTCCAATGGAAATAGATTTGCATCCTCACCAATTTAGGATCACCAGTTAATTCACTATGTATGTGTTTGAGCACTGGGAGGAAGCTGGAGTGTTTGGAGAAATCCCACACGAGCACAGGGAGAACAGAAAGTATCAGCGAACTTATAACCTCCTTGCTGTGAGGTAAAAGCATGTTTTTGAGGTGAAAGTGGGCATTTGTTTCTGAAACATACAAGCAGAGAAAAAACAAGACAATATATTGTATTGTATTAAAAAAACAATAAAAGTGGTCACAGTCATGGGTAAATTGAGTGTATATATATTTTTTCAATCACAGTATAGCTCTTGTCAGAATGGGATGAACAAGCCAAATTTACAAACTAATGTTTCACCTGAAGCTGCAGTTGGAGGCTGAAATGAGCTGGGATGCTTTGCTAAATTGAGTGGGTTGAGAGTTGCTTGCAGTCAGCACTGATTAGTCAGTTCAGTGTAGTGTGTGTTTTAACCCTAGAAATTTCAGTTCATGTGAGCAGTTGCTCTGCATTGACACTGCGTTCAATAATGCAATAATAAAGTTGCCAAAAAACATTAAATGGACTGGTTGTTGCGTAACATTTTTTAGTCTTTCTGAGCACTCAAAACACTTTCTACCACAAGGCTCATTCACACAGATTTTTTTTAAAATATGCCTTTAAGCACTTTGTGCACACACTGAGAACACACATGCCAAGGGATAATTGAATTTCTACATGGTCTACAGTACAGTTTATGGCCTACAGTATCACAAACTGTGGGGTCTAACCTTGAGTGATGCAGTGAACTACTGCCAGGTTAGGGTTGATCTTTTTAGATAAGAGTGTGAAGCACTTCATCATAACTGAAAAAAATCTCTTCATTGTTGGAGATCATTTTAACATACTTTTCACTCTGATTGTCTTAATGAAAATCTGGAACAGAATCAGATCTAATCATCACGTCTGACAGTCTGGTTCATCTGACAGTAGTTCACTACATCACTCAATATCAGTGTAAATATTTCAGTGTGCAGAGTGGAGGAGCCAGGTATCAAACCATCGACTTTCCAAGATGACTTGTCATTTGTAAGAGGAGATGACTTGCTCTAAGTGTTCCACAGCTCCCCAAATGATAGTCACAAAGGTAGGAAAAACGAAAGGCGTCTGTCCCACATGAAGGATCTGCCCATTCCACTTTAGCTCTGTGTGGTGGGCGTGGTTCGTGGTACGGCTGCAGGGGAGGTTGACACACCTGAGCTGCATTAGATCACACCAGATCAGAGGATCAGAGGAGGCAGCATGGTGGAACCACGACTGGGCCAACCAATGGAGGCGCTGGCCTGAATGGTGGGTGAGCTGGCGACCAGGCAGAGGGAGCAGGCGGCGGTGTCACGCTGTCAGCGGGAAGAACTGCAGGACCAGATCAAGAGTCTGGCAGTCCGGATCAGGTCTTGGCCGCCACTGCCGCCACCCCACCGGCGTTCCCCGACTGCGTGGGAGTGGCTGAGGTCCAGACTGGTCCATCGTCCGTGCTGGTCCCCAGGGTGAGGACAACCAGGGCACAGCCTACCTCCGCACCTGTACTCACTCCTCGGGTGGGAGCAGCTGGTGCCCAGCAGGGGCCTGCACCCGTTCCCGCTCCCCGGAGGAAGGCAGCTGAGGCATAGATCGGGGCACGCGAGGGACTTGCTGCGCAGCTGGAGTGGGCAGGAGTCCACGCCTGCTGCACTACCACTGCTGGCCATGCAATACCGACACTGGATTGGTCCAGCCCTAATACAAACCACTGCAGCGCAGTACCTGTAATACCTACAGCATGCTCCAACTGCTCGAATAGGATATTATGTTCAACAGTATCGAATGCTGCACTGAGGTCTAGCAAGATAATTTAGATGTCAGAGGCCATAAGAAGATCATTTGTAACCTTCACTAAAGCTGTTTTTGTACTGTGATGAGCTCTGAAACCTGACTGAAACTCTTCAAATAAGCCATTCCTCTGCAGATGATCTGTTAGCTGTTTGACAACTACTCTTTCAAGAATTTCTGATATGAGAGGATGGTTAGAAACAATGTTCCCTCTAAGCTGCGCACGTGCGCAATTGCGCACTGCTGGCACGGTCTCTGTGCACAAAAAAATCTGTGTTGCGCACAGTCAGTAAGTGACTGGCTGCTCCCATATGGGATTACAACGATGCCACCTTATCCCATAGTCCAGCCAATAATGCGATTTACATTCGCATATACGCAGCTAATCAACGTGGTTGACAGGCTATGACAGCGTCCTTATGTGCCTACACCGGTGTTTTAGCTAGCAAAGCGGCGTGGCTGATGTGGAGTGAAGCCACGTTAATGACAACGTGTACAACCATTGGAGATGTGAGCAGGACAGACGGAACAATTGACGGAAAAAGTGTGGACTTTATACCAGTTTTGATTTTGTGTTGATAGGCCACGTAAAACCAGAGTTGTGATAAAAAAATATGCAATGTTTGGTTTTCTTCCTGAATACTGTCGTTGTTTATATTTACTGCGGGAATAAACGGTAAAAACGGCATTTTATAAGAAAAAAGGCTTGAAAGCACTCTCCGCCTGTGAGCAAAAACAAACTCCACCCCTCTCTCCCTTTCCTATTCGTCCAAAAAAGTACCATGTCGACCAATCAAAAAATGATATGGCAACGTGGTAGTTATGTGTAGTGTAGTTTTGTTGTGTGTGTCAGAACAATGAGGCGACTGCTGAATGTTACAAGTGTTACAGGAGTGATACATCTCCTGTTGTCAGGCCTGCAGGTATCAGGCTGTTGTTCTCCTTTATCTCATAGTGGACAGAAATTATTTTTTTTTGGGTAGCACAAATGATTTGTGTGGCATCAAATTTGATGCAGAACAGCTGATTGTTCTGTAAATAGTTTGAAATGTTTATTTAAAAATGCCTTGGCTGCATTTAAAAAAATAGATGCAAAAAACTTTGTTGTTTGCCAAACTGAGTTACGTTTTTGAAGAAGTAACTATATAATTAATTGCCCAGCATTGGACATTATATACTATAGAGAACTACAGGACTCTCTCCCAGACCACAGACTCATAATACAAGTCAGAACTTTTTTTAAAAAAGAATTGGAGTTCAAGTTATTTTTACTTCCGATACTGTTAACATACTACACAGGTCAATGACTAGATTTTTTTTACATTTTCATTGTAAGTGGGATAAAGCATTTAATTAAAAGTAGTCTAACATAAATGTAAATGCTGTAATTTGATTATTTTAATAAACCATGTAACTTGGATGGATTCGATGCTGGCGTGACCACAGTGCACACATCTGATGTCGCTCACAGTGGTCCAAGGGATCGCTCAGGGAGTTGGTGTGTTCGCTCAGACACGTGAAAAATTAGAGGGAACATTGGTTAGAGATTGGCCTATAATTAGCTAAGACCACTGGGTCAATAAGTACTGCAAATATCAGAAAAAGCAGTACACATGCCCACTGAAAGTGGATTAATTTGATGCCAGATGTAGCTAATACCCTGTTTTGCTACACAGCAGTTTTATTAGCTGTTGCCATTGTTGGGATGCTTTGCTTGTAGCTGGCAGAAATCTATATTTGTTTAAGGTGTTGTGCTGTAATTACCATGGAAGTGAATTATCTCCTATGGAAGAAATCTTAAGTCTGGCTTTCAGAGAAAAGGCCTACTATACATGTGATTTTGCTGGAGTAGAGTGGTTTTTCTGGTCTCTGTGAAGGCCAATCCATGGCTGAAGACTGTGTTTTTCCATCCAATTCTACTTTTACACCACTGGCATTTCATTTGGATCAGCCATGATGAAAAAAATAATGTTGTTCTCAACCAGATTCTTTCCAAATCTCAATCAAAATCTCATCTTACTTTTCTGCATTTAGATTTCCATCAGTTTCTCCAACAGCACTGGCAGCTGAAACGCAGCCTCAAATTATGACAGCCTCCACCATAGTTTACAGATGGCTGTAAAGACAAAGGATTGTACCGCTCCTCCTTTTTGACATATTGACAACAGTTTGAAGCAATTTCGATGTATCACTCCATCAGACCTGTTGCCATTCATTTTCAGTCCAGTCCTTGTATAATTGTGTAATTTTCTTAATTTCCCTTCTTCAGGAATAGCTTCTTAGTACCCACCATTCCATTGTGGCCATTTCTGATGAGGCTGAAACAAGCTGTTGATGGATCAACTGAAGGGCCAGATGAATGGGATTACATCCCACAGCAGTGTGTGAACAAGCTGGTGCCAGGCTGTTGTGGCTGTTTATGGTTCTTCCATATGCTACTGATGCCCTTGTTTGTTAAATGAATAGCATTTCTAGGTTAACAGGGAAACTCATGATATTCCAGAATGACTGTGGCTAGAGCCCAACGTTTATGGGGTATTTTTCCTCAGGAAATATTTTTGATCAAACATTTTTAAAGTTTGGGGAAATACTATAGCAGAAAGCCGATACTATAGCTCCATTTAAAGTTTTATGGGTGTCACTTTTATTAAAACACCTTGCTGCAAATATTATGGACATCACAGCACCATGAAACACTTGATGGAATGGATCATGTCACAGAAGTAGCAATTGAGAATTTCTATTCCATTTTGCTTGTATAGAACCAGGTGCTTTATTTTTTAAGGTCAATATTAGAGAGTGAATCCCAACAATCAGATGGTTCCTTATGAAAAAGCACAATGGCAAAAGTGAAGATGAAGAATTCTGGTCAAACACATTCTGTGTGAGCTGTAGCAGACAACTGCAAATTTCTTTTGGCAATTTTCATCAAGTTTTTGTTTAAAATTGGGTCGAGACAATATATTGAATTCTATGCTTACAGGTTTTGATTGTAGTAAAATTCTCTTCTTTGAGGATTAGAGACATTGCTGCACCATGACTCATCAAAAATATCCGTGCAGGCTCACAGTTTTGCTCATAGAGTCTTTATGTAGGTGTTCCATGGGGAAGCCCACAGTTGGCCTGCCCACAGATAACCCATATGGGCCCCATGTAGGCTAGCTCATGTTGTCCTTTTGGTCCTCAGGAGGGAGGCAAGCCCCCCACAGCGAACTTGCTTAGAGAAACCCTACTGGGAAAAAAAACATTTAAAAAAAAAAAAAAAAAGGCAATTGATTTAAAGTTGTCCACACCTCGAGTGTAAGCGCCTCTCTGTTTCCATTCTATTAGCTGCCCTTCCAGGGTGTTTTTTGGTTCTGCACTATGGGGACTAGATGCACCCTGGAGGGGCAGCCAATATCGTGTAAAGGACCCCGTACTTATTGAATATTTGTTTCATCCCCCCATCATACGCTGCTACTCCCTTTATTCTATTGCACAATACTTTGTCACTTTACTAGAATCGCCTGCACTGATAGTTATTTATTCACCAGGATATAGTTATGTATATTACTTCGTTAGAGTTATCCGATACTATGTCTTGCACTATCCTACTGTATATTACTGTACACTACTATTCTTATTGTACATATTGTATATCTTATATCTTATTCATCTGTTCCTCTGTCTCTCCTGCTGCTTTGAGCATGTACATGACAAAAGAATTTCCCTCGGGATAAACAAAGTTATTCTTATTCTTATACCCTCAAAAAAGTGAAATTGGGTGGTTGTTACATTTATAAGAGTCTAACATGTAATTTAAACAAAACAATATTATGTTTCTATGGTGAATGTCATTAAATAATGTACATATGCATGATATTCAAGAACTTAAAACTAGTTTTTTATTCTTGTTGAGATGACGTGATACAATCTAGTAAGAGTCGTTAGTTGCCTGGTATCACAAGATCACGCAAGATTTCAAACCACAGGAAAATCACTGGGGTTATTAGAGGCAGAAAGGGATACACACACCATGTGTATGCCTTTGCCATTTATTGTGGCTTAACCTTTCAAGGACAGTTTTCCTACTTTTTTAAGTACAGATGACAGCTCAGTTCCGTGGTGGTTGCCTCAGAGAAAAAGGTCACTCCAAAAATAATTCTTTAAATTAACCTTAATTAATCCTGAAAAGGATTCCCACATTAATAAATGTCTATTCGATTAACATATGTCAAGTACATTAAGTTGAAATAACAGGATTGCATAATGCTAAAATAAAGCATTTTAATCACCTGGAAATCCTTTCTGTGATTTTTTGTGTTCATTCATATAGTTTTTTTTTTTGCGTGTGTAGTGCAGTGCCTAGTTGTGCCCTACATTTCTACTGGTACTGGGGCCCACAATTGACTGCCCACTATGAGCCATGTGGGTCTCCCCACAGTGCTGCCACAGGGCTGAGGAGCTACTCAAGCCATTCTGATTTCAGATATGGCCCGAGCAGCAGATTATATCTAGCATTAATATCTAGCAAATGCATTATCAGAATACTGGTATTTTATGGGCAGTATAGTATAGCATAGAAGTATTTCTTAAAAAAATAAAGGAAGCAAACACATACTGAAATTTACTGTAACCAGTTAGCTCCACTCATTTGACTGCAATGTCTGGTCAGTTTCTTTAAAATAAGCTAAACTGTTTTTACTGACTGAACTCATAAACAGTGTCAGCAATAAGCAAAAACCTAACAGACAGTTCTTGAAGTTGTAGATGTGTAAAATAAACTAATCTCTCAGTCCTGGAAAAAAACAACAGAATTTTTAGATTTTGTGAAAAAAAAAAAAAAACACTCAACGACTGGCACTATATTGTTGACACCTGTGCCTGCTTTCAGTTGTATTCATTCACTAAACAGTGGGGTAGAATCTGTCACATTGCTCAGGAGGACTTCCCAGAGGGAAGCAGCTGTTCTTTCATCAAGCTCTCCAGCAGTGTAGAGGAAAGGAAAGGAATTGGAAAGTGGAGGAAGTAGGTTTGATAGAGAAAAAACATGAAAGCGTGCACTACAGAAGGAAGGAATGAGGCAGATGTGGGGGAGATGGATGTGGGGGAGAAAAGAGTGGCTCTCTTGGGTTCTATGCCAGACACTCTCATAATGGTTTTTGTGCGATCTCTATATATTAGCACATGCTAATGACCAAATCCACGGCTGCTCCGCACATTTGAAATGTTTTCTGCTTGTCTATTATTCACTCTTCTTCTCTCTGGAAGAGAATTCTACTATTTCATGGCTTTCCTTTAAACAAACACTGCAGTGCCTTATGGAGAACTTTCATTCAAATTGGACATCTCTGAGTGTTTTCCTGTTTAATTATTTACAAGCGTTTGACTTCTTATTTGAATTGCAGATCTTATTCACTCAGCATAGCATGTGTTTTGGTCTCAGCCGCAATCTTGCATCGTCTCTTTCCCCCCATTTTGCCTTGCAGCAGACACAACAAGTGCTGACTTTTTTTTAAAACAAAAGAAAGAAAGAAAATATCTGGTTTAATGAGAAGTTAAAAAAAATTCATATGTTTACAGAAAAGCCCCTTGTGACACTGCTATATTAAGAGTTCGCGTGTGGGTTCCCAAGCCAAGCAAACAGACTGCCTGGGCAACATGTGTCGTATTAATTGTGTCCATGAGGGTTGATAAACTGCCACTGCCATGGTTCCTGCAGAGGAGGAGGCACAGTCACCACTAGGATAACCATGATTCATCTCACACCCCTGCCCACTGTCAAAGAAAGTAGGACTTGGGAAGAAATCTAGTGTTTGTAAATGCAGCAGACTGTAGTCAGTGTATTAAATAACACTGTTTGGAGCCACTTTCAGATCAGGTGTCAAACTAATTTTACTTAGCCTATATTATATTTACTTAGCCATATATAGCCAAATTTCAATAGGGTCAGACAAGCAAATAACATTGCATCATAGCATATCTCCAAAATAATTGTGAATGAATTATATATTTACTTATGAGATGATGAACAGCCTTAGATGTCTTCAGAAAAATATGTGGCATTTCCACATTATATGCCATTACAGACTATATTAAAAGTTACAGATTAAATGTCACAAAATCTTCCAGTTTAGAGTGTTTTTGGAGCTAAAATCCAATTTAATCATAGTTCCTTTGTTTTTGGAAGCAAAGGAAAAGCATTTAAACACTGCAAACGTTAATAACTTCTATGCAGCTTTCACATTTTTCTATAACATTAAGTTTGCCTATGGGAGGCCAGTTCTATGATTTGAGAGAGAGTTCTGCAATGATCAAGTACTTTTCATTAGTGGGGTGAAAGAATCTCAGCTTGCTATATGTAACCCAGTCCTTTGGTAATAAATGTTTTCAACTGTTCAACTGATTCTCCATAAAATAATGCACTCGGGCTTATGATGATATTGAGGGAGTCTTACTGTTATAGGATCTTTATGAGTAGAGATGGATCCATGTAGGTTAAGGTTTAAAAAATAAACTCTTTGTTACCTACAGTGTGTCTTCATGCTACATTAGCTAGTTAATCCTGGCAGAGCACCTAAGACTTAAATTGCCTGTACTGTGTTTTTTTGTGAGTCCTTACTTCCTTTTCCCTGCAGGCATGTGCTTCAAATCTTCAGAGTTCAGTCAGTTTGCATGCAAGAAATGAAACAATATTCTATGATCCCCAGTTCTCCAAATTTACTGATATGGTTTTGTCTGTATCTGCTGGTTTGCGTTCTCTTGCATGAAAGGGACAGTTAGTATCTCTTAAAAAAATATGTTGTTCCAAGGAAAAGACAGCATTTGCGAAGATAGAAGCAGAAAAACTAAAAACAGCTTGGGGATATATGTTTATTTGCTGCATTTGCAACACAGCTCTTTATGTGTGTGTCTGTGTGTGTGTATGCACATTCCATGCGTGGGTTTCCTGTATATGCATTCTCCCCTACCCTCCGTGTATGTTTGTGCAAACAAACTTGTGCTTTAATCTAATTTTATTGACACTGCTGTGTTACCTGCTGAAATTCAGTGTGGGATGATCTTTTTCTGCCCCTCAGCTCAAGGTGCAGCCAGAGATATCCCACATCTTTCAAAACAGCACCTCCATGACGAGTTGAAAGATCAGCAGGAAGGCATGCTTACTTAACTAGCAGTTGTTTACAATGGTAATTTACCTCATGTATTTATTTATATTTCATTTAGCTCATGAACAGCATGGCAAAGAAGACACAAGGCTTTAGAATCCATTTTGAGCATGATGTAAACACTTTTCGTGAATGTTTTTTCTGAAGGACTGTGCAATCATGTGCTCAGTTACCTAAAGTTAATACCTGATAAACCTCAGAGTGGAGAATTAAAGCAGCATTAAGGACGGATGATTTTCTTCATGGCATCCTGCCAAAGCTAATTTATTTAAACATTCTTGTTGCTTAAAATCATAATTTGCACATTTAAAATATGAGACCTGTGAGGAATGCCCGCAAACATGGAAAAGGTCCCCAGCTTCTCCTCCACAAAAGTGAAACAAACAAAGTGAATAAGATACTGTCATGGTCCTAGCAGGCCTGCTCTATTTTCTTTTCCTCTGTCTCTCTTCCTCACTCTCAGTTCTCAGCTGGAGCTCAGCAGGCCTTGGTGCCTTGCCGTGCCCCTGGGTGCGGCATCCCTGACCCATTTTCTGCCAACACACCTGTTTACTATTACCACTGTCGATTACCTTCTGGGAAAACGGCAAGCTGAAACCTTCACTTCTTGCCAGATTGTCATCAGCATTGTGCTGGTAATCAGGGTCTCAACTTGGACTTGAGTTCCCTGTAAACTGAGAGATTCTCTTATTGTTCACCTATTTCAAAAGACTGACCAGAAAATCAAAGCTGGTCATTCCTTTTTACTTCTCACCTGGAAAAGCCTTTCCCACTGACTCAGTGTTCTGGACGCCCACCCACAAACTAATGATGTGTTGTTTGTGAACAAGCCAGCTCTAACAGTTAAAGGTGATATGTCTGACACTGAAGTCCTGAGGCCTGTGTCATGCAAAGGGGGTGTGTCCAAATGAGGCCCGTGTCAAGGCCTGTATTGTTCTTCAGAATATCACGTGACCAGTTTGTCTGAAATTATGAGATACTTATTATGTGATTCAAGCTGTTGAAAAGATACAGGAATTTGTTTTTTGCATTACTTGGATCTAAGGTGATTGTGAGGATCATCACAAGCTTGCAAGAAGTTTGTAAGCACTTTATGGAGCCAGCAAAAAATTGAAATATATCAACAGATAGGGAGCATTTTGACAGGATATCTCCAAATAATACATTATTGTGTTTACATATCCACTGGTATGTAGCTCACATGCTGGGCTGCTGTACATCGAATGATCAGCAGATGTCAGTACTTCCAAATGAGCTGTTGAATGGGCTTGCGTGATCTGCCTTTTGGTGAAGCTATTGGCTGAAATGATTCGGCACATTCACGGGGCTTCATCACACCACTACTAAAAGCCAACACCGTAATGAACAACGAGAGTCACATTCTTAGCCGCTCCTGCTCACACTTGCTCCATGTGCTGGACTTTATTTTCATGGGCACACCTCGTGGGCAATCACATGCAAGGACAGGCTAGGATTGTACCATTACGCGAAGAAGACAATGAGTCAAGTGGTTCAGGCCAGGTGCACAGAAGGAGATTGGAGATAGGAGATTTAAATGCAAGTGTGTCGAAGAAATGTGAAGAAACAAGCAAAAACGAAAAATGAGTAGCGTCTTGTAATAACAAATGCATGAAAATTAGGCTTTTATGAAAACACTGAATTAAAAATTTCGAATTTCTTACAGAAACCATTCACAATTGCTAAATTAGGTTAAAATTGAAGGCTCTGAATAAAGAGCCATTTGAGGACTGGCTCTTTTAAGTGAGCTGAGGGAAAAGAGCTGAATGTTTGAAAAGATCTCCCATCACTACTGCAAACTCTCAAGGAAGTAAGGACTCTAGCTAATACAAACAATTCTGCATAGGTGTACTTTTGATATTATGAAAAAACGACCGGGTCAATCAATGGACTCAGTACAACCAGCCGCATCCCACGTAGCTAGGTGCTACTTGGGCAGCTGAATAGGTTTTAGAATAGAATAGAATAGAATAGCCTTTATTGTCATTGTACAGGGTACAACGAAATTGGAGTGCCACTCCCTTGGTGCAAAATGCAATAATAAATATAAATGTAAAATATAAAAGGTACAATAAAACAAACGTAAGTACTCAACAAAAGTAAGTATGATATTTACAGGATAGCAGCATTAGTATAATGACAGTATTGCAGTATGAATAGCAGCATAATATAATGACAGTGACAGTATGGTATGGCTAAGCAGGTTCAATTGTTTTTGTGCTTATTTACAACGGTGATAGCTCTGGGAAAGAAGCTATCCCTGAATCTGTTTGTCCTGGTTTTATGTGACCTGTATCGTCGGCCTGACGGTAATAGTTCAAACAGTTGATTGCTGGGGTGAGAATGGTCCTTGATGATATTGCCAGCTCTGCTGAGGTACCGAGAGTTTGCAATGACCTCCAGGCTGGGCAGAGAGCAGCCAGTGATCTTCTGGGCTGTGTTGATGACCCTCTGCAGTGCTTTCCTGTCTGCAGCTGAGCACCCTGCATACCATATTGTTATGCTGTACGTTAGGATGCTCTCTATGGTGGCTCTGTAGAATGTCACCAGCAGCCTCTCCTCCAGGTTGTTCCTCCTGAGCACTCTCAGAAAGTGGAGACGCTGCTGGGCCTTTTTTACCACCGCCGTCGTATTTGCAGTCCAGGAGAGATCATCAGAGATCTGCACGCCCAGAAACCTCATGGAGTGTACCCTCTCCACACAGTTCCCGTGAATGTAAAGTGGGGCCGGGTCTGCTCTGCCCTTCCTGAAGTCCAAGATGAGTTCTTTAGTTTTTGTGGTGTTCAGTTGGAGGTTGTTAACTGAACACCACTCAGTCAGTCTGTTGACCTCATCTCTGTAGTCCGACTCATCCCCCCTTGAGATGAGTCCAACCACGGTGGTGTGGTTACACTCTCTAGTTCAGGGGTGTCCAACTCCAGGCCTCGAGGACCGGTGTCCTGCAGGTTTTAGATATCACCCTCAGTCAACACACCTGAATCAAATGATTAGTTTATTACCAGACCTCTGGAGAACTTCAAGACATGTTGAGGAGGTAATTTAGCCATTTAAATCAGCTGTGTTGGGTCAAGGACAAATCTAAAACCTGCAGGACTGCAGGACACGCCCTTGAGGCCTGGAGTTGGACACCCCTGCTCTAGTTGAACTGTAGCAACCTTATTCTTAGACCAAATAGCTAATGCAATTCAGGTAATCTCTCTTTCCCACCTGAAGCACCTCCTCCCATTCAGGTGGCTGCATGTGCATCTTTACTTCCAGTCATCCATTCTAGAAAGCTGTCTCACTCATTCCCAGATTGTTTGGAAGTTAGTTGGGTCCCAGTCTATCTATGTACCAGTTTATTGTCTAAGTTTAAAAAAGTGGTTGACCATTCATTGCTGGGGGCAGTAGCCATTAAACAATAAATAAATATGTGATAGTGCAATGAAGGTGTCTGATTACTCCACCGAGCGCTGCATCGCCACCAGAAAGACAGGATGGAGAGATGGAGCTCTTAGGGTAGTATTTCAAAAATCACTGAATGAGCAACCTAAAAAATGAACTAGTCTCCCAAGATGACATCAGATCTTTAGATGCTTTATTTTCACCGGCTAATAAAACAACTGTAGGAGTGAGCCTGGGGGAAAAACTTCAAATCCTGCTATATTCATAGCGCCCTCTGCTATTCACCTCATTATGACTGATGTCGTAAGGTGCTACTTATTAAGTAAATCTTAGTGTGCAGGTGCCTCTCCATGATTGTTGGACCCAGAAGACAGACGACGGGTTGGTTACCTAAATGGAGATGAGATATAAGATGACGCTGGCATGGACTGCCATTCATTCATCCTCAGCTTATCTCAACCAGTCAGACCTTTAACTGTGAAGTGCCTTTGTAAAACGTTTTAATGTTTATTGTTATATCAAATCAAATCAAATCACTTTTATTGTCACGTCACATTACTGGTACAGTGGTACAGTACGTGTGAGTGAAATTCTTGTGTGCGAGCTTCACAATTGAGCTTATGTGTGCGAGCTTATATCAAGGAGTTTAGAGGGGTGGATTGCCTTTTATTGTGATCATAGTTTTCTTCAGTTTATCTTAGATAGGGAGATAAGTTGTTGTTATTTGTCCACCCTGAAGTTGCACTCAGCTCCTTCTTAGTGTTCAAACCTAAAGAAATAACATATTGAAAAGAAATTATTGTAAAATCGTAACAAATGTGTGATGTGGCTGCTTGAGGTCTGACAAGGATGGATCACCTCTATGTTGTGGTAAACCCACCCTAGATGCGCCATACACACCTCCACTGACAGAGACAACTAAGTGCCAAGGTCTGTGTCTACTGCAGCCAGCCTAGGCATTTTGTTGTGGCCTAACCTAGTACTTAGTTATCCAAATCCACCTTAAATGGTCAACTGCTTTCTACATTTACTCTTCAAAAAAAGTTGGCATCTCTCAAAGCAAGCACCAGTCTTAGTACAACCACACCCACTTCAACAGTTCAATGTCTAGGAGTTGGGGCCCAAGTGGTAAGTTGCACCCCAATTCTTACTATAAAAATATAATTCCTATCATTAAATATGGTCACTCCATCTCTATTAATGGGCTACAGGCCTTTAAGGTGGCAGTAATGAAACCATTGCTTAAAAGGCCATCAGTTCACCTAGCGGTCTGACCTAATTTCCCAACCTTCCTTTTATATAAACTTGAAAGAGCAGATATAAAACAGGTAAGTGATCATCTGCAGAGGGATGGTTTATTTGAAGAGCTTCAGTCAGAATTCAGAACTAATCATAGTTTAGTGATTATTTTTTATGTAAATGTGCAGTCTTCTTCACACACAAATGTTAATTATGGAGTTCCGCAGGGTTCTGTGCTAGGACTAATTCTATTTACAAACTCCCCTTACGCAGTATTACTAAAAGGGATAGCATACATTTTAATTGCTATGGAGATCATCCCCGGCTCTATCTCTCCATAAAGCCAGACACACACCAATTAATTAAACTGCAAGAATGTCTGAAAGATTAAAAAAAAAACTGGAAGACCTCTAATTTCCTGCTTCTACATTCAGATCAAACTGAGGTTATTGTACTCAGCTCTAAAAATCTTAGAAATATGGTATCTAACACGATGCTTACACTGGATGACATTACCTTGTCTGCCAGTAACACCTTGAGGAATCTTGGAGATGTTTTTGACCAGGCTATGTCCTTCAGTGCACATATTACACAAATATGTAGGACTGCTTTCTTCCATTTGCGCAATATCTCTAAAATGAGAGATATCAAAGTGAACCTGAAAGACTAGTTCATGCATTTATTACTTCTAGGCTGCCCAAAAAGCCTTCAGTTAATCCAAAAAAAGCGGGCAGTGCCTAACCGGTCTAGGAGCTCGTCGACCCAGGGCATGGGATAAGTATCAAACTGTGACACCTCATTCACCTTGTGATGGTCAACACAGAACCGTATAGACCTATCCATCCACCAGATGCCAGATGATCCGCGCTCCACCTGGTCCCGCAGCATGGCCAGCTGTGCATCCTGTGCAGCTGCCTAACGTGCGGACGCCGCTGTCATGTGCTGTAGCATTTGGGCCACATGGGAGTGGCTGGTGTTCAGGCTGTCTTCTTTGTTTTATTGTAGGGTCTAAGAAAATAAGATATGGACATCATAAAACTCACAGATCTGGTAAAATATTGTTAATGGAATACCTGGAAAAAACGGAATCTTGTATAGAATTTAGGCTCTTACTATGATAAAATAGGAGATAAAATATTCAGTGTCAAAGTCTGTAGACTTTTTCAGTCTCATTAACAATGTAATGAAGATTTTCAATACTGAGTATGCTGTATACAGTACACGGAAACCCCAACTCACTCCTTTCATTTTCATCTGGGCAGGAACTCGTCATACTCAACTGATGAAAAAAAAAAATGGTGCCAAGTTTCTCCTGATCACCTAATGTTTTCATGTTTTAGTGGAAAGAGCATGGAAGGAAATGTCCAGATTGAGAGGTGACTGTGTGGTTGTACCTAAGACTAAATATGCTAAGGGTAATTTAACTATTTAACTTAGTTTTCATGGCTAAAGCTTCCTTTGCAGGTGTAGTGAAAGGAACGCTGTTCAGAAAAAACAGTATAACATGAACCGGGTAGATTTATATGAACCATATATAATGTGTTTGTTTTTTTGGTTTTTTTGTTTAGTTAACTAAGTTAAGAGTTTTCACTATAATAATAATGGATTGCATTTATATACCGCTTTTCGAGACCCTCAAAGCGCTTTACAATTCCACTATTCATTCACTCTCATATTCACACACTGGTGGAGACAAGCTACAGTTGTAGCCACAGCTGCCCTTTGGCAGAAGCGAGGCTACCATATCACACCATCGGCCCCTCTGGCCAACACCAGTAGGTGGTAGGTGAAGTGTCTTGCCCAAGGACACAACGACCGAGACTGTCTGAGCCGGGGCTCGAACCGGCAACCTTCCGGTTACAAGATGAGCTTCCCAACCCCACAGTAGTGTTGTGGTAAGGGCCAAATGTATTTGATGGGGTGCTAAATTTAACTAGACAGTGCTGTTTCAGTAATGTTAACCTCCTAAATTTAAAATTTAAAATTTAAAATGAAATTAAAAATGCATGCCATGGAAGAGTTCGGGTCTTAGGAGGTTAAGAGAAAGTAACGTCACTATATCTTTTTTAAACATTAATAGCTAGTTTTTGTACTAGAAACTGATAAAAAGCCAATGGCTCAGGTCTGCAATAGGTCAAATCGCCCCTGGCATTTTTGGTCCAGGTGGCTGACCATGATCAGTCAAAACAGATGGTCCAGTTAAATATGTGCACATATTTGTGCAATTTGCAAAGCAGTGGTACAGCCGAGTAATACATGCAAAACTATATTTATAGAAAATGTATAAATAAAACAAAATTGTTGTCAGAGAAACTTTGTGTTGTTGGTGATAAAGATCATTCTGTTTTCATTCTGCTATTTTAAAGATCACAACATTTTGAATATTTCCACAATGAACCAACAAAAATATGTCAAGACTTCTGAACTGAGACTGAATTCTTGAATTCAGGTAAGAGGCAAAGGGTTTGGCCTGTTAATGACCCTTAGAAATGCAAATCATTATTAATTATTATTAATTGGACTTTCTCTTTCTACCAAGCTACATTTTTAGCATATCTGAAAATCGCTGCCAGCAGGGGCTTGGGACTTGGTCCTTGTAGCTGTTTTTGTTCACCATTTACTCATTATTTAGTTGTTAATATGAAAACTATGTCACTTTTGATGCCTGACATTTCTCATATCAACTTTGCCACTAAAGTGACGTTTTATACACTTAAACAACTTTTTTTTTTTCAAACAAATTACATAAGAAAAAGATCCATGGACAGTAGGCTGACGATCTGCTAGGATCATTTTGGCTCTTGTGCCACTTCTCTCTGTTTAAATAGAGAGTAACATGGTGCAACATTCAGACTGATGCTTTCTGCATTGTAGGAAATACATTAAGAGAGACATTCTGTCACTTAACTGAGAGGGTCAGCCACTTACAATGCATTGTTCAGAGGTCTCAGAGGGGTTTAACCCCCAGTGACCTATGCCTTTTTTCACACCTGGATTGTGATGATGCATATGATCAGCAGTGGGTCAATGAGCATCTCCAATGGGACAAGCCCTACTAATATCTGGGATTTTTTTTTTTTTTTTTTTTTAGAATTGAAGAAGCCTCTTGGATGAGAGGTGAAAAATCTTCACAAACTTGACGAAGTCCAGTTGCCTTTCTTCTTCAAGTTCTTAAGATTAACATGACCTTTCTGGGAACCTGCACATCCAAATCGGTTGTTAATCAGTTTCAGCTACATTGGTGTTAATTAAATCAAAAACAGGGGGCACAATGAGATGATCTTACAGGCTACAAATGTTTTTTCACTAAGTTAATTAATTTTAGCAGCACAAATAAAGTTATGGGTGAAAAATAAAAATAATATAACAGGCCATAGTGGGCCAGACAGTGATGATAACAATGGAGAAAAATTTTTTTTCACATTGATTATTCTTTTTTCTACAAGGAAATTATTGTTTTCATATTCTTCATTTGAAAACAGCAGGTATGAGTAACAATCTCAGTAAAATTTAGGACTCTTTAGGATTATCTCTGCTCTTTGAGATGAAGTTTGAAAAATAGGCAGCCCTTGCATCCCTAACTGAAGGGTAAGATGAAACCAAAAGATCCTTTAAATGGAGAAAATGAATATGTAAGCAAGTTGAACTCCCGAAACGCTAAGCCTTTTAATGGAAAGGCTTTAAACAGAAAACACTGTTAAATGTTAAAGCACAAGCTAATATTGCTTCAAAAACAAAACATATTTTGTCTAAAATGAAAAGTCTGTGGTCATTAATGAGACTTGTTGAGAGTTCACTGTTGTTATAAGTGGATAAAACATCAGAAAATGTATTCCCAAACAAAGGAATTTAAGATGCAACAACTAACCACACAGCAAACAGCACAGGGAGGACCATTAAATGACAACTTAAAAAAATAAAATGATCAGAAATCGAAAATGTCCTCAGAACCTATAGAGTCAATTTTAAACCCAAAGTTAAAAAAACAAAGGCACAACATGTGTTCTTTGAAATGTTCATTGGGCCAGACACATGTTTGGTAAAATTTGATGAACTAATGACACTGATGAAACCTGGGGCAACGAGGTCAGAGTCATTGTTATAATGCATTTTGGGAGATAGAAATTCACTGAACTCCTTTAAGAAGAAACTATTTAGGCCAGGCAAACAACACACCACATCTCAATAAAAAGGATCCTTATTCCCAACTTAAATCAGCTGTATGTCAAAAGATGAAAGATATCTGACATTTACTGAACAAAACATGAAAATTGGTTTCCAAACACTGGAGCTAGACCCTCTCCTTGACCACAGGAGGAGACTGCCTAATGAAAGAATAATCACCCAGGTAAAGTCTGTTGAGGAATAATAATCTCAGATGCACTGCCGGGTTTCAGTAATGAGGAACTCTGTTTCTTGGAAAGTAAAAGAATGAAATTGAGCCATGCTCAGCGAGATAGAAACAGCCTGAGCAAGGTGATGAAAAACAGAGGACTTTTTGAGGTATGTGTAACACTCATAAATACCAAAGAAGGCAAAACAACCACAGAGTTTGGTTAGACATTCCTGATGTAAGTCTGTCTCATAGATCCTGCATAAGCAGGATCTCTCGCAGCGCGCCATCACTGCTGAGGTGGGACGCAGTAAGACAGTAGTTTGGAATTTCTTAAATGATCCTGAGGGTTATGGAACAAAAAAGTCAAGTGGAAGAGCCCCAAAAAATTTCACCAGCACTGAGCCGGAGGATCCAATTGGCTTATCTGCCAAGACACTGAATGATCCTTGATCCAAATTAAGGCTGTTACTGGTACCGACTGCAGCCCTATAACCATCAGACGGCATCTGAGACCGAAGGGCTTCAAAAACAAAAACCTGCTTCAAAGGCCTCGTCTGCTTGAACACCACAGAACTGACCGTTTGGGTTTTGCAAGAGAGCACCAAACATGGGATGTTGAACGGTGGAAGAAAGTTTTATTCTCTGATGAGAAAAAATGTAACCTTGATGGTCCTAATAGTTTCCAACGTTACTGGCATGACACCTGAGATGTGTTCTATGCGCCACAGTGGAGGGGGCGCCATAATGGTCTGGGGTGCTTTTTCTTTCGGTGGAACAATGGAGCTTCAGGAGGTGCAGGGCACTGGCTATGTCCAGATGTTGCAGAGAGCATTCCTCATGACTGAGGGCCCTCACCTGTGTGGTAACGACTGGGTTTTTCAACAGGACAATGCTACAGTACACAATGCCCGCGGGCCAAGGGACTTCTCCCAGGAGAATAACATCACTCTTTTGGACCATCCTGGGTCTTTCCCTGATCTAAATCCAACTGAGAACATTTGGGGATGGACGGCAAGGACAGTTTACAAAAACGGACAACAGTTCCAGACACTAGACGTCCTTCGTGCAGCCGTCTTCACCACTTGGAGAAATGTTCCCACTCACCTCATGGAAATGCTGGCATCAAGCATGCTGCAACAAATTTTTGAAGTGATCAACAATAACGGTGGAGCTACTCATTACTGAGTTCATGTTTAGAACTGTGATTTCTGTTTTGGGGGGTTTACAGGGTTTTTTGGAGGTGTGGTCCTAAACTTTTGATCAGCAGTAAAACAGCCTGATTCAGTTTAAGCGTTGTTTTCAATAAATTGCATGCTCAAAAAATGTTTTGTCTCACTCCATTTCTTCTTGTTGCATGTTGAAGCTTTACTTGGAACCTTGTTAAGATCCAACCATGCAAAATGTGATTTTGCATGGTTGGATCAAGTGGTCTTAAACTTTTGGTCAGGACTGTTCAGGAAAGTGTTAAGCCTAATCTAAAAAATAGAGACATTATTTGTTTCCTGAATCCAAACTGGGAGCTGGTTCCACAGAAGAAGGGCATGAAAACTGAAGGCTCCTCCTCCCATTCTACTTGTAAATACCCTGGGAACTAGGAAATACCCTGTACATGTATATATACATTCTAATTCAAAATTTCAACAATGTTTTTGAAGTCAGAAGCTAAGATCTAAGAGATGTCTTTAATTCTGCATCCAAAATCTGGTCCCAGCAATTCAACTCAGATGAGTTAAAAGAAGGAACTTGAGTCATTACTATGGCTGCACAGCATATTGTACATTAATGCTTAGCTGAGAACACATACAGCAGAGAGCAACTGAATTCAATAAAGTCATCAGGTAGCACACAGTGTCAAATCCTGTGTAATGATTATTGAAAAACTCACTGTGGCGATAATCCTTTGTGATAAGAAAAGAGAGATTCTTGCCAATTCTCTAATGTAAAGGCCAAGGCAGGGGCCTCTGTTATTATGAATCTCTTTTTCACTGCTAGTTTCACTATTTCAATAACAAACTATTGACTGCCTTGCATCTAATTGCAATTTATCATGATTATAAAAATTTGCCATTGTAGCACGTCATCATGAATTGTCCCAGGAAAAAAAAAATCAATAACCCATCCAGGTTTGTGTTTATGTGGAAATCAGGCCTAATGACACCGTGCAGGGCCAGCTGCCTGTGCTCTCAGTACTCTACAGCAGACTTATTCTTTTCTTTATGTGATAATAAAATTGTTTGATAGTAAATATCCTATTATTATTATTCTTAATGAGCACACCCTGCATTTTCTACATTTTTATATTTTTGGAAACTTGGAAATTTTACATACTAATTAGATTTGAATGCATTATTCAGTGGTGCTGACCATCTTAACTAGGAGATAAACACTAAAGTAGATAAACCACTAAGTGTCACTGAGGTCAATCATTCAGAATATTCTGCAACAAAAAAGTAGTATATTTTTATAGAATACAAGACCCTTCTGACAAGTTCAGTTCCCTATTATTATTACCATTAATAATGGAGCAAGCACCTGTTATGCTGACAGCTACAGAGACAGCAAAACTAAAAAGAACAAATCAGTGACTTCTTATGGCCACGGGCCGTGGACTGAGGAGGGTCCCTAGGGTACGTGACATGCTAGTTTGATAATTGTACAGCTGTAATGTTTATAAGGTCGGGGAAACCTGCAGTCAGCTGAGACTGAAGAAATCACTTGGATGAGTGACGAAACATTTTTTGCATTGAAACTCTACATCAAGATGAACAGAATCGACTCACGGGGATTTTATTAACTGGGTTATTGACCTTTTATCAAGTGTATTTTCATCATGTGCTTCACAGAAATGTGAAAAAAACCCCAAAACAAAACAAAAAAACTTACACTTCCCAGACTATAGCGTGACTGTACCTGGCCTCACAAATTTTGGGCTGATTGAGATCTTAGTGAGGACAGAACACATATTAAGTGTTGTCCTCATGAACGTAGACTCAGCTATACACCAAACACTCTCCTAATCAAAATACAAGGAACAGGCCGGTATGTTGAGATGGATGGTGTTACGGCCCGTGGCCATAAGAAGTCTGTGTTAGCTGCTGTTTTGTGTTTGGGACCAAACCAGCTGCTGTTGCTGGTTTGGGAACCAGGGCGGGTGCTTGCCCTCTCTCTCTCCCGCCCTGGTTCCCAAAACCAGCAACAGCAGCTGGTTTGGGAACCAGGGCGGGTGCTTGCCCTCTCTCTCTCCCCAGCATCTTGTGTTGCGTCTCTACACTCGTAGACACTGGGCGTAACAGATGGTTTCATAAGGATAAAGTGTGAAACTGTTGACAAAACGAGAAATGAAACCAATACAAATGTTGCATCAATACACAATATAACAAACACAGCAGTAAGCCACATATTCAAAAATATGAGCATGATATTTATCTGCTTAATGACGCCTATATTTCTTAGGGCGATCGTGGTTCAAGAGTTGGCAGTTTGTCTTGTAATCGGAAGGTTGCCGGTTCGAGCCCCGGCTTGGACAGTCTTGGCTGTTGTGTCCTTGGGCAAGACACTTCACCTACCGCCTACTGGTGTTGGCCGGAGGGGCCGATGGCGCGATATGGCAGCCTCGCTTCTGTCAGTCTGCCCCAGGGCAGCTGTGGCTACGACTGTGGTTTGCCTCCACCAGTGTGTGAATGTGAGAGTGAATGAATAGTGGAATTGTAAAGTGCTTTGAGGGTCTCGAAAAGCGCTATATAAATGCAATCCATTATTACATAGCTTAGCATATGAGCTAAATCAGCCTCAACTAGCTTAGGTTATATACCCATTCAAATTAGAGTTAAACCACAAAATATATCACTCTTCCACAACAAATAATAATGTGAACAAGTTGCTTCAGTGATAACAAAAAATATTAATTTCAGACAATTTTGTGAGGGCATGGATGGCAACAGATTAACACAGGTGTAACTGCCCCTGGCTAGATTCTGCAGAATAAAATACACAAAACAGCCACTAGAGGGCAAACTGCAGAAAATACATAATTCCATGATAATATGAATGAGAAGAACAAAGGTGGAGCAACTTAGCAAAAGACACTGCAATCCTGGACGACTATATGTATGGTGGGTTTTGCAAGTGTGTGCACGTGCATACACACGAGTGCGTGCTCATACCTGTGACACACCCCCACCCAAACAATTTGTCCCTCTTTGTTTAATGTTAGGTTTAATTCTGGCATCTCTGATTTAATTTAATTTTGTCATTATGAAAGGTGTTACTGGTCTTAATTCCCATTTAATTAAAGTAATTAACTTTGGCTCTAAAAGATGTCTTGGTCAAAGCAGCATCTCAGCTATGGAGCCTTATGCTTGAAATATGATTTAATTTCAGGCAATGAATCATTTAATTCTCGTTGCCATAAATTATGTGACAAGTATTTTGGCTATGCGGCATAAATGTGGCCAATTCATAATTCTGTTGTTTCGATCAGCTGTTAGGATCAGCCGGAGACTTTGGAGTTTCGTTCCTGTAATCATTATTTAATTTTGTTTTAATCATAGCTATGAAGAGCGGGTGATGTAAGTTTGTATTTTTTAATGCATCCTTCTTAACCACCTTTTTCTGTCTGATCTTTGTAAATTTGTTAGGGGTGATAAGCTGGTCACAAGAGCGTGGTGTTTTAGTGGTATTGATATGTATTATATTTATTTATTATTATATTCATGTTTCCGAATCAATTCTCATATTATAATTATAATTTATTATCATTCATTCATCATTAACAGGAACACAGTGGAAAGTTATTATATTATTGGGATCACCTAAATGATTGGTAGGGATGTATAAATGTGCCTTGGCTCACATTTGGTCACTCAGTTAACAACAATGGCTGAGCATAAGCAGAGTCATGTGTGGAGCTATTTCATGTCGACCATGTTTATTGTACCTTGTTAAAGGCTGTGGTAGGAGCAGATGCACAGAAGGGCCAGCTCCAAGTCAACATGACCTAAAAACCTCACCCTCAGAACATGACTTGTCAAGCAAAAGTGATTTGTTATTCCTGAGATCAGAAGTCCCTCAAGTATCCCAGACCAGTGGCACTGACTCAAAGCAACCCTTAGTTGCTGCGCCTGTAAGCAACGCGATTTCAACAGCAACACCATCTAGCTCCATCCCTGTTCCCTCAGTTAGTTGCTCATGGTAGTGTAAAGAACTACTTGGTCAACTGCTGGCCAACACTCTCTGTCGCTGTCCATCGTCTCCCAAGGCGAGTGGGAGAAGTGGTACATGGGGCTCTTTTATTTCATGTTTGTTTATTGACAGTTATTTAAAAAAAATAGTTTTATGCCCTTAACTATATCTCTGTCTAAAGGATAATTTATCTGAGTGCCTTCTTAATATTTGGCACAGATTTGAACTAGATATTCCTTCGGTGAAATTCCCAGGGGAGAGTTGTTAGGCTTTTCTTGCCTGTAATTGTGAAGCTTTTGAGTTCCCAATCACCTTACCACCATTGTGTATCATCATTGGTTTCTTCCCTTTTCCCCATCACTCCCTCGCAATGCCACAATAGCAGAATGGAATGAATCCTCAGTCGGCCACTGGAGGATAAAGCTGTGACTATTGTCAAAGCCCATGTCACTGTTTACAATTTTCCTATCTACACAAATGAAGCAAACACTCCAGAACTTTGCAGACTTTGTAATAGAAACACCTCTGCCAGGAGAGTGGTGCAGCGTGATTGGGGGAGTCCAGTCTCTGGCTCCTCTGATCCCTAACCGAAAAACACAATAGTAGCCCAATAGCTTTGGATAAAACAAAGTTGCTAAAAAAGATTATGTAGACAACCTACCTTTGACTCAACACGCAGCAGCAAGAACACCAATAAAGACAGCAGCATTTAGCACATTGTAAAATTACTAATTTGATCTTTTCTATCATGACTTTTTGGGTTTGCATCCACTGGTAGGAGAACTCAGAACTAGGCGCTTGTTTCAAGTTGATTATTTGCTTTTTGATAGGTTGGGATTTTCAAGTCTTTGAGTTTACATAATGAAAAAGAAATTTTGCAGGGCACTTCCAGCCTTTTGTTGTGGCTGTGGCCCAAGTGGTAGAGCAGGTTTACTAATCAGAATGTTCTGATCAATCACTTCCTGCTGCACACTGGGTTTAAAGTAGATGCATTTAGATGAAGAAGGTAGAAATAGAAAGCACTTGGATGTAGAAGAAAGTAGTTGTGTGAATGGGTGAACTGCTACATGTTGTATAAAATGCTTTGAGTGCTCGAGAAGAAATGAGCTATATAAGAACCAGTCTATTTACCATTTCCACAGAGAAGGACATGTTAGGTCAGTGAACTGATGTGAAACAACATCAGGAGACTGATGATGTTGCACTGACTTCAGTTTCCTAAACATTCTTCTTCGATGTCTGTTATTGTTATTGATTAATATTAATATTAATTAATATTAATTATAGGTTCTGGAACAGAAACATTTAGCTTTTGAAGACGGGTGTAATTAAGGATGAATAGATTTTATCCTGCAATTATTGGATTTCTGTAGTAGCATGACTGAAATCACTTATTGCTCTATAACTATGACAAAATTGTTACTCAGGCTGCAAATTAATTTGGGGTGGGGGGGGGGGGGGTCCAAACACAATACTTCCTGAAAACTCCAGTTTTGTTCATATTATACACACACTTAACACTCCAGAAATAAAATCCTTACTAGATGTTTGCCAAAAGCCTGTATGTTTAAGATTACATTTCCCAGAAAGCAAACATAGTTTTCATTGTTTTCTGCACACCATGGAGACATATTCACACAAATGCCAATGCAGTATGATCACCGCCTCTGCCCGTCTAACTGATTTTCAAACACATGGACATTCTGCAAACCTACTTTTCTAGTGTGGATAAACTGCACCCCTCCAGGCATGCAGCAAACCATCAGTGTAGCTCCTGTTTAGAAAGATGAAATCCTTAAGATGAATGCCTTAAAACCATGCAGGGGACAGCCAGTCCTCAAACCAACCAGACTTGTCATTATTGTCACCTAGCAACCTCTGTATGTGTGTGCGTGTTATCACTGTTTGTGTGTGAGTGCATTACTGTCACTTAGCAATCAGCCATCATCCTTCCCCAGCATCTCCAATGGAAATGTTTTGCAGCATGGCGGTGAATAATAGACAGCTAGAGCCTCTAAACAGGGGCACTTAATGAAGACCCAGTCCCTGACATCACTGCTCACCCTGCCACTGATGGACCCACGTTTGAATGATAGCCTGGTTGTTATGCAGATGTGCAGCTAGAGCTGTCCTCAAAATAGGTTTATGCTAAGACAATTCCGTCATGCATCCACGACCACGTCCCCAGGCTACAAAGAGAAAGTCTGCCACAAACAGCTCCACATTGGAGGGAAAAACAGCTGTTGGCATTGTCTTATCGGATGTACATGATTGTAAAAATGCAATTATAAGAATGAAGAAGTGTTCTTTCAGTGCTCACTTTATGCCACCCACTTTGCACACATTTGTCCTCAGAGTTGTATCTTTGCAAGCTTCAGTTTTTGGCAGCATTTTCTCACAGCTCAGATTTGAACTATGAAACGGTCTGAAATAGAAAAGAAAAAAAAACTTCTGCCATGGTCCCTGTTCTGGTTCCAGGGGGCCTTTGCTATATTACAGTGTCCCACTCTCTCCCCCTCATGTTGCCCCCTCTCTCTCGCCTTCCCCCCAGGACAGTTCATTCATGTTCCAGCATCTCTGTTTGTCGTTGTTCCTTTCCTGGTTTATTCTAAGAACTAGGTTCCTCATATGACTGGTTTTCAGTTTTACTATTCTGCCTTGATTATATTCAGTTTTCCCCTGTTGTCTTTATTTTCTGTTCATCTTCCCAAGTATTTTGCCTTTTTCTTTTCAGCAGAAAACTATTAGTAGCTGGCTAAAGGAATTCTCTAAACTTGTTCAATGGTGACTCCTTCATCTTTGGGAGTGCTGTTACTGTGAAACACTGTTGGTGTTTGCCAGATCATTCAAGACATTAACATCAGGTCTCCTAAGCTATGGCATCTGCAAGCTATTGATTTTGTGACTGTGAAATTCCACAGGCCAGGATGAAGCTTGGGATTTCTGTACTGCGATGGTGTTTCACTATTTACTTTAGTATATTGGAGTAGTGACCAATGATATGAAGCAGGTTATGTCTGAAATGAGAGATTATTGGGTATGAAATTACTGACTACTCTCAGTTCTCCAGAAAACAACATCTCCATTCACAGAGGATCCCATTCCAGAAGATCTAAAAATTTTCAGCAATGTGTAATGTCTTTGTGTTTCCTTGGGTCCTATAATAAAAAGCAAATTCATCATATCCAAGGTATTGTTCAGTTTTCTGGATTCAGTTCCCCTAATCTTGGCAGACAAAATAAACAGTCACACAAGCTGGTTATCAACTTGTTGAGGTTTTTCCCTGAGTGTTTACACGCCCCAGGAAAGAATCTATATCATACTGAAAATGTCATGTCTGAGTTCTTTTTCTGAATGGATTTAAATGCAGACACAATGTCCAAGTTTATTTACAGTGAATGATTTAAACACAAAGTCAATGGAAACTTTTGATTGTTAGCGGTAGCAGAAAACTCCAAGACGTCTGATCCTCAGCTTCCCAGTTACAAGACATGCCTGTCAATAGAACTGCTTCCTCCTTTCACTTTAGTCAGTCGATCTCACTCCCACTGAGACTAAGTGAAAATATGATGTACTTCTGCCAGATTTTAAACCAAAGCTTGGGACATAAAAACTAGTCTCTGGAGTAGATTCTTTTTTCAGGTTTGAGGAGTAAAGACCCTTCAGACTCTCCTACTCTCCCTGCAGAGATGCGATTGATCCTCCAGGAATGGTCAAGCTATTTTCTAGAGAACTGATTGATCAGTAGGTGATGATATAATACCTATTGATCTCTACAGAATAAGTTCAAATTTACTCCAGTAAACAGTGAATCAGCTGTTTAGCACAGAAAACCCAGGGTTAATCCTGAAGTTACCTGGACAAGCGAAAATCCTGCTTTGAGAACAGTGTCATCCAAAAACTCTTGAAATGTGTTGGAGAAATTATAAAAATAGTATTGTATTTTGACACAGTCATACACATAGAGATTTGAATTGTTTTTTTTAACCTATTAAAAACACATCACAAGATTTTAAAACTTAACTGTGCATAGCAAACACAGACTTTCAGCTTTGTGAAGCTTCTTTTTTAGTTTCAAATTATGTCAGATACTGAAACATTTTTTATATACATTCATTATGTATGTAGACACTATGAGGTCACCCGCTGGGTTTTTAAGCCCTATTTATGACGTTTTAAAATTAGTTTGGAGTATATACAAGTGCGGGGTGGACCTAACTTTGAAACCCAAGGGATACTGTATGCTCATATGGAAGCAATTTACAAGGCCTGGACAAATCCATGCCCTGCTTTATATTTTGGGGGGTTTTTGGTTTACAAAATAAACACATTATATTCCATAAAAAGAGTCTCTGAGGTCAAGCAGTGGGTAATTTCACTTTTTATACAGGGAAAATTATCTCCCTGTATATATAGCTTCTTAAACAGTTGTAAGTCTTTATGCAGTCAGCTGATTCAGTCCATGCTGGCCATAAGGAGAATTCAGGTTTAATGCACTACTTTCTCTTTTCAGACATCTTTTATATACAGTCTTTGGTACTGTTCCATGCATTTCTGGTGGTTAATCAATTATAATAAAGCATGGCCAAGAAACCATTCTGGACAGAAAGAATGGCAAGAAAAAAAAACATCTTAATGGTGAGTGAAACTCACCAGTTCAGACATTTAAGCCCACTTCTTTCCTCACTGAGCTGATTGTCTTCTTGCTTAGCTTGCCCCTTCCCTGGATTTATAATGTTGACAGAGATGTGCTATTTGGAACAATTTGATGTGTTAAGTTCACCGTGCAACAAATGACTCAAGATTTACATGAACACAAACAAAAATACTTTAAAATTGCTGCTTATTTTCTTAAAAAACAACAACAAAAAAAACAGGCTCCTGTCTGTCTATGGTTCATTTTTGCAATAACACCGCAACCAGTTTGGACCACGATTGTTGTGTATGTAAAGCAAGCATCAAGTTTTAATCTGTGTTTTTTTTATTGTTGATAGTTTGTTTCCAATTACTGAGTTCCCTTTAACGACACGAAAAGGGCTATAACCAATGCAAAAGGGATATTGTTCATGCCCTGTATAGAAAAAGACTGCCATCAACACAAAAAGGAGCCAAGTTCATACAAGCAAGTTTTAACTGATGCTAAAGCTTTTCAAAAGACAAATATGAGTCTCAAAAACAATACTGAAAAGCCCCAGCAGTGTATTTAAATAGAAATCGGTTGAGCTGTATAAAGAATAAGCCAAAGCTTGTATGCCCAGCCTTCCACCAGCAGCAGTAGCTGTCTCTCTTTCACGTACACTCAGTTAATCACTAAAACCATCTAATTACTGCAAATGTCTCTCTCAAATGCTCTGAGTGTCAGTCCATTTTTAAGTTTCTACTTAATAATTGTTCCAATATAGAACTATTTTTCAACTATGAATTTAACATCAGGGCTTGGTGTCAGCCACAGGATAGAAAAAAGCAAAGACTGTGGAGCCGTCACGTCACACTGACATTCAGCAGTCATACAGGGGAACATCCGTCACAGAGGAGGCAGACATACCAATTTCTGTTCTGACAGTAGCTTCTGCAGACCTTACTGCACTGCAGTTGAAAAACATGCAGAATTTCTCTCTCTTTCTTTTGACTGGAATCCCTCCTTTATTTACCATCACTGTCACGCTGGCCAGCTTGTTTCTCTTCTTTTACATATAAGACAACTGGATGGATCAAGTTTGAAAGTTGGCAAAACAGGAAACAGAAAATCATTTACTTTTCTATAAAGCAAAAAAATGTCAGTGTTAAGTTTACTTTATTTTACGTTTGATGACTGAAAATAAAAGCATTTTTTATGCTCCAGTATAGATTAAATGTGCAGGCTTCTACTAAAAAATCAGTTCCCAAAAGGGAGGTTTTATCATTTGTTTTTTGATTTCCTGATGCCACCTTCTTACATAACCAGTCAGAACATCAACCTTTTTTTGCTTACAGGGAATTCTTTAAATCAAACCATTCCAAAGATTTAATTTTTGTATGTATTAGCATGAAACAGACACCATAATTGTTCTCCCCATTAACCCTGGGAACCAGACAGCAGCAGTGGCACAAAAAGCCTCACCCCATACAAAGTAAAGCTGTTCCAAGAGTGGCTGTGGTCTCTCCAGCAGCTGTGGAATCCCTCGGAATCTGTTCCATGACTCCCCAAAGGTACTGCTTATAGATTTCTTCTAAATAGTAAGGTATAGTAATAAGATTGTTTTCACAATGAAGAAAGCCCATTGGGAGCCCAAGGTCAGTGACTGACCCAAGGAGAAACCAAGGAGTGACCCATATACTCTATACAGAGAGTTACAGACTTTGTTACAGTTGATAGTGGGATTTCCCATAAGGTTTTATTTTTTTATTTTCTAAAACAGAACCTTGAAGTTCAGGTTTGACTTTAGCCCCTTTCCCATTGGTACCTACTTGGATCGACTCGCCACAGAATGACCTGTTTTCCATTGCAATACAGTATTACCTAGTGTGCGTGGTTGTCATCATACCAATGAGTCCAAGTGTCCTGTGACGTAATCAATAAACATTACGCTACAACAAAGGTAGACGTCGAAGTAAGAATATACCTGTTGCTTGGTCTGTGACTTTTCATTAGACTCGGGGACCACAGCGTTGTTTTTTGTAGACATTTCCCCCGTTGCCGGGTTTCAAAAATGGCAGTATTGATTTTTGTGAACGAGACGCTCTCATGACTCATCGAGTGACGCTACTGACCAGTCAGTCGGTGGCATGCAGTCTGATGACATCACATTTTAGTACCTGATCGGACTGCTTGGAACCCCGGTCGAGGATTTACTAAAAATGTACCTGGTACCAGGTACTATGGCCAAATTGAAAACCCTGAAAATCACGACGAACCGTGCTGAGCCGATCAGAGTAGGT
Organism: Pelmatolapia mariae; assembly: GCF_036321145.2. Classification (NCBI taxonomy): domain Eukaryota; kingdom Metazoa; phylum Chordata; class Actinopteri; order Cichliformes; family Cichlidae; genus Pelmatolapia; species Pelmatolapia mariae. The sequence continues at coordinate 33,857,304 of NC_086235.1, forward strand.
ATTAATGGAAAAGGGGCTTTGGGGTCCATAAACAGTGAAAAATCTCTGTCTGAGTTTTTAATGATGCTTTATTGTTCCATATCATTGCTGTACCTACAAGTTAAGGTGATTAACAAATGATGTCCTCTTTAGTCTTTGGAGTGCATAGAGTTTTTTTTACTACTTTTTTTACTTTAGGTGGCAAGGTTCACACAGTGTTTTACTCATCTGTCTTATGCTCACAATTTCTGTCAATTAAATTTATGTAGTTAAAATGAAAGCGGGGTGCATATGGACAAACCTGAAGCTTGACATAAATAGTTATCACTAAACAAATTATTGTTGATCAAAGTCTTAAAAGTGGGTGCATACAGTGGACATAAAAGGGCATCTGATGTCTCAAAGAATACATCATATACCCTGGTGTTTCCTTTGAGGGAAAATTGGTTACATTTAAATTAGGAAAGGGATTACTCATTTGCCCAATTAATTTTACCTGGAGTGTTGCTTCATGCCTTTGCATATGGTCAGCAGTCACTACTCACAAGTACTTCTATATATACACATGTAAGAGAAACTAAAGATGCTGGAGTATAGCAGAAAATATCTCAGCTGTTTTAAAATGCTGACAATTAAAACACAGCATTTTCTAAACTAGATACCATTTTCTTTAGATGAAAGTGGATACACTGGATAGCCCTTTCAAGTTACTATAGAAAGGAAACTACCACTGGCCCGTACTCGTCATCCTAACCTTTTGAGAAATGAGGACAAGTCAAAGTTAATAATTATATTAAAAGCTTACCCTGCTGATACATATCCTTTGACACATCCATTTGTCACACTTGTGTAGTGAAATGCTTCCCCCCAATAAATATTTTCAGGGATCACAACTGGTGTGCTGTAAAACATTATTGGGAGAGACTCCCAATAATGATATTTCTCCCACAAGGCAACAGTTGGCATTTAAGAGCTCTGTACTAAATAAAAAGATATTGATTTGTGTAAATGAATGCTTGGCCTAACCTTCAGAACTGCATGAGTTAGGGGCATGTGTCATGTAAGTTACTCTGGGCCAAGATCCTGTAATATTGCAGGAAACTTTGTAGTTCTTCTAACATTGTGGATGTATTTTGGATATACTGTGCATCGTGTGATATTAGGCTTCAGTAGTCCTTATGTAATATTAGGCCTCACTAGCTGAGCAGAATAAACTTTTGTTTTATGAGTTAGGGGCAGAGCCTAACAGGAACTCCAGTGGTTGGCACAAAAGTTGACAGTTTCTCGACCTCTATTTTACTTACAAAATTGCTGACTTTGACCTGTACCAGCTTCAGTGTGGTTTTATAGGTCCGTGTGGGACTGGGCTTGTAAACAGAAGATGAGACAATAAATTCTTACTCTGTGAAACCGTCAAGTGATTCAGTTTCGGCTGTTGTGATGTTCCCGGATACACAAAAACCTGAAATATTGCTCACTGCAAGGATGACAGAAATATCTGACATGACTTGTGTAAAACTTTTTTAGTTATTCCTGGCTCACATCTATGATGGCTTTAAAAAAAAAACAGAGGTCAATCCAGACTGACTCTCACATTTGAAAAGACATTTGGCATTTCTGCTTCCCACATTTACTATACCGACCACTAAACAGACACAGTTCTTTGATACATAAATGACCCCGAAGAAATACATCATTAATGTTAAATTAGAGAAAGTAGCTCTTCAGAATAATGCAGTGAAACTGTCATATTCATCTAAACACTGTTTTGTGACACTGTGAAGGCACTGGGTATCTTAAGCTTTCTCAATTACAGAATGCAACAAGTTTTCAACCAGTACAGTAGCCCAGTTTATGCCTCACATTAAAGTGGTAAATTAGCCTGCTCAACAGCTTAGCACATCAGGATTCTAATCAAGTTACCAAAGGCTAATATGAAGGATAGTCTTCCAGCTCTCTTCTTTCTAAAGGCTTGACTACTGTCACCTATGAACAGCTACCTTCTAGCTTTTAAGCTCTAAGTGTAGAGCAACTGTCAAGCTTTCTTCTTTTGATCTGGTTAAGGCACACACAGTCAGAACTTTTACATGTAAGAAGAGGCTATTGAAACAAACTTTTACTTTAAGTACAGGTTTTATGCTTCATTTAATGCTTGCAGATTATATTGATTGATTATATGAAAGATCATAATTGGCAAATTCTGTAATACAACAATCAACTTATTGTTAAATCAGCCATGCCTCACCAAAATGTAGGATGTTGTGGTTCGACCAGAAATAGAATGAGTCCAAAAATCTCAAAAGAAGACTATGATGACCCACCAAAAAAAAAAAACCCAAAAATTGCTTGGAACTCTGTAAACATTTCTTAGTGAGTTCATGGCTTCAGTGGCACATTTCAGGTATAACGCATTATCCAGGATATGTTCAGTACTTAACTACTTGACCATGTGGTTTCACAGGCCTGTTCCTTATTGTTACATCTGTTTTCAAAAGATCTTGATCATCATAGATTAAAAAAAAATCAGTGGGTTAAATGCATTTTTTTATTCATCCCATTTCACAGCCTTTTTTCATCTTTCTGAAGAGATACCCTTACTCTACCATAGTCTAAACTGACCTTTGGTGCATACTGAATTTCCTGGAGGAACCTACACGAGGGATTATCTTCTATCTACAGCAGTTAGGACCTGTTCCTCAAAAGAACTAAGTGCAAGAAAGCTGCCCTGTTGTCCAGAGGGAAACCCCACTACAAGGTGGGTGAATATGCTTTTTAGATTTAAAAATGCCTGGTTGTGGCCTGTGAGGTGGGTGTGGTGATATAACAATTAAAAGTCAAAAGCATAAAAAATGCTTAGAGACTCAAATATATAAAGTTGTGGTCAAAGGTTTCAATGTTTATTTTACATATTTGGTTAAATGTCCCTTAGCAAGTTGCAACTTAATTAAACACTTCTGGTAACCATTGAAAGCTGCTGGCATGACTCTGGTTGAATGGAGCACTTTGCTCTCAGAATCCTGTTCAACTTGTGGTTAAGAGAGTATTTAAAAGTAGAATGGGAGGCAGAGCCTTCAGCTTTCAGTCCAGCAGTAGATGGCCACCTCTTCATGAACCTGGTTCTTTCTGTCGGAGGTTTCTTCCTGTTAAAAGGGAGCTCTTCCCTCCCACTGTTGCCAAAGTGCTTGCTTGTAGGGGTGATTGTTGACGTTTTATCTGTGTTCTCTTATTTTTGTAGGGCTAGTATCAGAGTAGTACTTCTGTACAATGGTAACTAAGTACTAGTCATTCGAATGCTTCACGACTTTGACGAATTTGAAGACCCAAATTGTCACCCTCAGATAAGAGGAAATTGGTTAGTATGTTCAAGAGCAAGCTTTATATTGACTTTTACATTGCGATGGACTGAGAGCCAACCAACAAAGAAGCTCCTGCTCCAAAAGTGACCATTTCAAGCTCCACTGAAATTTGCAGCTACCTGCATGGCCAAATGCCTTCTGGAAAAAAAGGTTTTATGGTCAGATGAGACAGTCCTCCAAACATACCTGTAGTCAATTTGGACAGATTTAAGGGTGAGGCTCTAACAAAACTCACTCAATACAGACACAAAGCAGAAGACAAGACAATTTATTGTTTTAAAAACTCTAAAGAAGCAATCAATAAGTGCATGGGATTTTTGTCTTTCCAAAAAAAATGTCTAAGCTGGACAGTTTGCAGCTGACACTATGGTAGTCCACATGTTGGTGGTGAGACTGTGATAAACCATTGTTTGTTGGGATAGTTGTAGAACTCAATACAAGCATCAACAGGTAGAAAAATATGTTGTTATATAACAGGGAAAGTGGAAAGAAGTTTTACTACCACATGGTTAATAGTTATCACAATATAGGAAATGCATCTATAGAACATATCACTTTTAACAGTAATTACAGCAATGTTCAAAACCTGGAAACAGATAATTCCATTATCTCTGGCAGAGATTAGAACCCATGCACAATACATTATAAGAGTTACTGTTAGACTACACAGTGGATTATAGTGTCTTACAGTATACTGGCAGTCACAATGCATTAGATTGCTATAATATTTTCTGAGGTGTGTCACCATTTGCATGAAGGTCATGTGGCATTAGCAGCATCCCTCTACTTTGTGCTACTGTGGCAATGCAGAGGTGTTATTGCTGCTGTAACACCTTTATGACATCCCTCTGTCACACGCACACTCTGTTGCATAATAGTGTATGGCTCTTTTATTTCTGTCACGTACATCCTTTCTCTCTTTTATCTAGCTATTATATTTTCTCCTGTATTTCTGGACTGCATATATCACCTAGGAAATACCATTAAATGATACCATGTTCTTTTGAAATGTTATTCGACACAATTATATGGATAATAGCCTTACCACTTTCAAATGGGAGTTTATTTTTTTCATTGGGTATTTTAAGACAAATGTAGTCCCACAGTTATGTTTGTAAAGGGTGTTAGTATCAATCAGTGAGACCACCGCTTCTCTCAAGAATAAAGATTAAAATTCTGTATCTTAGCGGTTATTTTTCTGTTACTCACAGGTTGAATTTTAGCTATTTTTCACTCTCTACTACTCAAAAATCTATGGATGGATTTATAAAGGAAAAATTCATCTTAAAAATGATGGACTTGTTGAGTGTGGAATACGAATTCTTTACAATTGCAGTAGAGAGCAAAACTGGAGATTTGGTGTCATGGTGACATAAAAAAATCCTAGGACTGAACTAAACTGTTATATCAACTAAGTATATAATCTTCATCTACCCTTTATATTTAGCATCATGAAAATATTTCATTCATTACTTATACTGCAGTGTTTTCACTCGTGTGATGTATTCTTGAAGCATATGTTTTTCTGTCACATTCATTATGCTGTTAGTCTGTTACTCGTCCTTTCTGTCTTGGCCAGTCTTTCCTGGCACTGCAACACTAGGGAAAAAACCACAAAAACAAACAAAACAACAGAAGTAGAAAAAAACAAAAAGGAAGTTGAATAAAACACAGTGGAGGTATAAAAGAACAAAATCTCATAAACACAGGGGAAGTGTTTTGTGGCTTCATGGTTTGTTTTTGTTTTCAGCATTGTTTGTATTTCAGGCTTTTTTGTAACAGAGTTTTTTTTTTTTTAATTTATATTTTCCTTGTTGTGATTTACTATATTTTCCACCAGTCTGTATATTGCCTTCCAAGTATTAGGTTATGTTTGGTTTGGGTCTTGCCTCCTAGTCTCTCTTCCTGTTTTATTTTGGCAGTGGTTGTTATGTGTCTTATGTGAAGTTTAACTTCCCGCTGACTCATCAGGTTAATTATCTTCAGCTGTAGTCCCACCTGTTCTCCCCTCATTATCCATGAGTGTCTGGCTGTATCCCAATTCAGGGTCTGCAGCCTTAAAGTACGCAGCCTTAACGGTCCACAAGGGCCGCCTACTCAAAGACCGCTAAGGCCGGAAGTGTGAGGCTTGTGAAATGGGACGGTCTAGCGGCTCTAGCCTCCATTGCGCTGCCCAGGTTGCCTAGCAACCATGATACTAACAGCTGGAAACTTTCATACAGCTTTGTTTGACAGAAATGAAGGAGAAAATATTTTGTTCATTTGTTTGTTTGTTTCTACATGAGCTTTGATTTGATAAGTATCTGATTCTGAGACCACGGGACTGATTATTGGGCTTCATTTCTGTACTGAACAGTCATTTTAAGATTAGCTAGTAAATAACAATTACCTAATGTTGTTCATGAGACTAAAGTCATCTCACTTTGGTAATGTAAATATAATATGGCCAATATTAAAATTATTATTTCAATCAGTATTAGTTATTACAGCAGTGAATGAACTCTGTTTCAAATACTGAGCTTCAGTAAAGATTCAAGCTGCATTTATTTATATTTCCTGTCACCTTAAATCTTCACTCAAAGACAGGTTCCTTTGACACTGCATATATAAATGTATTATATATAACAGACAAATATTGTTCTTTCAATATGTTGGCATTACTAAATTTCTCTCAGTGCTTACTTTAAATATCCATAAAATCATCACATTTTCTGTAAGATTAAGGTCAACTATTGAACGAATTTTACAGTAAAGGCTTTAAAACCAAGTTAGTACAAACATCACTAATGTCACATAACTTTGCCGACATGTGGCCAACAGTAATGTTTTAATGTTCTTCGTTATTAAACATTTGCACATAAATAAGTGACATAATATTCAGTATTTACCTTTGAAAGTTTACTCTTCGGGCGCCCCTCTTCCGCCGTTTTTTTTTGGCAAAATTATCCACACCCACCGCCGCGCTATGCATTCTGGGATATGTTGGGCCATGAAGTCTACACCGCCACATCCTTAAAATTCAGGGAAATGAAGGACGCATTTGAGTGCCGCATTTCGAGCAGCCTTTGAATTGGGACAGCCTTCGTCGCGTCGCTGTGCCGTAATCGGCCTTAAAATGCGGCCTTTAAGGCTGCAGACCCTGAATTGGGATACAGCCTATATATTGTCTGAGTCTTCCCTTAAAAATCCTTTTGCATTTTCTCTCATGGCTATGCGTCTTCTCACCCATTCTAAGATTCCTGCTATTCTGATTCCTTGCTCCTACCCTGCAGATGTTTTGCAATGTTTGTAGTCTTGTGAATTAGCAGTATTTAAAGCTGGATTTAGAGTTTTTTTTTTTCAATTCTACTCAGTCCTGCATTAGGATCTGCAATCTGCCTGCTGTACAGCTGATCCATGACAATTATCACCGGAAGCAGACAAGTATTTATTTACTTACATTTTTTCAGTCAGCCTAATTGTGAATTATAGATAGGTGTAAATAAAGGAAGATCCTGACCTCTCAGTGCCTACATTGGTACGGATATGCTATTGATCACATTTTTGCTGGCATGGATTGGTTTGACTTGTGCCTTTAGTGGAAAGGTCACTGCAAAAAAAGTTGAAATGTTTCTATCCTGATGATAGTGATCTCTTCCAGGGTGATAAAGTTCCACTCCAAAGGGCCTGAGGGGTCACTAAATGGTTTGAACAGATTGAACTCAAGTGGAGGAACTTTGGACTGACACATTAGACACTGCTAACATCATCAAAACAAAAGATAAAAGGATCTCACTTGGAAGAATGGTGTGCCATTAAATTGCCAGAGTCTGCGTAATTCAAAGCCAAGTCGCAACAAAATTTTTCTAGTGAATGTCTTAGCACATTTCTAGCTCTTTTAATTTTTCATACATCTGTTTATTAAAAATACTACCCATGTTGTCAGATTGTTCAGCATTCCGTGACCTTCAGTTCATATATTCCTTATTATAATAACTTAACTTTTTATATTCAGCTTCCACCATTAGAAAACTGAGCTGAAAAGGTGTTACAGTACTGAATTCTATATGTACTTACAGTTTGTGTGCGTGCCAGACAGTCATCCAAGGGCAAGACAGAGAAAAAGCTACGGTAATGAGTAGAAAAAAAAGCACAGGAATGTAAGTATAAAAAATGTAAATATATATATATATTTATGAATATATTTTTATTTTTTTCTCTCTTCATTTCCCTTTTCACCATACCTCTGTGCTTACGTAGGTGGGTATGGTGTCGTCTACTTTGAAAGCAAAGCAAAACTAATGCTAGATTTTCCCAAACTTCAGTTATGTCTTTAACTCAAAAGATGAGATGAAAAACAGCTGAGGAGGAATAAAAGGTAAGTATTTTCTATCGCTGCTAGTGATGTGTCGGTTTCAAACGAAACGGCTCTTAGAGCCGACTCTTTGAAGTGAACGACGCGAGCCGGCTCCTTATTGGTAGCCGTGGGGTTTTTTTTTCTCTCACCCTCTCTCTCGCACTTTTTTCCGCTTCACTCCGCACGCGAGCCTTATGCTTTGCGCTGGGAAGAGGGAGGAGGGGCGGTAGTTACACTCGCAGTAGCACGGTAACAGAGCCGGAGGGAAAGAGAGAGAAAGAGAGCCAGGGTCAACAACGTCACATTAGAAAGGTATAGTAATCATCCACAAATATTTTCAGTTGCAGATGATAAAGGATTCAGAAAGTTTATTCATGCAGGCCCATATGACAGAGAATGTGCATCTTCTTTTTGTTTTCATATTTTAATTTATATTTAATTGTGTTGTGGTTTGCAGTGTTTTGTGTTGTTTCACTTTAAATTCGTTTAAAAAGAAAAAGCTGAAAATATAAATAGTTAAAAGTTGAAATGTAAATAGTTGGGTTTTGTATTATATGATTTATTTATTACATTTTATGTGGAGTGAATAAATAAAAGTATGTTTACGGTGGCCCCTAGAGACAAAACACGTACAAACTCCGAAGCACGTACAAACCCCAAAGTACGTAAAAACTCCAAAACATGTAAAAACTCCAAAACACGTAAAAACTCCATAGCACGTACAAACTCCGAAGCACGTACAAACTCCGAAGCACGTACAAACCTCAAAACACGTAAAAACTCCGAAGCACGTACAAAACACAACAGAAGTGCTCCAGGATGCTAGGGGGCAGTGTTGAGCTTTTGTTACCTAGTGGCTACACAAGCCAGGAAGTACCAACGTCCGGATTTGGTGTGTGGTAGTAACAGGTAAATGACCATTTTTTTTAAATTATTTGAATATATATGAGTGCTTGTGTATAAATACACAAACAATACACATATGCTTTCAATTGTGTAATTTAAGTGATCTAGGTAGCTCTGTTTTGGAAGTTCAGTTAACGCTAGAAATGTGTTTTGGAGTTTGTACGTGCTTTTTGGAGTTTGTACGTGCTTTGTCTCTAGGGGCCACCGTATATATTTATATAAAAACATATAAATAAAACCATGTTTTTTGTTTTTTTTTACATTAGTAATTCCTATTGTGCATAATTTTATATTGTTGTTAATAATAAATTAATTAAAGCAACAAAACAACCTGAAGAGCCGGCTCTTTTTAGTGAGCCGAGCCGAAAGAGCTAGTTCTCTAAAAAGAGCCAGAAATCCCATCACTAATCGCTGCCAATGGGTGCCTATACTGTCTCTTGAGTTTACTTTTTTTTTTTCTTTACAACTATCCATCCACATGTCTTTTTCTTATCTGACTACATGACCCAGCCCAGTGTCCTGGGTTTCCTCATGAACAGATCACATCACGACATCCTAATCTCTTGGCACCGTTTGGCTCAATAATATATTTGTAAGAGTGACCATGCACTACTTTGCCTTCAGATTTAGCTCTTTCTTTACCACAAGAGACTTTACAGAGTCAACATCTCTAAAGAGCCCAGACCAATGCAACTACTACTACTACTACTTTCTACTCTCCCAAAGTACTCAAAGCAGTTTATACAACAAAGTGCTTCTCCCAAGCACTTTCTGGCACGCAGACTGGGGGAGCCAGGAATCGAACCGAAATCATGGATCGTTTGATAGGAATGTGTCTCTGAGCAGCATTAAACCTGAAGAGAAAGTCTTTCACTCAGAGAACCAAAGTTACAATGTAACCATCTGTGACTATCTCTTTACTCTGTTATATACTGCATATGTATGGAGTAACTCTTTAAGACAACCTGAGGGGAGATTATGCAGCCCAATATCCTAGCTACCACAGTTCTTAAGTAAACAAACTATTTACAAATGTACATATTTACATGACAACCAGGTCAGGGCCATGCCAGATGTGAAAGCCAAGCCTCAGAGATAAAGGGGCTATCAATATGCAAGAAGCATGACTGGGACCAAGAGACCCCGCATATGCCTGCTGAATGCCATCTACGACCTATTGGGACAGACCGGGCTTTGCCAAGTTACCTGCTTTAACCCTGGTTTCCAGAGCAGACCCTTGTGAGACTGTGATAGGCTAAACTCAGGTCTAACCCTTAATTCTGCCATCACCATAACCTGCTGTTACGCCCCAGTCTAGGGGTACAGGAACGTAGCATAAGGGTTAAAAAGGAAGTGACCCCGCCCTGGTCCCCAAAACCATACACAGAAAAACCAATTTCTTAAGTGAAAGCTGGTTTATTGTCTACACTGAAAACTAAGCTCCGGGGTGAACAACGGTCAAAATAACAAACAAAACAAGCTAATTCAGGAGAGGAAGTGCTATCTAAAACCCTATGTGAAACAAAAACCAAATAAAAGACACGTGCTACACCTAACTCCCTAACTCAAATAAACAGGAGAAAACAGTACAAGAAAATAATAAGGCAGCTCACCCCTTCTGTTTCAGTGTCTAGTTACAATGTACTATTTACAAGTGAAAATGTATCTACACATTATGTACAAAGCTCAGTAGGTCTCAAGAATCACAAACACGGATGTCACAGGTCTTGGAGGCCAAGGTTGGGTCTGCTGCTGCTGTCAGTTGCTGCCGCCAACAACTGCCGGTGCAGGATCTTTTAAAAACAGCCACATGGATGAGGGGACCAATCAGCCGCCGCCAGCTCTCCAATCAGAAAGGACACGTAGATTCTTAAAGCTACAGACAGAAACAAACTCTAGATGGCCAGGGCCGTAACACCTGCATTCTGCTGAGGGTTAGACTAGGGGCTCTACTCCTGCCCGCGGCCTCCATTTATGACTTGTTCTGACTAGCGTATCCGCTGAATTCTTAAGTTCCAGCAACAGACGAGCAATTTGCTGCTTATACCCCAAGGTGATGGATTTGTTAAGGAGCTGCAACATGTTGCAGCTGAGGAGGCCTAGGTCTGGGAAGCATAGCCACTTACAGATGTAACTGCTGCCTATCCATCCTGCTGACAACTGGTGAGGAGATTTTGCAGACCTTCAGGGCAGACAGTATAGTTGGTATAGGATGTGCTCGTACTGTAGCACCACACCTTGTACTTTACAGATAGAAGGCTCAGCTTACTCCTTGCCAGCCCCGTGGTAAGTTGCTCTTTGACTAGTTTACCCTGCCTGTCAGACAAGTCAGTAGTGTACTGCCTACCAAGGCTTCACAAAGATGTTCCTAGCATGCAGTATTCCGTTCCTGCCACATCATCCATATAGCTCCACAGTTGTGGAAGCCTCTCGCCTGATGGTAACTTGACCAACCTCAAACTACCACCCTGGGCCATAGGACTACCTCAAAGACTGTTGCAAATTAGGAAAATGGGGCATTCCATAGCTATTCCCCATTCTTGCTGTTTCCATCCTGTAGTGAAGCCCTCCAGAGTGAGGGCACATGTGCAGGTTACTGAAGCATTTGGAGATTATATTCTGCACACAACCTGGGACATGGAAGAACCCCAATGCAAACTCTATCAGCCATTTTGATACTGAGCTATACTAATTGGTAACATCTAACAACACCACATACAAGATACTCTTCTCTCTCTTGACATACTGGATCTGGTCCAGTTTCTACAGTGCCCTGACCACCCGAGGGCAGTTGTTACAGAACTTGTAGGGAAGCCCACTGGGCCCTGTGGCTGGCACTGACCTTGCCTTATCGAATATTTCCTCCACTTCTCATAGTTTAGCAGGGAAGATGTTGAAAGGCAATGTGGGTGGGGTATGCCGGGGTACGTAACTTAGTGGACCAAGTGGTAACACTAGAATTACTGACCCTTTTTTTCCTGGTGCAAGTCCCTACTACTAGATTTACTAACCCTGCGCAAATTTGCGTAAATTCCCTGAACCTAACACCTCCTAGCACCCTGCTGAGATTTTCACAGGCCTTCAGCTCCATTGTTCTCCTGCTTTTGTTGTGCAAACACACCCTCCCCCAAACCCCAACCAGGAGAGATTCAGAAGGTCTTTCCTTCCAATCATTTCAAGACTCTACAACAAGTACCTACAGCCTACAATACACCATGGTAGTTTCTATGTGCAATATTTCTCATATGCAATATTCCTTCTTGTCAATCCCTGTCACTACATTGCGTGCTTGTCCATAATGATATATACACAGTGTTGTATAATTATATGTATATAATTATATATCCACTCTGTACATAATATACATACAGTCTATTTATACATACATACATACACACATACATAAATTTATATATATGTATATATTAGGGGTGCAACGATACACAAAATTCACGGTTTGGTTCGGTTCGATACTTTGGTGTCACGGTTCGATATTTTTTCGATACAAAAAATGTTCATGCTTTTTTAATTTGTCATTTATTAAAATTATAAATATATATTTTAACTCAAAAGTACAGTTTTTAAATTTAATGTTGCTGAAACGACAAAGTAATAAAAACATAAATATCTCATGGAGAAATCCCTCATCTTTGGAAAAGAGAGTTTATTACAGAGAAATGGCTCTTTCCAAAATAAAAGCTATACTATACGCTTCTTCTGGGGTATACTCTCAGCAGCATATTAAACATATCAGGTCCCCATAAGGAGAATCATGTGCTAACGGCTGTCTAAATGACTCGGGTAAAGTTTGTAGCAAGCGTGCTTGTTGTTTTTGTCTGCTTCCACTTGTCTTTGCACTAGGATGATGTCGGAGTATGCAGTCATATTCGTTGTGTTCCCACTAGTGCTGTCAGCGTTAATCTGAAATGACATTAATGCCACAACACGGCAAATCTCCGTTAACGAGCTACCGCGGATCGCCCCGTGCGTGGGGCTGGACAGCGTCAACACGTTAACGAGCAAATTGCGCTAAGCACTAGTTCCTACCCATGTAATTGAGCATTGCGTGGCACATCCGACATACTGTTTTACTTTTGTCCATGACGCGCTTACCTTCAGGGTCATACTTCACATGAAGACCAAAACAGTTCCAAAGGCCAGATCTGAATGAGGGTGGGGGAGGTTCAATTTGCCATGTTGCAACGAGCTAAGCTTCTGTCTTGCTAGCTTGCGCTGCGCTCAGTGGATCTGCGCTCGACAGTGCAGCCTAGGCGGAGTAGTCGAACGCAGATCCACTGAGCTCTCAACACAGACAGCATCGTCAGAAGAAAAGTTGATAAAATAAATTAAAAATTTTGTATTGTTCGATACACATGCGTACCGAACCGAAAGCACTGTATCGAACGGTTCAATATCGATACGAGTATCGTTGCACCCCTAGTATATATATATATATATATACATATATATATATATATATATATATATACACAAATATTTTTCAATACACATGTCCACATTTATGTCTCCAGATTGTTTGCATAGTGCACTTTTTATACTGTACTCTTGGTACAGTTTTTATTTTTGCTGCTTTTGTCTTGCACTGTCCACTCTTCTGCAATGACAATGCAGATTTTCCACTTGTGGGACTAATAAAGACAGATTTTCTGCGTTTGTGTGTGTGTGTGTGTGTGTGCAACATTTGCATTTGTTTACTATGAGTAGCTCAGATCCAAGGCAGGCCAACCCTCTGTGTTACAACCTTCAGAAATGCCTGCCGTATCTATACAAAAGACACACATTCAAAATATATTGATACACAACTCTGTTTTATTTTAAAGTGTTTCAAACTTTACAGCGTTTGCAGACCCAGTATCCATCATCCCTGCATTTGGCACAGGCGAATTTCTGACACAGGCAAACCTGCTGCGATTCCTGTTGCAGCTGTCTTGCACCTGGCACTGCCTGGCACAAGACACTGCCACTTCTAAGCACTGAAGCGGACAATACCTCTCGCTGTGCAGTGTCTTTTGCAAGCTGAGGAAGTTCTCGCCGGACTTTATTCACCATGCCCAGTAACGTTGTTTGCGCTGCAGCAGTCTGTGCGACAGTGACAGTGAAGTAAAGAAATTGTCCGTTGTGACATTTCTCCCATCATTCAAAAATGGCTCCATCAGTTTCATGACCACGTTCTCTGCCAGCCTCCCACCCCAAGGGGTCCTTTCCCAAGTAAGGAGATGCATTGGAGACATATTTGGTCTCCAAATCCATGGCCATCCAGAACTTGATCCCAAATTTGTCTGGATTGGTTGCGATATACTGTGTGCAAGAAACCTTGGTAGGGAACAGCTGTTCATCTATGGTCATGTGTTCTCCTGGATTGAAATTCTTAGCACAGTTCTCGTTGAAGCATGTCCAGATGTCGGAGATCGCCGCAAATTTGTCCGTTTTCACCCGTTCTGCCCGCGTGTCCTTGTCATCAAATTGAAGGTGTTGCATAATTGAAATGAATCTATCTCGGGGCATTGTCTCTTTGATTACTTGCACCAGAAATCTTTCTGACCAGCAATCCACAATAGCACCAACGGGACACATGATTGCTTTTACAAACAGAATTGAAATGAATGCCATCAGTTCATGAATTGACAAATTCCAGTCCTGCTCTGTTCTGTGGGATTGATGGACCTTACACTTCCTGATGGGGAGTAAATAAATAAATAGAGAATGGTAAATTTACATGAACCTCACTCTAAATGGGTTTATATAAATATCATATGTACTATGGCAATGACAAACATTAGCAGACCTCTGTGGGTCCAGCTTGTGCAGTGAAGCACAAGCGATTTGCTACTGCACTGGCATTCCAATGTCCTCCTCTAACCACACAGTGCCGTCTTTTGCCGTGTTGCAAAAGAACAGAACTGAGGGACAGAATTTATTTTTTATGTTTTTTGTTTTTAAATTTTTGCTATTTTTATATGAACAGGCAGAGGAGAGAACATGCAACGCTGGAGAGCTCACACATGTCACTCATGTCAGTGTATTATCAACTTTTCATTCTGTTTTCACACAATTTTTTATAAATTAAATAGACTTGTGTTTCCATATATTGTGAATGTGTGTCTTTCATATTTGTAGGTCAGTCAATGTGTGGGATATTTTGTATAGATACAGCAGGTATATATGAGGGTTGTAACACAGATTTTTCTCCTGCCTTGGATCTGAGCTACTCTGAGTGAACAAATGCAAATGTGCAATGGGTGGTTTGCACAACAAAAGCAGGAGGAGAATCGAGCTGACGACCTGTGAAAATCTCAGCAGGGGTGAATAACACCTTGGGACTTGCGCCAGAAAATAAAAAAGTCAGTAATTCTAGGAGGTTTTAGGTTCAGGGGATTTACTCAAATTTGTGTTTGTGTTTTCACTGTTCTTTCTCTTGATTATGACTAACTGATGGCTAGTTTGCTGCTCGGGCTCCCTCCTGCTAACCACATTAAACCTCTCTCTGCAGACCTCGAAGATGAACTCCCCAAGGCTGTTGAGCTTGCTCTCAGTATTTCCCTTCAATGTCAGCTCCATCAGCTTGCATGGTTCTGCCATGTCATTTGGTCCTTTGACTTTGGCCACTTGACCTTATTGCGTCTGCATGGCTGCTTTATCACTAACTTTGTGGGGTGTACTTCCCATGTGGTCATCACTGCTGGGTACATACCCATCACCTGTGTCCTTCACCTGTGTCCACAGGCCCAAGAAACAGAAGAGCTAGACATGCCTGTACAGACTGTATAGGGAGGTCTCAATATCAACAACAAACACAGTGCTCTTAACAGCAGGCTTCAAAATGCAAAACTCACATTTTTTGAGGCTCAGAAACAATAAAACTAATCTTTTGCACAATATGGCTAAATAGTACAAAAGTCATCTTTTGCACCAGAAGGCTTAAAGACACAAGACACGGACTTTGAATATGATGCATCTAAGCAGGAAAAGTCTGTAACCACAGGGGAAAAAAACCTGTTATGGTGTTGTTAGTTCCTTCCTTAAGAAAACAAATTTGATCACTCTTGTGACTCAGATGTTTTTTAAGTAAATCCAACATAACAATGTATTGTAAAAATGACGATAATCATCTATACGGCTATACTTCTAGAAAACAAGCAGTCAATAAAAGCAGTGTCATTAAGGTTTATTTGCCATCTACATGTACCTGTTAACTTTACACTGCAATCACATCTCAATAATCATCACTAAACTATATAAAAGAGGCAATTGATTATTTTATTTAAACAGCTGATGTCTGTACATGTCTGTACATAGTGATTCATACAAAAGTCATTAATGATCCTTTGTGTCCATTTCACTAATTGCTTAAATTTAGTGAAATAGAAGCTTTTCATTGGAGAGCATCAAGAAAAAAAGGTTTTCAGATTCAGTCTCTCACTTTGTTTTTCTTCTCCATCTTTGCATGTCAGTCTTAGATCATTCTTGCAAACCATGAGTAGGTGTGCTCCAAAGCATGAATGAAGTGGAGCTCATTAGCTGTGCTCTGCTCATTTAAGCTCATATTGGAAGCACTCAACCTCGTTGCTGTGCCTATTATGTCGTTTTCGTGTCTGACTCATCCAGTACAGGAGGCGATAGTTGCTACTGTTTTTACTTTGGGGTCTATTTGAAGAAATGCAGTTTGGATTGTTTGACCTTCTTTTAACCATTCTAGTACCAAGTCTCTGTCTTGGACAATATCAGTCAATCTACCAGTATGGTTCAGACTGAGATATCTTGTTTTGTGGAACTGTTGGATATACAATGATGCTTCAGACTGGTCAAATTTCTCACTTGTGCGGTGAAGTCTTTTAACAATTAATTGTTCCTATATATTGTATTCAAATCCATGTACCCCTTTCATGTAAATGCACTTCTAGATTGGTGACCCCTGTATTAACTTATCAAGGTTATTAACACCTTCTTATATAATGATGTGTGTGGATAAGTTGTGGGGCTCTGTGCGCAGGGAAAATATGGTCCAATTGTCCAATTTGAGGACTAAGTGCGCCAAATTAGGCACAACTTTCAGGAACTCCTATAAACTTGACCTATGGTCAAATTGTAACAGCTAGACACACTGAGTTAGCAGGCCTGTTAGTTTAGATTATTATTATTATGAAGACTATTTTTCAACCAATGCTTATGGGCATGAATTATTTTTGTTATAAAACACTGAAGTAAAATAGAATCTGTAAAAAAAATATGTCAATCTAACTTTAGTCTAAACCCAGCATGTCTATTTTAAAAACCCTTTACTCTGTATTTCTGTTCAAAGACTTTTCCTCATGTTGGAGAGTTTTATTCTTTTTGGTCTCACTGCTTAAAGCCAAGCCATGGCGGCTGACTCAACATACTGTAAGTTGTGTTAAATGAACTCCACTGGGTGTTGTTATGGTGGGTCTCTGTTTTTTTCTTCCTGCAGCTCACAGAACTCACTCAGCACTCACCAGGTCAGTTAAAACAAACTCAAAAATAAGCTATAGAGGAAAGGGGAGAAAAAAAACTAATCCAATAAAACAAAATTAGGAGAAACAGATAAGTAAAACATAGCAATTAAAAAAAAAAATCAAAGACAATAAGAAACAGAAAAAAAGGCTCCCAACAGGCCTATCAAGCTCTACAATTAATTAAATAGCACAAAAGCTCACTAATTAGAGCAAAAGTTTGGTTTTCTGAAATACTGCACATATACAAACACATGTTGTTTTCACTAACTTCCAGTTTATACACCACTGTGCATTTAATCTACAGCTTATCTTAATACTGTCTACCTCACCCCCATTCACACAGCTGATGACTTTCCCCTCCCTGAGCCTGGTTGTGCCAAAGATTCTTCCTGTTAAAAGAAAGTTTTTCCTTACCGCTGTCGCCAAAGTGCTTGCTTATAGGGGGTCACCTGTTTGTTGAGGTTTTCTGTTTTCTCTATATTGTAAGATGAAGACCATATTATTATGGTCTGCACTTTACAATATAAAATGCCTTGAGGCAACTGTTGTTATAATTTGGCACTATATAACAGAAGACACTTGTCCTATGCTAACACCTGCAAACCATCTAAATTACCTTAATTAATAACATGACTGAGTACTGATATCCAGCAGTACCTTCACAATTTAGCAATATCCTTTTGGTAGATTAAACTGCACAGAATTTAGAGATATAATTGAATATTCTGAAAAACAACTAGAAAAAATCTTCACATGAAACAAAATCACTATTGTTCTAGCTTAATTAGCACTATTATGGTGGCCTGGTTGTAATCCTTTTAAAAACAGTTTCAAGTGAAGCAAAAACTCATCAATCACTTATTTATTTCCGCAACACAAGGGGAAACGAAATCCTTCATATAGAAAGAAGGATAAAGAAGGAAGAGGCCTACAGCCCAAAGAACACATCCCCACAGTGAATCATGCTGTTGGAGTATTATGCTGTGGGGAAGTTTCATTATGTCTGAAATTGGGCATCTCATCAAGGAACTGAAAAAAAGAAGGATATTTGAAAATTTTGAAAGAAAACAGAGTCGTCACTTTGCCTTCCAGCATGGCATGTCTGTCCTGGTGAAGAACTACCTCTAGAAGCCTAAAGTGAATGATATTGAGTAGCCTGCACAATCTCACTGAAATCTAAAGACCAAGGTCCATGCCAGAAGACCATCACATCTGGAGGAGTTTGAAGGATTTGCCAAAAAAATAATGGTACAGAATTGCTCAGAAGACCTGTGAGATGTCTGAACCTACAACAAATGACTGCAGGCTATTGTCCAGCAAAAAAGCATACACAATTGAATATTAGCATTAATGTGCTAATAATCTTTTTCCCTGTTAGGAATAATTTTGTTTCTGTGTGGAAAGTAAATTGATGTAAGCATCCAAAACAAAACTAAAATGTTGTTTGAAAATGCCTTGCTCTGTTGAACAACATTTGGGTAAATGCTATAAAAACATACATTTTCATAGGAGGACTAATAATTCTGTCCTCACCCATGTTACAACTAGCGATGCCCAGAAGGCAATTTACGTTGAAAATTGATCAGATTCTTAGCCAAGTACCAATCTACTCTCATTAGCTATGTTAACAGGACTGAAAAGGCAACAAAAGCATGTCTCCATAACAGAGCCATACTCTCGAATGGCTTAACAAAGCGTTGTTAAAATAAGAGGCAATGCAACAGAGTGCTAATACTGGCATTTTGTTTTTTACATTTGGAACATGTTGCTAGTATCAAATTATAATGAGTATAAACACAAAACTGAAATCATTTAAAAAAAAAAAGAAAAAGATGCACAGGATTAAGTCAACCCTGTGTCCTATTCTAGGGGTTAATTTATCAGAATCAGAATACTTTAATAATCCTTAAAGAAATTTTATTACACATCCTATCCCACTTTCTAGTCTCTGAGATTTAGCATATAGGTAAAATGTAACCTAACCACAAACCTAAGTTCACTGCTGATATCTTGGTGGATAGTTTAAAGTAGAATGCCACTTTATATTGTTATTATCATTCTGATTATATTTCTGACTTAAAATCAACATTTCACTATTGCTGAACCATTTAAGTATTTTCTATTTAAAATTATTTCAGTATTAACAAGAGAAATTGGTGTAATTTTGGTACTGTGGACACTTTAAATATGTTTATTTACTTATTGGGGAAGGGGTGTATTTATTTAAGCACTCACAAAAAGAGACACCCAAAAGTATTTCTTCCTCGACTGAAGCTGAAAAGTTGAAAAGCCCAAAGCCTGTATACATGGCTCATTTTTTTCCAATAAGTCATCTCAGATTCAATCAGAGGGGAGCCAATTACACCATACAGAGGGAGGCCCTTATCGAAGTACAGATTGCTTCATTTAGGGGTGAAGGCACAGTGGAGATTACAGTGAGAGCCAAAGGAGGAAAGGAAAGGGTAAAAAGACAAAAATGGCTTCATTGGGGCCTCACACTATTAAGTTACATCAGTATGACTGTCTAGCTCTGGAAATAAGTCATCTGGATTTTCTCTTTTTTTTCTTAAATGAGTGATGATTTTAAACAGTGTGGGTATGGAAATAAACACATCTGAATCCAGAGTCTGTCTGCATCCTTCACCAAAAAAACACCTGCTGTCTACACCATGTCTTTACAGAAGGTGAGACCCTTGATTCATATGTCACAGGGAAATCCTGATGTCATTTGATTATCCCTGAACGTGCGTGTAATTGCGTGCTCCTGTATGAGCCTATTTTTTATGATGATGGTATGGCATTTAAACTATGTCCTCTATCACATCAAACTCACGTTGCATGTCTGAACAGGAGATGACTACATAACACCCGAGGGAACTGTGTTCTATAATGGCATCGATTAATGTCCTTGTGTGTGTGTGTGTGTGTGTGTGTGTGTGTGTGTGTGTGTGTGTGCGTGTGCACATCCACACAAATATGCACTCGCTGTGACTCAATCCATCAGTCTAATTACACATCAATCCTGTTAATTCTTCATTATCATTAACCTTGGCAATCTCTCCCTTAGAACAGAGCCATCTGGTAATTCTTTCAAAACTTGCTAGTTGAGATTACTCCATCCACATGTATGCAAACACACATTGGTGAGTGCATACAGAAATACACACATTCTCTGCTGGCATTCCTGCAGTACCACAGAGGACTAATGTGTCTCTCTGAAAAGACTCGAGCAGAGAGATAAAAGTTGAGGCTGCACACGTCTACCTCAGTTAATGAACCCCCTGCTGCTGAATCCTTGTTAATGGATTAGTCCATTATGATTAGTCTATGATAGCCGCAGTGCCCCTCCTGAGCCCAACATTTGTCATTTTACATGCTGCAGCAAGCTTTCCTCATTAATTCACATTAATCAGTCGATCAAGAAGTGCTGTTTAATTGAAGAGTGATTGATTGATGAAAGAAAAACATTTCTCATCGCTTTTTTCATAGTTTTGTGGCCATTTGTGGCCATTGTGCTCAGCCGTTAGATGATCAACAGGTAGGCAGAGCTGCAAACATCCATCCATCCGTTCGCATCCTCTTATACACATCACGTTCAGGAGGCGTGGAGACAATAGGTCCCAGGTGCAATAGGGTGAGAGGTACAGACACAGAGAGGCAGACAGCCATTATCACCCATTAACCTAACCACACTAACTGCATGTCTTTGGACGGTGGGGGGAAACCAGAGCACCAGCAGAGAACCCTGTTGTCTTGGTCTTTGGTGGATTCCAACCAAGCACCAAGGCAGCAGTGCTAACCACCACATCACTGTGCTGCCTGAGCTGCAAACTTAATATTTATTATAATGGATGCCATGACAGATCAGACAGCAAGGACCATTTACTTATTTGATTTATCAAATGTCAAACCACTGACATTATAGGTACCAATTACACCAAATAAAAGAAGGACAAAGCCACCTTAACCCACTAACTTTGAATGACAGAGCTTGAAGACTCATTGATAGCATGTTGGCTGTTGGCTGTTGCAATAACTGTAATAAATGCTAAGGAAAAGACTAATAAAATACTAGAATTACACTAATTAAACCTACAACACAAATATCTTGCATGTACTAGACAGCAGGGCATAATATTTATCATACTATGAAATGTCCTGTCATTTTCATAGACTCTATAAACATCTGATACTGTCTATGGTCATCATTTATTCAATTTGAGTTTTCATTAGATGAAGTTGGATTTCCTAATTTTATGTTTGATTTTTAAATACAATTATTCAAGTGTACCCTAACAGGACAAAAAGTGAAGATAGAAATAGATGTCCCCAAATAGATCAAGTCAGGTTTTAATATTTAACAAGAATCTGTTTATGCAACAGCTTATGACCATTTTATCTGGACAATAATTGTTCAGTAAACATTTAATGTACTGATGGGCTATATCAACTTCATTTGTTTTAGAGGATTGTATAGATGATTGTAAATGCAGACTGTCTGCACCCTGCTTTAAAAAGTCATTTAAAACACATTTAGTTTTATTTTAGAATCATTTCAGCCTCATCTTTACTCAAATATTCATCTCATCTCCAAGATCCCAACTGTGAGAAACGTCTTTCCATCCATGTGACTGATCACAACACAACCTATGGTTGATCACTGATCAATGTGTTATGTGTCTAAAGTTTTATAAAGATAAGTTGCATGTAAATGTGATTGCTACAGTAAAGTAAAGAACATATTTCTAGCAGAAGAGACTGGTGAACAGCCTGACAGAAAATCTATGTCTTTCTAAAGAGAGCAAAGATACAGATTTTGATTGTAAATGCACTTATTTTTTATGCATCTTATTTTTGGTGCCATACACCTACTATAATGAAACAAAGTCACCAAATATGATAAAACTAAGTCTAAATAAGACACAAATCCCCAGTCTTCTAAAAGTTTTCTGTCTTTGAAGAGAAACATAGATCATTAGAAAAGAATGGGTCAAAAAGATCATAATGTGGATGTCACGGGCCTGGGGCTGTGACCCAGTGTTTTGTGTTTTTGGTTTAAGCTTTATTTTGTGTTTGTGTTATATTTATAGTTTCTGGTTTTTAGGTTTCTGTGTCTCCTCTGTGTTCTTGGTCAAAGTCTACTCTGTTCTCTGTGTGTTGTATGTTTAGACTTAGTTTTCTGTCTCAGTGTCAAGTCTGCGTTTCTGTGTTATGCTTCCTGTTTTACTCTGACAGCCCATGTCGGTGTGTTCTGCTTTGCTTCCTTGGTCTTGGTCTTTTAACCTCAACCAGGGTTGAGGGTTGAGGTTAAAAGAAACAATTGTTGAGTGTAAATCACAAGATTCATTCTTAAGAAAACAATATGTGTTGACTCTTATCATACTCAACTTTTGCCCTCATTCGGCCAGGGACCGTCTTAGCATGTTTTCCCCGGGTGAAAAGGACATCTGGACTACTCTGCTTATCCAGCTCATACCACAACTGAACTATTGATGGATGAAAGGACTACTGACTACTAACACAACAACAATGTAGCCTGAAGAGTTACTTCAATTTTCAGCACTTTAACTTGCAATTCAAATGGATTATTATTGGACAGGGCATGTTCTGAGTTTCACCATAGTCCTCACATGTTATCTGTTGCAGTCCAGTAAAATAATGCAGGGGGGTATGACTTCTCTTTCCATGGACTAACTTTTATAAAGGCCAGAGTTGACCAATGAGCAACATTAAATTAAAGGTGAAGGAGTTATGCAAATATTTGGGCCACTGCCCAAGAACATGGGGGTGTCCATAGCAACAGTAAATGAGGACTGTCCCAACAAAAATATTATTTAAGTTTTTAAATGATGTGAACACAGTGTAATTACTGACATGTCACTGCACCATATGTAGCATCAGATTCTTCAATAAATCTGTAACACACTCAGAAGCTATTATGCTTCCCATGCATCACCAGCAGTTTGAAGCAGCAGGATCTAATAGATATCTCTGGATTAGATGAAGTTGTCCACATGCTTTGTGTCAAAAAGTGACGAAAAGCCATGTTGCAGCCCTTTACTCACTAACCTCATTAAGAATCTGACAGCTAGCCTTTACTCATATTTATGCAAATTTTGTCTTCAGCTTTTTGTTTTTCCAAACCGGCAGACTCCTGGCCATCTGGTAGCAGGAGGAAAATCCCCTGTGTGGACGGGTTAGACTTCTGTGATCTAATAAATTAAAAACAGATATTACAAGAATAATCCACGTTTGCTTTAATTTTTGAGCTTTTATAACTGGTTGCAGCAGATTAGAAAATATGCAGCATCATTGTGGTGAAATTGACCCAAAATAGGATCAACAGGCCATGAAATTGCCACTGAAATGATGGGAGTGAGACCATTTTACAGACTTTGAGAGTCCTCAGATGAGCTACAAAATGTAGCTCCTTTGTCTTCAGGAGCAGGAGCGACTAAAAAAGAATGAGGTGAAATATTCATGACCTTTTGCACCAGGCTGCAGTATTGGAGACTTAAAAACTGTGATCACACTATATAATTCAACACAGAGCTGTTCCATATAGCAGTCATAAGAGATATGTGCCTTGTTACATTTGCATCATTATAGTCCATTTCCTGGCATGATATACGTTTGACTCACAGTGACAATATTATCTCAGTAATGTCGTGCATACCCACACAAAGTGAAGAAAGAATGAGTTCATGCGATTATCTGTACTCTGTCAGCATGGGATGCTGTCTGAACACCCGAGTTCATGCATAATTGATTGACATGATATGCATGTGAATTATCTGCTATGTTGTTTTCATCTTCAAGGTAAAAGAGCCATCCAGCTCTGTTGCCATGGACACCCCCACGTTCTTGAGGCTGCTAAAGCACTTACTTTCCATAGAAGTGGGAGTGGGTGTCACAAGCACTGACAGGTCTCCATCCATCTGAGAACTCATTATCACTGATGACTGCGCTGATATTCATCACAGAGAGCACTCCTGGCATGTTAATAAGTTGTAAATGCTCACATAAATGCATTCACATGACAGTGCTCTGTTCATTGACATATGTTAAGATGCATGTTTTGCATTTGAATGTTCAATGAAAGCTTACGGTCCAATTGTCTTAATTCATGCTTAATCATCCAGGTAAGGAAATCCCAAATGGTTGATTCTGTTCATCTGGATGTAGCGTTTTCAGTGGGAGAAACGTTTCGTCACTCATCCAAGTGACTTCTTCAGTCTCAGCTGACTGCAGGTTTCCCCAACCTTATAAACAGTACATTTGCACAATGACTGAAACTAGCACCACTGGCGAACAATGGGCCATGAGGTCAGTTTCTGAATCAATAATATGCAAATTGTCATAACCACTGATCAGTGACAGTTAATCATTGGTCATAAGTACCATTCACAGAGGGTGCAATCACAGCATTGTAAGATGGTGAAAGATGTACGCTTAGACACCCTCCTCGATTCAGAGATGGTCTTTCCCTTTTCACGTAAATGGCCTCCTTGACTCCCCGCTCAAACCAGGATGTGTACATCTTCATCACTGAAAGAGTGGCCACTGGCCTGTAGGTGTGAGTAGACTGTGGAGTAAAAATGCTACATCTAGATGAACAATGACAGAATACTTTATTGATCCCTATGGGACATTATTTTGGTTACTGTGCTCCAGTAAAAACAGTAACAAAGACAGACAATACAAGAAGTATGAAATAGCACAATATATACAATATATATATATATATATATATATATATATATATATATTAGGTATATATATATATATATTAGGGGTGCAACGATACACAAAATTCACGGTTCGGTTCGGTTCGATACTTTGGTGTCACGGTTCGATATTTTTTCGATACAAAAGAATATTCATGCTTTTTTAATTTGTCATTTATTAAAATTATAAATATATATTTTAACTCAAAAGTACAGTTTTTAAATTTAATGTTGCTGAAACGACAAAGTAATAAAAAAATAAATATCTCATGGAAAAATCCCTCATCTTTGGAAAAGAGAGTTTATTACAGAGAAATGGCTCTTTCCAAAATAAAAGCTATACTATACCCTTCTTCTGGGGTATACTCTAAGCAGCATATTAAACATATCAGGTCCCCATAAGGAGAATCATGTGCTAACGGCTGTCTAAATGACACGGGTAAAGTTTGTAGCATGCGTGCTTGTTGTTTTTGTCTGCTTCCACTTGTCTTTGCACTAGGATGATGTCGGAGTAAATGTGCAGTCATATTCATTGTGTTCCCACTGGTGCTGTCAGCGTTAATCTGAAATGACATTAACGCCACAACAAGGCAAATCTCCGTTAACGAGCTACCGCAGATCGCCCCGTGCGTGGGGCTGGACGGCGTCAACACGTTAACGAGCAAACTGCGCTAACGCACTAGTTCCCACCCATGTAATTGAGCATTGCGTGGCACATCCGACATGCTGTTTTACTTTTGTCCATGATGCGCTTACCTTCAGGGTCATACTTCACATGAAGACCAAAATAGTTCCAAAGGCCAGGTCTGAATGAGGGTGGGGGAGGTTCAATTTGCCATGCTGCAATGAGCTAAGCTTCTGTCTTGCTAGCTTGCGCTGCGCTCAGTGGATCTGCGCTCGACAGTGCAGCCTAGGCGGAGTAGTCGAACGCAGATCCACAGCATCGTCAGAAGAAAAGTTGATAAAATAAATTAAAAATTTTGTATTGTTCGATACACATGCGTACCGAACCGAAAGCACTGTATCGAACGGTTCAATATCGATACGAGTATCGTTGCACCCCTAATATATATATATATATATATATATATACATATACATAAGTCACTTACTGATAAATATCTGAATAAGACAGAAGAGCGTGTGCAAAAAGGGTGTAGCTATTGCAGTATACAGTGTGTTAAGTGGATGAGTTGTACAGGGAGATGGCCACAGGCAGGAATGATTTCCTGTGTTGTTCAGTGGTGCTTTTTGGTACTCTCAGTCTCTCACTGAACATGCTCCTGTGACTGACCAGCATGTCATGGAGTGGGTGGGAGGAATTATCCAACACTGTCTTTGTCTTGGACAACATTCGCCTCTCCGACACCACCTTAAGAGAGTCCAGCTCCATCCCCACAACATTACTGGCCTTGCGGATCAGTTTATTGAGTCTTTTAACATCAGCAAACCTCAATCTACTCCCCCAGCATGCAACAGCATAGAGCAGGGGTCGGCAGCCCTAGGCACACATGCCAGCTGTGGCACGCGAAGGGTTAACTGATGGCACGACCATAGCTGGACTGGCCATCGGGCATACCGGGCATTTGCTCAGTGGGCCGATGGTGATTTTCCGTTTTTATGGGCCGATGATTTTTTTTTTTTTTTGTAACGGTATAAATAATGAAAGGTGGTGGATTGGCCAGATGCTGGCCGGTGTGTAAAAATAACTCAGTTGTTTGGTGGTGGCTATCGCGGAGCTTCCACAGATTCAGTAACATTAGCAAGTGGTGGAGGCCAGCAGGTGGATGAGGGAAAGGGGAGGCAAGAGGAGAGACCCGAGGCGGGGCCGGTCCGAGTGTCAGGTGAACTGAACTTCAGGTAAGAAGTTATGACCTGCAGTCTATCTGGGTCAGATATAAATCAAGTTTAGGTGGAGTTTATTTTCGATGTGCTGACTTTTTAGAGTCAGTTACAATAACTCGTACTGCGTACTAGCTAGCATGACGGAGTTTCTATACAGCTGGGTGGGTGCTATGATGTTACTGATAGTGAACTTTATTTTATTCATAAGGTTAATTATTAGAGTTGCCAACCGTCCCGTAAAAAAATGGAATGGTCCCATATTCAGAGAAAATATTACGCGTTTCGTATTGAGATGAAAAGGAACACAGTTTGTCCCGGACTTCAGCTACAATGAAAAAAGACACAAAGCTGGAGTTATTCTGTGTCTTTACGCTGCACAGCTGCCTCTTCTTCTCTCATTCTCTCCCCTTCCTCTCCTGTTGCTACTTCAATCATGAAACTGATCAATGATCAGCTGATCGGCTTTTCTCTCTTGTTTGTTTGTCGCCCACTTTGCGCCAGAAAGAGGAAACCAGCGGATGTCGCGCTAAACAACAGCAGCACGTTTAAGCTTGATCAGCTGTTGTTAGAATTTATTTAATATTAATTGCTAGTATCAGCTGATGTTTGCTGAAGCCACAGCTGTAAAAGCTGCTGGTCATGATATCGGTTTGGTTATGTGGTGAGAGGGAAACATGAAGATGAAACCAGGAGATGTCCTTACTGAATCATCAGAGCTGAACAGGTGATGGAGAAACAGGTTTACCTTTTAGTTGACATGAATGCTTTGAAGGGAAGTTATGAACTGTTTCTGAGAGACAAATGACACCAGGATCCTTTTCTACGTAGCTGACAGCTGGTAACTGTGCAGGGGCGGGTCTAGGAAAGTTTTGCCAGGGGGGCCAGGTAGGGCATTAACAGGGAAAGGGGGGGCATAAAGAAATACTTTCTTACTCTCATTTAAAATGTCTAGCTTTTATTAAATAATTATCTGAATCTTACAACCAAAGTTTTTATCTGACGTAAAATATATAGAAATCATACATATACCAACAAGACAGTGTACATCACTGTCACAGCAGCGTTTGTTTTCATTCGAAGGCTTTATGGCTTTTCCTACAATACCTGGTGGGCCGGTCGCTAGTCAAAATGCCCGGGCTGATTTTTTGTCCCAGTCCAGCCCTGGGCACGACTCGCAGTGAATTAATCTGAGAAGGTGCATTAAAAAATAAAAGGCCGGGCCAGCGGTGCACATCACAAATTAGCTCACATAGACACATTAGTTGTGCCTCTTCTTAATGACGGTATCTTAGCTAACAACCCCAACTATCAGATTCAACTTGTAATTGGCTAAAAATAACTTAGCCTACTGGTGAGAGGGACGTTGTTAGCTCTCCACATTCCGACACTTCAAAAGCTTTATGAGCTTTCCGCTCAGCACAGCATCAGCACCACGGAAATACATGGATACATCCGTAGACTCGAGACAGAATTCACAATGCGTTTTCGGGACTTTCAGGTGTATTGACCAAAATTTTCTTTTTTGATGAAACCAGAAAGCTTTAATGAGCAGCTAGATGTGTCTCGCATTAACTGGCTGAGGCAATGCCAGTTAATGCAACATCGAAGCAGCTGGAATCCACAGCTGTGCGTGTTCATGGAGCTGCATTTTCACCTGCTGGACATCACTACCTGACAAGTTTAACTGTCTTCAAAACATTGCAGAGGCCTTATTGACAGTACTTGGTTCTACATATCTGTGTGAGCAGATTTTCTCTCACATTAAGAGTGTCCTCAGGTAGCCGTCTGAATGCTGGACACTCGGAGACCTGTGTCTCTGAGTGGGAGACCAGAGATCACATTAACATGTGTATCTCTGTATTAACAAACATGCCATATTGGCTCAGTTTATTTTTCTTATCATTGTTGTGAGGAGACCATAAATAGCATTAGCATTTTCTGTTGTACAGTTCATTTGCTGTTATGGATAAAAAGTGTTTGTTTTTGTTTCAAAATAGCTGATAACTATTCGCTGATAGCTGCCAACATCTGCGAACAAATATAATTCTATAAAGTTGTTCTATATAGTGTGTAACTGTTAATATAGAGCGTTATTAAATTTATTGCTAATGCAATCATATGGCACACTGACTTCTGAGGAAATTTTAGATGGCACTCGTCATCAGAAAGGTTGCCTACCCCTGGCATAGAGGATTGCACTGGCCACAACAGATTCGTAAAAAATCCTGAGCATTGTGCGGCAGATTTTAAAGGACCTCAGTCGCCTCAAAAAATAGAGGCGACTCTGGCCCTTCCTGTAAAGTGCTGTGGTGTTTGAAGCTTAGTCCAGTTTATTGTCAATGTATACTCTGAGGTATTTATAGTCATCCACAATGTCAACATTGACCCCCTGGATTGAATCAGGGGTCAAGTGTTTCCTGGTCTTCCTTAAGTCCACGATCAGTTCCTTGGTCTTTGCCACGTTGAGCTGCAGATGATTCTGCTCACACCACGTGACAAAGGAGTCGACCACAGCCCGGTACTCTGTCTCATCATCTCTGCTGATACATCAAACCACTGCTGAGTCATCAGAAAACTTCTGAAGATGGCAGGTCTCTGTGCAGTGGCTGCTGAAGTCTGTGCTATAGAGGGTGAAGAGGAAGGGGGAGAGGACAGTCCCTTGTGGTGCCCCTGTGTTGCTGATTACCTTGTCAGACACATACTGTGGAAGACGCACATATTGTCCTCTTCCTGTCAGGTAATCAACAATCCAGGACACCAGAGAAGCATCCACCTGCATTGCTGTTAATTTATCTCCCAGGAGGGTCGGCCTGATGGTGTTGAAAGCACTGGAAAAGTCAAAAAACATGATCCTCACAATGCTCGTCGGCTGGTCCAGATGGGTGTAGACACGATTGAGCAGGTAGATGATGGCGTCCTCAGTTCAGAGACGGGGCTGTTAAGCAAATTGAAGGGGATCCAGATGTGGTCTGACTATGGGTCGGAGCTGGTCCAGGATGAGCCTTTCCAGGGTCTTCATGATGTGGGAGGTCAGGCCTGTAGTCCTGGGGGCCACTGGGGTGTGGCGTCTTTGGTACAGGGACGAGGCATGATGTCTTCCACAGCACTGAGACCCTCTGCAGACTAAGACTCAGCATGAACAGTTTATGGAAGACTCCACAAAGCTGGGGGGCACAGGCCTTGAGGATGCTGGGACTCACTCTGTCTGGTCCAGCAGACTTGCCTGAGTGGAGTCTCCTCGTTTGCATCTGAACCTGGTCTTAAGTGAAAGTGATGGGTGGGGGAGGGGTGTCAGGATTCTCACCGGAGGCAACAGTGCTATGTGGAGAGAGAGGCAGGCACAATGGTCTGGCTCTGGATTCCAGTCTGACTACAGGTGAGGTTGTGGGGGTGTGAGCAGTCACTGCAGTGTTGAATCTGTTGAAAAACAAATTCAACTCATCAGCTCTATCCTCACCTCCCTTAGCTCCCCTGCTGTTGGTTAGCCTAAATCCAGCGATGTTCTTCATGCCACTCCACACCTCTCTCATGCTGTTCTGCTGTTGTTTCCACTCCAGCTTCCTCCTGTAATTGTCCTTAGCCTCTCTGATCTTGTCCATAGGTACCACCTGGACCCTTCTCACCTCCTCTTTATGGCCCCCTCTGAAAGCCCTCTTCTTGTCGTTGAGGAGGGCTTGATGTCCTTAGTCACCCACGGCTTGTTATTTGGGAAACAATGAACAGGACAAAGGACAAAGGTCACTCCTTCGAGGACACCAATGTTCACATTTTGGACAGAGAAGACAGAAGGTCTGAAAGAGCAGTGAAAGAAGCCATCTATGTCCACTCTGAATGCCCATCTTTGAACAGAGGCGGTGACTCACAAGACCAACTGTCTGCCATCTATAATCCAGTTTTGAGATTCTTCCCAGACGCCTTAACGCCCACTCCCATCTGACCTCAGGAAATCACATGATAGGGTGGGGCTAGGTTTCACAGCGGGTTCACCCGAAACCTTGGCTGATTGTGACCTACACCCGTTTTCACATCTTGCCTCGTGGGATTAGGTTGAGGATCATTAGAGGGTCCATTGTCCCTCTCGGGGGGACACTCCCACAGGGCTTAAATCTGGGACTCTCCACCATTTGACCCTAGAACTGAAGAAGCTTCTTGGATGAGAGGTGAAACGTCTTCAAGCAACTTAAAGAAGTCCAGGTGTTTTTTTCTTTCCAAGCTCCTTAGACTAACAGGCTGATGGTGCTTTATTCAAACTAATGACCGATATGTATTTTAAAGTTGCAAATAATGAAGGATAAATCCCTGTTATTGTGTTTCTTTTGTGATTCCAGATTTTTTTGTGTGATACACATGACTAATGAAAGAAAATGAAGAGGGACCATTTTGGATCTGCACAAAAACTCCCTGCTTTTTTACAACTAGATAAAGTGCTTTCATTGCTCCCAGTCTCCCATTATTACTAACTGGAAGTGTAAACTTAACTTCATCTACCTCATTTAGCCCATTAGATGCAAAATGTCTGTGAAGGTTCTCAGTCAACCAGGTCATCTCAGTATAAGAAGCTTGGAAAGAAAAGCATCGAGACTTGGGTGGCTGTAGCTCAGGAGGCAGAGCAGGTCATTTACTGATCGGAAGGTTGGTGGTTCGATCCCTGGCTCCTTCAGTCTGCATGCCAAGTATCCTTGGGCAAGATACTAACCCCAAGTTGCTCTCCGATGCATCCATCAGAGTGTGAATGTCGTTAGAAAAGCACTCGGTTTAGAGTCAGTGATTGGGTGAATGTGGCATGTTGTCCATTTACCATTTCAGTTGTTAAAGAAGGGCTTAAATCTGGGACTCTCCACCATTTGACCTTAGAACCGAAGAAGCTTCTCGGATGAAACGTCTTCAAGAATCTAGATTTACTCATTGTGGATGAGATATATAGGTAACTTTTACTTATAGTTGATTCTTTGTGGCTATTTCTGTTTTTAACATGAACATTTCAAAGTTTTCCAGGTGCCTGTAGATTTTTCCTGGAAATGTAGCCCAGTAACAGATAAGAAACGCACCAAGAATTATGACTGATTTTAATTTTAGTTCAGTGTTGCTGTTTAGTTATTTTGCTTTTCAGCCACATTAGTAGTAGTGATAAGTCAAACCACTATGTTTCTTTTTGTTCCTTTTTCTTTCCAGCTTTCTTACTTTTCTGCATATTAGTCACACTTACATGTTTCAAACAAATTTTAATGTTAGACAAAAATAACTCCAGTAAATTCAAAATGCAAATATTAAATGATGAATTTATTTATCAAGGGAAAAAGTCTAAATCTACTTGGACCCTCTGTGTTACTCTTGGCAGTAAGAGCTGCAAGGAGGAATTTTAGCCCACTGTAGAACTTTTTTTTTAAATTCAGCCACACTGAAGGTTTGTCGAGCATGAACAGCCTGTTTAAGATCATGCTAAATCATGTCAATTGAATTTAAGTCCAGACTACACCACTCACAAACCTTCATTTTTGTTTTTTGTGAGCCATTTATCCTGGTAAGTTTATGATTATGGTCATGTTGGAAAACCAAAGTGTGCTTGAGCTTAAGCCATTACGCTCAAGCAGCTAGGATAAGCTGTTGCACATCAACCCCCAAAACATTCCAGCTGTGGTTTTGTAGCCCACTGATGGCTGATACACTGATAGCTGTTAAAGTTACCTTTAACCCAGCTTTGCAATGACATACCTAAACAGGTGTTTTAACATACTTTGGTTCAGTAGACTTCACATGTATAAAACCCGAGGGTATCAGTTCCTACCTATTCCATAAATATGATACATTTGCTCAGGTTACAACACTGCAATTCAAACATAGGGATGTCTGACAGTGCAGTCCTTTTCACTGTGCATCATGGTATTAATGGCACTAAATATCTCACAGAATGACACTGTGTTCTGTGATTTGATTCACAATCACAGAATGAAATTTATGAAAACAGGAAAGCAGATGTGCTATCTAACAGTGGGCAGTTTTTCATGCTTGGAAAGAATTGCATTGCAGCCCACAGAGTGCACTGTCAAACCATTTTCCCAGGTGGTGTAAAAGACACGTTTTGTTTGTTGTGTTGACCTGTTTTGCTTTGTTTTACTTTTTTTTTTATGTGGAGCTAAATGTGAACAGGCAACTTCCTTATCACTCATCAGAAATTAGAGGGAGTTTCAGTTTTTCTCATATGTTGTCAATTTGGTATAGTAAGACAAACACATGCACTTACTGTTTTTACTTTAGTGCTTTTCCCGCTCAGGTGGGGGTACAACAAAGTATTGGATGTATAGATCTTATGTACTTTAAAGTGAACTAGTATAGGCACTGAAGAGGAAGTCAGTGAGTAAACAATGCAGGAAGCTTTGGGACTTTTCTCTGTTGGTGCCAAAATTCAAGAAACACTCTAGGTTCCAAACTTTCAGCAGCTCTTTGAAGAGCTGAAGTTCAGCAACTCCGATTTCACCGGGATTTCAATCAAATGGATATTGTTTTTTTTTTAATTTGTAATTCTCTGTCATCTGAAATTATTAGATTAATTATATGAAAAACAGGATTGTCCACATACAATCAATATTACACATTTTAACATGAAATATTAACTAGGTTCTTTAGAGAACCTGAGATCCATTTTAGATATATTTTAGATACATATTGATATATCAAAATATGCTTCCTTATTTTTCTTTAACATATATGCCTAAATCTATTTATGCAGTTTTTTTAATAGTTTTTGACCATAATTACATATTAACAGTGTGTGTGGTGTTATGTTACTTCAAACTTATCATCCAACACAATATGGTAAACAGACTGATTCTTACACAGTGTTTTTTTTACTCTCCCAAGAGCACTCAAAGGACTTTACACAACATGCCTCATTCACCCATTCATGCAAGCACTTTTTTCTATGCTTAAGTGATTTCTAGCTAACATTCACATACATTCATCCTGATACTCTGTTGGATGCATCAGAGAACAAATTGGGGTTAATATCCTGCCCAAGGATATTTGGCATGCAGACTGTAATCGAACCACCAACCTTCAGATCAGTAGATGACCTGCTCAATAGCATAACAAGCTGTTTGGCATTGACGGAGAAGATTTGGCAAGTTTTTCACAAGTGCAATCCACTTATACTCATGAAAGGACACATGAAAATCTAATTGCTGAAAAAAGTGACAGGAGTGTTGTTTACAAAGATACACAATGCTTTTGTAAGCATGGCCCCAAACAATATAGCAGAAAACTATAGATCAACAGATCCAAGATGGCGCCAGTGTGCACGGCGAGCCGTCTCTTTGGGTTGTGTCTGCTGGCTGTTACCTTTCTTTTTCTATGTTGCCCTGATGGCTCTGCTTTACTCGTCTATTATCGCCAAACTCTTCTGAACCTTCGGCCATTAAAACCCCGTACGCTTGATTTGGAAAGCAAGCCAGAAAATCTTCCTCCACTTTTGGCGGACATACCTGACTGCCTACATCGCTTACCATTTACCCTTCCTCGCAGGAAGCGCTCTAGAAGACGGGGAAAACGAGGTGGCATCCTGGTATGCTCCAAGGCTTACCTGAAATCACATGGAGTAAAGAAACCTCGTACTTTTACAGATGTGCTACCATCTTTTCGTGCTCTCTGGGACCAGTCCAGTTACAGGTTCAGCTGCCATTGCTGGATTCGACCTGTTGGACCTCCTGCTCCCTCGGACCTGCCGGCGAAGCCTTCACCTGTCTGGTGATGGGTGCCGTCCTACAGAGGTGGCGTGAATCTCAGTAACCTTCGTCCGCTGAGATGTGCTCCTGTTAGCAACACTTTGATCACGCTTCGGATGGGCCTGCTAAACACCAGGTCACTGTCAAACATGACTTTCATCCTAAATGACTTTTTTATCTCGTTGGGGCTGGATTTTATATTCCTGACGGAAATTTGGCTTCGACCCGGTGAGTTTTCTTCTTTCTCGGAACTCCTTCCCCCCGATTGCTCATTTTTTAGCTCTCCCCGGACCAATGGAAGAGGTGGAGGGCCAGCTTCAGTATTTAAAAACGATTTTTGCTGTCGACAACTTCCACCTGTTTCATATGCCAGCTTTGAGGTGCAGCCAACTCACGAAAAATGTCATACACTCGATCTGGTGTTGTCATATGGTCTGGATGTCTGTATTACAGAAATCAAGGACTGTGGGATATCAGATCATTTCCCAGTTATGTTTAATGTCACAGTGTGTAACGTGGAGTTGGACAGCGAGCGACCTGTGCGTCAGATAAATTCAGTGACTGCTGCTCACTTTTCCTTTTACTAACTCGATGCTAACCCCGGTGCGGAACTATCAGTTGATGAGCTAGCTAACCTTTTTAACTCAACATGCTCCAGCATCCTTGACTCTGTTGCTCCACTAACGACTAAACGCACCAAATCTTCACGTCAACCTTGGCTGAATGACACCACCTGCACTCTCAGACGCGAATGTCGATGTGCAGAGAGAAAATGGAAAAAAAGACAAGCTCCAGGTGTCTTTGGGCATCCTGCGTGACTGCTTAACAAAATATCAGAAAACTGTTAAAGCTGCAAAATCTGCTTTCCTATCCGGTGTAATTTCTACCAACTGTCATAAGCCCCAAGTTCTTTTTAATATTTTTAATTCTGTGATTAACCCCTGTGCCACTGTTCCTGTGGAGGCTTCCTTTGCACTTTGTGAAAACTTTTTGAATCACTTCATTAAAAAAATCTCAACCTTACGAACTCTGCATTCACAGGCAGTGTTAGACCTAGAGCCACCTTCTAAATGCTCGGCTGTTTTTCAGCAGTTTGACCTTTTCTGCCTTTAAGGGAGTAATTGATCACTTAAGACCATCTA
Source organism: Pelmatolapia mariae (assembly GCF_036321145.2). Classification (NCBI taxonomy): domain Eukaryota; kingdom Metazoa; phylum Chordata; class Actinopteri; order Cichliformes; family Cichlidae; genus Pelmatolapia; species Pelmatolapia mariae. The sequence goes on from NC_086235.1 coordinate 33,892,805, forward strand.
ATTCCCCACAAGATATTCTTCCTTCTCGCCTCCTTAAGGAACCTCTTCATGTCATTGAGCCTTGTATTTTATTTTTATTAAATACTTCATTGTCATCAGGTTGTGTACCAGCTGTTTTCAAACATGTGGTTGTGCATCCCATTATTAAGAAGAAAAATCTTGATCCAAATGTGCTTTCTAACTTCAGGCCAATTTCTAAGCTGTCTTTTATGTCCACAATTTTGGAAAAAGTTGTTTTCAAGCAACTTCAGACCTTTTTAGACACTCATGGCATTTGTGAAGTGTTCCAGTCTGGTTTTAAATCTCGTCACAGTACTGAGACTGCGCTTTTCTGAGTTTTGAATGATCATCTTTTAACTGTAGACTCAGGTTGCTCTGTTGTTTTAGTCTTTTTAGATTTGACTGCCGCCTTTGACACAGTTGATCACAACATTCTTTTATTGAGACTTGAACACGTTGTTGGTCTAAAAGGCACGGTTTTATCATGGTTTAAATCTTATTTATCAGAGACGTCTTTTTTCTGCTAAAATTGGGCAACACTCCTCTTCCTCCGCCCCGATGTGTTGTGGTGTGCCACAGGGGTCTGTGTTGGGTTCAGCTCTGTTCTCCTTGTACATGCTGCCTTTGGGATCTATTTTTAGGAAATACAACATTCCCTTTCATTGTTATGCTGATGACATCCAAATTTACTTCCCATTGAAACTGGATGTCTCTGTCCCACTGCAGCCTTTGCTTAACTGTTTACATGATGTTAAAGACTGGTTAACACAGAATTTTCTTGCACCAAATGAAAATAAGACTGAAGTTATGGTTTTTGAAACTCATGCCCCTTTGAACAACTTAACTGATACTCTTGGTCCTCGTGCTTCTCATCTTTCTCACGCTGTAAGGAATCTCGGAGTGTTTTTAGATAGCTCCTTTAAATTAAAAAAAGCAAGTGTCCACAGTTGTGAAACCAAGTTTTTATCAGTTACGTGAAATTGCCAAAGCTAAGCCTTATCTTCCTCCAAGAGACATAGAAACACTTATTCATGCCTTCATCACCTCTAGACTGGACTACTGCAATTCTCTCTATTTGGGTCTTCAACACTCATCTCTTCATCGCTTGCAGTTAGTCCAAAATGCTGCTGCACGTCTTTTACCGGGTGTTAGAATGTATCCCTCCAGTTTTAGCAAATTTACAGTGGCTCTCTGTAAAATATCGTATTGATTTTAAGATTCTTTTACTTACTTTTAAATTTTTAAATAATATGACGCCTATTTATTTAAACGAACTCCTCAACATGTATGACCCCAAAAGAGCACTGAGATCATCTAGCCAGATGCTCTTAGCACAACCAAGGTCTTGATTGAAGCACAGAGGAGATCGGGCCTTTGCAGTAGCAGCACCCAGACTCTGGAATAATCTGCCAGAGGGATTCATACTTCAGAGTCTATTCAGTCTTTTAAATCGCATCTTAAAACTCAGTTTTTTACTTTGGCTTTTAATTCGAGTTCAGTATGAGTACCATCAGGCCTGTTTTATGTTTTTATTGTTAATTCACTGTCTTCTTATTTATCTGTATTTATTTCTAATTTATCTATATTTGTTTCTCTATTGTTTTCTCTTGTTTTTAACCGATTGTGAAGCACTTTAGTCAACTTTGTTGTTTTTAAATGTGCTATACAAATAAATTTTGAATTGAATTGAATTGAATTGAAAACTACTACAAAAACCTCTACTGCAGGAAGAGCTAATAGGGAAAGCAAACGCTTATTAAACCAAGTCTCATTCAGATCCGATGATGTAAGTATGGTGGATTTTCACCCATTTTTTTTTTTATTTGTGCATGAACATTTCCTCCTTAATTGTGTTGTATGGATATGGCATTATTATTAGATTTTTTAGGAAACTGCAAGCAGTATTGCACATTATTATTTGTTATTTTTTAACCTCTACATCTACACTGTGTTGCTGGTGACCTGTTTAGGGATAGAGTTTGAGTTAGATTTAAGTTCACATCTACCCCTTTATACGAAATGCTGAAAAAAAGAATATGTTGGCAAATGTCATGTAAGAAAGGTAACATCTCCTATGCTTGTTTAACATCTGACTAAAGTTTAACCTAACCCTATGTACCTGTAAGTGGTTCAATTGCCATCTGCTTTTAAGAAGTTAACGTCTTACCAAGTCACTAGCAACATATTTAGGATCAGGTTGGTCTTTTGCTAAAGAGCCAGATTTTCAGAAACTCAAAGATGTTATATTTTAAGTAAACTCCTAAACTTCCAAGCCTCATGGTTTCTCTTTTAATGGAACACCAGGACTGACATAATGAATTAATTAAATACACCATTAAATAATTAATTAAATGTGGCAATAATTAATAAAAATTGTAATAATAATTGTAATAATAATAATAATAATAATTAATTAAATAAATACTTATGACACATTTAATTAATTATTGATATAATTAATTAATGACACATTTAATTTATTATTTACACATTTAATTAATTATTGACATATTTAATTAATTATTTAATGGTGTATTTATTTAATTCATTTTGCTGCTATTGTCCCCTTCATGTCTCACCTTGAAATCATTTTATCTGTCAGCCTCACCCATCAAACTAAGGGGGCGGGGTTAACACTGCCACTGCATCTTGTCTAATATCTGATTGGTTACTGTGCAAAGTAAGTCAAGACAGGTCGATCCTAGATAATCGATTGCTTGTGTGGACTTGGGGCAGCCAGGTATCCCAGAATGCATTTCAAATCACAGACAGCAATGGTGGTGGTGTAAAGTTTTAAAATACCCCGTTTTGTTGTCACCAACTACACTTTTAATAGTGTTTTAGCCGTGAATGTCGTGGCGTAATCTTCACGTCTGGTCAGGTTGTCAACATAGAACGTGTTTACATATTCCACTCTCCGTGTTCCACATGTTGCATTCGCAGATTCTCGTTTTCACAGAACGATCGTCTCTTTCCGCCTGGTCTTGTGTCTCTGTGCTTCTGTAACATAAAGAACGAGCTGACATTTTTCTCACGACACCAGCGATCAGCTCAGCAGGCCGTTAGTTTACCTGCATGCATCCTCCTCCTCACCTGTCAGCTGTTTAACACCTGCTGCTAATTCAAGAAACACGCCCACGTTACCTGGTGATAGTCACAGTTTAACTGGGCAGTCGGTGCTCGATATAACGCAATGTCGGAGCATTGTTCTGCACAAGATAAGTAAGTATAGTTTTGGAGCTTGTTTCCCTACAGAGCACTTTATAGGCGAACCCACTTTATCAGCGGCTGATGTCCAATCACCGGCACACAGCTTTGAAACCTCACCTGAGTTTTAGCTCTCAGTGGTTAAACACTGGACTTAATTCACTCAGGTTCTGTGTGACGGGTCACGTTTACTTCGCTGTTTTATTTACAACTGAGCAAATCGGTTTGGCTGAGGTTAAAGTTACGTTTCATAACTGCATAGTTTTACTGAAGTTTAATGGTTCACTGGCACATGTGTTAGACTGAAACATTCACTTTTCTTTATCTGGTGTGTTTTGGATTTTTTAACAGTGAATTTTGAGATGAAACTGACTTTTAAAATGTTTTTATACAAAGAGGAGTCTAAGGAGCTTGGAAAGAAAAGCGTCTGGACTTCTTAAAGTTGCTTGAAGACGTTTCACCTCTCATCCGAGAAGCTTCTTCAGTTCTAAGGTCAAATGGCCGAGAGTCCCAGATTTAAACCCAGTGGGAGTATCCCCCCAAAGAGGGACAAAGGACCCCCTGGTGATCCTCTAATCACATGAGCCAAGGTGTGAAAGCGGGTGTGGGACCTAATCAGCCAGGGTTTCGGGTGAGCTCATTGTTAAACCTGGCCCCACCCTATCATGTGAATTCCTGAGGTCAGATGGCCCAGAATGTGAGTGGGCGTTAAGGCGTCTGGGAAGGGATCTCAAAACTGGATTATAGATGGCAGACAATTGGTGTCGTAAACCACCGCCTCTGTTCAAAGATGGTCGCTCACAGTGGACATAGATGGCCTCTTTCACTCCTCTTTCAAACCATCTGTCCTCTCTGTCCAAAATGTGAACATTGGCATCCTTGAAAGAGTGACCTTTATCCTTAAGATGCAGATGGACTGCTGAGTCTTGTCCTGTGGAGGTGGCTCTTCTATGTTGTGCCATGCGCTTGTGAAGTGGCTGTTTGGTCTCTCCAATGTAGAGGTCTGGGCATTCCTCGCTGCACTGTACAGCATACAGTGTTTTCGCTGGAAAAGAAAAAAAAGAAGATCAGACACCAGCGAGGGAGGATAAGACAGACAGACGCAACAACGTTGTCATCCCCTATGTAGCCGGTGTATCAGAGAAACTCAGGAGAGTTTTCTCCAAGCACGACATCCCAGTGTACTTCAGACCCAGCAGCACACTCAGACAGAAACTGGTTCACCCGAAAGACAAAACTCCAAAACACAGACTTAACAACGTGGTGTATGCTGTACAGTGCAGCGAGGAATGCCCAGACCTCTACATTGGAGAGACCAAACAGCCACTTCACAAGCGCATGGCACAACATAGAAGAGCCACCTCCACAGGACAAGACTCAGCAGTCCATCTGCATCTTAAGGATAAAGGTCACTCTTTCAAGGATGCCAATGTTCACATTTTGGACAGAGAGGACAGATGGTTTGAAAGAGGAGTGAAAGAGGCCATCTATGTCCACTGTGAGCGACCATCTTTGAACAGAGGCGGTGGTTTACGACACCAATTGTCTGCCATCTATAATCCAGTTTTGAGATCCCTTCCCAGACGCCTTAACGCCCACTCACATTCTGGGCCATCTGACCTCAGGAATTCACATGATAGGGTGGGGCCAGGTTTAACAATGAGCTCACCCGAAACCCTGGCTGATTAGGTCCCACACCCGCTTTCACACCTTGGCTCATGTGATTAGAGGATCACCAGGGGGTCCTTTGTCCCTCTTTGGGGGGATACTCCCACTGGGTTTAAATCTGGGACTCTCGGCCATTTGACCTTAGAACTGAAGAAGCTTCTCGGATGAGAGGTGAAACGTCTTCAAGCAACTTTAAGAAGTCCAGACGCTTTTCTTTCCAAGCTCCTTAGACTACGATGACCTGGATGACTGAGAACCTTCACAGACATACAAAGAGGAAAGAGAAGGCGCATTTCCACCGAGAGGAGCAGAGTTTGCAACAGCATGTTCATCATGAAGTCTGCAACCTGGACAGAAATATTACATCATTTGTTTTTTAATAGTTATTCAACTGTATTCTAAGCACCAGCTATCTGTTAGAATTTTTAGAGTTTACTTAGCTAAAAATAAATGAGGTTAACACATGATTTGTGTGATTTTCTTTTTTTTTTTTGGTGTTTCGGTCACGTTATGTTTAACTGTCAAAGGCTTGTTAGAAACTATGAAACACATCGTGCGGACTTCTGGATGTTAGAAGAAAACTAATACTAGTAATGTGCGAATCATGAACAAATCGTTCAAAACTCGAGAATGACTTTACTGACTCGTGAATCATGATTCACAAGCCGAACTGACTCTCTGACTCATCCCTGTTGCTGTTAGCAAACTAATTTCATTAGTAGAAATATATCTAGCTTAAAATTAAAATTGTGGGGAAAAAAACAACAGTCAGTTTCTTAACAAAAACATTGCTGCTCTGAACTGGAAGAAAAAACCCTGAGTAGAAGCTCACATCAAGACAATAGCTCCTCGGTTCACAGTAGCATCGCTCTGCTAACATGCTAACAGCACATTTGAGTTACTCACCCCCTCCCTCCTGTGCTGAATCGTAGCGTAAGCGAATCACTCACTCACCCTCTCCCTCCTGGCTCACAGCTTCTTCTTCTTCTTCTTGGTTGGCAACCAATGTTAAGGAGCATTACCGCCCCCTGGCTCACAGCTCAGTGGACATTTAGATGAGAAAATATATATTTGATACATTTGAGGAAAATACTAATAAAATAAAATAAAAATGAATAAAATAAATGTTCCCTTTAGAAATCTTTTTTTTTGCTCTTTTTTGCTCTATAAAAATAGTTGTTTTTCTTTTTCAATCACTTATCTTAGCAGTAGGATTTACATGAAAAGAGAAATTAAGTTTGAGTGAAAACGTAAATTTTTTGCACGCTCTGGTCAACTGACTCAGTGACTCAAATGACTCAAAAAACCAGATTCACTTTGGTGAGTGACTCATCCAAACTCGATTCAGTAAAAAGAATCAAATTTACCATCACTAACTAATACTGCTCATGAATGAGACTGAAGGCAGGAAGGTGTCCTTTAAAACTAAACATGTTAATAGGACCTCCACATTTATATCATAGTTTATGATATAGCACGTGTATTTCAACAATAGCCTACTTATTTCAGTGTAGTGGTGTACAGTCACACAGCTCAGTGGGCTGTGTGAACTATAATTTATCCAAGTTAACTTCAGTTAACCATTCGGACAGTTCTTTTGCAATGAAAATATAAACACTCATGTCGCCGGTAGGTTTCTGCTGTGCCAGCTGTTTAAATTACAGCTGCTTATGCAGTAACCATGGTAACCATGGACTCTGAGAGGCTGGAGTGACGCAGGTCAGACAACAATTTTACATATATGATCTTAAAACAGGACACAGCCACTATACGTGCTGGCCTCATATCAAATGTGTACGTAGACTATGTTTGGCGTTTGTTTTCTATCTAATCTTCGCTCTCAAACATTTAAACAGCAGCGAGTCTGCAGCTGAGGGAATACAAACAAATAGGGCAATCGTGGCTCAAGAGTTGGCAGTTCGTCTTGTAATCAGAAGGTTGCCGGTTCGAGCCCCGGCTTGGACAGTTTCGGTTGTTGTGTCCTTGGGCAAGACACTTCACCTACCACCTACTGGTGGTGGCCAGAGGGGCCGATGGCACGATATGGCAGCCCCAGGGCAGCTGTGGCTACAACTGTAGCTTGCCTCCACCAGTGTGTGAATGTGAGAGTGAATGAATAGTGGAATTGTAAAGCGCTTTGAGTGTCTCGAAATGCGCTATATAAATGCAATCCATTACTATTATTAAACTCAAATTATCAGAACAGGTTTGATCGTTTCTTGCCTTTATTAATTTGGTGATTTATTAAATGTATAAATGTTATTCTAATCTCCTACTGAGTCTCTTACAATGATGAAAATGCAGTTAACACAGATCACAAACACCTGTTCACCCAATCACTTTCATTCCACTTTGATCTGTGACAAACTGACGCGTTCATCTCTGTTACAGTGTTGCGTTAGACTGCTATATTTTTGTGTTCTTTAGTAGATTTTCACGTCTCTGGAATAGTTGGCAGTAATAAGGATGTTTTTCTGTAAAATCATATACATATGACCCGTGAATTATTCGTAGATGACCGTTAGATTAGTTTGATGCTGCCGACACTTTCATGTGACCCAGCTGGGAAACTCTGTGTTAACTCAGAGAGCTGAAGATATCGTGGATATGCTGACCTCGCTCCGTGGTGTACAGGGCCGTTTACCCTCATGATTAATATTCACAATAAAAATATTAGCCGAACATCATGAAGTCTGTATGTGTGTCATAGTGTCGAACAACCTTTGTACAGTTAAACCTAACAGTTACTACATGAGGGAAACACCAGCGTTATCTCTTTTAATAAAGTTTATACACAGGTCACGCTGATTATTGAACAAAAACCCAAAGATCAGTTGTTAATCAGATTTATTTGCTCTCTCTCCTCCTTAAACATGTTTTTAATGTTAGTTATAATTCAGAATTGGCGACTGAAACACGTATGACGCATACGAACATCAGGAAATAAAAACACGATAAATATAACCTCAGTAAACAAAGTCAGTGTACTGCGGGGGTTATGGCAGCTGAGTACCGGGGCCTGCGCTTTGTCGACGGTAATAACAGCTCGACTGCTTGCGAGGCGAGCGGGTCTATCCCACGCTTTGCAATCATCAATGCACTCTTGCAAAGAGTCTCTATCTTGACAAACCAACCTGAAGATTAAACCACTACATTCTCGGCTAAAAATTATTAAAATGGTATTTGGTGACATACAAACAGGGTTTTTCAGAGTACAGTTCCTTTAGTTTCCACACGCCAGTTGTTGGCGTGCAGAAACGCCTTCTAAAAACAATGGCCACCAGGCCAAAGCAATGGTGTTGGGCGTTTATCAATATGCGTACTTGTGCGTACTTGCGTTCTCGTGTACTCCTGATACGTCATCAGTCGGAGACCAAGTACTGTTCCAATTCGAAGTACGCATCAGGCCGAGAACGCGAAAAAGTCCCGGATGTGTTCTCGATCCGCCCATTTTATCGAGCATGCATCGGTGTAGACTTGGGACAGCTATATATCCCAGAATGCATTTCGTCCAAAACTCAACAGCGGACTCCCGGCACATCGTTTTCAACCCCCCCCCCGCTCGCGGTCTTCTCACTACTCAGGTTAAAGAAACTCCAGCAGCTGTCTATAGTATTGAGTGTCCACTAGAATAGAAATAAAAGCGTTCTAACATCTCACCTGCTTGTTTCTATTAATGTATGTACACTTATGTACATGTACACTATTTTTATTATTAGAGGTTTCACTTAGATCACTTCTAAATGTTAATGTTTGGTTTATTTCAGTATTTTATTTGTTCCTGAGTAAACCGGTTTGGCTGTGATTAAAGTTAAGCTTCATAACATGTTGCTCACAGTTACATTAAGAGGGGACGGCAGTAAAAACTCCGGACCTGTGACATCATCACGTACACAGGTGTTCCGACTGTACAAATCACGAGTCCGTGCTCGCGTACTTGAGAATTGAGAAACGGCCCACGAGTCCGTGCTCGCGTTCTTGGCGGGTACGTACTCCCGTGCGTTCTCGGCGAGTACGTACTCACCGAGAACACGAGTACATACTCGCGTACTTGGGCATTGATAAACGGCCGTTGACTCTATCAGTGTTAACCCCGCCCCCTGAGTTTGATGGGTGAGGTTGACAGATGAAATTATTTCATGGTGAGACTTGAAGGAGTCAAGTGTGCCAAAATGAATTAATTAAATACACCATTAAATAATTATTAAAATGTGGCAATAATTAATTAAAATGTGAAATAAATAATTAATTAATTAAATGTGTCAAAAATAGTGATGTGCGAATCATGAACAAATCGTTCAATACTCGAGAATCACTTTACTGACTCGTGAATCATGTTTCACAAGCCCAACTGACTCATTGACTCAGCCCTGTTTCTATTAGCAAACTAATTTCATTAGTAGAAATATATCTAGCTTATAATTAAAACTGTGAGGAAAAAAACAACAGTCAGTTTCTTAACAAAAACATTTCTGCTCTGAACTGGAAGAAAAAACCCTGAGTAGAAGCTCACATCAAGACAATAGCTCCTCAGTTCACAGTAGCATCGCTCTGCTAACATGCTAACAGCACATTTGAGTTACTCACCCCCTCCCTCCTGTGCTGAATCGTAGCGTAAGCGAATCACTCACTCACCCCCTCCCTCCTGGCTCACAGCTTCTTCTTCTTATTGGTTGGCAACCAATGTTAAGGAGCATTACCGCCCCCTGGCTCACAGCTCAGTGGACATTTAGATGAGAAAATATATATTTGATACATTTGAGGAAAATACTAATAAAATAAAATAAAAATGAATAAAATAAATGTTCCCTTTAGAAATCTTTTTTTTTGCTCTTTTTTGCTCTATAAAAATAGTTGTTTTTCTTTTTCAATCGCTCATCTTAGCAGTAGGATTTACATGAAAAGAGAAACAAATTAAGTTTGAGTGAAAATGTAAATTTTTTGCACTCTCTGGTCAACTGACTCAGTGACTCAAATGACTCAAAAAACCAGATTCACTTTGGTGAGTGACTCATCCAAACTCGATTCAGTAAAAAGAATTGAATTTACCATCACTAGTCAAAAATATTTATTTCCCATTTAATTTAATTATTTCCAATTTTAATTAATTATTGCCACATTTAATTAATTATTTAATGGTGTATTTAATTAATTCATTATGTCAGTCCTGGTGTTCCATACTATTCTGGTGGTTCTGGTAAATTATAATATTGGCAGCTTGTCTGTGTGCCTAGAATTTGCAGTGACACACTTTAGGACTACACTGTTTCCCAATTATGCAGTGATTTATTTTCTAAATAAGCCATTTTTTATATCCTGCCTCTATTGCAGACAAAATAGATATTGCCAATTAATGTCTTCTCAGTCACATTATCCTCATCCATAATTCATGAAAATTAAAATAACATAAAAACTAAAAAAAACATACAAAGAAACTTATATACATTGCTTAGATGAGTAATGAGGCCTTAATTGCAAATTTATTTTGAAGGAGGGTAAAAAATCATGACAAGCAGAAAGAAAATTGCCTTCACCCTAGGCGATGCCATACAGAAACAAAGGGAATACCCTGAAAAAGTGAAAGTATTGTAAAAATACAGTATTGGCTTAATTCAGTACCAACATCAATACAGGAGAAAGAGGGGAGCTGGCTCCTCTTCATGAGACATGAGATCCCTGACAATATGATTTATGGTTCCTTCTTTACATTTCTTTGCTTTATTTTCATCATCATGGGTCGTGTAAAATTAGATTGTCATTGATGAAGGTGATTCATTACTAATTTACTTTAGTTAAAATACATCATGCATGTAAGTATTGCCAGTTGACTTGGTTTCTTTCTTGCCCATTTAAAAGAGAAAGTCTCTCTTTATTTTATTTTTCTTCTCTCATTCATGTCAGTGCAATAAAGTGTACTGTCATTTCTCAAATATTCAAAGATGCACAGCAATGGATACTTTCCATCTTTTTTTCTTACTTAATGCATGAAAGCTAAATGAAGTGGTTTATAAAGGTATCTGTCATTTCTGAACACAGTTGTTCACAAACAGAAATTAAAGGAATGAAAATGTATTTATTAGTAATCTGTTTTTTATTCTCGCATCAATAATAAAGAAATATATACCTTTTACAAAGAGGTCTCCTTTCATCCATTTCTTTAATCATCTATTTTCTTTAGCAGTACACTTTTCACTGTGTGTTTTTTACTTTCTTGATTTTCCTTAATAAAATTCTGCATTTAAGTTACGTTTTATGTTGTTAATTATATACATACTGTATTACCAAAAGTATTCCTTCACCTGTCATTGAATTCATGTGTTTCAATAACTTCCATGGCAAAAAGTGTATAAAATCAAGCACTTAGGTAGAAAAATACATCTAAAAACATTTGTGGAAGAAGTTAAGTCTCAGGAGCTCGGTGAATTCCAGCATGGTACCTGTCACCGTCCTGGGTCATTTTGACCCAGCGTTCTCAGTTTTCTTGTGTTTCTGTATCATGTTAAGTTCATTTGTTGTTCTAAGGATTTATTCTATGGTTCCTAGGTTGTTCTGTTTAGTTTAGTTTATTAGATTCCCCCTTGTGTCTTTGCCCTGTCTCCCTCTGTGTGTCTGTTTATTTAACTGTGAGTTCTCATGCCTCGTTTCATCATGTTCCCCAGCCCGTCGTGTCTGCTCTCTCCCTCGTGTTCCCTCGTTCCCTCTCATCTGCCTCTCCACTCCTGTATCATGTTTCCTGTTTTATTGTGAAGGTCCCGTGTTTCCATGTTTGGCCTAGCTTCCCTGTCTCGTTATGGTTATTCGTGTCAGCTGTGTTCCTTGTGTGTCCTCACCTCCCTCTTATCCCTCTGTGTATTTAGGTCAGAGTCTCCTTCAGTTCAGTGTTGCGTCCTCCCTCTTGGCTGTGTTTCCTTGTGTGCCTCCCTGTGTGATTAGTTTGGTAATTTCCCAGTTTACTTTGGTATTGTTTGTATCGCCTTTTCATCTGTTCAGCAAATAAAGCTGCATTTTTGAGTCTAAGTGTCACGGACCCGTTTCCGGGGACTTGGGGTCCCTGATCAGTGTGGACCTTTATTATTATTATTATCATTATTATTATTATTATTATTATTGGATGTATGTTTGCTGCACTGTGCTCTTGTGTTCCATGCTGGTGTGTGTACGTGTGTGTGTGTCTGCGGGTGTGGCTGGAGGATGAAGGACAGCCACCTGCAGGCCTGATGGGTGTGGCCCTGCCGGCTGCTGGTCACGCCTAGGTTCCCACACACCTGCTTCTGATCAGGCTCGTCGGGGGAGCTACTTAACAGAGTGATGGAGCTTCCTCCGGCGCAGAATCGTTGAGTTAGGCTCCATGTCAGTGTCTCAAGTACTGTTTAGTGTATGCCTGCTGGAGTTGGTGCCTTAACGGCTGCGTCTGTTGTTTTTTCCCTCAGGAGGATAGCGGAACATAGGACTGCAGGACGCACGGGGTGTGCGCAGGCACAGGAGCAGAGAGCACGGAATACCAGAGCTTGGGAAGAGGACACGTCACGGGAGTCGAGGGAGCACTCTGGAGATTTATTGTGTGGTGTACATTTACCTCACTGTAAATAAAAGCACTGCTCATTCCACTAAGTCCAGCGTTTGGGTCCTATCTCCAACATCCCCACGGTCTGCCAGCCAGACCGTGACACTAAGTTTCATTTTGGTGAGTTTGTGTTTGCGTCCATTTCCTGCCTGCACACAGCTAGTTCATGACAGGTACCATGACAGGATGCTACCTATGTTGCAACAACCCCAGTCGTGAAAATTCCTAGGTACTAAATATCTCACAGATGGTGATATTGGTATTATACCAAAGTGGAAGTGTTTGGGAATGACAGCTACTTAGCTATAAAGTGGTGGGTCGCGTAAAATTCACCAACTTTGTTCAGAGTCAATCGCTACAGTCCTCCAACTTCACTTGGCCTTCAGCTTAGCTCACATGCAATGCGTAGAGAGCTTCGTGCGATGGGTTTCTATGCCTGAGCAGCTCCATCCAAGCTTTATACAGTATCACAATAGTGTGAACTGCTAGATTGTCTTCTGAACTTCTCTCAGTAAAAAAATGAACACCTTACCTCAGGTAAACTCAACAGCTCATATGATGGCAGGGTGGGACAATGCTTTACTACACCCTAATGATCTATACCTTGTTTTACACTTTGGCTCATGTAGTGACTCACAATCCTCAGAACTAATACCAGTGAGACCACCCCAACTAATGGGGCTACTTTGCTCAACATTCTTGTCCTGGCAAACTGCACTGTATGTTATTGCTGCATGATGCTACCTGCTAGGTTGGACTTGCCTTACATGAGACATGTATTCTTGGAGGGACCGTGAGAAGATCAGAATGTCATCTAAGTAGACGAACACAAAGTGGTTCATGAAATCCCAAACGGCATCACTTACCAGGGCCTGAAAAACAGCACCCAAACCCACCCGGATGGTTTTGAAGGTTGTCTTCCACTCGTCCCACTCTCTAATCCTCACCAAGAGATCCAGTTTGCTGAAAATAGTTATTATTAAATTTAATTTTGAATATCTAAAACATCAGAACATCTGTTTTCTGCAGCAAGAAATGTGCATCAAAGCACAGCCTTGTCATTGAGGCAGTAGCGGTTTTTGATACGGGCGACACGGGCGGTTGCCCGGGGCGGCATCGTGGTGGGGCGGCATCACGGGCATCGCCTAAAAAATAAAAAATTGCTCGTACTCATGCTGCCCCGACATCAGCCAGCGCATATTGGTAGTGGCATAGGCACCGATCGGTTTTCTATCACCCATTTGCTGGGAGTAAGGGCGCCCTCCGTTTGCGAGATGCGCCTGCTGCTTGCGGCACAGGGAGGAGAGGGCGGGGCGGCGGGGGATTCTCTGACTGGCTGGAGCAGCATCTAATAACCAACCCGCAAAATAAAACAAAATAAAAACGAAACAACAAACACGAAAACACCAGACATCATGATACAGACTTATAATTTGCACCGATGGTTTTTTTTCGAAATTCTATACGCGAAAAGTGAGCGCGAGAGCCCTCGGTGCACCTGCTCGCTGCTGAAGTCAAAGTAAACTTTATTGTCATCTCCGCTACATACAGTCCAGTATATAGAGAGACGAGACGACGAGGCTCCAGTTACAGCAGTGCAAGTAAACAATCAATAAACATAAGAAGAGTAAGAAAATAAATATACACTTTAGGACTAGGGGTAAAGGGATCAATAACAATTTAAAATTTATAATTTACAGTTTGATGATTTAAAGTCTCACACACAACCCGTCGAAAGGGGAGGGGGGCCGGCTGCTTCCAAATAGAGCACATTTCATTCATAATGTTGTAAATCCAAGTCCATTATGTATTCATGATTTGAATCCTGGGTTGTGTGAAATCCCAGAAATACACCCTAGACAAAGTGAATCTGTGAACTAAGGTGTAGGTCTATTAGGTTATGTTGTGGCGATCCTCGAGTTGGGGGATGGGTGTTCATACTGGAGTGCAAAATTAAAACCAATGGAAGATGGACAAGAAAAGTTCAAAGCCATCAGGTGCTCAGTTTAGAAAAAACAAAAGAAGAGGAGGAGAAACGAGCAAAGGATACAGGTAAGCAGATGTGTCATTGGATAATGGCAGGTCATCCTGAAACAATCAGAATCAGATTACTTTATTAATCCCTAAGGAAATAATGTGGGTTACAGTTGCTCCAAGAAGAAATGGTAAAAATAGTAACAGTAACAGACTAAACTCCAAACAATACATTATGTTACAGATTTTAATATTAATTAGTCATTGTCAATTGTTGATTTGTCCTGTTCTCATTGTATGATGAATTATGATGGCTGTTTGGTAGCCGTTTGCATACTATGCATACTCTCTCTCTCTTCATATGTGTGTGTGTGTGTGTGTTTCTCTGGCGAAATTCAGTATGGTTCCGACAACAGTTTTATGTTAATGTATAATCCTTAATATGTTTTATGTGTGTGTGTGTGTGTGGGGGGGGGCACAGGGAGTGTTCGCCCGGGGCGCCAAGCAGGCTAGGACCGCCACTGTTCTGAGGTGAAGGTGATATGCTCAGTTTTGTTCATTGCAACCACCAGATACTTCACACACACACACACACACACACACACACACACACATACACACTTCTCACCTCTCATCCAAGAGGCTTCTTCAGTTCTAAAAACAAAAGGTGGTGAGTCCCAAGTATTTCACCTTTGGTTCCCCCCTTTGGAGATGGTTGTTGATCATCAGAACTGGAGGATACTGATCCTTCCAAGCTGTTGTTTCTCTATTTCTACAGAGTTTGGACTCTGTGGAGACCTTCAAAAAGCATCCAAAGACATTTTTATTTCAAAAAGCTTTGAATGAAACCAGGGCTTTTGTGATCCATAAATGATTGTATTGCGTGTTTGTTACCTCTCTTGTGAAGCACTTTGTAACCTGTCTGTGACATGTGCTCTATAAATAAACTTTTACTTACTTTATCATGTCATCATGTAGCCAAGGTAGCCAAGGTGTGAGAAAAGGCATGGGTTACCATCACTGGGGGTAAGGGTCAATCCGTTATGGTAAATGGATTGATTCTTAAAGAGCGCTTTTCTACTCTCCTGCAGTGCTCAAAGCGCTCTATACAACATGCCACATTCACCCAATCACTGTGCAATAAGTTTCTTAGTGCTTCCTAACTACCATACACATACATACTCCAATGGATGCATCGGAGAGCAATTTGGGGTTAGTATCTTGCCCAACGATACTTGGCTGGAGAAGACTGGAGGAGCCAGGGATCGAACCACTAACTATCTGATCTGATCATGGCCAGGGCATAGTTGGCCTCCTTGACTCTTCTCTCAAACCATCTGTCTTCTTGGTCCAAAATGTGAAGATTGGCATGCTTGAAAGAGAAAGTGTTCTGTGTCCTTTAGGTTCAGATGTACAGTGTTCTCCAAAGTTTTTGGAGCAGTGCTTATAAAAACAGTACTTAAATAAAAATACTTGAGTAAATGTAATGAAGCTTATGCATAAGTTCCGTAAGGAAGGTAACCACTCATCTGCCTGCGTTCCTGGGTGTTCGGCTGCTTTTCTGTTTACTTGTCTACCAATTTCCCACGCTGTCAATCTCTATACTGACATCATTACTCTACACCAGCCTCTTCACATGGTTTAAATCTGTGCTCTCTGTCATTCTCCCTTTCAGACTCTCTTTCCTCCAACCCACCTCCTCCCCATCTCCACCTCAGACACATCACCCAGAACCCTATTCTAGACTCCAAGAATCCTGTCCTAAATGCTATCACTACTGGGATTCTGTTCTGCTATCAGAGTCTAACCGCCAAATACATTAATTTCTCTGTCTCAGTAATTTCTCATTGTCAAGTCTTCCAAGTGATCTCTCCTTATTGAACTAAGTTACACCTATCGTATCTTTAATAATTGATACGATACTAATCAATTATTAATGTATAAAGGATAAATCAAGAACTCTGTTATAGTTTTGTTTATGACCCATCAGAACGTTAAAAAAGTGCCCCGCCCTCAAAAACCTTGGTACAGTTATACAGAAAGTTCTTAGCCCTTCAACTATCATTTTTAGAAAAATAGTCATTTGTAATGGTTTTCTACCCTGGCCTAATGACAATACTCTCTTTGTGTACACTTTTTCACTTTATGGCTCGCAGTACATTGGGGATTAACACATCATTGTGGGGAAACACACGGAAAAAAATCTGAACATAGTAGTAATCCCACCATAGTTAAAAGAAAACCAACAACTGCAAGCAGTTGATTATGGAGAAGCCAGTCAGCGGTGATCCTGGGGGATGCAGCACTGAAGTCTGCTGTTCTTTTGATTACCGCCTTTGCTAGAGAGACTGAGAAACAAGAAGAGGTAAAATGATGAGGGAGGAGTTGCACATGACATCCCCAATCAGCAGTCTCAGTTAATGAGGGAGCCAAGTATATCATGAAGGCATTTTACATAAAGAAAAAAAGAGCAAATATAAAGTTGGTCTTTGTTTCTGCTCGTGGTTTAGAAATGGTTGTGAAAAATGATCAACCAAAGAATAAAAAAAATAACCCTTTTCTTCCACCTCTGCTTTACACTTTAACATTTGCTTGTAGCTTTACTGCCCAACTATAGTATTTTTGATGCTGAATAAACTAAGGTTAAAGTGTGAGTATGTTTTTGCCTTGTGTTACATAAAACTGCATTGTGTAAAAGACATTTTTTTAATATGCACATCCAATCTGAAGTGCAGATTTATTTAAAAAAAAAAACTATGGATTTATCTTGACGGTGAAATCAAAGTGTAACTATTCATACATATTGCCCAACAGTCCCTTTGTGGTACCAGTGTGCAACGCATTGTCTTCTTTCTAGTTTCTTTCTTTTGGAAATTACACTGCCAACAACTTGCACACAAATTAGTGTAGCTATAATGCCTAAGAAAATCTAAAATGACAGCAAGTCCACATGCTGTATAAAACCATGGGTGAATATCCCTCAGAGAAACATTTGTGTCTGTCAGTCCTTCCCTCTGGAATAGAAATCTGAATCATAAAAACATTATTAATCCCCGTGGGTAAATTGTGCTGTTGAACCTTAGCAGAAAGAGGAAGAATAAAAGGACAGCATTTCTTGCAGGTTTTACTGGAATTACATTTCAGACAAAAAAGTCCTGTAGATTTACAATATTTAAATTGCAAATCTATCATTTACACAATCTGAATTCTAGAATTGCTCATCCTAAACCAATAGTGCAGATTGTATAAACTCAATGTATGAACTCTAAATTCTAAACAATTACAGTACTGTGCAAAAGCTGTGAGCTACCACTATTTCTTTATGTGTTGTTATCAAGGAGCCAGACTTTATAAAGTGTCCTTGAAAAATAGTTTTTTAGGCTTCTGGGAGTGTTTTTCTCTGGACATTGGCACTTTTTGACAAATTTTCCACCTGTTCATCCTTGCACTTCTCCATTTTCCGATGAATTATGTTTTTTCATTGTTATGCCAATTTTCTTTGACCTATTCAAGCATAAAAAAGGCACCTGACTCAAGGGATGAACCAGTGTTGTCTCCAAAGATAACAGACAACTTATCAAAGAACCAGCTTTGAAGTGCATCTTCGGGCATTGTGTTACTAGCAAACCATTGCATAGACCAAAAAAATCGTCTTTGTTTTGTTAAATCTATAAAAAAATGCAACAACAAGGTAACTCCTACAGAACTATTATTCAAAAACCTGGCATGGTGTGCAGTGCATCCTTAAAAAGTTAGAAGAAACTGGTCAAGTGGGGAAGAAAGGAAGTCTCTACAGCAGTGTCTGAAAGTCAGGTCCTTAAGAAACAGGAAAGAATCCAACAAAAACCTGACAAAGGATTTCACTCTGGTCGTTCAGTTGATTCATCTATTGTTCATTGAAGCCTCATTAGAAATGGTCTCAAAGGGTGGCTGTGACAAAGCCTGCGACAGACTGGCGACCAATCCAGGGTGTATCCTGTCTCTCACCCTATAACAGCTGATAGGCTCCAACCCTCCTATAACCCTGAATTGGTAATAGAAGAGGATGAATGGATGGAGAAATTGCACATAAGTATACTGAATTGGGGTTCGAAGATTTTTCACAATATTGATCATATATAAAAAAAATAAATAAAATAAAATAAAATTCCTCTCTCGCCCCTGCAGGCGGTCAATCCTTGAAGCTCGGGTCCTCTACCAGAGGTCTGGGAGCTTGAGGGTCCTGTGCAGTATCTTTGCTGTTCCTAGGACTGTGCTCTTCTGGACAGAGATCTCTGATGTTGTTCCTGGGATCTGCTGGAGCCACTCAGCTAGCTTGGCAGTCACTGCACCTAGTGCTCCAATTACCATTGGGACTACTGTTCACTTTCCACATCTTCTCGAGCTCTTCTCTGAGCCCTTGGTACTTCTCTAGCTTTTCGTGTTCCTTCTTCCTGATGTTGCTGTCATTAGGTATCGCTATGTCTTTTACTACGGCTGTCTTCCTCTGCTTGTCTACCACTACTTTGCCACCACCATTTTGTCTGTCTGTATCTCGAAATCCCACAGGATCTTAGCTTCATTCGAGCTTCATTCTCGACCACCCTGGGGGGCATCTCCCATTTTGACCTCAGGACTTCCAAGTCATACTCGACACAGATGTTTCTGTATACTATTCCGGCCACTTGGTCATGGCGTTCCATGTATGCCCTGCCTGCTAGCATCTTGCACCCTGCTGTTATGTGCTGGATTGTATCAGGGGCATCTTTACACAGCCTGCACCTGGGGTCTTGCCTGGTGTGATAGACCCCAGCCTCTATGGATCTTGTGCTCAGTGCTTGTTCCTGTGCTGCCATGATTAGTGCGTTTGTGCTGTCTTTCAGTCCAGCTTTGTCCAGCCGCTGGTAGGATTTCTGGATGTCAGCTACTTCCTCTATATGCCAGTGGTACATACGGTGCAGGGGCTTGTCCTTCCATGATGGTTCCTCCTCTTGCTTCTCTTTCTTGGATTACTGTTGCCTGAGGTATTCATTGAGCATGCCGTCAGTTGCGGCCGTCTTCCTGATGTACTTGTGGATGTTTGCTGTCTCATCCTGGACTGTGGTGCTGACACTCACCAGTCCCTGGCCTCCTTCCTTTCGCTTAGCCTCAGGGTGCTGGACTTGGGGTGAAACCCTCTATGCATAGTCAGGAGTTTCCTCGTCTTGATGTCAGTGGCTTCTATCTCCTCCTCTGGCCAGTTTATTATCCTATCAGGGTATCTGATCATGGCCAGGGCATAGGTGTTGATAGCCCAGATCTTGTTCTTACCTTTTAGCTGACTCCTCAGGACTTGCCTGACCCTGTGCAGGTACTTGGAAACCATGAAGAAGCCCCTGCAACCACAATTTGTCTGTGGGATTCCCAGGTACTTGTAGCTGTCCTCGATATCTGCAATGTTGCCTTCTGGTAGTTCGAGCCCCTAAATTCTGACTACCTTCCCTGTCTTCGTTGTCATCCGACTACACTTCTCTAGTCCGAACGACATTTAGATGTCTTTGCTGCATATCCTGTTGGTGTGGATCAGTGAATCCATGTCTCGTTCACTCTTGGCATACAGCTTGATGTCATCCATGTAGAGGAGGTGGCTGACAATTGCTCCAATCCGTAGTCGGTATCCGTAGCCAGTCTTGTTAATGATCTCACTGAGGGGGTTCAGGCCTATGCAGAACAGCAGTGGGGACAGAGCATCTCCTGGGTAGATCCTGCACTTGATGGTGACTTGTGCTGTTGGCTTGAGGTTGGACTGTAGTGTTGTTCATCAGGATCCAGGTGTGGGGTATCAAGTCATAGACCTTCTTGTAATCAATCCAGGCAGTGCACAGGTTGGTCTGCCTAGTCTTGCAGTCTCGGGTGACTGCTCTGCCTACCAGTAGCTGGTGTTTTGCTCCTCTGGTACTCTTACCAATTCTTTTCTTTCCCCACTCATGTATTGAGCCATGTGCTTGTTCATTTTAGCCGCTATGAGGTTATTGGCCAGTAGTTGGATGGGACCGGTCCCTTCTGGGGATCCCCGGGGATCAGGACTGTCCGGCCTTCGGTTAGCCATTCTGGGTGTCTCTCATCGACTAGCAGCTGTTTCATTTGTACTGCCAGACGCTCATGGAGTGCAGTCAGCTTCTTCAGACAGTAGGTGTGAACCATGGCCTGGTGCTGTCCAACTCTTCATACTGGAGACCCTTTCTTCGATGTCTGCCACTGTGATGGTTACTGGACCCTGTTCAGGCAGGTTGCTGTGGTCTGTTCTTAGATCCGTAGCCACTGAGCATTGCCATTATCTGTTGTGTCCTTCTCTCATATTCCAGTGTTGCTCTGTCTCCAGCCTTGGTGGAGTTGTTCTTATATTGTTCCCTTGCCACTGGGAGTATACCTTGGCTGGTTCTGTGGAGAGCAGCTGGTTTATTCTCCTGCCTTCTATTGCTCTGGTGTACCTCTTCAAGCGGCTGGCCAAGGCACCCTCTTTATTGCACCTTTCTGCAGCTCTGATAGCTGGCTACCCATCTTTCGTGCTACCTTGATCTTGGCCTCTAGTCTCCTTCTCCTTGTGGCTGTTCAACTTGTAGCCAAGCATCTCACTGATCACTGCTGCCGTGGTGTAGATCAGCTGGTTAGTCTTGGTAATAGTCACAATGTTAAGTCAAATTGTTGAATGTGTCATTGTGTTTCTTAAATTTGTAAGTCTAAGTTCAATCTATAGGATCAAGACATTCCTTTGTCTCTGACCACCTCTCCAGCCACTCTGTGCTGGGGGAGGTTTTATTGCAGATACATCCTATCTGAAAGATCTGATTCTTGTGTGGTAAGCTTCCTGAGCTTTTGTGGCTTCACTGTGTTGTGCATGGTGAACCAATACAGGAATTGAACCATATATTGGGTGTGGGGGAGATTACCATTTTATGACTAAGGATGTTGTTAGAAACAGTTGGAAGTCACGCACACAGAGAGACACACACACACACACACACACACACATACACACACATTCTCACATGCATACACACACACACACACACACGTTCTTGCACATGCATACAGATGTTTACACACAATATGTATTTTCCGTAGTGTTGCATTCACATCATCTAGTAGATCTTCAGAGGGTACTTCACGTAGTCTTGGTAACCTGCTATGGAGGTATAGCGCTTTTCTAGTCCTATGGACTAGAAAAGCGCTATACAAATGCAGGCCATCCAGGTTTCAAGCTTCAGGTCAGTTCCTCTCACACTCAACGATCCTTCTTCCATCGCACTTGTAACTTGGTACCCAATCTCAGGTGGGGGTGGTGATGATATCTCCCCCCTGACCTGTTGTCTTGGTTTCCCCTTGCTGTAGCATTTGAGTTGTACCTTGTCAGTCTCTAGCTATGAGAGTAGTTCCTTCTTCCGTATATTGGAACACTGGGCCACTAGTTGTTTCGGTGTAAGTCTAGATGCTGGGTATCAAAGATTCCATAGGTTCCTCATTCCTCATATTCATGGAACTCCTTCTGCTGGGTTACATGTCTTTTTAAAGTTACTTACAAACACGTGCAAAGATGTCATACTGTAGGTACTCTTTATAATGAATAAATACCAAATTGAGCATTTTACTGTAAATCTTTT
This sequence comes from Pelmatolapia mariae, assembly GCF_036321145.2. Taxonomy (NCBI): domain Eukaryota; kingdom Metazoa; phylum Chordata; class Actinopteri; order Cichliformes; family Cichlidae; genus Pelmatolapia; species Pelmatolapia mariae. The sequence goes on from NC_086235.1 coordinate 33,914,837, forward strand.
TTGCTTGTTTTTTTGTGTTAAATGTAACATTTTCTATTGATTAGAGAGACCACAGTTCAAAAGTGCTTTTGTAAAGAAGAAACTTTGTAAAATTAAACTGGATAGCAAACTCATGTTATGGCTAACTCACTGTCCATCTAACATATTTTCAGCTGTCACTTGGCTCTTGATATTTCACACTGGATGCTGAATTGCAGCCGTAAGCTGCTTTTGTTCCCATATGGGGTAGCTGAAATGACGCCCGTATAAAATGATGTGGCTGGAGAGAATGCTCCCCTCTCCTGTGAGGAGATAATGCTAAAGCACCGTGGCCATGCACATCTGCCACCACTGCCATCATATCCCCACCTGTCTGCAGCATAATTGCAAGAATGTGGGCTCGATTTATTTACAGGTGTAATGGACTTGTCAGGAATGAATGAGCTGGCACACACAGACAAGTCTAAATGGTTCGGAACAGTTTGAATGACATTGAGATTAACCCTGCGAACTGACACGTCTCTATCATTCTATGTCATCTGAAATAAGGGTAGAGCTCAGTGTTCGACTTGTATCTATCATGCAGCGCTGGCAACAATAATCAATCTGACATGCCATCTGTCTTTGCTTCATAACCATCTGCATTCACATTCACTCCCAGCCATGCTCATTTTCTTCCTCTTTCTTTTCTCCTTTCATTCTTTCTTCTCTGCCTGCTCTACCTCTGACTCTCCCTCCCGACCTATCCTATCTTCATCTTTTCTTCATCTTTCCAGACTTCCCCTCCCGCTATCTTTCAATACTGTGTTTCTAATATCAACTGTGGCACTAATTAATGCAATTGTACAGAGAGAATAGAAAGCAGATGGCTTCATTACACAAACAAATATAATCACATCCAAAACAGTGGAACATTCTGCAATGATCTCTGCATAATAAGGCATCCTACTAAACATAGTATACTATTATAGATACTACTAATAAGGGAGAAAACACGCCTTACTTCTCAGTGTTAAAAACTCCTTCCAGGAAATGTATTTTCAGTCTGTTAATGTGATTGAAAATTATTTACTGTTCATTTGATTGCGAGAGTTTTCAGTCCAAAAAAGAACAAACCAGGGCACACAATTTTAGCATGTGATGTCCACATAAAATATGGTGAGAATCAAGTGTTGCAGCAATACTGCATGTGTGTAAGTCATACATGGGAAAAATGTATTATCTAAAAGTGCAATCTGCAGGACTCACACATATTTGGGCATCAGTTGTTTTAGCTGAGAACACAGGGATTTCATCTGGCTCACTAAGAAATTTATGTTAATCAAGTTGTGGCACAAACAAGCTCTCAGAAAGAGTGCTGCATAAGCAAAGAGGCCCTTCATCACCAATTACAAGAGCAGCTCGCATGATTCAGCTAGAAGACTAATTCACCCAGGCTGCAGACGTGTGCCCCAAAGCCTCTTCATAAGTCGAGTGTTTTCTGATCTAATCGTAGAGCTGGTGATAGAAACCCCTTCATGCACTGTTTCCTGATATGTTGGTCGCGTTGGCCTGATGCCACATTTGGGATGCCTCCTGTGTTGGTCTGTATGGTTTCCTGTCACACCTGAAGTGGTCACAACCCCCTTTAGAGATTAACAGAGTGTATCTTAAGAGGTCTGAGGAGTTATTGTGACATAGATCCCGCCTTAATTAGGCAGGAGACCATGGTTCATGTCTTGTTGGGATCTTTGTCGTGCACTTCAGCATTTTTATTTATTTATTTTGTTTGCCAACAATTTCATTTGCTTTTTGCTTTTACCTGGACTTGATGGTTAGGGTTATTTAAGAAATACTTGGTTAGGTTTAAAAAAGGTCAAGTTCAACACTTGACCCTTAACAGGCATTCAACACCCCTAGATGTGTCCCAGAAATACGAGAAATTATTGTTGTGTTCTGTTAACACTTAAAAAAAAATAAGCCACTATATTCAAAGTGGTATTGGTGTAAGCTTTGATTGCGAGACTTTCTGCAGTTGGCTCAGCCACATCAGCAAAATTAAACTATTAACTAACCAACTAATAGCTTCAATATCTCTGAAATTCTTGTTATAGCTGTTGCCTTATGGTATATATAGATAATGGGCAGAAATTGCTAAGAAATTATTTAACTCAGTAATAGTTTTAGACAATAATTTTATACTCAAATTATCTCTATTTTGATGGGTTTTTTTATTAATAACATGTACATTAATGCCGTCCAAACAGCCTTGCTTATGTTCTTTGATGCTGATCATTCGGATTCTGTTAAACTTAAAGACTATGGCTGGTGAAGAAATAAAAACTGCAAGTGGCACACAATTAGCTTTCTAAGCTCAGTTTAAGTTGTAATATATGGTAGCAATCATCCATTGGAAAGCTAGCATGAGGCTGCCTATCAGTCTTTCTGCATCATTAACACATGCTGCCTGTCTTGTGTGACTGTGTGTGTGTGTGTGTTTAGTCTTTTTCCTACATGAATCAGTCCCAGAGAGGACCTGCTACTCCTGATTTTCTGTGTTCAATTTTTTTATCGCATCATTTTTCAGTTTATTGATGAATATGAAACTTTATGTTGTCACCCTTATTTTTTATTATTATTTTTTATTATTTCAGCATTTATTCCATTAGCCATTCCTGTTACAGACATTTTTTTTTGTTTTTTCAATTGTTTCATATCTAAGCTTCTCATATTGTACTTCTTATCACTAAATTACTGGATTGGATCTTATTTAACACTTTTCTACCGTATTTGAACCCTCAAGGCACCTTCTTACTACAAGCTTCATTCACTCTGACGTGTGTACTCAAGGATGAGTTATCCTGATGAGCCAGAAATTTAAACGACCTTCCCATTAGTAGAGAACCTGCTCTTTCTCCAGCTCTACTAACAGAAAAACAGTAAACTTCAGCTCTCAATTCAGTGGAATATCAAATAACAACACAAACCATTTTTGCTGTGAATCTTTCTCTCACATAGTAGAGTTATATGAAATTGGATTGTGTGAACAGTGCTCATTTCAGTCATGTCACCATGCACTGATGATGATGAGGCCATAGAAATGGAAGGATTGTGGTGTTATGACTTGGTTTGTAATATTATTCTGCTACAGAATATAGCAGAAATGTTTTTTCTAATTTTTCTATGTAACTTTGCACTGTCCACTGCTGTAACAAAACAAATTTCCCACACGTGGGACTAATAAAGGTTATCTTATCTTATCTTATCTTATCTTATCTTAGATACCATGTTTTTGTTTACAGCCAGCATTTTTTATTTATGTCAATTTTTATTTATTTTTGTTTAAATATGGCAGCTACATAAATAATTTAATTTGATAAAAAATAATAATAAAATAAAATTATTTATGGAAAATTCCAAAGAATCAACACAGTCTATTTTAGAGGCATGGAGGAATGATTTGCAAATGGATATATCTGATGATGAGTGGTATAAATCATGCTCCTTGGCCCAGAGTCAGACAATTAATGTGCAATCTAAACTACTTCAATATAAATGGTTAACAAGACAATATCTTACTCTGTCAAAAATGCATCATTTTAACTCAAACATCCCAGACACCTGTATTAAGTGTGGAGTGGACAGGGGCACTTTATTTCACTGTATATGGGAGTGTCCACATGTAAAAATCTTTTGGGAAAAGGTAATAAATCTGTTGAGTCAGATTATTTGTGATGTGATTCCACTTCATCCTAAAATATGTATTTTAAATATATACCCGAATAATTTTGTACCTGCTGCAAACAATAGAGCTCTGTTAACGATTGGATTTTTGGAAGTCAAGCGCTGTATTGCTATGTGTTGGAAAAATCAAAAAATATGTGGACTATCTCAGTGGCTTAATGGACTGACATCTATACTATCTATGGAGAAAATAACTTGTGCATTAAGAAATAAACTGGACAAGTTTTGGGCTATATGGTCAAAATTCTACAACTTTCTGGAGAACTGCAACGTATACACTGTGGACTTAACGGCCTGAAACTCTAACTTGATTTGTATATCTGCCCTTCCCTTCTGTTATGGTTTGCTTTGTTTTTGTTTCTATTATTATGTTGTTTTTGTTGTTGTTGTGATTTTGTTTTTATTTATTTATTTCTTTTTTATGTTCACGGTGCACCATGTAAAACCGGTTAAAACCAATAAATAAATGTTTAAAATATATATATATATATGGCAGCTACATTATCCAGAATTTAATTTGATCAATAGTTTCCTTGTGCTAGAACTGGGTATTACAATCATCATTGATTGAAGTGGATCTACTCTGCTCATTTACAATGCTTAAAAAAAAAACTTCATGAGTTCAGTACAAAACTGCAGTTTGACCTTTTGTCCCACACACATTGACAGAGTTTAATATAAACAACCATCATTGTAGTACTGTATTCATAAAAAAAAAGAGAACAACCTATACGTTGTTAGTTTTACATGTTGGTATCATATCCAAAGAAGGACCTGTGTGTCATGAACAGTCACAAAGAAAATCTTGTTAGACCTGAGTTAACATTCACATATCATTTTGCACACAAATGATGCCAAATAAATGCAACGCCAAGCATTTACAGAAGACTGTTCTCACAATTTGAAACTTTGACCATGACCTCATCTAAGGCATTTATCTGGGGACACTAAAGAGTTTGCATTACCGTGGTATCTGTATCAACATTACAAACACAGTTTGTGTAAAATTGTTCTAGTTATTTAATTGCTGATACCATCGACCTTAAAGGGGTATATTTTTTTAATTTTCCTGACAGTTTATGTCAAACCAGAAGTTAGTGATATCAATAGACTTTAAGGAATACTAGGAAATGTTCTATATAATCAACAAACCCAACATTTTAACACTTCTGTCAACGCAGTCTAATTTCCCTCTATGACTCTGAGATCTAGTGCCTACTCGATCAAAAAAAGAAATGTCTTGTTAGTTGGATGCACCATGAGTTATCCATAAATAACTCATGCTAAATCATGAAAATGCCACTGTCAGACACCAAAGCTGCTGCTTAACCCACAATGAAGAGTCTTTTGCATTTACTAAGATTATCTTTGTCTAATATTATAAATTTGTTTTATAACCTAAAACCTTTCACTTTGACAAAGATGGGGAAAAAAACATTAACAAGAACAGAAGCAAAAAAACAACTACATCATTAACAAGAAAGAAACTTTTTCACTAACTTTTTTGGATATTCATGAAATGTTCTTGGAATTTTATGTTCTTTATTGTTGTATTTCAAAGTGGTATGATAAAGACAACCTTTTTCACACAGTCCATCTCTCTGGCTGTTGATTGCAAAAAATAGCATTGCATACTTCATTGGGTTTTAGCCATCATTATTTCTAACAGGTTTTAATCTGGGAATGTAATGACTTTGTAAATGGGTGTAACAATGCAGTGCTGTCTCTTCCTGATCACTTGCCTTTATAAGTGGACTTTTCTCCTCGAAACCTGAGAAAATTCAGAAAGGATAATCTGTGTTAACAAATTATTTATTTATTTTTTGTGATCAAGAATGGATTTATACCACTACAAATATTCTTTTAACTAGGTACATTTATATATTGTTTAGATGCAGGTTTAAATGGACAACAGGTCAGAGGTTAGAATTGGAATATGATTCCAATAAACCTTTTCATTCAATAAATCGTCTATCAATCGTCATACATTAGACGTTATGGGTATTACAGAAGCTACAGAAAAGAATTACAGGGTCACAAACAATTATTCATATTGGATACAGCTAGGCCAAATATTCAACATTTTTAAGGCATTCCCAAATGTTAGAACATTTTTATGAAACTTTGAATATGTGCTTCCCCTATGAAGGATGAGTATGTGTAACAGCGCAAAATGTTTTCACATTTTATACTGAGATTTCGGTTTCTAAATCAGTGTAGTATACATTGAAGTTACTAGATCCCTGCTATCACTTGCTGATACAATAATGGTACTAAGTGAATTATGATATTTGGTTTAACAAAATTTAGTTTGACGAATAAACTGTCATGTATATTCCGGGCGCCTCTAGTGAAGTGGGCCCAAAACCATGACGATGGTTTTGGCCTGGAGGGCAGCGGCAGAGACAACTCTGGAGGCCAGCGGTGGGGATGGAGACACTTGGAATCTGGCAGCACTATTTCAGGCTCTGGTGCTAGCTACCAGGGATCCAGAGGCTTAGGTTCAGGCTCTGGTGGAGTGTAGCACACGGGTTCAGGCTCAGGCACACGATCAGATGCCCAGGGACCCACAGGCTTGGGTTCAGATGGCCCAGACTGTCCCACTAGCTCAGGACACTCTGATTTGGCTAAGGCAGCTCAGCAGGTCATACATTCTCCTCTGGTGACTGTTGGTGCATAGCAGGGCCCACTAGCAGAGATCTGGGCAGGGCAGGATCAGTCTTTAGGCAAACCAAGCTGTCAAACGGGACCCGGAGTAAACATTGGTATTCCTGCATGGGAAGGACAGTCTTGAGCCTTTTATGTCATTTACTGAATTTGCTTAACTAGAAGTTCAACGTTAATTAATCTGCTCACTGTGTGGCTTGTTCATGCTGCTAAGGCTAGCTGATATGTTACACACTTGTAAGCTGTAAACAAAATGATTTTGGTGTTCTGTTATGTACTATTATAATATATTATATATTATTTACAATTTATCAGTCACTGATATAAACTTATATAAGAGTTCAGGGGAGAACTGTTTGTTTCCATTAGTTAGCTTAAAGGATGTTTTTTTCTTTGTTTTTTGTTTTGTTTTTTTACTAAACTCATGAGAGTTCTGGGCAATCTGATAAGCTACCATTAATATAAAAGCCCTCAAGACATACAGTAGGATTTAGGATTAACCGTCTTTAGTATGCCGTCTGAGAATATGTGATGTGGCTGCTGTGTAGCTGTTGTGAAATATGCACAGGTTATTCTGATGGAAAGGCAGTTCTAATACTTGACATGGAGTGTGCGTTTTTTTGTTGGATCACATATGGACTTTCTTTGAACAATGAAGTAAAGGGGCAGCTGACAGTGATGTGTCGGTCATAAAACAGCTCTTAGAGCCGACTCTTTGAACTGAACGACGCAAGCCGGCTCCTTATTGGGAGCCATGTTTTGGTTTTTTTTCTTTCTCTCACCCTCTCTCTCGCACTTTTTTTCGCTTCACTCCTCACGTGAGCCTTGTGCTTGCGATGAGCAGAGGGGGAAGGGGCGGTAGAGGAAAGAGAGAGAAAGAGAGCCAGGGACAACAACGTCACATTAGAAAGGTATAGTAATCATCCACAACAATTTTCAGTTGTGGATGATAAAGGATTCAGAAGGTTTATTCATGCAGGCCCATATGACAGAGAATGTGCATTTTCTTTTTGTTTTGCATATTTTAATTTATATTTAATTGTGTTGTGGTTTGCTGTGTTTTGTGTTGTTTCACTTTAAATTTGTTTAAAAGGAAAAAGCTGAAAATTTAAATAGTTAAAAGTTGAAATGTGAATAGTTGGTTTTTGTATTTTATAATTTATTTATTACATTTTATGTGGCGTGAATAAATAAAAGTATATTTACTGTGGCCCCTACAGACAAAGCACGTACAAACTCCAAAACACAACGGAAGTGCTCCAGGATGCTAGTGGCAGTTTTGAGTTGCCTAGTGGCTACACAAGCCAGGAAGTACCAACGACCGCATTTGGTGTGTGGTAGTAACAGGTGAATGAACTTTTAAAAAAAAATTTATTTAAATATATATGATTGTTTGTGTATAAATACACAAATAATACACATACACTTTCAGTTGTGTAATTTAAGTCATCTAGGTTGCTTTGTACGTGCTTTGGAATTTGTACGTGTTTTGGAATTTGTACGTGTTTTGGAGTTTGTACGTGCTTTGTCTCTAGGGGCCACCGTATATATTTTTGTATAAACATATACAAATAAAACCACGTTTTTTTTACATTAGTAATTCCTTTTGTGCGTAATTTTATATTGTTGTTGATAATAAATTAATTAAAGCAACAAAACAACCTGAAAAGCCAAAAGAGCCGGCTCTTTTTAGTGAGCCGAGCCAAAAGAGCCGGTTCTCTAAAAAGAGGCGGAATTCCCATCACTAGCAGCTGAAGCTTCAGTACACAAATGCAAGTTTGCCCTCTGGCCATGATCGGTAAGTATATATAATATATATATTTATATTATGTATTTTGTGTTCTTTGATGTACAGCTGACATATCATCTGGACACACAAAAAGGTCTGTCATACTCTGTTGCACATGTCTTTGTGGAAGCACAAGGATTTTCAAAACACAGCCTCTAGCAGTTTTTTATGTTGTCTGTTCACTAATATAAAATGCAAATTGAATAAAAATCTAATGTATTTTGATACTCAAGCCTGTAACTTTATTAATTTATATTTTATGTGAAATGTTTGGAATAGTTCTTTGACAACCACGCAACACTGTAACACAATGGAACAAAAATACTTGTTATACTTTATATACTTGTTAGTAGAATTAATATTCAGGACAGAATTTATTTTTTTAGCCATGAAGAAATTAGGCAGGATGAGACAAGGAAAGCAAAACTGAGTAGACTGACATAAGACCCAGACTTTCAAAGTAAAACAGAAAACACACCGACTAAACTTACAGACACAGACTCAAAGACAGGGAGGGCTTCACTCAGAGACATGACTGACTTGGAACCAGAGGGAACAAAAAGACAAAACCTAAGGACTAGAAATCACAGAACCATGAACCAAAAGACTAGTAATGATAAACCGTGATGAAATCCAAGCTTAATAATTATACAAAAATCAAAACACTGGGTCACCGACCCAGGACCGTGACATATTTGACATCAAAACAGCTATATGAACCTTTCTGGTAGCCAAAAATTATACACATACATTATATGGACAATAGTATTGGATCACAGCACATCAAGCATCTAGCCATGTAGTCTGTCTTTACAAAGATTTGTAAAACAATGGGTTGTTCCAAAGAGTTGTTAGTGCTGTTACCTCATAACCCAGAGATTATGGGTTTGAACCCAACAAACCTTTTCCCTGTGTCTGTCAGCAGTGGGTGGAGATAAGAAATAGAAAGGTTAGAGTGGTCAGCAAGACTAGAAATATGCTATATAAATGCTATTTGTTTACAGTTAAATACAAAATTGTTACAAGTTTTAAGACTAAGCCACAGCGGTATCACTAAGTACACCATGACAAGGATACAGTGCCTTAGGCATGTTATAAGGACATGTACCACTGAAGGTGCTATAATGTTCTTTATTTTTTGAGAGTGAATAATTCGTCACTTATATAAGGCTTTTTTAGGTATGAAGAGCGTTGTGTTGATTAACATGAAGTACAAACATTGGATTTAATGTAAGAACAGTAAACCCATTATGTTCCTGACAACTTTCTTTCTTCTCCCCTAGAGCCACCAGTATCATTTAAATTAGTTTTTGTTGCTGTGTAATTTACACATATTCCTTCTCCCCAGAGGACAAGCCCATTCCATTTTGTTAACAATTTATAATTGCAGGACTGTTATTTGTATTGTTTACTTTAATTAACATAGTAGTCAAAGGCCAATAGTAAATGTTTTGTCCATAACCTCTTGCTTATAAAAATGCTAAAATTTTTAAAACTCTAAAATGTACCTGTTAAGTAGTGAATGAAAAGGTAAACCTAAAATCCTTTTCACAAAAGGAAAATGATTTTCTTTCTTGATTAAAAACTCACTGCCAAGACTGTTGTTGTTGTCTCAAGAGAAACCTATCTGAATATGGAATTTCCTGGAACACCATCCAGCTCCAATACTTTTTTGTTCCATTTGTGAGATTCTACACAATGTGATTAAACAAAACATACATTGGAGACCTGACATCTAAGAGGCAGGAATAGCAGTGAAAAACAGCTTCTTGCCGATGGTTGGGCTGGCACAACTGACTACAGCAGATACAAAATCAAATGACCTTAAAATACATTTAAGAGTGAGATAGAGAAAGATATATTACCTCTGACTACAGAGCTGAGAGTTTTAGCTGTTCACACACATACAACCATATATTGCATGTGTTTTCATATTCAGTTCTTATTAGGTTTGTTTTTTGTTTTTTTTGCCTGTCCTGTTTGGTTCTTAAGCAATCAGAATTATTATCTGAAGGCCAAGAAAGCGGGCCAACAGATTTACTTTACCACGTGGATCATCACAGCCAACACAGTATTGGTCCATTTGATTGACCTTTGTTAATATTATTTATTTATTTATTTTATTTTAAGCTATTACAGAGGGGACAGACATGACTGGGGGATAGGAAAGGGAGAAAGAAAGGGAGGGAAAGAAAACCAGAGGGGAAGAGGGACAGTGACAGAAGACACAAAAAAAATTTGCTTGATCGCCTGTTGAAAGAAAGAAAACAAGCAAAAAGAGAGCAACGCAATAAACACAACACCACTGCAATAACGTAAATAACTGTAAATAACAGTAAATAACAGTAAATACTAAATATTGAATGTTGTTGTGCAGCACGCAAGACCGACAGCATACAATGTGCTTTGAGGTAGCAGCCAAGAAAGGTGTAGTCTGTGTCTGTGAACACTCGTGTGTACACCTGTGTGGATGAAGTACGCTTGTATTCAAAAGGTTTCTCTATATAACGATCTGCTAGAGGGTGTGGGGACCCATAGCCCCGTCCCCCAGGGCAGGCATGGAGGGGATCCAGGACCCAGACATCCAGAAGCCCCCACGGTGCGAGAGCCCAAAGAGGAACAACGGAGGGGCAACCGTGCCACTCTCCTGGAAAGAGCTGAGGAGAGCCCCAAACGTGGGGTCACCCAGTAGCCAAGGTGCAGAAGCCAGAGGGGGCTGCAGTGACGCGCCTGCAGGTTCTGCCACCAGCCAGGCAGGGCAGAGTGGACGGAGCCCCAGCTACCAGAGGTCCGAGGGCCCCCCGCCCACTGGAAGAAGCCCGACTGAGCCAAAGGTGCCAGACCCCACCAAGCAACCATCGGGGGTTAGCCATTACATACCTGAGCACCCAGCCCTGGACACAGAGAACCACCAACGTGCCGACGTCTGAGGGCATCAGCCACCAGCAAAAGGAGATAGGCCCCCATAACTGAGAGGGCCTGAGATGTTCCCAGAGAGGTGGAGTCTAAGACCCGACCTGACAAATAGACACAGACAACATGCACACATATACAAATACTCGGCACTCGCCCAACACGGAGACCAGTGTTGGTCAAGTTACTTGAAAAAAGTAATTAGTAATTAATTACTGCTTACTTCTCTAAAAAGCAATCCTATTACTTTACTGATTACTTATTTTCAAAAGTAATTAGTTACTTGTTACTTTTTAAAAACATGATACACAACCTGAATATGTGGTAAAGCAATAGACCTTTCAGCCCAATTCTATTTTTTATGCATAATCCATCATATCAAATTGAATCAAATGGAAAGCCTCTTTTTAAAAATTGTTTTAATTTTATGCACATTGCATTAAGCAAAAATTAAATTATATGCAACTGTCTTTGACTTGAAGAAATTTTTTAACATTTAAACCTATTTGCTGCATATTCCAGCATATAAAATAAAATAATGTTTTGTGTTTACACTCGCTCTTTCAAATAGATGCAAGTAAAACACAGTGCCGCTGAATCTTTGATTTTATTTATTTTTTGCTAAGTCCTGTCGCTCTTAAATCTTTTGTCACCTGTTTAGGTGATGCCACGCTTTAAACGCTGCATGGTTGTACTCTTTCCCACGCTCCATATTATTGCACATGTCTGTTGCTGTCACGGGCATCGCACATGCTTACGTCATTGTCATGAGACACGCTCACAAACAAAATCATGACAGTTTAGTAACGCAGTAATGCAGCATGCTTACAAAAAAGTCACAGTAATCTAGTTACTTTTTTTGCAACAGCAATCCCTACATTACTCGTTACTTGAAAAAACTAATCATATTACAGTAACTCGTTACTTGATTCATAACCACATCATTCGTCTGTCCATACTTACTTTACAGTTACAGTCTTGCCAGTGTATATTAAATCTGACGGTGTAGCCACTGCTTAATTCTGCCAATATAATTTAGTTGGTTTGTATTTCATGTGTTGTGTCATGTCAGTTTTTGCTTAAGTTGCCACCTTTCATCCACTGTGAACAGTGTTGGGAAGGTTACTTTTAAAATGTATTCCACTACAGATTACAGAATACATGCCCCAAAATGTATTTTGTAACATATTCCGTTACGTTACTCAATGAGAGTAACGTATGCTGAATAATTTGGATTACTTAATATATTATCATGCTTTTTACAACTACATGAATGTACTATTGCTGTGTGATTTATTACTATTACTGAAGGTTATTCGCCATACTAATACCAACTAGATTTTTAAATCTTGATATAAAATGAGTAACAGTAGGGTGGACATTAGGTAAGGCTGCACTTTTTGCAGCGATCTCATATAGAAAACGATTCCGTGCGTATATGTCGCGGAATGGCTAATACGTCGGGTTCCGTGTCGGGCTCGTAGCTGACAACTAGCTTTACTTTGTTGTCTGGGTCAACTTTGCTAGCGAGAGACAGAGAGAGGCGTTGAAAGGCTGCTCCAACAGAACTTATTGTTTCGGAGGAAAACACGAACACAGCATACAGTCGAGTCTTAATAGCTTACTTACAACTGGGCTCGTCAGGCACTCTTCTTGGCTGCAGTGGTTATTATTATATTTACATGCTTCCAGCTCCCGTTTCTGCTTGATGATAACTCGTACTTTTCCACTCTCCTTTTTCTCCCTCCGTCGCTCACAGACACATAACAGGTATGGCAGTCCATTCTCCTTGCAGCACGGACTACACTGCCCATGAGGCTACATTCTTTAGGGCTATGCCTGTAACACTCTGCCTGTTGCCTTCATATTAAATCATTTTTGTGAATAATTTTTTTAAATATTTCTTCACGTTATTATGTGGGCCACAAGTAGGGGTGACATGGGCGCGAGATTGAGACACAGGCATTAGAGCCACTTAATGTGTGTTTTGTTTGGGTTTCCACCGGCGTGGAAACCAAAAATAGAGAGGGCATAGCCTTATGACACAGGACAATACCGCCATGTAATCCATTCATTTCAACAAAGTAACTGTATTCTGAATACCACCTTTTTAAACGGTAATTGTAACGGAATACAGTTAGAATAAGAATAAGAATAAGAACAACTTTATTTATCCCGAGGGAAATTCTTTTGTCATGTACATGCTCAAAGCAGCAGGAGAGACAGAGGAACAGATAAATAAGATATACAATATATACAATAAGAATAGTGTACAGTAATATACAGTAGGATAGTGCAAGACATAGTATCGGATAACTCTAACGAAGTAATATACATAACTATATCCTGGTGAATAAATAACTTAACTATCAGTGCAGGCGATTCTAGAAAGTGACAAAGTATTGTGCAATAGAATAAAGGGAGTAGCAGCGTATGATGGGGGGATGAAAACAAATATTCAATAAGTACTCTTGGGTAATATTGCACGGTCTGGGAGGGAACAGAATAACATAGGTAATCGTCTCAGGAGAATCACCTACAGAGTGAGGAAGAGTTAAAAAGCCTTATTGCCACCGGCACAAAGGATTTCCTGTGGCGGTCAGTTCTGCATTTCGGGGCAATGAGTCTTTTGCTACGTTTGCTCCGATGGTCCATCATGGGGGCGTGCATGGGGTGGGAGGGGTTGTCCATGATAGAAAGAAGCTTTTTTAGCATTCTCCTCTCAGACACCTCCTCCAGGTTCTCAAGTCTGACACCCAGGACAGAACCAGTCTTTTTAATCAGTTTGTTCAGCCTGTTGGCATCAGCTGTCTTCACCCCACTGCCCCAGCACACAGCTGCAAAGAACACGACGCTCTCCACTCATATTTTGTATTTTAAATACGTAACGCCGGTACATGTATTCCGTTACTCCCGAACACTGACTGTGAATTCCCTCCTCAGGTGGTCATAAGCCTAGAATGCATTGAGGATTATAAAGAGGCCTGACTGTAAACAGCTTGTCGTGGCCTGATGTTCCCTTCTTTTTGTCCTTTTTTATATGATCGGGATCACTGAGGTGAATGCTCCAAAATATGGATCTGAAACTGTTTTTGTTATCACTTTGGATGGATAGGGCAGAGACATGATATTTTTCTGTCTCCGGTAGTCTTGGGGACTTGGCAGCGACACAAGCAACATGTAAATCAGGAGATCAAAAACTGGTAGAGATCTTCTGTCTCTACATCAGTCTATTTGTATTTTTTGCCAACTTCTTCTTTTTTTGCAGCATTTTTTTTAAGCACAGATAGTCCTGACTGTTTTAGTGGGAAGAAACAATAAAAGCAACTGTTTTGGATTATGTGGGAAACGTGTCTCTACCAGGACTCCTGGTGTCATTTGTGGCTGGAACCTGTTTAGTTCTGGGGCATTGACAGCATCTTCCTCTGTCTTCCAGGGCGTTGAGCTGAGGCGTGGCTCTGCTGCACGAGTCAGTGGAGATCCTAGTGACAGTCTGTGTGGATGTCAGAGGCTCCTCTTCCACCTCCTCCTCCACTTAATCCTCAGACTCATCACTCTGCATCTCAGAGTCAGGCTCTGCATCTTTTTCCAGCTCACAGAAGAACTTCACTGCCTGATCCACGAGCTGCCTTATTGTTTTGACACTCAAATTTCACAAATCTCTTGAATTTCAAAACTCCCTATCAATATCTCTGACAATTTTCCCTTCATCCTCAGCAGCCAAATGTCATGAATTTCCCTATATATATATATATATATGTATATATATATATATATATTTTTTTTTTGATTCGTTGATTCCACCAATGGAAAATGGCATATCCTTGCAAAATCCAGTTTTTACCATGTCTTTCTACACTAAACATGATGACAGTATTCAGGAAAATGTATGACAAAGATTACTTATTACAACTCTGGTTTTCCTTGGCCTATCAACAAAATTTAAAAACTGGTATGTAGTTTGAAGTCTTCACTTCAAACTACTAGTCTGCAAATTGAGAAGGAGACTTGGTGAGGCCCATCTTGTTGATATGTCATCTTAAACTGGCAAGTCTGTTGACTCCAGAGGGTTAAGTAAAGTGGCATCAAACCACTGATTTACTTCAATTCAATTTTATTTATATAGCACCAAATCACAACA
Organism: Pelmatolapia mariae; assembly: GCF_036321145.2. Classification (NCBI taxonomy): domain Eukaryota; kingdom Metazoa; phylum Chordata; class Actinopteri; order Cichliformes; family Cichlidae; genus Pelmatolapia; species Pelmatolapia mariae. The sequence goes on from NC_086235.1 coordinate 33,930,049, forward strand.
ACAGTCGCCTCAAGGCGCTTTATATTGTAAGGTAAACCCTACAATAATACATACAGAGAAAAACCCAACAATCATATGACCCCCTATGAGCAAGCACTTTGGCGACAGTGGGAAGGAAAAACTCCCTTTTAACAGGAAGAAACCTCCGACAGAACCAGGCTCAGGGAGGGGCGGGGCCATCTGCTGTGACCGGTTGGGGTGAGAGAAGGAAGACAGGATAAAGACATGCTGTGGAAGAAAGACAGAGATTAATACAAGTACGATTCAATGCAGAGAGGTCTATTAACACATCGTGTGTGGAAAAAGGTGACTGAAAAGGAAAAACTCAATGCATCATGGGAATCCCCCAGCAGCCTGCGCCTATTGCAGCATAACTAAGGGAGGATTCAGGGTCACCTGGTCCAGCCATAACTATATGCTTAAGCAAAAAGGAAAGTTTGAAGCCTAATCTTAAAAGTAGAGATAGTAGTCTGAGCGACCCAGGGACCCTGAGCAGTTATGGACTAATATTATAATATATGTATTGCTGTCCCTCGTTCTCCCTGCTTGTATGTATATGTGTATGTATGGGTGTGTATGTGTTTCTGCGAGCGCCGGTTTGCGAGCGCCGGTTTGCGGGCGCCTTCAGGCCTGGTGGGCATGGCCCTGCTGGCGGACTGGCCACACCCGAAGCCACACACCTGCTGCTGATCAGGGCTCGTCGGGGGAGCTACTTAGGAGAGTCTTGGAGCTCCCACCGACGCGGGATCATTGCGTGAGACTTCACGTCAGTCTTAGCTCAGTTAAAGTCTGTGAGTGTATGCCTACTGGAATACAGTGTCTTGACGGCTGCCTCTGTTATTTTCCCCTCAGGAGGAGCGTGGAACATCGGAGGGCAGCAGGCACGGGGTGTGTGTGTGGACACACGAGAGTGGAGAACACGGAGCACGGACTTTTTGAGAAGACACGACACGGGAGTTACGGGAGAGCACGGGGATTTACTGTTATTGTTTCATTCACTATAAATAAACGCACTGCTTAGACACAGAGTACCGCGACTGGGTCCTCCTTTCCCCACATCCCCACGGTCTGCCAGCCAAACCGTGACAGTGTCTGTCTCCCGAATCCAAACTGGAAGCTGATTCCACAGACGAGGGGCCTGAAAACTGAAGGCTCTGCCTCCCATTCTACTTTTAAGTACCTTGTATGTGAGGAGCAGGATTTTGAATTCAGTTCTGGTCATCTTCATCAAATTTAAAAACACAGTCTAAAGTCACACCAAGGGTTAGGGTGGAAGGATTGCTGTATTACCTCAGGAAGCAGGCAGTCCGGTACAAAATCCAGCGCAACGTGGAACCATCAACAACCAGGTGTAGGGAGGTGTCTTAACAAGCTGGGTGGATATGCATTGGAGGTATGCACAGACAGAGCAAGCAGAAATATATTCCTGGACATTGCTGAACATCCTTGGCCAGCGATGGCAACCAAAACAAACGTTCCTAACATTGCAGAAACCTGGTCTGTATGTAATGGTTAAGTTAAATCATGTAAAGAAGGGAGCCCATCTGGCCTGATGAGTGATGGTCTGAAGGAGTAATGGATAGTACAGATTCAATAGCTGACTCTAAACAGTTTTGAAGGCACCAAAGACTCAACCAGAAATATAATTTTTGCTCTAGTCAGTGTTTGGGTTATGATTGTTTACCCATGGATGTCCAAGAACCATGGGAGTGTTGAGCGCAAAGACATGTTTTCTCAACATGATGTTGACTGTGAGTCTTTACAGAGAGCTTGGCTTAAACTATGAAACTTAGCAGGAAAGTCTCATCATTTAATTTGCCCGGCAGTATTTCAACTGTTACATGCCTACAGAATCACTCACCAGAAGCCAAACCTCTTCTTTTTACAGATGGAGACATGTAGGTGAGCTCAACTGAGCGGCATGGGCCTGAGCCACCTGACCCTATTTCAAAGCTCGCCCCTGTAACAGTTCTACCAGAAAAGTGATCTTAGCACAGTCTGTGGATTAAGTTCTACCTGAAGCACAAGAAACACTACAGCAATTTGAGTTAGAAAACCGCCACTTTTTATTAACTTCCCAGGGAAACTTTTGGTTGGCTGCATCCTGATCCTTTCAGCATACGTTTTAGCTCTACAAGTTGTTGAACCACTGACCCCTGTTCTCCAGGACATATGCCTTATATATGCCTCATATTTACTCATTTCTGTTAAGCCAGACTTCCTGCATTGAGAGCACACGTTGTTGTGTCAGGCTTTGTGAATAATTTTTTTAAATAGGCTGAGTCCTGCTAAGCAAAGCAGGACTCAGTTGCACGACTATCTCTTTAGTGATCTCAATTACAAAGTGATACACAACAATCCAAAACACGATTCCCAAGTGCCAGTGATGGGCTTAGATTTATCTCTTGTAAAGACAGTTTTTCTCACCTAACAAAAGGATTATGGTGCCAGTATGCCCTCCAGATTAATTACTTTGTACACTGCGGCAAATTCATCATGCAATAACTTCTATTTAAGCCCACCCTGAGGCACCAAAGCCACTGGAGTGTTCTTCTGAACAACAGGTGTCGACACTCAGATGATAAAGCTGAAAAAGCGCTGAAAAGAAGTTCAAACTGCTGAGAACTTTCCCAAAGTATATCTGTATATGTTTGTGCTTATGTACTAGAATATCCTTAAAATGGTGGTAAAAACCGATACAATCATACATTTGTGTCTTCAATTCTGCAGCTGGGGCCACGGCGCATGACCAGCTGCAGCACCACAAATACTGTGTGCCTGATGATGTGATGGCTAATGCAGTGCATGCCACCGTTACTCTTTAAGTATTTGCACACACAAGAACAAAGGTAAGTTTTCTTCACAGGAAAATATGGAATGAGCCAACTAGCACGAGACTTATCAGGTTACACTGACTGTAGTAGTTTAACTATCAGCGAAGACTGAAGCTCAGCTACTCCTTTAGGTAGTGACTCCAACAAGGTTAACAGGGACAGATTTGTGATCACCTGTAGGTGTGTGGAGACCAAAAAGCAGGAACTCAGGATCAGTCCAGCAACTGCACAGCAACCAGCACACTAAGAAGACATACACACACGTGGAGAGCTCACGAGGGAGAGAAAGACACAAAAGAGCCATGACAATTTTCCTATTGGCGCATTAAATATCATTATTATGAGACTGACAATAAAAGTAACCTGCTTCACTATATTTTCATGTAAAATCTCCACTGGTAAATGGGCTGGTTCTTACTCAAACTGCTTTATACAACATGCCAATTTCACACCTATTAACATTACATAACATTTATTAAGTGCTTAAGTGCTTTCTATCTAACATTCACTCTCTGATGGATGCATAGGAGAGCACCTATCTTGCCCAAGGACATTTGGCACACAGAGTGGAGCAGCCAGGAACTGAACCACCAAACTTCTGATTAGTAGAAGTTGTTCTCTGACTCCTGAGCTACAACCACACCTCAAGAATTAACAGATTAGAATATATATAATAGAAAATATATAAATATATATCTGTTCTTCTAACTTTGTCCCTTAGGTCCTCCTCCTTTATCCTTAAATAATTTTCATCGTCAAGCTCCATCCAGTGTTTACATTTTTTACTCACATTAATATAGTGCCTTTCTAATCTTACTGACCACTCCAAGCAGTTTAAAGTACAAGTCGTGTTTTAACAATACATTCATACAATGTATAATTTTATTATTCTGTATAATTTAAGGCCTTTATCTCATATCTATAGCCAATTTAGAATCCCCAATGAACCTGTCATTCATATCTTTGGACTTTAATAGGAAGCCAGTGTGGAAAGAGAAAACCCAAGCACCCACCAGGGGAACAGGGGTAACATGCAAACTCCAAACAGAAATGCCACAGCCTGAGTTCAAAATCAGTAACCTTCTGGCTACGAGGTGACAGTGCTAACCACCAAATTACTGTGCTGCCTGGCAGCCTTCTCTAAATAATAATAATATTATTAATATGAGGCCGATGACCTGCTGTTGTAATTGTTAAAGGGAGCATCTGAAAGAAGAAGAAGAGGTAAAGTTAAGTAAATAAATAATAATTTGGTTATTGTAATCTACTTTTATGTTCTGATGTAGAACTGAAGTGTGTGACTAATCCTACTCGCCAGACAGTCAAAACTTTCATGTTTTGCATATAACTGAATATAACAAGCCAGTTATAACGAGCTGAGAGCATGTGAACAGTTCTCCAAATTTAAAGAAGCAGAAGCCAACAGTTTCTCCTTGTAACATACAGCATAAACACACACTCGAGTGCGCACATGCACACACACACAGTCTCTGTTTGTTCTCCTCTTGAGACATTTAATGGAGGGTTTTAGAGCGCAAGTGTGTTGTCATTTTCCTCTCTCTAGTCTCGCTTCATCACTCAAAACCCTCTTCTGCCAGACAGCATTTATGGTCAGTGCTTAAATGATGTGGTTCCAGCAGAGAGCATAGTGATGCAACTCCATCTTTGGTTTTGGACTGTTCCACAAATGAGGAATGCGACCAATCAGGTCAATGGGTCATGCTGAGGTAGTGAAAGTTCAGAAATCAATGTATGTAACGTTGTTTCCGCTTCATTAAATTTTGGAGTAAGTAAAACTTAAAAAAGTTGGGTATTTTATTTTTTCATCTTTTTATTTTCATGCAGACCTTCAGTCTTTTGAAAGCTGAGACAGATACGGCCAGGGCCGCCACAAAGGGACGCAGATATCTTTTGCAAGACTCTCCTATGTTGGTAATAATAAGAGTAAAGGTAAGCACAAGAGAGAAAGACACCCTACAGTGCGTTGAAACATTAACTTGTTTATTCGTGCTTAAAACAGTATTATGGATTTTTAAAACCTTATTTAGTTTTCATATGTACCTAATTTTAGTGACATCAACTTTAATAATAGGAAATTAACTAGGCACATAATTCTTTTTGTTCTCTCTTTATTGCCATATTTTTCATGTAACTATATTTGACAACAGCATAATAAAACTGGAAGTTCTGTTTTTGGTGAGCCACCCCAATATTTTTAGTGGCCCTCATATGGCCGCCCCTATGAAAAAATTCTCGAGGCGCCCCTGGATACGGCAAATCAAAATGACTACGTTAGTCATTATGAGTCTAATCCAGACTCCAAGAATAACTGAATATTTAAATATCTGGTTGATGGTATTTTGACTGTAATGTAATGACATGTCTTTTGTTGAGTTTGATTTTTATTTGGGATTAGTAGAATCTATAGTTTTTCACTGATTGGTAATTAATGCTTAGTCACTCACACTACTTAGAAACCTATATCAATATCAGTGTAAAAGAATGTGTGGGGGCAGCCGAAGGCACGATAACTGACGCCTGATATCGTCCCGGCCAACTCTTAGCTCAGTTTCTGCAAAACAAGCAACTTCTCCCCACCAGTTCTAACCAATCACATCGATGTACATTATCATATTAAACTTTGTGTACTGCTAAGATAGGCACTCTCCTTTGGGAGTTGGCTACAGCTAACTGCTTGCAGAGTGCAGTTTTCTGAACAGAAGAGATCCATGTACAGGCTCATTTTAAATCATCCAATTCTTTAATAAATATATTCCTCAATTCCTAAAGGTGGATAAACGATCACACCAACACTTTGGAAGAAGCTGGCTGATTTAAGTTTAAGGTTTCAATGAAGGACTCATGCACCATGATCCATAAAGAGCTTCTGAAACCTGTTGTGTTAAAAAAAAAAAGCAGCACATAAAGTCACTGAGAGAAATATTTAAAATCCCATTTGTCAAACAATATGACACATTTATTTTCATCAGTATTTTTATTACTAGTTGTAGAGGATATCCTAAACTTTTCTGTAGGTTTTCTGTTCTTTCCAGTGTTAGTGCTGTTTGCGGGTTACTGAAACTTCTTTGAAGTGCCTCTAATGATTTTAGCTCATATACTGATGATAACAGAACAAGGATGGAAATTAAGCGACTCTGGTAAGCCATTCTCATTGGCTGTGCTTTGATAGTTAATTATTAAAAAGAATGTACTATATTATGTAATTACTTGCCAGAGAAGGTAATTTGCTACACAACTCATTGCATTACTTTCTCATTTCTCCTGAGTGACCTGAGTGCCTTATAAATACCAGTCAATAATATAAATCTATACGGTACACAGAACAACACAAAGTTCTGCCCTAATGATGACACACATATGATCTTTTCTTTTGTATTTAAGTATGAACACAAAGCTGACAGCACAAAACAAAGATGAAAACCAGCTCAAAGAGACTTTAAAGTGACCGCCACAGTGATTCTACTTTAGATACATAAAAGGGTAAAAACGGAAGCTTCAGCCTGGCTGCTTATCTGTTCGTTACCTGCTGAAGTTCAGGGTCTGTCTGCTGGGCTGGGGTAGGTATTCACTCAGCATTTGCATGGTGTCTTTGCAGAGGCTTGCAAAGAGCTGAAGCAAGCTGTGGTAGCAGCATAATGCAGTTGTTTCTGTCCTGGATACAGTGTTGAGGAGTAATGGAAAACATGTACCGCTGTTACGTATTTAAAATACAAAATATGAGCAACTGTATTCCATTACAGTTACTGTTTAAAAAGGTGGTATTCAGAATACAGTTACTTTGTTGAAATAATGGGATTACACGGCGGTATTTTCCTGTTTCATAAGTTAGGCTATGCCCTCTCTATTTTTGGTAATTCCACACCGGTGGAAACCCAAACAAAACACGCATTAACAGGCTCAAATGCCTGTGTCTCAATCTTGCGTCTCATAATGATGTGAAGAAATATTTATAAAAATGATTTAATATGAAGGCAATAGGCAGAGTGTTACAGGCATCGCCCTAAATAATGTAGCCTCATGGGCATTGTAGTCCGTGCTGCAGGGAGAATGGACGGCCATACCCGTTATGTGTCTGTGAGCGAGGGAGGGAGAAAAAGGAGAGTGGAAAAGTACGAGCTGTCATCGAGCAAAAACAGGAGCTGGAAGCATGTAAATATAATAATAACCACTGCAGCCAAGAAGAGTGCCTGACGAGCCCAGTTGTAAGTAAGCTATTAAGACTCGACTGTACACTGTGCTCGTGTTTTTCTCCGAAACAATAAGTTCTGTTGGAGCAGCCTTTCAACGCCTCTCTCTGTCTCTCGCTAGCAAAGTTGACCCAGACAACAAAGTAAAGCTAGTTTTCGGCTACGAGCCCGACACGAACCCGACGTATTAGCCAGAGGTCCCTTTACTACGGTTCGGAGCCGCGGGCCTGTTTTATATACGCGCGGAATAGTTTTCTATACAAGATCGCTGCAAAAAGTGCAGCCTTACCTAATGTCCACCTACTGTTACTCATTATATATTAAGATTTAAACATCTAGTTGGTATTGGTATGGCGAGTAGCCTTCAGTAATAGTAATAAATCACATTCATGTAGTTGTAAACAGCATGATAATATATTAAGTAATCCAAAGTATTCAGAATACGTTACTCTCATTGAGTAACGTAACGGAATACGTTACAAAATACATTTTGGGGCATGTAATCTGTAATCTGTAGTTTTAAAAGTAACCTTCCCAACACTGTGGATACAGTTTGCACTTTACCATCACACTCTCGTCCTTTGTTCAATAAAAGTGAAATTCATGTCCACATCCACACTGTAGCCACTGTTTTCTTTGTCTGGCACACAGCTCTGAAATCAGCTGATTGTAGTGTAAATGGAACTGATAAGCAAAATTGATGAGCAAGCAGACGAACAATGCCAAGAAACTGAACTACTGGAAACAAGAGTTCCCATCACTATATAAGAATGCAATAAAGGTATTTATCAGAGGGAAAGTTCAAGTCTAACATATCTTTATAGTTTATAGTTTGTAATCAGCTGTTCAGAATTTTTGCATCCAAGTTTGTGATTGGTTGATTTTGTGGCACATTTATAACGGTGTTGCAGAGAGTTGAGCGTGCATGAAGCAGAGATGTTGAGAGCAGGTCCACACACAGAGCAGAGATCTGAGCAAGAGCAAATGCCAACAACTGAGCGAGAGTGGCTGTTATTGTGTGTGTATGGATAATAGCAAACACTGAAATACATTTCTTGCACGCAGAAATGAATTTTGGTCACTCAAGTTAAACTTTTCTTCGCTCAACGCTTGCAATTTTTTTTTTTTTTACGTGCGCTTAGAATAGAGGCACAAAAATAACGCCATAGTTTACATGTAGCTTCTGTTTTTTGTAAGCCAAAAAAATTGAAACATCTGCTCATTGTCTCTTCACTGTTACACCCGTCTCCCTCAACACAAGCATGTTTTCTGGCTTGCTTTTACTGATTTTCATTCCTGATTTTCAGTCACCATTAAGGCACCCAAAAATGCAGAAAGTCAGTGAGGATTTAACCTCCTTCCTTACCCAATCATATTAATTGAAAAACAAACCAAATAGTATTCATACTTCTATGAATATTAGTCTCTTTTGATAAGTGGAAGTCATTTACTTCAGGGTAGACCATATGGAAAAGAAACAGAAGAAATTTATAAAAGACTTGCATCAGCTTTAGCTTGCTTCATATAGTGAATCATATAAGGTTTATATGATTTACGAGCCCGTTCTCACTCCCGAGGCGTAACATCCCGACGTTTTGTCACGTCCTGCGGCGTTCCTGAGGAACGCGAAAGGTGACCTTCCACGTTGTTATGGTACGCGGCGGTTTCCAGCCCTGTACTGCAGCCCTAAACTTAACCTTATCACTAAGCCTAACCATAACCTTATGCCTAACCTTAACCATAACCTTATGCCTAACCATAACCTTATTCCTAACCTTAACCATAACCGTATCCCTACGCCTAAACCTAACCTTATCCCTAAACCTAACCATAACCGTATACCTAAGCCTAAACCTAACCTTATGGCTAAACCTAACCATAACCTTATTCCTAACCTTAACCAGCACTTTAATGAGGTGAAATAGTGTTTTCTAAAGCGATTTTAAGGGAAAAAGCGAAGATGTGTAGATTGAGTCCAAACGGTTCTCATGTGTCCGCAGTTTTCCGATGTCGTGACGTAGGAACGCCTTGGGTGCCCGAAAACGTAATATGTTGACGATTTGTCACCTAGCGTAAAATGTTACGATTTGGGAGTGAGAACGGGTTGGATTTACTCATGAAAGTGGCCACTTTCATATATTGTTTTAGTAAGTATCCAAAACATACAAGTTTCATTTATATAATTTTTCTAGGGATCTTATATCTGTTTTCACTCTTGTGTGCTTTTCATATAAGTTTCACACAAGACAGATACAAACTTTATAAGATTTATATATATCTTTTCCATATGGGAGCTTCAAGTCTGTTTGTATAACAAACTTACTGAACACTGTCATGAATTTCCTGGTGTCTATACAACACTTTGGATTGCATTTATTCTGCTTCCAGCTGTTATGCTACTCCATTTTAATGCCAGTGGGTGCACTTGACCGCTGTCTTACACACAAACTATAAAAGCCCAGAATAGAACACAATGAGCATGTATATGCTTTATCCAGTATAATTTTGCATTTAACTTGTTTTTTCGAATGTAAGGTGAAAGTCTGTAAAACAGCATGATTTTGAAAAAGAAAGTGGGTGGCAAGATTTGTGCCATTTAAGAGAGACAAATGTACATCGAGCATTTATCAAGAAAGAGTGAAACATCTAAGAATGAATGTGTAAATAAGTTACACAACATTCCATGTGGCTCTCAGCAACTATATTAGGGTTAGAAATGAGACAGTCGGTGATGAGATGGGATGTTGTGGCAGCTGAAGAGGCTTTCAAAACCTCAGCGGGTGGCCAACATTATCAAGAGGATATTTGTACCTTTTTATGTTAAAAGCAAAATGTCTTGTTCCTCGAAATGTCTGTATGCAAAATTTATTTTTGTTTTTCTGATATATATGAAAAATAAAAACTTGTGTTGTGCATACATGATGAGTCAGAGTCTGAAAAGAACATTATTATCTGCCAAATGATTTTGAATTTGGTGAAGGTGTTGAGTGGTAGTGTGTTCCTTATGCCAAGCAGTTTACCATGAAAAGCTTCCATGCGATTTCCAGTTTTAAGTGGGCAAATAAAATAAACAATTTTGGATATTTTAGGCGACCCGAGATTTTTTTTTTTATTTGAAAAACAATAAGTGACCAAAGGGAAGTGTGGATTTAGCTGCCATTTAGGGTTCTAATGTTATTTCATAGTATTATTTGGTGACTTCAGTAAGAAAGATAAATTTTGTATCGTCTGCCTCCATTTCTTGATATTAGAACTTTTTCTGCTATGTTATTGTTTTCAACTTGTACATGCTGACAAACTCAATATTGGTCTTTATTCTCCATTAATTAAAAAAAAGAAAGAAAAAAAAGAATTTCCTTAGTGCAACCCACCTTCTCTCTATGTCCAGCTTTCAGAGAAGCTCATCCAAGTCAAACAGCATTGAGACCTGCTTCCTGCTGGTCAGCTGGGTCTTACCGAGTTTTCGCTGTGTGTGTTTGCTCCTTCCCACAGTCCAAACGTGTGTTAAATTGATTTTAAATGGGTGAGTGTGAGGTTGCATGGTTGCTTCTCTACACTCTCAGCAATAAGGGTGTTCTTAATATCCATAACTTTCCATACAGGTAAAATCTGTCCAAATGCACCCTCTATTCATCCATTTTTTAAGGATTTTCTGAGGGAGCATCTGATGCTTGTTTTACCCACTCATTTTTGTATCTTCTTTTCACTAATCTTTATTCTAGATCTAGTATTTGGTTTTTAAAATCACTTCCAGGAGCCTATATGTGGTGGAACTGGGAAATAGGAAGATTTCTTTTTAAAGGTGATGTGATATGAGTGTCTATGTGTTTCTGTCTGTGGAATGTTGTAGACAAGTTATCTTTCTTGTTGTGAATCAAGATGTCAGAAAGTTCATTTGTACAGGGGCTGCATGGTGTCAACGCGTTAGTGCAGTCAGCTATTTAACGCGTTGACGCCGTGCAGTCATATACAAGGTAACTCGCTAACGGAGATTTGCCATGTTAATGCGGTTGTGGCGTTAACATCATTTTAATGAGATTAATGCTGACAGCACCAGTAATTAGATTACTGTTACTTTCCCGTAAGCACGCTGCGTTACTGTGTTACTAAACCGTTGTAATTTTGTTTGTGAGAGTGTCTGATGACAATGACGTAAGCGCGTGCGACATCCGTGGCAGCAACAGACATGTGTAGCTCAACAATGGATAATATGGAGTGCAGGAAAGAGTACGACCATGCAGCGTTTAAACATTACTTTAAGTTTCAGTCTGTAAAAAGTGACAAAAACGTTAGCGTCCACTGTACACTCTTGTGGGAAGAAAATTTCTTTCTACAAATTAAACTTCAAATCTGAGCAAGCACCTAGCAAGCCGCCACGGGAATGTGAAATTCAGAGAGAAACCCCCGGAACCCCCCACTGACATGACCGCTGCAGCACCGGGCAAACCTCCACCCGCCCCACTCCTGCTAAACAGGTGAAAATAGATTTAAGAGCGACAGGACTCAGTGCTGGTGATTCTTTGATTTTATTTAGTTTCTGCTGTGTTTTACTTGCATCTATTTGAAAGACTGAGTGTAAACACAAAAAATGATTTTATTTTATATGCTGGAATATGCATATAATTTAATTTCTGCTTAATGCAATGTGCATAAAATTAAAAGATTAAAACTCATAAAACAAGTTTTAAAAAGAGGCTTTCCATTTGATTCAATTTTATATGATGGATTATGCATAAAAAATAGAATTGGGCTGAAAGGTCTATTGCTTTATTACCTATTCAGGTTGTGTATCATGTTTTTAAAAAGTAAGTAACTAAGCAACTAATTACTTTTGAAAATAAGTAATCAGTAAAGTAACGGGATTACTTTTTTGGAGAAGTAATCGGTAATTAGTTACTAATTACTTTTTTCAAGTAACTTGACCAACGCTGGTCATAAGCCAATGAAAAATTTAAATGATCTGAGTGTTCATGAATGTATGGAACTCCTTGACTTTTTCAGTAGAGGTCTGAAAAAAGATCTATGTGAAATAAAAAAGTGGCTCATACTAATTCAGCCAGCTCTACAATGGAAGTTATACTGCGTGACCCAGAAGTAGCAAGTTGATCATAAACTCCTCTGAATACCAAAGTATTCTCTAGGTAACTATTGTGGTTTGGCACTATATAAATGAAATTGAATTGAATTATTCCAGCTGTCATAGGGTGAGAAGCAGGGTACACCCATGACACATTGCCAGTCTGCCGCAGGGCTAACACAGAGAGACAGACAACCATTCAGACTCACACCAATGAGTAATTTAGAATCACTAAATCATGTAAGCTCAATAACATTATAGGTTTGGACTGTAGAAGGAAGCTTTAGTATGCATGTAATAGCCCATGCAGATGCAGGAAGAACATGCAAACTCAACACAGTCAGGCCAGATGATGAATTTAAACCCAGACCGACTTGCGGTGAGGAAAAAGCGCTAATCACTGCACCACCATGCTGACCACCACTATATCAAGCTTCATGGAATGGATTTCCATGGCTGAGCAACTGCATCCAAGACTAAAACAATGCAAAGTGTTGCATGCAGTAGTGTAAAACATGCCACCGCTGGACTGTAGAGCAGTGGCAACATGTTTGCTGCAGTTCGTTGGAGTAAAGAATCATGCTTCTCTGTCTGGCAATCGGATGGATGAGTCTGGGTTTCGGTGGCTGCCAGGACAGCAGTACTTGTCTGACTGCATTCTGACAAGTGTAGGTTTGGGGGAGTATTTTTTAGCACTTGGGCTCAGAGTTGGGCTCAGTTCCTTTCAGTCCCAACTTTGTGGGAACAGTTTAGGGATGGCCTGTTCCAACATGACAAACTCTCTTGTCTGGGTGTTTGAAAAGGAGTTTACATTGAATGTCGACTCTAGCAAGGCGCTGGAGGTGGAGGACATTACAGTGTCCCATGAAGAAACCAATGTGAGTATGTGAAAGGAATAATGTTTGCACACAGTCAGGCTGTTTTTTGTCTAAAGTTAAAAGATCTGTTGACTAATGTTTTGTCTGCCATCTCTTATATCCTACCATTGACATTCTTCTACAGCTGTTTCTCATTATTCTAGGAGTGTCATCAAGTCAATCAAGGCTTCAAAGAACTAAAGGACAGCTTTTATCTTACTGCTGCATTACAGAGATAAGATGAATACTGATATTTAGCAACAAGACGTGATTACTTATGAAAAAGTTGTAGCCTCTTAATTTAACAAGTATTTTAGAGTAGACATATTTTCTATTTTAAAAGGCCATCCTACACTACTGTTTAAGGTCTAAGATAGAAGACCAAGAAATAAAGAACAAGATAATTGACAGTTCTGGTCAGATATTTACATATACTTATAGAATAGATTTGTAGTCTTTCTGGCACATGATAGGAGCGCCCTCCATCCCAAAAAACCTCAAAACATAGTGTCACTCAGCAAAGTTGATGTGTAGTGGTGGATAGTTATTTAAGTCTTCTTGTGGAAGAGAGGAGTTTACATATCTTCACGGACCTTTAATTAAAACTCATCATTTTATGATTTTAATCTGCCTTAAATAGTGACATAAATGGACTAATCAGCTAAATAGTCAAAAGAGAAATAGGCCGTGTTTTTTATTTTTATTTTCTTTATTTTGTTACTAATGGGAAAAGAACGCTAGGCTGTTCTACTTCACTGAAACAGTACACAGTACAACAGCTAGCTTAACTTAGTTGTAGGGGCATCTTATTACTGTGAGGAGATGGTGCTAAACACTGTGGCATCACTGTACTCAGTCTTTGTGTTTAATATATGATACAAAATAAAAAAAGGTAATTTAAATGAACTCTTTCTTTGGTTGGGGCAACAGCTTGTAACTTATTGACTAAATAGTCTTCTTTTTCCACATGTCATTGTCTCACATTTAATGGTCTGGATTCTCACCCTGGCTGCTACGCAACTGACTGCAAACTCTCTATCCGCTCTTGAGATGATTCAAATGTTTGAAGAATTCAGGATACTCAGGAAATCAATTTGGACCTGAAATGCTGGTTCACGAAAGACAATATTTCTTTTTATCTTATTTTTGTTCAGAATAAATACTCATTTCCAATTTCTATTAATGCATGATAGAAACTAGCAGAAAAGATTAAGTATTGATAGTCAACAAAACCGTTTTGAGATTGGATACATTAATTGCCTCCCATTGCCTAAACACAGCATAGTGATGAATACAGAAAGCAAAGACAAAATCATGTAGTTGTAAAGGAATGTGCTTCAACACTGTGTAGAATTTATTAAGATTAAACAGAAGCCAAAAAGCTTGGTCTGACAAATGCCAATAACACAGACTTATATTAGACCTATATGGATGACAATGTGTCCTGCATGTCCTGAAATCACCTAATTTTTAACAAAGAGCACTCAGCAAACCTTGATGGGAAGCACTTGTGATTTCTACTGTTGCTATGCAACAGTTGTAAGTCAGTTTTTCCTCAGGTTTTCTGAACACTAGACATACTTAATCCCGAAACCTTGGTCAAATATCTGAGCAGTAGCACGAAAGAAGAAAACATGAAGTTTTATGTCTGAAGAAATGAAAAAATTGGCATCATATAGTTTTAAACACAGGCATCACAGATAAAGAACATAACAGTTGAACAGAAGTAAAAATTGAGTAGGCTGAAAAAAATTATAATCAAAGAAATATTAGTAAAAAAGTTCAGAAAGGGCCCAAAGAACAAAGTTACTGGTTAATTTGTAATCTCGGTGACCATGGTGTAGCAACTGATGCCTTTTTCCAGCTTTTTTCTCCCATTACTACCATAAAAAGGAAAGAGCCAGTCATCAGTGTGATCTGAGGGCTGGTGTGACCTCCACATTCATCATTAACAAAAGGTGACCTGTGTTAGCCATGTAACCATCTGTCTAATATTGCTGTGTGCTTTAATACTACTGCACAGAGAATCATGTCACAAATGCTTCCTCTCCCCTCTCGCCCCTGTGGGCGATCTTTATCCTTCAAGCTTGGGTCCTCTACCAGACGTCTGGAAGCTTGAGGTTTCTGCACAGTATCTTTGTTGTTCCCAGGACTGCACTCTTCTGGACAGAGATCTCGGATGTTGTTCTTGGGATCTGCTGCAGCCACTCGCCTAGCTTGGGGGTCACTGCACCAAGCACTCCGATTACCACTGGGACCACTGTTTCCTTCACCTTCCACATCTTCTCGAACTCTTCTCTGAGCCCTTGGTATTTCTCCAGCTTTTCGTGTTCCTTCTTCCTGATGTTGCCATCGCTACGTCTATCACTACGACTGTCTTCCTCTGTTTGTCTACCACTACTATGTCCGGTTGGTTAGCTACCACCATTTTCTCTGCTGTATCTCGAAGTCCCACAGGATCTTAACTCGGTCATTCTCCACCACCCTAGGGGACGTCTCCAATTTTGACCTCAGGACTTGCAGGCCATACTCGGCACACTCGGGTGTTCCTGTATACTATGCCGGCCACTTGGTTATGGCGCTCCATGTATACCCTGCCTGCTAGCATCTTACACCCTGCTGTTATGTGCTGGATTGTCTCTGGGGCATCTTTACACAGCCTGCACCTGGGGTCTTGCCTGGTGTGATAGATACCAGGCTCTATGGATCTTGTGCTCAGAGCTTGTTCCTGTGCTGCCATGATTAGTGCCTCTGTGCTGTCTTTCAGTTCAGCTTTGTCCAGCCACTGGTAGGATTTCTGGATGTCAGCTACTTCTTCTATCTGTCAGTGGTACATACGGTGCAGGGGCCTGTCCTTCCATGATGGCTCTTCCTCTTGCTTCTCTTTCTTGGGTTTCTGCTGCCTGAGGTACTCACTGAGTGCGTGCAATGATTTTTACTATACAATATTTTCTGTTTGTAATTCAGTGTCTAAAGAGGGCCATTAATGGCCATTCAGGACTGGTTTTCAGCCTAGCACCTACCAAATACATACCTAGATACTTATTTTTTTTTAACATCAAAAAGATGTTGAAGTGTTTCCACTGTATATGCTAAGCTGTCATAGGAATCAATTTGGTGCAAGGACTAAGCAAGGACTTTCCTGGCAAAGACCGTCTGGATGGAAGTTTATTTTGCTCACGCCATCACAAATGCTCAGGTCAACCATACAAAGCACTAGATGCACAAGTGAGGTGAAGACGAGCAGTGTGCAGAAGCAGGTGGAGATGAGTGTCAGGGGTTATTTGTGAAAGAAGAATAGCAGCAGGAGTAAAAGTAATAGTAGTGAGACCTGCTATAATTCACAGTTTGGAGACAGTGGCAGTAACAAAAAGACAGGAGGCAAAATCTGAGGTGCCAGAGTTATTGATGCTCAGATTTTCATTGGGAGTGACCCTGATGGACAAGGTTTGAAATTATTATATCAGAGAGGGACCAGATTTACCGGTTCTATCCATCCATCCATCCATCCATCCATCCATCCATCCCAAAGGCTGGTTCATTTAGTCTGTAGTACACTGGATGCACTAGCCCTGAATTTGACATTTTTCTCTATCGCACCAGAGAAAAGTGTTTTACTTTACCGGAATGGACCTTAATTGAGTTGACTTTCCTGTATACTCTTTCTTCATACGCTGGCACTTATGGAGGCTAAGAGGTAGAGCTTTAATACCACACCACCAGCCAGATTGCCATTTTGTCTTAATATATGAGGAGTTGTCATGATGTCCATCAGTCTACATGTAGGATGTACTAAAAGGGAAAAGGGAAGGCATATGGACCCTGATTTTCCCTTCACTGCTGTTTAAAATTAGATTTCTCATTGATACATACATAATGATATTTTCACAGACTCAACCAACACCATCCATAAAAATATATATTTAGGTCAGTCACAGAGTTTTTCCTCTAGATAAGCTCTTTTCACTTTCACAAGTTCAAACAGCGATTTCCTGCTGTCATTTGAGGAGACTGCTGGGTTAGCTGAAATTTCCTTCCTTGTGTCTTTTGTCTTTTGTTTTTCTCTCCTGCCAGTGTCCACTGCTTCAGGCCTGTTTGCATTGTGCCTCCCAAGCAGCAATGTCATGTTGAGGAAACATATATGTCCATCAACAGCATCCAGGGTAGATGCAGCTAAGTAGGAACAAGCAGACTTCAGTTAATCTTAGGTTTTCAACTAGAAATTGTTTTTGCTTATTTTTTGTTTCCGTTAAACCTTTTAGAAGATAGCTGCAGTTTATGTACAGTACACCACATTTCCAGTTCTTACCAGTAGTTTCAAACCAGAATGCCATTCAGTTGGCATAATAAAAAGATAGCTGTGTATAGAGCTGACAGCACAAGCAGCTATAAAAGAAAAGGAACTTGAGGAAAATAGCTGTCAGTAAGGATTAGTTTAAAAGTTTTAAACTTTGCTGCAAGGCTATACAGTTTATTGATTTCTATATTGATTGTGTCCATTTTGTTTTTTGTTTTTTTGTTTTTTTCCACCATCATAAAGATGCAGCCACATGTTAAAGCAGAATGTTTCCACACTTATGCAAAGAGTTTGCATAAACCTAGAAGTTGAAGAAAAACAGAAAATGTCAAAATGAACCTTGTGTCTCCTCATTTGGTTTCATTTACAACTCAAGAGACGCATTGCAGAACTCGTTTATTAATTATTCAGTGTGTGTCTCAAAGGAAAAAATGATCATTATTCATTTCTACATTAGTTAATTAGGAAGAAGTGTGAGCTGTCCAGCTTGTTTATATTTATCAAACATAATTTGATAAATTGTAAAGGTTGGTTATACAAGTTTCTCTTTAAAATATCTATAATTAACACACATATACTCGAGGCACAATGCAATGCAATGACCCCCAGACTGGGTGAGTGGCTCCAGCAGATTCTCTTTCTCTGTCCAGAAGAGATCAGTCCTACAAACAGCTAAGACACTGTCCAGGACCCTCAAGCTCCTTGGTCTCTGGTAGAGCACCCAAACTTGAAGGACAAAGACCGCAGGGTGCCAGTAATACACATACACATATTTGTATTAGTATCTTAGCTGACTGTGCTCTTCTGCAGTTCTTCCAGGCCTTGATGTGTCTGTTCACATATAGATGCAACACTCTCTGAACTGCCTCTCCCAGCCGCCAGCCATTGGGAGTCCCCTGTGCTCCTCCTGGGACATATCTACTAGAGTTGGATGTCTCGAGACCGGTCTTGGTCTTGTCTGGGTCTCGGTTTAGGCGGTCTTGACTACAAGTCTAATATCTACTTTCCAATATGCTCCTTGCACATGATTGCAGAGTTGCCAAGAGATGGCCCTTTCTCCACAAAAACTTTGACTTACATAGTTGGAAATATTTGAAATTGAAAGCTATCAAAAGAATTTCAACCTTTTTTTAACAGGCACATGAAATATAAATGTGAAACAGATAAAACACTATAGTCAGTTTGACCATGGAGACATCAACAAAACAATTCCCAATTTTTCATTCATCTTTTTCACTTTAATTTAATAAATATGTAGGATTAAAAAGAAAAACAGTGAAACAGAAAATATAATTGCACACAAACTTCCTCAAAGATTCAAAACCAGATGTGGAGGTTATGTTTGAGACGGGTAGGATTTAGTTTTTAATTCATTCTCTGCCAGGTTGCTACTTGTTCAGCATTGAGTTGAATTATGAAGCATGACCCAATTTTTTTCTGTTAGTTACAAACATTATGATTTGTCCATTCAAAGTTGTTATTTCAATGGTAAATGCACTAATTCTTATAGAGCACTTTTTCACTCTCAAAGCATTTTGTACAGCATGCCTCAACAAGAATTTTAACTCTATGGTTTTATGTAAGTGCTTTCCATTTACCATTTAAACCCATTCATACTCCGATGAATCAGTCAGCAACTTGGGGTTAGTATCTTGCCCAAGGATATTTGGCATGCAGACTTGAGCAGCCTGGGATCGAACTACCAACCTTCTCGATCAGTAAGTGACCCACTTTACCTCTAGAGCTTTTATAATCATTTTCACTTCAGTCCCCATGATGGGGATGTTGTTGGAATTTTAATGATTGCAGTTCTGCACTGAAAACTATTTTCTCTGATTGAGGGGACCCAAATAAACTGACTTGTCAGATCACTTTAAGTGGAAACAACTTCTGCATATTTTTAACTTACACATTATTATAATTCAACATGACATCACAAAGTTTGCAGATGTCTTTGCAACAGTTTAATTAATATACGTTGAGTTGCATACTTTTAACTGTGATAAATGTTTTTAAAGAAAAAAGCTCCTCGATGGTACTAAATTTTACAGATAGGCAGAGATGGGGGTTGCTCCTTCTCTGTCATAGTAAGCCTCTTATTTCACATAACACCATTAAGAGGTGACAGAAGTTACAAAGTAATGCAAATGATGTGAAGCAGCTGAACAACAAGCACTAAAGTGTGAAAAGTTTTTAAAAAATTCCTACTTTTAACATCGTCCCTAAGTTGTTTAATAGAAAATTTAAACACTAACCCAATTTGTGACAAGAAGGATCCACTGTAATGCTACTGATAATTTGGGCTCTCTTCAGCTTGATTTAGACTTCTGTGAGACATCTCCGTCATAACTTGTGACGTAACCGGAAACTCATCTTAAGCGGAAAAGGATCGTGTTCGCTGTCCGCTCCACTCCAGGTACTACCCATCGTCCTGCAGTGAACTCTGCTGTCAGATGGAGGCAAAGTGTGTGCTACAACCGGTCTGTGGGCCATTCTTCTTCCGTAAGCCAGCTGCGGAGGAGAACAAAGTTATAACATACTAGGGCTGAAGTGAAACAGAGTGTTAAAATCCATAAAAAGTGTCCACTACAACCATTGTCTGTGCTGTTTATGCTTTATTTTTTAGATCTTTGAAGATTTTTCACAGTTCACCCATACTGTGAACTCTGCTATTGCTGCCTTCTCTAGTCTTTAGCTTCTAGCCCACTTGTCAGCCAATCAACATTTGGCAGTGGCGTACCTCATCTGCTTCCAGCAACATGCAGTCAAGATTTTAGAGGACTGCATGGGAGTGCATCTTGGGTAAGTGAAAACCCTTCTCCCCCCTCTGTCTGACTGAAAAGTGTGCATGGATGGACACATTTGTGGGACTATACATTCCACTTTAACCCTACACTGCAACCTTCCACACCATTCAAGTTATGGTGGTCTGCATCGACTCAATGTGCAATTCCATTTCTTGGATTAAAAGGACACTCGTTCAATTTCTAACACACTAAACCACGCAGACACACACGTGCACAAAAACCATTTTTTTGCCTCCTAGAAATGTAAGAAATCCTTCCCAATTTTCTTTTACGTCTTAATTTAGACTGCATGTATGTGACTGTTCTCGATATTTAAAAAAATAATTGACTATTTAATTTTGCATTTAATAAAAAGTATTGAAATTAAATGTGAATACTGCACATAAATACAATCAAATGTTTTTTTACAGATCTTGTGTGCGATTAAACTTCGAACCGCTGCAATTTCTAAAAAGGAATCCAATGAGCAGTTCATTTTCAAATACCCGTCTTTTTTCCTTTTGAATATTTATTATTGCTCATCAATGAGACATAAGTATTTCTTATCCGATTAATCGATGGAATAATAAATAGAACACTTGATTACTAAAATAATTGATACATGCAGCCCTCCTTTGTAACATTTATTTACTCGTCAGCTACTCTAACTCCTTCTCCGGGCCCTGGCAGCTACTGAAACAGGGGAGGCATGATTGGAATGATGGATCCCAGCTGTGCTGTGCACTGTCCCCTGACCCCACTGCACCACCCCTCCCCTTCAGCCAAGGCCCAGACCACACCCCACCACAGGGACCATGGCTAACTTAACACAAGAGGACTGCACAGGGAGACATATAACAAGTACAGATTAAATAAAAGGGGTACATAAAAATTAGGAAGAGACAGACTGAACACTGATGAACGCAGAGAAGACCAAGGGAACAGGAAGGGGTTTACTAAAGGGAACTAACAAAGCAAAAGCCAAAACAATCATGAATTAACAAAACTCAAAAGTTCAAACTCAAACGCCAGAAACATGACACTGTTGTGTTTTACCAGGTTTTCTTCCACAGCTCTTTTACATGTAGATCCATCTACCTTTTGTTTAGACTTTAGGAAGATCTAGAGCTCAGTTGTTACAGAATTTGACAGTCAGCGATATTCACCCTTATAAACTTCTTGATAGCATGGACTGTATGGAAAGAATTGTTCTGCTGAGTAACGCGCGTCAGCCTTTTCTAGGGAAGAAAGATATTAAGCATTAAATCATAGGATAGCTAAATCAGATGGATACATATTTTTTCCAGCTTGTCCTGGTTCTGTCCTAGGGTCTCATACAATTAAGATTGTTTCAACTGGCTCCTTTCAGTGTGCTGGGGCAGCAGCCCCTTTCATATGTCTGAACTCCACACTTAGTCTTGAAGTGTGAGCGCCAATATTTTTTGAAGGAAACTCAGATCTGACCCAGCCATACAACGATAAGATTGACTAGTAAATCAATAGTTTTAAATACACCTTCAGGCTTTTCTTCACTACAGCAAACTGGTACAGCATTTGCAGTCATGCTCCAATCCATCTGTCAATATCTTTCTCCACTTTTTCCCCTCACTTGTAAACAAGACCAAGACATACTTAATTTCCTGTACTTGAGGCAGCAATTCATCCCAAACCTTGGAGATGGATTTCTCTATATTGCACTTTGCTCCTAACAGCCCAAATGCAAGAACAAAAAACAATAATAACATGAAATGTTTAAAAAGTAAATAAATAAATAAAATCATTCAGTCATTCTGATTGGATATGTTATTGCATGTGGTCTGAAAGACTTCTGGTATCAGTCCTTGTGGCAGCGGTGAATCAGAAGTGCTCGGCAGCCTGACGAGTATGTGGTGGAGAGTAGTCAGGATAATCCATGATGTTTAACAGGGTTTTTTCGGTGACCATGAACAAAATCTCCATACAGTTCCTTATCAGCTCAGCATGAACAGTGGTGCCATGAGTACAATGCCAAGTTCTAATAGGAAATAGGTGAATGTACTGCTTTTTCCCACAGAGCTCCGTATGCCGCTGGACCAGGACACCAATTTTGACTGATTTTGAGTGGACTTGGCAATTACATGCAATCTGTTGCAAATATGTTTTCGTCTACATCTGTAAAGCTGTACCTGAGCATTCCAAATCCACACCTCAGACACGACTTTCAAAGCTATGACAAATAACGGGAGGTATTTCTTGGCTCTTGACGGAGGTGGTCGCTTTTTTCTCCTTCTCCCTCTCGCTCCCTTGTCTTTCCTGCTTGGCTTCTCATGTCTTTTGTATAGTCCTGCCTATCTCTAACCCTCAGAGAGTCTCCCAGACTTGTTCTCTAAAAACCTAATGGATTTGATCAACTGGTCCCATAACGAAATTGACACCCTCCTGGGCTTGGGAGAGCCCGATTGTCCTGCTGAGATGTTTGCTGCCGGATACTCGATGGTTGGTTGCGTCATGTGTCTGGCAACACTCTCGATGGAGGACACTGAACAACATCTACCAGTTCGGAACCACGATAACAGAGTTCTGGCTGATTGGAACTGGCTCGGACCTGGCTTATCGAAGAACAAGAAGCGGCTACAGCTGTTCAAAATCCCATAAGGCTGGCCGACATGATAGACGATGGGCAGGGCTGTGAGTACTTAGACTGTGTTTATTGAACGCAATATGAATAAGATCTTGGAGAAGCTCATGGCTCTGCAATATGGATAAGATCTTGAAGAAGAAGAACGGGAATTGAGAGAATTGGTGACCAGTGACGGACATTAGACCAACTGTAAAAATTGGATGCAGTTGTTCACACTAAACCCAAACATTCACCATCTTGGTCCCCCTGGCGCCAGCTGGATGCTCAAGGCAAAAGCTGATGGGAATAACAAAATTCTCCCTTGGATAACAAGACTGTTGTTGTGACTCTCTCCCCCCTCCTTCATGGCCACCCGCGTTGATTGAAGATTGTTGACTTTTGCCTAACCGAGTGAAGGGACACTTTCTCTCGGCTGAACACGAAACACACACACACACACACACACACACACACACACACACACACACACACACACACACACACAAATGCACACATACGCATGTACACTGACACAGACCTACACTCACCCCCCACCCCCTCCACACACCTTCGAAGCTTATGTCTTCTATGTTGTGAGATGTGATGATTCATGTGCTGAGGTGTTTTTTTCTGTTCTCAAACTGATCTCCCTGTTGGAGCTCAGTCTGGGGGGAGTTCTTATTTCTCCTCGTCTTTCCTCGTGTTGTGCATTTTCTATTGTTCGGTTCTGGGTCGCTGCTCGTGTGGTCGACCGGCCAGTGCTACCTAGCCTGACCTGTCTCCCCAATGTGATGTTTGTGTATTGTATGTACGGTCAGCAAGGTATCTATCTTAATTGCCCCTTGGGGATAAATAAAGTCTCTCTGACTCTGACTGTATCACTATTGGTCAAAAATAAAATAAACAAAACAACACAACTGTCATGATTGTGTGTATGTGTGTGTTCCTACGCGCCAGTTAGTGGCCAGAAAGGTTTTCAACGTGGAGGTCTGCCACACCTGTCGGCTATCCGGTCTCACCAGCTTCCACTGATCATCTACATCAGCTGCCACTACTTTACTGGGTGGCTGACCTTCAGTCGACAATGGATAGTTGAGTTGTCGAGTTAGTGAAGCCCCCAGCTATAAGCAGTTACGTTGTTTCCTCGTGTTTTGTGAGTACGCCACTGATCTACCTGTTTTGTGGTTTAACCAGGTTTTGGAGAGGAGTGCATCACGGGAGTGGAGCGATTATGGAATTTTGCATTGGAACTGCTTACCTGGCACGGAGTGGGAGTGGAGAGCATGCCAAGGAAACCAAGGCAACCACCTTTTGGAATTGTCGCACATTGTTCACTGCTGGGATTGAACCACCAACCTTCTAGTTAGTAGTTGACCAGCTCTACCACCTGAACTATAACCAGATAAAGTTGCCCAAGTTAAAATTATGAGATATGTCTGTCAGTATTGGGAGTAAGAGATGCTCTTCTCTCAAAAGGAGGAAGCAGAGTGTGTTTTTTATACTGTGGAACCCTGCACCCAGGTATTGCCAATCTGTGATGACCCAACCACACCAACTGGGCACTTGCAACACAAAAGATAAATTCAGCTTACCAGCCCAACAACCAACAGATCAGAGAATCCCCCAACAGGCACTAATAGTGTGTCACAACTGAAGATGGAGCAGCTACTTGGTCATTTAGTTCCATGTTAGCATATTTATTTTTTTCCTCATGCCCTTCAAAGAGAATTGACCAGATGGAAGTGGCTATAAATTAGAACTTCACACCATAGTTTCAAGTTTGAGAGATCAACCCTATTATCATTTAAATCTAAGCCCTCACGGCCTTTGTTGCATCCAGACTGGCCTCCACAAAGGGGTCTGTGGGTGCCAGTAGACAATGGAAAGCTCATTTACTTGTAGCCTCCCCTTGCAGGAAATGAATATCTCATTAGCCTGGTTAACCCCAGAAGTAAATTGTTTTAAATCCAGGCAGTGCTATACACATTGAATAGAGCAGTGCTGGATTTGAGCTGGACCATTAAAGCATGGAGTCCAGTTTGCTATCAATTTAAAATGATTGTTCACAGAGAATAAAAGAAAACCCAATTTATTTTTTATTTACGTGTCTTATCGATTTCATATTCACATGGTTAACCTGGCTACACCTACACTGAAATTAAAATGCTGTTCTTTAAAATTAATTATCCTCTCAGGGATTTGAAATATTCTACAGTGTTCTTTTCATGTCTATAGAAAATCCCAAACATGATTTTAAAAAGGTCTTTTGAGAGCAAATCAAATAAATGAAATAATGGGGGAAAAAATGGGAAAAAATTGATAATTCAGGTTGTACTATGCTTGCACCAATAATGGGTATGTATATAAATGACTGTAAACCACACATCTATGGCACACTAATGTGTGGAATAAAAGATCACCGCTCAGGTCTATCATTCTACAAAACTAAACAGTTTTATGAGAAGGTTTTTATCAGGAAGGGTATCTTGATCTATACACCTTAGCAATGCCGTGAGAAATAAGGATACAGCCTTCTTTTCTTCTATTAGTCTTCTATTATTATTATCATCATATATCTGTATGCAGTACTTTTTATTTATTCATGTATGCACAGTTATTACCATTATTTAATTAGGGGAAATGTCAGGGATCATTTTTCACAGCTCTGAAAAAAATGACACATCGATTGTTCATGAAATCTGAAATGAAGTAAATAATAATAAAAAACAAAAACTTCAAAGCTATGGAAACATAAAATGTGCCAGTAAGTGTCATTTCAGGTGAATCAAGAACCTGAAATAATCTCACCTCCAGATCAGTTAAAATTGTGGACCTTACTGACAGATGTTAGTAATGTTAAATAGTGTAATAGCTCTAGTAATTGACAATTTAGTGAATGGGATAGTGTCAAGAGTACTAGTAAGTGGGGTAGTGGGCCTAGTGACTATGAAATATCTATGAATTATTACTGCTCTAAATATAACATTTTTAAAAGACTTCTGAAAATCAAATAAACAAGTGAGGGTTTTAGACTGCTGCATTTATAAGAACATTATAAACCATTTTTTAAATTAAATAACTGATTCATAGATTTTATCTAAATGATTAATTCCCACATAACACTTCTAAGCCAGGAGTCATTTAACTTCAATATTAGGTATGAGATATTCTTATCCATCTAATAGCACACTATGCTGTCAAAGTATGAGGAAATAAGCAGGTTTTGACAGCATATTCCAACTTTTAGACTGCTTCTTCTGCTTTCTTGAAACAATTCTAGGGTTCTTGTGAGGGTTCTCCTACTCTGCATCCTTTTCATGTCTCATTCATTTTTCCAGGATTTTTATGCTGAAACAGACCGTTTGTGCTCGGTGGTATTTTAAAAGTCACACATGGATTGAGGTAGCTGGATAATCACCTCAGATGTGTCATCTCTCCTGGCACAGGAGTGCCGACAGCAAAAGACCATTTCTTGTTTTTTAGTTGTTTGCTGTTTCAAATTGCAAATTAATATTCCTTATGGTATATTGCATGGTATATGAGAGGTAGCATTTATCAGGAAATTTCAGCCAGCTACTCATTTGATAGTGGTGGTAACTTTCAAATATATTTCAATGATATATTTTCATTCTAACTTCAACTAACTTCAGAATAACCGGTCAAATAAAGTTTAAAAGTAAAATTGTGTTAATGGTTAGCTAAGGAATCCTTAAAAGTGTCACCCCAGTCAGTGACTACAAATTTAGAAACATGACTGCAAATGCAGGAGGGTGACAAAGGAGGCCAGAAATTGGATTAGCCAGTTGGATGTGATGATAAGCCAGCGAGGACGGCCGGTGCAGCGCCTCGTGGCCCCTCTGATAACAAAGCTAATCCATCCATCTTAACCTCCTGGCCTCTGCTTTGATTCCCCTCATCAAACATCCCACTGCCCTATTGTTAGTGATGTTTGCTGCCTGTCCTGCTGCGGCACTCCGGCCATAACTCTTCACTCTGCAACGCGGTGAGCAGGTCAGCTATTAATTTAGGTGAAGTGCCACTGTGTCTGTGCCTGCTGTTCAGCTTAGCAAGGCGAGCTGAGCTGCTCAGCTGAATGAAAGAGACATGCAGCCCTGTCATCGTTCACCTGCCTGCCACCTGTGCTCCTCTGGGCCTTTCTCACATGCACTCATCTTCCAAAAGTGCCCACCGTGACCTGCAAGACAAATTATGATATTATGGCAAAACTATCAGCAGGACATTTACTGTGGCCAAGAGTTAAGCTGGACTCATAAGTCAATTGTAACAGACAGTCGTCAAAGGATGAAAGGGAGGTGGCAGGGCAGGAAAATATGTAAGCTATATATATATATATATATATATATATATATATATATATATATATATATATATATATATATAGATAGATATAGATATATATAGATATAGATATATATATACTTGTTTCTGATTGGGCAAATTTGCCTTCCTTTCTTCTTCATTTCATACATCATGTGGTCTGACAAAATCAATAGAACATACTGCTGTGCTCACGAGAATTGTTGTAGTGCTTCATGCCAGTTTATATCTAATGGCAAAGTCAAACTGTATATAGCTTTTAATTGAATTACAATATAAGGTTCAATATTTCACTTTTAATGGAATAGAAACCTTTCTTCTGTTTGTTAGTGTGGTGGCAGATTTCTTTTCTCATGTATTAATCACATATTTATATTTAATGTCACATTAGTTATAGTAATATCACTTTCTCACTTTACTGTAGTAAGAGCACTCCTGTCACCAGTTTGCATGCATGTGGAATGTCAACACAGTGAGGCCATGGTAATGGGTGACGTTGAACAGATAGTGGGACTCCTTCTCCTTATCGGGGATGTAAATCCTTAGGTGACGGCCAAGCAGAAAACAAGGTCATAATTCTCTCTGTGAGGGAGGAGGTATAGCCCCCCCCCCCCCCCCCCCCCCCCCCCCCCCATGAGAGGGGCCAACATGTAAGAGTTTGTGGAATGTTCTTTGTCTGTGTCCCTGTATATAAGATGTAAGGGCGGTGGCCACAATTCAGAGATGATCCTAGTGTTTTACTGGGATGCTCTCACCACATTGCAATGTGTTTATTAAACCCACTTCAAATCAACCTCACTGGGTGTGTTGCAGGTTATTGTTTAATTTTCCACAACATTCGGTTACACTAAAAAGTACACGTGGATGTGGTGTGGATTTTTTTTTTTTTTTTTTTTTGCCTGTCCCGTTTGGATCTTTAGCCGTCAGAATTGTTGTCTGAAGGCCAAGAGAGATGCCAAGCGGATTTACTTTACCAAGTGGATCATAATGGCCTTGCCATATTGGTCCATTTGATTGACCTTTATTATTATTATGTATTTATTTGATTTGATTTTCGGTTGTTACAGACGGGACAGACATGACTAGGGGATAGGACAGGGAGAAAGAATGAACGAAAGAGAGGGAGAGAAAGAAAAATAGAGGGGAGAAGAGATGGTGAGAAAGGGGGGAAGAAAAAACAAAAAGAAAAACAAACAAAACACCTGGATCACCTTTATGGAGATAAAAAAAAAAAAAACAGAAGAGAAAACAAACAAAAAAGAGCAACATAATAAATACAACACCATCACAATAAACTAGCTAACAGTAGATACTAAATATTAAATGTTATTGTGCAGCACGCAAGATCGACAGCGCACAATGTGCTTTGAGGTAGCAGCCAAGAAAGGTGTAGTTTGTGTCTGTGAACACCCGTGTGTACACCTGTGTGCACAATTGTGTGGATCAGCACGCTTGTATTCAAAAGGTTTCTCCATGTAACGATCTGCTAGGGAGTGTGGGGAGCCAAAGCCCCGCCCCCCAGGGCATGAAGCGGGTATGGAGGAGATCCAGGCCCCAGACATCCAGAGGCCCCAGAGTATGAGGACCCAAGTATGACCACCAAAGGGGCAACCGTGCCACCCTCCTGGGAAGAGCTGAGGAGAGCCCCAAACGAGAGGTCACCCAGCAGCCACGGAGCAGAGGCCAGAGGGGGTTGCAGTGACGTGCCTGCGGGCTCTGCCGGCAGCCAGCTGTGCCAGAGAGGACCGAGCCCCAGGCCCAGAGGCCAGAGGCCTGAGGGCACCCCACCCCGCGGAAGGGGCCCAGCCGGGCCACAGGCGCCAGGCCCCGGCAATCGGCCACCAGGAGTGAGTCGGTACATACATGAGCGCCCAGCCCCAGACACCAAGAACCACCAGCACACCAACGTCTGAGGGCATCAGCCACCGGCAGGGAGTGTGGTGAGGGGAGATAGGCCTCCATACCTCGGAGAGCCTGAGATGTTCCCAGAGAGGTGGAGTCTAAGACCCGACCTGACATATAGACACAGACGAACAGGCGCACGCAGACACAAACGTGCATTCCCACCCCCATATACACAAACAAATACTCAGCACTCACCCGACGTGGAGACAGACACAAATAGACACTGTACACACATTCACACTCCCCAAGCATACTCTATATCCCAGGTCCGGGTACCCCTGCCCCCAGAGGGGCAAACCATACCCGGACCCAGGAGATGTAACCCAAATCTCTGGGGTGGAGGAAAGCAGACCGCCTCCTTATCTGCAGTAGCAGGGAGGCCCCGCATCCCAGACTCCAATCTGACGGCCAGCACCTCCTCCCAGCTCCCTAGCCCTGACGGTTAATAGAACGGGGGTGAGTGAAGACCCCAAACCCCCCTCCGCCCGCTCATATGTAGTGTTGCTGCGTGCTGTTCTAAAGTGCATTTAAAACACAGGAGGGCACGGTGCTTCCTGCCAGAGAGCAGCACGGCTCCTCCCGAAAACCCTCAGTGTCTACATGCATTTAAAATTGAGGGTAGGGCACCAGCGCCAGAGGTGGGTTTGAATACACAGACGATCCTCTGGACGCTGTATAATGTGCCCACCCCCAAGGCCCTATATGTATGTGTTATGAGAGTATGAGTAATGTGGATGTCTATGTTGCGGAATAAAATTGAGGCACATTTGGCCACAGTAGGCATCCCCACACTCTGGAACCCACCAGGGCAAGGGGGCCCAGGCCCATCTGGACCGGGGCCCACAGCAGCAGCACCGCCCGGCCCCACAGAGTCCGGGGCAGGGCACCCGACCCCACCGCAGAGAAAACTGCACCCACCCCATCATCCAATCATCTCCCAGACTACACAAGACAATAGACACCCAGGTTGAGTTCATTCTCCACCTCTCCTATATCTCTCCCCCACCTGCAGAGTGAGCTACTGTAGAGAGAAGACCTCCTGCAAAGATATAACAGTCTCCCCACCAGTTAGAGAGCCCTCCAGTTGGGCCGATGCACCAGAGGTCTAACCCCCGGGTTAGGCCCTCCAGGGAAAACGTCCCTAGGGAATCCCCTGACGCCCTAAGGCCGTCCCTACCCCCATATCAACCACAATAGCGAAGGCAGGACCAAACCATGACCCTCCACCCCCACTAGGTGATGAAGCCGATCAAAGGAGCCCAGAGGGATTGATCAAATGTGATGGCAGAGGCTGTATCAAGGCTAATGTGGTCTATTAGATGGTTTTTATATTGGTTAGAATTAAGATTATTTTTATTTTTCCAGTTAATGAGGACCGTTTTCTTGGCAATGTATAGGGCCGTAAAAACAATGTGGGCTGTGTTTATTTCTGTAGTGACCTCATCCAAGTTGCCCAGCAAGCACACTAAAGGGGAGGCTGGAATGTTACAATTCAGACACTTTGATAAGTCTTCACATATCTCGCGTCAAAACTTCTGAACTGGTGGACAGAACGAAAGAGCGTGGATATAATTGTCCAGTGTATTTGCTTGACAGTGTGAGCAGTTGTTGGAAGACATATAGCCCATCTTGAACATCCTATGACCAGTATAGTGCACTCTATGTAATATTTTGTATTGTATTAATTGCAAACTGGGATTTCTGATCGATTGAAAGGTTTTTAAGCATATCTGAGACCAAAGGTTTTGGTCTAAGCTGATCGATAAATCCGCTTCCCATTTTCCAATAGGAAGGGATATTGATTCATCTATTTTAGAAAGTGTTCTGTATATTTTAGACCAGGGGTCGGCAACCCTGGGCACGCGTGCCACAGCTGGCACGCCAAGGGTTAACTGATGGCACGACCATAGGGTGATTTTTCGTTTTTATGGGCCGATGGTTTTTTTTGTTTGTTTATTTGTTTTGTAACGGTATAAACAGTGAAAGGTGGTGGATGCCAATGTGTAAAAATAACTCAGTTGTTTGGTGGTGGCTATGGCGGAGCTTCCACAGAGGCCAGCAGGTGGATGAGGGAAAGGGGAGGCAGGAGGAGGAGAGACCCGAGAGACTTACTTCAGGTAAGAAGTCATTACCTGCAGTCTATCTGGGTCAGAGATGTTTCCATCAAGTTTAGGTGGAGTTTCTTTTCGTTGTGCTGACTTTTTACAGTTAGTTACAATAACTCGTACTGCGTACTAGCTAGCATGACGGAGTTTCTATACAGCTGGGTGGGTGCTATGATGTTACTGATAGTGAACTTTATTTTATTCATAAGGTTAGTTAGTAGAGTTGCCAACCGTTCCGTACAAACAGAATCGTCCCGCATTCAGAGAAAATATTACACGTTTCGTATTGAGCTGAGAAGGAACACAGTTTGTCCCGGACTTCAGCTAGAATGAAAAAAGACACAAAGCTGGAGTTATTCTGTGTCTTTACTCTGCAGCTGCCTCTTCTTCTCTCATTCTCCCCCCTCCCTCTCCTGTTCATGAAACTGATCAATGATCAGCTGATCAGCTTTTCTCTCTTGTTTGTTTATCGCCCACTTTGCGCCAGAACAACAGCAGCACGTTTAAGCTTGATCAGCTGTTGTTAGAATTTATTTAATATTAATTTCTAGTATCAGCTGATGTTTGCTGGAGCCACAGCTGTAAAGCTGCTGGTCATGATGTCGGTTTGGATATGTGGCGAGAGGGAAACATGAAGATGAAACCAGGAGATGTCCTTACTGAATCATCAGAGCTGAACAGGTGATGGAGAAACAGGTTTACCTTTTAGGTGACATGAATGAGTTAAACTTATGAGCTGTTTCTGAGAGACAAATAACACCAGGATCCTTTTCTACATAGCTGACAGATAGGGCATTAACAGGGTAAGGGGGGCACAAAGAAATACCTTTCTTTCTTATTCTTTCTTATTCTCATTTAAAATGTCTAGCTTTTAATAAATAATTATCTGAATCTTACAACCAAAGTTTTTATCTGATGTAAAATGCATAGAAATCATACATATACCAACAAGACAGTGTACATCACTGTCACAACAGCGTTTTCATTCAAAGGCTTAAAGCCTATAATACCTGGTGGGCCGGTCTCTAGTCAAAATGCCTGGGCCGATTTTTTGTCCCAGTCCAGCCCTGGGCACGACACGCAGTGAATTAATCTGAGAAGGTGTATTCAAAAATAAATGGCCGCGCCAGCAGTGCACATCACAAATTAGCTCGCATAGACACATTAGTTGTGCCGCGTCTTAATGACAGTATTTTAGCTAACAACCCCAACCACCAGATTCAACTTGTAATTGGCTAAAAATCACTTTGCCCACCAGTGAGAAGGACGTTGTTAGTTGGTAGTTTTTTCAAACGATGTTGAAATTTCCACATTCCGACACTTCAAATGCTTCAGGAGCTGTCCGCTCAGCGCAGCATCAGCACCACATAAATACATGGATACATCCGCAGACTCGAGACAGAATTCACAATGCGTTTTCGGGACTTTCAGGTGTATGGACCAATGTTTTCTTTTCTGATCAAACCAGAAAGCGTTAATGAGCTGCTGGATTTGTCTCGCATTAACTGGCTGGACACAGAGGACATCGAAATGCAGCTGATTGAACTGAAAAGCTCGACTCTGTGGGCATCAAAGTTTGTAGAACTACGAACGCAGCTGGAATCCATAGCTGTGCGTGTTCATGGAGCTTGCATTTTCACCTGCTGGACATCACTACCTGACAAGTTTAACTGTCTTCAGAACATTGCAGAGGCCTTATTGACAGTATTTGGCTCTACATGTCTGTGTGAGCAGATCTTCTCCCACATGAAGGGTGTCCTCAGGTAGCCGTCTGAATGCTGGACACTCGGAGACCTGTGTCTCTGAGTGGGAGACCAGAGATCACATTAACATGTGTATCTCTGTATTAACAAACATGCCATATTGACCCAGTTTATTTTTCTTATCATTGTTGTGAGGAGACCATAAATAGCATTTGCATTTTCTGTTGTACAGTTCATTTGCTGTTATGGAGTTCTTGTTATGGATAAAAAGTCTTTTTTTTGTTTCAAAATAGCTGATAAGTATTCGCTGATAGCTGCCAACATCTGCGAACAAATATAATTCTATAAAGTTGTTCTATATAGTGTGTAACTGTTAATATAGAGCGTTATTAAATTTATTGCTAATGCAATCATATGGCACATTGACTTCTGAGGAAATTTTAGATGGCACTCATCATCAGAAAGGTTGCCGAAAATAATTTGGGGGTTTTTAGATTAAAAAATTGTACCACACTTGGTGGTGTTTGTAATTCAGCTTCACTGGGATTAAATTTCTTTTTTACTATGGATTTAATTTATTGATATTCCAAAAATCTTTTCTTGTTGATCCCATATTGTATAACTAGTCTGTCAAACGAAATAAAGTCTGTTCCTTCCAATATATGTTCCAAGTATTTAATTCCTTTATAACTCCAATCTGGTAAGTTCATCATATTATTGTTTTGTAATATGTCCGGATTGTTCCAGATAGGTGTACGTTTGCATGGGATTAATGAAGACTCTGTTATTTTTAGAAACTCCCACCATGCTGTCAGAGAGAAGTTGATGTTGATGCTTTTAAAGCATTCATGTTGTTTGATGTTTGAGCTGATAAATGGGAGGTCTGAAATTTCTAGATTATTACATAGTGCCTGTTCTACATCTATCCAGGGTTCATCTAAGAAGGTGTGTTTAAACCATCTAGAGATGAACTGAAGCCTGTTGGCTAAAAAGTAGTGATTAAAGTTAGGCAGATGTGGATGTGGTGTGGATTTAAAAGTGTGTGCTTTTCTGTTTTTCTGCTGTCCTGACTGACTGTTTGAGGCAGAGCTTGCCTCTTGCTCTTTGACAGCTGGGATTGACCCCAGCCCTGTAACAAGTCATTATCTGATTTTCCCACAGTTTCACACATTGATTGAGGTAAGTTTACATGTAGGAGAATGAATATTATATTTCAGTATTGGCTTATTAATCACGCTACTAACCAGTCACATTATATGGGGCGTTACTATAAATAGAAGTTGCCATCTGAGCATCCCTGACTCGCTCACCTGTTGCCATACTTGTCGCTGCTGCCTCAGCATTGCACTTTTGTTGATTGCTGTTTCTCATGTTTTGCAGAGTGAAGCCTTCCATCGATCACTGACGAGTGTGTTTATAGGTTGTAGCTGCAGAAGCCTCCTGTTGGCCACTTTGTTTGCAAATTGGGCAACGGCGTGTGATCGGTACGTTATTTTGAGTTGTGACGATCTTAGCCTTCTATTCTTTCTTTTCCTGTAAATGCTAATTGTATGATGCACTGCAGGAAGTCTGGGCCTGAGTGGGCAGCTATTAGCCTTATAGCGGGACTGCTACTGCTTCTCCGGGCTGCATTTACAGGAGTCCTGCTGCTTTGCCTTTTTGGATTCCTTTTTTGCCTTGTGTTTATTGCACTTTGTCTCTGTCTCTGTCTTTTCTTTTTGCTTTGTTTTGTCGTCTCACTAGAAGTTGGATGTTTAAGCGGTTGAGCCGTACATGCAATATGTGGAAGTCTGTTAATGTGCATGAATGATTCTGTTGGAGCAGTCGTATGTGTAACAACTTAGAGTAATACTGTGAAGTTATTGGCTGTAAACTGAATGTTAATTTATTTTGTTTCTGCATTTGTTTTCTGAATGTTTTGATTTGTAGATTCTAGCTGCAGATCACTGGTGTGTTTCTGCAGAAGAGCCAAATGCACAGAGAGTGCATTTGTTTTTGGTTTTTGTTTGAATACATTAATAACTTGTTTCTTTTATTCAGAAGCAGAAGGCCTAAAGTGGAGGTGACTGGGTGCCTTGGTGGTGGTGGGACCTTCTGTGTGCTGTGCTTATTTATGCACCCTTGGTCTGAGCTGCACCATAGGGTGTGTGGGTGTGTGTGTGTGTGTGTGTGTGTGTGTGTGTGTGTGTGTGAAGGTGAGCTGCACATATGAGTTGGTGATTTTTCTCGACCTGTCCTCATCTAGCATCCCATTCACACACTGGTGAGCCATAGCTCTTAATTTTACAGTACATGTACAACTGATTCATATTGTGGTATTTTAAATAAACTGTTTGTTTTTACGCTGAACTACGTCTCTGTCCTGAGTATAACGGACCTAAGTACCTTCTTGACAATTAGCATAGGCTCAACTCTGTATTGTCTGGGTGAAATTCCCAGAGTGGCATTGTCGGGTTTTCATTAAATTGTAAAAGCTTTGAGCTTCTAATTGCAATGCCGGCATTTTAGTGTGACAACATTGGTTCTTTGGTCTTTTCCTTATTTACTCTCCACCACCCTGTGCTGCTACATATACAATCAAACCACTTGGGACAAGCTCCAAGTTAACATAATGTTACTGTATAAGCACTCTATAAGTGTCCACTATGGAAGCAGGATCACTTGATCACTGTCATTTGGGCTTTTAGTGAGAGGATAAATCATACAGCTTTACAGCAATGCAAGAAGATGAATGAATGACATGAAAATTTCATCTAATGATCTTGTTTACTTAATTGTTAAAAGTCAGAGTTGGGATTTAAATCATAATTCAATCCATTTCCCAGCCCTGTTATTGATTAATGCTGTAGCACTATGAAAAATTACACTTGCCAATTTTAGTGTTACAACAGTAAACTGTGTGGTTGGTTTGGGGGTTTTTTGTGATGGAATATGTCTTGCAGACATTGTAGAGCTGGGTCTGGCCACCTTGAGTATGTCATAAATTTGTTTCTTGATTAGTTGGAGAACAGAGCCTGAGAATAGTAGAGTTACACTGTGCAACATAAATACAGAAAATGTTACTGCTGAGTGCCTGAAACACAATGCATGATGCTGACAGATTAAGACAAACTGGACCAAATTCTTTGGTAATATTGTGTTATAATAACCCATTTAACACAATTTTCAGAAAACAGTACCTCTGACTTTTCCACCTTCTTCTTATGGTATCACTTTGAAAATTTTGTCAACTCAACAAGCCAAATAAGAGTTGACGGAGCGACTAAACCCAGCAAATATTTGGCTCATCTTCTTAAATCTGAATCAGGATATAGTCATAGCCAAGTTCTGTTAGAAACTAGAGATTAAATTAACATAAATATTAACAATTCTTTGAAAACTGCCTATTGGATTGCTATACAGCTATATGAATCAGATAAACCGCAAGATGTACTTGAAGAAATGTAACTATTTTTTGAGGATTTAAATCTACCTATTTTCTCAGTTGCTCAAATGTGAACTAAATTCACCCATTACTAAGATAGGGGCACT
The DNA here is from genome assembly GCF_036321145.2 of Pelmatolapia mariae. Lineage (NCBI taxonomy): Eukaryota > Metazoa > Chordata > Actinopteri > Cichliformes > Cichlidae > Pelmatolapia > Pelmatolapia mariae. The sequence continues at coordinate 33,966,289 of NC_086235.1, forward strand.
TTTAGCTCTTCAAAGTCTTCAGTCAGGCAAATCACTGGAGTGACTTAGTGACTCCAGTCACTAATAAATGACTGAAGAGTCAAAAGTGCCTTGTCTGTGAGTTATAGTTACACTGCTTGAAGGTTCCTGAATACTATTAATAATTACTTTTTTTTTATGATTATTCTTTGACATATGCAAAATACTAACAGTATGGTCATTTCTTCCGATATGGTAAAGATCTTTGATCATGCTGAGTGGAAATACATGTTTATGTTTTGTATTCATTTGTTTTGGGAGAAAACTTTATTAAATGGGTTAAACTCTTGTACACCAACTCTTCAGCATTTACCACTAATGGCTTGTGGTGAAACTGCTTTCAACTCCACTGCTCAACATTGCAAGGCCGCACTCTTATTCCTCCCTTTTTGTCATGTTTTAACTATGTGAGCTCTTTATTTGTGGACCCAAAGCAGAGAGACAGAAGCCAACGGTCAAAGCAAAAATGTAATGCTTACTGAGCAAAAGACTAGGATATAAATTTGCTCGACACCAAACTGAACTAGGGTACCTGCAGCTATAAGGAACAATGAACAGAGGGAGAGATGGAGGCAATATATCGACACACCAAAAAATGAGGCGCGAGATGCCCCATTCTGCAAGAACGGTAGTAATGGCAAAGATGTCATTTCTTTAAGAAGTTAAGTTGTTAATTTTTATCAAATTTTTCTAACTTGACGTAAGATTTGACAAAAAAAGTATTTCGAATTCATTTCAGGGGTTTAATTAGTTTTATAGCATTTTTAGACCGTTTCATTACAGATCAAAAAGTTAAAATGCACATTAGAATAAACTAATCAAAGGGTATAATAAATAACTTTAGGAATGGTTACGAATTCATTTTGCAGAGTGCTTGACATTAGCTGGACTAAAATTAAGGTGGTATTAAAAACAGGCTTACATTTTAAAACTGACCTACAAAAATGCAAGAAACACATTTTAAATAATTATTGCAAAGGTAAAACAAGGTCAAAGTTTATCAGATCATCCACATTTGCCACCAAACCAAAACAATGCTCTGCCTCAGTCTGCAGCTTCTCCCCTGGATGTGTGCGTGCTCACAGGGATTTGTGTGATTGTTGGAGCTTCTCTGTGCTGCGGGCTCTTTACAAGATTAAGTGCCTTGAGGTGATTGCTGTTGTGATTTGGCACTATATGAATAAAACTGCATTTTTCAGAATATGGAAAGGATACTTGGAGGAATCTCTTTAAAAACTGAGTACTGATCTAGGGAAAGGAAAAATATTGTATCTTTTATATCTTGGAAAAATGACAAAGCTGACCACTAAAACAAAATTCTTATGGAATACTTTCCTCTGGACCAGCTTACTTCATTCCTCAAGAGTTTAAACAAATTTGGGCTCCAATATCTTTGTTTTGCATTGGTGACTGAAAAAAAATACAGCACCAATACAGCCTTGTATTTATCATAATTAGCTATAAAACAGTAGTTGATTCCATTAAATATCTGTCTGATAAAATGTAAAAAACTTTATTCTCTAATTTCCAGGTTGGTTATTTTGATAGTTTATGTGGTTTCACTATTATCTAAATTGATATGTTAATAAAATGTTTCTATTCTTTATTAGTTCTTTTGGGTATTTTATTGTTTTTCATAATTTCGTTAGAAGAGGAAATTAAACCTGGTTAGGAATGCTAGTTTTCTTTTTGTCTGTATTGCTATTCAACACAATTGGATTGGAAGTGGTCATTATTTCTAAAAACCTCCAAGGAGAGGCATCCAGGAGGCATTTTAATCAGATGCCCTAACCACCTCAAGTGGCTCCTCTCGACACAACAGAGCAGTACCTCTCCTCCAAGATCTTTCTGGATGTGCTCCTCACCCCGCCTCTAAAGCTGAGCCAAGTCCCCGTCCAGGGAAATTCATTTCATTCCCCTTTATTCAATTCTTTCAGTCATTACCCAGATCTCATTACCATAGGTCAGAGTTGGAATGTAGATTGACTCGTAAATTGAAAGCTTTGACCTTCAGTTCACCTTTTTTTCACCACAATAGTTTAATATGACACCTGCATTATGGCTATACCACACCAATCTACTTTCTGCCTTCCTGTCACTTGTGCATACAAGTACCTATGGTATATAAATACTATACTATATGAAAGATAATTAATAAAAACCATTACTTGTAGTTGTTTGTTTTTTTATCTATAAGGTGCAGACTCTTTTGGCACAGTTGATATAGATAAACAATCAATATGTGGTTGACGTGAAGATTTTGTTTTTTAAGGGGTTAAAGTATTCTATAAATTGCAATATTGTTGCTATAGCAGCACCTTGCGTTTACATTCCCTAGAGCTCACAATAACAAGACTAGTACGGGGATGTCTAGCAGCAAGAGCAGTGTGTCAACCTCAGAATGGAAATTGAATTGAACAGGAAGCTACTTCACCGAAAACCACCCATAAGATGCAAAAAAAGAAACAACAACCTTGTTCCACCACTTAAAACAAAAGAACACCACAGAATACAACCAGACTTTGAAGGAGGGGATACTACCAGCTCGTCATGTGACCAAAATATAAAGAAATGATTCCACCAAGCGTTGCTGGAATAGTCATCGAGTGCACTTAACTGCACTCCATATTACAGGAAGCACTAGAAAGATGGAAATTGCAGGCATAGTGGTAAAGCAGAGTTTTAGGCAGCAGCTTATAAAGCTCAAGATACAACATCCCTGTTAGATGATATGTTTGCATTCAGGCGCCGAACAAGTTACAAGTTTAAGTTTTTAATCATTGTTAAACTAAAGGGTTAAGCAGTTCTTTCAGATTTTCAGGGAAAACACTACTTGGGGTATTTCTGTAGTTATATCTGACTTATACTGTGTTACTGCTATTGCACCACTGCTGCTGATTACATTTAGTTTCAGTGGATTCACATTTCCAGTTAGGAAGTGTGCCATCAATAACAAAGGTGCATTGAAAACAAAGAAAAGTGTGCTTCATTTACTTACACTTATAAATCCTGCCTCTTTTTTAAGTATTAAATATTTTCTATATTATCAGAAATATCAATGTCACAAATATTATTGAAATATTGTCAAATTTTTTTAGGCTATATCGCCCACCCTTACTAGACAGCTCAACAACAACAAAAAGCACAGAAGACAACCAAAGTATATCATTGCACAAGTCTTTCCTTGGTTAAGAAGAAAAACAACATTGACATAATAACATTTAAATGAATAACACTGTCAGATAGGTAGGAATCACACTGTGAAAGTCTCTACATCTTCATGAGTATACATGCAGAGAGTGTATAAACACTGTGCAGGTCACGGGTTACACACGAAAGATGATCTGAACCAGTTTAAGGGGCAGTCGATGATAAGTAGTCATTGTCTACAAAGAATTTCCATCCAAGCTTTTTTTTATTAACATTCCCTATATAATGTTGTATTTAAAATTCCTAACTCCTAAACAGTTGATGCAATATTTTTTATTACAAATACCTTGAATTAAAGTTAAAATCTTCAATCACATCTTGATGTTTTTTTTAATGTGGTGTGGTACAGAGTCAAAATGATAAAATAAATTCATTATTGTCCACAAGTCTCGTATGCCGTTCCATTTCTCTGAACTGACATTATATCTTCGGGGAGCTAGGTTTGAAAAAAGCAACCTAAATAGAGCTGTCAAGTGTCTTTTTCATTAAAGTGAATTTAGCGTGATTAGATAAATTGATGTGATCACCGCTGCACTGCCAGACTGCATCCTGTGACTTTCTTAATCAGCCTGCAGAGCTGTAGCCTTTTTACGGTCATTAGATGCTTGTAATCATCAGGCTGCATTTGTCTCAGAAGGACGTAGCATGTTCTTTTGAAGTGTGACTGCTACATTCCTCTGCTCAGTCGGCTTAAATGTGGCATGTGCAGCATCCACCAGCCCTGTCATGACTTCATTAATCCTAACTGGAACAGTCACTAGTTAGTTTACTGAAACTGAACTAAAGCAGAGTCACTCTTAATGAAGTGAGACTTTCATCAATAGGACTCCTGCTTCCCCCCCAGCCTCCTGCTCCATGAAATACCCCCCAGGTAGCTGCTCCTGACAGCTGCTCCCTTGTTTGAACATCAATTTCATTTTCAGCACTCCTTTGCCCCTGCCTCACCAAATCCCACAACAATTACAACAGATAAAGTGTTCTGAGGGGGAATGCTGCTAATGAAATGTGGCCTTTAGGGCCACTCATTCACAGTTGTGTGCCAGTGCTCTAGAATTGCTTCAGGCTAATAGTGTGTCACCAGCTTACAGTGCTGTCAACATCCACAGGACTTTGTGTTAACCTTCGTGAGGAAAAAACAAACAAACCTTTGAGCAATTTTTGTTTATTCTAGTTTGTGTTTGGATGTTAAAAAAAACAGTTTTCATTTCTCAAAGGGGGATCCTTCTTTTTACCAGTGATTTTAGGATTTTATTGGATTCTCATCGACATAGACGCAAGTGCAATCTAAACTTTGAAGAGCTTGGAAAGAAAAGCGTCTGGACTTCTTTAAGTTGCTTGAAGATGTTTCCCCCCTCAGCCGAGAAACTTCTTCAGTTCTAGGGTCAAATGGTGGAGAGTCCCAGATCTGGTACCTGTGACCTGGGACTCTCCACCATTTGACTCAGAGTCACAGACTATCAATAACATTATTTTAAAAAAAAAAGAAAAAAAAAGAGAGATAATACTTATATAGCAAAGGCAGGCCCAGCACACACAACTCATTATACAATCAATCAACAAAAACAAAATAAATGAATAATATGAATATTTCTTTCTATCCTCACCTATGGTCATGGGGTAGTAACCGAAAGAACGAGGTCACAGGTACAAGTGGCGGAAATTATTTTCCTTTCTTGGGTTGCTAGGCTTTCCCTTATCAATAGGGTAAGTAGCTCAGTCATGCGAGACAGACTTTGAGTATAGCCACTGCTCCTCACATCAAAAGGAGCCAGTTGTGGTGGTTCAGGCATCTACTAGAATGCCTCCTGGATGCCTCCTAGGTGAGGTATTCCAGGCGTCTCCCTGGTAGGACATTACCAGGGAGACATCTCGGGACAAACCTACCTTAGGACTCGCTGGAGAGATTGGTGGAGCATGCAGTTCGCTTCTTTAGCCAGTAGGTGTAAATCATTTCACAGCCTGATGCTAACCAACTCTTCATACTTTAAACTCTTTCTTGTCTGTCATTGTGATGGTCCTGTTCAAGGAAGTTGCTGTGGTCTGTTCTTAGATCCACTTGCATTGCTGTTTTATGTTGTGCCCTTCTCCCATATGCTCTTGCAGTATTGCTGTGTTTCAGCCTTGGTGTTGGTGTCCTAATATTTTTGCCTTGCATCTGAGAACACACTTTGGATGGTTCAGTGGAAAACAGCTGCTTTATTCTCCTGGAAACCCAGAAGACACAGAGAGAAAAAAAGGTTCCAGACCCAGAATGTTCTTCATGATATAGAATTATACTTATTAGAATGTAGTAAGTATTTACATCATTCCATCCATCCACTTCTCTTTTTCAGGGGGCAGACAGACAACCATTGACTCACATTCACACCTATAGGCAATTTAGATTAATCAAACAAGCAATCAAGCAAACTCCAGACAGAAAGACCCCGGCCTGAAGGTGGAATTGAATTCAGGACCTTCTTCCTGTGCAGCAACAGTGGTAACCACCGTGCCACCATGCCGCCTATTTTACATCATTATTTCTTGATATTACCCCTTACAGTGTAAAGGAAAAGGTGCAAATGTGTTCCTTTTACTGCACTTATTTTCCGTTTTTTAATGTCATTTTTCAACAAATGACGTCAACAGCACAGCACGGACAAATGCACCGTATAACCTCACTTTTTCACTTGATACATCCCAATACCATAAACAAATACTCTTAATTATGACCGGAAGTTTTGGTTTTTCATAGAGAAATGTTTCTTACTGAAGCTGTGTAAGTGAAAGCTTTTATTAAACTCAAAGTGTTCAGATTCAAATCATGAGGAAATAAGAGAAATGCAATGTGTTCCTGTCATATTTACAACCTTGTTTATACTCCAACAGCAATTTCTATTAATTCTGATGTTTAGCAGGCACCTTAAGGCAGCATTGAAAATTTTCGTTTATAAATCTGAGATTTACTTGTACAAAAGTCTGCATGTCACTGCCAGTATGAAATATTAAATAAACACCGCTCTGACTGCAGCAGTAAGAGTGATGCATTGGTGACACACATGTACTGCTCAGGATATGTGATTTTCAGTCAAGTATTTTGAGCAGTATAGCTGCACTAACCCTCAGAATAAGTCCCCCCATGTAGTCCAGCCCCCCTGCGGCTCTGACAAACCTGTACTTTAACAACTAAGCTAAACCCACAGTGCTGCAGCAGTCTCTTGGAGATTGTGGGTTTTTTTTCTGTTCCCAGCATTTCAAAAAACTACTGTTAGAAAAAAATGCTGTAAATATCCGTTAGAGTGATTGTTCACAAGTTCAAAATCTCTTTTCCTTTTGCTGCCATTATGGATTTCAGTGAATAGCCCCTCATGTCATTACCACAACAAAATGTCATTACTGCATGAATGTGTTATTTACTTCCAATTATGTATTTGTCTTTGCAAAATCAGACTTTTTAATTAGCAGCCCCCTGTGATCAGGTCATTTTGTAATGTGAAAACCTTATTAGGCATAAATACATTTGCAGAGACATGTTGCTGACTGAAACAGCTTTTTTTTTTGACAGGAAAGAAAACACAGTGAATGTAGCATTAGCATTCAGAATGAGGACTGATTAAGAGCAATCCATTTACCACACCAACATGCAAAACAATTCATATGTGATATTTAAGGAAATGAATAAAAACAGAAGAAACAATATTTTCAGATTTCATGTGCTGAAGGGCAATCAGAGCAATGTTTTTGAAAACTAGTGCTCTGTAGTATAAATGGTAAATAGTTTACCAGTGGAAAAATGATTATGGGCAGACATTATAGACAAATTACCAAGAAAGCATATTATTGGTGGAGCAACTTTGTTTGGCACCCAGAGGGTTTTCAGAATGTGTCTCTTAAAAGTGTTTTTAAATATTATTCAAAAGCCTTCCTTTGGATGAAAACTGCATATATGAAAACTGCCGTTAAGGCTTTGCATAAGGCCAGCGGTCCCCAACCTTTTTTGCGCCACGGACCGGTTTATGCCCGACAATATTTTCACGGACCGGCCTTTAAGGTGTCGCGGATAAATACAACAAAATAAAACTAGTACCGGTACCGAAAAAAAGAAGATTTATTCATAACACACGTGAAAAGACCCAGGAAATCCGAGTTAACGATAAAAACGATAACAAAATAACGCTGAAAACCGATAAAAACCCTGAAAACCATACATTTCACACCTGAGCCTCAACTCTCGCGGCCCGGTACCAAACGACTCACGGACCGGTACCGGTCCGAGGCCCGGGGGTTGGGGACCGCTGCATAAGGCCATAGACTGTGGGCATTTATAGCTGTCATATTTGCAGGGAGATAGAAGGACCTATTGGAGTGTACGAGTATTTAACATGTTTATTTACAAACTGTGAATATCTGACAGTAGAATCAAACTGGTAAATGCAGAATGCAGAGATAAATGGACACACAGGTAAGTACACAATGAATCTACCTGGGGCCTGAAGGGGAGGGAGAGCTCAAAAGGCATAAACCCGGGGTTTTTCTAAGTGGGGGACGCAAAGAACACACATGTTGGTAGATTCAACTGCAAGTAGCTCAATGATCTGTCAAACGTAGTGAGCAAAGGTCTTAAATATTGTGGAGGATGAAAGACTGGGCAGCAGGTGTGTGTCATACCTCTGGTGGTACTCCCAGCCTGGTGCCTGCAGGTAAGAGAGACTGACAGAAAGAGAGGTAGAGCAAGAAGAAGAAAAATGAAGGAGAAAGGGACCACAGGAGAGGGGGGACCTCTAGAATATGGAGAACATGACAGACAGTTTCTGCATAGATGTAAGTGCTGAATGAGGTGTCATGTAACAGAAATGATTCCCCGTGGATCGTGCTATATATACATGCAGTTTCCTGCACACAGCTGGGGTCCGGAGAGAGGCAGTCTGCTGGGTCCAGGTGTCTCTTAGGATCCCCAGGGCAAGAATGCACAGATGGAAATGGAGATGTGATGATGGCTCAAACCTCACTGAATTAAACACATGGGCAGCTTTACTTGCCAAGAACTTAATCAGCCGATGATGAAGTCTTGGGGACAAAGTTGCACATTTGGCATTCTCTGGGGTTTTTACTGGTACTTTGTTGTGTTCCATCAATATTCAGTGAGTTGCAGAGCTGAAATAAATTGTGCGTCAGGTAATTATAAGCCAAAAGCATCAAATATGGCTTTGTAACATGAAAGCATGAATCGGCAATTCTTAAACTTAAAATATTAATGTAAGATATCAAGGTTACATACAGTGTTAACCAGTCAGCATGTCAACATCTTCACAATGACAAATACAAGGATACTGAAGTCGTCATGGTCCCTCAGTCCTCGCTGGACAGTCTACCATTTGCCATCCTTCCCTCCTCTCTTCTATCTCTGTGTGTGTACCATGTTTAGATATCTTTGTGAGGACCAAACACTGGAATGCTACTATACTTGTGGGGACCAACAGTACCTTATGGGACAAAATGCCCGTCCCCACGAGTTTGTGGGGGATGGGCAAAATGTGGTTTTAGTGTCAGGGTTACAATTAGGTTATGGTTAGTTTTAGGCTATGGGTTAGGGAAACCATTAAGTCCTCACTACAATATGAAAACAAGTGTGTGTGTGTATTGTGGGGTTGTTTGTGCAGGGATGGGACTCATCCCAGGTCCCTGCCCTCATCCTCCACACACATGTTTGTGATCCCACACCTGTTTCTAATGTACTTAAGGGAATTTCTGATCATCATTCTTCTCTGGATTGTTGAACAAACTATGGTTAGTAAAGCCCCTGCTCCTTCAACCCCGGTACTCTGCTTGTCCCTGAGAGAAAACGTACCTCTGCTTCCTTGTGCACAGAGCCCTGTGGAAAAACCTGTTGTGGCATGTGGTGAGCAGTGCTTTTTATTTGTTAGAGAGACTCCGTATATACACTTAGACAAACTTGCCTTGTGGAGTCTGGACTGTAACTAGCCTTGCTCTTGTGTTTTAGAGTGTGCAGCATTTACTGAAAATAAACTCACCTGAACCTGTGAGTCCTGCTGGTTGAATCCACCTGTCTCACGATTTCTGTGGCAGATATTTTGCAGATATATTATCAGATATTGTCAGTAACTACTATGACTCCTATGTAAGCCTGCATGAGTCTCTTGTCATCTAAAAGATGATTTCCAAAGTAGATTACATTTAAAATCTCTTTTTGACAAAAGATTCAAGTAGATTATTTTAAAGATAGAGGCCCATTTGGGGTTTACCTCATCCCACTGTTCACACCATGTTGATGGTTCTGCTTCAGGTCACAGTAAAAGTGACTGGGTTTCAGACTAATACAAATGTCTGACAGCATGATGGATAGGATCCCCTCAGAGACAGATGCATGCCTAAGATGTAACTCAAATCTAGTACAAGGAGAAGACACTCTCTGAAATCTCATGGGGGGTGGGGGTGGTTTACAGGACAAAAACAGTGTAAAGTGAGTGAGTTTAAGAGTCAACTGGGAAAAAAACGGAGGACCAGACAAGCTGAACATAAAGATAATGTTTTAAGTTGTAGCAACACAATGATGCACTACTCTTTCAGTGAAGGAGTGTCATATGGGATGACTTTGAAGCCAATTCACAGTAGTTTGTTACATCATCCTCCCTCAGTCATAAACAAATAAAAAATAGTTCTGCCCCTATTAGTCCCAGAGACTGATCGGTGACTCCCACTAACCTGCAATTGCTTTGAAGAAATGTGTATTTCCTGACCAGTCAGTGAGTGTTTGCTGGAGAGTACTTGGCAGCTAGTCACAGTCGGTGCTGTGGGGGTCACTGTGCCTAAGTTAATGGATGCTTTGGCACTCACTTTCACTGCACCTGCCAGCAACCTCCAACAAGCGCTCACATTTTTCATACCAACTGATTGTATCAAACTCTTTTAGACCTGTGTGACTGATATGAACCCAAACAGAGATGGTTTGAATGATATCAGTTTTTGTATCTTCCTTTATCATGTGTGTTATCATGTCCCTCTTTCGGTTTACTTCCTGTCTTTTTTTAAAGTTACTTCTGATAGGGCATTCTGTTATTTCCCTTCTCTGTTCCATTTCTCCCTGTGATTTGTTTTATTTAGTTCACCATTGCCTTATTATGCTTAGCTTGTGGTTTTGGATTTTAGGTGTGTAGGTGAATGTAAATTTAGAGAAAAAATCACATATTCAGCCACACCAACCAGCTCTATTTGCTTTTGTTCCTGAGAGTTTAAGGAAACAAGGATACTGAAGTCGTCATGGTCCCTCAGTCCTCGCTGGACAGTCTACCATTTGCCATCCTTTCCTCCTCTCTTCTATCTGTGTGTGTGTGTGTGTGTGTGTGTGTGCGTGTGTCTATGTGGTATGGATGGACAGTTGACCTGACGCTGTACCTGGGCTACAGGGACATTTCGACCTTTTGCTGTGTATTCATGTGTCCCCCTAAAACATGAATTGTAAATGCATTTTTAAGTGTCTAAATAATAATTTTTTCTTCTTCTTTTGAGGTCATTATTTATCTTTTGACCTGTATTTGCTTAAACTGTAGTGTAAATTCATTTATTAAACTATAATTAAAAGATTTTCTGATTTTCTTAAAAGTCCACCTATACCACTCACCTGATTTTTGTGTATTCCAGTTTATTGCACAGCGACGTTTCGAGTTAGACTGGATGTGTGTAAGTACTACAATTTAATACACATTTTCAATACACACGGCCGGAAGTCATTGTGATTGGTAGGCTATATATATAGGCGGTACCTACCGGAAATGATTTCGCGCGCGTGCCCTTTAACAAGTACATGTCGACGGCAATACGAAGACTGATTAAAAGCACAAAGGTAAGCCTTTTTTAATGTAAAATGCACCATGACTTTAATACTATATGAAATTATAGGTGCACAGGCTTATATTAAACTGCTTTAATATATGCTTTATGGACTGTTAGCTAGTTTTTTAAGAAGTAAAACTGCCTCAGCGTTTGTCATTGAGTAAATAAAATAGGGCTGATGACTAACCGCGTCAACGCGATAAAGCGGGCTAACCCGTGTTAGGATTTACTCGGTGTTAAAGCATTAATGTGGCTTAAACGTGTTAATGCCGACATCGCGACTAACGTGATTAACAATTAAACCAGCGCAGTCTGAGTCAAAATCCCTGATGTCGCTGTCATCTAATTTCGGGCAGTTTGTCCAATGTCTCTCCATTCTGCTAACAGCCCTAAAATAAAAGCAAGGGGTATAAGTGTATTTAATCGTGTATTTATTTATATGCCTGAAGAAAAAACTTCTTACAGTTTTGATGCCTAAGCGTTCTCAGTACTTGTATCACTCTCTGCAGTCGCCATTGCAGAAATGTCACATGTCGCCATTTTGAGAACTAGGCCTTTAACATTTTAAAAGAAGGCATAAATTAGGACTATGAATAAGTCAGCTGTGTTTATGCTGTAAACTACACTACTGCTAGTTCTACTACTACTGATGATGATGACAATGATGACGATAATCATAATACTTTATATGCTTTGGTAATACAGGCAATCAAAACGTACAGGAGAACATGCGAAGGAGACGCATTCCTCCACGGGAGGATGCAGTCTGTCATGTTTCTGCTGGAAGGGACAAACTGGGACTTGATATCCACTACATAAATGCCTTCAAAGGTAAGTTGGTCTTTAGTTTGGATTAGATTTGGAGTTTGTCACTTTGTCTTTTGTCACTCACTTGGTATGCCTCTGCAATTCAGGTCGGGGCATTTTCACGACTGTTCCATTCCAAAAAGGAGACTTCCTTTTGGAATACAGAGGTAAACTCATAACAAAAGACGAATGTGAGCGGAGACACAGAGTTTATCATGACAGCCTGAAGGTGTTCATGTTTGAATTCAAGTTTGATGGAAAACTCTGGTGGTGCGTATTATATCAGTGTAGTTTGATTAAGATTAAATTACACTTTGCTTTTGATTTATGAAAAAAAAGCTTCCTAACAAAAACTAGTTAAGCTAATACTTTTTTGCCTAACCCCACAGTGTGGATGCATCTCAAGAAGACACATATTCAAAAACTGTCATAACTCCTATACTGTTCACCTGATTTGGATGTAAATACCCTCAAATAAAAGCTGGCAGTCTGCAGTTAAAGCACATCTTGTTCGTTTCATTTGGAATCCATTGTGGTTGTGTATAGAGCCAAAAATGTTAGAATTGTGTCGATGTCCCAATATTTATGGACCTGACTGTAAATGTTGCAATATTTTGCTAACAGTGTCACAGTCATCGTCTGGTGTGCACAACAATATCATCTTTGGACAAGTGCATTCAGTGTGTGGGACCGGTTTCCTCCCTCAAGTGGCTTGGCTATAAGTGCAAAGGTGAGACACTTAGTGAATAGGTACAGTATATAGTAAAAAGCATTAATAGAGTTCAACAAGTTAAGACTAGCTGAAATGAACACTGCTCCCTTTTTAATCAGTGGGTGGTCACATCTAATTAAAGAAATGTAGTATTACCTCTTTGGTGCAGGACCTTGTAAAAATGGTATACTTGGGATTGTCCTCAATTCCCCATTCCATAACATAAACTGCTCAAAATAATAAAGGGAACACTTAAACAATGCGATGTAACGCCACAGACCACTTCTCAGCACCTATGCTTTCTGGCTGATGTTATGGTCACTTTTGAATGCTGGTGGTGATTTCATTTTAGTGGTAGCATGAGACAGAGTCTACAACCCACACAAGTGGCTCAGGTAGTGCAGCTCATCTAGTGTAGCACATCAATGTGAGCTGTGGCAAGAAGGTTTGCTGTGTCTGTTAGTGTAGTGTCCAGAGCATGGAGGTGTTACCTGGATGTGGAGTAGGCCATAGGAGGGCAACAACCCAGCAGCAGGACCGCTACCTCCACCTTTGTGCAAGGAGGAACAAGAGGAGCCTTGCAAAATGACCTCAAACAGGCCACAAATGTGCATCTGTCTCCTCAAATGGTCAGATGGCTTGAGGGTCCAGCGTCCACAGGTGGGGATTGAGCTTGCAGCCCAACACCATGCAGGACGTTTGACATTTGCCAGAAAACACAAAGTTTGGCAACTTCGGCACTGGCACCCTATGCTCCTCACAGCTGAAAGGAGGTTCAAACTGAGCACATGTGACAGTCTGGAGATGCCGTGGGGAACGTTCTGCTGTCTGCAACATCCTCCAGCATGATCATATTGGCAGTGGGTCAGTAATGGTGTGGGGTGGCATTTCTGTGCCTGCCAGAGAGCCTGACTGTCATTAGGTAACAAGATGAGATCCTCGGACACTTTGTGAGACCACATGCTAGTGCGTTTGGCCCTGGGGTCCACCTAATGCGAGATGACACTGGACCTCATGTGGCTGGAGTATGTCAGCAGTTCCTCCATGACAAAGGCATTGATGCTATGGACTGGCCCGCCTGTTCCCCAGACCTGAATCCAATTGAGCACATCTGGGACATCGCGTCTCACTCCATCCACCACAAACTGTCCAGGGGTTGGCGGATGCTTTAGTCTGGGTCTTGGAGGAGATCCTTCAGGAGACCGTCCGCCACCTCATCCTGAGCATGCCCAGGCATTGTAGGGAAGTCATACAGGCATCTGGAGGCCACACACATTCAACTACACACTTTCATGCCATTCAACTGCCTGAAGAACAAAGTATTTAATAAGAATAATTCATTCATTCACATCTGGGATGTCCTTTTGGGGGGGGAGGGGGTTAGCAGTGTATGTGTAGTCATTAAAATATCCTTAAGTGTGAACAGTTTGTTTTTTGGGTTTTTTTCAGCATTTGACATTACTGCAATGCTTTGACAAAAAACTACTTCACTTAAATAGAACTGCAAAGCTAAATGAAGTCTATCAAAATGTGTTTCAGTTTGTTTAGGGGTCTGGCACAAATCCTGCCTTGCAAAATTGTCAAATCAGAATTGTCACCAGTCAACACAGGTGTGTATCCCATTCATATTTGGCTTGACTTTTTTTCAGTTTATTTTTTTTTACCTGTCTAAAGTATTGATCAATTAAAATAACTTTTATTCTTACATTCCAGAAAGAAGAAATTTCTGAATATTCAGGGGAAGATGGATTGCCACATTCAGTTCTGGATCAAATATCAAGCGATGATGATGGCAACCACAGCATATCAGAAGAAGAATATGTGCCAGATTCAGAGTCATATGATGAAGATTCACATGAAGACATCTCATTATTGCCAAGCACATCAAAAGGTCTGCTATGCCAAGATGACATCTCCAAAGCGCATGAACAATCAGATTCAACGAATTTAATCCACAACTTGACAAAGGACAAGCCAGAAGATAAAAGTGAGCTTTGCGAAACTGAATCAGAAAAAATGACTTTAAGTAAAAGAAATTACTGCTATTTTTGTGGCAAACCACAAGCTAAAATTTCCCGCCACCTGAAAACGCACAAAACAGCTCCTGATGTTGTGCATGCATTTTCCCTGCCTAGAGACTCAAACGAGCGTAAAAGCCTGTTAGAGAAATTGAGAAATAAGGGACATTTTAAGCATAATGCTGCAGTGTTGCATGGTGGAGTGGGACCACTGAAAGTGAAGAGAAGACCCAAGATTAAAGCAGTAGAGGGAAAGTTTGCTCATTGCTTTTATTGTCAAGGGATGTATGTTCGCAAGGATCTTTGGAGACATGTCCGCAGATGTCCTAACAAACCAAAAGATGACACGGATAAAGAACCTGGAAGAACCAAAGTACTCGGCCTGGCTTTAACTCTGGAGTCTCAGTGTTATCCGCAGGTGTCAAGTGGAGTGTGGAAGGTTCTTGCTGTTATGAAACAAGATGAGATTGCCTCAGCTGTGCGAAATGACTTTACTGTTATTCAGTTTGCCCAGTCCCTCTACAATAAACATGGACAAGACCCTACTAAGTATGATTATATACGACAGAAGCTTCGTGAAGCGGGACGTTTGTTGTTGTGTCTGCGTACAGAATTCTCAGTGCATAACATCGAAGAAGCTATTAAGCCTGCTAACTTCCAGAGAGTTGTGCAAGCAGTAAAGAAAGTTTCAGGTTTTGATGAAGAGACACTGTCATACAAAACTCCAAGCCTTGCGCTGAAACTGGGACATACACTGCATAAAATGTCTGACATTATCCATTGTCGTGCCCTCATGACAGAGGATGAAGCCCTAATCAAGTCCACTGATGCGTTCAAGAAGTTGTATGTCTCCAAATGGTCCGAGATGGTGTCTCACCGTGCCTTGAACACATTTAGTGAGGCAAAGTTTAACAAGCCATCAACATTGCCCTTTACAGAAGATGTTCGGATTCTCCATCACTACCTTCAAAAATCTGCAGAAAGTGCCTTTTGCAGCTTGGAGAACGAAGCCACAGCTCAGAATTATGCCCAACTTGCACACGTTACACTCTCACAAATCATTGTGTTCAATCGAAGACGTTCTGGAGAGGTTTCAAAGATGCGCCTCAAAAGTTTTCTTGAAAGAGACAAAACGGCACTCCACACAGATGTTTCCATGGGGCTCTCAGAAATGGAACAGAGACTCTGTAACTATTTCTATAGAATAGAAATAATGGGAAAAAGGGACAGAAATGTTCCAGTTCTGCTAACATCAAGCATGCTGGATGCTCTGTCACTACTGGTTAGTAGGAGGCCTGACTATGGTATTTGTGCCACTAATATCTACCTCTTTGCAAGACCCCGATCAATGAGTCATTACAGAGGAATGGACTCCTTGCGTGTTCATGCACACCAGTGTGGAGCAAAGCACCCTGAGTATCTAAGATCGACACAGCTCAGAAAACATGTTGCCACACTCTCACAAGTCCTTAATTTGAAAAACAATGAACTTGATCAGGTTGCAGATTTCCTGGGTCATGATATCCGCGTTCACCGCGAATTCTACAGATTACCAGTTCCCACAACACAGCTGGCCAAGATTTCCAAACTGCTTTTAACACTGGAAAAAGGACATCTTTCCCAGATCCAGGGGAAATCACTGGATGAGATCGAAATTGAAGGTTTGTATTGAAAGGAGCAAATATTAGGGCAGTAGTTGAATATTATGCTTTATCAACAGAATTAAAACCTAAAAGCACAGACCATTCTGTTAAATGTCCATGATTTAAGGTTCTTGAAGTCTGTTGTTTCATCACTTTGCAACATTTGGCAAACTGCAGAGTGGTGGCCTTAAATAGTAAAACTATGTACTGTGGAAAAATTATAATTTCCAGTATTTGTTCTGTATTTTGTCATCTCGTTGTTAATGTGAGGTTTTTGGGGGGTTTGTGTTTGTGTTGGGTTTTTTTTTCCCACAATTTCTCAGATGAAATTGCATTAAGTGATGCTGAAACAAAGGACAGTGAGAGTGAATCAGATGATGATGACACAGCACTCACAATGTCGGCGTGTGGCACCAGTGAGCCTGTACATGCAGTAGCTGATTCCACAAACACAGCGCAGCTCCAAGACACTGTAGATTGTGGTAAGTTACCACTAGCTTGGTTTCTGTGGATAAAATGTTTGTTACAAATATTAAAACTTAATCAAATTGTGTAATCAGCAGATGAAGAGCCACTCATAATGCATGCAGCAAGTGAGACTGCTGCTCCCTCTGAAGGTAAGGGGTGCAGTTGGTTCTCTAAGCTTATGGACACGTTCTTTGTAATTGCGTTGCAATTCTGTCTCTCTACACCACCACAATGGATTTTAAAATCAAACAATTTCCATATGTGTTAAAGTAGACTTCCTGCTTTAATTCTAGGGATTTGACGGAATCATCACATCACAGCCATTATGCATAGTCTATTATTCTCAGAAGCTCAAGGGTAATTGTATAGCTGACAAACAATTTAATGACTGGGTGAGGCCTGTCTACAGACTACTTCATGGGACATACTATGGTGCTTGCATGATGCATTCTCATTATCCAGTTAAGTAAGTAAAAAGGTTGATTCTGTTCATCTGAACGTAGTTTTTTCAGTGGGAGAAATGTTTCGTCACTTAGATGTTTGTGCTTTAAGGTTCTTGAATTGTTCATCATCTATTGTTTCATCACTTTGCAACATATGGCAAACTGCAGAGTGGTGGCAAAAAGTCACTTGGATGAGTGACAAAATGTTTCTCCCACTGAAAACGCTACATCCAGATTAACAGAATCAACGTTTTGGGATTTACTTACCTGGATGATTGCGCATGCATCAAGAGACTTTTATTCAACTTTTTATTCAGTCTTTTATTCACAGTGGAACACTAAATGTTGTCTCATTTTAGAAATTTGATAAATTTTCAAAGAGAATTTTAGCTCGTTTTGATATTGATGGTACCAACACATTTCAGAAGTTAGGACAGGGTAGCATCCATTCTTTTTACAAGCAAATGATTTTTGGGTTTTTTTTTTGTTTGGTTTGTTTGTTTTAACTACTACTACTTTATATATCTTCCAGATAAAAATGCTGCTCAATCCCACAATTCCCGAAGAGTTCCCAAAAACATGTGGTCCAAGGCTGAGGTTGCTGCAGTGATGAGGCATTTTAAAGACCACATAAACGAAGGGAAACTGGCCACCAAAAATGAATGCAGTCATTGCAAATTGGTAGAAGATCCGATGTTGGCAGGAAGAATAGTTCAAAACATAAGAGATTTTGTAAGAAACAGAGGATTAACTGCAAAAAGGCAGAAAAAAATGAACCAAAATAACTGTTTAGCCAGATGTGGTTTTACATCTTGGTCAGATGGCCAAACTGTTGTTAAAACTGAGTTATTGTGCAGCAGGCTGCCTGATGTTCTGTTTAAAAAAAAGTTCTTGTTAATTACAGAAGTAGTTTGTATTTCATAATTTTTTTATTTAATTTATTTAGTTTTTTTGACAGGTTCTTATTTTAATATATATTTTTTGACAGGTTATATTTAAAATAAAAAAATATAAATGCATATTTTCTCCCCTTAATATTTACCTTTAAACTTCTATATTTTTATATTTCTGTGGTTAGCGTGGGCATTTTTGTCCATAGGGTTAGGGTTAGGGTTAGATTTCTTTTTTATTTATGGTTAAAATTAATGTTCAGATCCATTAATTTTATGGTTAAAATTAATGTTCAGATCCAAGAACACTAATAAAATGATGTCCCAGTAATCCTGTGTCCTGTCAGATGTGTATTCATGGTAATGATGAGCTATTTAATAATGACATCATTGTCCCTTTGAAGTCCCGATATTGGTTTTTTTGGACCTCATAAAAAACATCGTTGTCAAGTGGACAATGTCTCCACAAAACACAATAGAGTCTGGTTGGTGTGTATCAGTGTATCTAGACTTCTATAGGGAGTGTATTAGGTCTGAAGTGACCCAAATTTTTTTCAGATTTTTTCGAACACTTTAACCTCGCTCCCTTGGCTCTAAGTCCTCTGGAAACGGTAGTCCCCGTAAACCACCGCCGGGCGGATTGACGTAGTATAGTCCCGCCATACCACATACACCCGTATGTGTGTGTGTGTGTGTGTGTGTGTGTATACCATGTTTAGGTATCTTTGTGAGGACCAAACATTGGAATGCTACTATACTTGTGGGGACCAACAGTACCTTATGGGACTGTCAAAATATTTCCAAGATCAGTAATAACCCCTCAAGCTCAAGTAACAGGTTTTCATCTGATAGCATAAACAGTACTGCTGTTGTGAAATTTCAAGACAAGAGAAAGGAAACAAACAGAATGATGTATCGCTGAGGTTACCACATGTGTCCTTGATGTCCATTTTTTTTCTCAGCAGTATGTCACTTCAACATGGAGATAAAACTCACAGTCAGTGCAGAGACGCAGAGGCTTTTAGCAGCATGACAACATGTTCTACTACAATGGAAACAGAAGATGATGATAGATATGTCAATGAAACAAAATCCCCTCCCCTGCCAGTTGGATGATATATCTATGTCCGTCCTTAGAGAGGTACTTTGCCAACTGTTCCTGTACATTATGAAAAGAATTTGCATTCACTTCACCGTATAGACCAAGCTGCTAATACACGCATGGCTTATCACATAACTTAGAAATAAACATCTGTGGTAAAGCTAGAAGTAAATAGTCTAGCATGTTATGCGCTAGTGTGTATTAAATTGTCTTTTTTCCATCTATGCCATGTATGGTTTGGATGCTCATGGGGTTATTTTTCATAAGTAAAATGACTTCTTAAGATTAATAATATTAAAGCTAAAAACAAAGGGATTGAAAAAGTGAACTGCTAATAGCAGATTTACAGATTTACCTTCTAGCTATCCATTGCAACCTGTGTGATATCTTTTATTAAAACGTTACTTCATAAATAACAAAGACTATGAATTTGATGAAGCAGTTTGTGCCTTTTTATCTTTAAAATGACACATAGTTCCTACTAAAACAAAAAGTAAACAAATTGTTATTTGTATTCTTCTTTTATCACTGTAGGATTAAGCTCTTCCCTCTGCTTTGTTTGATATTTTTGCAGCAAGCCATTTTTATTAGATGTCGTTCAGTTCTTTTGCAGGGTTGCAGATTCACAGACTAAACAATATGAAGATCAGTTCTGTAATAAAATAACTGCAAAATAGATGTGAAAATAATTTATATATTTGAGTTTCTTAAATGTGGTTTAGAAATTTTAGAAAGTCCACATCACACTCATATTTTCAATGAGATTTTTTTTTTCAAAGAAATTTCTGTTTCTTTCCTATAGTTCACTATATAGGAACACCACATTTCCAGAAAATAGTTCACTAATGACTTGATTGAATGGGCCTAATGTGACATATGACGAACATGTGACTTGCCAAGAGGTTGCTATGGTGATGATGGGGATACCGATCACAAGTTACCTTACTAAGTCAGTGTACTCCTAGTGCCAGTCCCAAGCCCAGATAAATGGGGAGGGTTGTGTCAGGAAGGGCATCTGGTGCAAAATCTTTGCCAAATCATCACATTTATGGGTCATCAAGAATTTGATTTTCCAAACTGGCAAGAGTACAGAAAGGTTAGGTGTACAGCACAGTGAGAGGTTGCAAAGGAAAAAGCTTATAGGTGTATGCCAGGTTGGATGCCAAGTAAGGAGAAAATGACTTATATCGACTGGCTAGGCAGGAAAGAATGTGCAACAGATATGAGATAAGAGAGATACCATAAACCTTTATTAGTCCCACACATGGGAAATGTTTTGGTCACGGCAGAAAGTATAAGAGCAGAAAAAGAGAGAGAAAGTTTGTTTGTTTTTTAAGAGAAAAACAAACAAACAAACAATAGAATAGAATAGAATAAGATAAACAGAATAACATACTATACAAAACAGAAAAGAATACTACATACAACAGAATAAGTACAGGGTGGGCCATTTATATGGACACACCGTAATAACATGGGAATGTTTGGTGATATTAAAGTCCTGTTTGTGGCACATTAGTATATGTGAGGGGGCAAACTCCCCAAGATGGGTGGTGACCATGGTGGCCATTTAGAAGTTGGCCATCTTGGATACAACTTTTGTTTTTGCAATCGGAAGAGGGCCATGTGACACTTCAAACTTATAGGTAATGTCACAAGAAAAACAATGGTGTGCTTGGTTTCAACGTAACTTTATTCTTTCATGAGTTATTTACAAGTTTCTGACCACTTATAAAATGTGTTCAATGTGCTGCCCATTGTGTTGGATTGTCAATGCAACCCTCTTCTCCCACTCTTCACACACTGATAGCAACACCGCAGGAGAAATGCCAGCACAGGCATCCAGTATCCGTAGTTTCAGGTGCTGCACATCTCGTATCTTCACACCATAGACAATTGCCTTCAGATGACCCCAAAGATAAAAGTCTAAGGGGGTCAGATCGGGAGACCTTGGGGGCCATTCAACTGGCCCACGACGACCAATCCACTTTCCAGGAAACTGTTCATCTAGGAATGCTCGGACCTGGCACCCATAATGTGGTGGTGCACCATCTTGCTGGAAAAACTCAGGGAACGTGCCAGCTTCAGTGCATAAAGAGGGAAACACATCATCATGTAGCAATTTCAAATATCCAGTGGCCTTGAGGTTTCCATTGATGAAGAATGGACCCACTATCGTTGTACCCCATATACCACACCAAACCATCACTTTTGTTGTTCCAACAGTCTTGGAGGGATCCATCCAATGTGGGTTAGTGTCAGACCAGTAGCGGTGGTTTTGTTTGTTAACTTCACCATTCACATAAAAGTTTGCCTCATCACTGAACAAAATCTTCTGTGTGAACTGAGGGTCCTGTTCCAATTTTTGTTTTGCCCATTCTGCAAATTTTGTGCGCCAATCTGGGTCATCCTCGTTGAGATGCTGCAGTAGCTGGAGTTTGTAAGGGTGCCATTTGTGAGTAGCTAATATCCGCCGAAGGGATGTTCGACTAATGCCACTCTCCAGTGACATGCGGCGAGTGCTATGCTGTGGGCTCCTGCTGAATGAAGCTAGGACAGCCACTGATGTTTCTTCATTAGTGACAGCTTTCTTGCGTCCACATTTTGGCAAATCCAACACTGAACCAGTTTCACGAAACTTAGCAAGCAGTTTGCTAACTGTAGCATGGGAGATGGGTGGTCTCATAGGGTGTCTTGCATTGAAACCTGCTGCAATGACCCGGTTACTGCGTTCACCAGATATCAACACAATTTCGATCCGCTCCTCACGTGTTAACCTCTTCGACATGTCAATGGCTGTGAACAAAGAGAAACTTGTAAATAACTCATGAAAGAATAAAGTTATGTGGAAACCAAGCACACCATTGTTTTTCTTGTGACATTACCAATAAGTTTGATGTGTCACATGGCCCTCTTCCTATTGAAAAAACAAAAGTTGTATCCAAGATGGCCGACTTCTAATTGGCCACCATGGTCACCACCCATCTTGAGGAGTTTGCCCCCTCACACATATTAATGTGCCACAAACAGGACTTTAATATCACCAACCATTCCCATGTTATTACGGTGTATCCATATAAATGGCCCACCCTGTACTATACAAATAGAATAAAATACTTTATTACAAAATTGCACATGTGTGTGTGTGTGTGTGTGTGTGTGTGTCTCTGCACGTGCATGGTCCTCTGCAGAGACCATGTTGTAGAGTCAGACAGCAGTTGGAAGGAAAGACCTGCGAAATCTCTCCGTCCCACATCATGGGTGCCGCAGCCACTGAAGGAGCTGCTCAGTGCTGTCAGAGTCTCCTGCATGGGGTGGGAGATGTGGTTCAACAGGGATGACAGCTTAGCCACCATTCTCCTGTCACTCACCACCTCCACTGGGTCCAGAGGGCATCCTAGAACAGAGCTGGCCCTCCGGATCAGCCTGTTCAGTCTGTTCCTGTCCCCAGCAGAGATGCCACAAAGTCTTGGGTCAGTTCTCTGTACTCCTTGTCGTCCCCATCAGTGATGAGGTCGACTATTGCAGAGTCGTCAGAGAACTTCTGAAGGAAGCACAGGATGGAGTTGTGGGAGAAGTCTGCAGTGCAGATGGTGAAGAGGAATAGAGCCAGAACTGTTCCCTGTGGGGCCCCCGTACTGCAGACGACCCTGTCCGACACACAGCGCTGAGTTCTCACATACTGTAGTCGGTCAGTGAGGTAGTACAATCCTTGTTGTGAGGTGATGGTCCACTCCTGAGTTCTCCAGCTTGTCCTTCAGGACCGTGGGAAGAATGGTGTTGAAGGCACTGGAGAAATCAAAGAACATGATTCTCACAGTGCTCCCAGGTGAGAGAGGGAATGATGTAGCATCATCCACTCCGGTGCCAGGCTGGTAGGCAAACTGAAGTGGGTCCAGTGATGAGCTCACCAGGGGCCGAAGCTGTGCCAGGGTGTTCATCAGGTGGGATGTCAGAGCCACCGGCCTGTAGCTGTTGAGGTCCGTGGAACGTGGAGTCTTTGGCACTGGTGCAACACAAGAGGTTTGCCAGACCTGTGGAACTCTCCCCAGCCTCAGGCTCAGGTTGAAGATGTGCTCCATCACCCCACACAGTTGATCTACGCAGGACTTTGACCTTCCTGGCTCTGATCCTCCTCAGTTCCCTCCTAACCTGGATGGTCGAGAGAGACAGGCTGGAGTAGTGCGTTGGTTGTGTGCTGGATGCTGTGGTCGGGGGTGGGGAGTAGTGAGCAGGGTGAGTGGAGGAGGTGTGAAGTGGCTGAGGCATCAGAGGTGGAACAGCAGCAGTGGGTGTGGGTGAGTCTGCAGCAGATGTTGAAGCTGCGTCCTGGATGAATCAAACCTGTTAAAGAAGTAGTTCAGTTCATTTGCCCACCTCACATCCCCCCACAGGCAGAGAGTTTTGATCTTTGTGGCCCGAGATGGTTCTAAGGCCTCTCCAGACTTCACTAACATTATTCTGCTGAAGCTGGTTCTCCATCTTCTGCCTATAGCTGTCCTTACCATTCCTGATCAGTCCTTTCAGCTCTCTCTGCACCCTTTTCAGCTCCTCTTTGTCTCCGGATTTGAAGGGCCTCCGGCTTTAATTTCTGGGGTAATCCAGGGTTTGTTGTTGAAGAAACACTGCACGATCCTGGTGGGTAAGGTGTTATCCAGGTTAATGTAGCCTGTAACGCAGGTCACAAGGCTGTCGATGTCCTCTCCGTGGTCGTCACAAGGCACCTCCCACACGGGAGACTCAAAGCAGTCCTTAAGAGCATCCTCGCTCTCCTCCAACCATCTCTGCACTGTGCGGGTGGCTGGTGGCTCCCTGCCCACTAAGGGCCCATACATAGGGACATGGTGCACCAGGTTGTGATCACATCTTCCCAGGGGATGGAGAGGTGATGAACTGTATGCCTCTTTTGCGTTGCCATACAGTAGGTCCAGTGTTTTATTGTCTCTAGTGGGGCACGTCACATACTGGGTGAAGGTGGGCAGTGTGGAGTCCAGTGATACATGATTATAGTCGCCTGATATTAAAATAAGGGCTCTGGGAGATTGCGTTTGCAGTCTGCTGAGCACAGGTTAAGCCAATTAAGGACCAAGATGCAAATGTACAAATGATTGAAGAGAATGTGTTGGAGATGGAAGAAGCTGATGAAGGAAGAAAGAAAAAAAAGAGATGGCCAGATGGAGTTAGGATCAGAGTCAGTAAGTGCAGAGGACTAGCAAGGAGGAAGTGAGAGCAGAGAGAATGAGAGGTCAAAAAAACAGGTAGTCAGGATGATATACCTGTGGAGCTATGGAAATGTCTCAGAGAGAGGGCAGCAGACTTTTTAACCACATTGTTTAACACAGTCCTGGAGAAGATGCCTGAAGAATGAAAAAGAAATGTACTGATATAGCAATAAGTGTGATATGCTGATGCACTATAGATGTGAGGTTTGTTTTGATTGGAGTGTTGATGGAGAAGATAGAGAAGGTCAAGTTGAACTGTCATTGTGTTAGAGTTGCCAAGACAGGAACTGTGGTACTATATTAGCAAGTCAGAAGTGGCAGAGAAGTATGTGAGGGTGGTGCAGTACATTTATGCAGTGGTGTAGTGGTGATGGACAGGCTGACAGAAGAGGTCAGTCTCTGCTGACCTGTAATGAGAATAGGGAGCAGCCTGGAGCCTGAAGAGAGCCTGAAGAGGTGGAGGTATGCTCTGAAGAGAAGTGGAATGAAAGTCAATAAAAGTAAGACAGAATAATTGTGTTTGAAAGGTGGAGGAGTTTAAATACCTAGAGTTGACCATGCAAAGCAATGGACAGCGCACAAGAGAGGTGAAATAGCGAGGGCAGGCAGGATGACTGAAGGATAGCAGCATGAATGAAAGAGAAGATTTACAACACAGTAGTAAGTTCTGTTATGATGTATGGTTAGGACATGGTGGCGCTGACAGAAAGACAGGAGGCAGAGCTCGAGACAAAGAGAGGTGGAGGATGGAAACTGAAAACATTAGACAAAGGATGTTGAATATGTAACTACTAGACAGGAGGAAAAGCAAAAGATGGCAGAGAAGATTCATGGAGTTTGTGAAAGAGGATTGAGGGTTGGTGTGACAGTGGAGGGGTCTAGGGACAAGGTAAGATGGAAGCAGATGACATACTCTGGATTTTTGTAAAGAAAACTCATCCCAGCTCCTTTACAGTTAAGTAGCATGAAGCCTGTTAGACAAATCCAAGATTGTCAAGTAAAAGAATAATATTTTAAAGTTGCTATCTAATCACACATTGGGAACAAAATGTGTTTAGTAGATAAAAAACATCTATAAAGTCAATTTAAAGTAACTGTTGGGGTGTTATTCATTTCTGCTCAGATTACATTCTAAAGTCAGAGCGAAGCATGGTGTTAAAAAGAAAAAAGAAATAATGAGTACTCACAAAATGACTTAAGGAAATTGATAGGTTGATGAGTGCTGTTTTAAACGGGTTTCATAATCCTGCTGTAAATTAAAAAAAACTATATTGAAAGATCAATTAATCAGTGAGTTAAGTATTGAGTAAACTTCATATAACTACGCCTATCTGGGAAATTCCCTGTAGAGCCTTTTGCTGTGGATCAAAGATGGTTGTATGCAATGTTCCCTCTAAGCTGCGCACGTGCGCAATTGCGCACTGCTGGCATGGTCTCTGCGCACAGAAAATCTGCATTGCGCACAAAAAAAAAATCTAACCTGAATTGAAATTAAAATTAATACTTCAACAATGTTAGTCAGTGTTAGTCAGTAAGTGACTGGCTGCTCCCATATGGGATTAGAACGATGCCACCTTATCCCATAGTCCAGCCAATAATGCGATTCACATTCGTATATACGCAGCTAATCAACGTCATTGACAGGCTATGACAGCGTCCTTATGTGCCGACACCGGTGTTTTAGCTAGCGAAGCGGCGTGGCTGATGTGGAGTGAAGCCACGTTAACGACGTGTACAACCATTGGAGATGTGAGCAGGACAGATGGAACAATTGACGGAAAAAGTGTGGACTTTATACCAGTTTTTAAATTGTGTTGATAGGCCACGTAAAACCAAAGTTGTAATAAAAATATGCAATATTTGGTTTTCTTCCTGAATACTGTCGTTGTTTATATTTACTGCGGGAAGAAACGGTAAAAACTGCGTTTTATAAGAAAAAAGGCTCGAAAGCACTGTCCGCCTGTGAGCAAAAACAAATCCCACCGCCCTCTACCTTTCCTATTCGTCCAAAAAAGTACCATGTCGACCAATCAAAATATGATGCGCAACGTGGCATCTAGTTGTTAAGAAACGGGGGGAAGTTTTAGGAGTGACGGCGGTGTTTTGAGATGTGAGAGATTTGTGACGTTTAGCGCAAATCTTGTGTAGTTAGTGTGTAGTGTAGTCAATAGTTTTGTTGTGTGTGTCAGAACAATGAGGCGACTGCTGAATGTTACAGGTGTTACAGGAGTGATACATCTCCTGTTGTCAGGCCTGCAGGTATCAGGCTGTTGTTCTCCTTTATCTCATAGTGGACAGAAATTATTTTTTGGAGTGGCACAAATAATTTGTGTGGCATCAGATTTGATGCAGAACAGCTGATTGTTCTGTAAATAGTTTGAAATGTTTATTTAAAAACGCCTTGGCTGCATTTAAAAAAAAAAATAGCTGCAAAAAACTTTGTTGTTTGCATAACTCAGTTACTTTTTTGAAGAAGTAACTATATAATTAATTGCCCAACATTGGTCATTATATACTGTATTTTGCAGACCGAGAGTTACAGGAGTCTCTCCAGACCACAGACTCATACTCATAATACAAGTCAGAGCTTTATAAAAAAAAAAAAAAAAAATTAAAAAAAAGTAAGTTGCGTTTTCGAAATTGGAGTTCAAGTTATTTTTACTTCCAATAGTGTTAACATACTACACAGCTCATGAACAAGATTTATTAATTAATTTTTATTGTAAGTGGGCTAAAGCAGTTAATTAAAAGTAGTCTAACATAAATGTAAATGCTGAAATTTGATTGTTTTGGGGCGATCGTGGCTCAAGAGTTGGCAGTTCGTCTTGTAATTGGAAGGTTGCCGGTTCGAGCCCCGGCTTGGACAGTCTCGGTCGTTGTGTCCTTGGGCAAGACACTTCACCCGTTGCCTACTGGTGGTGGTCAGAGGGCCCGGTGGCGCCAGTGTCCGGCAGCCTCGCCTCTGTCAGTGCGCCCCAGGGTGGCTGTGGCTACAATGTAGCTTGCCATCACTAGTGGGTGGATGACTGGATGTGTAGAGCGCTTTGGGGTCCTTAGGGACTAGTAAAGCGCTATACAAATACAGGCCATTTACCATTTATTTTAATAAACCATGTAACTTGGATGGATTTGATGCTGGCGTGACCACAGTGCACACGTCTGATGTCGCTCACAGTGGTCCAAGGGATCGCTCAGGGAGTTTGTGTGTTCGCTCAGACACGTGAAAAATTAGAGGGAACATTGGTTGTATGAGACTCTACATACCCATACACCAATGCCCATACCCATATACATACAGTACCCTGAATACCCTGGAGGGTCTGAATTTTATTTTTGGTACAGTGTATCTTTATTGTGTGTACAAATTCACAATGAAGCGCTTTGATTTTGAAAAGTTTAATCTCAATGAAAGGAAGTAGCTAATGCTAAGGTTTTGTGCTGGCAAAGTAGTAAATGAGCTATGAAGTAAAACTCCAGAAATAGAAATATATTGAAAGATTTACTGATGCGTGAATTCATTGGTGGAGCACAGTCGATGGACAGATAAAGAACAATAGTCTGTATAGATGAAATAACTGGGGAACCTGTGATGACGAAAAGCCAGTATGAGTGATTTCTCATCTCAGAGGTGTTGTGCAGTCCCTCTGAAGACTCAGACTGAAAAGGTAGAGATGTCACAGTTATCATGGCTTCCCAATACTCTTGCCATGTGTTTAAACACCACTCTGCATTTAATCATTAGTTATTCTAAATCTCTGGCTCTCTTCTACAATGTGTCTTTTATCCTGTCTCCCTCAGATCACCCCCGTCCAGTCGTGGCACATGGATGTCAACCTCTGAGCCTGGTTCTGCTGGAGGTTTCTTCCTGTTAAAGGTAGTTTTTCCTTCCCACCATCACCAAGTGCTTGCTCAGATTTGGTCGTTTGATTGTCTCTATTATTGTATGGTCTTTACAACATACGGTAGCCTTGAGATGATTGTTGTTTTGTGATTTGGTGCAATAAATAAAATTGAATTGAATAGACTGAAGTGATGCTGAGGCCTAGTTTTCTATCCAAGCTTGCGTTATCTTTGAATAGCGTCTTCTGGAGTAATCTTTAGGTTAATTAGAAGTTAATTGCAGTAATTGTTTTGACATTTTTCGGTATTGCTGAAATTTTAAAAGGGGAACAAGTTGCATGCAAGTGTAATTACAAGCTCAAATATTTATGTGTATGAAAGGTAAAGATTTAAGCAGGAAACCTGGCACCAGTATTTTATATAGACACCCAATCAACTGGCATGACTATATAGCAAAAACTGTACACAAGTGTCCAGCAAAAAATATACATCTAATAGACTAAATATGCAATAAAGAGTATTTAAAGCTTTATTTACTGTATTATCCTAGGAAAAGACAAGAGGAAAGACTTTGTGTGAATTCCAGCACCACATATGGTTAAATTAAAACAAACAGTCCAAACAGCCAATAAATTAAAAGCTCATTTTGCGGTCAAACAATTAATCACTTAGATTATGGGTGAGATTTTCAGTTTCCTTGGTTTATCTCTAATAACAGGCTGCTTACAGTGTTTTGGACATAGCCATCTTTACTCTCTTGGTATTTTCCTTCTTTGTTGGGGAATCACTTCTCAAAAGTACGTGTAAAAACACAAATACTGACTTGCCAAACGATCTATAGGACTTGCTCGATTTATTACTATTTAAGCAAATCAGCGACTTTTTTGAGGGGCTGAACATGCTTAAAAACTCATTTAACTGGACAAGCACCAGTGGTGAAAATTCATATATATTATGACTTATGTATTTGGCTCTTGCACAGTAGGTAGCACAAAAGGGTTCCATAGCACTGCATTCAAAGAGCTGTGTTTTACAAACACATACAAAAAAGCCTTATTGAACCATGTCACTAACCTGGTCTGCCATTTCAAATTTCATGTTCATTTTGAGGCAGTTCTAGCCATTTCCAGGCACTTTAGCAAACTCCTACCGAATTGGTCAGATTGTTATCATTTAGTGTCAGTTTCAGTTTTATTTGTCATATGCAAGTTAGCACAGGAATTCTGAGATTAAACTCAGAATTCTGAGAAAAAAGTCAGAATTCTGAGATTAAAGTCAGAATTCTGAGATTAAAGTCAGAATTCTGAGAAAAAAGTCAGAATTCTGATTTTTTTCTCAGAATTCTGACTTTTTCATCAAAATTATTTTTTTTTAGAATTCTGACTTTAATCTCAGAATTAACCCTAACCCGGTGGCGCTGTCACTTGCTGTTCGCTCGCTCTGCGGTAGTGCTGTTCCTGCTCAAACACGGTGGTGTTTCTGAGTAGCTTATCTGCTTAGCAATTTAATTAAAAACTTTTAAATACATTCTTTTTTCATAGTATAATCTTCACGTGCTTCATCTGAAGCGCACTTTCTGTGTACTCACTACCTAATTTATAGCCAAAGTATTCACTCACTGTCTCTGTACTGTTTCGCTAGCTTAGCTTAGCTCGTAGCCGACTTGTTAGCACCATGGCTACTTCACCTGTCCCTCCTGCACTTTCCTGCTCATTGTGTCAGATATTTAGCTACTCCTCGGCCTCCTTTAGAAGTAATGATACCTGTAACAAATGTAGCATATTTGCAGCTCTGGAGGCCAGGATTACTGAATTGGAGACTCGGCTTCGCACCCTTCATTCACCTGTAGCTAGCCAGGCCCCTGTAGCTGGTGCAGCTGAAGATAGCGTAGGCCCCGCTAGCTGTTCCCCGGCAGACCCCAAGCAGCTGGGGAAAGAGGGCGGCTGGGTGACGGTGAGGAGGAAGCATAGTCCTAAACAGAAGCCCCAGGTACACCACCAACCTGTTCATGTGTCTAACCGTTTTTCCCCACTCGGCGACACACCCGCCGGGGGTCAAATTCTGGTAATTGGTGATTCTGTTCTCAGACATGTGAAGCTAGAGACACCGGCAACCATAGTCAATTGTCTTCCAGGGGCCAGAGCAGGCGACATTGAAGGAAATTTAAAACTGCTGGCTAAGGATAAACGTAAATTCAGTAAAAGCATAATTCACGTCGGCAGTAATGACACCTGGTTACGCCAATCGGAGGTCACTAAAATCAATATTGAATCGGTGTGTAACTTTGCCAAAACAATGTCGGACTCTGTAGTTTTCTCTGGTCCCCTCCCCAATCAGACCAGGAGTGACATGTTTAGCCGCATGTTCTCCTTAAATTGCTGGCTGTCTGAGTGGTGTCCCAGAAACGATGTGGGCTTCATAGATAATTGGCAAACCTTCTGGAGGAAACCTGGTCTTGTTAGAAGAGACGGCATCCATCCCACTTTGGATGGAGCAGCTCTCATTTCTAGAAATATGGACAAATGTATTAAACCCCCCAAAATATGACTATCCAGAGTTGGGACCAGGAAGCAGAGTTGCAGTCTTACACGCCTCTCTGCAGCTTCTCTCCTCCTGCTACCCCCCCAAAAACCCATCTCCACAGAGACTGTGTCAGCTCCCAAACAGACAAAAAACAAACTAAAAACCAGCAATAAACAACTTAAACATCAGAAATCACAAAGAAAGAACAATACAGTATCCACATCTGAACCAAAGAGTAAAACAGTGAAATGTGGATTATTAAATATTAGGTCTCTCTCCTCCAAGTCTCTGTTAGTACATGACTTAATAATTGATCAACAAATCGATTTACTCTGCCTTACAGAAACCTGGTTGCAGCCAGATGATTATGTTAGTTTAAATGAATCAACACCCTCGAGTCATTCTAACTACCAGAAATCTTGAAGCACAGGCTGAGGGGGCGGTGTGGCAGCAATTTTTCACACCAGCCTATTAATCAACGAAAGACCAAGACATACTTTAAATTCATTTGAAAGCCTGATGCTTAGCCTTGTCCACCCCAGCTGTAAAACTCAGAAACCAGTCTTACTTGTTATCATCTATCGTCCACCTGGGCCTTACACAGAGTTTCTCTCTGATTTCTCAGACTTTTTATCTGATTTAGTGCTCAGCTCAGATAAAATAATTATTGTGGGTGATTTTAACATCCATGTAGATGCTAAAAATGACAGCCTCAACATGGCATTTAATCTGTTGTTAGACTCAATTGGCTTTTCTCAAAATGTAAAAGAGCCCACCCACCACTTTAATCACACTCTAGATCTTGTTTTAACATATGGCATAGAAACTGAACATTTAACAGTGTTTCCTGAAAACCCTCTCCTGTCTGATCATTTCCTGATAACATTTACATTTACAATAATTGATTACACAGCAGTGGAGAGTAGACTTTATCACAGTAGAT
Source organism: Pelmatolapia mariae (assembly GCF_036321145.2). Classification (NCBI taxonomy): domain Eukaryota; kingdom Metazoa; phylum Chordata; class Actinopteri; order Cichliformes; family Cichlidae; genus Pelmatolapia; species Pelmatolapia mariae. The sequence continues at coordinate 33,997,958 of NC_086235.1, forward strand.
GTCTTTCTGAAAGCGCTGTAACTAAGTTTAAGAATATAATCCACCCACTGTTATCATCTTCAATGCCCTGTACCAGCACAGAGCAGAGCAGCTACCTGAACGCTACTCCAACAGAGGTCGATTATCTTGTTAATAATTTTACCTCTTCACTACGTACGACTCTGGATACTGTAGCTCCAGTGAAAACTAAGGTCTCAAATCAGAAGTACCTGACTCCGTGGTATAATTCTCAAACACGTAGCCTAAAGCAGATAACTCGTAAGCTGGAGAGGAAATGGCGTGTCACAAATTTAGAGGATCATCATTTAGCCTGGAGAAATAGTTTGCTGATTTATAAGAAAGCCCTCCGCAAAGCCAGAACATCTTACTATTCGTCACTGATTGAAGAAAATAAGAACAACCCCAGGTTTCTCTTCAGCACTGTAGCCAGGCTGACAAACAGTCAGAGCTCTTTTGAGCCAACCATCCCTTTAACGCTAACTAGTAATGACTTCATGAATTTCTTCACAAATAAAATTCTTATCATTAGAGAAAAAATTACCAATAATCATCCCACAGATGTAATATTATCTACAGCTACTTTTAGTACCATTGATGTTAAGTTAGACTCTTTTTCTCCAATTGATCTTTCTGAGTTAACTTCAATAATTACTTCCTCCAAACCATCAACGTGTCTCTTAGACCCCATTCCTACAAAACTGCTCAAAGAAGTCCTGCCATTAATTAATGCTTCAATCTTAAATCTGATCAACCTATCTCTAACAATCGGCTATGTACCACAGGCCTTCAAGCTGGCTGTAGTTAAACCTTTACTCAAAAAGCCATCTCTTGACCCAGCAGTCTTAGCTAATTATAGGCCAATCTCCAACCTTCCTTTCATATCAAAAATCCTTGAAAGAGTAGTTGTCAAACAGCTAACAGATCACCTGCAGAGGAATGGCTTATTTGAAGAGTTTCAGTCAGGTTTCAGAGCTCATCACAGCACAGAAACAGCTTTATGAAGGTTACAAATGATCTTCTTATGGCCTCTGACAGTGGACTCATCTCTGTGCTTGTCCTGCTAGACCTCAGTGCAGCGTTCGATACTGTTGATCATAATATCCTATTAGAGCGATTAGAACATGCTGTAGGTATTACAGGTGCTGCACTGCAGTGGTTTGTATCATATCTATCTAATAGACTCCAATTTGTACATGTAAATGGAGAGTCCTCTTCACACACTAAGGTCAATTATGGTGTTCCACAGGGTTCGGTGCTAGGACCAATTCTGTTTACATTATACATGCTTCCCTTAGGCAGTATCATTAGAAGACATAGCATACATTTACACTGCTATGCTGATGACACCCAGCTCTATCTGTCCATGAAGCCAGATAACACACACCAATTAGTTAAACTGCAGGAATGTCTTAAAGACATAAAGACCTGGATGGCCGCTAACTTTCTGCTTCTTAATTCAGATAAAACTGAGGTTATTGTACTCGGCCCTGAAAATCTTAGAAATATGGTATCTAACCAGATTCTTACTCTGGATGGCATTACCTTGGCCTCCAGTAACACTGTGAGGAACCTTGGAGTCATTTTTGACCAGGACATGTCCTTCAACGCACATATTAAACAAATATGTAAGACTGCTTTCTTCCATTTGCGCAACATCTCTAAAATGAGAAATATCCTGTCTCTTAGTGACGCTGAAAAACTAGTTCATGCATTTATTACTTCCAGGCTGGACTACTGTAATTCATTATTATCAGGATGTCCTAAAAACTCGCTGAAAAGCCTTCAGCTGATCCAAAATGCTGCAGCAAGAGTACTGACAGGGACTAGAAAGAGAGAGCAGATTTCTCCTGTTTTGGCTTCCCTTCATTGGCTTCCTGTTAAATCCAGAATTGAATTTAAAATCCTGCTCCTCACATACAAGGTCTTAAATAATCAGGCCCCATCTTATCTTAATGACCTTGTAGTACCATATCACCCTATTAGAGCACTTCGCTCTCACACTGCAGGCTTACTTGTTGTTCCTAGAGTATTTAAAAGTAGAATGGGAGGCAGAGCCTTCAGTTTTCAGGCCCCTCTTCTGTGGAACCAGCTTCCAGTTTGGATTTGGGAGACAGACACTATCTCTACTTTTAAGATTAGGCTTAAAACTTTCCTTTTTTCTAAAGCATATAGTTAGGGCTGGACCAGGTGACCCTGAATCCTCCCTTAGTTATGCTGCAATAGACGTAGGCTGCCGGGGATTCCCATGATGCAGTGAGTTTTTCCTTTCCAGTCACCTTTCTCACTCAGTATTTGTTAATAGACCTCTCTGCATTGAATCATATCTGTTATTAATCTCTGTCTCTCTTCCACAGCATGTCTTCATCCTGTCTTCCTTCTCTCACACCAACCGGTCGCAGCAGATGGCCCCGCCCCTCCCTGAGCCTGGTTCTGCCGGAGGTTTCTTCCTGTTAAAAGGGAGTTTTTCCTTCCCACTGTCGCCAAATCTTTTTTGTTTTGTTTTGTTTTTTTTAATTACTTGGCAAATAGGCTGTTCCAACCACTTTAGAGAATAACCACATTTCTTCAGTGGATTATGGCTGTCTCACTGTCTTCTGTTTGTTCATATAATGTCAGATTGATTCACATAAAGGCTGTGTCCGAATTCAGGGGAAGGATGCTTCAATGCTATATTTGGAGGCAATGACGTCACAGCAACACGACGAAGGCTGTCCGAATTCAAAGAGTACTCAAAATGTGGCGACAAATGCGTCCTGCTTTTCCCCAAATTTTAAGGATGGGTCCGATGTATCCTTCGTGTCCTACCATATCCCAGGATTCATTGCGGGTCATACAGGAGATTTTTTTCTGATAACGATGGTGGTCGAAGTGGGAGAGGAAAACACTTTCAAATGTAAGTATACGAAAATTTGGTTGTACAAAAGTTAAATTGTTATAGCGGTTGTGTTGTTAAGCTTTGGGCATCTGCATAGACATGTTTTTTTAATTTAAATAACCATAAACCAGCTTGTATGGTAGGTCCCGCGGTTTTTCATGTATTGCCGCTTACATACAGCTAGTTTTGATTTTTTCAAATTGGTGATATGTTGTGTTGAACAAAGACCAAACAGCTTAATTTATTAAGACGAGGAGAAAACGATCACCTATTCACTGGGGTAAAGAATTGGGCCGCTATGGCGTGGAGGTACAAGAATAAATCAATGTACACATCACATTCATATGAGTCCGGTCCTATTAACCCTCATGCTGTACAGCAGCGGTCCCCAACCTTTTTTGCGCCACAGACCGGTTTATGTCAGACACAGAGCGGCCTTTAAGGTGTCGCAGATAAATGCAACCACATAAAATTATCCGACCAAGACAAAAACTGTGGTATTTTGTAAATATAATAATAAACGTGAATGTGCTGTGTAATTGTGTAACTTTATTAGCAGCGTCCTCCTGAAAATGCGCCAACAACATTGAGAGTAACATCCTCCTCTCTGCCGCTTAATGCTCTCTGGTCGCTATGGTAGCGTGTAAATATTACTTTCAAAATAAGACACAAAACTACAACAAGGGAAAAGACCCAGGGAAACCGAGTTAACGATAAAAACCCTGAAAACCATAAATTTCACACCGGAGCCTCAACTCTCGTGGCCCGGTACCAAACGACTCCGAGACCGCTGCTGTACAGAACCTGCGATGTCCAGACAGTGTTCCTCTGGTGTTCTACTGTGAAAACTTTTGGATTTAGGGATTAACATAGTTGCCATGGTTTCCTTTCTTCTCTTATTTGTTGTGTGTGATCAGGACAATTCTGGAGAAGATGGGCCTGCAGGTGAAAGTCACCCCCTTGCGGGCCAGAAGAAGTATGTGTGTTAACAAGACAATAATTCTTAAGAACACAAGTTAATAACTGCACAATTACTAAGAGTTGTTGTGTTGTTTTTATTTGCCTGCTGTCATTTTTGATTTCCTCTGCCTTTAGGATTGCAAGTATCCAGGCTCAGGAGAGGGGGTCAGTGGGAAGCCCACTGCTGCTACTTGGCCCTGGTTTGCCCTCATGGATGAGGTGATAGGACAGATGCCTTCCATTAGGCCTCCTGTCCTAATTTCCTCTCTCCCTGAGGACACTCCAGGGCCAAGCGCAGCAGTGGGTGACCAAAACGACAGCGATGAGGAAGAGGTTGAGCCACCCACAAAAGGGAGAAAGAGGCAAAGGGATAGAGATGATAAGCTGCTAGACCTCAGAGAGGACATGAGGCAGCAAAGAGAGGCTGAGGAGAGGAGAGAGCAGGGAGAGGATGGACAGACTGTTTTCACTTCTTGAAAGATTAGTTCCAAAATGAGTTATGCATTAAGAAATGTATTTATTTGGATATATTTGTTACGTTGTTATATGTGTTGCATTAGTGTAAAGGTTTTATGTTATTAATAAATTAATTAAAACAAACAGTAATTGTCACTGAACTCAATTTAATTTACAGGTGTTTTTAACATGTATGAACATAATGCTAACTTTGAACAATATTACATGAATATTTATTTGATAGCAATAAAGTAGATAACAAAAACCTTTAAACAAGAATATTTCAAATACACCAACAGTTTTAAAGATGAAAAAACAATATTTTCAGTTGTTCACACAGGATTAACCCGAGTGACCTGTTCCTGGACTGTTTCTTTTACAACTGTAATAGATTACAGGAAGTCTCTGGCAGTGTTGTTGAATCTGCCGGAGCAAGATCAGACATGGATGGGGTGCTGCAACTGAGACCTGCGGTTTGTCTTTTCTGGTTGGCGAGTGGAGAATCACACTGGGTGGTCTGCAAAGACAGCTTTAGGATGCTTCCTCCCACTGCCCACTGCATCGTCCATCCACAGGGTTTGCAGGGCTGGCTCACTCGTGGCTGCCACACCACTAAGATGTTTTCAAAAATATGCAAGCAGGAGATGGTGGATGTTATATTACTACTAGTATAATAGTTGTAACTCTGTAGCAGACAACAGTTTGATAAAGTGCTATGTAAAAGAAACCAAAAGATTAGATTCTATAAGTTTCAAAGACATTTAGTTTGTATACTTTATATAATACAGTACTTGTGTATGAATGGCTGGTGTTGTGCCAAAAAATGATCGTCTGCCAAAAACTGATTTCCATTTTTTGCCAAAAACTGATTGCTCGTATTTAACCTGCTATGAATAACTTGTTGGTCTATAACACGTGAAACACATGTCAAATGTATTCCTCGTGAATGATATCAAGTCACCTTGAGCCACAAACAACATTCCTGTAACAAGGTAGAAGTTTTTGGCAGTGACTTTTAAATATCCTCTATTTATCCAGTTCAAAAAAAAAATGTTGTTGACATTGAAAATGTATTTTTTACGAGTAATCTGGCCAAGAGGACAGCAGACAGTGCAACAAATTTGTCAACAGTTCTGTAAACATACTTTAAGTGGACAAAAAGGATCAGATTGGTTATAATGTAGGTACAAAAACACAGAGTTATAAAGACACTTGAAAAACAGGTCATTTTTAAATTATATAACCCCTTTGTAAACCCTGTTCACTGAAGTCTATTTACCAACATACATAAAGATATTACACATATTACACACGGAAACATTGGAAATCAGTTTTTGGCAGGCGAACACTTTTTGGCACAACAGCAGCAATAATTCAATCATCCATGTAATTAGCTAAGTAATTCCTAAATGCGTGTAGATTAAAGGAAATTATTTTACCTGGATATGTTTGTCTCTAATGAGCCTAAGGTACAAAACGTGCCGGCGATGACGATAAGGTTTTTCTAGCTCCTCGAGAATTACAGATGTACAAAAAAAACGGAGCGACATTTCTGGGTCCATTTTAAAGATTTCGCGCTGTGGCGCTATCGACCGGAAAAACACGCAAGTAAGGGCGGACTTGGATTTGAAGGCTAAAAGGCTGCCCACAGCCCATCTGTTATGTTGTATACTCATTGTTTGTTCAATAAAGTTTCTATGGAGAAAAAAGGGGGCTGTCCACAGCCACTCACTTCCTGACTACCTGTCCGTCTAAGGATACTACCTTGTGACGTAGGTAGGTAGTGTCCTTATGAGCATCCTTCCCCTGAATTCAGACACAGCAATTGTTTAGATCCAAGCTCTGTAGGGACTTCACCATCTGTGGCAGGACTCCTTTTTTTCTTATGGCTGAAGATGCATGTTTTTCTTCGTGACTTTGGCAGTATATTAGGGATCACTGTCATGCTACAGATGCATCTGTGATGGTGTTAAAAATGGATGACAACAAATCCAAAGTGCACAGGACTATATAGTGCAGCCTACATTTCAAAAAACATTGTTGAAAAATTCATATTATGTAGCACATTGCAATCATTACTTTACATAGGAATCTGAAAGTTAAACCTGTACCAATCATTGGCTGGAATTCTGAATGACACCAACTCTGATTACAGAATGTTTTAAAGTATAAAGGCTTGTGATTACTGTTGTTGTCGTCAGTGTGCATGCAGAGCAAAATGACGGCTCATTGAATTTTCTATCACTTATGATGCAACATGCACAAACCTACTCGCCACTGTTTTCACCATGAGAGCACAAGCTGTACAGTGATGTACTTAAGCCTACACTTGAATCTATGTTGTCACTGATACTACTTGTCCTGTTCATGAACCATTTAAAGAGCACAATTTGAGGTGAGTCTTTATGTTCTTTTCATTCAGCACTGGTTCTCTTCCTAGAACTCTCCTATGGATGCAATGTTTCCATTGAAATCATGAACATTGGCCTTAACTCAGGCAAAGGACACCTGCAGTTCTTCACATGCTGCTCTGTGGTTTTTTGTGATGTTCTGCATGAAGAGGAGGCACTCTTGGGAAGGTTCACCACTGTTCCAGGTTCTCTTCATTTGTGGATGATAGTTCTCGCCATGGTTTGCTAGATGGCTTTGTAATCCTTTCCAGACTGATAGATATCAATGACTCAGATATTTCTTTAGATTATGACATGATGTGTTGTCATAATTGCATTTGTGACAACACAAACTGATTTACTATCATTTGCGACAATTTATTGTTAGTTGCATCAATATTTAACACTGAAAAAAGTTTTATTTTTTGCGTTTGATATTGAAACTAAATGACTGTGCCTGTGTTTAGAAAATAGAACATAACTTTTATAAATCACCCATAAAACTAATCATGCTTATGACTACAATTTGGGGATTGCACCCACACACTTTTTTGGCCCTTTTAGTAAATTTGGCTTATAGGGGAACTGTCATGGTCCCCGTGTCTGCCCAGCCGGCCCCGCAAGGCTACATGTGTTTTGTGTTACTTTCTCTCTCTCTCTCTCTCCTTCACCGCTCTGCCTGGGCGGAGCTCACTGTGGGCTCCCGCCCTTGGCCCACACACCTGTTCGCGATTATTTGCCATTATGTGTCCACCATTTAAGGCCAGGACGCAGACCTCGTCGCTGGATGATTGTGCAAGACACGTTAGTGATCCTCTCAGATCCTGTGAACTTTAGCTTGTGTGAGATTTTTGACTTGGAGTAATTTCTCTCTCTTGTGTAATAGTTTCCTGGACCTGTGACCTTCCAGCTGTATGGACATGTGTGTGTTGGAACGAGAAGAACAGAACGAGTGCGAGAGAGTTTTCCCTTGGACCCTCGGAACCCCGGATTTTCCCCCCACTGTATATATTCTGCACTGGTGTTGTAAATAAACTCTGTGTTTGGAAACGTCAACCTGCTCTGCACATGAGTCGTGACAGGAACTCGTGCTGTTTCCACTGATATTTATTTTGACTGGTACCCTCCAACAATCAGCAATCCTGTCCTGGCTGCTCTGTCATATATTATGTTTTTGCATAATTCTGTGTGTAATAATGTGTAATAATGAGAAATGATACAGGGAAAAAGCACTGAACAAGCTTAATGAAACTGATTTAATACAAAAGCCTTTGTTGGTCAAGATGCCTCCGGCATGGAGAAACTACACGCATGCACTGCTGAGGTGTGATTTTGACCAATCTTCATCATCCTAGTAGATGGCAGCAGATTTTTATCAAGAATGTCTTGGTACATTTTCCATTCATTCTTTAGTTCAGTTTTATGAAGCATACAAGTGCTGTATGCTGATGATGCCTCACTTCCAGATTATGGCCCCAACAGTGCTCACTAGAAACTTCAGTAGTTTTGAAACTCTCCTACAACCAATGCCATCAGTATGTTTTACAATAATACAGTTGCTAAGGTCTTGAGAGAGCCCATTGGTTTTACCCATCATGAGATGTTTGTTGGCAATGAGACACCTGTTTATAGGCCATTAGTTGAACCAGCTGATATTAATTTGCACTTAGTGGCAGGATTGCGATTGGGGTGCCTGGCCCATTGCTACGGGCCATTCGATCCCTATACAACAGTTGCAAGAGCTTGGTTCGCATTACCAGCAATAAGTCGGACTCGTCCCTGGTGGGTGATGGGCTCCGCCAGGGCTGCCCTTTGTCACCGATTCTGTTCATAATTTTTATGGACAGGATTTCTAGGCGTAGCCAAGTGGCGGAGGGCTTTCACTTTGGTGGTCTCAGAATCTCATCTCTGCTTTTCGCGGATGATGTGGCTCTGTTGACTTCATCGGGTGATGGCCTCCAGCTCGCACTGGAATGGTTCGCAGCCGAGTGTGAAGCAGCGGGAATGAGGATCAGCACCTCCAAATCTGAGGCCATGGTTCTCAGCCGGAAAAGGGTGGAGTGCCCACTCCGGGTCGGGGATGAGTTCCTGCCCCAAGTGGAGGAGTTCAAGTATCTCGGGGTCTTGTTCGCGAGTGATGGGAGAAGGGAGCCAGAGATCGACAGACAGATTGGTGCTGCGGCCGCAGTGATGCGGACGTTCAAGTGTGATGTTACCAATGCACTATTTAATTCGGCAAGGCTTTCTATGTTTTTTAAACTTTTTTATTAATTATTGATTGTTGCAATGATTTATGGTTAGGAAGACAGCTAGAATCTTCTGTGTATATTTCTTTAAAATATATATATTTTTTCTTTAATATTTGGCTAACGTATATATTCTCTTTTATTACTTTGGGCTTGGTTTTTGTTCCTGACTGTATGTACTGGTGAAGGCTGAAGAACTGAATTAGCAATAAGTAGCCTATGGTATGATGACCCTGCAAGGTAAAAGGCAACTTAAGAAAATACCAGCAAATTGAAAAAAAAACAAACGCTCTAAAAGCACATAAAACAGAATCGAAAATAAAACACAACGGAAATGGAAAATATGGTAAACCCCCCCCCCCCCCCCCCCCCCCCAAAAAAAAAAAAAAATCACTAAAGAAAATATTAATATTAAAGTGACAGGATATCAGTAAACGACTAGCACAATTGTATCTACATTATATAAATCATGCAATTAAAACAGTTTATCTTACATCTTCTCATCTTTTCTTCCTCACAACACTGATGAACCCTCTGGTTCTTTGTGAGTCTGAGTGCAATCCTTGGCATATTTTGGTTTCTGTCACTTCTGGTTATTGCTTTGGGGTGGTGTGTCGAGAGCTGTCGTTGTGTGCTTTTGCAACATTTTTCTGTTTTGGGATGATTTCTTAAGTGTCAGAGCCACCAGACTACAGTCCTTTAACTGTCAAACTTTTAGACTTCAGATTTCCTGTTCTAGTTTGTGATAAAGTTACTTTTCTTGAAACCATATTGTAAAAAGCTTTCAGGCCCCTCGTCTGTGGAACCAGCTCCCACTTTGGATTCGGACAGATGCCATCTGTACTTCTAAGGTTTTTGATAAAGCTTATAGGACTGGATCAAGTGACCCTGAACCATCCCTTAGTTATGCTACTGTAGGGTTACGCTGCTAGGGGACTTCCCATGATACATGGAGTGTTTCTTCTTCACTAATCTCTTTTCACTGCGTTTATAAAGCACTGCTTTGTTTAATTAGTAAATATTAAACTCTGCTTATCTCTCCCATAATGTAACTTTTGTCCTGTCTCTCTCTCTCTCTGCTCTCTTCTTTCCTCTCACCTCCTCTCATCACTTTTAAGCGGAACGTCTTTAGGAAAGAGCCTCACCTGGTTAGAGCTAGTGGTGGGCGGATCAATCCAAATATCGATTGTATCGATACCAAGTCGGCATCGGTATCAGATCGATACTAGCCTGGTGAGACAGATTCTTTACTTGAAATTCTGCTCTTGTTTACAATGCTGTGCTTTGGGCAAAGACAAAACAGCCAGGTCGCCGGACTCGCCGCTCGTGTCAGCGCAGAGCAAGCACACTTCCCCCCGCCCCCCCTTTGTGTGCTGTCACACGTCGTGACTTAGACGCTTTGGGGATTGTTAAGTTGTTTACACATTAATTATATATATTTCAGTTTTATTATAGTTTCTCATCATTACTTGTTTTAGAAAAATCTTTAAAAAAACAAAAACTTGATAACTTAACCACCACGGCAGACCCGAAGGCATTTTCATGCTTTGCATCATTATTTCTTCTTACAATAATCACACGGTTGCTGTATCAGTACATTCAACGGCAGTACCGCTCCCGCTGCTAGCCGTACACATCACCACCACCAAAAACACCATAAGTAGAGCACATTTTTAAGCCGGCGATGCGTGATTGTAGATGACGTGCAGGTGAGTCCATCTGCAGCGGCATCGCAGAACACGCTCCGCCACATAGCCCCATCGCCCGCCTGAGGCCATCCGGCTGAACTTACTCCCCACTCCGCTGAGCAGGCGAGGGAATCGACCCGGACCGTCGTCGCTCCAGGCCCAGAGACGAGAAAGTGTCCACTCTGGCGGTCGCCCGCGCATCCAGCGGGGCCGGTGACGAGGTGGTTCCGGGGGCCGCCCGCACCTCCAGCGGGCGCAGCAGGCGTGGAAGTGAGCCAGGTCTTAAAGGCAGCTGGGCAGGCGCCGGCTCACAGGACCACACACGCAGCGTACCGGCCTATGTTGGAAGAGAGGCCGGACCGGACAGCACGCCGCCCTTGGGCGTGGCAGGACCCCGCGCACCCCGACCTCTGTCTCCAGCTTGGCAGGTCCCGCTGGCGCGCCAGCCTCCGCCTCACCCCGGTCATTCCCGCGCGCTGTCCACCCTTACAATAATCACACGGTTGCTGTAACAGTACAAACTGCCGCAGCTCTGCAACGGCATCGCAGACCATGCATAATAAAGCATTTTCTATTTAATTATAAACTTTGTCCTAATTATATCCTGGGTTTTAACTATTTAATAATAAAAAAAGAAACCTCAAAAAACACTTAAGGTCATGAAAATTAATTGAGATTTAGCAATTCAATGACGCATCCACCTTATTTATTGAAAAGTATCAGTATCAGCGATACTGGCCCGCATTTACGTGGTATCGGATCGATACCAAAATATGCACAGGCGTGATTGTAGATGACGTGCAGGTGAGTCATCTACAATATGTTGTAATACTAGTTAGAACCTCAAGTTTGGTCAGGTCCTTCAGTCCTTAAGAGTGCCAAATCACCAAATCTTTCCACGCCATATGGTGTAATGTTTTATGAATGGAAATTAATTTTATTTTGACTTGACCAAACACCGGAGACAGAAGTGGAGAAACCCAGTGGCAGATGAGGTCATAGTATTGCATCTTTACTCAGGTCAAGGGAAATTGATGGTCCAGGTGTATGGATTGGTCAGGGCACTGCAGGGGGCAACTTCCAACTTCTGGTCGAGTTTGCCCATTAGTTTGTGGATGGAAACCAGAGGACAAACCCATTTGTACTCCCAAACCTGAACAAAAGTCTTTACCTACAAGAGAGCTAAGCTGTGGTTCATGATTTGAGAAAGGGATAACAACGAGTGAACAAAGGTGTCTGCAGTTTGTTGAGCAGAAACACTAAAAGGGCTGCCTTGGAAAAGCAATCTATGGCATTTAGTGTCACAGAGATTCCTTTGGAGGGAGGCAGGCCAGTTACCAATTCCAAATGAAAACAAGGATGTGATGGAACAGGAGGGGGGTTGATTGAGTAACTGGAGGTGAATGGGAGGGCTAATAAGGAGAATCCAAATGCCATTACTGGATATTCAGAATGGCCCAATGGTGTATTAAATGCAGTCTTCCACTTGATGCCTTCTAATGTTAGAGAAAATGATCACCTCCTGCAGGAGTTCAAAAGCAGAATTTGAAAGACAGCAGGTATTTATTTTTGATGGTGATGTTGTTTAACTCACAGTAATCTATAAAGGTGAGTTTTATCCTTTTTTTCTACAAAGAAGAAGCCAGGACCCAGTGGGGAGGATGAAAGTTGAATGCTCCCTGCTGCTAAGGAGTCTAAGTTATATATTTCATAGAATAGATGAGAATAGAAATATCCTTTATTGTCCCTCATGGGTAAATTCAGGTGTTCCAGCAGCAAAGTGACAGGCAGATCGACCATGCAGATAAAAAAAACCAATTTACAACATAATGAAAAAAAGACTGTACCGTTAATAAGTTATTAAAAATTTTTAAAAATTAAAATAAAACAGAAAATGGAAAAACTGTGCAAATAGCAGCAGGGATATATAAACGGATATAAAATAACTATAATATAAACAGCTTATTGCGTTTGTTGGGAGCAGCGATGGTTATAAAGTCTAACAGCTGCTGAGAGGATGGACCTGCAATAACACTCCTTTGTGCACCTAGGATGCAGTAGTCTGTCACTGAGGGAGCTCTCTAGTTCAGCTTTATGCATGAGGTGGGAGACATTCCCCAAGAGTGATGCCATTTTTGCCCAAGTTCTTCTCTCCTACCACCTGCAATGGGTCAAGGGGGCATCATAGGACCATCCATCCATAGCTTCCCACTGTGGGCGGGACAGGTTATACAAATGAGTGGATAGTAATGAAGTTCCTCTCTCGGCCCTGTCGTGCTTTGTCTAGAATCTAGATCCACAAAGACAGAGCGCGACTCCTTTTGACATTCTCTAAACTGCTCCACTACTCAGCGGTTTTTCTCTATTCTAAATTTGGAGTCTGATTTATGCAGATATGACACTGGTGGCTAGTGCTTCCTTCATAGATTCAACCACAGATGAGCTTTCTCCACAATAACAACACTTTGTCCCACTTTCTCCTTTCTCCTTTCTCCCACATGCACAGGTTAATGTCACTGACTGAACAAGAGTGGGGCAGGCAGATTGATGCACCGGGAAGGGATCTGCAGTGGAGGAGGATAACCAGGGTAAGTATAACAGGTAGTGTTATCAAAGTAAGAAATCACACAACCAAATGACAGTCTGGTGAAGAGCAACGCCAAGAACACGAAAATTTCAACCAAGGAATAGGTGCGCCAACAGCAGCCTTGGTAGCCACACCTACTTTTAGGATGAGGTAAGCAGAGTTAATCGAAACACACATACAAGAGGCACTGAATTAATATCTTCAGTGGAATTTAGTGTAAGTCCTCTGTCTTACACCACCACTGTCCTTCATGCCACCTGGTATTTTTTTCTACATTTTCTGCTACTTAGAATGCTGACTAGTTAAATTAAAAACAAAACAAAACTGGGTTGAGTAACATGAAACAATAGCTAAAGCATTGGCTTCACATGACAATTTTTGTTGCTTATAACAGTCTCAAAGGCTTTACTGAACTACAAAGAAGTGGCTTAGCTTAACTAAAGGAGCAATAAGAGTACAAACACAGAGACGATTGTTTCATGTTGCCCGTGGTGACAGTGCACAGCTACAACATGTAGATGCACCACGTAAGCTCAGTAATGGACGATCTCTTTAGAGAATCAATAACAAATGGCACGTAAGCTGTTCTGGTGCCATGCAGAATGTCAAGATCCTCATAACCTTCTCCCTCCTCTCTCCCCTGTTGATCTCTAAGCCCAGCTTCCAGCACCACTCCTTGCAAGGATGCTATCCCATACTCATGGTAGTATAGCTCAAGATGTTTGTTATTCAATCAGCTTTGTGCTCACCTGTCTGTCTATAGACAGCCACATCTATCAAGCTTGCTCTAAACTTTAGCTAATTTCTTTTTACATAAACTCCCAATACACGTTCTCTCCAGAATAAAATACTTTAGTAGGGCAAAAAGGTGCAAAGTTACTCAATTCTTTTTCTCTGTTGTTCAGTGTAGCATTATGTACATAGTAAAACAAGGGACATTAAAAATGTCAGAGATAAAAGCTGACATGTTGTCACTTGTCAGGGGCCTTAAATATCAGCAGTTGACTTTGGAGATTATCTGACAGAGTCATTTGCATACAGACACATCTGACAAAATCAGTGAAGGAACGAGCTCTACTCTGATTCACTTTTTCAAATGTCGGTGAAATCTTCATGAAGAAGAAGATCCACATGACAGAGAAATGTCAATCACGTCAAACTGATACCACATATGATCAATAGTTTCAGATACGGCTTGCACTTCAGTAGAATCTGCATTATCAAACCAGTCCGTCCTCCAGTCTTTGATGAATAATTAACCTTTTGATGCCACTGTTTTTTCTCCAGGTTTAAAACTACTTTCATTTTTCTAATGTTTATTTTTCAAATTTTACCTTTATTAGATAGGACAGCACAGATAATGACAGGGAAGTATGGAGAGAGTCAAGGTGAATGATACACAGAAAATGGTCTGGGACTGAGCCTGGGCCCATACAGGGGAGCACTAGACTTCAGTAAAAAGGCCTCTTGCTCAGCTAGATGAACTTTCATTTGAACTTTAAGTACCTCGAATGAGTGAAATTACATATGACATAAAGTGTACCACCTGCAATATATTAGCTGGTTTTGTTTTCCCTTAGCAAGACTGCTATGTCTGGCAAGTCTTTTGTGATACCGTGGACAACTCTTGTGACAGAAATAACTTCTGCTCACCTTTGGGCAATTTTTCAGCTTCACAACAGTGCATGATGCAATCATAAATCTTTACAGGTGTGCAGTTGAAACTGACAAAGATATTTCGTTGCAGTCTTCCATTATGGGAGACCAAGATCAAAAGCTTGACCAAGTGTGCAACTGGACATACTGCGCTATCCACTCAACAATGCACAGCACTTTGTAGCACAGAGCTATCCTAACTAGAAATAACATCAGTGCTGCCATCTGTTAGAGGAACTGGAACTGGAACTACTTTTCTATTTCACTTCAACAACACTAGAAATGTAGGCATCCCAGCCATGTGTGTGTGTTTATGCATATATATTTCCATGTTTACCTCCTGTTCAACTGAAGGGGAAAGGGGAAATAAGCCACTGATATGCAGAGGAAAGATAACCCTCCAAGACCCTAAATCCATCAGCTGAACTCTCACAACTAACACATTTTACCCAGAAAAAGTCTGCATATGTTCTGGTGTTATTCTCAGCAGAGATAAATGCATAAGCTGACATCAGTGACAAAGTTTATACCATAACTACACGTTATGTAAGCTCTCCACAAAATAGCTTTCAGATAGAAGATGTGAGCTTCTCAGAATGATAAACTGACTATCAGCTGCATCCTATTTGTGTTCTCATCTTTCTTTTCATCTTCTGTGCCAGTTACCAATTTTTGTCAGTTAATTATTTGCTATTAATTCATTCATTTTTTAATATCTATTCTCTGCAGATATTCCATTAAAAATAACACTTTACTAAATGCATGCTGGAAAAGTGAGAAATCTCTTTACTTATGTCATTTTATTTGGAATGTCAGATTAAGGTGTGATTAAAACACATAAATTACCAAGCTAATCAATATTAAATTTGCTCAGTGACCTCAGAGATGTCCTGGAACCTGCACCAAAAAAGAGTCATGCAATAAGAGTGACAACAAAACTTCTGGCAACTCTGCTATTTTTGGTATCAGGTTCTTTTTGACAAAAATTTCACAGCCTGCATTTTCAGCCTTGTCACAGGTCCTGATGTCACTGATGAGAAGGGTGCAGAAGTACATCTCCGTTGCCAGGGGCACGAATGCCCTTTATCAAGTAAAGCAGGAGTTTCAACTCATTACACGATTCCCAAATATCCTGATAGCAACTGATGGAAAACATATATTGTAAATCCTTTCATCCAAAATTAAGCACGTGTTCCGTGATAAAAAGTAAACACGCTAAATTAATTAATGAAATTAATTAAGTCTTCAAATCTTCAAATCACAGACATGACTAACATTGCACCAAATATTATCAGTCTGATAATGATGTCTTGGTTTTTTAGAATAGAAGACTATTCTGGAGAGTATTTTAGACTTTAGTTAATTTTAAAGTATCTATATTTTAATACAAGAATACAACAGAACACAATGTAAAAATATTGTATTTACAGACTACATTACTTATGCCTGATTCCATTATAACAGCTCTCTGCTAGATTGCCAATTTACACATAGCAGTTGTCTCAAGGTCACTGTGCTGGCTGTTTTACCCTTTGGTACTGAAAGTGCTGACTTCATATGCTGAAATCAATTTTAACATATGAACACTGGGGAACACTGAAATCAGTGTCTGCAGTAACTCCATTAAAATAAATCATGTTTCAAAATAACAGTCAAAACAACATCTTGACAAACTCAATTTTTGTTAACAGAATTACCAGAAATTTTATGAATTTAAACAAGTGTGGGGATAACATGCACACAGCACATCATGTATATTGTACGGTAAACATGACCTATTTTTGATACTTTCTGGCTTCTCTTTGGCCTCCAGCAGACTTTCTTTTTGTGCCCTGCAATTCTTGTCATCCAGGGTGAATGGAGCTGAAACTCCTAGTTCTGGTTATATTTCCAAGGATGCTCAGTTGCATTTCATGTGTGATCCTGTAGTAAACTAGCCTCCAATTTTACCAAAGCAGCTACTGCTGCTGTCAGCTTTTATGTCTAGGTCACATTTGCTTTTACAGCTTCCTAACATGCCATACACATGCTGATACAAGTGGGAGTTGACTCACCAAGTTTGGCAAGCTCTCTTGTAATGCTGATGTCTGCATTTGTTGGCTTTGAGTAATTCCATGTCAATATCAGTGGGAGCGGATGGGTTTTTTGATTTGTAAAATTCATTTTGGAGCTGTGGGCCTCCGTTGGCTCCAGCATAAGAATCAGCTCAGCTGGAATGTTCAAAGCAGCTGAAGTTTCCCTTATTCAAGTCTCAAACATAGGTTCAAAAGACCATAATGTGATCTTGGAATATGCATGGAGAATATATTTAAGTACATTATTTATCTTGTGTACTTTTAACCAACCACATCCAGGAATTCAGTACTCTCAAGTCTTTTTAC
The DNA here is from genome assembly GCF_036321145.2 of Pelmatolapia mariae. Classification (NCBI taxonomy): domain Eukaryota; kingdom Metazoa; phylum Chordata; class Actinopteri; order Cichliformes; family Cichlidae; genus Pelmatolapia; species Pelmatolapia mariae. Next base: position 34,015,197 of record NC_086235.1, read on the forward strand.
TTGTTCCAGAATGAAGTGTTTCCTTCCAAAATAGTAACAGTAGTAGTAGTAACATTTTCTTCCAAAGTAGTCAAGGGTATTTCATCCACAAGACCTCCACCAGTTTCCTTACTGATTTTGTGTGTTATCTAGAACAGTGCTTCCCAACCTTTTGGAGCCACGGCACATATTTCACATTAGAAAAATCACACAGCACACCACCAAAAAAAAAAATGTCACAGAAAGCATATTGATCATTTTTCCCTGCGCATCAAGTATAGCAGAACTGGCTCGGTTTGTCCCCAGTATACCTTTTTTGATTTCTTCTGACCACTGACCACCTTCATCTGGGTCGGAATTTTTTCAGGACCCAGGTCAGATTGACTACTTTCTCTTCAAATATTTACCTATTGCTATTACACGCTGCATGGTCTCACAGCATGAGTATTATGTCATTTCTTCTTCGTCTTCTTTTGTTTTACCGGGAGTTGGCAAACCATTTAATTAGAGCAGTTAGTTGTACTGCCCTCTAGTGGAAGAGAATGTGATTACTCTGCCCGTTACTCATGCTTGGAGTACTAATCAGGTGGAACCAGATAATCTTCCACGGCACACCTGATCATTTCTCACGGCACGCCTTAGGGCTGTTTGATATAACGATATATATCGGATGACGATATAAAAACGTCTATCGTTTCATTTTACGCTATCGTTTGTTTCGGGTGTCGCAAAATAAACGTTTACGGCAATATTTTTTCACCGTTTTGATGGTCACTGTAGTGGCTATATTAATTTTTAAAGTTTTCTCTTTCTCTTATATTTAATATAACGACACTACGGACGGACAAGCGCCTGTTTTTATGCGTTGTCGTTAGCAACAATGACGGTAAAACCATCGCGTGTCCACTTGTTTATTTTCCACATAAACCTTTCACAATAAAGCTCAAGATCCTGTTGAGACTTTTCAAAATAAACAGAATCACGTGAAAGAGTATGCAGAGTATTTACGGATGAGAAGCAAAAAAGAGCCGTCAGGTGCTAAAACATAAACCTTAGACTCAAACGTTAGAACAGGCTTTTCCCCGCAGCACGCCGTGTAATAAATACTCACAAAGGAAACGGCGGCCGTTACAACTTATGTCTAAAAATATGTCTTTTCATGCATCGGTTAAAACACTCGACTCCAGGTACACGACGCCCAGCTGGAAACACTTCACGCAAGTCGAGCTGCCCGAGATTCACAGAATTTACAGAAAATGTTAAATTTTTGTGATTTATATCGTTATTGGGATGATAGATGTCTTATATCGGGATATGAGATTTTGGTCATATCGCACAGCCCTAGCACACCTATGTGCTGCGGCACAGTGGTTGAGAAACACTGGACTAGAACATGCCACCTTTTTAAACTTCAGTGCAGAGCTCTTGCCCATCCACTGCATTTACCTTTTCAAAACAGACTCTCAAACAGTTATCACATGATCTTACTGACCATTCCGATATTGGAGCACCGAATCAAACAGTTGCATTCATCAACTAGGACCTCTAGAATGTGTGCAGATTTTCCCTTTGCTGCCTCTCATTAATTGTTGCCATTTAAACATGATTCTTATTTTCATAGGGTTACCTTACAGTGTGCATTTTCTGTGCTCCCTAAGTAATGAATTCAACTCACAACTGAATTAAAAATACTGGCACCTGCCAGTACTACCCCTCAGCCTCCAAGTATACATATATGGTATCAATTTCAAAATCCAGCGTTGCCTTGTTCTGGAGTTTTTGCATTCACAAGATTTTCACAAAACTTGAACTCTGACCTTGAGGTCAAGGTCACTGGGATTCAAATTTGTTTGAAATTCTTAGTAAATGCACCGTTGGTATTAACATGAAAGACCTGGGCGACTTCCTTCTCGAGTTATCGAATTTAAAAGATTTTCAGAAAACTTGACCTCTGACCTTGACCCAGGTTTCAAAGTCATCTGAGATATTTAGTAGCTGCACCTATGGTATCTGTTTCAAAATCCTCTTGTTCTCAAATTATCAAATTCACAAACTTGGATGTTCATGCTGCCCACCGCCTGCCGGTATGGATGATGAAAATACCCCATCATCCTTTAATGGCCAAAGAGTAAGGGTAATGGGGCAAGAAGAGTGACAGTAAGCTTGTTTCTATGCATATTTAGTATTTAGAAGAAGAGATCATTAACAAGGTAGCTGTGAAAACTCAAACAATGGACAAACATGATGAAAATTTGATGCTTGCCTCAGCACTCCACACAGATCTGATGTTCTCATCTCTTCAGTGGAAGCTTGAGTGGAGTTTCAGTCACATGCATCATGTATGTTATTATTTATTCAAGCTGTTTTGCAAGTCTGTTTCTATTCACTAAACATATGTGATTTCTGAGCCCTCGCAGTTTTGCTTCTTTACCGTAAACATAAAATGAGCTGCTAAATCAGACAGAACAGCCCTCAGACTATCTCAATGCCCTATTTTAGTATTTCAAAGTGGGCCTATTTGGCTCACTTCCAGCTCAGTATTTATATTTTTGATATTTGCTGTTTAAATAATTGTTATTTTTCTTGTACTATTTATCTTTTTCTAAGGGGGTAGCTGAGGTCTCTTTCCCCTCCCAGTGTGGGAAAATAATCACAACTCACAAATATTTCTATAGCATACATATAAATATGTCAAATATAAATGCAATATGTAAATATGTATAAATTCTCCAGTAGATTTTCTTAGTGTACAGGTTGTGATCAGCTGACCTGGGTTACTGCTGCTCTGAGGTTTACTGCTCTTTGTGGATGTACATGTCAGAAAAACACTTTACTGTCAGAGGATGGAAATCAGCCAGGACAACTCATAGAACATCTGCTAGATGGTATAAAGTTGGTATAAAGGTGGAATTCAGTCAATGACTCTAAGCATCACCAGCTAAAAATCACATGAATCTCAGCTACACTTGATGTAACCTAACTCTGACCTTTAAACCACAGTCATTGTGCACCAGTCATACACTGTTATTTAAGGTTGCATGAAAAACCTCTGGAAGTTAGTGCAGGATACACAGGTTAGTTTGCTGTACTGTGATGGATTTAAAGCAAAGAACAAAGTTAGTCTACTTCAGATTTTTTTGCATGTTTCACAATATAAATAAACATAATATCACATGTACAGACCCACTATCTGATTTAAAAACAAGGATTTGCATGTAAACTTTGCATTTACAGTTTATCGGATCCTACTGAGCAGTCCTTACCTTTAAATCCAACCTCTCTTCTTCCTCTCCTGTCCTGTCTTTCTTATATTTCTCCATCTCTGAGTGAAGTTAGCTCTTTCTTTTCTCCCCTTCTTCTCTGAAATACAGCAGCTGCACCTTTAGCTAGCAACACACTGCCTCACATACGGCACACAAACAGTTTGTGTGTTCGCTGATGTTTGTTGAGCTGATAGAAACACTGCATTTGAAATTACCTGCCAGTTAAAAACCATTATTCCCTTTATGATCGGTTTTGTTCCCTGCGTCTTTGGGTCAGGGAACGGGTTCTGACTGTTGTCTGTGCTTATGCGCCAAATGATGGTTGAGTACCCAGCCTTCTTGTCCCTGGGCGGGGTGCTTGACGTTGCTCCGACTGGGAATGTGTTGTCCTGCTGGGAGACTTCAACGCTCATGTGGGCAACAACAGTGAGACCTATAGGGGCGTGATTGGGATCTGAACTGGAGTGGTGTTTTCTTGGTGTTGAACTTCTGTGCAGTTTGTCCATAACGAACACCGTGTTTGAACATAAGGGTGTTCTAAAGTGCATGTGGCACTGGGACACCCTAGGCCACAGGTTGATGATTGATTTTATAATTGTATCACCAGACGTGAGGCCATATGTTCTGGAATTCTGATCCGATCAGGTGGCAGGGAACTGTGAATACCTGGCAGAGACCCCGGACTGCGAGATCTTCAATGCACGCCTCTGGCAGAGCTTCAACAGCATTCCGAAGGAGACTGAGAACATTGAGTCTGAATGGACCATGTTCAGCACCTCCATTGCCGAAGCCGCTGCACTGAGCTGCAGCCAGAAGATGGTCAGTGCCTGTTGTGGTGGTAACCCTCGAACCAAGTGGTGGACACCAGAGGTGAAGGGAGCCACCAGGCTGAAAAATGAGTCCTATCGGGCTTGGTTAGCCTGTGGGACTTCAGAGACAGCTGATAAGTACCGACAGGCCAAGCAGAACAGGGCTTGGACATTGGCTGAAGCAAAAACTCAGGTGTGGGAGGAGTTTGGAGAGGCCATGGAAAAAGACTTTCGGACTGTCTCAAAGACATTCTGGTGATTTAGGAGGGGAAAGTGTTGCTCTGTGCATACCTGCACTGTTTATAGCTCAGGTGGAATGCTGCTGACTTCGACTGAGAACATTGTCGGGTGGTGGAAGGAATACTTCGAGGACCTCCATGTCTTCCGTGGAGGAAGCAGAGTCTGGTGACGAGGGGGAAGACTCGTTTATCTCCAGGGTGAGGTCACGGAGGCATTTAAACAACTCCTTGGAGGCAGGGCCCCTGAGGCGGAAAAGTTTTGCCCTGAGTTCCTGAAGGCTCTGGATGTTTTAGGGCTGTCTTGGTTTGACACACCTCTACAATGTTGCATGGAGATCAGGGGTTCTCGTCCTGGTCGTGGAACACTGGACTACCTCTTTACCCTGTTGAGGATACTTGAGGGTACATGGGAGTTTGCCCAACCAGTCTAGATGTGTTTTGTGGACTTGGAGAAGGCACTCAACAGTATTCCTCGGAGTGTCCTGTGGGAGTTGCTTCGGGAGTGGGATGTCTGGCCCATTGCTACGGGCCATTCACTTCTTATACAGCTGCTGCAAGAGCTTGGTCCGCATAGCTGGCAATAAGTCGGACTTGTTTCTGGTGGGTGATGGACTCTGCTAGGGCTGCCCTTTGCTACCGATTATGTTCGTAATTTTTATGGACATAATTTCTAGGCGTAGCCAAGTGGTGAAAGGCTTTCACTTATGTGGTCTCAGAATCTCATCCCTGCTTTTCGCAGATGAAATTAGTTCTGTTGGCTTCATCGGGTGATGGTCTCCAGCTCGGACTGGAATAGTTTGCAGCCAAGTCTGAAGCTATGGTCCTCAGCTGGAAAAGGGTGGAGTGCCCTCTCTGGGTCAGGTACGAGTTCCTGCCCCAAGTGGAGGAGTTTAAGTATCTTGGGGTCTTGTTTATGAGTGACAGGAGAAGAGAGCGGGAGATCAACAGACAGATTGATGCTGTGGCTGCAGTGATATGGACACTGTACCGGTCCATCATGGTGAAGAGAGAGCTGAGTGTAAAAGTGAAACTCTCAATTTATCAGTCAATCAACATCCCTACCCTCAAAAGTTCAGCCATCCGGGAGGGGCTCAGAGTAGAGCCGCTGCTCCTCCACATCGAAAGGAGCCAGTTGAGGTGGTTCGGGCATCTGACAAGGATGCCATCTGTGCGCCTCCTGGGTGAGGTGTTCAGAGCATGTCCCACCGGGAAGAAGCCCTGGGGCAGACCCAGGACATGCTGAACAGATTTTATCTTTTGGCGGGCCTGGGAATGCATTAGTGTTCCCCCAGACAAGCGGGAGGAGGTGGCTGGGAAGAGGGAGGCCTGGGCTTCTCTGCTTAGGCTGCGACCCAGTCCCACATAAGCGGAAGAAGATGGATGGATGGATGAATGAATGGATGGATGGATACTTCCCACTTCTGTGTTTAACAAAAAGAAATCTTTTAATTTAGAAATTTCCAACTATGGAAGATTTGCATATAATTAAAAACACTCATGGTCTTTATGATTATTATACCTGTTAGAAGAAGACATTTTCATTTGGCAGTAGTAGAGCACAATTTTAATACTTCTTGCAGTCCTCAAAGCAAACTTTAGCTTTTGGAATGCCAAAGCCTTGTTCCCCTCTTTTTTGAGGGATGGGGATTTTTTTAAAAAAAAAAAGAATGATGAAAAGCCCACTTCACAGCTTATCCCAGCTACAAAAAAAGAAGACTTATCTTTTTTAGTAAGATTCCAATTTATGAAAGGCAGAACCTCACTGGCAGATGTGCTTTCCTTTTATCAAACTGACTTCTATTTGCTTGGGTTTATCTGCCAGCAGATATTCACGATGTGACAGAAATACATTTTACAACTGTAATGACAAGCAGGCTAAATCCTGCGACAGAGTAACTGTCAGCAATCCTTTGTAGATGGTGTGCAGACTGCAAACTTGCATATTAGTCAGGGTCAGATAACACTGAGCTCCACTTTCTTATAAACTGAAAACAAACACCCTCCTTCAGTTACAGAAAGCAGAAGGAATTTGGAAATCATGCTGTCACCAAATAGCTGACCTGTCAAGCTTTCTAGCTGATTCTTTCATGTCTTTCTCTTCAAGACAAGAATATGGTTTATTTTGCCAATCAGACCAGATGACACCTAAACTGTAAGTAATACATTTAGGGACAGCCATGTAGGCTTGCTATTTTGCCTTTTTTGTTCTCCGTATGTTTATCTGTATGGCAAATACTGCATACAAGTGCACAAGCCAAGACTGAAGCACAGTATATAATACTGAATATAACATATAACAATGTCTCTGGGCACTTTAGGTGTTAAAGTGAATATCAAAGCTTTGAAACAGCATGCTAGGCTTCTTCTTTTTCTGATCTTCTTTTCAGACCTCATGTCTCTTGATGGTTCACAAGTTCTCTCATGCCTGTCTGCTCTTCTTGTGACCTTTTCAAAGTTATACATACAAAATGAAATTCTTTCCCTGCAGGAATGTACCATTTGAGAGCAATCCCATGACTTAGAAGACACTTTCCAGTGCTTTAAAGATTTTCAAATGCCCATTGAGATGTACTGTGTGTAATTTCTTTCCTATTTTTCCTTCTCACTGCTCTTCAGCTTCACTGTTTTTCTATAGTCATTCCACACTTCAGCTCTCATGCTACATCTAATATTGGGCCAAGATTTCAATTTGTTGTCTGACCTTTTCTCAGCTACATTCTCAAGGAAAGTGCAAATAGCAATGTGCTTCCAGGACTTTAATTCTGGGTATGCTGCGCTTCTGACACACACACACAAAAGACGATCTCAATTCTTTAAGCTAATACCCTATCAACAATGTCATATTTTGTGAATGAACATAGCTATTAATTACAGGTACTGGACACTCACCTACCCAACAATGGACCTTAAATGATTCATCTCTGCTGCCATCTCACCCAAAACCTGTGATGATAATTCGACTGTTTTACGTGACCAATGGCATTTTCATTGTGCAAATGCAGCTCAGATCATAAATAAACTTGTTAATTTTTGCCCTGCTGTTTGTGATGACAAATCACCCACCGTGTAAACATTGTCAACAGATGGCAAAATTACTCAAGCAAGGGCGTGCCTGGTACTTCTGGGAGGTGTAATGGCGGAGCTGCGTCTGGCAATGGGATGCTAAGTGATGCAGGGCTTCATTCTTCTTAGCTCACACTCAGCAAACAGCTTCATACATCATACTGGCGCCCCTCCTCAGACAGATGTGTGCAGAGGAAAAGACGGAACACACGCGACTATTACCTCAGACAGATCTCACCCAAACAAAGCACACGATGGATATGCCACATTCCCCAGGCTTGACAGGCCCCAGCTATTACAGGCCCCCTGTAAATACAATGTGGGTATTTTGTAAATCTGAGTCAGGGGGTGTGTATGCCTCACTATCTTGGTCTTATATACCCAGATTTATCAATTCCTATTCATTTACTGTAACTGTTTTCATAAAGTCATCATTTGCAACTATCCACTTTTGTGATTAAGTGGCAGTTATACAACAGAGCTCACATTGTCAACAAGGTCATGGTTGTGCACACCAATTTCTTCCACGCATATTTCTCTTTCCTTCTTCACATCTTTGAAAGGAGATAAAAATGAGACAGATGGCCTGATATTCAGACCGTGTGTATGTGGCTTTCAGAGTAAATGGGTTCATTCTGTGTTAAGGTGCAATTACACTACTTTTTGCTCTCACTCATGCCTCATCCTGTTTCCCTAAAGGCTCAAGAGTGATGTTGTGATAGTTATTAATTAAATGTTATAGGTTTTAATGGAAGTGCTTCTAAAAGAAAAAAAATGTCAACATCAATAAGGGAGACATCATTTTGAAGGATGATATCTTCTAGTTGCTTCTATTTAACATCTTCTTATCTTATATAAAACCCAACCCTGCCCTTCATTAAAAGCAAGTTGCTGGTAACATGGTGGATGTTAAAAGATTATGGTTCAATCATGTTTTGAGCAATAACTTGATTGAACCATAACCTTTACTAGATGCCCCAACATTTTTACACTTGTGAAAGGACATTGGGTCGATGCTTAACCCCTAAATGTGCCTGATCACCTTTTAAATTCAAGGTGATCCCCTTTAGTGAAGCCAGGATGGGAGAAAATTGTGGTGGAGTCAACTGAAAAAGCAACAAAGTAGAGAACACGTCAGTGCCAACCCAGAAACATAAATAAAAAAGACAAACTGAACACTGTGTGGGTCTGTTCACAGTGGTGCCAAAATCCTGATTGTCATGTTAGACCCACAACCCGCCCAGCCGCTGTGCCTACTGGCACAAATGCTAGCAACGGTGGCAGCGGTGCATTGCCAGGGAACAGCGGTGCACAAAGCACAGCTGGACGGGCTCCAGGCCCAGGCTGAGTGACAAACTTGTATGCTGGAGAAGCTGATCAAGGCTGCCCTGCCACCCTTCCCCTCACTAAACCCTGGTTTGCCCTGGGGCATTGTTGGAGGCAGAGTGGGAGGAGGTTAAGTGTGTTCACGGGGATATTCGCAAATACCCCATTGTGCCACAGTTTAAAAGAGCTGTATGAATTATTGGGCGTTAAATCTGTTCAAACCAACGTCTACCACCCTCAGTGTGATGGGTTGGTGGAGCAGCTGAATAAGACTTTAAAGTCCATGATTCGTAAGTTCATTCACGAGGATGAACGCAATTGAGATGGCTGGATGGACCCTCTGCTGTTTGCAGTGCAGGAGGTACCCCAGGTCGCCACGGGATTTTTTCCCTTTGAGTTCGGCAGGAAGCCGAGGGGGGCGTTGGACCTAATTAAAGAAAACTGGGAGGAAGGCTCCAAACCTGGTGAGAAATGAGATTAAGCATGTCCTGGACCTGAGAGATGTCTTGGCAAACCAATATTGAAGGATTTTTCTTACTATTATAAACACCAGTTTAATATCTGGTGTAGTCCCTGTTAATTTTATGCATGCAGTAGTACAACCCGAGCTTAAGAAACCCACCATGGACCACACTGTATTGGATAATTACAGGCCTATCTCCAAGCTGCCTTTCTGTCTAAAATCCTGGAGAAAATTGTATTTTCCCAATTGATTGATTTTTTAAATGAGAATGGTATCCTGGAAGTCTTCCAATCAGGTTTTAAAAACCTTCATAGCCCTGAATCAGCACTCTTAAAAGTTTTTAATGATCTCTTTATTAACTGTGATTCTGGTAATCATGTTGTTCTTGTCCTCCTTGACCTAACAACTGCTTTTGACACTGTAGACCACAACATTTTACATTTTGTCTTGTTTACACCACCTTGCACCATTTGTGGTACTGCTTTGAATTGGTTTAGGTCTTATCTTTCTGACGGAACTTTTAGTGTTAACTTTTTAGGGTATGAGACCTTTTCTGCTGCTCTTAAGTTTGGGGTCCCACAGGGCTCAACACTAGGACCTCTGCTTTTTTCATTATATTTACAGCCCTTGAGAACCATCCTTAGAAGGCATGGAATATCGTTCCACTGTTATGCCAACGACTGCCAGATTTATCTGCCTGGTTACTTGGGTTTTATTTGACACTCAGATTTAAATTAATGTATTGTTTTTTGTCATGTCAAGTGTACAGCACTTTGTTTTCAGCTATAGTTATCTGAAAGTGCTATATAAATTGCTTGCTTGCTTGCTTTTGTTTAAACAGGTGCCTCAGGCATTTCCCAATGATTACTCAAAAGTTTCTCATGTTGTTTGCTTATTAAGAGATTGCATCCTGCATCCATTCTGTCTTTTTCCAAGTTCACTAGTGATTTCAAAACTGTGTTCCATCATCCTCTGTGCACCACCAAGACAGCCCATCAGCTGTGCTAGGGGAAAAAGTCCATGGCAGAATTTAAGTTTTGAGTTAGTCCACAGAGACAAAATGGAAGGAGAAAGCACTGACTGGACCAGTTCTGGTACTGCTCTAGTACTGCTTGTCACACTGTTTACATTCCGTAACACGTTCAGCATCTGCGGCGCCTCTAGAATCCAATGATTTGTTTAATTCCCACAGAATACAGAACCCCTGGAGGTCTTCAGTAAAAAGCAGGCCCTGTCTCTTCTACCTCATTGTCCCTAAAATTGGTCAGATAAGACAAGAAGACAGTTGAAAAACCGATTTTGACACACCACTAGGACAACATGCATATTTGAGTTGACCTTTTGGAATGACTAATGCCCAAGCAATGTTTTAGGCACTAGTGAACAGCAGTCTTAAAGAATTTTTGAACCTGTTTGTATTCCTCAGCTTAGATGATATCCTGATATCTCCTAAGTTCCAAGAGAAGCATGTTAATCATGTGCGCTAAGTGCTCCAGAGGTTACTGGAGAACAAGTTCAGCTTCAGAGGTTTCTTGGCTTTGCTAATTTATAGCGCTAGTTTATTCAAAACAGTCAAATTACCACACCATTAACCAAAATGACTTCTCCCTCTAGGTTTTTTTTGGGTCCCTGGAGGTGGCCCAAGCCTTCCAGGAGCTAAAAGAGAGATTCAGTTCAGCACCAGTCCTGCCCTCCCTAGACCCTAACAAACAATTTATTCTGGAGGTGGACACCTGAGGCTGCGGAGTGAGAGCAGTGTTTCCCAGCATGCAGATGGCAAACTTCCTCTTGGTGGTTCTCACAGGCCATACAATGACCATTTTCTTTCTCTGCGAGCAGGTGTGCTCCAGGTGGAGCCGTGGTGGCTGAGGTTTATTTTGCTCAGTTGTGGCTCATCTCCCTCATCAACCTGCTGTATTTAACAAGCAGCCTGAGCAGCAGTTGTTCGCCAGACTGATATTGCAACCTTCTTGGTGATGTTTAAGTCTCTCTAATGGTTGCTCACAACCCCCGACCAGTAAGGGAAACTGGCTGCCCTTGCCTGAACCTGGTTCTGCCAGAGGGTTCCTCCTATTAAAAGGGAAATTTTCCTTCCCACTCTTTCCAAATGCTTGCTCATAGACAGTTGTGCGATTGTTGGTGTTACTTTTTAACATTCTAGTATTAATAACAACACATCAAAACAAAACTGAACTAAGTGTTAGGTGTTCCTCTGTTGTGTCGCTTTCCTTATCTTGGCAGAGATTTATCTTTTGTTCCTTGCTTCAACTTTTACTTCCTCTGGTCTCATCGAGCTCAGCTGTGCAGTATCCAATGTTTTTCCACTCTGCCCTAATTACCCTCCTTTGTATATGTCATTCCAGTCTCAGATTGTCTGTTTACCCCTATCTTGTGTGTTCTTACTTCTTGGCTGCAAGTCGTTTTGGATTTTGAAACTTTCTGAATTGGACCTCAATATAGTGTTAGTTTTTGTTACTTCATCCTGCTTCCAAGTCCTGCTTTATGCTGCAAATCTTGACAATATGCCTATATGGTTATATTTGTGGAACTAACTTTTTCAGTGGGTTCGAAAGTACAGGGCAAGGTCTTTTGACTTTAAGACACTGGATTGCAATTAATTAACCCTAAGAACACACAAAACAAAAGTTTCAATTTTAATGCAAAAAATAAATTGCGATCCACCTGAATATTGAATGACATATTTAAATGTGGTCCTGTAATTCAACACAGACAGCAATAATAAGTTGTTTAATAGAATTACATAATGCATGTTTTGGAGTGAGTTCAAAAAGATATCTTGGGTCAACAAAGGGCTTAGAGGAAAGGGTACCTGCTAGCAGAATTAACTAATAAGGTTGAAACTTAAAGTTTAAAACCTGGTTATAATGTCAAATAACATTGGGTTTATATAAAAAGATGCAAATTATATTAGTAAATGTACTTTAAATTCAGGAAACTGGCTACTAAAAACTGAAATTTGTAATTTTAGTTATTGGTTTTTCTTTTCATGCTAACTCTACCTCTCGTTAGCCATATACTCCTGTGCCTTGATGAAAACCTCTGTACACTTTACCAAATAAATGAAGGATGCAGCCTAATCATTTGGCTAGTAATATGTAATATTAATCTTTTCAGTATTGCCAATTTAGAGTTTCTCCATATAATAGCGCCAGCTAAGCTCCTGCAAACTCCTTACCTTGCTGTTCTTTTCAGGAAGCTGCAGGGACTGAAGGGCTTTTCATTCATCTGTACCTGCTCGCTGATGTGGCTGTTCTGGCTTTTTCATCTTTCTCCATTTCTGCTTGGGGGGGGATTTCATTTTTGCCCATTCCTTCTCAGGGCTTATTTCAATATACTGTGTTGTTTATACAGTGAAAAGTCTATGGAGACAAATGACATTAAACCACATGAAAAACACAAAATGGATATGTTGTCATGAATGCAAAATGTTCTTTAAAAAATTAATAGTAGCTTGCAATTTATATGCCAAATCATGATATCACATTGTGTTGTATCCTGTCTGTCAAGGTTGTATGAACAAGCAGGACTCAATTACAGGATCGAGGTCAGAGTTCAGTGCATTTAATTACAGTGAACTTTTAATATCTAAATGAACATCAGTCTCCCTTCAGCCTCTTCACAGAATCCAAACAATTTCAAAGCCCAGTGTTTTCTGGTAAATCTGAGCACAGGAAAAGCAAGTAAGAAACTGTTTCTCAGGCGAGGGAAAAACATTCACAACGGTGAGGAACTAGGAAACACTAACTGCTGCAGTGTAATGATCCAGCCAAGAAGCCATTATAACGAGGTCATCAGAGGCAGTCGTGTGATTTCCGACACATATGCGGAAACCAGAAGCTGGGAATTTGGGCTGCATCCTGCCAATGCATCAAAACCAGCACACTAAACACACACATGCATGCACTCAAACTGGGATATGGGAGAAAAGAGGCAGGAAGCAAAACCAGGGAGACAAACACAAAATGACAGATCGCATCAGGAAGACTGAGGGACCATGAAACTGCCACTTGTCCTATTTGAGGGTAGACTTATATTCTGATTTGGATTATGTCACTCACACCAAAGTGTTTGTTTTTTTCTATAATATGTTCCTACGATTTAAAACAATGATGTCTTTTATTAGTTAAAGTTGAAAATAATGCATAACTCTAGCTGCATAAATAGGAACATCAGAGATGAGTGGTGTGTGTATGTGTGTGTATAATGAATACACTCTCTTACTCGATAATGAATAAGAGAAATGCTGACATTGTAGTTGAGATATTGTAAATGCTTTTTACAGTACAGTCCAAATGGAAAATTGACAGCAACTGAACAAGGCAACAAAGAAACAAACAGAAACAACAACAGGCATTGCATTGATTTATGTTACCAGGGCACCCACAACATACCTGCAGCCCCCCATGAGACCCAACACAGGCCAGACACCCATCCAGATTCTGGTCTGAATCTGTCCAGTGCAACTGCCCCCACCTATTTTTATTTTTTTTATTTTTTGCTAAATTTTAACAACTCAGTACTCAGTTGTACTATAAACGGTTCTATACGATGTTTCCATACACCTCTATATAATTCACTTCACTATCAGCAACTAAACTTACAACCTCCAGGTGAACGGGGTTTTTCTGCTTTAACATTTATAAGTGGATATGCCCAACCGGTCGCAGCAGATGGCCCCGCCCCTTCCTGAGCCTGGTTCTGCTGGAGGTTTCTTCCTGTTAAAAGGGAGTTTTTTCTTCCTACTGTCGCCAAGGTGCTTGCTCATAGGGGGTCATATGATTGCTGGGCTTTTTCTGTATTCTCTGTTTTATTCTAGGGTTCTTACCTTATAATATAAAGCGCCTTGAGGCAACAGTTGTTGTGATTTGGTGCTGTATAAATAAAACTGAATTGAATTGAAATAGTTGAAAATTCCACATGACAGGGAAAATGTTGTTTTCCCATAAATAAATACTTTAATGTATTAGTAACTTTTTTTAAATTGACCAGTGTTTTCCTAAAATGTTCAGCGGATGTCGGAAAGTAACAGCGGTGAGGTGTAAGTCACCACACGTACAACACAAATCTTATCCTAATGTTCCATTGTTGGGAGAGGCATAATTGACTTTGTTTTTTAAAGCAAATACTTTTTGATGTGTGTCAGAATGATTTTTAATGCCAAGACGTGGGAGAACAAAACAACATTTTTATATTCTGATTGCCAGGGATTAGAGTAAGGGTTGGGATCATCAGCGATGATGACTGCACGTTACTTCATTTGAATTTAGATTTGTCAACTTAAGTTTGGGAACTTTGTCTCTCTGTTATCCATGTGATGATCTTTCCAGGCAGCAACCCACCTCTTCCAATAGGATAGGCTCCAGCCACCCTGTAATAAATAACCTATAGATTAACATTTAACCCAAGCAAATGGATGGGTAGGATTAAGTAGTTCAGGTTAATTTCAACAGTCCAACATCTTATACGCAAGACATTTTTCCTCCAGGTTTTACACATATAATCAATTCTTTTAATGAAGATTCATAGTCTGAAGCTGCAAACTCACTTCATATCATTCATTTTAGCTCTCCTTCAGATCAATAACGTCGTTTCCACCGGACATATATTGTTTGTTTCAGTGTGGCACAGAAATGCATAAAACACCTCTGCATAACTGTTCAGCAAAGGTTTGGTTTGGGATGAAGTGAAAGGAGAAGGTGGAGTACTCACATGCACAGCCAGTGACTGAGCATTATTTTAAAACACTATGCTAATCCTTTCAGCAGCACAGCTGGAGTCCAAGTTAGAAGGAGAGATAGAGCTTAGTTCTCAGGTTCAGGTTATTTTAAGACATAAGAGACCTCATTTTCAAAGGAATGGTAAAATGAGAGGAAACAGGTTGGGTCCTGAATAGAAGATAATTAGTTATTCTTTGCAACGGTAATTATCCTTGTTGTTTTTGACAGAAGTAGCAGTAAGGGCTTGTCTTGCTTTGCCTCCAACTACTTGCAGATGTGTATCTCTTCTCATTTTATTCATGAGAACATCTGAGTTTCTGGCTCTTCTGAGTCTTGCCATATTTCATTATATCATTATTCAGGGAATAGTGGTAAACACACTACAGCATGAATGATGATAAAATATCTGCCGAGGAGTTAAGTCATTTTATATATGTTATGTTATTAGGAAATGTACACTCGCAATGAAAACAGTTAAAAACCCAAATGGTAAGTCAATCTTTTTAAACACTTGGAGACAGCTTGTGCACTAAAGATCAATATCAATCAAAAAAAAGCTGCCCCTATCATTTAGCTCATTCATACTTTCATTCATCTTCACAGGTCTACATGAAAGATGTCATAAACAGAAAGCAATTTTGAGACTGGCTCTCAGGAGAAGTTCAAAATTCTAGTCTGAGCCTGCCAGAGACACCTATCAAATCTGTGAGGATGACTGGGAATTGAAGGCATGAATTGAATGTCTGGCAGGCCCAGTTTAAATCTCTTCCTGTAAATATAGATTGAGCTGGCTGATGTACTGGATTTGCTAAAGAAAACAATTACAGATAAAAGAAAAACAGAATATTGTCCAAGCAGATGCATTATAGATTTTAAAGGGCATGTTTCACAATTGTATGCAGAGATATAAGTTCACTTTTATTAGTTTATATTAGTTTTATTTTTCAGGGGCAGTTTTATATGTTGGCTGTGACATTGGAAAAGGAACCCCTCGCTGTGTTAGAAATTGCAGTTCCTGGAGTGAACTCTTCGGGCAGTGTTAAAATATTCAGATCCTGGTGCAAAAGATGGCTTTAGTCTCTAAATCCAATTTGTCTCTTCATAACAGCTGTATGATGGCTGATTGTGACTGCTTATTGCTAGAGGTGGCAAAAGTACAGACTTTCTTTACGTAAGTAAAAGTACAGATACCTGGGTTAAAAAATACTCCAGTAAAAGTTGAAGTACTTGAACTTTTTTACTCTAATAAAAGTGAAAAAGTGCTGGCTCTGAAATGTACTTACAATAAGAAAGTAAAAAACAGCTCCTTGAAGGACAATTCTACTAAAAAACTTTACACAAAGGTAACTGAACCTTGTGCTACATTAATATAATATCTAAATAATATCAGTACATAAAATACAAAAGTCATTCAAATCTAAATACTAGTTTTAATGAACAGACTTAGATTGACTCACACTTGACACAAGCAGTGAAAAATACTTTCTCTTGCCTACATTGTCGATGGTGACTTTATCTTCACACCTAAACATTAAAAGAAGTTAAGTCAAGGGTTACAGTGGGATTCAGCAGGTGGGGGAAACCAAAGATCTGTGTAATCACAACTCACAATCATTTTTAATATGAGTTTTCCGTGATCAGTGGACCTGCTGCTCGTTGTGGAATTACACAACTGAGTTCAACAAATTCTCAGCAGCTTCACGGCTGTCATGGCTTACGTTCCCCGACACTGACACTATAGTGTTTATACTGTCTTTACACTAGACAGGAATTCAGTGAATTTAGCTAAGCATGATCAGTTTTCAGTTCAACTCTGCTACACTTGATGTAACCTAAACCTGACCATGAGCACTGTGCATCAGTCCAACACAGTGCTTTACTGTGAATTCACCACATTAATGCAAACTAACCTGTTTATCCTGCACATACGTACCCAGTATTTTCATACAACATTTGAATAACACAAAGTTAATATACTTGGTTTATTTTGCAGGACCCTTCACAAAATGAAAAATAGCAAAACACATCATATACAAATGACATCGCATGTAAGCTTTAAATTTGCAGTTTATCAAGCCCCTCTGAGCAGTTCTTTCCTTTAAATGTCTCTTCTTCCTCTCCTGTCTTGTCTGTCTTCCTACATCTTTCTCACACTCTTTTCTCTCTCTGTGAATTACAACATCTGGACATTTAGCTAGCAACACACTGTGCGACAAACTGTACACACAAACAGTTTGCATGTTTGCTGATGTTTGTTGAGCTGATAGAAATGTTGAATTTGAAATTACCTGCCACTTAAAAAAAACATCACTCCTACACAAACAACACAAACGCTAAAAATGATACCCTTGAACCAAAAGTAAAAAATCCCTTTTGAAAATGTAAGAAGTAGAAAGTACAAATATTTGTTTAAAAATGTTAAGACTAAAAGTAAAAGTTGTCAGAAAAATAAATACTCAAAAAAAAGTTAAGATACCTGAAAACTTGAGTTAAGTATAAAGTATTTGTACTTTTTTACTTTCCACCTCTGCTTATTGCAGAATTTGTAGCTAATGGGCAGCATTCTTGGTACTGGAAGCTTTTCCGATTCCTTACAACACTTTTCTCATAGGTTTTAGGCATATTAAGGTGACTGTTGCTGTGATTTAAATAAAATGGAATTGAATTGAATTTCAAGTTCAAGTTACTTAAGTACACTATATAAATTTGTTAGTCACAAAGTCACTTGTCCCTTGGTACTCAGATCATGGTTTTTTTAAAAAGCTAAAATGGAAACTCTTGCTGGAGGTTTCACGTCAGGACTAACAAATGGTTGACGCCATTGTGGCTATATCCATCCAATGAATACATTAGAAATGGGAGCAAACAGAACAACTGGAAATGAACAGCAAAGTGCTCCAGAAGCTTTTAGCCAACCATGTCTTTACTGCCTGAAGGATATTTTGTGTTTGTTGCTGTTGGAATACCTACATACTCTAAGAGAAAAAAGCATCCTTCACAGGGCTGAGTGCTTTTATTCCTTTTCATTTCATAACCTGAGCCGAGTACAGGACACTTCCCCTGTGGTGTGGCTGCCATGGCCACCTGGGATCTCTGCACATATGGTTAGAGGCCTTACAGAGGCTTTTTTTAAATGTGGCACTGAATTTGTTCAGGTCCCCTGTCTTTATTTCCTCTGAGACCTTCTTCTTTTTTATGACTAAATCTGTAGAATGTCAGGAGAACAAAAACAAGCTAGCAAAGAAGAAAACAAGCCTCTCTTTCCTTCTTACTTTCTTAAAAATTAAAATAAACTTTCTCTCTCTATATATATATATACATATATATATCTATTATAGATGTGCAAAGCAGCCGGTATTTGCATCTGTATTTGTATTTGTTGAGGGTGGGGGGGGGGGGAGTATTTGTATTTGTATTCGAGTAAAATTCAAAATAGGCGTAAAAATCCAGTTTTTTTGTATTACACTTCTAATTAACATTATAGTGTAAGTATTCTTTAATTATATCCATTATAGTAATTATGGATATGCAATATTAGTTGATGTTTTTGCATAAATCCAGCAATGAACATGCAACAAGGAACGTCATTGAAAAGAAAATAACAACAGCCATTGACTCATACATGGTTAAACCAACAACTGATAAAATACCATTGTGAACATTATGAACCCCACCACCACCTGTCCTTAATGGAGGACACTGAACAGACAGCGAAACTGACTTGCAGTGGCAGAACATGGTGCTGGGGGGGGGGGACTGGTGCTTGGTGTGTGTGTGTGTGTGTTGTGGGGGGTTGGCAGACAGTACCAGGAGTAAGATGCTTTAAGTGCATGTGATTATGCATAACAGATGTTGACAGATGTTTGATATATCTGCCTCTGCTGATCTGACTTTTGCACACATTACATATCACTTTAGTTTCATCTGAACTGACTGAAAAATGCTTCCACACAGAACTTGATCAAGTTGTTTTGGCTGGTGGAGGACCAAGAGGTGGCTCAGCAGCAGCAACAATCTTTTCCATTTGGTTGCCCAAATCCATGTGGGGAGTTTCAGCTAAGTTAATGAGTGAATGGACAAGGGGAAGCTCTGCTAAGGTTAACTAGCCTATAGCCTACATCTTGCTGTCTGCAAAAGACAGAGTAACTTATATGTACCATATAACTCCCACAAGTGCATACAATTTGACACAACTACACAAGCATTGTTTTATCCTTTTAACCCAAACTTTAACGTTACTCTGTCAACAGCCTATTGTCTAAATCCGCGGTCCCCAACCTTTCTTGCGCCACGGACCGGTTTATGTCAGACAATATTTTTACGGACCGGCCTTTAAGGTGTCGCGGATAAATACAACAAAATAAAACCAGTACCGGTACCAAAAAAAAAAAAAAAACGTATTCATAACACACGGGAAAAGACACAGGGAAACTGAGGTAACGATAAAAACAATAAATATTAACGATAAAAACGAATAAAAACCCTGAAAACCATAAATTTCACACCTGAACCTCATCACTCGCGGCCTGGTACCAATAACGACTCACGGACCGGTAACGGTCAATGGCCCGGGGGTTGGGGACTGCTGGTCTAAATTACAGAGCTAAGAGAGCTACGTAAACAGAGCGAACATGAGAGCACCCGCCTGCAGACGTCAGTAATAATGCAGTGCAATATAATAATCTCAAAAATCGTGATGCAGTTCAGTCCTTTCTTGCTCAGCTGAGCCTCTCTGTTGCTGTGTAGTGATGTGTCGGTCGCGAACGAAACGGCTCTTAGAGCCAGATCTTTGAAGTGAACGACGCGAGCCGGCTCCTTATTGGGAGCCGTGGGGTTTTTTTTTTTTCTTTCTCTCACCCTCTCTCTCGCACATTTTTCCCGCTTCACTCCGCACGTGAGCCTTGTGCTTTGCGCTGGGAAGAGGGGGGAGGGGCGGTAGTTACACTCGCAGTAGCACAGGAACAGAGCGGGAGGGAGAGAGAGAGAAAGAGAGCCAGGGACAACAACGTCACATTAGAAAGGTATAGTAATCATCCACAACTATTTTCAGTTGTGGATGATAAAGGATTCAGAAAGTTTATTCATGCAGGCCCATATGACAGAGAATGTGCATCTTCTTTTTGTTTTCATATTTTTATTTATATTTAATTGTGTTGTGGTTTGCAGCGTTTTGTGTTGTTTCACTTTAAATTTGTTTAAAAGGAAAAAGCTGAAAATTTAAATAGTTAAAAGTTGAAATGTAAATAGTTGGTTTTTGTATTATATGATTTATTTATTACATTTTATGTGGAGTGAATAAATATAAGTATATTTACGGTGGCCCCTAGAGACAAAGCACGTACAAACTCCAAAACACGTACAAACTCCGAAGCAAGTACAACGTCCAAAACATACAAAACACAACGGAAGTGCTCCAGGATGCTAGGGGCAGTGTTGAGCTTTTGTTACCTAGTGGCTACACAAGCCAGGAAGTACCAACGACTGGATTTGGTGTGTGGTAGTAACAGGTAAATGAACTTTTTTTTTAAATTATTTGAATATATATGAGCGCTTGTGTATAAATACACAAACAATACACATATGCTTTCAATTGTGTAATTTAAGTGATCTAGGGTAGCTCTGTGTTGGAAGTTCAGTTAACGCTAGAAATGCGTTTTGGAGTTTGTACATGCTTCGGACGTTGTACATGTTTTGGAGTTTTTACGTGTTTTTACGTGCTTTGTCTCTAGGGGCCACCGTATATATTTATATATAAACATATATAAATAAAACCACAGGGTTTTTTTTATATTAGAAATTCCTTTTGTGCATAATTTTACATTGTTGTTTTTTTTTTGTTTTGTTTTTGTTTGTTTTTTTGCCTGTCCCGTTTGGCTCTTTTGCCATCAGAATTATTGTCTAAAGGCGAAGAAAGATGCCCAACGGATTTACTTTACCAAATGGACCATCCCAGCCTTGCCGTAATGGTCTATTTGATTCACCTTTTATTGTTTATTTTATTTTATTTTCACTTGCTGAATACGGGACAGACTTGACTGGGGGAAAGAAAGGGGAAAAAGAAAGAGGGAAAGAAAAACAGCTGAGAAGAGGGACGGGGAAAAAGGGCAAAAAACAAAAACCAACAGAATAAGTAGACAAAAAATACATATATCGATCACCTGGATCACCTGTTGAGAAAGAAAAAAGAAAACAAGCAGAAGAAAATGAGAGTAATAGAATAAACAACATCACAATGATATATGGGAATATGACAGTAAATACTAAATATTAAACATTATTGTGCAGCACGTAAGATTGACAGCGCACAGTGTGCTTTGAGGTACAAGCCAAAAAGGGTGTAGTTTGTGTGTGTGATCACCCGTGTGTACACCTGTGAGCATGAACGCGCTTGTTTTTAAAAGGTTCCTTCATGTAATGATCTGCTAGAGGGTGTGGGGGGCCACTGCCCCGTCCTCCAGGGCATGAAGCAGGTATGGAGGAGATCAAGACTCCAGACATCCAGAGGCCCCCAGAACACAAGAGACCAAGGAAGACCAACAGAGGGGCAGCCGCGCCACTATCCCAGAAAGAGCTGAGGAGAGCCCCAGATGAGGGGTCACTCAGCAGCCGCGCAGCAGAAGCCAGGGGGGGGTTGCAGTGACGTCCCCGTGAGCTCCACCGGCAGCCAGCTGTGCCTGAGTGACCGAGCCCCAGGCCAAGAGGCCGAGGGCACCCCATCCCCGAAGTGGCCCGAGCGAGCCCCAGGCTCCAGGCCCCGATAAGCAGCCACCAAGGAGTGAGCCGGTGTGTACCTGAACGCCCACCCCCAGACACAAAGAATCACCAACGCACCGATGTCTGAGGGCGTCCGCCACCGGCAGGGGAAGTGGTGGGGGGAGATAGGCCTCCAAACCTGGGAGGGCCTGAGATGTCCCCAGAGAGGTGGCGTCTGATACCCAACCTGACATATAGACACAGACATACAGGCACACACAGATACAAACATCCATTCCCACCCTCATGCTCTCATAAGCAATTGCTCAACACTCACCCAACGTGGAGACAGACATAAAGAGACACTGTACACACAATCACACTCCCCAAGCGTACTCTAAGAACCGAGTCTAGGTACCCTTGCCCCTTGAGGGGGAAACTGCACCCAGACCCAGGTGGTGTTACCCTTTTCCCTGCGGTGGGGAGAAGCAGACCGCCCCGACTCCGCAGCAGCAGGGAGGCCCCACATTCCAGACCCCAGTCGGACGGCCAACTCCTCCTCCTAGCCCCCCCGCTCCAGCAGGCCGCAGAGACCGGGGGTGTGAGAAGACTCCAAACCTCCCTCCACCCGCTCATATGTAGTGTTGATGTATGTGTGTTCTAAGGTGCATTTAAAACCCAGGAGGGCATGGGGCTACCTGCCAGAGAGCAGCAGGTAAGCGCATAGCCCCTCCTGCTAGCCCTCAATGTCTACGTGTATTTAAAATTGAGAGGTGGGCAACGAGGCCAGGGTGAGGTGTACACCCTGATGGTAATTTGGAGTCCGTGTAGCGTGCCCACCCCCAAGATCCGATATGTATGTGTTATGAGAGTGTGAGTAATGTGAATGTCTAAGTTGTGAGATAAAATTGAGGCAGAGGCAGCCAGAAGGGGACAGAGGGGGGGGATGCCTCCTCTGCACCCTGGTGACACACCCTTACCCCAAGGCCCTGCATGTGTGGGTGATTGTGATGGAGCGGGAAGAGGGAGGCAGCTGGAGATGGGGAGGGAAGGGAAGGGAGGGGCAAGTGACCCCTCCCTGGGGCCAGCTCCCCCGCTGACCCCAGTAGGCACCCCCATACTCTGCAACCCGCCAGGGAAAGGGGGCCCAGGCCCATCCGGACCGGGGCCCAGTGCAGCAGCGCCGCCCGGCCCCACAGAACCCGGGACTGCCCACCCGACCCCACCACCAAAACTTCTGAACTTGTGGACAGAACCAAAGAGCGTGGATATAATTGTCCGGTGAATTGGTTTGGCAGTGTGAGCAGTTGTTGGTAGACGTAAAGCCCATCTTGAACATCCGATGACCTGTATAGTGCACTCTATGTAGTATTTTGTATTGAATTAATTGAAGACTGGGATTTCTAATTAGATGAAAGGTTTTTAAGCAAATCTGAGACCAGAAGTTTTGGTCTAAGTTAACTGATAAATCCGCTTCCCATTTTGCAATAGGAAGTGATATTGATTCATCTATTTTAGAAAGCATTCTGTATATTTTGGATAGTAATTTGGGGGTTTTAAGAGTAAGAAATTGAACCACACTTGGTGGTGTTTGTAGTTCAACTTGACCCGGTTGAAATTTCTTTTTTACTATGGATTTAATTTGTTGAT
Organism: Pelmatolapia mariae; assembly: GCF_036321145.2. Lineage (NCBI taxonomy): Eukaryota > Metazoa > Chordata > Actinopteri > Cichliformes > Cichlidae > Pelmatolapia > Pelmatolapia mariae. The sequence continues at coordinate 34,038,420 of NC_086235.1, forward strand.
TTTCTAAAAATCTTTTCTTGTTGATCCCATATTGTGTAATCAAATGAAATAAATTCTGTTCCTTCTAGTATATGTTCTAAATATTTGATTCCTTTACCACTCCGATCTGAAAAGTTTATCATATTATTGTTTTGTAATATGTCAGGGTTGTTCCAGATAGGTGTACATTTGCATGGGATTAATGAAGACTCTGTCAACTTCAGAAACTCCCACCATGCTGTCAGAGAAGAGCTAATGTTGACGCTTTTGAAGCATTCATGTTGTTGGATGTTTGAGCTGATAAATGGTAGATCTGAAATCTCTAGATTATTGCAAAGTGCTTGTTCTACATCTAGCCAAGGTTCATCTAAGAGGGTATGTTTTAGCCATCCTGAGATAAACTGAAGCCTGTTGGCTAAGAAGTAGTGCTGAAAGTTAGGTAGGTCTAATCCTCCTTTATCCTTGGTCTTTTGTAGTGTTTTTAAGCTTATACGTGGGGGCTTATTTTTCCAAAGGAATTTGGACATATATGAATCTAGAGATCTGAACCAATCTTGTGGCGGTTTAGTTGGGATCATTGAGAATAAATAATTTATTTTTGGTAAGACCATTATTTTTATAGCGGCATGCCCTTAATTACTGAATTCTGTCTAATTGCTGCTGCTAGTGGTTCAATAAAAATTGCAAACAGTGAAGGGGAGAGTGGGCATCCCTGCCTGGTGCCCCTCAGGAGACAGAAGCTGGAGGATGTCTGGTCATGTGTTCTGACACAAGCTGTTGGGGAGTTATATAATATTTTTAACCAGTTGATGAAAGAAGATTCAAAACCAAATTTGTGTAAAGTTGCAAATATAAATTTCCAGTTAACTCTGTCAAACGCTTTTTCTGCATCTAAAGAAAGTATTGTAGTTTCAAGGTTTTTACTGTATGAGTAGCCTATCAAATTAAGTAATCTAAGTGTATTTGTTGATGAGTGCCTACCTTTTATGAAAGCAGTTTGGTCAGGATGAATTAAGAGGGGGGTTATTTTCTCTAGTCTCTTCGAGAGAGCTTTGCAGATTATTTTAAGGTCTACATTTATAAGGGATATTGGACGATAGCTTGAGGGATATACAGGGTCTTTGCCTGGTTTTAGCAGGAGATTAATGTTTGCAGAATTCATTTTGATGGAAATCTGCCATTTTCTTTGATTTCCAACAACGTTCTGTAAAAAATTGGTGCTAGAATCGTCCAGAATTCTTTGTAGAATTCTGCAGGAAAGCCGTCAGGACCTGGAGCCTTATTATTGGGGATACTTATCAGGGCTTCCTGGAGTTCACCTGGTGTCAGTGGCGAATCGAGTGCCATTGCTTGAGAGTCTAATAATTTTGGGAGAGTTATGTTGTCTAAAAACTGATCAATTTCCTTTTTAGATGGGTTTATTTGTGGTGAATACAACGTTTTATAGAAATCCCTGAAAATGTTGTTTATTTGTTTCGGGTCATATACTGTGTTCCCAGATGAATCTTGAACAGCACATATAGTTTTTTTTTTTCTTTATTTATTTTTAGCTGGTTTGCTAGAAATTGACCGGATTTATTACTATGTTCATAATTTTTGTAAGCGTAGTCTTTGTACTAAGAATTTTGTTTTTTTTTTATCAATTATCTCATTTAATTCTAGTTTTGTTTTGCGTATTTTGTTCAATGTTTCCTGATCTTGGTGGGACACGTAGGCTTCTTCTAGTGATTTGATGTTTTTTTCTAATTCCTGAATATTTTTGTTTTCTTTTTTCTTTTTATGTGATGAGAAAGAAATTATTTTACCTCTCATCACAGCTTTCCCTGCTTCCATAGAACAGAAGCTGATGTTCCGGGAGTGTCATTAAAGTCGAAATATGAAGTCCACTCTCTTTTAAAATATTTAATAAAGTCTTCATCTTTAAGCAGTGATGTATTAAATCTCCAGTTTTTACTTGGCGTAGTATTATTCTTATGTATTAGTGTTAAAGATACAGGAGCATGATCGCTGACAGCTATAGGGTGAATCTCAGTATCTGAAATGTCCCTCAGCAGTGAGCTGCTGACCAAAAAATAATCCAGACGAGAGTAGGAGTGATGGACATGTGAGAAAAACGTATATTCCTTACTGGTGGGGTGAAGGGAGCGCCATGCATCGCAAAGACCAAAGTCGCTCATATACTGTTTGATTATATTTGTGGACTGCCAATTACGCTGAGTTCCTGCTGTATTGAGCCTATCCATTTCTTCATTTAGTCCAAGGTTGAGGTCGCCTCCAAGAACAAGTGTGCCATCTAAGTGTTCAGAGAGTGCACTGAAAAAACCGTGAAAGAATGAGGGATCATCAACATTTGAACTATATACACTTACAATACATAGCTTTTTATCAAGTATAGACAGTTTAATGATTAAGAATTTACCCTCTGGATCTATAACTGTATCGAGTACTGTGAAATTAATATTTTTATGTATTAAAATTGTTACTCCCCTTTGTCTAGAATTATAACAAGCTGAGAACACATTAGGAAACTCAGGTGTTTTAAGTTCATTTGAACCTCTAAGAGGTCTGTGGGTCTCTTGTAAAAGGACAACATCTGCCTGTAGTTTTTTGAGTTGGTTAAATATTTTTAACCTCTTTTCTCTGGAGCCAGCTCCATTTACATTCCATGTAATGAATCTTAGTGCACCCATAGATGTCTGTGTATAACTAGGGGTGTATGCTGTGTGTGTCGCTTAGACAGGTGGAGAGAATACATCACTTGTTCATAAATAAAGAGAGGGAGAGAGAGAAAAAATGTGTGGCGAGATGCTCCCTGAGTCTGACTATGTGTGTGCATATTTACTAATATGAGTACGCTTGGCTTAAGTGTGTTTATCCTATACGACTGTGTGCGCTGTCTGACTGATGTAAATGTGCTGCCGTTGAGCGCATGACTGTGCGTGATCGTGCTGTGCGTATGTGTCGAAATAAAGGATGTTGTTTGTGGATGAGTGTGGAAGCACGTGATCGAAGCAGTGAAAGAGAGAAAAAAGAAAGAAAGAAACCAAGGACAAGGGTGAGCAGCATAAAAACAAGAGGGGGAAAAAGAGAGAAAAAAAAACGAGAAGAAAAAAAAAACCCGGAAACATTCCGATCAAACCATTGACGGAGAGTGACGGTGTTAATTCTGCTATGAAATCACACTTAAGATGTGATTTGATACTAGTAAGTTTAACAGATGTTAATGCAAGTTAGTGTGAGTGGATGGGGAAAGGGTGTAGCGGATTCTTATCTGGTGTGAAGTTAATACAGCCACGGAGTGATGTCGGGGTCGCGGTGGAGCTGTCCGTCCACGTACAGCCGGTCCACAGCGATGACAGCGCGGGAGCCCTTCTGGATGAAGCCGCGTCGGATTGGGAAGAGGACCCTGCGTCGTTCCAGGATCTCTTTGGGGAACTGGTCATTCACGCTGAAGTCCGTTTCTTTTAATTCCCTGCCGCGGCTTTTCACATGTTCCTTTTGTTTGAAGTGGCCGAATTTGGCCACGATAGGACGTGGTCTCCCGGCTGCAGCCCGAATGGGGCCGAGGCGATGCACCCTATCGAAGACGATGTTCTTGTCCTCCAGCAGCTTCAGGTGGGTTTTGATGAAGCTTTTTACCGTGGTCTCCGCGTCCTCTCCAGCGGCTTCTGGAATACCAGAAAATACTAGATTATCACGCATGCTACGGGCTTGTAGATCTATAACTGTTTCTTTTATTTTTTTATTTTCTCTATTTAGCTGAGTAACATTGTCTGTGAGACATTTCACTGACTCCCTTAGCGTGGCATTTTCAGCAGCGAGCGTTTCCACCTGCTGCTGGCTGAACTCCAGGGACTCTCGCAAGGATTTAAATTCCCGGTGAAGAATCTCCACCAAGGACAGCCTTGCATCGAAACTGGACAATCGTTGGTCAATTGACTCCAGTATGTCGACAATATCTTTGCTGGCTGGCGATGTTGTGCCGGGGGAATCTGCCGGGCGAAGTCTTTTCGACGACGGCGTCTCAGATTTGGCCGGGGAAGATGCACACTGAGCCTTCTTCATCACAAGATCCTGGAAGCACTGATCAATGTAATCTTGGAGAGCCTCTAAACTCTCCCCGTTGTTCTCCAGGGTGTTGGAGATGATTTAGACAAATGTTGTTAGTTATAAGACAATTGATAAGTGTATTTGGTAATACTGAAGCTTAAAGGAATTTGTTCAAATCTAAACTACCATTCGCTTTAATTTTCCGCCAAAATCTCCGGCGTCTGACGTCAGTTACAACATGAGTCGCTTACCTTGTCCATCACTTCCGTCACTTACCGAGCCGAAAGAGCCGGTTCTCTAAAAAGAGCCAGAAATCCCATCACTATTGCTGTGTGCAGCAGCCCGTGTCAGTCACCTCTTTCACACGTCACTCACTCATCCGGTCATGCACTGCGGTCTCATAAGGAAACTCTGCTTTTTGATATAAAGTTTTTCTTGTTCCCAAATACAAATATTTTTAAAAGTATTTTGTTTGAAATAAGTATTCGTAAAAAACACGATATTCGTGCCTTTCCGAATACCGTATTCGGGTTCGGCTCCACCCCTAATATCTATATAATTCCCCTGGGGCAGTCTGTCCTTCAAGCTCGGGTCCTCTACCAGAAGCCTGGGAGCTTGAGGGTCCTGCCCAGTATCTTAGCTGTTCCTAGGACTGCGCTCTTCTGGACAGAGATCTCCGATGTTGCTCCTGGGATCTGCTGAAGCCACTCGCCTAGTTTGGGAGTCATCGCACCTAGTGCTCAGATTACCACTGGGACCACCGTCACCTTCACCCTCCACATTTTCTCGAGCTCTTCTCTGAGCCCTTGGTATTTCTCAAGCTTCTCGTGTTCCTTCTTCCTGATGTTGCTGTCATTGGGAACCGCTACATCTATCACTAAGACCGTCTTCTTCTGTTTGTCTACCACCACTATGTCGGTTGGTTGGCCACCACCATTTTGTCCGTCTGTATCTGGAAGCCCCACAGGATCTTAGCTCGGTCATTCTCCACCATCCTCGGGGGTGTCTCCCATTTTGGCAGGGTTTGGGGGCTTCCAGGCCGTATTCGGCACAGATGTTTCTATATACTATGACGGCCACTTGGTTATGCAGTTATGTGCTGGATTGTCTCAGGGGCATCTTTGTATATATATATGTAGGTATGTATGTATAGCTAGCTAGCTAGCTAGATATGAGGTGAGGTTAGACGATGTTAAAGGCCTCCTTTATGCTGATCCTTTCTAGGATTGCTGTGACAACAGTATATATGAACTCACTACTTTAAGTTATTCTGGCAGTGGAGATGGTGTCTAGAGCAGTGATCACATCTGTAAGCATGCCCCATCGGGTTGGTAGCTTGAGTTTGCCCATAAATGTCATTGACAGCTCACTAGATGCATCCGTCATTACAGGGGGCTGTATATCACCTGGTTCAGTTACACTGCTTTCTTCTACCAAGGTTTGTCCATACTGTTCACTATTGTTCCTGTTGTGCTTTAGGATCTCAATCTGCAGCTTTAAAAGCAGCTGTCTTCTATTAGTGTTGTTGCACTGAGCTAACAGGTGCTATCAAGCGCTGACATCTCCAACAACTGAAGAGTGTAGTGAACAGGTACAATGTGTTGAATGTGTATCAAACTTTGCAGATTGCAAAGGGTCCCTAAAGTCAAAAACACTGGCTTGTTTTACGTACTTCTCATCACACTTTAGAATATTGGACAGAATGAATAAGAGGCGTATGATGAAGAGAAAATAGCATGTTCTCTCAGTCTGCTATTGTAAACAACATCTCTATTTGAGTGGATTATGCTATTGTTCTCAGTATAGACAGTCTATCCGTTCATTGTGTGCATCAAAGGAAAGGCAGCTGGAGTTTGTTTATGTGCTGTCTCATCATCATTTTTATCGCTGAAGCTCCTATATTCAAGTATCAGGGAGTGACATCACAAATAGTGTGAGAGTGCAGAGAAACAAATGACTAAATCTTGCACATGGCAGTCTGTCTTTGAAATAATTACCCCACCAGAAGGGCTATATTGAATTTAGGAAGCAAACCCCCCCTCAACCACACACTCTTTCTTCCACATCACAAAAGGAAAACTGCGACTTCAAACTGGCTGAATCATTTGCTGTGCTTTCCTTTTCATCATATTTAAAGCTTGCTTTCAAGAGACCACACGGTGAGCATGCAATTAATTTCATTTTTCAAGTGGCAATGAAAACACTTTCAAATAAAATCTGGAAGTCACTGCCAGACACCCAAGCCGTGTCTGCTGTTTGAAGAATAAAAAGTAAATTCCACTAACGATGAATTCCTTTTAAAATTCATTTCAGTTTTATTTTCTTTTTAATCACTAAGGCCTTTGTTTTGATTTGTGCATCAAATAGGTTAAAACTGCTCCTGATAATGTTGACACTGCAATCATTTTAGTTGACCAGTATGAGCTGGCAAACGTGAACTGCAATGTACCTGCTGATTTGATGTTTCCCAGTAAACTAAAGGTTATCGGCCCCAGTTTCAATGGTGAGCAGGTGGAATTGTCATTAAAATGAGGCAGCACAGAAAGTTTTAGTGGAAAATCTGTGTTATACTTGTAGTAGGAATAGACACTCCAAAACAAGCAAAGAAAAAAAAACTTACGTCACTAAGTCAGAAAATCAGTTTGGCTTCATTTGTAAGTAAAAATTACAGTAAGGTTTCATTTAAGCTGCTTTTTTACTGTATGGACAACTTTAGTTATGCAAAAACAACAGGATATCAGCATACAATTACAATTTATGACATGAGATTATGAAGACTGCATTACTTAACCAGTGTTATTTTTTCTTCTCATTCGCTGTCAAACAAATGGTTGTCATATCATTGTGGAGAGTCATTTCAGACAATCACCAACTGCACTCTAGGCAGTGTGAGAGGGGCCTAAAGTAAGCAGCAGCCTTTCTAATGCTCCGTCCAAACAGAAGTCACTCCCCATAAACTCACATATCCAACAACATCTTTATTTTTCTGTGAATGTTTCTGTGATTTGAAGCTATATAAATAAAATATAACAGAATGAACAATTTTGTGGTCTGACATTTTCTTTAAAAGTGACATGCATGCCAACTATCATTGGGCAAGATACTAAGATAGATACACCAAGTATGAATGTGTGTGAATGTCAGATAGAAGCACATGGGAAGGGGGGGGGGGGGTGCTGGTGTGAATGAGGCAGGTTGTATAAAGCGCTTTGAGTGTTCAGTTACAGTAGAAAGGCACTATATAGGAACCCGTCCATTTAGCACTTACAGTCCATCAAAGAAATGACTGCTTTTAATGAGTGAAATTGTTGCATTTTGCAGTCTGTTATGTAGCAAGTATCTGTGTGTTGCACTTTTTGTTTATGAATGTAGCTTGTAACCGAACTTGCTGATAACTTCACCTTGTTATCTAAATATCTGCATTTCTGTCCTCACTAAAAAACATGGAAGCAGCCAAAATACAAATAGTCTATGTCTATGACCTCAATTCCATTCCTTCATTTATTCACCCCATCCTTTGTTAAAAATGACCCAGCCCATCTGTTCACTAATAAGCCCCCCTACGTCTCACAGTGTTGCAGTAATGTGGCATAACAGGATGGAACAACCTCCCTGCCAGTTGAAGAGCCCCCCAGTTAGGCCGATGCACCAGAGGCCCCCTGCGCCAGGGCTGAGCCCCTGTGCGCCCACCCGCCCACAACCTCGGCGACACACCGACGAGGACCAAAGCCCCCAAGGCCCAGCCAGAGCCCCATCACGGAGACGAAGCACCCCCGAACCCCAAGCCCCCCCGCCTGCCCCGGATCCACTCAGGGGCAGCCAGGCTACCAGGCCAGTAACCTACATCCGCCAGTACAGACCATCCCCCAGCCCCGCTGCACGCAGCCACGAGGAGAACACCCTCTAAGAGCGACCAGAGCCACTAACCAGGTTATGACCACAACCCCCCGGGTTGAGCCCTCCAGGGATAACGTCTCTAGGGGTTCTCCAGGCGCCCCAAGCCCGTCCCAACCTCCACATCAACCACAATAGCTAAGGCGGGACCAAACCACGACCCCCCCACCCCCGCTAGGTGATGGAGCCGATCAAAGGAGCCCAGAGGGATTGATCTAATGTGGTGGCAGAGGTTGTATCGAGACTAATGTGATCTATTAGATGGTTTCTATATTGGCTAGAATTAAGATTATTTTTATTTTTCCAGTTCATGAGGACCGTTTTCTTGGCGATGCATAGGGCAGTAAAAACCATGTGGACTGTATTAGTTTGTGTAGTGACATCATCCAATTTTCCCAACAAGCATACTAAAGGGGAGGCTGGAATGTTACATTTCAGACACTTTGATAAGTCTTCACATATCTCACGCCAAAACTTCTGCACTGGTGGACAGAACCAAAGAGCGTGGATGTAATTGTCTGGTGTATTGCCTTGACAGTGTGAGCAGTTGTTGGAAGATGTAAAGCCCATCTTGAACATCCGATGACCAGTATAGTGCACTCTATGTAGTATTTTGTATTGTATTAATTGCAGACTGGGATTTTTAATCAATTTAAAGGTTTTTAAGCATACCTGAGACCAGAAGTTTTGGTCTAAGCTTACTGATAAATCTGCTTCCCACTTTGCAATAGGAAGGGATATTGATTCATCTATTTTAGAAAGTGTTCTGTATATTTTAGATAATAATTTGGGGGATTTAAGAGTAAGAAAGTGTACCGCACTTGGTGGTGTTTGTAATTCAGCTTGACTGAGGTAAAATTTCTTTTTTACAATGGATTTAATTTGTTGATATTCTAAAAATCTTTTCTTGTTGATCCCATATTGTGTAACTAGTCTGTCCAATGGAATAAATTCTGTTCCCTCTAATATATGTTCTAAGTATTTAATTCCTTTACAACTCCATTCTGGAAAATTAATCATATTATTGTTTTGTAATATGTCAGGGTTATTCCAGATAGGTGTACGTTTGCATGGGATTAATGAGGACTCAGTTATTTTTAGAAACTCCCACCGTGCTGTCAGAGAAGAGCTGATGTTGATGCTTTTAAAGCATTCATGTCTTTTGATGTTTGAGCTGATAAATGGTAGGTCTGAAATCTCTAGATCATTGCATAGTGCCTGTTCAACATCATCGCAGAGGAAACTGTACCCACCCCAACATTCAATCATCTCCCAGACTACACAAGACAACAGACACCCAGGTTAGGTTTATTCTCCACCTCTCCTATGTCTCTCCCCCACCTGCAGAGTGGACTTCTGCAAGGATGAAATAATTTCAACAATGTACTGTACAAAATGGAACTATATATGACAAATATGGTGTGGTGCTTGTGGAATTTTTAACAAGGACCCTACAAAACTTTACAGTACTCATGCTGCCAAACGTTTGATGGCTAGGTGTGCAGTTCCTGCTTTAAATGCATTCACTTTTAAGACTAAGAAATCTAAGTGACAAGAGGCCAGAAATGTTTGAACTCGCTTATGAACCTAAATCACTGAGGCCGTCTCTCCTGCATGAAGTCCAGGTGCTGGTTTTCCAGTGTGTGCGTCTGATGCCCCAAAGCTGACTCAGAGCCATAACACCATCAATGGCTGCAGTATGGAACAGATGTGAGTGTGTCCTCATCTCCCAGAGTCCAAATTGTCATCAAACAGCCTTACTACAGACACAAAAACATGTGAAAATATAAACAACCAGGCTATCAGCAGTGATTTAAGTACTTTAAGACCTCTGTGAAAATCATTTACAGTATATATCACAGAATTTAAGGCCTTTAAAATCACAGAACATACAGAGAAAAGTACTAAACTGAATCAATTTCAGCTTTCGTTTTGTATATTGTATTAATAATTAAATTTCATTATCTGTGTCTTTACAACATGTGCCACACAGGTGTAGATACTGTAGGTTCAGTGAATGCTTAAATTGCACTGATTAGAATATACTGGACATTCAAAGCTAAGGTTCAGTGCACTGTGTTAGAGGCTGGGATTTGATGACTTCATCATATATACAACCTTTGATCATCATTTATGTCCAGTTGAGAATGAATCTGTGCACTCACATATTAAATGAACTGAAATCAGTAGTGTGATCTCCAGTCTTGCTATATTGAATGAGAGAACTGACAGCTGTTATTTTAATCAGCCTGTCTCAGTTGTTAGGAAAAAAAAAAAAAAAAAGTAATGTGGCATAACAGGAATATGTAAGAAGTATTGATTAAATAAAATAAATCAAATCAAATAAAAAGAATTACATTACTATAAAGCAATGGCAAGGAATACTTTATTTAATGGTGTATTTAATTAATTCATTATGTCAGTCCTGGCATTCCATAGAAAACTACACTGGGTGATTGTTTAACAATTACTTAAATGTGGCAATAATTAATTAAAATTGGAAATAATTGTTAAATAAATATTTACGACACATTTAATTAATTAATTATTGACACATTTAATTAATAACACATTTAAATAATTATTCACAGTTTTAATTAATTATTTAATGATTTATTTATTTAAGTCATTATGACACTATTGTCCCCTTCATGTGTAACCTTGAAATAATTTTATCTGTCAGCCTCACCCATCAAACTAAGTGGGCGGGGTTAACGCTGCCATTGCAGCTTCTCTAAGATTTGATTGGTTGCCGTGCAAAGTAAGTCAAGACAGGTCGATCCTAGATAATCGATTGCTTGTGTGGACTTGGGGCAGCCAGGTATCCCAGAATGCATTTCAAATCACAGACAGCAATGGTGGTGGTGTAAAGTTTTAAAATACCCCGTTTTTTTGTCACCAACTACATTTTTAATAGTGTTTTAGCTGCGAATGTCGTGGCGTAATCTTCACATGTCTGGTCAGGTTGTCAACATAGAACATGTTCACAAAAGTGCTCAGATGTTTTCAGAGATGTCACTAGCTCTGCTAACAGTCAGCTGACAGAGTGTACTGAGCTCACAGCCCCGGTGTTCCAGCTTAACTGTTGTTTTTTCTTTTTTAGTTTGTTTGTCTTTTGGGGGGAAGGGGGGTTACGTTAACCGGTTTGTTTACATATTCCATTCTCCTTGTTCCACATGTTGCATTCGCAGATTCTCATTTTCACGGAACGATCATCTCTTTCCGCCTGGTCTTGTGTCTCTGTGCTTCTGTAACATAAAGAACCAGCTGACATTTTTCTCACGACACCAGCGATCAGCTCAACAGGCCGTTAGTTTACCTGCATGCATCCTCCTCCTAACCTGTCAGCTGTTTAACACCTGCTGCTAATTCAAGAAACACGCCCACGTTACCTGGTGATAGTCACAGTTTAACTGGGCAGCTGGTGCTCAATATAACGCAATGTCGGAGCATTGTTCTGCACAAGATAAGTAAATATAGTTTTTTTCCCGAGCGCATTTTGACCGAGAGGAGCAGAGTTTGCAACAGCATGTTCATCATGAAGACTGCAACCTGGACAGAAATATTATATCATCAGTTTTTTAATAGTTATTCAATTGTATTCTAAGCACCAGCTATCTGTTAGAATTTTTAGAGTTTACTTAACTAAAAATAAATGAGGTTAAAACATGATTTGTGTGATTCTTTTTTTTTTTTGGTGTTTCGGTCATGTTATGTTTAACAGTCAAAGGCTTGTTACAAACTGTGAAACACATGGTGCAGACTTCTGGATGTTAGAAGAAAACTAGTACTGCTCATGAATGAGACTGAAGGCAGGAAGGTGTCCTTTAAAACTAAACATGTTAATAGGACCTCCACATTTATATCATAGTTTATGATATAGCACGTGTATTTCAGTAATAGCCTACTTATTTCAGTGTAGTGGTGTACAGTCACACAGTTCAGTGGGCTGTGTGAACTATAATATATCCAAGTTAACTTCAGTTAACCATTCGGACAGTTCTTTTGCAATGAAAATATAAACACTCACGTCGCCGGTAGGTTTCCTCTGTGCCAGCTGTTTAAATTACAGCTGTTTATGCAGTAACCATGGTAACCACGGACTCTGAGCGGCTGGATCAACGCAGATCAGACAACAATTTTACATATATGATCTTAAAACAGGACACAGCCACTATACGTGCTGGCCTCATATCAAATGTGAACGCAGACTGAGTCTGTTTGACGTTTGTTTTCTATCTAATCTTCCTCTCAAACATTTAAACAGCAGCGAGTCTGCAGCTGAGGGAATACAAACTCAAATTATCACCCATATGGAAAAGATATATATAAATCTTATAAAGTTTGTATCTGTCTTGTGTGAAACTTGTATGAAAAGCATACAAGAGTGAAAACAGATAAAAGATCCCTTGAAAAATTATATAAATGAAACTTCTATGTTTTGGATACTTACTAAAACAATATATGAAAGTAATGAGAAAGTGGCCACTTTCATGAGTAAATCATATAAGCCTTATATGATTCACTATATGAAGTAGGCCACATCTTATGCAAGTCTTTTATAAGTTTTTACTATTTCTTTTCCATATGGGCAGAACAGGTTTGATCGTTTCTTGCGTGTATTAATTTGGTGATTTATTAAATGTATAAATGTTATTCTAATCTGCTGCTGAGTCTCTTACGCTGATGAAAATGCAGATAACACAGATCACGAACACCTGTTCAACCAATCACATTCATTCCACTTTGTTGTAACAGAGATAAACGTGTCAGTTTGTCACAGATCAGTGTTGCGTTAGACTGCTATATTTTTGTGTTCTTTATATTGTAGATTTTCACGTCTCTGGAATAGTTGGCAGTAATAAGGATGATTTTTTTGTAAAATCATATAGATATTACCCGTGAATTATTCGTAGATAACCGTTAGATTAGTTTGATGCTGCAGACATTTTTAGCTGTGAAACTCTGGGTTAACTCAGAGAGCTGAAGATATCGGTTGACCTCGCTCCGTGGTGTACAGGGTCGTTTACCCTCATGATTAATATTAACAATAAAAATATTAGCCAAAAATCATGAAGTCTGTATGTGTTTCATAGTGTCGAACAACCTTTGAACAGTTTAACCTAGCAGTTACTACATGAGGGAAACACCAGCGTTATTTCTTTTATGCGTTTATACACAGGTCACGCTGATTATTGAACAAAAACCCAAAATTAGATGTTAATCAGATTTATTTGCTCTCTCTCCTCCTTAAACATGTTTTTAATGTTAGTTATAATTCAGAATTGGCGACTGAAACAGGTATGACACATACGAACATCAGGAAATAAAAACCCGATACATATAACCTCAGTAAATGAAGTCAGTGTACTGCAGGGGTTATGGCAGCTGTGCCCCGGAACCTGCATTTTGTCGGTGGTAATAACAGTTCGATTGCTTGCGAGGCGAGCGGGTCTATCCCATGCTTTGCTGTGAGACTGGGCAGACATCTCCGAAATCATCGAAGCACTTTTATAAAGAGCCTCTATCTTGACAAACCGACCAGACATCTGAAGATTAAACCACTACATTCTCGGCTAAAAAATATTAAAATGGTATTTATTGACACACAAACAGGGTTTTTCAGAGTACAGTTCTGTTAGTTTCAACATGCTGGTTGTTGTGTGCTAAAAACAATGGTCACCAGGCCAAAGCAATGGTTTTGACTCAATCAGCGTAAACCCCGCCCCCTGAGTTTGATGGGTGAGGTTGACAGATAAAATAAATTCATGGTGAGACCTGAAGGAGTCAACTGTGCCAAAATGAATTAATTAAATACACCATTAAATAATTGTTTAAATGTGGCAATAATTAATTAAAATGTAAAATAAATAATTAATTAATTAAATGTGTCAAAAATATTTATTTAATTATTTCCCATTTTAATTAATTATTTACATTTTTAATTAATTATTGCCACATTTAATTAATTATTTAATGGTGTATTTAATTAATTCATTATGGCAGTCCTGGCGTTCCATAGTTTGCATTGTGGAGCAATGTATTTATTTATTTCTGAAACAAGTTGTAAATAAGTATTTTATCCATACTTCTTATGTAGTCTGTGGTGTAGATTTTTGGGTTTAGCCCCTCTGTTTGACGAGGTGTCACTATATGGGGAGACCTCAACCAAGGTTAGTCGGACGAAGTCTTCAGGAATATCATTCCCTCTTTCTGCTGCTGGCGTTGTGAGTTTTGGCTCTAAGGCCACAAGGACAGCTTAGCTGTTTGTAGATAGAGAAACTCTGTGTAAGATTAAAACTTATGTGACTATTATTTCTGCACAGGATCAAACCTGCTCTTATCATAAATTCCATTAAATCCTGATTGAAATTAATTGGAATTATCGTTGTAAGGGGATAGACACTAACCCCAGCTTAAATATTTTAAGCCATGTATTCAGTTGTGTTCTAGTTTATACCTTGTTTTATTTTTCATTTTTCTATTCTCTGGTTTTGCTTTATAGTTATGTCTTCTTTTGTAATCCATAATTATTATATTCATTCCCTGTGTATGAGTTTTCCTGCCATTCTGTGTTCCTTCTGTATATAATGTTCTGCTCAGCACATGCACAGCATATTTTGAGTCCCAATATCTTTCTGAAATATGCACTGAAATCAGCTTAACCTGTTACTCACAATAAAAAAAAAAAATAAAATTAATGTCAATCTGTCTTAAAGTGGTAAACTGTTTCAGTTAGCAAAGGCAAAGGGATGCTACAAATGTGAACTCTGGCGGAAAAAGTGACAAGGTACGTTTTAAAAAAAAATCACATCATGTTTGAAACATTAGTGAACAGAATTAAGTAACATTATAACTTTAAAAAAGGTTTTATGAGGGTCAAATGATTTTCTAAAAACAGATGATTTGGCCCTTTATGGTAAAAAAATAACAAAAAATAAAAACTCTTCTGATCATTCATTGTTGTTTATAAGATAGATTTAATGCTATGACATGGAACTGATGCTATAATAATTTCACAAGTATAGTCGATCAAAGCCAAACCAAACAGTTTAAAGGTTATAGACAGATACAAGTTGCAATTCCAGGATGATCAATTTATAATTTCAATGAGATAAAAAGAAAATCTTATGAACATTCATTACTAGTAACATAAAATTTGATCTTATGTGATCATATGCTTGAGGAAAAAAAATATGATAAATCTTTAGAAAAAATGCACAGCTGCATTATTAAAGAAGGTAATTTTACTAACTGGCATATAATAATAAATTGACATATTACACACCTAGTAACCGTGCATGATTGATTGATTGATTGATAATACTTTATTTATCCCTAAGTGAAATATGTCACTTAGGGATTTTCTTTCTGCTTAACAAACAATAGATGGGCTATGAAATCTTTTGTGGGGCAAGGCCATGCGACCTGTGGGAGGTGGAGCTATATGCTTTTTGGATATACCTTCGACTTATGCATCTCAGACTACTGGGTTGTCTGTTAGAGACAGTTTCTTGTTCAATCGGGTATAAATATCTCATAAAAGGGTTTGATTGCAATTGTCCACAATTTCAACCAAGTCAAAATGCAAACATCTAACGCTCACTGACCATCATCCTTCTCTCAACAACACGTTGTTTCTGTCACAGTCTGGCAGAGGCAGACTGTATGTATTGTGTAGAGTGGACCCAAAATGCAGACACGACGGAACTTGGACAAAAACTTGAGTATAACAAAAAGCGAGCCGTTTAATGTGGCTGGTAAAAAAAGGTACAAACAAAGAGCAAGGCAAACTGAAGTAAAACTAACATTAACCTAAACTGGGAAAACTAAACAAACAACAAGAAAAATCTAGACATGAAACTTGGAATCGTGGCGTAGAAAACGTGACGTGAACAACAGACAACATGACAAAGAATGAACAGAAACACAGACTAAATGAACACAAGGGTGATTAGGGGAAGTGGAAACACATGGGGAAACAGCTGACACTGGTCTGACATAACGAGACAAAGGAAGCAAAACTGACTACACTGACATAGGACACAGACCTTCAAAATAAAACAGGAAACATGAGACGCAGACAAGACAATATAAACTTGACAACATAAGACGCGCAGCATGAAACACATAAGGGCAAAGGGAGACTAGTCTTCTACCCCTGTGTTTTAAAGGGGAATCTAAATAAATGAGCTTAGATAACCTAATGAACTTAAAAATAAACCACAAACATCAAAAATAAACTAAAACTTAAAACGCTGGCTCAAAAGACCCAGGATCATGACAGTTTCAGAAACAGCAATACATCCCAAGACCCTCACAACCAATACCAGTTGTGTGTTAGCACAAGTACAGACATCTGCCAGTGTGACAGGCTGGAATGGTGCTACCTCTGTCCAAAGAGTGTGTAAAGGTGTGAATCCCAGAAATACAATATGTTTCTTGAATTAAATATACACCAATGTCTAACCATGCTTTGCAAATTACCACCAGAAATAAAAGGGTTCTAAAGCCCCCAAACTTGCGGTTGCAGGTGGTTCTGTTGCACTAATAAGCATTTGAGGAAGATTTATGGCTTTTACTGTGAAGATTTAAGAGTCCCAGAATTCTATTTTGGTTTCCTCTAATACAGTTAAGTATTTCGAGTTTTACCACAAATTGGTGGAGGTCACTACATAAAGAAACTATGGAGCTGTTTAAATTTAAAAAAAAGAGAAGATTATCATTATTGTTGCCTTAAAGGGTTATATCTCCATCTCAGTGTTAGGTGATTACTTATTTGCCCTTTCATTTTGATAGTTCCTCGTGTGTGACAAGTCTCATTTGGTCCAGAAGTCTACAGAATCCGATGTATGATTTATGTAGATATAATTTAACTGTCCAACTAGAGTCATTAAATTTGGCTCTCCTTTCATAAATATTGGTATTAATTCCTTTTTCAAAAATGGACAAATATGCACAACAGAGAAGATATTTTACTTTTTACCTTGGCTGTAATTACTGAAGTGCAGTATGCTGCATGGAGCCTATTTACTCCCCTGAGTTGTTATCCAGTACCCTGGCTTTATTTTTATTGTTTGTGCTATCTCCCAGCGCTTTAAAACTGCTCTCAGCGGTGCAGTCTGAGTGACCGCCGCTTGAACCACAGCCAAGATCAGAAATTATTCATCTTAAAGCTGGCCTCCCTGCTCACGCAGACCTCACTGTGCAGCCAGACTACTGCCGCCTCTGAAACCCCACTGCTGGCGTCACACACGAAAAGGAGTCTTTTCAACTCAAGTGGCTAGACCGATCTGAAGAAAGAGTTCTGGTGAAGGAAGGTGATAAAGATTCCAACCATGACAGTGACATTTCTAACTGATTCTCTGTGCACAGAAATGACACTTGCATCAGTGGTAATGTTTTCATACACTCCAGCTCTTCCCACTCAGGCAGCTCAGTTTTCTTTTTTTTTTAAAACAGCATGAACAGGAGCATTGTTTGTATTAGGTCAGTTATTTTTCTATCATAAAATATCCTGGTCTGATAAATTATTTACTGTAAAACAAGTATGTATGTATTAGTATTATTATTACAATTATAATAATTATTATGTGACATTTATAGAGTAATGGTCCCCTGGAATTCTCACTGGTGCCTCCAATTAAGACAAATTAGTTTTGAAACAAAATATTGCAGTGATGACATCACTATATCCTATAAAAAATGGCTCATGGTTAGTCCAATGTCTCTTTTCATTTATCAGAATTTTTGTCTTTTATCTCATAATTTCATATGAAGCTTCGAGTTGCTGGTATTACCCACCATGGGATCATACCAAAATACAAATGGATTAAATTACATAATTTTGAGAGTACAGTACGGATGGCAGCAGGTGGTTTGTTGTCCTGTAGCAGCAATTTTGTAAAAAGCATTTTTACAAAATTTGTCACTGCTGTTACCTTTTTTATGGGTAACATAAGCCATTAGTTACACATGGCTCTTGCTAATTCCAATCATGGTTACAACAGCGACTCCAATGTATTGAAAACATTATTTAACCTCTTTGCGTCATTTACTTCTAAATTGAGCGTCATCAGTCACTTAAAATGGTGTCTGGTCCTGTCAAGAACCACGGCATGTCCTTGACTGATTCTTGACTGGTCCTTGGCTTGTCCTTGATATTAATTATATACCTCATCTGTGACGTAGACGACACATCCGAGAGTAGGAACGCCCATAAGTAGCATTTGGGAAAACTGGTGATAATGTCTTTGTGTCCACCCGGGGGAGCAGTGTTGAGGTGGGTTTATTTACAGGTTTACAGTCTATAGTCATGCCTTTTGAATTTGTTCAGGAATTCTATGAATATAACAGAACCATAATGTTGAACCTTTCTATAAAACACTGATTTAGATCATTAAATACAGGCTGTGCACACCAAACAAGCAAGGCAGAAGACAGAAAGCGATGCTTGCACTCCATGGTTATTGCTGACTTATAGTTCTGAACATGAAAGCATTAATTGATTATTTGAATTTAACTGCACTGCTAATGTTCTTCTACAAAATTTAAAATCAGAAATTTAAACCTGAATTAGTGAAATGCTGGGTTCTGTCAGAGAGAGGTGCATTTCAGGTGCAATACAAAAGGAAAAGTCAGAGAGCAATCTGCGAGATGTGTTAGTCATGTGTGCAACAACGATGTGTTTATGTGTGTATTGTGCTCTAAAGAAAAAAGCCAGAAATATGTGGTGCCTTGTTCTAAACATTTCAGGTAAGTAAAAAGTGAAAAGCTGCTGTAGGAGAGGGATGTGTGACGCTCCCAGCATGCATTACTCAGTGGACCACCCCTTTGTGTTTCATTTTAATGCTATGCTTCCAAAATTTTGAGCTCTCCAAATGCAACATCAGGTACATGTCCTACAAAAAAGTATCCAACCTAATACTGCAGGATTTATTTATTTAGTTCTGGGTGCCAAAACTCAGCGTGCTGACAGGTAAGAGAAAATTACTGAGCAACAATGCAAACAGCACTCCCAGCTTTCACAGACTACAGTTATTTTTAACTATGCAATCAAGATGTTATTAACAACTGTTATCTATTATATACATTTACTGTTATCAAAGCAACACCACCATTATATGACCCCTCAGGCTGAATGTAGGGAAAAAAACACGCAAAATGGATGTGAAAGTGTGTTTCTAGCTTTCTTAAAACTGAAAATGATGAAATAAATAAACACATTAATAACACTATTTGTAAAATGCAGTACATGGATGTCTTAATGGTAGTTTTACTAATGATATATTGATTTGTGCCTTGGCAACTGTTGTTGTGACTTGTCGCTATATAAATAAAATTGTATTGAAATGAACTGAACTGCATATTTTTATAACAGTAAATTGCCGGCTGTGAACCAGCTCTCCTTCTGCGCTCTGACAGCCGTATGCCAAAAAAGTGTTCACACCTTTGAATAAAAAGGTAATACTGTAATATCTATCAGGATTTCTAAAACATGGGCCGACCACAGGGATGTGTCCTCAGCCCTATCCTCTCCTCTCTGTTTTATCACGACTGTGTCACCTATCACAAGAATAACATCCTAAAATATATGGACAACATGGCGGTGAGGAGAGAGCTGGCTGATCTGGTGTCACAGTGCAAGGACAACAAGCTTTAAGTGCTGAGGGTGAGCTGGTTTAAATGCCTGGGCATCTACATCAGTGAGGACCTCACTTGGACATTTAACACCACACAGTTGGTTAAGAGGGCTCAGCAGTGGCTGTACTTCCTGAGGAGGCTGTGGAAGTTTGGTACGTTGCCAAAAATCCTCAGCAACTTCTACAGCTACATGGTTGAGAGCATCTTGATCAGCTGCATCACCATGTGGTACAAGAACGCCAGTGCTGTGGATCACAAACGCCTGCAGAGAGTGGTAAGGACTGCTGAAAAGATCATTAGAACTCCACTGCCCTCTCTGCAGAGTATCTACCATCACAGAGCCCATAGCTGCCTGCATCCTTAAAGACCCTACTTATCCCCAACACAGACTGCTCACACGCCTACTCTCAGGCTGGAGCTGGAGAAGTCTTCCCCACTGCCATTAGACTCCTAAACATCTGAAAGACGTTTATAACTATGGTCTGTTTACTTTTTCTGTATGTGCACATGCATAATTGCACACTCACTTCTATCTACTGCACATTCTGAATTAGAATTGTAAATTGTTATTGGTATAAATATTTACATAGTCTTTTGCGTATGTTTTCTTTTTAATTGTATAGATTTTGCATATCTTATATTGTATTGTATTTCTTTTATTGTATTTCATGTAGTCCTTTATACCTGCTTTACTGTTTTTAAATGATCATTTATTCTATTTATCTACTTTATATGTGGATTTCTTTTCTGTTTGGCATCTGTTGTGGCAAGCAAAGGAAGAATTGCATTGTCATTGGGAAACGTGTTTCCGTGTGCATATGACAATAAAAAACTAGGTGACAATTATCTATCTCCGATCGCCTGCAGAAGCCCAAACCACAGCCAAATATCACTGTCTATGCTTGGCTCTGATTTTAACACAATACACGGTCCTCTTTTAGGAATCATACATACACCTAAACATCACTAGATAAAAACATTACTCTTGTTATCTGCTGTTAATTGTAAGGCAATGTATTCTCCTACAGGGAGGAGTTTTTCAACAAAAACTGAGTCATGCAGGGAAACTTTAAACTGATGAAATTTATAAAGTAGTCTTGACATGATTTTATTGGTAAGTTTCTAACGTCCCATTTACTGGAAGGCACCTTAAGGTTGCTTTGTGAGTGCTGCTCAGTCCTGTTGCACATTTCTATACATCATCACAGCCCCCACAGTCCTCAGTCCAGACAACTGTACACATAACATGTGTCCAACAGTACATGTAGGCTAATTTAAACCATGGAACCCTGCTCTAAAAAACTGTAATACTTTCTGTGAAACTGGATTTAAGAAACACGTGTTTAAAGTTTTACAGTTAACAGTTAGATTTTTCCATTTCAGTGCAGCTAGCTATGTCTTTTACTGCTGAAGAGCCAGAGAGTGAAACTGCATAGTATATCCTGGGTATTTAACATAAAAGTCATTATTGCAGCTAGTGGCAGAACAAAAGTGAGCCCCTGGACTATTTCTTATTTTTAGTGTCCTTGTTTTCCAGTAAGTTATTGGATCTGTCACTAGTTAGCTAACATAAACTAATGCACGTCTATTAGCAGACACTGACCAACCAACTAGGTGAGGTCACATTCTGTACTGGCACACAAGTAAAAACTCTCCTGCTCAAAACATAGAGAAATGATAGCTGATACTTATCATTATCAGTTTAAAGAAATGTAAATGATAAATCAAAATAATATGTTGTAACCTAACAGAAAACATGTAGGTCATGCTCATAATTCAAACAGAAGTCTAAACAAGTAACAACCCAGCAAACAACAAAGTTCTACCTATCTGAGATGTAACCCCCACATCTAGTTTGGGATCTTTCACAAAGTTTGTATGCAAAAGAAAAATCTTCATTTAACTTCTTTTAAACTGTATCTGTTTATTAGACAAGATGAAACTGATGAATGAAGTAATGTTTACTGGGAATAGTTTTGGTGATCTGGAGTGCAAAATGTGTGAATGATCACACAGACTGTACACTTTTATCCTTCTGTTTTATACTCAGTTGCAGGTTAACAGGTGAAAATATTTAAGAATGAAAACTATAAAAAGAATGTGAAATTCGATCTAGTTCAATTTTATTCATATAGCACCAACGCACTTTACACTGTCACCTTGGAATAATACTGAGAAAATCGCAACAATCAAATGACGTCTTTTCAGCAAGTACTTGTATAGCTAACTATCCAAATTAAAGTTTTTCTGAAGAGAGCACCATCTTTTGGTGATATTGTGCAATTGACTGAAAGCAGCATATTGTTTATATTGGAACGTGGATATGCCCCAGCAGAAAGAGAGTGGACTTCCAGTGCCCAGCAACTGGCTCAACCAACTTACAGCCAACTGGGAGTGGCAATTACAACTATCTGTATCTGCATCAAATGCATTTACATTTAAAAATTGATTCAGGATTTAATGAATCAATATTGCTTTATTTAAACTAAAATTGATTTGAAGTGGGGAAATCGATTTTTTAAACTCACTCCTACCTGTAAAGTACAGTGCTAACAGACAGTGGCTTTAAAGTAATGGCATTCTTTTAGTTGCATGTTTTTTTTTTCTTTTTTTTTGTTTTGTTTTTTTTAATATGTGACACCCATTTTATTC
This sequence comes from Pelmatolapia mariae, assembly GCF_036321145.2. Taxonomy (NCBI): domain Eukaryota; kingdom Metazoa; phylum Chordata; class Actinopteri; order Cichliformes; family Cichlidae; genus Pelmatolapia; species Pelmatolapia mariae. The sequence continues at coordinate 34,060,638 of NC_086235.1, forward strand.
CTTTTGTTGTCATGTATTCTTTTGTTTGGGCCAGAGGATGTTGGTTAAATATAGATTTGAACTTTGATGGGGAAAGCCTGTAACAATTAAACACAAATTTTGTAATTCAACATATTTTCCTTTTTTTCTTCATTTTTTTCATACTCAGAGTGGAACAAGCATCCAGGATCATGCCATCAGCTCCACCAGACCTTCCCAAAGTGTGGGGCCCGCCCCCCAGGGGGGGCGCAGAGCCATTGCAGGAGGGGCGCAGCATGAAAGAGGGGGGGAAACAAAACGCTTGGACACTGCTAGCACGGGGCGGCCACAGAAACGCAAAGCAGGAGATGAAGCATCGCTGAATATGTTTCCAAACGAACCTCATTCTACGCCAAAGACTAGAAAATATGGTGAAGCATATCTTCCTTTTGGCTTCACCTGCACAAGTGCCAAGGTAGGTCTCCCCTGCTGAATTGGTTTTCCCTTCGTTGGGAGCAGCGCTGGGCTCTTCAAATCACGGACAAACAGTATCCCACAGCTGTTTATGTTTTTGAACCCATTTTGCACAGAGAGACATTTTTTGTATTGATAGCAATGTTGAATATTATTACACAGGGAAAAAACAACTACACGTAAAATAATTACACCGTGACGCCTCTGCCTTTCTAAATGGAGGGACAGTAACTGCGTGTGTGTATGTAAGCATGTAAAACCTGCAGATAGTCAGATTAACAGTATTTTGTCTCTATCTGACATTCTGCAATTCATCTCATGTAAACAATAACGTGGCGCACAGCGTGACGTGAATAAAGGCACACACCTTTGACGTTGCGTGATGAACTCTGTATTCCTCGTCCACGGGTTAACGCAAAAAAGGAGTTTAAAAAATCTCCGTTTGCGGTGATTCGAAACGCCGTTTACGTGTGGACGAAACAGCTGCGTTTCCAAAAATCCCCTTGTAGGTGTGGACGTAGCGTGAAAGAGTTAGTAGTTTATTTTATTACTACCTGTAATTTATTGCAGATTACTTGTATTTGCTTAATCTTTTACTAAATGTTTGAGGTGTGAAATAAACCGCAATGGAGCAAAATATGGGTGCGTGTGGTTGGAGGATGTGTGTGCGCGTGTGCCCGAACATTTTTTTTGTAAACAAAGGGGGGCCCAGCAAAAAAAGTTTGGGAACCACTGAGCTCCACTATGCAACCCTATCTACCTGCTGTTGGGACAAAGAGGAGTTCTGGACAAGCAGGCAAGTCAACCAGTTCACTTGGAGCTTTTTGATGAGCTTTTCAAGGATCACTTTATATTTAGAAATGTTTATAATCAAACGCTCCACAACATGTATGTTTTCATACAAACAGCTGTCTGCAACATAGATGTTGGCTCCACGTATTACAGAGATACAAGCTAGGCTACTTAACTAAGCAGTGAATGAATCAGCCTGGACTGGGCAACAAGTTTGCCCATCAATCCGATCACTTTCTTACGGTGGAATATCTTTTGGTTTTACTCTGATAATGTTTTGATATTTTTCTATATCACTCAGTATATTTTGATATTATGGGGAGGATTTGTTTTGTTTGTCAGAGACATTTTGTCAGTACCAACATGCATCTCTTAGAGAAACGGTTAATGTTCCAGTAAATTCACCATGTCTTATAAAAATCTTGTCTTTGTTTTTCTCTTTGTAAGCACACTGAAAATGCAGAGAGAAGCCTTTGAGTGCATTTCATTTTGTTATAAATTTAATAAATTGATAGAACATGGAAGATGGGTTTTTTGTCCTTCTACAAATATTTTAGTTGAGTTTTAGCTGCGTATCAGTGAGACATTAAAAATAGATATTTTATTTAAGTTATTGTTGACATCAATAAATGGATATGTTGAAATCAACAATAGATTTATAATAAAATTAGTGATTCTTTGTGACACTGACTAGATTACTTATGTATTAACACTGTTTAGAATTTTTATTTAATTAACAGCGAGTGTTGTATAGATTTTACTCTTATGAAGAAAAATTTGTTGGAAATGATTTAGAATAACACGTGAAAAGTAGCAGTGTCATACTTAAATAACACTGAGTGTTATTTATCTCAGAGTAAAAGTATATTAACAATTCAATCAAAACTGACTTTAAGTAATCAGAGTAAAATTGACTGAACATTAAGATCGGTGTAACTTTTACACTGTACAGGTTGGGCCCATATGTTCACTGCCTCTGTGTTAAAATGAACTCTTTTAGTGTTGCATTAACACTGGTCATTTTACTGAGTATATTTGGTTTTTTTTCTAATCTGTATTCTCAAACCATTAAACAGCCCGGAGTCTGCAGGTGAGAGACTCAAAGCTAAAACTATCAGGAGCAGGTTGTGTTCCGAGTTTCAGTTTAAAACCAGCTAAGAGTGCCACGTTTTAAACAACTCCTGTATTCACATCATGTTTTAGGTGTGTTATAGATTCTCTGCTGGGAAATATATTGTTAAGCCACACCTTACTGAAGCCGCTGAATGAAGGACAAACTGTTTCGCATTATCACAAATGTCCATGAATTAAGTTGGTGATTTAGAAAATGTATGAAATAGTTTACGTGATTCTAATCTGCTGAAAAGTCATTTTTACACTGCTGGAACTGCAGCTACTAGAACACCAAGAATAGCTGTTTCTAATCAGTCAAATTAATTTCACTTTGATCTGCAATAAACTAAAGATATTTCCACGTGTCCTTTAGCAGGACAGTAAGCTTTAATGTTTGGAATGGATCCAGTTTAAAGTTTCAGAGCTCTAATGTGCAGCTGTCACCTTACAAATGAACAGCAGCACTGAGAGCACACTCGGCAACAAAATAATTAAAATGTCCATTTAAATTTGTGCTAAGTCTCCCAATTAACTACTTTCTGTTGTCCTTTTTTACAACAGTGTTGCATTTGATTATATTTTCTATATAATTTAAAGATTTTCAATCATCATTTGATAGCTTTTCTGTTGTAGGTGTCATTTAAGAGATAATATATACCAGATAATAGAAAGATATCCTGGGTTTGCTGAACAGGCTTCATAGTATAGGGCCCCATAATCTAAAGCACGGAGTCTTTTAGACAATCACATTTTGAAATAATTAATCTTTAATGATGAATATTGACACAATTTAAATTTTGAAAATTTTATTGGTTTTAGACAATATTTCTGATATCATATCACTTTTGTGTCTTTCACTGGGGAAGTTACAACCCTAAATCTGAACATTAGAAAAAATAATTTGTCAAATTTGTCTTATTTTATCATAGCTCTGACTCTTCAAAAAAAATTCTCTCATCATCAAGGACTGGTTAGCAAACATAATCTATTTGTTTAGTTTTCAGACATTTTTTAGATGCTCTTATGTTTTTTTTCTTTTGGATCCTCTTGTCAGGGTCGGACGGTGCCCCGAACGGTCGACCTGCCTGTGTGTGTATGTCTGCGTGTTTTTCCTCTCTCTCGCTCTCTTCCTCTCCGGCTCCGTGGCAATTGTTTACGGAGGCCTTTATGCGGATGATGTGCTACTCTTTCTCCAAAATTCACAAACCAATATCTCTGGGGTGATTGAATTGATAAACTCTTTTGCAAGAATATCAGATTACTCAATTAACTGGTCAAAATCTACAGTCCTTCCGATTAATTGCTCCTTCCATAATTCCTCTTCTACTCCACTGCAATCGGGAAATATAAAATATTTAGGTATTAATGTTTCTCCCAAGCTTGCAGATCTAACTAAATTAAACTATATCCCACTTTTAAAGAAAGTAGAAGGCGATCTGGCTAGGTGGAAATGTCTACCCATATCACTCATGGGAAGGGTTGCCGCTATAAAAATGATGGTCTTACCAAAAATAAATTATTTATTCTCAATGATCCCAACTAAACCGCCACAAGATTGGTTCAGATCTCTAGATTCATATATGTCCAAATTCCTTTGGAAAAATAAGCCCCCACGTATAAGCTTAAAAACACTACAAAAGACCAAGGATAAAGGAGGTATAGAACTACCTAACTTTCAGCACTACTTCTTAGCCAACAGGCTCCAATTTATCTCAGGATGGCTAAAACATACCCTCTTAGATGAACCTTGGCTAGATGTAGAACAAGCACTTTGCAATAATCTAGAGATTTCAGATCTACCATTTATCAGCTCAAACATTCAACGACATGAATGCTTCAAAAGCGTCAACATTAGCTCCTCTCTGACAGCATGGTGGGAGTTTCTGAAGTTGACAGAGTCTTCATTAATCCCATGCAAACGTACACCTATCTGGAACAACCCTGACATATTACAAAACAATAATATGATAAACTTTTCAGATTGGAGTGGTAAAGGAATCAAATATTTAGAACATATACTAGAAGGAACAGAATTTATTTCATTTGACAGACTAGTTACACAATATGGGATCAACAAGAAAAGATTTTTAGAATATCAACAAATTAAATCCATAGTAAAAAAGAAATTTAAACCGGGTCAAGTTGAACTACAAACACCACCAAGTGTGGTTCAATTTCTTACTCTTAAAACCCCCAAATTACTATCCAAAATATACAGAATGCTTTCTAAAACAGATGAATCAATATCACTTCCTATTGCAAAATGGGAAGCAGATTTATCAGTAAGCTTAGACCAAAACTTCTGGTCTCAGATTTGCTTAAAAACCTTTCATCTAATTAGAAATCCCAGTCTTCAATTAATTCAATACAAAATACTACATAGAGTGCACTATACAGGTCATCGGATGTTCAAGATGGGCTTTACGTCTACCAACAACTGCTCACACTGCCAAACCAATTCACCGGACAATTATATCCACACTCTTTGGTTCTGTCCACCAGTTCAGAAGTTTTGGCGTGAGATATGTGAAGACTTATCGAAGTGTCTGAAATGTAACATTCCAACTTCTCCTTTAGTGTGTTTGTTGGGCAGCTTAGATAATGTCACTTCAGAAAAGAATATAGCCCACATGGTTTTCACTGCCCTATGCATAGCCAAGAAAACAGTCCTCATGAACTGGAAAAATAAAAATAATCTTAATTCTAACCAGTATAGAAATTATCTATTAGATTACATTAGTCTTGATACAGCCTCTGCCACCACATCAGATCAATTGCTCTGGGCTCCTTTGATCAGCTCCATCACCTAGTGGGGGTGGGGGGGTCATAGTTTGGTCCCACCTTCACTGTTGTGATTGGTGTGGGGGTAGGGACAGGCTTAGGGCGTCGGGGGGTTCCCCAGGAGCATCTTCCTTGGGGGGCTCAACCCGGGGTAGCGGTCATGGCCAATTAAGGGCTCTGTTGGCTCTTAGGTGACGGTTTCCTCGTGGCTGCGTGCAGCGGGGCTAGGGGAGGGTCTGTGCTGACGGACGTGGGTTACTGACCTGGTAGCCTGGCTGCCCCTGGGTGGGTCCGGGACGGGCGTGAGATTCTGGGGGCGCTCCGTCTCTGGGCTGGGGCCCTGGCCGGGCCTCGGGGGCTCGGGTCCTGGTTGGTGTGTTGCTGGGGTTGTGGGCGGGTGGGTATATGGGGGCCCAGTCCTGGCGCAGGGCGCCGCCAGTGCATCGAGCCACCTGGGGGACTCTTCAACTGGTGGGAGAGGTTGTCACATCTTGCAGGAGCTTTCCTCTCCTCAGGAATTCTCTCTGCAGGAGGGGGAGATATAGGAGAGGTGGAGGAAGATCTCAGCCTGGGCGTCTATTGTCTTGTGTAGTCTGGAAAATGAGTGGATGATGGGGTGGGTGCAGGTTTCTCTGTAGTGGGGTCGGGTGGGCTGTCCCGGGCTCTGTGGGGCCGGGCGGCGCTGCTGCATTGGGCCCTGGTCCGGATGGGCCTGGGCCCCCTTTCCCTGGCGGGTTGCAGAGCATGGGGGTGCCTACTGGGGTCAGCGGGGGAGCTGGCCCCAGGGAGGGGTCACTTGCCCCTCCCTTTCTTCCCTCCCCATCTCCAGCTGCCTCCCTCTTCCCGCTCCACCACAATCACCCACACATGCAGGGCCTTGGGGTAGGGGTGTGTCACCAGGGTGCAGAGGAGGCATCCCCCCCCTCTGTCCCCTTCTGGCTGCCTCTGCCTCAATTTTATCTCACAACTTAGACATTCACATTACTCACACTCTCATAACACATACATATAGGATCTTGGGGGTGGGCTCACAACACGGACTCCAAATTACCATCAGGGTGTACACCTCACCCCTGGCGTCGTTGCCCACCTCTCAATTTTAAATACACGTAGACATTGAGGGCTATCAGGAGGGGCTATGCGCTTACCTGCTGCTCTCTGGCAGGTAGCTCCATGCCCTCCTGGGTTTTAATTGCACCTTAGAACACATATACATCAACACTACATATGAGCGGGTAGAGGGAGGTTTGGAGTCTTCTCACACCCCCGGTCTCTGCGGCCTGCTGGAGCGGGGGGGCTAGGAGGAGGAGTTGGCCGTCCGACTGGGGTCTGGTGTGTGGGGCCTCCCTGCTGCTGTGGAGTCGGGGCAGTCTGCTTCTCCCCACTGCAGGGAAAAGGGTAACACCACCTGGGTCTGGGTGCAGTTTCCCCCTCCAGGGGCAAGGGTACCTAGACCCGGTTCTTAGAGTACGCTTGGGGAGTGTGATTGTGTGTACAGCGTCTCTTTATGTCTGTCTCCACGTTGGTTGAGTGTGGAGTAATTGCCTATGAGAGCATGAGGGTGGGAATGGATGTTTGTATTTGAGTGTGCCTGTATGTCTGTGTCTATATGTCAGGTTGGGTATCAGACGCCACCTCTCTGGGGACATCTCAGGCCCTCCAAGGTTTGGAGGCCTATCTCCCCCCACCACTTCCCCTGCCGGTGGCAGAAGCCCTCAGACATCGATGCGTTGGTGGTTCTTTGTGTCCGGGGGTGGGCGTCCGGGTACACACCAGCTCACTCCTTGGTGGCTGCTTATCGGGGCCTGGAACCTGGGGCTCGCTCGGGCCACTTCGGGCCTGGGGCTCGGTCACTCAGGCACAGCTGGCTGCCGGCGGAGCTCACGGGCACGTCACTGCAACCCCCCCTGGCTTCTGCTCCGCGGCTGCTGAGTGATCCCTCATCTGGGACTCTCCTCAGCTCTTTCTGGGATAGTGGCGCGGCTGCCCCTCTGTTGGTCTTCCTTGGTCTCTTGTGTTCTGGGGGCCTCTGGATGTCTGGAGTTTTGATCTCCTCCATACCTGCTTCATGCCCTGGAGGATGGGACTGTGGCCCCCCACACCCTCTAGCAGATCATTACATTAAGGAACCTTTTAAATACAAGCGCGCTCATGCTCACAGGTGTACACACAGGTGATCACACACACAAACTACACCCTTTTTGGCTCCTACCTCAAAGCACACTGTGCGCTGTCGATCTTACGTGCTGCACAATAATGTTTAATATTAAGTATTTAGTGTTATATTCCCATATATCATTGTGATGTTGTTTATTCTATTACTCTCGTTTTCTTCTGCTTGTTTTCTTTTTTCTTTCTCAACAGGTGATCCAGGGGATCGATATATGTATTTTTTGTCTGCTTATTTTGTTGGTTTTTGTTTTTTGCCCTTTATCCCCGTCCCTCTTCTCCGCTGTTTTTTTTTTGTTTGTTTTGTTTTTTCCCCCCTCTTTCTTTCTCCCTTTTCTTTTCCCCTGTCCCGTATCTAGCAAGTAAAAAAAATAAAATAAAATAAACAATAAAAGGTAAATCAAATGGACCATTACGGCAAGGCTGGGATGGTCCATTTGGTAAAGTAAATCCGTTGGGCATCTTTCTTCGCCTTTAGACAATAATTCTGATGGCAAAAGAACCAAACGGGACAGGTTTAAAAAAAAAAAAAAAAAAAAATTGTTTACGGAGGTTGCATGGCAACGAGGGACCTCCGACCCGGAAGCGCTCCCGCTCTGAGCTTTTTTTTTTTTTCTTCGAACCTTTATTGAAAGAAATGATCATATGCAAGACAAGTCAAGGAAACAGACCAGTATTGAAGCGATTTACATTATAAAGATGGTGAAGCAAGTAATTTCAACTTTAAAGGGAGAAAATAAAAGTATCTAGGGTATAATAATAAGGAACACAGGCCTTTTGACACAGGCAGGAATATTCAGAAAAGCAAGTACTTTGTGATTTTACAGTATACAGCAGTTTTTTAATTCATATTTGAAATAAGCTTAAGTGACTTAAAATATTGACAAAAGTAATTCAAGAAGACGGTAAACAGAGGAAAGGTATTTTTCCACTTACACGAATGGATAAAATACTTAACTATAACTACTTAACACTATTACAAAATTGACAACATCTGAGATTTCAGAATCCAGATTGTCCATAAAGTAGAGAACATCCTTAGAAGGAAGGTATATTGGAAATTCTGAGTGAAACCCAACAGTTTATTTCAAACCAAAAAGCATTAACATACTGACAATTAAAAAATAGATGCTCTAATGTTTCTGAATCGGAAGAACAGAAAACACAAGAGTCGGACTCAAAACTAAACCTTTTATACAGGAATTCTCCAACTGGATAAATGCCCGATATGATTCTGAAGTGTGTTTCTTTCATTTTAGGCACAAGTGGGTATTTTAGGTAAAAAGAAAATGACTTTTTTTCATCATGTTATCAAGGTCATGTCTGACATTGACATTATAGTTACAGAATACTATTTGCTTAAAGGTATTAGAGATTAACTATTATTAAATTGTTTGTCCTTTATTGAGGTATTACCTATTGTCAGTGAAGGTAAGCATGTTCTTATTAGTGAATACTTTAAAGTATTTACGATAAGATTTAACAACGGTATGGGTATCGCTTTACAAACCTTATTATAATTATTAAATGAAACATCTATTTTATATTTATCAATAAATTCTTCGTAAGATAGCAAGTTTCCGTTTTTATCAAGCAGATCAAAAATAAAACATACACTGCTATCATACCAGTCTGATTTAACCCTCTGGGTTTGTTCAAAATCACTACCCTTTCAGCTTGTTCGTGGCCAAAAAGTGGCCACCAACAGATTAGGTCTATAATTTTGATTATTTTTATGGTTTTTTGCCATTTTTTCTCCATAAAGCTTTTAACTAACTTCAGCTCTTTTCATAAATATGAAATAGTTATTACTTTTTAGATTTTTAACCCTTTAACCCTGATGCTCCCGCCAGGGGGAGAGCGGCGGGGTCGGGGGATGCGGGTCCCACCCGCGGAGGGAGGAAGGCGGTTGGGGTCGCGAGGGGCCCCCGAGGGGATGGGAGCGGTAGAGGGAGGAGGGAAGGGGGGGGGTGTTAGGGGGGTGGGGGTCGCGAAATCCCCCTCCCCCCGAGGGGACAGGAGGGGATCGAGAAACACCCTAGCGAAAGCACAGCGTGTCATGGAAGAGGGGGGGGTCGCGAAATCCCCCTCTCCCCGAGGGGACAGGATGGGGGTCAAGAAACACCCCGGCGAAAGCACAGCGTGTTGCACGATGAGATGATAAGAGCGCGGATGGCGGGTACTAAGGGCGTCGGGGTTTGGCTACAGAGGCGGTGTCCGGGCGCGCGCCGTACTCGATAACGACTCGACAGCCCGAACGCTCGCAGACGAGGAGCGCTACTCGGAGGATCAGGAGGATGAAAACGACGAGGTGGCGGACCATGGGTATGTGGCCGCAGAGGATCACGGCTACGAAATGCCGTTGCAACTTTGCCAGGATGGCGGCTCACAAGGCGAGTCGAACTGCCGAGAGGAAGAGGAAGAAGCAGGCGCTGAACCGGGGTGGGGGACTTCGGAGCTTTGGCAAGAGGATGACGCCGGCCGTGCTGCAGGTGGCTTTCATGATCTTGGGCGCGATCGCAGGCACGGCGCTGTCGGTGAAACTCGCGACGCAGATGTAGCCGATGATTATGACAACGATGACGATGAAGAAGAAGAAGACGAAGACTATGAAGACAAAGACTATGAAGAAGAAGAAGAAGGAGGAGGATACGACAATGACGACCTCGACCCGCGAGGACGAGGCCCCACCGAAGAGGCCGTGGCGGCGGCGCGAGACAAGGCCTCCTCGTTCATGGCCTACTTCCCGCCGGAGATAGAGGACTCTGTGATCGCCATGACCAACCTGGAAGCGGACAGACGAGTAGTGCGCGAGGTTGCCCGCCATGTACCGACCGGGATCGGAGGTGACCGTCGACGAGAGACTGGTGCCGTTCAGAGGTACGTAGTGTGTGTTGTGTGTGTGCGTGCGTGCGTGACTGGGGGATGAGAGGAGGAAGAGGAGGAACGGCGACAACGCTAGCTTGCTTTGTCGTATTTGTGTTGGGTTCTGCGTTTGTGCTTTTACATGACTTGATCTTCCACGCTTGCACGTGTGCTCTCTGTCAAACTCACGTCTCTTCTTCCGTTTCTGCCCCAATCTCTCCCCCACTGTATCTCCCCTCTCTCTATCTATCTCCCTCTATGTCTCTCTCTCGCTCTCTCTCAATCAAGAAGGTGTCCGTTCAGACAGTACATGCCCAGCAAACCGGCCAGGTACGGGATCAAGATATGGGTGGCTTGCGACACGCGTTCCAGCTACGCCTGGAAGATGCAAGTCTACACCGGCAAGCCCGACAAGCACGGCCCTCCCGAAAAGCACCTGGCCACTCGAGTGGTCGTGAACCTCACCGAGGGATTGGCGCTGGGACGCAAGGTCACGTGAGACAACTTTTTCACCTCGCGCGAGCTCGCCGACAGGCTCTTTCGCGAAATAGGCCACACCGTGCTGGGCACTCTGCGATCGAACAGACCCGAGGTCCCCAGAGAGCTGCGCTGCGTCAAGGGCAGGGCCGTGGGCTCCGTCGAATCCGTAGTACTCGGCGGCTCCGCGGGACGAGGAGGCGGAGGTGGCGGAGGAAGAGGGCCCGACACGATCATCCTCTCCTCGACACGATCATCCTCTCCTACGTGGCCAAGAAGAACAAGAACGTGCTGCTCCTCACCACCGCTCCTCGCTACCACCACCACCACCGCTCCGGCCCCGAGCCCCGGCCTAGCCGCCACATCAGCGACAACAACAGCAGCAGCGGCAGCAACGGCGGCGGTGGAAAACCTCCCTTGGTGGCCAAAAATAGTCACCCCCTCTTTACGTTTACAAAATGCTATAAAATTAATATCCATCCATCCATCTTCTTCCGCTTTATCCGGGGCCGGGTCGCAGGGGCAGCAGCCTAAGCAGAGAAGCCCAGACCTCCCTCTCCCCAGCCACCTCCTCCAGCTTATCCGAGGGAATACCAAGGCGTTCCCAGGCCAGCTGAGAGATATAATCTCTCCAGCGTGTCCTGGGTCTGCCCCGGGGCCATCTCCCGGTGGGACATGCCCAGAACACCTCATTCCCGCTGCTTCACACTCGGCTGCGAACCGTTCCAGTACAAGCTGGAAGCCATCACCCGATGAAGCCAACAGAACCACATCATCCGCAAAGAGCAGAGATGAGATTCTGAGGCCACCGAAGTGAAAGCCCTCCGCCACTTGGCTGCGCCTAGAAATCCTGTCCATAAAAATTATGAACAGAATCGGTGACAAAGGGCAGCCCTGGCGGAGCCCATCAGCCACCGGGAACGAGTCCAACTTATTGCCGGCAATGCGAACTAAGCTCTTGCAACGGTTGTACAGGGATCGAATGGCCCGTAGCAATGGGCCAGACACCCCATACTCCCGCAGCACCTCCCACAGGACACCCCGAGGGACACGGTCGAATGCCTTCTCCAAGTCCACAAAACACATGTAGACTGGTTGGGCAAACTCCCATGCACCCTCAAGTATCCTTGAGAGGATAAAGAGCTGGTCCAGTGTTCTGCGACCAGGACGAAAACCGCATTGTTCCTCCTGTATCTGAGGTTCGACTAGCGGACGAACTCTCCTTTCCAGCACCCTGGCATAGACTTTCCCAGGGAGGCTGAGGAGTGTGATCCCCCTATAGTTGGAACGCACCCTCCGGTCCCCCTTCTTAAAGATGGGGACCACCACCCCGGTCTGCCAGTCCAGGGGTACTGCCCCTGATCTCCACGCAACATTGTAGAGGCGTGTCAACCAGGACAGCCCTACAACGTCCAGAGCCTTCAGGAACTCGGGGCGGACCTCATTCACACCAGGGGCTCTGCCACCAAGGAGTTGTTTAACTGCCTCAGTGACCTCGCCCCCGGAAATTGGCGGTTCATCCCCGTCATCCCCAGACTCTGCTTCCTCCTCGGAAGATGTGTCAGTGGGATTAAGGAGGTCCTCGAAGTATTCCTTCCACCGTCCGACAATTTTCTCAGTCGAAGTCAGCAGCGCTCCGCCAGCTCTATACACAGTGAAGGTAGAGCACCGCTTTCCCCTCCTGAGACGCCTGACAGTTTGCCAGAATCTCTCTCAAGGCAGTCCGAAAGTCTTTTTCCATGGCCTCTCCGAACTCCTCCCACACCTGAGTTTTTGCTTCAGCCACTGCCCGAGCCGAGTTTTAATATATATATTAAAAAAATTTTCTACTTTCATTGACTTGATTTTTTAAATTAGCATCAGTGCTGTTCATCAAGACCAAAATTTCATTCAAATTCAGAATTTTAACCCTTTAAATACCAGTTAAATAACATAATTTTAATGATTTACATAGGGATAAAAGCATAAAATCCCTATTTAAAAAAAAAAAAATACACCCCATCTGATTTATTTTCTAATCATGGTGGAGGTTAGATGCATAGCAATAATTAACAGTATCAATGATTTTTGTACATCATTGTTTTTTTGTGCAGTGACAGAAAAACAAAAAAACTCCCTCTCAGCTTGTTCGTGGCCAAAAACGGCCACCTCCTGTTTACGTTCACAAAATGCTATAAAATTAATATATAATAAAACATTTTTCTACTTTCATTGACTTGATTTTTTAAATTAGCACCGGTCCTAGTCAAACCAAAATATAATTCAAATTCAAAAATTATACCCTTTGAATACCAGTCAGATTGCGTATTATTACTACGTTTTGGGGAATAAATAGCAATAAAGTTCACATTTTTTAGCATATGAATGATGAAACCTAATATTTTTTTATCATCCTTGCAGGGCAGTACCATTAACAGTAACTGTAACAATGACTTATTTTTACTTTTTTTTTTTTGGGGGGGGGGATAAATGGCCAAAAAGAAAATCCCACATGGTGTGTTAGTGGCCAGAAAGACCATTTAATGACCAAATAACCATTGAAATGACCACAAAAATGATCAAAATTTATATTTCAGTGTATGTGCTTCTGTGTGCATCCTCATTAGCAGCAGGATGTGCTAACCACAGTAGAGTGGTTTTTGTAGCCACACTTTCTACACCTGGTGCAAGAGGCTGCTGTTCCAATCCTGGAGGTGCGCCTTTTGCACCTTCTTCTCATTTTGTTGGTGGGGTGTGGGTCACACTGGTTCAGACTACTGTATCTTGGGATTAATGGCAGAAGTGGCTGAGAATCAGGGACAAGGGTGTCTTGCAGCATGTGCCCCAGCTCGCCCAGGATCACTTCATTTGTAGGTTGTAGAGGACTCCCCCACTTCAGTGAAGTTGTTTCTTTTTTTTTTCTTTTTTTTTCTTTTTTGCCTGTCCCGTTTGGTTCTTTTGCCATCAGAATTATTGTCTAAAGGCGAAGAAAGATGCCCAACGGATTTACTTTACCAAATGGACCATCCCAACCTTGCCGTAATGGTCTATTTGATTCACCTTTTATTGTTTATTTTATTTTTTATTTTCACTTGCTAGATACGGGACAGACTTGAATGAGGAAAAGAAAAGGGAGAAAGAAAGAGGGGGAAAAAAACAGCGGAGAAGAGGGACGGGGATAAAGGGCAAAAAACAAAAACCAACAAAATAAGCAGACAAAAAATACATATATTGATCACCTGGATCACCTGTTGAGAAAGAAAAAAGAAAACAAGCAGAAGAAAACGAGAGCAATAGAATAAACAACATCACGATGATATATGGGAATATAACACTAAATACTTAATATTAAACATTATTGTGCACCACGTAAGATCGACAGCGCACAGTGTGCTTTGAGGTAGGAGCCAAAAAGGGTGTAGTTTGTGTGTGTGTGCACCTGTGAGCATGAACGCGCTTGTTTTTAAAAGGTTCCTTAATGTAATGATCTGCTAGAGGGTGTGGGGGGCCACGGCCCCGTCCTCCAGGGCATGAAGCAGGTATGGAGGAGATCAAGACTCCAGACATCCAGAGGCCCTCAGAACACAAGAGACCAGTGAAGTTGTTTCTGACGGGACAAAGGCATTGTATCCCAAGACATCCAGGAGATTCAGGCACTGGCTAGTAGGGGTGGGTTTTGATTATCGATTTATCGATTAAAATCGATTCCAGCTTGGATAACGTGATATCGATTCATTAAAATCCCGAATAGATTTTTTAATATAAATTTATTTGGCCCGAAATGCCAGAATCTCAGGTTAAACCTCACAAAATTTCAACAATCACCAAACAGCTAAAACAGTAAATGAGAGCAGGAACATGGATTCTGCACAAAGACGTAAACACAAAGCCGCACCCGCCGACGGATCAGAATCAGTGAGATGTTGCCTTTCTCTACGGTGGCCCCTAGAGACAAAGCACGTACAGACTCCAAAACACTTACAAAATCCAAAACACTTATAAACTCCAAAACACATGCAAACTCCAAAACACGTACAAAATACAAACACATGCAAACTCCAAAGCACAACGGAAGTGCTCCAGGACGCTAGGGGCAGTGTTGAGCTCGATTTGCAAAATAAACGCCAAGTTTGTTGCAAACACATGGGCTGTATCCCAATTCAGGGTCTGCAGCCTTAAAGTACGCAGCCTTAACGGTCCACAAGGGCCGCGTACTCAAAGACCGCTAAGGCCGGAAGTGCGAGGCTTGTAGGCTTCTGAAATGGGACGGTCTAGTCTCCGTCGCGCTGCCCAAGTTGCCTAGCAACCATGATACTAACCACTGGAAACGTGTCGTACAGCTTTGTTTGACAGAAATGAAGGAGAACATATTTTGTTCATTTGTTTGTTTGTTTCTACAAGAGCTTTGTATGATTTGATAAGTATCTGAGGCTGAGACCACAGGACAGTAAAACATGATTTTTGGGCTTCATTTCTGTACTGAACAGTCATTTAAGATTAGCTAGTAAATAACAATTAGCTAATGTTGTTCA
The DNA here is from genome assembly GCF_036321145.2 of Pelmatolapia mariae. Classification (NCBI taxonomy): domain Eukaryota; kingdom Metazoa; phylum Chordata; class Actinopteri; order Cichliformes; family Cichlidae; genus Pelmatolapia; species Pelmatolapia mariae. The sequence goes on from NC_086235.1 coordinate 34,075,778, forward strand.
TGAGACTAAAGTCATCTCACTTTGGTAATGTAAATATAATATGGCCAGTATTATAGTTATTATATTAATCATCATTAGTTATTACAGCAGTGAGTTTGAACTCTGTGTCAAATACTGAGCTTCAGTACAGATTCAAGTTGCAGTTATTTATATCTCCTATCACCCTTAAATCTTCACTCAAAGACAAGTGTCTTTAACAGTGTATATATAGATGTATTATATATAAGAGACAAATGTTGTTCCTTCAGTATGTTGGCATTACTAAATTTGGCTCAATGCTTACATATATGTATAAAAAGAAAATTTACGAGCTGTGATAACTGTTTCTGATAGAATGAAGAGTAGACTGATATATTAAATATTCCTTTATTGGGTGAGAAAATCATACCATGTCATAACTGCTTTAAGTAAAACAGAATAGATATCAGAGCCTTAAACAGGCTGACTTCTGCTAAATGGGTCAAACTGGGCAGAAAGTAAACAAACACATAACATCCTTATAGAATATGATGTAACACTATAGATCAACTTACCTCAGAATATATAAAGCATATAAACAATTACAGCAATATGATGCAACAAACACAGCAGTACTACTAATCCAAAATACTCAAAGCTTCATAGAACTGAAACAAACATTTATTTTTAGCTCCATTCTGCTGCTGATACATACTTTAGGTTTCTGAATATTAAACTTGTTGCTGCCTTTCATAGTGTGTAACTTGAAGGCCCTGAGTACTTTCTCCCACACTGAAAACACTGGAATGATAAAATTATTTGAACATTACCTAATAAGACTGATTCAGGACAGACAATTAGTTCTTTTAAACTTTTCTAGCAGTCCTTCACAAACAGGGAACAGTCTGTCTATTCTCTCCATCTGTCAGCTGCTGCTGGCTCTTCCTCCTCCTCTTCCTCACACACTGTGAGTTTGTCCTGGTGGATCATCAGGGGTGCAAAGCCTCACAGATGATGTGCAGCAGTGGGTCCCTCAGTCTGTCCTCACTCTGGACACTAGCAGTTGTCACACATGGAAATCAAATGTGTGATAAGCTGCAGGATTCAAACACAACTGTAACTTATAAATACATGTTCATACTTTTATTCCACAATCAGAGAGAAAGAAACAGAGAGAGAGTGCAGGAGAGACAGACAGGTGACAGTCTCAGGTGTATACACTGCTACAAAACAGCACAAGAGAAGGAGGATTTAGTGTTTGTGTTATTACGAGTGCTAAACAAGAAGAGTTCCCAGATGGTACAGTGGACACATGTGTGACTCCTGTGATTAAAGCATCTTTCTTTCAGCTTAACGAGTGAACCGAACATAGCTAACATTAACAGTGCAGTGAATCCTGCTTGTGCCGTGATATTCAGGACTGCAAACCGAGCAGCATCACTGACTTTCAGCTTGTTGTGTTTGTGGATATATGACTGACTTTAATTATCCATAAAATCATCACATTCTCTGTAAGATTAAGGCCGACTATTGAACGGCGTATATTTTGAAGTAAAGGCTTTAAAACCAAATTAGTACAAACATCGCTAATGTCACATAACTTTCCCGACATGTGGCCAACAGTAATGTTTTAATGTTCTTCATTATTAAACATTTGCGCATAAATAAGTGACATAAGTGACAGCACTTCCGTTGTGTTTTGGATTTTGTAAGTGCTTTGGAATTTGCATGTGTTTTGTATTTTGTAAGTGTTTTGGATTTTGTAAGTGCTTTGGAATTTGTAAGTGCTTTGGAATTTGTAAGTGTTTTGGAGTTTGCATGTGCTTTGGATTTTGTAAGTGCTTTGGAGTTTGCATGTGTTTTGGATTTTGTACGTGTTTTGGATTTTGTAAGTGCTTTGGAATTTGTAAGTGTTTTGGAGTTTGTACGTGCTTTGTCTCTAGGGGCCACCGTATTTCTCACCTGACGGCACGGACACAGTGAGAAAACGCGAGTCCGTGTTTTGTGTTTATGCCCTTTTTGCACTAGATTCTGAAGCTGCAGGTTTTATCTCTCTCCAAACAATATTGACTGAACCAGCAGCAAAAGAAGATCCAAACTGCGCTTCACATAAACATCGTCATGAATTCCCTCTTACTTTTACTGTTTTGCTTCCACCACGATAAAATCACAATTCATGCACAGCTCTCTCTCTCTCTCTCTCTCTGTACTTCAAGAACAGTTTCCCGTCTAAAAATCTGTTTTCTGCATTATTCGCTTGCTTGTTACGCACAAGTCTACCGTTGTTTACAGCGCTGTCGGCCGCTGTTTTTTTTTCCTTTTACTTACTTCTGAAAAGAAAACCTCATTTCTGCTGTTCAATACTGAACAAATTTAAACTTTTTAAAATTATGCAAAATTGCAAAACGCTCAGCTGTGTCTCTGTAACTTTGCTCTGCTTCACTTCAGCAGCATCAGGTAATGTTCATATGTTGATTAATGGTTTTCTTTCGTTTTTGATCTACTGCAGAATATTTTTATAAAATCCCAGGCCAGGAAAATCACCTTCACGTTTTTCTGTGTTTTATCCTCAGTTACTTTGACACAAAGGCATCTGCTGTGATGCTTACACCTTTGATAAAGTCTCACAAGTGTCAGCTTTCTTTTTACAGATATAAAAATATGGAAATGCACTGATGCATGATCTAATATTTCTGACTGTCTGAGGCAAAATTTCCAATCGAATCGAATTGGAACCTTGTGAATTGGAATCGAATCAATTCTAGAAATCAGTGACGATACCCAGCCCTACTGGCTAGTACTCATCATCAGTGGTGATGTGGTCAGCCTCTATTATTGACATTATTAAGAAGCTGATGTTGAAAATTAAAAAATCTGAAAAAAATATATACACCTTTGGGAAGTTTCATTCCATTTGCATTAACAGAATGAAAATGGTTGAAAAAAGAAAAGTGAAGTGGCCACAAATGGCCAGGATAGAGCCCAGAGGGTTCTTATTGATGACTATAACCCTATTATTCCACAACACAGAATTGTGGGGTGAAAAATTGTGGGTGAAAGTTAGTTTCCCAAAATCCAAACCTTGCTTATAGAAACTAGACAACTTAAGAGGAATCTTAGATATTTCAAAATCGCATTTGAGCAAAAAATCTAACCCCCCGACCTTATTAAAGAGTTTGTTTGGAAAATGGTACCACATAGATTGAGGATAGGAAATGTAGTCTTTTATCCATCTGAGCCTGAACGCAGCAATGATGGTTTCAAAGTCGGAAGCTTTTAAGCCCCCGTTTTCATAGTCTTTAACTAATTGTGATTTGCATATATAATGCGTTTTATTTTTCCAGATAAAGCTGAATATAATAGAATTGGACAGTTTAATCATTTTTGGAGATGTAAAAATTGAATAACAGGAGTATATGAGTCTTGAAAGTCCTTCTGCTTTAGACAGTAAGAAACGACCTAATATGGATAAATCACGTGTTAGCCAATGTTTAATTTTTTTTTTTAAACTACATTTAATCTAGGAGTTATGTTATTATTCTCTCGATCATTAATATTTTTACTGATTATTAAACCAAGGTATTTTACCTCCTCTTTTACTGGAATATTGTTAATAATATTTTGATTACAGCTGTGCACAGCTAAGATTTCACATTTTTTAAGATTTAGTGTTAAGCCGGATGCTTTTGAGAATGAAAGGATTTTATTAATTGCAATAGAGACCATATTTATATTCTTTAGAAATAAGGCAGTGTCGTCAGCAAATTGACTAATTTTAAATTCTTTATCAAGAATGTTTATGCCTTCCAGATCTGAAGCAAGTTTGATATAAATGGCAAGCATTTCTGCTGCAACAATAAACAATCCGGTCGTTAAGTGATGACGTGACGAATCCTACTTCCGGGCCTAAAGTAGTCTGCGTTTAATATGGCTTTTGTGTTGTTAACATGTTTAATGTTTTGTATTTTCTTCTCTTTAATCTCAAAAAGCTCCTAAAAACAGTCAGTGATCACTGTTGACCTCCCTCGGCTTTTATTACCGCTAATCATTTGTTTAAGCTCAGTTTTTAAAACCTTACGATGTAACTACAGCACAGCCCATGCAGCAGTATATTAATGACTAACCTGGTATTGTGGATGGATTATCTCAGTTGTTCTCCTGGCTGAAGTTTGGTCCGTTTACAGCATCCTGCCATGCGATTACATTTGTTCCTGACCACTGAGAACCCTCACGTTAATTTTTATCGAGTGGAAAAAAAGTTAGCTTGTTTATATTATGCTAACATAGCTGTGTCGCTAGCGGTCACGTAGCACATCATTATATACCAGCTAGCCAAACTTCAGTAACCCTACAAACGCTGCTGTTTAGTTCACTGCTGTTTAGTTTTCTGTCTTCATTTATGTTGGAAGTGATAGCATAGCTGTACGTTTTAATTTGTTTCCAAAACCCCGCAGTCAGGACATGCTATATTGTATTTAGATGGAAGCTAGCGAGCTAACTTCCTGCTAACTTCTAACTCCGTTAAAAGTCATAAATTCCGTTTTCATGGATGCCTGGATGTTAAACTTAATTGTTACACCTGGTAGAGCAGAACCCTGATCATTTTATTAAAGATGAAAGACTTTAGACAGTTTTTCAACTCTCAGTAATGCCACAGTGATCATTTGATATATGGACCTGCAGCGGAGTTTAGGCCCAGACACGGCTAGTGACGTCAGACTTAACGACCGGATAACGGGCTAATAGGGCATCCCTGTCGAATGCCACGATTAATTTTAAAACTATTAGAAAACCCTTGATTGAGTGCAGTACTACTTGTTATATTTCTGTACAACATTTTCACTACACTAACAAATCTGGGACCAAAATCCACAGCCTCCAGAGCTTTAAATAAAAAATTATGCTCCAAAGAATCAAAAGCTTTAAAGAAATCAAGAAATAAAATAAGGCTATCATGAGGAATTAAATAATTGTAATCCAACATGTCTAATACTAAACGGGTATGATGATGATGGATATGACGTCCCTTTTATAAAGGCTGACTGTGTCTCATCTATTATTTGAGTTATTCATGTTATTAATCTGTTGGCATAGACATGAGCTAACAATTTATAATCACAGCAAAGAAGTATGATTGGTCTCCAGTTATCTAAAAGGATAGAGTCCTTGTTTGGTTTAGGAAGTAAAGAAATTATTCCTCATTTCGTAGTTGGAAATAGCATCTGATTATTTATACATTCATTAAATACCTCTAATAACAAATCTTTAATGTCACTCCAGAAATATCTGTAAAATTCAATTGTGATTCCGTCGGGACCTGGTGATTTACCACTCGCCATTTGGGAAACAGCAGTATCCAATTCGGCTAAAGTAATTTCAGACTCACTGAGATTTTTAAAGTGTGCGTCAATTTGAGGAATTTTTTCCCGGATTGAACTAAAAAAAGAATTAGTATCTAAACTGGAATAATTTGTAGTGTAGAGGGCTGAATAGAAGTCTGTAATATAGTTGTTTATAGTGTGTTGGTCCTCAGTCAGGGTATTATTAATTTATAACTTCGTTATAGTTTTTTTTGTTTGTCTACTTTTCTCCAGATTAAAGAAATAAGTAGAATTTTTTTCCCCCTCCTCAATCCACTTAGCCCTTGAACGAATGAAGGCACCTTTTGCTTTGTCTATATAAAGTTCATTTAGTTTGTACTGCAGCTGGTTTAGTTCTACAGGGTGGGCCATTTATATGGATACACCGCAATAACATGGGAATGGTTGGTGATGTTAAAGTCCTGTTTGTGGCACATTAGTATATGTGAGGGGGCAAACTCCTCAAGATGGGTGGTGACCATGGTGGCCATTTAGAAGTCGGCCATCTTGGATACAACTTTTGTTTTTTCAATAGGAAGAGGGCCATGTGACACATCAAACTTATTGGTAATGTCACAAGAAAAATAATGGTGTGCTTGGTTTCAACGTAACTTTATTCTTTCATGAGTTATTTACAAGTTTCTGACCACTTATAACATGTGTTCAATGTGCTGCCCATTGTGTTGGATTGTCAATGCAACCCTCTTCTCCCACTCTTCACACACTGATAGTAACACCGCAGGAGAAATGCCAGCACAGGCATCCAGTATCCGTAGTTTCAGGTGCTGCACATCTCGTATCTTCACACCATAGACAATTGCCTTCAGATGACCCCAAAGATAAAAGTCTAAGGGGGTCAGATCGGGAGACCTTGGGGGCCATTCAACTGGCCCACGACGACCAATCCACTTTCCAGGAAACTGTTCATCTAGGAATGCTCGGACCTGGCACCCATAATGTGGTGGTGCACCACCTTGCTGGAAAAACTCAGGGAACGTTCCAGCTTCAGTGCATAAAGAGGGGAACACATCATCATGTAGCAATTTCAAATATCCAGTGGCCTTGAGGTTTCCATTGATGAAGAATGGACCCACTATCGTTGTACCCCATATACCACACCAAACCATCACTTTTGTTGTTCCAACAGTCTTGGAGGGATCCATCCAATGTGGGTTAGTGTCAGACCAGTAGAGGTGGTTTTGTTTGTTAACTTCACCATTCATATAAAAATTTGCCTCATCACTGAACAAAATCTTCTGTGTGAACTGAGGGTCCTGTTCCAATTTTTGTTTTGCCCATTCTACAAATTCTGTGCGCCGATCTAGGTCATCCTCATTGAGATGCTGCAGTAGTTGGAGTTTGTAAGGGTGCCATTTGTGAGTAGCTAATATCCGCCGAAGGGATGTTCGACTAATGCCACTCACCAGTGACATGCGGCAAATGCTACGCTTTGGGCTCTTGCTGAATGAAGCTAGGACAGCCACTGATGTTTCTTCATTAGTGACAGTTTTCTTGCGTCCACATTTTGGCAAATCCAACACTGAACCAGTTTCACGAAACTTAGCAAGCAGTTTGCTAACTGTAGCATGGGAGATGGGTGGTCTCGTAGGGTGTCTTGCATTGAAATCTGCTGCAATGACCCGGTTACTGCGTTCACCAGATACCAACACGATTTCAATCCGCTCCTCGCGTGTTAACCTCTTCGACATGTCAATGGCTGTGAACAAAGAGAAACTTGTAAAAAACCCATGAAAGAATAAAGTTACGTTGAAATCAAGCACACCATTATTTTTTTTTGTGACATTACCAATAAGTTTGATGTGTCACATGGCCCTCTTCCTATTGAAAAAACAAAAGTTGTATCCAAGATGGCCGACTTCTAATTGGCCACCATGGTCACCACCCATCTTGGGGAGTTTTCCCCCTCACATATACTAATGTGCCACAAACAGGACTTTAATATCACCAACCATTCCCATGTTATTACGGTGTATCCATATAAATGGCCCACCCTGTATAGAGTTTTCCTCTGTCAGACGTGATAAATTGCACTATGAACTTATTTTTGCGATGATTTCAGCCTGTTTCTGTCTCCTTTTATTAGCCATCAACTTTCCTTCTTCAATGGCAATTTTTCTGACATTAAACTTCAACCATTCCCATTTACTAGTAGAAGAAAAATCCTTCATTGCTTTTACCTCTCCTATTAAGGATTTAATTTTTATACAAAAAGATGAGCTTCTTAAGAGGTTACTGTCAAACTTCCAGTGAGAATTCTTCGGTTCTGATGATCTATTATCCGGGGAGATTGAAAGTGTTATGACACAATGGTCAGTAACAGGGGAGTGAAGAATCTCACAGCTGGATGATAGGGCGAAAAGACTACCAGTTATTAAGCAATAATCTAGTCTTGAGCGCTGAGAGCGCTCAGAATTACTCCAGGTGTAATGCAGTTTTTCTGGGTTTAACTTACGCCACATATATATTAGGTTGAGGGTGCAGGAGAAATCCATTATTATTTGGTTAAAATGATGAGAGTTCTATTTCGTTCTAAATCTATCCTGTTTTTCATCTGGTACCATATTAAAGTCACCTGCAACAACGACTTTTTCAATTGAATAAATGATCTTCCATTCTTCTATCATTTTTTTCAAATCAGAAATTAATTTCCGTTTTTAGCTCTATTGTTGAATCCATAAACATTTACTAAAATGTATTTAGTATCATCCAACTCTATCTTAACCATTAACCCATGACCTTCCTTATCACCTTTATGATCAATAACTCATCCATGAAAACGATGTAGAAAAATAGCCACTCCTGCTGAATGAGAGGTACCATGAGATAAATAAATGTCACCATTTTCCCACTGCTTTCTCCAAAATATATGATCATCTTTACTACTGTGTGTCTCTTGAAATAAAAAACAATTGGTTTTAGGCTGTTCCTTACAAAAAAGAAAAACGCTTTATGCAATGGAACGGTTTACCTCCTATTAACTATTAAACCCAGTCAAATTTAAGGACCATTGAGCAAGTTACCGGCTTAAATTTAGTTAAACAGTTATACCTTCTTATCTAGGTCGTTATAAAGTTCTTTCATTCTTTGATTTGACGACCATCGATGACAGCATATCCGCCCTTCAGGAAAGCTTTGAGCCCTCTGCTTCTTGCCTCCTCCACCCTTGGCCACAGACGTTTGCGGGCTTCTCTGTCTTCCTTACAAAAGTCCTCTCTAAACCGAATCTTCATCTCTTTGCAGAACTTCGCCTCCTTGGACATCTTCCACACTAGGTCTTGAACAGTTCTCATGGCAAACTGTATGACAATCAGCCTGGGTTTGTCGCCAACTCGTCCCTTCTGACCCAGCCGATGCACTGTGTCCACGGTGTTGTAAAGTTGCTCGGCATTCGCAGGAATTATCTTGGTCAGAATTCTGATTATTTCTTCTCTTGTGTTCTCCCCCTCCTTTTCAGAAATGCCAGTTAGCAGCAAAGACCATCTCTGTTTATATCTTACGTGCTCCAGACACATTTCTCGAAGACCCTCATTCTCTTTTTTCAGCGTAGCCATCTGCGTTTTAATACGTTTCACATCTTCCACCACAGATTTAACAGCTTCCGTATTATCATCCACGGACTCCTTTACTTTTCTTACAGCGTCGGTGTTTTCTTGCAGCTGGAATTCATAACTCTTTAAATGTTCACTTTGGGTGTCGAATTTACATACCAGTTTTTGGATAGCGTTGAGGAGAACTGTGTTTGAAACTTAGTTTTGCTTCTGCGATTCGTTAGCCTTCATTTTTTTAGGATTTGGACTTTTAACCGGTGTGTGGTGATGATCAGCTTGCGGTTTGTCTTGTGATAAGTCGTGCTGCTGCTCCATCCATTCAATATCTTCTTTGTCACATGCCTGCCGAAGAGCCGCTAGGTGGTAGCCATGATCTTTGTTAATGTTAGCCATTTCGCCGCTTCGGAGAAGGTGGCCAAGAATGACGGAGAGAAACACAGGGAGGAGGTTTACTTGACTGCGGTCTAGACATGAAGGAGGTTCTTTTCAGGATAAGCCTCGGAGCCCACTCAAGTTGAACCGTTCACTCTGCCATCTTCCCAGAATCCCCTCTCCTGCTCTGAGCTGCCTCACCTGCGACCAATTCATCACCAGCTGCTGCCAATCATCCGCCATCTTAGGCAGGACTATTTAATGGTGTGGCTGAGCGACAGACAGCGCTGGAGTATTGCACTAAGCCTGGTAGTGTTTACAAGCCGTTTGCGTTGCAAAGTGTTGTCAGCTCTATCAAGTGATTTACCGTTTGCTGGAATTGGGACAGAGGAGATTCACGAGCACGAGAACGAGACACTTGGAGGAGGAACGGATACTCACTACCACGCACAGTCTGAGCATGGGAAGGAGGACATGACTAACCACTATTTGCATATTTGAACTATTGTCAACCCTTGTTTCACTGTAAATAAATGCCCATTCAGAGCTCCGTGCCTGGGTCCACTCTATCTCCAACCGTGACACCTCCATCATTACCATAGCTTCTAAAATTGATCACAACACTATGTTATTAACTCTCTCTCTAGGAGATCTTACTACTGGCATTCTTAGTATTTGTAAAATGCTATAGATTAAAGACTGGTAAGAAAGCTAGTGGGCTAATCAATAATGACAGCACTGTTTAGTTGGAGTATCACTTGGAGTATCACTTCATACTATTCATTCATGTTTGAATCAAAACGATTAGCTGCAAATGGAAAGTCTCAGTGTATATCCTAAGGAGAAAAAGCAATGGAAATAGTTACCTCCATTCTACAGTGTGGCTCAGAGACATTACAGAGAATACAGTCGGCGGGCACTGTGGCCTCGGTTTAATTTTTCTGTAAATTCTTCAGCGTCATTCTCTCCTGGTCTTTATTCCCTTTTCTTTTTGTGATGTATGTCTGCATTCACTGTATTAATATCTGTGGCATATATGTCTATATTGACTTTAAACAGATGACTCTAGTGGTTGTGGATAAAAGTCAAAAACAGTAATAAAATACAATGCACTGTATGCTTTGCCAGCATGTTTTTATTCCCATATGTTAAAATACTGAATAAAAGATGGTTGTAACTTTGAAAAGTACAGCCTGCATTAATTCTGGATTCGTTCTACTGGCCTGCAGGGAGTCTGGGTGGGGGGTCCTGTACTTAGCATCCAGCTGTGTAGCAGTCTATGTGCCTACTCCTTGCTCTATGACCTCAGTAAACACTTTCCTGATGAGTTTATAGTCTCTGTCACTAGTTTCATGTCTTATCCAATACAACACAACACCTATTTTGTAAATTATGGTGCCCATTCACCAAAAAGGAGGGTAAAGCAAGCTTTGCTTTATGGAAGGCCTACACGGTGATTGATAAATTGCTACTATGTAGACATCTGCTTTAAAAGCACTGAGATGGTAACAACAACAACCGCAGCAAAAAAGGAACCTCCTTAACCAACGGGTGAGTTGATCGTGACTATGTCCACCTTAAGCTCAGGTTTGAACTGTTTCCAGTGAACTTGGCTCTTTTTTTTGTAAGAAACTGGTTGCTTTTACATTCATAATAATAGAACAAATTTTTAGACTGCTTGTATCCACACACCATTGTTTATATAACACAGACGTGTTCATTCAGCTCAGCTGGCTCAGCAGCGTTACTCCAACAATGCATTAAATGATACAGAGCTGGGGTCATAGTTTCTCTGCACTGAGTTACTAACAATGGAGACAACAAAAAAAACCATGTACACATAAATTTTAAATAAAGACCAAGAATTTTAATGCTGAGCATAAAGATTGTGGTAAAAGCTGACTTTGTAGTGCTAGAGCGTGTGCCAGGAGAGTCCTGTTATTTAATTTTGTATCACATCTGGGAAGATAAGCAGCGAGGCAACACTAAAGAGAATCTTCTATTAAAGTTATGGTGCTGAGAGGCATGAAGTATGTTGAGCATCATTAAAGTGGTGACAGTCAAGTTTTTTCCCCCTTTCAACCTATTTCATTTATAAGCAGTTTTCTTGTATGTAACATTAGTTTGTTACAAACTATAATGTAGTTTGTAGCAAATGTGTTTGAGGTGTTCTTATTTTTGTCATTTTGTAAAGTAAAATGCAACCGTTAGGCTTTTAACAAACTAAACCACAGTTGTATGATCACGTTGACACAACAACTAAACTCCTTTTGTTTGTTTTGAGGGGAGATGATGAATGTCTCTGGCAACTTCTGTAGTCTCATTTATCCACATGTCAGTAAACAACTTCTGTGGCAGGGGTGTCAAACTCAATTGCACAGGGGGCCAAAACTCAAGGCACACTTTAGGTCGCGGGCCAAACAAGATAAACATTTATTGAACACACTAAAACAATGTTTTTTAAACATAAATATGAATAAAAACAGACAGGAATATTATTCCAGATTAAATAAACTTAAAAAAATAAACTTTAACTTTAAATATTTTGCTCTTTATAAAACTATATCCTGTCAAAATTATGCAAGTTAGAAATATGAACATGCTGCCAAAAACCCCAGAAAAAAATAAATGAAAGCATACACAAGGTTCGAGCCGCATGTAGACGGAGCTGGGCATTGCTTCAGGAATGGAACTAATAAACTGTGCGGCCCATTCAGTGTCGTACTTTCCCTTGAGTGTATCATTACTCTGCAGCTCCATCTGAATCTGCACAGGTGCAGTTCAGCAAAGTGCGCTGACTTGGTTCAACATTGCTTGGCAACAGGGAAAGTGAGGCAGGTTGCACTGGTGCATTTGTGACAGCTTCACTTGAAATGCCTTCACCGCATCATACATGCCATGTCCATGAACTGACAGATTTCCTTGCTGAGCTCAAAAACTCTATTAAGAACTTTTCCCCAACTCAGCCAACGGACCTCTGTATGATAAGGAATGTCGGCAAACTCTGAATCTATTTCCCACATAAAAGTCTGAAATTGACGGTGATTTAAACTTTTAGCTCAGATAAAATTTACGGTTTGCGTTACGGTGATCATTACATGCTCCATTTTTAGGACTTTACCACACAGCCTTTCCTGGTGTGTGATGCAGTGATATGCTGTTAACTCACCGGTACAGTTCTCCTCCTGCATCTTTACTAGATCCTACATCCTGCACAACCTCAGTGCTCCATCTGTTGTAAGTCCAACAAGTTTGTCCCAGGGCAGTTTCGTATCAGTTACACTTTGACATACATTTTAAAAAATGTCTTTTCCTGTCGTTGTCCCGTGCATCGATTTAATGTTCAATATTTCCTCTCCACGGATGAAGATGGCCAGCTGTGCAATGTCCATCATGTCTATACTTTCATCCACAGCAAGAGAGTATGCAATAAAGTTTTTGCTTCTTTCACACAACTGTGTTCTTAAATCAGTGGCCAAACCGGATCAGCAATCGTATTTCTCCTCAGGCTCACATTTGCCAAAATCTGCGTTTTGTCTGGACACAAGACGTCGCACAACTTCATCATGCAGCTCTTCAGAGTGGTACCAGGCTGATTTGGCTGTCTCCTCTGCTACAATAAAATTTGATTTCACAACAGCTTCACTTTGTGATTTTTGCTCTGGTGAAAAAGGTCTGCTGAAATGTCAGATTCTTCTTTAGACTTCTACTTTCTGTAGTTTCTGCTCTGCATTTAGGTTTTTCAGCTTACGTTTTGTCTCGTAGTGCCGTCTTGAATTAAAATCCTTAATTACAGCCACATTAGCTCCACTAATAAGACACACAGGTTTACCGGCAATGTCTGTAAACATATATTCAGTCACCCACTGGCGCTGAAAGGCTCTGCTTTCAGAATCAACTTTTCTCTCCACTATTGTGAGCGGCTAGCTTCGCAATAACAGAAGTTTGACTTGATTGATGCGGGAATGTTCCCAGTTAGCCTAGCGTTCAGCAAGGAGGCTGCAGCGCTGCATCATGGGATCTGTAGTTTGTATATTATTAGCGCCTCACATCGCCGGGCCATGCATAACAATAATAATACATCTATATAAAATGATCTCGCGGGTCAGATATAAATGTACGCCGGGCCGGATGTGGCCCGCGGGCCTTGACTTTGACACGTGTTCTATGGGAACAGCTGCTTAATAGCCAACATATTTATACTGTAGAGCAAAATATGAAACCGTCTAAAGCTTGGTTGAAAAACTCACTGACTTCCAGATGGAGGAAACAGACTGAAGTTGTCACTTCAGAGATGTAGCACTCATCCTAAGCAAGAATAGAAAGAAAACATTTTTGTCATCAATCTAGCACAGTGTAACACATCAGAAGAAAATCAGTTATTTTGCTTTTCCTGATGATGGACAGCTATTAGGGTCCATGGGTCAGTGACGATATGGTTTGTTTTGGTGGATTCATTATTGATTTTTGGGTTTGTGGAGTGATTTATGTGCGAGTCCTTTAGTACTTTTTCTTTTTAGTATAGTATTATTTTCCTGTGTCTGTGTAGGTTCTTAGTCATCCAGGTCATTGTAGTCTAAGGAGCTTCGAAAGAAAGCGACTGGACTTCTTTAAGTTTTGTTAAGATGTTTCACCTCTCATCTAAGAAGCTTCTTCAGGTCCTAGAAGCTGAGGCTTTATTTGCTTTACTTCCTAATTAGCTGCAGCTGTGTGCATTAGACCTCCCAGCGTATATGTATCTTGTCTTTCAATTCAATTCAGTTTTATTTATACAGCACCAAATCACAACAACAGTTGCCTCAAGGCACTTTATGTTGTAAGGTAGACCCTATAATAATACATACAGAGAAAAACCCAACAATCATATGACCCCCTATGAGCAAGCACTTTGGCGACAGTGGGAAGGAAAAACTCCCTTTTAACAGGAAGAAACCTCTGGCAGAACCAGGCTCAGGGAGGGGCGGGGCCATCTGCCATGTCCAGTTGGGGAGAGAGAAGGAAGACAGGACAAAAGACATGCAATTTAAATTTCACCTCCCACTTGTCAAACTGTCTCTGACCTCCTATGTATGAACACTGTTTCAGTTAAAACAATCTTCAAACTTAAACAATGTTAATTTGGGGCCTTCTCTCACCAGATGGTTACAATTAAGAAGAATTCCTATCAAAATGATAACAAAACCAGTGTAGGTCACGGTAGAATAATTTTCAATAAGTGTGACCTCCACAGTTATTACAGCTCACTAGAGCTCCCCAGATAATACTGGTCATATGAATATAAGGTTTTAGGTGAGTATACGAGTTTGTGTCTGAGAAACAAAGAAGGTAGCAACGATGAGGACTGGAAGTAAAGTTTATAAGGTGCTCAGTGAAGATAAAACCAAGAAGAGGATACTGGGTTTGATTCTATGAGCTCACTGTGTCAGTGTGGGTTTTCTCCCCTTGTTCAAAGTCAGGATGTGAGGAGTACTGAAAACTGCCTGTTGGCCTAAATATGCAACTGGTTATCTGTCGTAATGTAGTAAACCTGGTTCCCTAACCTGGTATTGGTACCTGAGTCAGGAGGCTTATGTGGATGCATTAACCACCTGAGGCTGCAATTAAAGATTTATTAAACATTAATAATTAAGTCATTAGGTAGCTGGCAGGTTCTAGATAAAACAAATGTTCATTTAGTGATTCACTGAGCTGGTGTCTCAAAGCCCCAGTAAGCCCCAGTATTACTATGGGGCAAGATTGGTAGCATGAACATTTTCTGTTTATGAGTGAACTATGGCTTTAATGATAATTACAGCAAATGTTGGGGATTTTTGGATTTAGAATCATACGTCAAGCTGTGAGAAGTAGTTTGTAGAGCATGCTCTGTGTAGATCACATATATACAGGCTACATTTTCTGCTGAAGTAATTAAGCTGAAAACACATAGATGTCATAGCGCTGCAATGAGTCTGAGGAACTGATGTGTGGTGGAGCAAAAATGGTGGTTTTTACATGGTGCACGGTGTCCACCGGAAGAAAGCAAGTCGATTGATCGAATTACAAAGATACCTGCTAATTAGTGCAAAGTAAACAGACTAATAAAATACTAGAATTTTCCTCCCCAAGCTGAAGCACAAAATTATTCACACCATTTCACAGACATATCATTACATACCTACTACACACCTACTTTCAATAGTATAGATATTTATTTAGGTTTTTTCTCTTCAATTGATCTTTCTGATTTAACTTCAGTAATCACTGTGTCCAAACAATCAACGTGTCTATTAGAGCCGATTTCTACAAGACTGCTCAAACAAATCCTACCATTAATTAATGCAGTCTTAAGCGCTATACAAATACAGGCCATTTACCATTTAAATATAATCAATGTATCTCTATTAATGGCATAGCACAGACCTTCAAGGTGGCACTAATTAAATCATTACTTAAAGAGCCATTGTTTGGCCCAGCTTTCTTAGCTAATTATAGGCCAATGTCCAAACACCCATTTTTCTAAAAAAATTCTTCAAAGAGTAGTTGACTGGCTGATAATTTGGAGAGGATTCGGAACTCCTCACAGCACATAAACAGTATTAGTGAAGTTTACAACTGATCTTCTTGTGTCCTCTGATAGTGGACTCATCTATGAGCTTGTCCTGCTAGACCTACTGTTGACCGTAATATTTTATCACAGCGGTTAGAGCATACCGTTGGTATCAGAGGTACTGCACTGCAGTAGTTTGAATCATACCTATTTAATAAATTCCAGCTTGTGCATGTAAATGGAGAGTCCTCTTCACACACTAAGGTTAATTATGGAGTTCTGCAGGGTTCAGTGCTAGGACAAATTCTGTTTACATTGGTCCTAGCACCGTGATAGGCAGTAACATTCAAATGCATAGCATGCATTTTCATTGCTATGCACATGATATCCAGTTTTATCTATCCATGAGGCCTGATGACACCCACAGATTAGTTAAACTGCACGACCGTCTTAAAGACCTAAAGGCCTGGATGACCTCTAATTTCTTTCTTATAAATTGAGATAAAACGGAGGTTATTGTACTCAGTTCCAAAAATCTTAGAATCAAACACAATACTTTCATTCAATAATTCAATACTTTCATTCAATAGTTTCTTGCATGTGAATAATACCTATAAAATGAAAAACAATCCCGTCTCAGAGTTACGTTTTTTTCTCTTAGAAGTCCATTTATTTTGAGCCATTGGACATGTAAAGTTGTGTGTCATGTCAAGCTCCACATCAAGTACTTCCACATCATGTTTGTTTCATAATGAATGGTTTGAAATCCATATTCAAGATGACTTCAATCTTCAAACATCTGGGTTTATTTTTAAATGTCAACCCAGTCTGCCTGCTGAGAAAACTACATGCTCTCCACTGTAACTAAAACATTTTGGCTTACACACCGGGGAGGGTAATCCATTGAAATCTCTTTATTCTTCCTGAAGATGACATTTGTCAAAGTAGAATGTCGCAGGGCAGCAGTAGAGAGACTAACACTGAATGTAATGAATCTTTCCCAGACATGGCTCCGAGGATGGCCCTGAGTTAACAATATTTCGTGTTAATTAAAATGTTAATTAGACTATCCTTGTAACAAGAACTAGAGTCGCTGTGCTTTTTTTTTCCACTACACTTCATCTGACCTACCTTGGACATCACAAATGTCAAGAAACAGCAGGGAGGAAGCTTTGAAGTCTCCTCATATCCAAGATTTAACACATATCAGGAATGTGAGTTTAAAGCTCATTTTAATTAAGAAAAAGCTGGTTCATAGGAAGATTTTCTTCATCGTCTATATACTGAAGGAGGGCTTTAGAAAGCTTATCACAGAACTGTGTATTTGAGCCCAAATTTTTAAAAAGTATAATAATTTTCCATTTTATCATAAAAAAGTTGCATTCAGTTATGATAAATGGCCTGTCACACATCATCTCACACCTCTTCTTGCTATTTTCCTTGTTTCCATGCTTTGCTTGACATGTTTCCCATTTTATTTTGACATATTCAGCTCCCTTCTCTTTCGAGTTGTCACATCATGCCCTTGTGTGTTTCCCTCCACTGTGACTGCCTGCAACACCCTGATTTGTGTCACCTGTGTCTTATTATCCGCCTCCCTCCAGTGTATTTAGTCTGTGTCTGCGCTTCACTCTTTGCCAGTTTCTCTATTGAAGGCATTTTAGGCTTTTCCTTGTAACATGTTTCATGGGACACCTGCTTCTTTGCTTGACTGTTATGTTCTGCCTCAATCAGCTTATAGTGTGCTGCATTAGCAATAGCGCTAACCACCATGCCACTATGATGTCTAGTGAAGTCAGGTTAAATTCCCATAGTTGTGAATGTGAGCGTGAATGGTTGTTTGTCTCTCTGTGTTAGTCCTATTAGCCACTTATCCCATCTTCCCATGTCCCTGCTCACCCTCCACTTCCAACATTCACGTGGTTGACAGCCTGCACCCTGCTCCTCCATTTTTCCCATGGACTCTCAAGAAAGCTCACCTCCAACAGTCAATTCATACTCACCATATCGGCAGTCGCATCTGGACCCGGAACTCGCTCTTGTAGCCTTTCTTTCATCAAACTCATTTCCTGGAAGAGAACTCCCTGTGCCAACCCTCACTCCTTCCCTTTACTTACCTTCTTCTGTTTGAGCAAAATGAAGATTGTTAGCTTTTAAGCCATGTCTTTCTTGGTTTGGTTTTGGGTCTAATCTAGTTTTCGACCACACGGGCCTGACACATAGCTACAAAGAAGCCTTTACTTGATTAGTAACAGTTCCCACTGCAATGCACGACTAAGGACCTATTGGGATTACATTTGAATGGACAGGGTAGTGTGTAAGTTTAAACATCATGGGTAAATGATAGCCCTACTTTTGCACAGTGTAGTGGAAAGGCTCCCAAAATTTTGAGATACACTTATCAGAGGAGGTGAAAATGCACAGTTTTCCATATTTCCAAAGCCCTCTCATTTTTGAAGTTGATTCTCGTATAAAATATTTTACTATATTTACTTAACTAAATTACAATTTTTAATTTTGCTAAATGTACTGCTACTCCATCTGTCTAACTATCTATGAGAACCACCCAAATTCTTCTTGACACAGACTCCTGAAGTAATGGAGGAATGGAAATATTCCTTTGAATTTTTTGTCCATATTTAAATCATACCATCCTGTACTTGCTGCAGATTTGTCAGCTGCCCATTCCCCCTGCAAAAAGTGACATCTATAAGTCATTTTTGGACTTCCAATTTTGGTCCACTGAATGGGCTGTTTTGTAAAGCCAGGCTTTTTTTTGGTCATCTGCTGAATGTCTAGTGTTGGTGGATTTTGACCTTTTTAATATTTCAACACATTATAATAAATGACATTTTTAAACAGGTTACAAACAAATGAGTTCATTAACTAAAATAAATAAAGCAGTCAAAGATAAACAGGAAAATGTAAAATACCCCCCACCTCCCCCCAAAATATCCTAAAGTACTAAATAAATAAATTGCCCTGCACATAGTAAAAATAAATACACAATCCATATTTATAAGTATCATATTGATCACAATAGTGTTCATATAAAAAAACATTACATTTAATAATCATGTAAATTTCCTGGACTTGTCCAACAAAAATACCCAGTCCAGATTTGAAATGTTGAACACCTCCAAGGTCACAGCTGGATGTCCAAATTGTGGACCTGATTTGGACGTTGTATAGATGCCCAGAATTGGTCATGGACCGACAGACCCAATATAAACATGATCTGTACGTCTATCTGACATCCAATGTTTAGTGGGTTCATGATGTGAATCTCCTGTTCCACCACAGAGTGAGTCTATTGGATTTAAATTTGATGATTCTGGAGGTCATGTAAGTTCAGTGAAAATATTTTCTTGTTAAAAAAAGCAGATGATATGAATTTTGTGACATGGTGGGTTAGCCTGCTGGAAAGAGCTATCACAAGATGGGCACTGCGTGATCATAAAAGGATTGACATCCATTCAGATAGGCAGCCATCTTGAAACAACACAGTGGGGTAACACGGGTGGTATTGTTGAAAGATCACTGTATAGCGTGCCATCAACACTGAAATCAAAAACCACTGAAAGAAGCCAGGATGGATCCATGCTTTCATGTTGCTGAAATTCTGAGAAAACCATATGTTACAGCCCTGGGCCTTGGAGGGAGTGAGACTGCCTTTTTTTGTTCATGCAAATCCAAGTGTGCTATGACTCGTGGATGACTGGTTACTTGGAGACCTGTGCCGGCCCTCTTCTATGCAGATTGCAGTGTGCCAGACCACGCAGACAATTGGCTGCCTGGAGATCCCATGACACTCCAAGAGGAAATGACTGGCTGATTGTGTGCACCTGTGGGTATAAAAGGCTGAAGTTCCTTCACACTATGGGGACTGCTGCTTAGAAATGAACATGAAGTCCTCCTCGTCTGCCTCGCTTTTGAACTTTGTTTGCTAAACCTGTTCGCAGTGTTGAATTTTGTCTGTTAAACTCGGTATACTGCTGAACTTAGTTGTATTAGAGCTTTGTGCCGCCAGCTTGCCTTAGTCACCCCTTAGCTTTTTTTTGTGCTGCCAGCTTGCCTTAGTTAACCCTTAGCTTTTACTCTTGACTGTTTTTTCTTTATGTATTAATTGTTTGCCCAGTGGTCTGTTGAACAGTCCTGTCGGTTTTCTGTTTAAAGTTTGAAATAAAACCTTTTATTTTACTCAGTTTTCGTGTGGGGGCTTGTGTATGTTACTCCCCTCCTGTCACCTAGCAGAGTGGGTCGTAACATAAGTGGGGGCTCGTCCGGGATCTCCTTTTCCACATAAGGAGAAATCCCATTTGTGAGAGAAAATGTGTGTCTCAGTTTTTTTTCTTCCTTCTGCCCTCTTCCCTGTTTGAGCGCCATGTCGGCTGCATTTTGCTTAGAGGATTTCTTAACAGCTCTGTCTGTTGTGCTCCTTGATAACTGCCGCAAGTGTGAATTGCTGCAAATCGCAGAACACCTTAAGCTCCAGGTCCCTAAAACACTCCGTAAGAGTGACCAGAAAAAGCGGGTAGTAGACAAGTTGGTGGAGGCTGGTCTAATGCAAGTCCCTGATCTGCCTGAAATGCCTGCTGTACGGTTTTTACTAAGCTAACTACCTTTAACTTAGTAAACTCCCACCGTAAGGGTGTGTTTTAACTGATGAAACTGTGTCATACTCAGGCTCGGACATCTGATTACTGCCTTTTACAAGTTTTATTGCACAAGCATAAGCTAACACCAGTACAGTAACCGTGCCTTTACCAGAAGCCAGGTAATCAACTGAAAGACACATAATAAAACAACCATACAACATTAACAAAGCAACCCTATTAACGACAGCACAGTTCGGTTATAGTCATATTTATAGCTTTAACACGTTATTTAGTCAACACAGAAACTCACCAGCTCGACCTCATCAGTCATAACAGCAATATCAAAGAAAAGAAGATCTGGCAGCTATGAGTAGCTGTTAACACATACCGTCCCAGTAGTGATGTGTCGGTCGCGAACGAAACGGCTCTTGGAGCCGACTCTTTGAAGTAAACGACGCGAGCCGGCTCCGTGGGTTTTTTTTTTTCTTTCTCTCACCCTCTCTCTCGCACTTTTTTTCCGCTTCACTCCACGCGAGCCTTGTGCTTTGCGCTGGGAAGAGGGGGAAGGGGCAGTAGTTACACTTGCAGTAGCACAGGAACAGAGCCGGAGGGAAAGCCAGAGAAAGACAGCTAGGGACAACAACGTCACATTAGAAAGGTATAGTAATCATCCACAACTATTTTCAGTTGCGGATGATAAAGGATTCAGAAAGCTTATTCATGCAGGCCCATATGACAGAGAATGTGCATCTTCTTTTTGTTTTCATATTTATATTTAATTGTGTTGTGGTTTGCAGTGTTTTGTGTTGTATCACTTTAAATTTGTTTAAAAGGAAAAAGCTGAAAATTTAAATAGTTAAAAGTTGAAATGTAAGTAGTTGGTTTTTGTATTATATGATTTATTTATTACATTTTATGTGGAGTGAATAAGTATATTTACGGTGGCCCCTAAACACAGAGCATGTAAAAACTCCAAAACACGTACAAACTCCAAAACACATAAAAACTCCATAGCATGTACATACTCCGAAGCATGTACAAACCCCGAAGCACGTAAAAACTCCAAAACACGTAAAAACTCCGAAGCACGTACAAACTCCAAAACATACAAAACACAACTGAAGTGCTCCAGGATGCTAGGGGCAGTGTTGAGCTTTTGTTACCTAGTAGCTACACAAGCCAGTAAGTACCAACGACCGGATTTGGTGTGTGGTAGTAACAGGTAAATGAACTTTTTTTTTTTAATTATTTGAATATATATGAGTGCTTGTGTATAAATACACAAACAATATACATATGCTTTCAATTGTGTAATTTAAGTAATCTAGGGTAGCTCTGTTTTGGAAGTTCAGTTAATGCTAGAAATGTGTTTTGGAGTTTGTACATGCTTTGGAGTTTGTACGTGCTTTGGAATTTGTACATGCTTTTTGGAGTTTGTACGTGCTTTGTCTCTAGGGGCCACCGTATATATTTATATATAAACATATATAAATAAAACCACTTTTTTTTACATTAGTAATTCCTTTTGTGCACAATTTTATATTGTTGTTAATAATAAATTAATTAAAGCAACAAAACAACCTGAAGAGCCGGTTGGGAGCCGAAATCCCATCACTACATCCCAGACTTACATAAATCACTTCGTCTTAAATGAAATTGTAATTTCAAGCAAATACGGATCTGGTTGATGATGAATCACAACAAAATAAATTGGCATGTTAGAACAGCGGTCCCCAACCCCCGGGCCTCGGACCGGTACCGGTCCGTGAGTCGTTTGGTACCGGGCCACGAGAGTTGAGGCTCAGGTGTGAAATGTATGGTTTTCAGGGTTTTTATCGGTTTTCAGCGTTATTTTGTTATCATTTTTATCGTTAACTCGGATTTCCTGGGTCTTTTCACGTGTGTTATGAATAAATCTTCTTTTTTTCGGTACCGGTACTAGTTTTATTTTGTTGTATTTATCCGCGACACCTTAAAGGCCGGTCCGTGAAAATACTGTCGGGCATAAACCGGTCTGTGGCGCAAAAAAGGTTGGGGACCGCTGTGTTAGAAGATATGGGGGAAAAACCACACCCCCAGGGTTTACTTCTGGGAAAGGTGGTGGTACTCAGCCGCGCATACTCCTTAAAAAGCTTAATCGCCCTCCCACGTAGCTCACTAGACAGCAGCTTATCCTACGTATCCTTAGTCAGTATTCCGGCCTCCTGAAAGGCTCTTCTGACAAGAATAACACCTTTCTGCTTCAGGGGCGTCGCCAGACCAAGGGGGTCATAGAGCCCTGCTACCTGACTCAGAGGAGAAAACACCGAATCCCCTCACCCGTCGTATGCTTCTATGTTCTCCTCAGTGAGGTCCACAAGGAAGAAAAAGATGCGTACTGAAGTAGAGAAGTTAATAGCCACCATGAGGAAGAGCTTGTCTTCTTCCACGAGATAACCTACACCCAAGGCCTTGTTGTCCTCGGTCCGCAGCTGGTTGGGCAACAAGATAGTTTCTAGTTTGGCAGGAACAACACCTTGCCTCCCACTAAAGCCAGATCGCACCCAAGGCTTGAGGTAAAATCCCCCATGCTTGAGAATGGTTTCAACCCCCTCAAGGATCTCGCTCAGCCTCTTAGGATCGTTGTGGGACACAAGGATGTCGTCTACGTAAGTATCCTCTTCAATGACACGTCTTTCTTCCACCCTGTTGACGAACTGTGGCAGGAGGGCAGTCTCTCGCATGGCGACCTGAGCGATACAACCTGCTGGCTTGTCACCCATGTTCACCCGTACCACAGCATAATCCTTGATGTCATCCTCCGGGGAATGCCTCCACAAGAAACGGTGAACATGCACCTCTTGATACTCCAGCCATACAGAGTTATACATTTTGGAGACATCCCCTATTGCCGCATGCTCTCCCTCTCAGAAATGGAGCAGCACCGCCCTGATGGGATTCAGAACATCAGGGCTTTTCATCAAGTTACTGTTCAGACTAACACCTCTGTACACGTGGCTGCTGTCCCAAACGAGCCTCACCGGCGTGGTGTTGGAGTGTGGATTGGACGCCATCAAATGGTTTATCCACCACATGGCTCCTTTCCACTCGTCCAACGCTGTTTGGGAAAGCTGGATAGCGGCCCACCTAGCCAGCATGTCACGTACCTGCTTAGCATAAGCTGCCTTCCATAGTGGATCTTTCTCGAGGCGGTTTCCTGACTTCAAGAAAGGGTCGTAGGGTCCTCTTTCCAGGGATATTTAGCATCCCAATGGGGTTTGTCACTATGATTGTCACTCAGCTTGAAGGTTAGACCTCCTCTGATGATCTCCATCTCTCTCTCATCAGCAAGTGACATTTCCTTCCCTCCAGGGGCGCACTTCCCGCAGCGGCACCCGCCACACATGGGGTCACAGGTGGCACCAAT
Source organism: Pelmatolapia mariae (assembly GCF_036321145.2). NCBI lineage: Eukaryota > Metazoa > Chordata > Actinopteri > Cichliformes > Cichlidae > Pelmatolapia > Pelmatolapia mariae. The sequence goes on from NC_086235.1 coordinate 34,099,567, forward strand.
ACTGTCCCACTGCAGCCATTTGATGATCTCAGTGTTGGATGTATTCGTGGTACCAACCTCTACGCTGTTCTTTGGTTTTGGGCGGCAGTTATGGAGGGCACAACTCTCTGAGACTCTGTCTTCATGGAGCACGCAAAATGGGTTGATGAGAGACGTGCAGTCACCTCCACATCTTCAAACAGATCTGGGTGTGCGCCACTGATGGTTTTCCCTAACGGACCAACCCACAGAACCAAGTCACCGCACCTCATCATTCTCTAGGGGGCTAGACGACCCTCCCGGGTGCTGATGAGTAGCTCAATCTTTTCCGGGCGGATCAGTTCCCCCCGTTCGACGGAGCCTGGGAAGAACTTCTCCAGGCATTCCAAGTCCACGACATGACCCACATCAGCAGTCTCTTTTAATCCATAGTAGACCATCTCATGGAGTCACCATGTGCCCTTCTTTGTGGCTACTTTTATGCGCACCAGGTATCTCTTTGTCTCTACTTTTGCCTCCATACCCCCAACACCATGAACAACCAAGGTGATTGGTTCACCAGGCAAACCAAGCCTCTCCGCTGCCTGGTGGGTGATGTAATTCGTGTCAGAAGCTAAATCGATGAGTGCTCCAATCCAGTCCATAAAGATGGCGACATTACACTCGCTGATTCTGTGCTGATGACCTCATTTTCTGAAGAGGGTCCTGTGTTACCTGAAGAAAACAATGTTTTATCTTCCCCAGACGTGGTGAACCCTGAGGAGCCTGGTCCATCTGTAAAAGATATTCCACTGCCTTTGACCAGAGAGAACCTGTCGACAGCTCAGATAGCTGGCGAAACGTTACAGCCATGTTTTAAGCGTGTGGTAAGTGCTGATCAAGCTAGTAACGAGCAACAAGCCTATTTCATAGAACAGAATGTGTTAATGCATCAATGGTCCCCACCTGGTGCAGGAAGTGTGGACTGGGGTCAGGCCAATGCTCTGGCTAAGCAGCACATTGCTGTTTGACAAAGAAAAATGAAACTTACTTATGATAAGGCTTCTCTCAAAAGACACCTCCGAGTAAGTGATAAAGTACTTGTCTTACTTACTTTACTTACTTACTTGTTTTTACTTAGTTACCCGACTTGACACGACCATTCAAGTTAGAAATTGACGCCAGTGCTGTTGGGCCTGGAGCAGTACTGTTGCAAAAAGACTTGCAGGAATTGGATCACCCCATTTGTTATTTCTCCTGCAAGTTTAACCAGCATCTGGTAAATTACTCCACCATTGAGAAGGAGATATTGGCTCTGTTGCTAGCTCTTCAGCACTTCCATGTCTACCTGTGGTTCAGCACATTACCCACACTGATCATAATCCGCTTGTATTTCTTGCCCGAATGTTTAAGCACAATCAGCACCTCATGCGATGGGCCCTGCTGCTGCAAGAGTACAACTTAGAGATTCGGCATATAAAAGGAACTGTGAAGTCTGTGTATACAAAACTTAGTTTTGTATTTTAAGGGGAGGGGTGTTACAGCCCTGGGGCTTGGAGGGAGTGAGACTGCCTTTTTTTGTTCATGCAAATCCAAGTGTGCTATGACTCGTGGATGACTGGTTACTTGGAGACCTGTGCCAGCCCTCTTCTATGCAGATTGCAGTGTGCCAGACCACACGGACGATTGGCTGCCTGGAGATCCCATGACACTCCAAGAGGAAATGACTGGCTGATTGTGTGGACCTGTGGGTATAAAAGGCTGAAGATCCTTCACACTATGGGGACTGCTGCTTAGAAGTGAACATGCAGTGTCCTCCTCATCTGCTTCGCTTTTGAACTTTGTTTGCTAAACCTGTTCGCAGTGGTACATTTTGTCTGTTAAACTCGGTATACTGCCGAACTTAGTTTTATTAGAGCTTTGTGCCGCCAGCTTGCTTTAGTTAACCCTTAGCTTTTATTTTGTGCCGCCAGCTTGCCTTAGTTAACCCTTAGCTTTTACTCTTGACTGTTTTTTCTTTATGTATTAATTGTTTGCCCAGTGTTCTGTTGAACAGCCCTGTCGGTTTTCTGTTTAAAGTTTGAAATAAAACCTTTTATTTTACTCAGTTTTCATGTGGGGGCTTGTGTATGTTTCCATATGGAAAAGAAATAGTAAAAACTTATATGATTTACTCATGAAAGTGGCCACTTTCTCATTACTTTCATATATTGTTTTAGTAAGTATCCAAAACATACAAGTTTCATTATATAATTTTTCAAGGGATCTTATATCTGTTTTCACTCTTGTATGCTTTTCATACAAGTTTCACACAAGACAGATACAAACTTTATAAGATTTATATATATCTTTTCCATATGGGTTACTCCCCTCCTGTCACCTAGCAGAGGGGGTCGTAACACCATATAAATGTCACAGCAGAAATCAGGACTTATCATATTAGGAACCTTCTACTCATTTTCCAACTGTGGTAAGATGCTGCTAATTTTAGCGTTATTTTCTTTTTTTAACTGATAGCGTTGGCACCTGGCATGGTCTGCTGTGTTACAACCAAGGTAATGGCAGCATGTCGACCCTTGAACACCCTCCAGATCACCAGTCTCTGACATAGCCAAACTTTAGTGCCAGTATCAGACATCCTATTGCCATTTGATTGGGTGATTAGATATTTGAAACATGTATGAAAATGAGGACAACCAGAATAGACGAGCTTTATTTAGTACTAAATGCCTGTAGTTTCGATTCTCCAAGTATAATTAGAATGTGAGTTCTGGAGTTGTTCTGTTTGAAAGCAAAGAGGCAGAATACACAACAGAAAAACACTTAAACTGCGGTGCAATTATTTATTTATTTTTATTATTTGAATGAATAAGCACTCAAATCACAACAGAATCAGGCTTTATTATATTTCTGTGTTAGATGGAGATGTTGGAAACCAAGATGCGATACCAACACAGTAAGTCATAGTTAGACACTCACGTACTCACACAGAGATGAATATAAATACTTAATTGTCTGGATCTGATGAAACTATTACTCCCATCACTGTAATCATTCCGTTACAGTCATGATCAGATTGTTAAGATGTGTCAAAAATGATTATCTCAAACCTAAAGTTAACTGTGAGGTAGACTGGTGCACACTATAACTCAGCTTCTAGACAGGGAAAGAAACATATTACTGTCCTTTTCAGCCAGACCTATTCAGCCTGTCCTCCATCCTGCCATATGACATCCATTACAATACTACTCAATGACATTCACAAAGTGGCAATAAAAGATTCTCCCAATGTCAGCCCTTCTATCGTTGCAATGAAGTGAATGATTAAAAGGCATAAAGACCGGGAGCAATAGGCCGTGCTCGAGGTGACGGGCGGCCTGAAAGTGAGGGGGAGTTCTTCAAGTAGCCATTTGTTGCCGGGCCACAAAATGACGGTGCCAATTATATTTCATCAGCCTGTGTGTAAAGCAGTGGCTTGGCAAAGCGCAGAAGAAAAATGAACCCTGCTCCTATCGCTGTAATTAAGTGTTACAAACAAATCACGAGATCTGGAATGGCTCTCACATGCGATATGAGCTTCATCTGTAAAAAGCTGCTTCTCATCTCTGTTCACTTTATAGTAATGACATGCTTCTCATTTCCACTTAGAAAATCTTCCAGTCTTCTGTCTTTTTCAATTTAGTATGTTTACAGGGAATTTAACATCTCATAAATGCTTAAAAACTGCAAGCTGATATTTTGTGAATTGAAGCCTGAAGGCCTCCGTTAGCTTTAAAAAAGTTACTGTGCAACCGTTTCATAAAGCAAATATTTTAGATGATTAATTATATTTTTAAAGGTAAGTTTTTGGTTGTTAATGAGAGAATAATCTCTTAATAATAATCTCTCTTAATTTTAGCCAATCCAAAAACAGTTATGTGCGTTTGGGATCTTTGTCCTGTTGAAGCATTCAACCGAGTCCCATTTTCAACCATCTAGCTGTTGATTTGAGGTCATGCTGAAGAATTTGGAGGTAGTCCTCCTTCTTCATTATTTCATTCACGTTGTCTAATGTATCAGTATCACTGGCAACAAAACAGCCCCATGTTTGATGGTTAGTATAGTGATCTCAAGCCTCTGTGGCTCCTGGTTGTTCCTGAACAAACATTAAAACATAAACATAACATAAAAACATTTCTAATTTTAAGCCTACAGTTCTCCTTAAATCTTTGCCCCATTGTTTTGAGAACTGTTCATTCCAACAAGTGCGGTCAAAGCAATCCTTTTTATTATACTTAAAAGAAAATAACAGTTATAAAAAGATCACTAATAAGTTGTTAATAGGAATTGTTCTTGAAAAGTTAAAAGGCACTATAAAATCCTCAGCACCACTTATGAAAATATTTGAGTGTATGTATATATTTGAGTCTGTAAGTATAGTTTTGATGCTGTGTGGATGATAGAAATCAAAATACATAAAAACATACTGATGCATGTAAACTTCAAACAAAAACCTTTAAATCTTTTTTTGTTGTTCTGTCCTGTCTGGCACTTTTCTCTCACATATCCAGAATCTTTACAGAGAGAATATGGGAAGCTCTGATCTGTCACAGATGCTCTATATGTATTGTCTGGATGTAAATCTCATAAATTATCTTGCAGACAGTTAAAATAACATGAAAATGATAGGTGAGCAAACTTGCAATAAACCCTTCCTGAGCTAAAAGATGACATTTTATCAATACACATTTTAAACAAGCATAAACATCTATGTCTGCCTTTTATACAAAATTAGTCAAAGCACAATATTTCTATGGTGAATTTTAAGAACAAACTGAAACCCATAGCAGGTGTTGTTTTTTGAGTTCATGGGCATATAGTCCATGTTCTTCCTGCTGTTGGTCAAAGTTTGTTTTATTTGCTGAAATTATTTGCTGTTAATTTCAGCCGAAACTCTGGAGGTCAAGGAATGGTATTAGGGACAGCCTTAGTCTCTAGGGATGCTTTTTATTTCCACTTGAGAGACTTAAATAGGTCACTTCTGAGGGTGTTTGTTTGTTAATCTGTAACACTTCTTAAGAAATTGCCCCACACTTGTTTTTTTTTCTTTTCTACTACACTTTCATGAAGTTCTCCATCTGACTTGTCAGTAAAAGGTTCAGGGTCTGTGATGTAAGCAGTTCAGATCTATACCTTTCATCTCTCATTATATGGATATTCTGGCTAAGGATGGCAGCCACTCAAGTACACAGTACAAAATACCTCAGGAGTGTGAGTTAAATGTCATGTTTGCTTTAACAACTTCCTTTAGGAATTTGTTTTTTGAGTATTAGCTTTTTTTCACCCTTTCATTTTTTGTTATTAAGTTAAGATTATTTGTCCAAAAAGTTGATTCTGTTCATCTGGATGTAGCGTTTTGTGGGAGAAACGTTTCGTCACTCATCCAGGTGACTTCTTCAGTCTCAGCTGACTGCAGGTTTCCCCAATCTTATAAACAGTACATTTGCATAATGACTGAAACCAGCCCACTGAAGGAACAATGGGCTGGGAGGACACCTGGGTGAAAATCAAATCTCAGGACGTATCACAATTCACGGATCACATTAACTCGGTGGACCGACACATCAAATTCACCAGGGAGGATATGAAAAGTGGCAGGCTAGCCTTCTTAGACTGTGAGATTTCCATCAGTAATGGGGGACATCTAAAAGCTGACGTGTACCGTAAACCTACACATACGGATCAGTATCTAAGGTTTGACTCTCATCATCCACTGGAGCACAAACTGGGTGTCATCAGGACGCTACAACACAGAGCGAACACCATCCCCACAGACACAGCGGCCAGGGAGGCAGAAGAACAGCACATCAAGAAGGCCCTGAGTAAATGTGGTTATCCCAGCTGGACTTTTGTCAAAGCTGGAAAGGCACCTAAAGAAAGCTCCAAGCCAGGAGAGAAGGACAACCGCTGCCCAAGCGAAAACCTGTAGTGATCCCATATGTGTCAGGAGTATCGGAGCAGTTGAGACGCATTTTTTAAACCCCATCACTGTTTTAAACCCCAAAACACTCTGCGCCAAAAATTGGTCCACCCCAAGGATCGGGTCTCCCGACACAAACAGAGTAACATAGTGTACGCTGTTAAGTGCCAGGAGGATTGCCAGGATTTATACATCGGGGAAACCAAACAACCTCTGGCGAAGCGGATGGCACAACACAGAAGAGCTACCTCGTCAGGCCAGGACTCTGCAGTCTATTTACACCTACAGGCCAGTGGACACTCTTTCAATGATGAGGATGTACACATCCTGGACAGGGAGGAACGCTGGTTTGAGCGCGGAGTCAAGGAGGCCATTTACGTGAAAAGGGAAAGACCATCTCTGAATCGAGGAGGGGGCCTAAGGGTACATCTGTCACCATCTTACAATGCTGTGATTGCAGCCATTCCCCAACTGTCTGTGAATGGGACTCATGGCCATTGATCAGTGGTCTTTGATCAGTGGCTGTTGATCTATGGTCATGAGAATTTGCATAATTATGATTAAGGAACTGACCTCCCAGCCCATTGTTCCTTCAGTGGGCTGGTTTCAGTCATCATGCAAATGTACTGTTTATAAGATTTGGGGAAACCTGCAGTCAGCTGAGACTGAAGAAGTCAATTGGATGAGTGACGAAACGTTTCTCCCACAAAACGCTACATCCAGATGAACAGAATGAACTTTTTTAAGATTTACTTCCCTGGATGATTGAGAATGCATCAAGACGTTAAGATTATTTGATTTATAGTGAATGTTTGCCTGTATTCTCTGTTGGTTTATGAACCGTTTGTTAATTCAGGGTGAAGATAGTTCAATCAGTATTGAGTAACTCCAATAAGCTGTTCTGTAAGTGAAAATTGAGTTGCCCAAGTTACAGCTGAACCTATTTTCTGGATGAGAAAGCACTTCTCCACCACTAGGAATGTATTTTCATATTGTAACTTCCATTTGTTAGGGGAAGTTCTTGAAAATTGTTTTATATGGATGAATATAAAATGAGCCTTATGAGACTGCAAAAAAATGACCTTAAACATGCCAATGCCTTCTCTTTTACTGGCACTGCACTAATTCTATTAGAACTATTTCTACCCACAACCTAATAATCACATGCATCTAGGAAGTCCTGCCAAACACTAACAATAACAAGGGCTCATTGAGAAGAACTGAAGATATTCTACTGAAGATATAGACACTTATTATTAGGAGCTGGTGGGCATGTGTGTTGTGTTCTTGGGTTTTGTTTCCCCTTTTTGGCACAGGTGCTTGATGGCACACCTGCGGCGCATCAGACGTCATCAGAGGGCGCATTTAAAGAGCTGTGTGACGGACGTCTGGTGTCGGAGCATTGTCGCTTCCACAAGTGGTAACGTGATTTGCAGAACGAGTCTCCAGATTAACGCTACTGAACTTTATGTTCAAGATCCATCTCGCTGCCTGTTTCTCCTCTGCACTAGCCTGTCTCGCCACCTGCTCACCTGCCTGTTCATTTGGAATTCTCGGATCGGTGACGGAGATTTACCTCGCACCTGCCTGTGACCACTGCCCACACCGGTATTTTCTGTGTTTCAAGTAAGCTCTCCAACTCTCCCCGTTTACCTAAATGTAACTCTCGACTTCCGGCGCTATCCCCTAACTCTGTTTGTCCCTCATCCTCAGGTCGCTCCGGTGCGCCACCTATCCTCCTGCATACCTCTGCTCTGTTCCAACCCCTCGGCTCCATCTCCTTGCACGTTTACCCAATCACTGTACATAGCCCCGTTCCTTGTAAATATCCCCTATCACTGTAAATAAAACAGCATTCACCGCAATCCCAAGCCCGTGTGTATTTCTGCTACTAAATCCACCCGTTAGAGACACCTAACAGCTTATAGTATTTATATTTTAGGGACTTAGCATGATTAGCATGATAGACAAACCAACACTGGCTCTGCTTTAACTGCTCTGAGATCAGTCATGAGCTCTGTCTTGAAACAGAACTAGCATTAGCAAATCAATTTTTGGATTATCTTCTGTGATTTATCATTGCAACTGATACGTTGTCTCTTACTGACCAACTCCACCAACATGTGATGTAGAGAAGGTGGGGTGAAAAAGTTTTTAATAAAACCTTCAGCACGTTAGCAAGGAAACCATTCATGATGAAGCAGAGATAAGCACTCAAGTGGCCATTGAAGAGATTTGACTTGAAGTAAATATTTATTTAACTACACAACTAATAATATTTTACAATTGTTCTTCAGCATCATTGCCTGCCTTTCTTTAAAAGTCACTGGTGGTTTAATATAAATTTATTCAAACAGCAGTTCATTCTATATGTATAATTCTGACCCTATGTGGGAAAGTTAAAAAAATATTCAAACATGTACCCAGTTCTTGTTTGTTAAAGTCATTGAAGATGTATACTATACAATCGCTCTGGAAAAAGAACAAAATAATCAAAAGTCCAGAATTACCATTACATTCATGCCCATGATGAGTGTATATAAACTTCTAACCACAACTGTGGGCAGTAAAAGCTCTTTCGCACCTTAAAGAGTAGGAAATAAAACTTTTTATATATATATTTAGCAGTGCTGTCAGCATTAATCATGTTAAAATGACGTTAACGCCATAACAGCATTAACGCATCAAATCTCCGTTAGCGAGTTAGCGCGGATCGTCATAACGTCATTTTAACGAGATTAACGCTGACAGCACTAATATTTAGGGAATAAAAGAACTTAGGTTTAGGCTACAAAACTACTACTTTACTGTTAGGGATCAAACCACAGGTTTAGGTAGAGAAAATATTTACTAGTTTTCAGAAAAAACATCTTTTCGTAAATGATAAGGCTTCAACTATTTCCTATGTTTTTGTTTTAGAAGTGAAGTGATGTAGTTCTTTAACCCTTTATTGACCAAGCATCATTTAGGCCGCCGAGACTTATTTGGTAATTTTGGCTGTAAAAGGGGCAGATATCATACTATAAGTGAATGCTTTTGCCTCTTTTTTTCAGAATAACCGCAGCTTTCAATATCTGGCAGTCATTTTACATTATTGCATTGTTATGACAATGGAACAACAGCTTAAACTTGAAAAAAAAAATTTAAAAAACAGACTTTTTTCAGATTTATAGTTAAGTGGAATCTGATGTTCAATAGGAACAAAAAGTAACACAACATCAACTTTAAATATGAACTATACTAAATATTTACAAAAAAGTTTTTCATACTAATCCACTCAGTTTTTTAACTCTCCAGGCCTTTTTTGGGGCATTGCCACGTCTCCACACCCTCCTCTCTGCTCCGTGCGTCATCAGTTCTTGCTTGTGATTGGACCGTTGTTGTTTGTGCTTTCTAATGATGCACCGTAAAGTTTGGTAAAGCCTGTCTTCTCGTCTTTCAGTAACCGTTTGAAAATGTCTCTCTACCCTAAACAGTCGAGGAGTTAGTGTGAACCGCACATGGTAAAACCTAAGCAGAGTTGACTTTTCTTTTTTCAGACAGCAGAAGCTTGTGAACGCTTTGTGCTACCATAATACACCAAATATCCCCGTAAAGCAGAGCTTCTCTTCTTTCAGTAACCATGTGAATTTTTTCTCTAGCTCAAATGGTCGATGAGCTACGGTAGTGCAAAGCGCACATGAAAAAATCTTGGCTGAGTTGAGTTTTCTTTCTGTGTTCAGATAGCAGTAGCTCGTAAAGCGCAGCTTCTCTTCTTTTCGAAGCAGTTTGCATTTTCTCTCTAGCATAAATGATGATGGCGTTACAGTCGTTTAAAGAGCTCTTGTAAAGATGAGCCCACCGTCAATAAAGGGCTAATATAGAGAGAGAATGGATAATGATTCTCTGTTAAGGTGTTCCCACAAGTCAAGGTCTTTCTTTTCAGTGTACCATGAGAACAGAGATGTCAGAGAATTTATTGTTTGAGTTAACCTTTTGGTTCATTTGTGAGAGGGTCTGTTTTACAAGTTGATTTGCTGATATCAAAACAGATTTTAGATGTTGTCTGACATAACCACATAACCAGTCTTTTTAACTGACTTATGAGTCATCTACATCACAAGCACCCATCACTGATAAAGGCAAAAGCAGTGCCGCAAACTAAAAAGGTGAAGTTTTAAAATAACAAGCTACACCTGCCTCTGCAAATTAGTTCACGATACTGTGAATCTCATCATAGTTTCATTTTATTTCACGTTTCAGTGCACCTGTGCTGGAGTCACCTTTACTGATGGCCTCTGACAGATGCCAATGGCTGTCCCACATCTGCATTTACCAGGTTTCTTTTTCAAATAGCTTATTTATTTAAAAAAAAAAAAAAGATCATTTCACAGTGGCACAAGAGTAATGATATTAGGAATTAGTTAAAGATCTACCTTATAATACTGCATCATTAAGGCAGAAGAGATATTATAATATCCAATAGGTCTGAATAGGAAATTGAATTTCCCTAACCAGTGGCGATCTGTAGCCTTAAACGCTCGCATATTTTTAGCTGTATTATCTTCCCAGTATGTGAGGAGGTTCATTTCTCATACATCTTAAATAAACTTTGAAGCAAGGCGCTCAAAGCAGAAGCCATTTCCAGCCTAAAAGAAAAGCCTTTATTTCTGTTTTTTGTGTTTGTTGCTGCTAAATCCCAGCAGAAATATGCTTTTCATTTTAAATTTATCAAGCTGCAACCTAAGCAGAGCAGTGGAAAAACACTCTGACCTTTTTTGACCTACAATTACACTGAAAAACAAGCTGTTTCTTCAAAACAGTTTTCCCCAAACTGGAGTCTTGTTTCTCAGCGCTGTATTCTGTTGGTATTCTGCAGCTGCAGAAATTGTCAAGAGTATAATTTATTCCTCCTGTTTTCTAAAATATCAATGATTGTGTCATTTCACTGAAGTGCCATTGAAGTAACTAGTACATGTGTCATTAGAACCTGTTTTGTGCACTAAAACAATTCACTCAGGTAATTAGAAGACTCCCTGTTTTGAATAGTGGATCACACTGTATTCAAAGGTCCAAAGAGGTTTTTATTTTTTTATTGACATTACTCATCAAAATATCTTATCCCGATTATCTTTTAATTCCCGATGTAATTCAGTCTAATCAGCAGGTTAGTGTGTATTACTGTTGAACAAGTTTATTTGTTTGCTGCAGCCTGGCGTGGTGATGGCATACACATGCAGGAAAAAGACATCCCACAGTCCGGTTAAACCCTCAACACACCCTTTGTTCTTCTTATTCCTGTGACATGTTCACGATACAGGTGTAAATAAAGTTGTGGTTAAAGTAAGTGATGTACAAAACTTTAAAACTTTGATCAAAAAAATGAGCAAAATTTAACCACAAATTTGACATTATTTCACAATAATGTTATTTGATTGAATGTCTATTTAATCCATTTAAACTGTTAAATTCTAGTTTTATGCTGTAAATATTTATCTAAAAGTTTATAAACACTACTAATATTACAAACTTTCAAAATCCAGTTGACAGCTTTAATAGCTGTCATTTTACAGATGGTAAATTTTGTGCATATTTTAAAATTGTTGATCAAAAATGGTAAAATTACATAAAAGTGATCATAAAATTGATATTTTATATGGCTTATTCTTAAGGTATTCATACATTTAATGCATTTGCACAATAAATATTTAATCCCTGTGAAATTACAAGCTTACATCATTAAAATTACAATCAATATCACTTAACGTCATTTTACAGCTAACTAGTTCCAGATTCACTGCAGGGCGTGGACGCAAGAGCAGAACTCAGTAAATTCACAATTCAGTGTATTTATTTACAGGAGCCAGAAGTGCTATATACATTGTGCAAAGGGGAAATGGATCTCCAGAGATCTGGGGAAAAGGCGTCCAATCATCCGTTACTTTTCAACTCGCTCTTCTTTCACACAACTCACGCAGTCTCACCACACATCAGGGAGGGAATCCAGGGAAGGTCTGTACAGAAGGAAACACATGGTAAGTATCTTCAAGGCAAAAAGGAGCAGAACATAAACACAAGCAGAAAACACAGGGCTTTACTAACTAGGTAATTCAACGATCCAGCGATGAACGTCAGCGAGACACCGCCTTAAGCAGTGGTTGCTGATGAGATCATCAGAGACAGGTGGGTGATTTCCACAGGTGTGTAGCGCCAAGCGCACGAATCCGGAATGAGTCCCACCCAGGAACAGACAACAACAAATGGTCACGGATAGGAGAGATGAGAGAAAGAAACTGAAGCAGAGAGACGGAAAGAAAACCAAAGATGCTTCTTCTTGTTATGTAACAGAAAAAAATCTAAATATTTTAAAAATATTTTATTTTTGTTGACATAAAATAAGTAACTAAAAATACTTTTGAATGTTTCTATTATGACAAATATTTAGTTAACAAAAAATGACTATAGGTGCTGTGGTGCTATGTCAACAGCAGTTAACTTTCAAAGAGGTAACTGTAGATTCTGGGACACTTACAAACAGACAGTGTGTCATTTGTGACTCTTTGGAAGAAAATATTAGCTTACAATATAAAAGACCATGAGGTGACTTGTTGTGTTTAAGCACTGTATACATAAAACTGAGTGGCCAATCAAAGTTTGAACCAGGACAAAGAATGACGGACAGACCTTATAAGGCCAACCAGTATTAATGTTTACTTTCAGATAATCACAGTGGAGGTGGGAAAATTCAGAAAGAACAATACCTAATTTTGAGGAAGAACAAGGACCAATCACAATCAACATCAGGCACAACAGGGCGCATTGCATTTCCAAGGCAAGTATACAAAACTCAAGCTCAGTAGCATTAGTCTGATAATAAAAGACATGCTGTTTGTTCCAGCTTGGCACTAAATCTCTGTGATCAATCACACTGCATAGTGTTAATAATCTGCAATAAGTTTTAGCTATTAAGTTTTAGGACAAGGCTTTTCTCTCATGATGATAACCATCATCATGGAGAAAAAGGAGTCAACTGTATAACTGGCCACTTTTGACTACTTTGGATTTTACCTGTGGTACCCCTCAGCCTCCTAGTAGATGCACCTATGGCATCAGTTTCAAAATTCGACATTGTTCTCATGTTATCGCATTCATTAGACGTTCAGAAAACGTGACCTTGAGGTCGAGATCACTGAGATTTGAACTCATCCAAGATTTAGTACTTACAGCTGTAGTATCAATGCAAAACTTTGCTTTGTTCTTGTGTCACATTCATAAACTTGGGTGTCCATGTTGCCCACTCGACCAGCTATACCTCATCCATGTTTTAAGTCTGCGGGTAAAAACGGTTTACCTCGCCTAGTTTGGTGTCACAGACAGCCATCTGTGACATTCAGTATTGGCTTCATTGTTTCACACACACACACACACACACACACACACGCGCACACACACACACACACACACAAAAGAAAAAAAATCTACACAATGCACTAACAAAACTTGCATCTTACTCTGTCACAAAGTGTTGTTTTAATATAAGTCAAATAAATGGAAACAGCCTGTGAAAAATATTCCAAAGAGTTGGAATTATTAAAGAAGGAACATTTAAGGCCAGATTTACTCATGTCTAATACAAAAACAGTGGATTTATGACAGAGGCATTTGTCATATGTTGTGACTAAAAGTATTTTTGCAATGTGGCATATGGATTCTTCAGTTTAACTTCCAGGAGAAAAATATTTAAATGAGTCACACATATTATAGTCCATGGAACATAATTTACTGCAAATTCCACCCAAAAAAAAAGTGCGTATTGTTTTCAGGAGGGGAAGATGTTTTCAGAACGAGTGTGTAATCAGCACTTTCTGTCGATGTGCAAAGTTGGTATTGCACTTTGGTTATAAAACTCTTCGATCTGCACTCATGGTCCTGATTAATACTGTTTTCATGAAACATACAGACGTGAATTGAAATGCGCTTATTTTTCTCGGCACTGTGCACACAGCCAGCGATCTCTCTCTGTTGAATCTGGAATTAATGGTGTTACTTTGCATCATTCAGGCATTAATCTAACAATGTACCATTAAAACATAATGTTATAAAGTCCAATGTTATACATTTTTCCCCACACTGCACTGCTACATGTGATATTAAGGATTTCCCTCTTTATGTGTTCCTGTTTTATGAAGGTAGTCAGATGACACAGAGGTAGTGAGTGAGACTAGAAACAACACGACAGAGGTGCAGTGAAGCTGTGAGGCAGTTAGCTTTCTTGGTGACATGGCCCATTAAAGGAACCTGGTAAAGTAAGTTCATTTAAACTATACTATTGTTATTATTATTACAAAGGGCAACAATATGACAGACATTTACATATTATCCTATAGGAATGAAACCAACTCAGGATTAAATGTGTTATTTTTTCAAATGTTATGTTTCCTATCAGACTAATTAAATTGATTGGATGTGTGGTAACTGCAAAACCCTTTGTCACAAAATTCAGTTTTTTCTTCAGGAAAAAGAAATCTTGTTTTTAAGTCTCTTATCGCTTTTTTTCCCCTTTAGCATGCATCTTGGCTCACAGACCGTCAGGTACAAGAGGCAAATTACTTCTAGCCCCCGGCAGGGTTTTAAGTTACATTTTTATATTAGACTATTTTTCCTGTGACTGTTTATCATTATAAGCACTCGTCTGTATAACAATCTAATTAGCCGGCAGACCAGAATATTTTATCTTTGCTCATTGTTCTGTTGTGTCTGTTTCTGTGCAATAAACACATTCATTTTCTCTGCCAGTTTTTAGACTGTCAGATTTGGATCAATTAATCACAACACAATGATAAGAAAAAGGAATAAATATAGGCACAAATAATTACAAGATTATCTTTAATGACAGTACTGTTGGTTTGGTAAAAACTAAAAGGTAGGTATCTTATATATGCTAATATAGTTCTACACGGGCAGTATTTTCTTATACATTTATAATATAATTCCTCTTAGCCTGGAATAATAAGCTTTATCAGCAAAAATCAATAATAATTTAATGTACTAAGTTTGTAAGTGTTTTGATGAATAGCCACACCAAAAGCCAAACATCACAGATTAACTGTGTTAAGTGTACTTACAAACTAAATTATTTTAATTGATGGTTTAATTGTATAAAGCAGGTGTGTTCATGTGTGAATCTCTGAGAAACTGCCCAAACAACAGCTGATTTAAGAAACACCATGCACAGCCAATTACAATTTCATTCTGTTGCCCTGTTTGTGCAGTCAATCACATTATCTGTGCAGACTCAGAGACAATAAGCTGCTTCACAGCAGTAAAGGCCAGCTAGCTGGAGATCCAACTGTGCTACCGTCATCATGAACCGACAATGCTTCAGAGGAGGATTAAACTACTGAGAGATGAGGCTTACTGGTAGATACAAGGGAATAGAATGTGTCACAAGCTCAATAATGCACTGTTCACTAAATAAGGCTATTGTCTGCTTTAAGTGATTATCTTATAAAATAAATACCAAATTATCTAAGAGGCCAGGGTCAGGCTTGATCTAGAGAGAGGGGTTCTCTCCTAAATCAAATCTGAGAGATTTCCACATTTTAAATGCTTGGAATGGTCAGATTTGAGAAACTTTTTGTCGTGCCAGCAAAGAGGGCAGGACAAAAAAGGCTGACAGTGTCAGTTTATTGGCTTATTGGTATCACTGCACCATTGTTCCAGTGCCCAAAGCTCTGACTATAATTACAATTTCCATAAGGTTTAATATAAATGAACATGAACTTTCCATTTCTGTTTAAGACACTTTTACTCATATTCTGTTACCGGTATTAAATGGTATGACAGCAAGTGAAGACCAAATATAAAATCATAATTCAAACCTAAGTAGGTATATCTGCACATTTTCACATTGCCAACAAGCGATTAGATGAATAGTTTTATATTAACCCTTATATAAAATATAATTACTTTTTGGAGTTTTGGAAAAAGCAAGGAACACTTCCCTTAAAATCTACGTTTCTTATTGATAGTCATGGTAGAAAAACAACAAAACCCTCTTATGTATGCATACTGCAGTCTGAGGAGTCTTTCAGAAGTTCTGACACTATTTCCAGAGAACTGATTGGTTATACATGGTGGCTTTTACCTCTTGTCTCAAACATAACCTGCTCTGGAGCACGCTATGCATGCAGCTCACAGTAAGTTACTATGGAGATGCAACCCAATAAGAAGTGAACAAACTTCATACCTTTGAAAACCCAGGGTTACCTTGCTAAGCCTTCTTTGTACAAACGGTCTTTGAATGTTTGCCATAGTCTTTGTTATTGTGGTGGTTTGCTGTTGTAATTCTCAGTTTGGTTCCACAGATTCAGTAACATTAGCAAGTGGTGGAGGCCAGCAGGTGGATGAGGGAAAGGGGAGGCAGGAGAAAGGGAGAGACCCGAGACGGCCGCCGGTCCGAGGGGCAGGTAAGAAGTTATGACCTGCAGGCTATCTGGGTCAGATATAAACCAAGTTTAGGTGTAGTTCATTTTCGCTGTGCTGACTTTTTACAGTTAATTACAATAACTCGTACTGCGTACCAGCTAGCATGATGGAGTTTCTATACAGCCAGACAGGTGCTATGATGTTACTGATAGTGAATAAAATAAAGTTGTCAACCGTCCCATAAAAAACGGAATCGTCATGTATTCAGAGAAAATATTAATATTATTTCTCTCATTCTCTCCCCCTCCCTCTCCTGTTTCTACTTCAATCATGAAACTGATCAATGATCAGCTGATCAGCTTTTCTCTCTTGTTCTTTGATCGCCCACTTTGCGCCAGAAAGAGGAAACCAGCGGATGTCGCGCTAAACAACAGCAGCATGTTTAAGCTTGATCAGCTGTTGTTAGAATTTATTTAATATTACTTTCTAGTATCAGCTGATGTTTGCTGGAGCCACAGCTGTAAAAGCTGCTGGTCATGATATCGGTTTGGATGTCTAGTGAGCAGTGTTGGTCAAGTTACTTGAAAAAAGTAATCAGTACTGATTACTTCCCCCCAAAAGTAATCCTGTTACTTTACTGATTACTTATTTTCAAAAGTAATTAGTTACTTAGTTACTTTTTAAAAAACATGATTTACAACCTGAATAGGTAATAATGCAATAGATCTTTCAGCCCAATTCTACTTTTTCTGCATAATCATCATATAAAATGTAATCAAATGAAAAAGTCTCTTTTTAAAACTTCTTTTATTAGTTTTAATCTTTTAACTTTAACTTTTGCTTGATGAATAAATTATCTGCAACATTCTCTGACTGGAAGAAATTTGTTTAACATTTAAACCTATTTTCTGCACATTCCAGCACATAAAATAAAATAGGTTTTTGTGTTTACACTCACTCTTTCAAATAGATGCAAGTAAAACACAGCAGAAAATAAATAAAATCAAAGACTAGCGGTCCTGTTGCTCTATTTTCACCTGTATAGCAGGAGTGGGGCAGGCGGAGGTTTGCCCTGGTGCAGGTGTGTCACAGCGGTCAGTGGAAGGATACGGGAGTTTCTCTGTGAATTTCACATTCCCGTGGTAGCGTGCTTGCTCAGAAGTTTAGGGGTTTTTTTCGCTGTAAAAATAAGTTTTCTTCCCACGCAGTGAACAGCGGACGCTAATGTTTTTGTCACTTTTTACGGAATCAAACTCCAAAGTAAGGTCAGTACTTCCACGCTTTAAACGCCGCACGGTCATACTCTCTCCTGCACTCGATATATTATCCATTATTGATCTGCACACAGCTGTTGTCACGAACGTCGCACTCGCTTACGTCATTGTCATGAGACATCCTCGCAAAAAAAAACATGGTTTAGTAACGCAGCGTGCTTACGGGAAAGTAACAGTAATCTAATTACCTTTTTTGCAATAGTAATCCCTTACTTTACTCCTTACTCAAAATTACTCAAAAAGTAATCGCATTACTGCCCATCTCTGCTGGTGAGAGGGAAACATGAAGATGAAACCAGGAGATGTCCTTACTGAATCATCAGAGCTGAACAGGTGATGGAGAAACAGGTTTACCTTTTAGGTGACATGAATGAGTTAAAGTTATGAACTGTTTCTGAGAGACAAATAACACCAGGATCCTTTTCTAAGTAGCTGACAGCTGGTAACTGTGCAGGGGCGGGTCTAGCAAAGTTTTGCCAGGGGGCCAGGTAGGGCATTAACAGGGAAAGGGGGGCACAAAGAAATACTTTTCTTTCTTATTCTCATTTAAAATGTCTAGCTTTAATAAATAATTATCTGATTCTTACAACCAAAGTAGTCATGTGATGTCAAATGTATAGAAAATCTATTACTGTACATAGTAAATTTTTTTCAGGGTCCCATTATAATTTCTTCAGAAGTAAGTATTGTATATGATGCCAGTATTTCCCCACGTTTTCTAGATTCTGTACCAGTACTGTGTGTAAATCAAAAAGTCATTTAAGTTTTATTCTTTCTCACCTGTCTTTCTGTCTCCTTTCACTTTTAAAGGTTGCCATAATAGAAAACATATTTTGCCCTGTCATGCTGTTTATTAATGTGGTAAATAAATAGTTTATGAAAATATCACTAAATCTGTAATTTATTATTTTTAATATTCAGTAATGATCATGTCTCACCGCTAGTCTTCTCTGTCTTAATGTCAGTTTTCCACCATGTGTTGTAGATAGTTCAGGAGGTTAAATCGACCAAGCAGTCTTTGGATTTCAGCTAAGTACTGTTTAGAATACCAGCATAGGGAGGATGTTGTAGGTTGAAGTTTATTAGACTGATACAAATATACCAACAAGACAGTCTACATCACCGTCACAACAGCGTTTGCTTTCATTCAAAGGCTTTATGGTTTTTCCTATAATGGTGGGCCGGTCTGTAGTCAAAATGTTTTGTCCCAGTCCAGCCCTGATGGTGGCCTTTGGATTAATCACAGTGCAGCACATTTGGCAATCACTTTGACCTGAAGAAGCTTCTGAAGAGTTATAAAATGTCTTTTATTTTTCTAAATTACTAAAAATATCTGTTAATTTGTAGTTTTCACAGAACATCACAGAGAATGTCTGAAAGAAAATTGTATTTCCTCAGAAAAAGATTTTATTAAAACTAAAAGAAATATGTTGTGCTTACCTAAACATGGTATTTAAACTGAGTTGGTCTTCCTTGAACTGTGGGAACCATTCCTGCAGGACAGACATTTCTGTCTTTAAGCTTGAAGCTTAAACATTAATAACACTTAAGCACCACCAGCCAGATAAGTAGTCTCTGTCAGGAGCAACCTTTCCTAAGACCATGAAGGTATGTAAATGTGAGGGAAATCACTTGACTGGTGGAACAAACTCCAATCACCCAGATAAGCAGAAAGAAATTGAAGGGACGGAAACATTTTGATTTAAATGCATTTCCCAGAAATTTCCCAGATTTAGGACTTAACAAGGTAACCTGATCCAGTGTCCCCAACCACCACTCCGTGAGTCGTTTGGTACCGGGCCGCGAGAGTTGAGGCTCGGGTGTGAAATTTATGGTTTTCAGGGTTTTTATCGTTAACTCGGTTTCCCTGGGCCTTTTCCCGTGTTGTAGTTGTGTGTCTTATTTTGAAAGAAATATTTACGCGTTACCATAGCGACCAGAGAGCATTAAGGGGCAGAGAGGAGGATGTTACTCTCAATGTTGTTGGCGCATTATTTATCTGCGACACCTTAAAGGCCGGTCCGCGAAAATATTGTCTGGTATTAAACCGATCCATGGCGCAAAAAGTGTTGGGGACCGCTGACCTAATCTGTATCAGGTTTACAAATGAATGACAAATTCAGTAGCAGTACAATATATACAACGTGAATCACTCAACCATTTATACCAGCCTATTTTCCCTATACTTCATACCTAACATTCACACTCTTGAGGGTAGTATCTTGCCCAAGGATATATGCGGGATATTTGAACCAACCAAACGTCCGATCAGTAGACGACTCACTCCAGCTCCAGCCTTAAATGACAGCTCAAGGAAGAGTCTTCCATAGGATAACAATTGGTTTTGGAACAATAATACTGCATCACGTCTCTGTGATGTAGACAAAGCTTTATACCATAACTTATTCTCTCTTTCTCTTACACACTTACACACACACACACCTTTCAACGGCTATGATTTATTATGAACTGAAACTAATTTGTTTGTTTACACATAAGGAAAATGCTTGGTACAATACTGGCTGTCTGTCCATACTTCCATAGTTTAATGAGGCAAGCTTCATATTCTGTCAGCACATATTCAACATAGCACTCTCCTGGGCTCTGTTTTCATAATCAACACACCCACTCACCCACTGGAGAATAATTCCATAACTGTCTTCAAAACCCTTCTTTCTGTCTCTCATGTTGGGTTAAACTCATAGCTTTTTATTTTCACTCTCTAAGGTGACACCGCCTTTGTTGTTGTATTTAGTCATTGACAGCCATTCTAAGCCTGACATAGTATATTTTTGGCCGATATGCCAGTATGATTTTCTTCCAAAGCCTTTGGGGTTGGTAAATCCCTCGGCATCGAGGGATCCTTCGTATTGACGGCTCTGCACAAACACATCTCCATTCCTTTTGGCCCCTCGTGGAACAGAAAAATCAAGTGGGGTTAGAAAGTCATGCGGTACATTACAGTGACGGATTCCTGAAAGCCCAATAAAGACCCTTACATCAATGTCAGTTTCAATTGATTACTTTTAATGAGTCCAAATAAATAATGCAAGACTATTCGTCCACACTCACACACACACACACACACACACACACACACTGACAGGAAACAGAAACTTTCGTAAAGTTTAATGCCCTTCAATTACTTTGAGTTTGTTAAAATGTCTTTGAGTAGAACTGATCTCATTAAAATATCAGAGGACCTTTTATCTTAAGGCAGGATTTGTGAAACCATGTAGGAGATCTGTATTCCTTTTTGATATATCAAAATAAGACCAAACAGCAAAACCTTTTCATGGATTGTTGCGGGCTGAGAAACCGCTCTCATTCCCAACGCATAACATACCGACAATTTGTCACTTCCCGAGGCGTCTCATAGTAACACGAAAGGTAACCTTCCGAGTCCCTATGATACACGCTGGATTGTAGATGGAATCCAATAGAATGATGCTCCCGGTGGTAACACACATTCCAGCCATGTATTCCAGCCCTAACCTTAATCCTAAGCCTGACCATAACCTTATCCCTGACCTTAACCACAACCTTAATTGTATTAGATAGTGTTTTCCAAAGCGATTCATGATGAGAAACTAAAATAAATATAGATGTCTGGATTCATTCCAAACGGTTCTCATGTTTCCAAACATGTAACATACAGATGGGTTGTGTCGCCAAAAGCGTAACATACCGATGATTTGTCACATAGCGTCGGTATGTTACGTGTTGGGGCTGACCATGAGTTTTCAGTATTGTGTTGTTATGGTTTTGGTTTCTTCAGGAAAGTGCCAGAAAATAAGACAGAGATTTGATACTACATCACAAAAAAACAAATGCGTTTTCTCCGTACTGGATTTTTGGTGATAATTTTGGAGATACACTATCTTTCATTCTGCTTTATGTTGGTCAGTTTAACATTTTCCCTTGAACATCTCTTTATTTGCAGAGTCCCTAAAAACTGCTGCTCAACTTCTTTATGTTTCTTGGGTTCTGGTATTGATTTGCAGTTTTATGTTCATCAAAGTGGTTATTACTGTATTACTAGTTAGATTCCTTGGCAACACTTTTACTATAAATTTCTCATGTGGAAATAATGAGTAAATTACTCAATATTTACACATTTATACTCATGCTCACCAGAGGAATCATATTAACTTGAGACTATGCTACAAGGAAGAATAACATTGGTTCTTTGTTCAGAGTCTTCAAGGCTTTACTGTCGTGACTATTGATCAAAAGAATATTGATTACCGTCTCTCAGGCCACCTTTGAATTCGGTACTGAGATTGTTATACTGGAGAGGGCATGAAAGAAATGTAATGAATTTGCAAACCATGTGACTATTTCTGGAAGACTTCAATAGCAGATGGCATACTTTTACAAATACACCCTGATCTTGATCATTATCTAACTAAGAAGTTTTAGTGAACAAAACCTTGGGAGACCATGAGCACTTTACCTTTTTACTTGAGAGACCTGCCACAAAATTGGTTCTGAAGGTATCGAAGTGTAGCAGACTAATTTTTGACAAAATTTGACAAACAGTTGGGAAGTCGTTTGCTGTAAAGTGTAATGTATACTATAAGCATTTACAACAGACAGAAAAAAATTACAATATTATATTTTTAGGAATATGAAGCTCTCTACAAAGTTCTCAAGAATGGGACAGCATGCTTTGTTTCCTTTTTTCTATTTTCTCTAACCTTTACACAATTCCATCCACACAGTGTTCGTGGTTATGCCGTTCTTGAGGTGTGAGGAAGTTCCCGACAGCACATTGCCAAACACCACACAGTGCCACCAGTGGGGTACTTTACATTGAAGCTGGAATCAGAGTCACTCTCATTCTCTGCACGGACCTTGTCTCTACAATGTATGCGTGTATATTTTATGAGCATATGAAAATGTAAACTCTGTTTTTCTAACAGTATTATTTTTTCCTCCATGGACACACATAAAAAGATGAACAGATCTTACCCATCTGTGATTCATCGTCTGCAGCAACACAACATATTTGAATATGCAAGGTGCAGAGAGGGCAGTAATTTCCACATACAATAATTCCCCCTACTTCTTTATGCAGCAGTACAAACAGTGTCCTGATTCGAGTGCCAGAGGCCGGTCGGTGGTTTGCTCTTTCTTTGCCTCCACATAAATAACTGTCATTGCTTGCTGAAATAACTAACACGGGCTGAGGGTTAATTTCATATTGTTGCTCATGTGTCTCTCTTGCTTTTGCTCTCTTTTGCTACTTTGCCTGTTTTGCATTCTGAATTCACTGATTAAGTAAACCTGATTAGCTGAGCTGCCGCTGCCAAATTCATTCCGCAATTCCAAAGAGGATCTCGCTCTCTTAATTTGCTAGTGCTCTTTCTTACCTTTCAAACAGACAAGTGGATGATGAGATTTGACGGCTCATTTTTACCAGCTGGGAGGTTGTTTTCTGTTACTAAGTTTTGCACTGATGAAGGCTGCCAAAAGCAAGAGACCAAATTGCAAACTACCTAAATACTTGTTACTCTTTTTACCTCCTCAGCACCAGCATCACAGTGCCTCGATTACGACTTGTTAAAAAATTGTGTTCAAATCTTTATGTCCCTCAGTGTTCTTCATGTTGAACCTTAATTTAGAGATTTCAATTTTAGATTTAAGCATAGTGGTACTATTATTAATATCTCGACTCTATAAGGGCTTTGACAAAGAAGCAGAGCATCAACAACATCAACATTTCATTCCACTATAACAGCTATTTAAGTTTATAAATAAACTTTAAGTCTATAGATGACAACTCACCTCCTTTATTAATTTTTGTAAGCAGAATATATCAGCACAATGACCTTTATCATTTCTGAATGATATATCATAATAGATCAAAACTTTTAATCCCTTCTTATATACTTGGGTCAGCCACTTTTTCATGATTATAAAGTAATTCAAAAATGATGCCAATCGCACACATTTGTTTCTTTTTCTGTTTAGTTTTTTTCACATTTTTCAGTCTCTTGATGGTATATAAAGCAAGATTCTACGGTGCTATCAAACAAAAAGCTATTAATAATTCCAACAAAAGTAACTTTATTCCAAGTTGGAAACTGGGCCAGTGTTTAGCACTGTCAGCGCTCTCTAGCTCACTCACTAAAAAGCTCAGTATTTTACCAACCAAACAGATGGGATTCCTCAGTGTTTGAATTTCATCTGTGAAAATGGTTTATTTAAATATTATTCTGGTATTGTCATTATAATACAAACTGTTGCAATGTTGCAGTACAGAAGCCTCACACAATAGCAAAGAAAAGAGAATTATAATTCATCAGAACTTTTGACAGCTCAACAAACAGACAGGACCGCATTGAAATGAAATACATTAGAAGAAACAAATACATCTAGAGTGGGTGAAGAGTTGGCATATAAAACAGAACAAAAATGGCTGTGTGATGTTTCTGAAATAACATCCCTGGATGTAGGAACTGCTGCTGTAACCATCACTGTGAACTGTTCTCCTCTTTGGTAACAGAGACCTTGCTGCTTGTAAGCAATTCAGCCTCTCCCAACACTCATACCAAGTATTAGTTATTATTTTTTTAACCACACCAATCAATCATTGCTCCCATCTCTCTTTCTTTGTTATTCAGTATGTTACAAGGACCCACAATAAAGTGAGTCCCCTAGATTAAGATGAAGGCTTTATAAAGGAGATGTTTCTAATATATATAGATAGATAGATACTTTTTTTTGTCAAATACATTTTACCCATTTTCATTTTGAAGAGATGAAAACCCACTTTGGACTTGTTTACACTTGAATATGAATACATGACACCATTGTTACAAGTACAGAACATCACTGGCCTCTGCCTTTTTAAATGGATTTAAAAAATGTTCTCATGCTGATTATTTCATTTACAAGTTGTACAATTCTGCATCTTTTTACATGAGGGTTGGACACACCGTCCACTCTCTGGCACACATTCAAATCTCAGTCTCAATACACTGGAAAAGATTGTTTTCTCCTTGTAAACTAAATCATATTACATAGCATGTTTCTTTTCAAAACAATCTGTCGAGTGGCATATATGTGACAGTGATGTTAGATTAACTGTCTAAATGTGCATTGAAGCTATTTGAAACTTGAGGCATTAGACAGGGTCGTCCTCCATCGCCCGCACATCTTGTACCCAGCCTTGATGCTTCTGATCAGAAGATGTCTCTGCTCTTATCCCAAAGCACGACACATTCTGTCAGCCTTTGAAGCTCCGAGCTGGATCAACAAGTTTTCACACAACTGCTATTTGGAAATGCATCTATACAAGGGAGAATTTGATTTAGCTTTGAGTGCAAAGCAGAATGAAAGCTCAAAGTGAAGTGAACATTTACCTTTTTTGGGACATACACAGTAACCATTTCAAAATGCATCTGTATGACGTGTGATCAAAACGCCCTGAGATCAGGTCCATAATAATTAAAAACCCTGCCTGATTTAAACATCTCTGATCTCTCATTCAATATCATCCTCTCAGGAATGTCCAGACAGCTTCCAGCATAGCTGCTATTTTTAGATCACTCCCTGGAAGTTTTTTCTTTTACCACATGTACATTCTGTGATTTCACCGTGGACCTCAAACTTGCACGGTGACCAAACAGCAACTTGACTCGGTCGTCGCTGGTGATGGGATCTGGGTTTCCAGCTGTGATCCAATAGTTTGAAGGCAGCAGATCAGATGAGGTGGGAAATAAGAAGCATGCTCATCATTTTTTTTTGACATTCATGAGGTTGTGCACCATGACAATGTGTGTCTGGTCCAGTCTGTCAAAGCCAACTGTTGCTGCATTGGTGCGAGGTGCCTCAGGGAAATGCTATTGCGTGCCAGTTTTTCACCCACATCAACACAATCTTTGCTTTTCACGTGCATTATCTGCCTCCCTGTAACTTTTTCCTGAAACTGAAAATCCAGTTTTAATAAAACTGAAGGACATCAGCACATATTGGAGAGGCAAGTCAGGGATAAATGTACAGGGTGATCTAAAAATACCACCTGTGCACAAGAAGATGATCTTGAACAAGAGGTCGGCCAATTTTAAATGATATGGCCAAGGAGTAAAACAGTTGATTTTTTAGGGGGTGTGGGGTGGATTCCCAGAATTTTTTGATCACTCCTTATATATTATGCATGAAAGCCAGCTTACACCATATAACAAATTATGACTTCTATTATCATGCTTTATCTTTGACCACCTTAAAAGTTGGGCTAAGCAAGAAGAAAGTTGGGAAATAAAGCACTGATCTCGTTGCAGGGTGATTGGTGCTCTCTGGCACTGAATTTTATGGTCGACAACATTCATTTACAGTATCCTTCTTGAAACATCTGTCAGCTATTCACTTATTCATAAATATTTCACTTTAAATTGGAACATTGGTGCGCAATGTCCTTTCTGCTCAAAAGTTAACAACAAGGAAAGAATCCGTTTTTCTTTTGGAGGTTATCCTCAGTCATGCTAATGATCTAAGCTATGTGTATTATGAAACCCCACCATGCCTTTGCCTCTGTTTGTGTCAGATTGTCAAAGCGGTATATTTTTAATAAATGCTCTGCATGAATAAAAATCTCTGTGATATATCATCTGAAGATAAAGCTAAAAATATATTAATGTGAGATTAAGAGAGAAAAAAATAAACGTATTTCACATAATGAGTATACTCTCTGTGTCACTGGATCTCATGTCACCACCCTGCCACTCAGACTTGTACCTGTATGTGTGTCACTGTATGCATTAGGAATCAAAACGAATAAATGCTAGCTATCCTCATCATCCAAAGTGGGTAAATCCTCATTCATCCTCTGTAATTATAGCAGGGAGGTGCACAGCATCTGAAGCATGTCATTTAGCAAAGGTCCAGGTCAGTTAAAATCAATCATCCAATGGTCACATATTACAATTTTGAATGACTCGTAACTTGTGACATCCTTTTTTATTCCTACCAAGGATGCGATACAAATTAAAATGACATAGGGACATTTTTTTCACATCAAGTTAGCACATTAAAATAAAGCTAAATTCAAAATATTGTAACACTGAACTCCAAATGTTTGACTCATGTAGCTAACTAATGTGTTATCCTCTCTTCTAAGCCTTCAGACCGATAAGCATGCATATCCCCGGATGGATCACTAACAAGATGTAAAATTATGCACAATGGAAAGCTGGGTGGCTGATACAGCTGAAAGAAAAATTTGAAAATTTAACCTTTCGTTAACCTGTTGGTTAATGGTAACAGTCTAAATTAACACATACTTGAATATAAATTATCTCTTCGAGAGGGCTAAGAGTGCCTATTCACATTGAAGTTCCATGGTCAATATGGTGAGTGGTAGCTATGTATACAGCACATACAGTAATTCTAGGTGCTTCAAATAAAACAGATATAGATACAGATCTAGAATTATATATATTACACAAATATAGACTCTCCTTTTTTTGTTCGCTTTTGAGCAATGAACGCATGAACTGGAACAGCGAAACCATAAGAAAGTCATTCTTCCATGAGATTTATCCAACAAGATACAGAGTCCAGTTGTCACATAGGAGCGTTGCACCTCAGGTGGTGTCAGGATGACGTCTGTACAAAAGGTAATCCGACAGCTTTAAATGTGACTGGTGTTTACATTGGCTAATAACAATGTGCTGGGTGCAAGAGCAGTAGTGGCTAGGACACGAGGGGGGGCAACTGTGCTGTCCGCAATATGGTGGAGAGATGTGTGTGGGGTAAGAGGGGGGCAGGGCCGGGGAGAGGGGCAGGGAGTAAAACAGGCTTTTTTTTCTCATTCGCTTTGAGAGCAAACAGAAAGAGAGAGAGTGAGTGAGAGAGAGAGAGAGAGACCTGGGTGCAAACCATGTCAGTTCCTCAAATTATAACAAGGCATTCCTCACCAAACCACACGCCACGAGGAGGACAGCCAGTCCATAGCTGGATGATATTCTTGTACCTGTAAAGATAAGAAACAGAAGCACAAAAACACTGTTACTATTCTATTTTCTTCCCCGTGACCAAAACTCTCTACAGGAACACAAATCCTTTCCTATGAGCTTGTTCAAGGCCTACAGCACATATGACAAAATGACTTTTTATGTTTGGAAATACAAGAACTGGAGCATTAAAAAAAGGCTGTTAGCGAGAAAGAGTTTGTCCATAAACGTGTAATAAGAAGTCAAATCAAATAATCACCATGTTCTTCCTCTTAAAGTTGAATCTGACATCAATGAAGCTCACGTATACTTTCAAGTATGGTGGTTCTTTCCTTGAGCTAAACACCTTTTGTTTTTACCATATCACACCATTCACTCTGTGAAGGTTCTCAGTCATCCAGGCCATCATAGTCTAAGGAGCTCGGAAAGAAAAGCATCAGGACTTCTTTAAGTTTCCTTGAAGACGTTTCATCTGAGAAGCTTCTTCAGTTCTAAGAGCAGCGAGTGGTGGAGAGTCCAAGAATTTAAGCCCTAGGGGAGTGTCCCCACAAGAGAGTCATGGACCCCTTATTGATTGTCTACCTAATCACACGAGCCAAGGTGTGAAAACGGGTGTAGGTCACAATCAGCCAAGGTTTTTGGTGAATCCATTGTGAAGCCTAGCCCCACCCTATCATGTGACTTCCTGAGGTCAAATGGCCCAGGATGTGAGTGGGCGTTAAGGCGTCTTGGAAGGATCTCAGATGGTCGTTCAGAGTGGACATAGATGGCTTCTTTCAATCCTCTTTCAAACCATCTGTCTTCTCTCCACCAATTGCTCTTAGAACTGAAGAAGCGTCTCGGATGAAACATCTTCAAGAAATTTAAAGAAGTCCAGTCACTTTTCTTTCCAAGCTCCTTAGACATATCACAGATCTATTTTTTTTTAATTTGAGGTATTTCTCAATACAAGAAGAAAAAAAATGCTGTAGTTTTACTTTAAGGCTCCTAATTATAATATTTGGTGCCTGACTTGGATAAGATAATGCTAAACCTTAGCTTAAGGTGAGGATTTCATTTTTTTCAAATCTCTACAGTATCAACTTGGTAACTAAGAAAAATAGTTGTAAAGTGAAGTTGTAAAATTAGTTACTGTTGCAAATCTGTACATACATTTTTAGTAAATGTGGGCTGATGTCCAGTCATTAGTGTGTGCCATTAAGCTGAGGCGCACTTGGGTATATATAGTTTGTGACTATAGCTGCCTACAAATAAGTCTAACACCGTTAGGCATTTGAAAAAGGAAAAACAATACGATCTCTGCAGCAACAGCAGGTGCTTGTGGGTTGAAGGTGGTAAATGAAAGTGCTACTTCAAGACACTTTTTAGAAGAAAGATTCTGATTATTGCAAATACTCTCAGAAGCAATTTAACTTCTGATCTTTTTTTTCTATTTCAATGAAATCCTCGTGTTAGCTTTACTCAAGAACTATGACACTACGTCATCCTGCTAGTCCTTTCTGTTTATTTATTTTGTGCGAGTGTGTTCAAAATGAATGATATATATATATATATATACACAATTGGTTTATTTTGCTCGAGATGTGGTTTCTTGTTGTTTTACACCCACATCTGTACTTCAGTTTCTGTCCAACATATGGTCTAGATGGAGCAGAGTCCAAATGTAGCCCATACAGCTCCTGCTACGTACAGAATATAGACAGTTGAGTAGGTTTTAAAAGCTTTTATGTTTTTATTTAGTCAAGCTAAAAAGACATTTTAAAAAAAAAAAAAAATCCATCTCAAGTCAAGTTTCAGAAAATTTGGCATTAAAATGCTCCTAATAGCAGCATATAGGAATGTACATGTTGGTGTTCCAAATAGGAAGAAAATACCTGGGTAATGCTGTCACATTCACAAGTGATCATTCTTGTGACTTTACAGGTAAGAATAAATGGCCTGCATTTGTATAGCGCTTTACTCAGTCCCTAAGGACCCCAAAGCGCTTTACACTACATTCAGTCATTCACCCATTCACACACACATTCACACACTGGCAATGGCAAGCTACATTGTAGCCACAGCTGCCCTGGGGCGCACTGACAGAGGCGAGGCGAGAATAGAAATACAGCGGTCCCTCGTTTATCGCGGGAGTTAAGTTTTAAAAATAACCTGTGATAGGTGAAATCCGCGAAGTAGCGAACTTTATTTTTTACAATTATTATAGATGTTTTAAGGCTGTAAAACTCCTCACTATACACTTCATACACTTTTCTCAGACAGGCATAAACATTTTCACACTTTTGTTTAAACGCTCTCAAAGTTCAAACATTCGTAGAAAAATAAGTCCAGTATTATAGAAACCAAAGATCAAACCCTGTTTTCAGGTCCAGGACATGGGAATAGAGCAGCTGCCAGAAAATTCAACATTAATGAATCAATGGTACGGAAGTAGAGGAAGCAAGAAGAATGAGTTGAGTAAAGTTTGACTTATCTGACTGTTTTGTTTCGCTTAATGTGCCTTATAATCAGGCACCTTATAATACAGTAACTTCTATCTTCCTTTAGCATGTCCAGAAGTCCAACTTTTTGTGTGATGATAGCATCTTTCTCTGCCTTTTGGGTGCTACTGCAGGTGCCTTTGACCGTGCAAAACGTTTGTTGACATTGTTGTGTTTGTTGGGGAGAAAACTTGCAGACATAAAGTACAGCACTTCAGAGTCACACTGCTAGCGATCGAAGATTTATGTAAATGTGACAAGCTGAACGCATTCTGAACTGTACGGGAGACACTGCACGGAGGAGACTGATTGACAATGGTCTACAGCCGATCAGGAGGCAGAACACAATGCCCTGTAAAAAAACAAACAAACAAACACAAAAAAAGCAAAAGTGCACAAAAGAAATTTGTGAAACAGTGAGGCCGCGAAAGGTGAACCACGTTACAGCGAGGGACCACTGTACTTGAAATAGGAGATTGACAAAAATGAAGCAAAATTGTAGAGATTCAGCTTGTAATGGTTGAAGGAAAAGAAAGCGTCTGCTGCACAAACTCAGGGTTTCAAATACCCCACACACCTAATCCCAGAAAACCTGTTTCTAAACATGTGAATTTTAGAAAGAAATTCAAATGACCAAAAATAGAGTTGAAATTGTCTACAAAGAAACACAAAGTGCTGTGATTAAACCAGGAGAGGCAGACAACTACAAAGAAAGTGAAAATGACCAGAAAGAGACTAAAACCAAACACTAAAAGGCAAAAAATAAATAAATAATGCAAATTAGCCCAAAAAGCGATTGGAAAGAGTCAGAAAAAAGGTGTCACTGAGACTAAACATGACCAAAAAGAGAAGAAAGCAGACCAGAGACAGAAATGTGTTAAAAGAAATGCAAATGAAACACATAAACAGAGAGACAAAGAGAAAAGAGACATATAAACTGACTGCAAAGAGATGCAAACCAAGTCGTCTTATGTGCTTTTACCTATATAAACAGGGGGAATGTTAATCTATGTGTGATTGATGTTATAAATACATTCATTTAATTCTAGCAGCTTTACTGAAATCCCTGGAAAACTGTAAATAAAGGCTTTTGGACTGCTCTGAAAACATTTTGCATGGGCAGTTAGCATTGCCTGAGACCTGACAAGCTGCTATCACCACTGCGGGCAACTCTGACTGTTTACTGAGCATCTGACATGACTAACAACTGCAAACTAGAACACAACCTCCTCAGCCTGCAGTTTGATCCGCTTGCGTCTTGGAAACATTGAGCCAGAACTGATGAGAGCAAAGTAACAAATGACAGCTGTACAATCAGCCCAGCAGATGTCTGTGGACATAATAATAGGACATTTTCAGCATTGAATGCTTAGATAGGGAAAGAAAGGAGAGGGAACTGTGTACAAAAATGCAATACCATGAAATAAAGCATGATTTCAGTAATATTCATTAAAAAATCACATTATTCAATAAACTATATTAACATTTACTAGATTCCTGTGTCATACTGGACAGTGGTTCTAAGAAGAAACTGTACCAGGGGAGCCCACTGTTCCTCGCAGCTCTGGATTGTCAAGGCTGCTGAGGGTTAGGGGATATAAGGAAGGGATGGTGGTGCAGAGATGGAGGGCTTTGACCCTTTATTCCTCCCCACCACATCTCATTTGGCTCGAGGTGATCTAGAGAACAGGAGTGCCACAGAGGAGCAGCAATCACTCTAGGCCAAAACATCCTTCACACAGAGAATAATTAATCAGCTTCCAGCTAGGAGCCACAGAAAGGCACAGATGCAGTGATACAGGACAAAAAATCTGCATATCTACTGAACTATTTTACAATAATCTACTCTGTATATAAAAGTACGCAGCTTTAACTGTGGTTTCACTGTTGCAAACTGTTAATTACCTCAGGATGGAGGATGTGCCTTTGACTTCATTTTCTATTTTTCATCATTTTTTGTCAACAAAAGTAAAACCATGAAAGATTGTTTTTTTTTCTTAGGGCTTTGAGTTGCCATGCTGCACCACTGTGTTCATCCTACATCTATGCTGTTTTGCTGTTTTGAGGTTTTTTTTTTCTTTTTTTGGCCTTTTATGTCTAAATAGATCAATAAAAAATTTAAATGTTCATCACACATCTTTAAATGACACCAAGCTGTCAGTGTAAAGGTTCTGTAATATCATTTTCCATATTTTATCATATACTCATTTTAAATATGCTACAGGTATGCACAAATAATCCCGATGAGCCAAAGTCTTCAAACTGCTTTAGTTTTTTTCTGTTCTTGACTCTGTATGATGTCACTAAGAAACCACCATCATTACATGGACCTCTCATGGACACTCAGCTCTGACTGCGATCACAAAAGCTCCGTCAGAAAGCTGGCTTAAAGGGAAGGGAAGGTAGATTGTTTCAAATACAGGATGAGAAGCTGTGCCAAGATCCTGTGTAAGAAAGAAAATATTTTAAACTATGAATGATGCAAAGCCACTCTAGTAGAATCCAATAATTAGTAAACTATTCTGAGCGTGTTATGTCTGAAAAGGGCTGCAGAAAGCACCTGTGTTCTGCTGTGGAAGTAAGACATCCTCATTAAAAATCTCGTTGTAGCTCTAACACTTCCCTCTTAAGTACCACAAAACACTGACTATCTAGCAGAGTGTGTTGTCATGTTTTAGTTGCATGTATCTTTTAACTCCTAATTTCAGCAGGGCAACTAAGGGTCTGAAACAAAGTCACTTGATATCTACCCCTTTAGAACTCTTTTTAATGACTGTTAACAGGAGTTTAGCTTAAGCAGAGTTCAGCTAACAGGAAGGTTTAACTGACAGGTGAGATGCAATTCCTCATTTCACTGTGCAGTATTTATGGC
The DNA here is from genome assembly GCF_036321145.2 of Pelmatolapia mariae. NCBI lineage: Eukaryota > Metazoa > Chordata > Actinopteri > Cichliformes > Cichlidae > Pelmatolapia > Pelmatolapia mariae. The sequence continues at coordinate 34,132,476 of NC_086235.1, forward strand.
TCGATGAGTGCAAAATAATAACACTTGAAGTTTGCAAAGCAAGAGTAGTTTTATAGGAGAAGTTGAGTGTTTTTCAGATGAAAATGGAGCAACAGTTGATTAAAAAACACTTGCCATCTGTCCAGAATAAAAATATTGTGCTTTGGGATTGTGTTTCAATTCATAGAGTAGGGAAAGTTGCACAACCTAAACCGAACAAAACTGAAAAACTCTGAGGATATCTAACACAGCTCATGTGTGCAATACAGCATTTATTTGTAACTCACAACCTGCGCTATATACACAACCTAAAGGGACATGAAAGGAAAAGTAGCAATAATAGAATTCATAAGAATCAAATCCAAAGTAGTTGTTGGCTGAACTCCCTATTGAAAACCCAAGGAGCATTGATAAAAGACAGCCTGCTATTTTTACAACCAAATACAGCAGCAGTATAATGCAGTGAGGCAGGGCTGCTTGATTAGGTCATAATGACCTCCTTCTGGATATAACCCAACAATGATGGGTCACTGCACACCACCCTGCACAGCTGCGTAGGGTCATTTCTTTAGTGTTAGTTGTGACGTCTTCCAGATGCACTTCAAAATCTGCTGAACTGACTCTGAATTATTATGCTCTAGTCCCCCCAGAATCTGGTGATCAAGCCACGTACAAAACAGCAGAGAGATTGTTATTCATACATTATTGATTTGCTGTTGTGCTGCTTTCTATTGTTTCGTGTGGGATTTCCAAAGCCATTTTTCAGTTTGCTTATCTGAGAGAACACAAACAATAAGGGAAGGCACATGTACCATAGATATGATTCTATCAGGTAAAAGAAAAGATCAGCCACACTATCAGCACTGCACCATGTTCATATCAAATCTCTGAAGCAACATCTTGTAGTCATCATAGTCCTTCATAAGTTATAAAGACTGACAGTTGTGTCCAGTAAATCGCAGGTTTGCCCAAAAGCTAATTTCATTTTTTTTTCTTTTACATGGAAACCACAACACAAGAAGAAGAAAAACAAAACCTTTCTTCATCCGCTGGTCAATTTGGAGAGTCTGGCAAAAAGAAAAAACTAGCAAAATACATATTTAAGGCTTTTCCACACCTTATGAAAATTAGTGCAAGTTTAATTAGACAGTTATTTAAAAAACAAAATGTCAAAACTTCTAACATAGCAAAGTGGTGCAGTCCTAAACTGTCACATTACAGGCAAAAAAGTACCGATTGAGTCCATGTTCTCACTGTGTTTGTGTCCATTCTCCACCCATGCTCCAGTATATGTGCACAAAATCAAAGTAAGTGTTGATGTGAGAGTACTTGATTGTCTGCAACACTAAGCTTAAATTATGTTTTACTTTACTTGGAGGATGTTCATTCATTTATTTATTTATTTATTGTAAGTAAGATCTAAATAGTGTAGCAAAAGATGATGGTACTCCTAGTTAGCTGTGTCTAAAATTTAGAGCTAGTAAAAGTAAAATAGGAAACTTATAAAAGGAAAACGTGTATGGGTAGACTGAAGAAATCAAGCATCAGGACAGAAAACCCTGAGCAATACGGCTTAACAGTAAAAAAAAAAATACACAACACAGAGATATAAATAAGTCATTTTTTTGTGACAGAATCATAAGAAATGGGTGGAATGGACTGGGATTTACATAGAAAAGTCAAAGGAAAACCTGTAGTAACACCCAAGCAAATATCCATCCATCCTTTTTTCCACTTATCTGTGGCTGGCTTTGTGGCTAATCTCTCCAGTGTGTCCTTGGGTTTCCAAACTGTCCGAACACCTCACCCAGGAGGCACCCAGGGGGCATCCTAGTCACATATTCAAACCATCTCAGCTGGCTCCTTTCGATGTGGAGGAGCAGCGGCTCTACTCTGAGCCCCTCAATGATGGCTGAACTCCTCACCCTATCTTTAAGCGAGATCCCTGATGCAGAGTGGCCACTCTAACCTTTTCCGGCTGAGGGCCATGGTCTCGGATTTGGAGGTGCCAATTCTCATTCCCGCCGCTTCACACTCGGCTGCGAACCGCTCCAGTGCGAGCTGGAGACCGTCACCTGATGAAGCCAGCAGAACCACATCATCTGCAGAAAGCAGAGATGAGACTCTGAGACCACCAAAGTAGAAGCCTTCGGCCACTTGGCTGGGCAGCCGTGGTGGAGTCCAACACCCACCGGAAATGAATCTGATTTATTGCCGGCTATGCGGACCAAGCTCTTGCAACAGTTGTATAAGGATTGAATGGCCCATAACAATGGGCCAGACACTCCGTACTACCGAAGAATCTCCCACAGGACACCCCGAGGAACATGGTTGAATGCCTTCTCCAAGTCCACAAAACACATGGAGACTGGCTGGGCAACTCCCATGCCCCCTCGGGTATCCTCAAGAGGTTAAAGAGCTGGTCCAGTGTTCAGTGACAGTGACGTTATTCTACGCGAGCTTTGAATAACGGAGGGACTCTCTTTTCCAACACCCTGGCATAGACTTTCCCAGGGAGGCTGAGCAGTGCAATCCCCTTGTAGTTGGAGCACACCGTGCACCATGTGATCTATTGAGGTCACCTGGCACAAGATGTGAGTGGGGGTTGAGGCTTCATGGGAAGGGATCTTAAAACTGCATTGCAAGTGGCAGATAGTTGGTGTTGTAAGCCACCCCTTCTGATCAAAGATGGTCGTTCACAGTGGACATACTGTAGATGGCCTCCTTCACTCCAAAAATGTGAACACTGGCATCCTCGAAAAGAGTAATCTTTATCCTTTAGGTGCAGATGTATAGCTGAGTCTTGTCCTCTTCAGGTGGCTTTTTTATTTGTTTATGGAGTGACTTTTTCGATTTTTCCAGTGCAACAAAAACAAGATCCTTAGACTACCACCAGATGACTGAGAGTCCATAGTAAAAGTCTATTTTTGTCCCTGTTGGTAGACAAGGACCAAATTATTAGAACTAAATGTAATCATGTCATCCTTTGAGGGCCACAAAGGTACAAATGTGACTCGCTGTAGCTCATTAGATAGAGCAAGTCATCTAGTAGTTGGAAGGTTGGTAGTTAAGTCCCTCACTGTTCCAGTCTGCAACCAACTGAAAGTTGCTCTCTGATGTGTTCACTGGTGTGTGGACACATCAGATATGTGAGATCACTTTTTATAAAATTACAGTGAAATAGGTAAAATCTTAACTGTAATTTTAGAACATGATTCTTGTTTTCTAAATGATGATGCTGATCAGAGTTAAAAATGATGTGGGCATACCTTGCCAAGGGCAATTGCTATCATATGAGGATGTACTGTCCGTCCGTTATTCACGTGTAGCATTTAGTTTCTAAACGCCAAGATAGTAGCACTTTGAGCCTTTACACTGGGATCTACTAACCAAGTGATATAACGTTATTGCATTTATCTTTACATGGGTTTTATGGTTCAAAGAAGCTATACAAATTAACTTGCGCTGACATGTCTTGCTAATGTGCTTTTGATGATTTATTTTCTCACCCTCTTGTCCTCCATTTCATAATGGCATTGTGTCCCCAGATAACAGCAATATGTGTGGGAATTGTATCTAAAGTAAAACAGTTATCTCCTCCCAACAGTGCCAGTCACTTTGAAAGACTGTATAAATCTGCAGTACTGCATATGAGTCTGTCACCTTCTTGCATGCACTGGGTGCAGGATTGTTTCCATTTGTTCCATTCCTAACCCTGAAATGATGTAAGCAATCCACATAGTATGGGAAAACAACACTGTCTGCAGCAATTATTCTCATAACCTCACAGATTCCTTCAGCTTTTTTGTGAGCTGTTTTTCACTTTCAAACTAACCTTGCCAGCAAGCATACTAAAGGTAAAGTCTGTGCTCCTGTGCTATTTTTAGAAAACAACAAAGGAAGAACATTTGCGAATTATTATTGTTGTTGTTTTGTGTTCTGCTGTGCATTTTAATTGATGAGCAGAGGGGGAAAATGTAAGAAGTGTCCAATAACACAACTGAACATACACATATAACGTGTATACACAAAAAGAGCTTTAGCTTATTATTTCATTTCACCATCGCTGTAGCTAAAAGCACTTTCATCCACTTCCTGTGATCGTTTGCTTGACAAGGTCACTGTGTCTTTACATGTCATTTGGAATTATCTATCTAAAGAGGGAAGCTGTGGAGAAAAGGGTTTCCAGGGGAGATTTTGAGTCGTCTGACTTCTGTACATAGTATTTAAAGCAATACGTTATGCCACTTTGAGTTTTCCCTTTTTCCATCCTCCAAAGTTGAAGTAACTGCAGAATGAATCATGTGGAAATATAATGAGCGAGAGTATCTAAGGTTGCAGAGACCTTTTTACTGGTTTCTTGGTGCATGCTGAGATAGAATAGACCCATATTGAATACTTTTCATTTTGTCCTACTTAACCTAACACAACACTTCTCATTTTGCCAAAATGTTTTTGGCTCGGTGAAACGGTGATGTGAAATATTGATTCCAGGCCAGTGAGGCAGCCAGGTTCAGTGAGGCAGGGAGGTGATTCACCACAGCACCTCCACAGGGAGCTCAAACTGGCTTCATGCCAGTTCTATCTATTGCTGCTGATCCCTTGCTGGCTGACCGTCTCTTTGACTCGCTTGCTTATTTGTCCGGGGGCTCCGGTATATAACTTGCTTTCTGATTTGCTTGTTGACTGATAGACTCTCTAACTGACTCATAGACTGCCCAAGCCATAGTTGGATTCTTAGCTAATATGACTGTGTAAATACAAGTAGATGCCATTAAAATGCAGCTTGATTGCTCAGCTGTGATGAGTCTAAATGTGATAACACAGTCTAAGGAATAAAGCTTCTAAATTACCATCCACAACATCTAAAACGACCACACCAGGATGACCACGTACTACAAGTGTTTCTTTAACCATTTAGCCACTGAAAAGGGGAATAAACAGCTAATGAGTGCTTGGGGATATTTTCCTCTGTTGGGTTCTTACCCAAACATACTTGGTCTCAGCTTCTATCAGCATTGTTCCTGTTATATGCCATGTGGAAATGACTAATGCAAATCTGATGCCCATCTAAATTTGACACCTTTCACAGTATTTGTCAGTGTTAATCAATACAAATAAATACTTACAAATTATTTTTCATTCAATATGTGTGGAATTTGCTGACAGTAGTGACATTCCTTACGTCCAGTTTATCAAATGTTTTATTATTTATTCTGGGCCTTGATGTAGCCTCTCAGTCAGTGGATGAAGAGCCTAATTCCAGATTCATTTAAGACAGTTTGCTAATGATTGACTTAGTTCATCAAAAACAGTAACAACAAAAAGTAGTTTTATTTTCTAAAAGTTTGATGTTTTCTCATAACCGTAATATGGCTTTTGCTCAAATTGTGTCTTTACAATCATTCTAAACTATTTTTTGAAATCTTGTAATCTTTTAAATAAATTCAAAGAGTTGATTGGTTTATGGAGGGCTAAAAGTACAAAAATGATATGAATAAATACATCATCAAATAATTAATGAATTAAATGTGTCATTAATTAAATAAAAGTGGAAATAATTTATTAAATGCATAATTAAATAACATGTATCATTAACTCATAATTAACTTATTTAAAAAAGCATATTTATTTATTTTCATGGTCCCTGTGCTTCAGTACATCATGAATAGTGATGCTGACCGACAGTCGGGTATCCCTGAATGTATTTTGAATTAAATCTCGTGCAGAAATGATGAAGCAAAGCACCCCAAACTGTAAGTAACATTTTGAAATCCTACTGTTTCAATGTCACCAAACACACCTTTTTCTTTAAGGCATGAATGTAGTGGCGTAATCTTCAAATATCTGGTTGTCAAGAGCCTAATGGCAAAACTACTCCAACATTTTTGGAGACGTCAGGTCCCAATAACAACCACTGGACCAGCATATCGATGTTGTTCTTGGACATCATGAAGAATGATGTTAAGCCTACTCTAGAAATATTTAAATGATCAGTTTTCAATTCAATTCAAATACTTTATTGTCCCACAAAGGGAAATTAGTTTAGCAGCAAAGCAACAATAAGAGTAAACAAAACTATAATAAAAAGCCACAAGACAGTTATTTGCCATTAAGGAGACGGGTTGCAGCAGGGATAAATGAAACCTGGAGTCTTTTGGTCTTCCTCACAGGTACTCTAAAACGACGGCCAAAGGGCAACAAGTCAAACTCACTGCGAAGTGGATGGTTAAAACAATTAACAATAACACGAGCCTTCCTCAGTACATGTTTGTTATAAATGGACCAAAGTGCCAACGCCAACGAGATGTTGCTGGCAGTTTTTACCAAAAGTCCCAACTGATTCTGGAAATCTACTAAAATTCAATTAATGAATAAATAACACAATCTATGTGGGGGTTTTTTCTTCTGTGAGCAGTAAGACTTATGTATACATCTATAATGTCTTTAAGAGACATCTACTGAACAGTCTGTTGCTTAATCAGTGATATTTAAGTTAATATACTGGTGTACAGCTCTTTACCACCTTCTTCCAAATCAATACAGGTTGTATAACCTTTGATGATAATTTGACAGTAATGGGCCTTTTATAGCTGAGAATCTTGCCAGAGAATTTTAAAGGAACGTAGACTATTAGGTGTATTATGTGCTTTTTATTATTAAAAAAAGAAAAAACTGGCAACAACACCCAGGCCTGGATCAAACTTGGTACAGTTACACTTTGGAGTTTCAAAGAAAGCACAGATACACTTATTTATTACTAACAATTTGGTACCATAAGAAATGCCTTAAGAACGTGTAACTTCAAAGAAACAATAGAATGTAAAGGCTTTTAATTGTAAACAGAAATGAAGATGATAATTACCGGAAAGGTGAGGCGACAATTTACCTCAAAGGAAAGAATGGCCACACTGACGACTACTTCATGATCATATTTCTCTGGACGTAACAAGCAAATGTCTGGAAGGATTCGCCACTCTGTGCCATCTGTGACCATCCTTCACCCTCTGTTAATTCTGTAGTATAGTAAAGGCGCACCAGATACCAAATAAAACCTTGAAAACTGATAAAATTTAAACCCTGTGATGATCATTATGAAATGTGTGAATATGTTAAGTTTGAGTTACACACACAACAACGGCATGCGTTTGTGAACTATCCTCATTCATGCAGTTTCCATATACACTGTGTGCTGTTGATGCATTTCATTTGCCTGGCTCTTCCAGTTGAGAGTGACATCACTCTTGGGGTGACTACTTTGTTGCACTGCACAAAAAAAGGAAGCAACCAAACCCATGAATAGAACCCAGTCATTGTTGTAGGTGTGGCTTGTTTAACGAGTCACATTGTAACAGTAGTAATACAGAATGAAAGTTTTAGTTTGCTAATGTTGTTAGTGCACTGTTGCCATCTTGGACTGTTGTGTCACTGTGCTCCAACAGGAACAATTGCTCCAGTTGAAAATTCTTCATTTCAACTTCAGATATAAGTCCATCCTCAGAAGACTGAGCTCCAGATTCAAGTAGGAACCAGCAAGTATGTGGGAACAAACTTGGTACTGAGGAACACACACTGCAAGAAACATTTCTCGACTGAAGCAAAGGCTTTAACTAGAAAACTGGGCAGTGTGTAGTCCATCACATTTGATCCAGACTGAGGCCAGTATAGCTGTCCTTTATGGACCACTTGCAATCCTAATGTAGGCATGTACGATCACATCCCACCCAGCACCCTTACTTTGTTTTTTTAACAAATCAGTAGATGTCAGTAGAAGCCCTTTCAATGCAGAAAATAACAAAGCTGTAGCAGAGTCAACGAACGATTTATCTGAAATCCTGAAAATTGAAAATGCCACAGCTGAAGTATCATTTAAAACAAATATGTTTACATTCATCCACCGTGAATTTTCAGTGGTGCTCAAGACCGGGCTTTGCCTCCTGCTGAGCATTCACAGATAGCAGACAGATTTAGATGCACCCACAAGACAAGTAAGGAAGAACCCACATTAGATTAATGAACCTGAAGCGACACGCTGCCATTGCATGTGAGTGCCTGAGCAATAGAAATGCAGCCACGAACAGCAGTCGTGCTGTTTCTAACCACCTACTGGAATGATGACTCATTGGTGTTCTTTCCTTAGACATACACAGTTGAGGCAGTTTAAAAAAATATGGTAGTTCTTTAAAACAAGGTCAGTGATTTTTTTTCTCTTTTTTTTGGATGAATGCTTATGCAATCAAACTGAGTCCATATTTGTTTTTACCTTCATGCGGGAACAAGGCTGGCCTCAGGGGTAGAGGGACAAGTCTGGCTTGGGGGACATTTTTCTTTCCTTTTTTCCCCAGCTCCGGTCACCTCTGAGCTTTGACAGAACAACACTGCCAGGAACGATGGAGGCCGAGCTGTGATCTAACAACAGCTGACACACTGGTGGGGAGTAGCTGTGAACAAACCACTCTGCTACTGCAGCCGCTCCACCAGCCTCAGTCCCATTCTCCCATCTGGAAAGTGCCTCATTGTTTACAGATGCAGCAATGCGGAAAAGGAAAATATCTGCACTCTCCCTGGTTTAATTTCATCTCAGCCCATTTGCCTATTGTGGCTCATCTGCCTCAAACCTGAGCATGGCTGTAATAGAACTCTGTCGCCCTCAGCTGTAACACCTCTCTGCCGCTCAGAGAGGGGGCTAAGGCTGCCTGAGCAGCCACAGAGAGGCATTTATCAGTGTCAGACACACCACACAGAGGACTCACTGCAACACAGTTGTCAGCATAATTTGGCTGCCTCATAATCTCAGGCTCTGCAGCCCTGGGGATTATTCAACTTTTTACCTCTATTCAGTGGCAAGTAATATCTTTCTGTGTTTCGCTACACGGTGCAGAGGGCTATCTGAGCCCAGAGCAGGGTCCACTTTGTGTTTGAAATGTCTGCCCAGTGGAGAAATGATTGGCATTTAGAGATGAGGAGCAGCGCAATTATAACATAGTCGGATAGTCAAAAAAAGAGAGAGAGAAAATTTATATAAAACCACATGAGGGCAAAATGAGAGGAGGTTACTACAGAGGCACCTGCGGTTTCAATGGTGACGTATGAGTTTCCTCGATTGTAAACACTGAAGTGAAAATGATAAATCAAAACCCGTGCAAAATATGCTGATTTAATATCACAATCATTTTGTTAAAGCCTTTTTTAAGTATACTCTACCAGAAAAAACCCTAAAAAGACACTCAGAGCAACTTAACAGGTAGGTTTGCTCAGGTAACCATCCTCTTTTGGTCAGCAACAAACAGGCAGGGTTAATAGGTGGTTATATATAGTGATACGCTATGAGAGACTGCTTTTTGGGTCGCCTACCTTCTCTCTCTCTCACTAACATGTCATGGTTGGCGGCTGGTGTCCAGCTGATCTACAGAGCCAGAAATCTTCTTTTGATTAGGTTCACCCGTGGTTGGCATGTGTAATGGGATATGCTGGATGAAATATCTGGCTGACTTTTATCAACCTTTACTCAGAAGTGTAAATTATTTACAATCTATAAAATTTCAGCAACAGAGGTGACTGAAGAGAAATTCTATTGGCTGTGATTGGCTGCGGTGTGTTATCTCTTACTCTCACTTGGGTTTTCTTCACTTTTGTCTAACTGCTTCAGTGGAAACTCAGCTGACCTCAACATCACTATTCTCAGGGAGCTCAATGCAGATGTTTAGGCATGACATGGTACACAAAGATTTTCAGCCTCACTATACTTAAAGAATAGAGGTATAGTTGATATTCTTAGCCATAATATTATATTACACCTAAATGAAAGTAATTGTAATTTCAAGCTGGTTTATGTAGCATTATAATAACATTTAAGCATCTTTTAAAATATTCAGCATTATTCAGTTCAATGTCGAATCTTTTTGTGGGTTAAAAATTAATTATGGTGAAACTATATGTTGTGATTAGCCCTAATGTTGTCTCTGTGTTTGTCTGTGAAGGTTCTCAGTCATCCAGGTCATCGTAGTCTAAGGAGCTTGGAAAGAAAAGCGTCTGGACTTCTTAAAGTTGCTTGAAGACCTGAAGAAGAACTGAAGAAGCTTCTCGGATGAGAGGTGAAACGTCTTCAAGCAACTTTAAGAAGTCCAGACGCTTTTCTTTCCAAGCTCCTTAGTCTCTGTGTTTGTGTTTTATATCGCTATGGGCTGGTGAGGATGTAAAAAAAACATGAAATGCTATATGTTGGAGCGATTACAACAATTAACCGATATTGCAGTGACTATAATAAATCTGTAAAAGAATTCAATACAGCTTTGGCTGGCCTGTGACACTAAGCTGTGTAGTCACAGAGCCTGCAGCTTGGAGCCTACAGCGAGGAGACACTCTGTAAGAAGGTGTGTGTGTGGGGGTGGAGACACCCGAGGAGTCCTGCCTGGAGACTTTAGGCTGCTTATGAACATTTCTTAAACACAACTGGGGGCTGGGTCATGTAGTGCCTTAGACATTAACAGTAAAGTCTTAAAATGATTTTGAAAACTTACAGGTGTTCACTGAAAAGAATGAAAGAGTAGAGAGTGTTCTTATCTCCTAGAATAGTTAAAAGCCTAAAGCAACATTTTGGGGATGTTAGAGGGAGGTGATTGACTTGTAGCTGGCTACTGAGAAAAGACAAATATAACATGCTACATGAGATTAAATAAATCACAGTCTTCTTCAATACGTGCTTACTAAAAATATGAAAATTTAAAACACTGGTCTGCTGCAGTACAGTGAGTTTGTGTATGTTTTTTCTTCTTCTTTTTACTTCACCATGGCATTTTACACAATTTTGTACATTAAAAACATTATTGGAGTGGATAAATAAAGCTAGACAACTGACTGCTAACAAAGTTTTGCTAGTAATTAGCTATTATGCTAGTCAATTCATTAGCTTAGTTGCTGCCAATTCAGTTTATTCAAACCAATCATGTCACTTTTGTGGAGCAAAAGAGAAGCTTTAATTGCTTCCTCTGAATTCCAAAAGTAGACACATAATGCTAAATATTTGCTTAGATGAATTTGGATTTCTCAAGCAGGCGTTAATGCTGCAAATGTTGTCAGTATTTAGCCTTCAGGGGAAGCTAGCAGCTTTGTGAAAAGGCTCATAGTATCAATGCTGTATTTTTAGTTGGCACATATACAGTATTTTAAGTTAATTCTTCAATTTTAAATCATGTAGTTTTAGTAGTCATGTTGAGTATTGCTATTACAGCTGTGCTGGTGTTTTTCCTACTCCACTGAGAGCACGTTAGTTCTTAAAACTGAAGTTCTATTGTAAGCTCAGTTGCTGAATAACCTCATTCTAAGTTCTATTCTTGGTAATCTTGAATTTTAACCAAGCAGTCCTTTTAAGCAAAGTAGGTGACTCACAAATGTGTCAAGAGCATTGCAAATCAGGATTTCATGGTGGTAGTGAAAACATAAGTCATGGGAGGGTTTTTTTGTGTGTTCCACAGTTTTTATGTAACTCTCCCCGAGGGCCTTACCTGAGCCGGGGTTGTGTTTAGCTGTATTGGAGGATGTGTGAGAGGTGGAAGTTGAGACCACCCTCTGGTCTGAACTCATGTCCTGCCCCAGTGATGAGCTGGACTTTCTTGGCTTCTTGTTTTTCAGGTGCCGTAGGGAGTTCTTCTCAGGAGGTGGCAGTGGTCGTTGGGGCCTGGACGTGGCGTTGACCTTCAACCAGGCTTGGGCCTTGTACTCCACAATCTCTCCGTAGTTAGCGCGTGTCACCCGGCACTCGTATAGACCTTCATCGTTCTTGCTGACTCTGGAGATCTGCAGCTTGTGTGAGATGTCATTGCCCTGGACTTTCACAGTCTGTTAGAGTAATTAAAAAAGAACAGACTGTCACAACATTCGATGGCATGATAAATACCACAAGTTGCTTGCACAACACATAACTCTCACACTCTGGGTTTTCCCCAAAATTTGACATGAACATATCCTAATTTTACTTTTCGAGTGTGGAAATAATAAGATTAAAAAAATAAAATCACAAATTCACTGTCATTTATTCTAATAAACTGTACTTTTTTTGTACAGTTTATTTTTGTACCAGTACTGTCAAACAAATCAGTTTGCTTGACAGTATGCTTTATTTCACTACCATCCATTTTCCTAAGGTTGATGGTAAATAATTAAGCGTCAAGGACGAAAACATCTGTCAAGTCTACGAACCACTCTAAAACCCACAAATGTGCATTTGTTAATAAGGGGTGAAGGAGTGATTCTGTACGGCTCTGAGAGCAGGGCAGCAAAGTCAGCCAAGCGCGTTAATCACGGCAGTTCAACTAGTCGTATGGGTGGCACACATGACAGGCAGATTTTTGCTCGGCTCATTTCACAACCCTCTTTCTCCCTCACTGACGTATAATTTTTATATACTTTTAAAGGACAGACATATCGCTATGTTCTCTCAATCAAGACAAAAAAGCACTTCAGATTAGGATTAAGGTAAAAGCTTTTGTCTTGGTTAAATATTGAAAACATCAGTATACCGTGGTCCATGTTTCAGTTCATGGTTAACTTGGATGAGTACACAGACTTTCAGTATGAACATTTTGTGATTTTGCAGACTGAGTTTAATGAAAAACATTTTTATGTTGATGAAAAACAATTTTGGTGGCATCTAAGAGAAGCGGTTTTATATGCTGGTAAAAGCGTAGAGTCAAGAGCTTTGTGCAGGCACATGTAAATTTTCCATCTTCTGATTCAGATGACATTATCACAAAGAAAAAAAAAACACTGTCAAAGTTCATTATGGGACTGGACATCATTTGTATAGATGGGATAGAGTATGTTTTTTTGTTGGCTTTAGGGAGCACTTCACAATGGAAAATAGCCTCTGGGAAAAAAATGACATTTTTACTTCAGTGCTAACAAAAAGGTAAATCAAAGACTAAATGCCATCCCTATAACCAAGAGTCAGAAACACCGAATCTGTTCTGAAAGCACTGCAACAGAAAAAAGAACAACATTGCTACATTTCTATGCTTTTGTACTGTTTTTCTAGAATATCATTAAATTTACATAAATAAACTGTGATTTTACATTTCAAATGTAAAATAACGTAAAATCACTGTAAATGTAATAAAACATAATTTTCTTGTTTTTTAAATATATTTGTCTGTACATATGCATATTTAGATTGTTAAAATACATTCACAAATGTATCATGATTTCACAAATATGTGTCTGTTATTTGAAAGATTGAACTGTTAAATTCAAGTCAAGTCAAGTCAAGTCATCTTTATTTATATAGCACATTTAAAAGACACATCAAGTGTCGGCCAAAGTGCTGAACAATTCAAATGTAATGCTATGGAAAAATATATAAAATGATTCTTATAAACTTTTTTTTTACATCAAATAATGTTATTTAGGGCATTTGTGGCTCAAGAGTTGGCAGTTCGCCTTGTAATCAGAAGGTTGCCGGTTCGAGCCCCGGCTCGGACAGTCTCTGTCGTTGTGTCCTTGGGCAAAACACTTCACCTACCGCCTACTGGTGATGGCCAGAGGGGCCGATGGTGTGATATGGCAGCCTCGCTTCTGTCAGTCTGTCCCAGGGCAGCTGTGGCTACAACTGTAGCTTGCCTCCACCAGTGTGTGAATGTGAGAGTGAATGAATAGTGGAATTGTAAAGTACTTTGAGGGTCTCGAAAAGCGCTATATAAATGCAATCCATTGTTATTATTATTTAAACCACCTGTTAACTGTATATTTCTGTACATTTAAGTATTATTATTCATATTGCCGCATTCATTGACCTTGTTTATAGGTAATTTCATTGTTTAATCACGTTAAAATGTTCCTAATTTAATGTTTAAAAGTGCTCGAAAAAGGCAAAATCCCATGTAAAATTAGGGCAACAAACTGTATTGTCATTACTGAAAATAACCGTAGTTTTATGTGAAAGTTATTTTCTGTTATTTTCTGGTATTATTTTGGCGCCCCAGCTGCCGGAATATTACTGTTTTTCTAGGATTTTTTTTTTTTTACAGTGTAACATGTTCGGGTCACAGATTCTCTGTGTAGTTATACTGGCTCTCTTTCTTGTTTGAGACTTTTTTTGTGTTTCAAGAAGTTGAAAAATATTTGAAGAACACACTGAGGTGCTTCCCATTATACCAGTTCTTAATTTGAGACTCATAATTTGAGAAAAAAAACTTTGTTTTAGCTCAACCTTAGGAAGGGCCACCTTCCTTTTCAGGTACCTTTTTCTGTGATTGGCTGCTTCTTAAACAGGACACTTGGATGCCTGAGCTTTTGATTCACTTTCACATAAAATGACCCCATAATTTGACACTTTGCCAACTTCTACCATAAGCATTAACCACTATACATAAGAGCACACACATACGTCAGAGTATGACAGACAGTGTTGGGGAGTAACGGAATACATGTACCGCCGTTACGTATTTAAAATACAAAATATGAGTAACTGTATTCCGTTACAGTTACCGTTTAAAAAGGTGGTATTTAGAATACAGTTACTTTGTTTAAATAAATGGATTACACGGCGGTATTTTCCTGTTTCATATTGTCACGAGTCAGGACTGTTTGGGTTTTGTTTGACAGCTACGTTCTGTTGTTCCAGGCGGCAGCGTTACGGTTGCCATGGTTACAGGGTGACGCGCTCTCTCTGCGACTGTGTGTTTCCTGGGTGAGAGAGCGCCTTTTTGTTGTTGTTGTTGTTGCACTAAGCTAATAGGCAGGATGCTACAGGCATAGCCCTAAAGAATGTAGCCTCATGGGCAGTGTAGTCCGTGCTGCAGGGAGAATGGACTGCCATACCTGTTATGTGTCTGTGAGCGAGGGAGAAAAAGGAAAAGTACGAGCTGTCATCGAGCAGAAACGGGAGCTGGAAGCATGTAAATATAATAATAACCACTGCAGCCAAGAAGAGTGCCTGACGAGCCCAGTTGTAAGTAAGCTATTAAGACTCGACTGTACACTGTGTTCGTGTTTTCCTCCGAAACAGTAAGTTCCGTTGGAGCAGCCTTTCAACGCCTCTCTTTGTCTCTCGCTAGCAAAGTTGACCCAGACAACAAAGTAAAGCTAGTTTTCGGCTACGAGCCCGACACGGAACCCGACGTATTAGCCAGAGGTCCCTTTACTACGGTTCAGAGCCGCGGACCTTCAGTAATAGTAATAAATCACATTCATGTAGTTGTAAACAGCATGATAATATATTAAGTAATCCAAAGTATTCAGAATACGTTACTCTCATTGAGTAACGTAACGGAATACGTTACAAAATACATTTTGGGGCATGTAATCTGTAATCTGTAGTGGAATACATTTTAAAAGTAACCTTCCCAACACTGATGACAGAATGTAAGAAGAGCCATAATAAGTTCCCTTTAATAATAACACAGAATCCATTAATTACTGAAATGTAAGAATATTTAAATACTCGTCTTCTGCTAGGAGACTGTCATACAGGCAAGGACCGTGTATAACACAGAAAATCACTGACCCAATTTCTAAGAAACCAGCATCTACAAACTTAGCTTGATCGTAAATCTGTCACTTTCCATTACACATGCCTGCCTGAGTGTCTGAGGGCTCCAATGAGGTCATTTAGAGGAAGGCTGTGTGGTGCACTGGGCACAGAAAGCGCATACAGAGTGGCAGGAAAAGGGGCGGAATAGTTGGTGGAGCATGAGCGCGGGGAGGGAACCACTTTGACAGTAATAATACACTGCCACTGATTTCACTGATTAGCTCCTTTCTCTGGTTGAAGGTGTATTATTCGAGAAAATCAGCTGCTGTTGTGTTTGCTCGGAATGAAACACTGCCAACTTTGGTCACGACGGCACACGGCAATGGCCTACGTGATGTGTTCTTGTACTTACACTTATTTTCGTCCCCTCATCATCAGGATCGGGCTCTTGTATCATCTCCATCTGGAAATGCAGAGAAAGAGAAAGGGAGCATGAGCAAAGTATAGAAACCTGCCACTTTCAGGAAATGTTTAGAGATACATTTTATGCGAGTCCAGTGTCAGAAACCCTAAAACCAACTCTGATAGTCCTACGACAACCTTGAGAGACGGCATGATCTATCCACCGAAGGCTATAAATCTTTCAAAACAACATCAACACACAGCGTACGGACTGAGTGACTGCATTGCTACTGTTCTGTCTTTAAAAGTAAATGCCACTCTTGCCACTGTTTCTGATTTATTTTTAGATTTTCTGAGTGCTTCTGTGGAGAAATTAAAGACAGCTTCCAGATGCTGCTGTGAATTTAGTGGGAAAAGAAAACAAAAGCGGTTCAAACGAGGATGCTGTGTAACAAATGAACAGCTTCCTGAGACAAATCACACCTCAAAACCTCTATCAGCTTCTGCAGTGAAAAGTAATATCGCCTAGGAAAACTTATGACGAATAATAAAATGTCAGACAGCCGAGAATAACTTTTCACAATGGCACAAAAAACAGTGAACAGCAGCGTGGCTCCTGGGCTTACAAAATGCCTCTGTTTGAGCATAATTCTAGCATGGTGGCAAGCACTAAGCCTACAGCCTACATCATGGACTGAGCATTGATTTTAGAGGCTATAATTTATTTATCCCACATCGGATGCCAAATGGATGTGTGCCTGGAAAAAAAAAAAAGAACCAAATAAAAAAAGAAAAGCCTGCTGACTACAAAGCTGAGGAGGAGCAAGAGCTGCACAATACAAAAGGAAGTTTCTCCAGAGGACATAGAAGCTATTGGCTCCACGGTTCAGACAAAAAATGAAGGGCAGGAGGAGTGAGGGATAAGATGGCTACTTATAAGCATTTGCTGCAGAGAGTGTTCCTTCAAGTGCTGTAATTACCTCAGAGGAACCAGGGCGCTTTTCTCTAGAGGATGTGCAGTAGACAGGTGATTAATGAGAAGAATTAGGAGCCATAGCTTTCTCTGCCTGCATGTATGCACGGCTCCTACATTGTGACTTCACAGATAGACTTGGCATGCTCTATTGTAACAAGAAGATGTCTTTAACGACGAGGCACGATTAATTGTCCTCAGCCTCAATGTTGGGACTGGTTCAAGTCATCAATTTCAGCCCCTGCTTTTTACAAACCACTATAACGGTGGTTATATGGGCTGCGTGTGCAGTCTATATATGTCACCTGAGGAAGATCAAGTCAGACTGTGAGCAGAAGAAAAACGCTCTGCTCTACCGTACCAGAGAGGCTGCTGTGTCCAGGAAACATGGCGGATGAAGAATGATTTAATGACTTCTCGAATATTTGATCGTGGAATCTCCTGTAGGGATAATCAACTCACAGTTGAATTCTGTTACTATATAATGTAAAATCACTTCTTGTGATGATTCCTTGTTTTAATTTTTATCCCTTGTTGGGGATATCCATATTCTCATTGTTCTGCTATCTAGAATTATTGCTTAATGTCCAATATTAGCTACCAGCCTAACCACTCGTCAGGAAATTTCCATGTCCTGTCTGTCTTGCTGTCTTGTCTCAGCCCTGTTTTTGATCATTCTGCCTACGTCTTCCACTCACCTCCAACCTGCCAACTGTGTTCAAAATTCCTTCCTTCTCTTTGTCTCATCTCCCCAAACTCTCTCTTATGCTCCATTTTGCTTATTTCCCAGACATCTCGCAACACACAGCAGCAGAGCATTAAGGTTTTTAAAATGTGAAGGTGTATTTGTTTGTAGATGTGCACATGGATTATCCTTTGTTATCAAAGGCAGTAGTATGTATTTTATCAGGAGGTATATTTGTGTCTACACCAGTATACCCAGTTCTAGCTCACTTCTAAAAAAAAAGGGATGGTGTGTAAAATGTAAACCAAATTAGAATGCAATGATTTTCAGTTCTCATAAATTCATATTTTATTCATAATAGAACACACAAAACATCAAATCTTTAAACAGAGATAATGTACCAATTTAAGAAAAAAAATGTTTTGAATTTGATGGCAGAAAAAGAACATCTTACTGCAGCACAGTTAATCAGAAGTAACGATCATTGTAAACACAATGAACTGTGCCATCCAGAAACGCAGGTTAAAGCTCCATCATTTACTGAAGTATCCATATGTGATGCAACTCTCGTCTCTGGGACAAAGCTCAGTTAAAGGGCCTGAGATGGTGGAAAACTGTTCTGTTGCTGAACACATGGACACTGCATCCTTCGAACTAATAAGTACACTGATCACCCAACTTTTTATCAGGGGTTTGTTCAAGACTCTGCATCTCTGATAGTATGGCATTGCATTAGCGCCTATGGAATTGGCAACTTGCACATCAGGAAACGTATCAATGCTGAAAGACTAGCTTCATTCAATTTTAAATAAACATGGACTTTTAGCTCAGCCATATCTGCATAAAAATTTATGGTACAAAGTGTGGACATAAAATGTTTGCTATGAAATTTTAGCTTCATATACTTCAAATAATTTTAAGACATATATTTTTTGAAAAATGGTCTGTTGACCCACTTTCAAGCCATTTTTCACACACTGAAACCTGAAGCAATGTTTAAACATGAATATCTCAAAAACTATTAAAGATAAAGCCTGGAAATTTTCACCGGCCTTTCTTATGATCAAAATTAAAATATGTGAAATTTGGGGCCAATAGATTAAAAATGTCTGATAATTGGCTACTTAAAATATGAAAAAGTCCAGCACTCCTGCAAAGTCCCATATTTGAGCACACACTAATAATAACACTACTTGCTTCTAGCAGAACTACGTTTATAAAGTGACTTTTGACCTTTACACAGTTCTAAAAAAATGTTTACAATGCATTTCATATTCACCTGTTCTCATACACAGTAGATAAATCATGGCATGTTGTTACCAGCCATCCAGAGACACTTGAAATTCACAGCCGAGGACACTCTGGCATGTGGCAGGGCCAGGCATTAAACACCAACCCAGAAAATTGAGTTTTCAAACACAAGCTAAATGTAAAATTTTAACTCAAGCCACAGTCTTTTTTGAAACCTCACCTCTTTTGGTGCTCAGTTCTTTTTTGTTTAAACCAAACCAAACAGAAGTGATGGAATGAAAAATGAAAGGATAAACATTCACACAGCGTCTTGTGCGACTTTTCTTCTGATGGTTTCTAAAGTTAAAGTTAATAACCTGTTCCTGACTGCCTTCATTCCTCTTGCCTCATTTTAACTGTTGAACATCCACACAGAGTATAATCATCAGACATAAATTAGTAATAAGTCTGACAGTGTGATCAGTCTTATCCTCTGTAAATAGGAAAGCCACAGATTAGGATGAGTAGATTTTGACAACTGTAAGGTTTTTACCCAGGCGCAGGAGTTGAAAAGACATACTATATGAAACATTTCCTTTGGAGCTCAAGCTTTGCAGAATTCAAATGCAGCACTGACATTAGGAAGACCTAAAAAATAGTATCTTTATCATCATTTGCAATATTCTGTTCTGATTGATCAAAGCCTTTCTGCAATAACATCTTTAACTACTGATGAAGTGTATGAAATCAGCCTACTTCAGTTTTTTGATTTTGACATTATCTTTATCAATCTTTATTCTTCTTTGGCTAACTGAGGAAAACCACCAAGGGTGAAGCACTTTATAATCCAAATTAACTGTAAATTTACACATACTGAACAGTTCTTTAAATTTCATATTTTTCCCAAACTTCTTCACGATCATCAACATGTTTTGTTTTAGGAAAAGTGAGAAGTCTTTGTGTTATTGTGTCACCAGTCTTTAAACTCTCCCATGGGTGCCATTTTTCCAGTGTCTCTTTTTATTGTTGAGTCATGAATGAACCTTAACTGAGGCAGGTTGTCTACTAATATGAAGTTTGGTGGTTGGATTTCTGGCTGCTCCAGTATGCAGGACAAGTACCCTTGGGAAGGATACTAAACCTACCCAAGTTGCTCTTCCATGAATCTATTGGAGTGTGAATGTTAGTTAGAAAGCATAGAAAAAGTGCTTGTATGAATGGGTGTAAGTGGGTGAATGAGGCATGTTGTATAAAGTCCTTTGAGTGCTCTGGGAGAGTAGAAAAGCAGTATATAAGGACCAGTCCATTTAACATTTGTCATTTAGCAAATGAGGCCTGCAGTCGTTTAGATGTTGTTTTGGGTTCTTTTGTAACCCCCTGAATGCGTCGTCCGTGTGCAGTAGTGTAATTTTGATAGGCTGGCCACTCCTAGGAAGTTTCTCTACTGTTCAAGTCTTCTCCATTTGTGGTTAATGGCTCTCACTTTGTTTTGTTGGAGTTCTAAAGTATTAGAAATAGCTTTGTAAACATTTTTACACTGATGTCAGGTCCTGGGTTAACACTTACCCAATTCAATTCCCCTTGTCTGCCTGGATTCTCTCCATGTACTCCAGCTTCCTCCCACAGTCCAAAGACATACACTTAGTCTTGTTAGGTTAACTGGTTATTCTACATGGCCCATAGGTTTGAATGTGAGTGTGATAAGCTGTAAGTCTCACTATCTTAGCCCAACTAACAGATTGGCAAACTGTCGAGGGTGTGCTCTGCCTCTTGCCCTATGGCAGATCCATCCATCCATCCATCCATCCATCCATCCATCCATCCATCCGCTTCCACTTATCCTTTTTCAGGGTTGCGGGGGGCACTGGAGCCTATTCCTTCTGTCTTGGGGCGAGAGGCAGGGTACACACTGGACAGGTCGCCAGTCTGTCTCAGGGCTAACACATAAACAGAGACAACGATTCATATTCACATTCACATTCACTCCCACATTCACACCTATGGGCAATTTAGAGTTTCCAATTAACCTATCCCCACGAACTGCATGTCTTTGAACTGTGGGAGGAAGTCGGAGGACCCGGGGAGAACCCATGCAAACACGGGGAGAACATCCAAACTCCACACAGAAAGACCCCGGCCCTGATGGTGGAATTGAACTCAGGACCCTCTTGCTGTGAGGCAACAGTGCGGGAAACCTCACCCGCCCCAGACACGGAAAGGACTGACAGATTGATAGCTCTTTCTCGATTGTGTGGGTAGTGGCGCATGGCCGTTCTTAGTTGGTGGAGCAATTTGTCTGGTTAATTCTGATAACGAACGAGACTCCTATGGCAGCATTTAAAATATTTGTGAAAACAAAAATTATAATATTTGATTTGACCTAAACATGGCGTAAATTACTGGTGTCAATAATGCTGTAATAACTTTGATAGTGGAAAAAATACTTGAAATGATAAGAAACTATACAGCTGATTTCCCAGGCAAAGCCCACATATAACACAAGCATGGTAAAATACGTTACACACCCGCATGCTAGTAAAATTAGCTTCAGCTTTCAAGGCAACAGCTAAAGTTACTTATTAAATAGCCACAGAACTGAGTTAACAATTTAATCACGGTTCTGAATAGAGCTTTACATAAGGTTCCTTCTGTTCACATTATAACCTTGTTCTTCAAGTGTTGTCAATCAGTAGTTCAATGGAAACATTATAATTTACTTCGAGTCTAACCGTAGTTAATTCTGTGTAGTCTCCTCTTATCTTAAGTGCAGAGTCTTAGAGTCTCCCTGTTTGCTGGCAGACAGTGTTTGGGTTCGTCTTATCACTCTCTGGTGATGATCTATTGAAAGCACTCCCCTGCTTGTGGATGTAAGAGGTCAACAGCATGTGTGACAAGCCACAAGCAACAGACTGAATGCTCAATTTCTGATCAGAAGCCACCATACAGCCATACTACTCTGAGCACACCTATATGTCAGATCTTGGAAGCCAAGGTTGGGGCTCATTACTGCCTGAATGGGAGGTTGTTTGAGACTACAAGGTGCTGTAAACTTGGGGTGGCTGTGGCTCATTGGGTTGACCAATTGGAAGGTTGGTGATTTAACTCCCAGCTCCCCCAGTCTGTTTGCTGACTAGACCTTGAGCATCTTGGTTTGTGTAGGATATTGAAGCCAAATTGCCGGCATCTGTTAAAGAATAAGCTTGACAGAAAGTTTTTAAAAGAATAGAATAATGTGCCGTGAGTGCTCAGTTGGAATAGAAAAGCACCACTGAAGTATGAGTCTATCTAGTTTAGACATCTGGTCAAATCAGACCAGTTCAATTCTGCATCATCACAAGTCCGAAGACTAATCACAGAAAGCAGAGCCACAAGTGTTTTTAAACAGGGGAAATTTTTTAACACAGCTTTTCCAAAGATCCTAGTTTTATATCTACATTACTGTACTTTGCACACAGAAACAAAGTTATTTACCCAAAACCAAAAACTACCAAGGTCAAACTTATTAGCCCTTCTGATGCTAATAGTCAATGGTGGACCCTCTTCAGTCAATTGTTGTAATTTTCAAAGGTTTTCACAGGTCTGCTGAGCAGTTCCACCCATGGTTCTTTGGTGAATCTCCCAAACTCCAAATTTGATGGGTCTTTGATATTAATCTTCACCTTCAGTTCACAGAAAGTGAACTGAGGCCAGTCGGTAACAATCACTTTGGTCTTCTAGAGGTAGTTCTTTACCAGTTATTCACATCCTCTCTCTTCCAAGCTTGTTCTGTACTCTGTGGCATTCTTTGAATTTATCAGTGATACTCATCACTTCAGTTCTTGACACTTGGAAATGCTGTGATAACTTTGTATATCCATCTCCTCCAAAACAACGATTCTTTTTCCTCAAATCTAAACTGATTTGTTTGGTTTTGGCATGATGTTTTGTCACTTGACATGTCAAACCCTTGCCAACGTTTTAAATTGAAAGTTAACTCTCAGTTTTAACTTGACTTTACAAGCTTGAAGTATTACACAGTGAAAGCACATAATTATACAGCAGGGGTTTCTGCTATGGCTAAATTACAAAGGGCAGTGTTTCAGAGGACTAATAATACTGAACCATGTAATTTCTCTATTTTTAAAATAATTCTGTTATTGTTATGCTAAGAAAACTAATATGTTTAGAAATGTTATGTTGAAAATTGCTTGCAAATGGAGACATTTTGACAAAAATGTAAAATTTCATAGTGGGCCTAATAATTTTGTCCTCATCTGTACATGAGTCAGCCTAGCTTATATATATATATCAGTAATGGTTATTTTGGCTTTCAGTGCTCACTGTATTCCTGCAGAATACAAGGACTTCCCATGGTCTCTGGTATTATAAATATGAGCTCATATATCATATTTATGTAGAAGCAATAATGCATTTCAAAGGATTCTTTTTTTAAATGTACAAAAACACTTTGAACAAAGCCACAGATGTGAACATGTACTGCTACAGAATTTCATCAGGATTAGAGAATTGCATGCATGTTTGACTTTATATAAACTGTGTAACATCATAACAAGACAGCATCACAATCCAAAGACTGATCACAGAAAACAGAACCATCTTCTTTGACTTTGTTTGGGAGAATAAAAGAAATGACAAAAATCTTTTTATGAATCTTTTTTTATTTGTTTTCAGGACAATACGTCTCTGCACTGACTCTTGGTCAACTGAATGTGCTGTCCTTGTTCACATATTAAGAAAAATCTATGTCTGGGTTCACCCCATCTTTCAAATATTTTGAAATATTTTATCCAAACTGACTTACTTTATGAGCGTGAACCCATTAGTCACCCAGCGCTGTACAAGTGCAATTAAGTAATTGTGACATAATTAATGTCCAATATCAATTCAGAATCCCTGCATTTATCACCTGCTGTAAAAAGACATTCGTCTGGCACTAAGATGTTGCTGTGCATGTCAAATAAAAAGGAAACCTTTCATAGAGATTAACTACCTGTCCTGCCTTTAACTGTTTCCACTCATCAGGGTCTTTTTTTTATCTGAATGTCTACCTGACAGATGTTCTCTGAAGTAAGTTTCCAGCCTCTGACAGCAATGCAAAAGTTTTCCCTGACACTGTCGGGATAAACCTCAATTATTTTCCCATTTATATTTCATTTCTTTCGCATGGGTGCCTTCTGAGCCAAAGCCGCGGCCATTCACGAGTATCTCAATTTCAATCGCTTGTCTTTTTATTGCAAAACCCTTCCACCATGACACTCTGCCATTCTTCATGCAAATCTCAAATTGACTTCTTGTAAAATGTGCTCTGCAATTATTGTGCATCAAAGAAGCTTCATTGACTTTCTGAAACTAAATTAATGTCACATGAAGAAAAATGGTCATCATTTAAACCGAAATACAGACTAGCCCACCCATCGCTGCGGCTGTGATTGCATTGCACCTCTTACTATGATGGGACAATATCTCATTTTAGAGCCCTGACCCTGCATGATAGACATGCACCCGCAAAGAAAACATATTCAGGCAACAAAATATTAAATGAGTTTACCCAGCAATCATAAGCTTTACAAACACAAACAATCTAAGAAGGTTAAACTCAGGTCGTGGACTTCATATGACATATTAAACCCTTTAATCTCAGGCTATACCACACGCTGTGGGCAAAAGCCTCTCATAACCAGTTTGCAATTTATAACCACAGCTTAGAAGTAGTATTGAAATACACAGAAAAATAGCCCTAAACTGATCTTTATATATGACATTAAAGTGCAACATATCACCTAAATGCTTCTGTGATGTATATCCAGTCACTCTTATGAGTAAAGCCACTTTTTCTTAATCAGCAGGGAATGTCACTCTTACTAAGTCATTATGCTAATAATTACCTCATAATTACTTCAAGACTGTTCATAAATAGTTAAACTTCATGTAAAACAACAGCTCTCCCCAGCTGAAAAAGTAGTCAAGTATGCTGTTGGTGCAAGCTGAACTACAGTCCCATTTTAAAGTTAAGCAACATTTAGCAGCCTTGTTAATAGATGTGCACTGGTGATAAGTTCTGAACAGGCAGAACTTCTCAGCACTGTAAGTGAAAATCAACAAAAAGTGAAACTAAATATGTTCACAGACGTTTTGGTCTGTTTCTGTTTTGTTTGAAAGCATCTGTAGATGCTAGCTCTCTGACATACCTAGCCTTAGCTAAATCGACACAGTGTGTGTGCTTTTGGGGCCTTTTGCACTTTTATTGGATTATGTAATAAATAATTTGTGGTATAGCTATTCCAAGAAAGTCATGCTTCAGTTTTACTAAGTATAATTCTAGTATTTTGTTTTTTTCTTGTGTGTGCTCGAGAGCACCTTTACAGTTTATTGATGCAACTTACGAACTTCATTTTTCTTGCTTGCTGGTAAATGCCACCTTCTTCATTAGCAAACATTGTAAAAATGGTAAATAAATATTAATATAGCATTTTCTTTGTCACAAAGCATTTTCACAACACAATTTTCATTCATGTATTCACAAAGACATTTTACTTTTACACTAGTGGATGCATCAGTACACATGTGGACTGGACTAGTAGAGGGCCCGATCTACTTTCGAGCCACAGCTTCACTACTGCATACAACTGACTTCTTCCGACGCCTAAGCGAACACCTTTAACAATCCCTTATGTGTCAGGAGTATTGGAACAACTGAGGTTGAAGCTCACTAAACACTGTGACTGTGTGACTGTGGCTGTTAAACCCCAAAACATGCTACATCAAAAATTGGTCCACACTAATGATTGGGTCCCTGCCACAAACACAGTAATATAGTGTATATGGAAGTGCTAAGGTGACTGCTGTGAATTATACATCAGAGAAAACATCCTCTGACTAAGTGGATGGCACAACACAGAAGAGTTACCACACCAGTCCAGGACTGTGCGCCTACAGTCTCGTGGCCACACTAGCAGTGATGAGGATACGCAAATCCTGGACAGGAAGCAACACTGGTTTGAGCAAGGAATCATGTTAAAGGAAGCAATTTACTTGGAAGAGGAATATCTGAACTGTGTAAGGGTCCAAAGGATATATTGTTCACCATAATACTGTAACTGGAGCCACAGCACAACTCTCTGTGAATAGTCTTCATGGCTATTGATCAACGGTGATGATAATTTGTACATCGATGATCATTAAATGATCATAAAACCGACCTCATGGCATTCAACATGCAAATGCAGTGTTTATAACGTCGAGGAAACCTGCAGTGGATTAGTGACACAAAACATTTCACCCAGACATTCAGATGAACCAAATCAACTCTCTGGCACCTGAGCAATATTCCCACCAAGGTAGGACTGAAAATCCTGGCCCACCATTGTGTCATTGTATCTTACGTGCCTTTCTTTTGCTGTTTTGTGCTAATCACAAGTGCCTTGCAAAGTGACTAGTGGTCGACTGTATGTAAAATAAATAGGGGTGCATATGACTCATAAGCTCAGCATTTCTGATCTATTGATTGGTGTCAGCAATAAGCACATTTTGCTTTTCTTCCTGGAAGGAGATACGATGATCTGGATTTGATTCATCTGGTCTTTTGTACATCTGTAAATACTGCCCCCTCCCCCCCCTCCCAAAAAACAAACAAAAAATATATAATGATGGAAGAATTCTCAAACATGTTTGCTGTACTTCAAATATCCTCATACTTTAAAAGCTATAATAACACTCTCTGACTGAGTTTGATTCATTCTGTTTGTGTTAAATGTGTCTTTTGTAATATGACTGACTTAATGTGCACAATGTGACATAATGTCAGGGTATTTCCTATGCTGCACCACTGGAGAAGGATAGAAAATGTATCAAAGACCCAAAAGAGCAAGGCTTTCTTTGTAGAGCCGCCATTTGAACTGACGTTCAATAATGATACAGGGAGAAATCCATCATGGAATGGAGATGATAGAAAAGTTTCTCCAATGACAGCGACAGGAAATACACAAGCATTCAATGGAGCAACATGAGGATATGTTTTGTGTAACACAAACAGAATTCACACTTTGGAACTAATAATATGCCCTTGCACCTACTGTTTTTGAAAGCAATGACTTCTTGGCTTTTCTCTGAAGGCTGTTGATGAGGCATGCAGGGCATCTCAACTGAAGTAGATGCGACAACCTCTAAAGCATCGCACAACAAAAAATGATGTTTTACAATGTAAGATTGTCAGTAACATGTCTGGGGTTGTATGTTTGCAAAATGCAGCTCAGAGTGATAATATAGTAAGGGGCTTTTTGACTCGATGATTCTTTTTCTTTTTGTCGCTTTAAAGAGATAGTAACTAACAAGACAAGCAGACTTGCTACAGAAATAGAGATAAACTAAAGGCACGAATGGACCCAAATCTGCACATCACATTACAAATATCCAAACTCAAGCTTGAACTGCAAGGCATGTGATTGTCTTGAAAGTAAATGCCTGTCTAAAAATACAATTCATTTGACAAAAGGATAAAAAGGAGTCTTGAATATGTATGACACCTTGTGATCGTTGTGTTAGATGGATTAGATGACATCATTTGTATAACTGAATTCACACAGAAAACATTGTGTACAAAGTTGAACAAATGATCATTTGTTTACAATGCATTTGGATTTTTTCAATCTCAGCAAAGAGGCGTGTTGTAGTAGGTATGATCGGATTTCTGGCATCTGAACAGTCATTAAAAAAGTCATTAAAAGACCTATATATTTCTTATTTTTGCTTGACGAGACCATCCCTGTAGCTACAGTCTCCATGTACAACGTAACATTTCATTCCTACTACATGTTGGTAAGATATATCTGGAGTAAGTTCTTTTGTTTTTGAATTTATATTTTTCAAAGTAATGTTTAAAACATAACACAGATTATATTATGTTATAATATTTCACATAAAACATAAATAGCAATGACCTGAACCACTGGGTAAACTCCATCTGCTGAAGAAGATTGTGTGATACAATTGCTAAGCTGTTGTACTGTATTTGTGCAAAGTACGAAGGTGGTTCTAATTTTAACTGCAATTATATTTCTTTTTCAGTTCCCTGAATTGGCATGTTCTCTGAGTTTCCTCTAGGTACTATGCTTTCCTCCCACAGACATACATGTTAGGTTAACTAGTGATTGTAGCTTGGTCACTGATACAAAGGATGGATGTCATATTTAATGCTTCAAGATTAAAATGAGAAAGCCTTGAATTCTTCACTTGACACTGCTGTCTTCTTGACATTTGTTTTGACCCTTGTCCCATCCGGAGCTCATTTCGTTTGAACACGCTCCGTCATTCTTGTGCTCTGAATGAAGAAAGGATCTGATTCATGGATCCAACACAGCTATTTCCTTATTTAAAGTAACCTTTGTGTATGTGTTCAGCTGTAGAGCTGCTGTCATGAAGCCCCTTCCAGTATGAGGGAAATGATCCTCTGCACCAAATCTGTGACTTAGATGCTGCGATGATCATTTTATTTTGAAAGCAAGCGAACGACTTAAAGACTGTCTTTGTATTTATCATCTGCATTCACACAATATATTTATTTATTTCCGATTTCGACCATGCAGCAGGATAACACTGTTAAAACAAATTGTTTGAAGATTACCTTCGAGCTTAAGCCGCATAAACACTGGAAGTCATTCAATTCAATTCAGAGCATAGAGAGGGAAGGATATTTGGTGACTACGAGTGAAATACCTGCTGGCAAAGTGGACGGGACCCACGATAAGGTTTCAGGTGAGCGAAGACCATTCATTGACCTTTGACCTATCACTTCGTCTTTGTCTATTATTCCTGTATTTTTGCTTTTTTATTTCTCGATCTTTGACCAACCAGTCAAGAATTTCCTTCATCCATCATGTGTTCTCTTAATGCATCATCAAAGCTCACGTCATATTATTAATATATTTCAGCCCTGCACTATCACAGCTCTGAACACACACTAAGGCACTTTACACACATAATGAGTAGTAATCCATTTCAAATTGTTTTCTTTGTTACTTTGGTATATGCCATATTTATTACTTAAATACATGTATTTAGTTTGATGCTTTCTTTTTTTTTACTTTACAGCATTTATTTAGATTTCTGATTAGATTTTTCAAACATTACCATTTTTGTTTTGTCATGTTTTATTGTCTTGTATTGAGCTGCACAGCATTCTACATGATTAAAGTTTTTTATCATATGTTTGTTTGTTTTAACTGATCTAACAAAAATAAGTGGTAATTAAAAACTACTTCTTCAGCTTTGTGCTTGTGATGACAGATGGTTGAGAAACCATCAAAGGGTTCATGGCGAGTGAATGTTTCCTCGATTCTGAAGCTTCAGTATACAGAGGAGATTTATGTTTGCTACACGTGTTCTGTCATTGAAAAACTGAACCTCCATAATCTCTTCAAAATAACAAGGACACCTTTCATGTAAAATAGCTTGAAAGTATAGAGGTTTGTATTTAGTGTGCGTTTTCTTCAGTTCAAAATCATCTGGCAGCTTCTTTTTAAACACTTTCAGTTCAGCCAGAATCTCACACGTTTGTTTAATCACTTTAAAATAAGATTGTTCATCTTGTTAAATGCATATCAACAAAACCTCAGGGCAATGCAATTGAGATATAAACGCTGCATGTGTAAGGCCCTTACAAACTGACGGTGTATTGATACTCAATGACATATCTCCAATTATGATGGATGTGTTTGTTTGTCCTCTTCAAGATGCATTACAGCCAGGACAACTTAATCATATCTGATAATGAGTTTTGAATGTTGCACGCATTTCCAATCCAATGTCTCCTCTAGCCGCGGCCCTTGGGAGCAATATGGCTCCTCGTGAAGAACAAAGTGAGGCCACAGTGGGTGTAAAATACATAAAGCACAGTAGTGCACCCTATAAAGTGTTTCCTAATTACAAAGCTCACTGACTCCCACTTGAAGATGTTTTGGTTCTAAGCTTAGTTGTTAACTCTAATTACATCCCACAGCTGACAGGGGTCCCATTCAGATGCAAACACTAATCCCCTTCACGGTCCATTGGTTTATGACAAGAGCTATGTTAATAACATGTAAAGTCTGCAATTGTGCGTGTAGAAAACATGAAAGTGCTCAAATTGTCTACAATTTTTCGATTACTTTATCCAGTGAAGGAAGGAACTGTAGAACTGTAAAATAGTTTCAAAGCACAAATACAGCATAAAAAAGATATACACTATGCTTCACTAAGCTGAAATTAAAAGTGTCATTGCAGCGAATGCTTTACTATCATCACTTTCAGCTCTCTTCATGACTTTTGTCACAACTATTGGAATGAGGACACAGTTCCTGTGTACAGCAGCAAGGTCAAAAATCAGAGATTCATCTTCTCGAGTGCCCATGCAGACATTCTCAGACACACACTCGACTCTTTCCGTATCAGAGCGTCAGAATCCAGCAGCGCTGACATCTTCAATGAATTACAATTAGTAGGGCGGGCCAGAGAGGCTGCTGGATTACTTTCGGCTTTTTTGTTCAGATTTCAAAATCCCTGACACAAACAAACTATCAGTTTTATGCATGAAGAGCAATACAGCATACATACATAAAAGAGACAAAGAACTAAATATTCTTCAGAAGTTTTCTATTTTGCTAAGCTTGCTGGGATCAGTTTTCATTTAACCAATTCTCTCTGATTCTTACTTTGTTTAAAAAACATTCAATTCAGTAATGTAAAATACAAGCAGGCGATTGCAGTTTTACTTAAACATACAGTGGTGTGAAACGTGTTTGCCCCCTCCCTGATTTCCTATTTTTTTTGGATGTTTGTCACACTTGTGTTTCAGAACATCAAACAAATTGAAATATTATATAAAGATTACACAAGTAAACACAAAACAGTTTCTAAATGAAGGTGTTTATTTTTAAGGGGAAAAAAATTCAACTCTACATGGGCCTGTGTGAAAAAGTGATTTCCCCTGAAACCTAATAACTGGTTGGGCCACCCTCACCAGCAACAGCTGCACTCAAGCGTTTGCAATAAGCAAGCCACAGCTCATCTTTGCAGAATTGTTGTAATTCAGCCACATTGTAGGGTGGCTGAATTATGCTCAAAAGAGCATGAGCTGCCTTTTTAAGGTCGTGCCACAGCATCTCAATCAGAATCAGGTCAGAACTTTGATTTGGCCACTCCAAAGTCCACATTTTGTTTTTCTTAAACCATTCAGAGGTGGACTTGGTGATGTGGTTTGGATCATTGTCCTGTTACAGAACCTAAGTGCGTTTCAGCTTGAGGTCACGAACAGATGGCCACACATTCTTTCATTATCCACATGGTAACAATCACACAATAACAGGTCAAAAATATATTAATAAATAATGGCTCAGTGGACTGTGCAGCTTTTAGCATTGAATGTGCATGCATTAAGTAGTCTGGC
This sequence comes from Pelmatolapia mariae, assembly GCF_036321145.2. Classification (NCBI taxonomy): domain Eukaryota; kingdom Metazoa; phylum Chordata; class Actinopteri; order Cichliformes; family Cichlidae; genus Pelmatolapia; species Pelmatolapia mariae. Next base: position 34,163,629 of record NC_086235.1, read on the forward strand.
CCCCATACTGCTAAGAGAAAGCACGGGGAAGTCGCATCATCATAGCTCAATGTTTAAAATACAGAGCTTGTAATTGAAACATCTGGACCCTGATGAGGGGTTTGCAGCATGCTATTTACCCTTCTGCTCACACAAACTGCTTGCTTCCCTTCATTGTATAGTGCCTGATAAAAAAAAATTAAAAGTCAGTCATATTAACAGTCAGAAAAAAGGCAGAAACATGAAATATGTTTGTTCTCTTTTTCAAAAACGGTTACAAAGGTGTTTGCTTCATACAAACTCGTGCAGTGATTACTTGGGGAGCAAACAGATATGTAGGCATAAAGACCTGTGATGTGCAATGGCTGAAGATCAGCTGCCAGCTGAATAATGCATATATTAGACTTATATAATGACATTTATGCGCAAGCTCAATATGGAAGATCGGTAATCACTCCTCTGGCTGCGTTCCTGGGTGTTTGACTGTTAGTCTGTTCTTTACATCACTTCCACTTTCCCACACTGTCAAACTGAGTTCTGACATCATTGCTCTAGTCCAGTAATCTTCTCGCCCAACTTCTCCAAGTGAATCAGCTTTCACTTTGCATACTTTAAATCTCTGTGCTCTTCTGTCATTCTCCCTCTCACACTGTTATTTGTGCAACCCACCCTTCTCTTCATCTTCACCTAAACCTGATATCTTTGGATTGATTCGTCTTCATCTTCACCACCAGATTAGGATTCCTAATCACCAATGCTTTGGACAGAGGTAGCACCATTCCAACCTGTCTCACTGAAATGTCAGATGTCTGGACTTGTGCTAACTCACATCTGATCTGAGGGTCTTGACATGTTTCTTTCTGAAACATCGCAAGACCTGTGACGTTGACTTGCTTCAAACTGTGGGTAACTGCAAGCAAAACCTTTTAAGATTTTTTTTTTTTGTTCATCAGGGTAAAGTCTCTCTTACAGACAACACAGCGGTCTGAGATGAATAGGTCAAAGATATATCCAAACAGGTTAAACTCTCATCGCCTTGGCCTTGTTGGTGCTTTGTACATGTCTACCACCATGCCAGAAAGATCAGTATCTCCTATTTGTTACATGGAGGTATGAATGAGTGGTGGGCACAGAACATTTATTATGATGTGCATGTATATGCTCCATTGTTTAACAGTCAGGCATGATTCCACAGGCATTAAATGGAGTATACTAATATATGCCAGTTAGTAATGTCTCCCTGTCCGATCTTATTGTGTCAACTCTCCTTTAAACTCCCGTTTAGTTATGTTTTTTACCTTCTGTTCTACTTTGATAGTTACTTGACGTTTGTATCTTGTGTTTAGCATTCCTTTCCCCTCCTCTCACATTGTCTTTGATAATTGTCACCTGTGTTTTGTTTCCCACAGCTCTGTCCACTTCCCCAATTGCGCTCCTGTGTATTTATAGTGCTGTCTTCCGGTCAGTCTCTGTTTTGGCATCGGTTAATGTTCCTTGTGATCTTGCTGCCAGTTTGGAATTACTTTGTTGTCTGTGCTCATTTGCTTTTTTTTACTCTGGACTTCTCATTGACCATAATAAAGGGATCTTTTCTATTGACCTCTGTCTCACTTTCAATCTGCAGTTCAGGTCCACATTTTGCATTTCATGTCATTTCTTAAAACTACTGGCTATCATATGATGGAGAGTTCTTTTTATTGGGTGCATATAATTGCATGGCGTGATGCAAGGAAAAAACGACTTTGCAATTGACTTCCATGTGAATAAGTTCCCTACACTCCTTACTAACATCTATACAGCTGAGAGTGACAAGTTGTCATAAGCTTTGTAGATATTTGTTCAAAAATCAAAGTAATGGGCTACTTTTGACCAAACGAAGATGTTAGATGAAATATTTGTTGCAATAAATTAAGTAGTCATTGACAAACAAATGTCAGCTATAAGGAGATCACTAAAGGGGGTAATCAGAGAAGCTTGAGTGAATGTACCAAAATTTATTGCCAATCCATCCAATAGCTGTCAAGTCATTTCACTAAAAGCTAAAAATGTCAACTTTGTGTCATGCAAGATGATCATCAAAGCCCACACTTGCTCTATCCTCAGGGGACCAACAATGTCTGCAGACATTTTCATGGAAGTCCAGATATCTTGGCATCACTTAAACATAACAAGATGCAAAATGTGCATGAAATGGTGACCATTTTATGTTTTTTCTCCTTTAACTGTCTGCACATCTACATGTAGATTCAGGACTAAAACTGTGTAGGAAAGTGTGCACACAATCGTTTTGTCATATTTATAAAGCCTTGAGTAAGCATGCTCCTTTTATTGAGGTGTTGGCAGAAAATAAATGGATAGACTGAGAGAAGACCGTCGATTTAACTTGAACCTGGAGAGTGAGGAAAATAAAACTCAGGTTTGTTGTTCTGAAATCACAAACAAAAGAATAATTACTAAAGGAAAAAAGTAACAAAAAACTGACTCTAAGGGCAAAAGGGAAAATATAAAAAATCAACCACAAAAGCAAACATTAATAAGATGCCTAAAAAAACAAAACTGCAGTTCACACTAATGTATTTGCATCTCAGCTAATGAATGGGGAATTGTGCATATTTATACAGATGTGTGTTTAACAGCTTATACTGCACATGTTCTCTGTGTACATGTTTATTTTACCAAGTACTTTTAAGTTTTAATTTGTTACACTGTATAAAAAATTTACACTTCTACTTTTCATTTAGTGTCCCTCTGGATCCTTTCATTTATTTTTTGTAAACCTGCAGGGAAATTCTCTTCTTATTCAAAATCGTATTCCCCTTCTCCTAAATGCTTACCTTTGTAGGCTGGCACATGGAAACCAATAATCCAAGGATGTAAACAGACAAGCATAGGAAAGGGCGTGATGAACAAGCATGAAAATGAATCGGCACCTTTGAGCAGCGCTAATTGATTTGGCAGTTTAATTTTTGTAGTGGCTGGCTAATCCATTTCCAGAGAGACAAAAAGGTGAAATGGCACAGCTGGGAATGAGGGGACCAAGGCAAAGGCAGCCTCTGAAGCATACTGAATGGAGTAAGAGACACTGAGTGAAATGCCAATTCAAGTCGATGGCTAACAGAATGACAAAGTACTTACCACCCCCAATGGGAATCCTAATGAGAGCTGAGAGGTGACATTTCAGGACATCCCTAAATTGTAACGACTTGAGACAATTTTTTAAAGCTCAGCTACAACAACGAGAAAGCCTTTGGAGATTTATATTTATCAGTGTCCACACTGAGAGTCACATTTAATTTTGAAAAAAAAGAGTCAGTCTATATAGGCTCAACTAATACGCAACCCCATCTTGTTCAAGCTCCATCCCACCAGTGTTTAACCCAGAGATGTCAAAGCCATTTTACATCGTAAGCCAAATACTGGCTACTTTAATCTTATTTGGGCCTGAAAGTTTTCGTTGACTCACAGAAAAAAAACAAAAACTCTTATTTCTAGAGTAGGTAGCTGAAAAACTGGAAATTTCTGTAATTTAATTGTTTATATTTTATTTAATGAACTTAATTTAGCATGAATGGCAATGGGTGTGTGTGGGGAGGGCTTATGTTTGACAACCTTGGGTTAATTCATTAAAGCTTGATGTCAATAGCAATGCAATCAACTTCTCTTTGTTCTTTGACAGATACATTATAATATGTCAACAGTCTTGGTAAAAATTACTTTTAAAGACTTGTTTTATTTCAGACTTACAGGTGACGGTAACACAATATGGTCAGAATGTATTGATGTGTTCAGGGTAGATTCATAATGAGTGCAAAAAAAGTTGAAAAGATTTGATCTGCACCCCATAAGACTTCAGGAGAACAGCAGTCTGGCTTCAAAGCACTACAGATGACTGTAGTCTGCTTACAGTAATGGTGCGAGACTGTTAAAGAAGCGCCATGAGGTTGGTACAATAATGGAGGCAGCACATGAAAAAGGTCTTTGAAATAAACTAGATCACAATTACAGGCGCAGCCCTGCAAGCCAAGTTGTATCAAAATGAATGACAATAAGCAGCACACTGTGTCAGCAGAGAACAAATGTGGCAAAATTTGGCAGTCACTACTTTTACAGTGAGCAAGTTAAAACATGTAAAGCCAGATTATCAAAAAAGCTTTGTGAATGGCAAATTATTCTCAGTACCATGGAGGGAGAAAAACACATTGACAAGTTAACCCCCTTTTGGCTTCTTATATGTTATTATGACTCTCCCTGGAAGTTGAAATTTGCCTTACTGAAGGGAAAAACTACGGTGGCCCTGAGAGGCCAAACGGACTGCAACTTAAGAAAACACCAGCAATAAGAAAACGCTGCAAAAGCACACAAAACACAATGGAAATAGGAAAAAACACAGGGGAAGTGTTTCTGGGGAGATAATAAAAATCTCAAAACCATAAATAGTGAACTAGTTCACTATATTTATGTGGGTGAGAAAATTGCTAAACCTAATATGGGCAGAGCAGACTATTGTTTGGGTCACACTGAAAATAAACTGGAGGCAAAATATGAAAAAGAATATAACAAGTGGAAGATTAAAGGTGTCTGTGTGGTCTGAGTACAGTAAATGTGTAGATTACAGACAGTTCAAAAACTATTCTGTTCAATATGTAAACTGATTTGACTTCTAACTTAAGCACTGCTTGACACAACGCAGCAGACTTTATTCCAATATTTTTGAGAGGCAGTAACCATTTTTATTTCAGGCAAGCAATCTTTCTACACCCCTTCAAAACTGCTGTTCACAAAGTAGTTTAGGGTCAAAATCCCTGATGAAACACCTGATGTCTGACAGTATCCAGAGAGAAATGAGAATCAACTGCTGGCACATTTTAATCCAAATATTTATGTCTCTGAAAAGTAAAACCCAAACCTTTCACCACAACTTCACAACGTAAGCTGCAAAAGGCAGTTTTCAGCACCCAAAAGAGCTAAGCGTTTCACTATTCATTGAAAACCGCAGCACAGCACACACTGCATGCCCATGAGTAGCAGCCAGCCCAAAGTGTGGTGCTTCGTAGCAAAAGGATTTCAAAGGGAAAAGAGAGTGAAAGCATGTATCATTTACCTAAAAAATCTGGAAAAGGTAGTTTCTCACATTCATCCTGCTTTTGTGTATTTGTTTCTATTCGTTCATCTGTATTCACTCAAATACTTTCTGTTCTCTGAGGAGGCTTTTCAACAGTGTGCGTGTAAGTGGACGGAAACAGGTCTCACGTTTATTGGAGCAGCTTTGTCACATGTGCAGTGTCATGCTTCAATAATGTCAGCATTTGTATGGTCTGTTGTCAGAGTTTGAACTGCAGCAGCTTAGCTAAAGGTATCAGTTCAGAGGATTAAAACATAATTTAGTAGACAGTATTTAAAGATAATTCAGCTTGTTTTTGTATATGCACACATGACTCACTGTCCTTTTGGGAAAATAAACTTATTTAATAGACAGCTGAATGACCATGTGAATTTTAATCTTATACTTAATCTACGTGACCTGAGATCTAACTCAGACTATTGGTCTAATCAGATCAGGTGGATCCGACAGTATTGTTGCAGACATCCTGTCTGCATGTCAACATCTAATGTTTTAATGACAGAATTACTGTCTTTTTTTCTCTGTTTTTTTTTTTTAACCTTTGGAGGCTTGAAGCTCTGTGCCGTTGGTCAAACAGTTTGTCAGACCAATCAGTGTCTCATGAGGCACATGCCCATGGTCGGCAGCTATGGACATGTTCCAGCCTGTGATGATGATGACAGACAGATGGTTGATCCAGTCACCTATCAAAAAAAATTCTAAAAGTGCCTTCTCTTTTATCAGTTTCCAAAAATACGTTCTCTGACAGTTCTGTGTAACAAACCATCTGTCGTGTCAGGCTAGACATTTTGGAGCTGTTCAGATTATCTGAGGTTCCTTTTTGATTCTGGCCTGCTTAAACTTGTCAGCTGTACAGACCGGTCTCATAGGTTCCCCATTTATTGTTTCATATAGTCACTTCTTTAAAATTGACATAATAATTGTTCTGCAGGTCCCCTGATGAACCATAGCAGTACTGTTGGCACAAGAAGATATTTACAATAAAGAATTTTGTTCCCATACTAACCTCTACAGCATGTAAAAGAACTGAAATGGAGCAGCAAATCAAGAAAATCATGGAAAAATAAAAAACAAAATCAATAAAAACACAAAGAAGGAAACACTTCATCACGGGTTTGTGTGAGGACCAGAGCTGTGATTAAAGTGTCGGCTTTAAATCTGAGAATGGCTCTCTGGGTGTTAACTGCATAGTTGCTCATTATGAGCAACACAGAGGCATCTGAAGGGTTTCTTTTTTATTTTGTTTCATTTCTTTTGGTACTGAGTTTAGATTTTCTCCTCAAGCCTTGAGCTTAGCATTGGAAAAAAAATCAAAGTCTGAAAATCTGTGTTTAAGTGCACCCCAAAAATCCATACAAACACATTTTAGCACCTCACAAAATAAAGCTATCAATCTACAGTCTACATCTTCAGTTTTACCTAACAGCAACCATCCACTATTAATGGATTACATAGCTTGACTAATGTGTTAACATCAGGGAACTGTAGCTGTGAAGTACCTCTCAATACTCCCGAGTGTAAATAACAGCCAAACTAATTTAAAAAAAAATACATATAATAAAGTCTGATTCAGCAAGGCAGATACGTAGATGTTTATGAGAGATGCGGTGAAGGTGGTTTTTGAAACTGGTTGTGATGAGCTGGGGTAGATCTGACAGTTTCTGGAATAGTGCAACCCTATTGTGATTAACAAGCACTATAATGTAAGAGTTCAGCATCCAACCCACTCTCACAGCAAAGAATGCACGCAGGTCCACCATGTCCATTTCACACTTTGCCTCTCCAAAGTGTGAATGGACAAGCATGCAGACGTTGCAGTACCAGCAGGGGGAGATAACATATTTAAAGCCAAGAAGTCATTAGCGACCAACGAAGGTTTGAAATGCATTCCAGGGTCGTTAATCGCCAGAAATGATTAAACCCTCCAGTTGTGTTCACCCCCCCCACTTACTTTAGTGTTCCTGGTAAAAAATGACCAGTCTGTTTTAACAGCTCTTAAATTAACATAACAAACATTTTTCACCACCAAATTCTGTTCAGTGGGTGGTTCAGTGGGTCATTCAGAGGCCAAAGAGGGGGGTGGGGGGTGGATTCCCATTCATTTCCTATGGCGGTCACCTTTGACCGGGAACACCACAGATATAACAAAGTTGATTAAAACACTCAAAATTCAATGAAAAGAGGTGATCACCACTTTTATATGTTCGAGTGCGTAGTATGGAGGATGTACAACACAATATTTATGAGTGTTTTAACTTGTAAATTTGCCCTGCATGTGACAGGAAGGTTAAGCTAGGAGGCTAATATGTATTTACATTTAAATGTGTTAATAATGTGTCTTTGAACACTTTCCCATGATTACTGTCATGGTGGCTTGAAATAAAATGTCTCCCTATATGGTACGCTAGATTACTGCAACTTACTTCAACTTCTGCATGTGGAGAGAAAACGTGAAATGGTCACGGTGGACTGACATATCTATTACACACTTTGCCGTGATAGTGGGTACATTATGGGACAGGCGGAACTGTAGATACTGGGCAGAATGGACCCACGCTTTCTTATTTTTTATGCCAAATTCTGACCCTACCATTTCAGTGTAGCAGAAATTCAAACTAATCAGACCAACATAGTTTTCCCACTTTCACAGTTTCAGTTTCCCAACTTAGTTGACAGGAACTTTTTTTTTCTATAAAAATTGTGTGTGTTTCTGTTCTGTGTCCAGTTCTGTTTTTATATGTGCTTTTTTTTTGCTGCTGTTACAACCAAAATTAAAGGATTATTCTATCTTCTAGTCTAAGGGGTCTGGCGGGTAAATATAAGCTACAAACTGATCCCAAACCTTCAGACAGAACATCAGTATGTTGTTTTGTGTCATTCCATTTCTGTAAAATAATAATATTTTAGGGCAGACAGTTGACATTTTTATCATGAAAAATTGTCATAATGATTAAATAGCTGTAACTCATGCAGAGTATAATAAGCATGTAAGATATGATCTTACTTCACAGAAATGAATTGACCCATCAATCATACATGCTGTTATTTCCCCATCAGGAGTATTAATGGGTTCTCTATACAGTGACAAGGTTAATTATGATGCAAAACAGAGTGACGAAAAACACAGGGGGATTGGGAAGTGGATAAAGGGGTGGTGTTTTTGTCAATCAGAGCAGATATGAATTGATAACACCAACGGTGTCTTAAATCACCGTTATTTAACAACTGGCCTCAAGTTTGAAATCAAACTGTTTCAATTTTCCCCCAGTAAAACAGTCATGGAAAATGTGAGTCCTGCATTATTGAGATGCTGGGCTTCACCGGTGCTTTGATTTTATAAGCAATAGACCTCTTTACGCAGATAAAAAAGTTTGCAAGAGAGACTCTCTTCAGAATACTTTGCCATGAATCCATATCAGCTTTGAAGTTCAGATGCCTGGCTTCAGAAAGTAATGAAATAGTTATCAAAAAATTTCCCAAAAGTTAAAAGGAAGAAATGAAGGCACAGAAGGGGAGAAGTTTCACTTAGATGTCATGTTCCTTTAAAAGCGTGAAACAGCAAAAACTGGACTTGATTTCTCATGCAAGAAATTAACTCCCGGGACAAAGTATATCAAGCTTATATTACAATATTAAGACATTATTTGTAAAACATTTTCATAAATCAGAGGACACAGTCATACTGCCAGTATTAAAGCTTTCACTCAGTCCTGCCTTTCCACTCTAGACCCACAAATCACACAGCCATCAAGTTGACATACGGCCATTCAATCTGTGAGGTTTAATTGCATGTTACTCATGGTTAATGGATGGGGTTTTAATCTGAGGAGCAACCTTTGACAATTTCTTCAAATCTCTCAGCAGCAGGCATTAGTATCTTCATCTGTTTCTTGAGGTAAGCGCACTAAGCAGCCAGCTGAGGCTTGTGGGCACTGATGGCGAGAGATAAATAACTGGACTGCAGATGTTTGCAGTTATGATTGGAAATGTGTGATTTTAATGATGCAACTGTAGCTGGAATATGACAATGCCCCGTACTGAGTGTGAAAATGCTTGATTCAATTAGCAGCCTGTACAAAATTTGGTCCAGAGCAAAAAATCTTTCCATCTAGTCTGAATTCAGTAAATTCAAGTGCTGTGGCTTTTTATAGACCCCAGAAGATAAATCATAATCATTTTAGCGACCTCCCCTGGCAATCAACCTGAATTCTCCTCTTAACTTTTTTGCCTCTGCTGAGGTAAAATGAACAAGAACATCTGATTACTACAGAATCTGCTGTGGGGGTTTCTGGTCAATGGAAAAAAAATGATATTAGTTCACCATCTTGTCTTTACTACAGTGCCATCAATCAATCAAAATGTATGTAAGAAAAATACATTCTGACCCTTGTATGTTGGAGTTTGGGCCCATGAGCCACAGCTTTACATTCACACTGAGGCCATCTGTGTCTATAGTATATGGTCTCCTAATGTACGTCTAATATACTTTACATTTGTAGCCCCTTCCTTTAACCAAGGACTTTGACAGTTGGACACAGTTTGGAAGTGTCTGAAATGTGTATCTTTTTTAGTGGCCAGCAACTGGCTACTCACTGGGTATAAAAATAAGTTTGATTGCACAGATATATATCGGTATACTCTCTGGTTTTTCCTGATAAGTTTGTGGGCTAAATTTTTAAGGTCCTACTGAATAAAAATAATCAGTAAATTATGGTTTCACAGAGTGAGGTAAATTACAAAGCAGAAGGACGCTTTAAAACATAACTACTTTGTGATTAGCAAGGCACCATTGGCTGCATGTACTGTAGGTGCAGTGCTTATCGACGCATAATGAGCCTTTCCCAAAATCCACTGTCATCTCATCTTACGCAAAGGGCATCTTTTCGTGCCAATAGTTGTAACAGAAAGATGAAGCTACCCTTTTAAACAAAAAGGAGTAGTGGCAGTAGCATAGGTTGTGGGTTACAATCTAGCAGAGCAATGTTTGTATCTCTGCCTTTTTACTATCTCTGGGTTGCACTCAATTTTTAGTGTCTAATTCAGTGATTGGTTAGGTTAACCAACTATTAGGTCTAGGTTTCGGTTAAAATACACCCTTCACACCACTTCCCCTTTGGATTAAAAAATTAAAAATTATGAGTGATGGCTATGTTCTTAACTTGATAACCTGATAACTAACACTCAAGTGAAAAAAAGACAGAGGCAGCAGATTTTAATCTCAAACTTCTTTGAGGTGATTAACTTAAAACTTTGACAGTCATAGTCATTTCTATTGTATACAGTGTGCCTTCAATTTTCAGACTATTTTACTGATTTTCTTTTGCGCCTCGGCTGTACTTCTGAGTTTTTAATGGATTAATAAATCAATTTAAAGTGACCTTTATTCTCAAAATACAATGAATCCAAACAGAAGCATCGATAATGATTTATTTTATTAAAGAAATAATTCTGATTTATGTTTATTAGCTGGGCTGATGCTGTGCGCTGATATCTTGAGAATTATAAAATGGAACTTATTTACCATTATATTGGACTTCTCAAGCACATACACACATAATTATGTGGCTAATTACTCATTTGCTACCAGTATGTGAAGGCAGTGTCTGCTGTTGTCGGGACTGCTGATGTGAAGTAGAACAAATGTGGAAAATGTGAGAAATAATGAGGTAAATATTGGGCTTCTGGAAGCACGTAATTCCTTAAATGCAGCAGAGCGAAGCTTCACATAAGCACATTTCCCTTCTGTTCTAATAAAGGTATTAGATAAATGCCATAAGACTGATGCAAATTGTTATATACGTTTAATTTATCACTTCCACTGTAGATTGTGTCATTGAAGAAAATCATTTTGTTTAAATGCAACTATACTGCCAAAAAAATTAAAGCTGTGCTTTTAGTTATTCAGAGCAGCAAACAGTCTCACTCTACAAAGCGTGGCTGACCCTGAGCTAAAAGGAGGTCATCCATCAGGTTGCGCAGCCAGCTTTAAAGCATGATCTCACTCAAAACATCCAAAACAAACACGTGTGAAGAAGGAAATTCTGCACTCACAGTGGTCTAACTGTCCTTGAGTGTAGTGAGTTGATTACTCCACTTGGAGCAGCTTTGCACATAAGTGACAGTATGTCTCTTCTCTTTCTTTTTTTCAATAAAACCCCAAAGTTACTCAGCTGTCCGGGCTCAGGCTTTGACCCCGCTGTAATGAAATCTTGTGACAAAAACCACATTTGCCTCTTTTCTCACTGGCTTAAGGTGCTCTCAGGAGCCGATTGGACAAGACGCTGATCAAGAACCCAGACTACACTTACTGCATGCCAGTTGTTTTCTGCTAATTTTATTAGTTGTTAATTTGTTTAGGAATTGGGAAGCACAATATCCATGTGGTCCTGCATTATGCTGTAATCGTTTATCCATGACTTACAGAGGGGTGTATGTTAAACACTGTTAAACAATTCATTTTTTCTCAATTTCACAATTAAATTAACAAGAAACTTTTTTAAGCTAATCTTATAGCTCCATTTTTCATTTTTGTTGGCCTGTCCAACATTTCATCAAGCTCATTATCTCAACAAAGACAAGTCAGAGCTCCATGAATGTGCTGTGGATTTTCACAGCCTCTACATGAAGAATCAGAACACACACCATCCCCCTGGATATTTCAATATTCTGCAATATTCTGCAATATTCCTAACAACAATATTGCAGAAGTGGAAGCACAGCAACTACGGACGAAAGTTTCGGCCTGTCTCAGCAATGCAAAGCCCCCAGCATCCAACATCACCACGGAGGAGAGGAAGGCACTCACATCACTTAGTGATGACAACAACATATCATCCTTCCGGCTGACAAGGGTAGGTGCACAGTATTGCTAAACCAGAAAGACTATCATGAGAAAATTTTGTCATTACTCAGTGATGAAAATACTTATGAGCCCCTGAAACGAGACCCAGGAAGTGGTTACAGGAAGAGGGTGATAGACTGTCTGAAGCAGTTAGAACAAGACAAGGCTATTGACCGGACCTCATACCACAGGCTGTACCCAGGGGAGTCTACACCAAGTCTGTATGGTTTACCGAAAATACATAAACAGGGTGCACCTTTAAGACCGATTGTCTGCATGATCAACTCGGTCACCTATAACATCTCCAAGTTTCTGGCTTCGATCCTCAACCTGCTGGTGGGCAGCTCTGAACACCACATCCAGAACACCCTGGATTTTGTTGAGAAGGTGAGAGATGTCATTATGGAGGCAGATGAAACCATGGTCTCGTACGACGTTACATCTCTCTTCACTTGCATCCCAGTCACGGAAGCGTTGGAGGTAGTCCGTAAGAGATTACAGGATGACACCAACCTCAGCAGCAGGACCACTCTCAGCATCGACCAAGTGTGTTTGCTTTTGGAACTGTGTCTTCATTCCACCTACTTCACATACAAGGGTCAGTTCTACAGGCAGAAACATGGGTGTGCCATGGGCTCCCCAGTTTCACCCATCGTGGCCAATTTGTACATGGAAGAAGTGGAAAAGAGGGCTTTGCTATCCCACCCTGGAACACCACCAAGCCATTGGTTCAGATATGTGGATGACACCTGGGTGAAAATCAAATCTCAGGACGTACTACATTTCACGGATCACATTAACTCGGTGGACCGACACATCAAATTCACCAGGGAGGATATGAAAAGTGGCAGGCTAGCCTTCTTAGACTGTGAGATTTCCATCAGTAATGGGGGACATCTAAAAGCTGACGTGTACCGTAAACCTACACATACGGATCAGTATCTAAGGCTTGACTCTCATCATCCACTGGAGCACAAACTGGGTGTCATCAGGACGCTACAACACAGAGCGAACACCATCCCCACTGGCACAGCGGCCAGGGAGGCAGAAGAACAGCACATCAAGAAGGCCCTGAGTAAATGTGGTTATCCCAGCTGGACTTTTGTCAAAGCTGGAAAGGCACCTAAAGAAAGCTCCAAGCCAGGAGAGAAGGACAACCGCTGCCCAAGCGAAAACCTGTAGTGATCCCATATGTGTCAGGAGTATCGGAACAGTTGAGACGCATTTTTTCTAAACACCGGGTCTCTGTGACTTTTAAACCCCAAAACACTCTGCGCCAAAAATTGGTCCACCCCAAGGATCGGGTCCCCCGACACAAACAGAGTAACATAGTGTACGCTGTTAAGAGCCAGGAGGATTGCCAGGATTTATACATCGGGGAAACCAAACAACCTCTGGCGAAGCGGATGGCACAACACAGAAGAGCTACCTCGTCAGGCCAGGACTCTGCAGTCTATTTACACCTACAGGCCAGTGGACACTCTTTCAATGATGAGGATGTACACATCCTGGACAGGGAGGAACGCTGGTTTGAGCGCGGAGTCAAGGAGGCCATTTACGTGAAAAGGGAAAGACCATCTCTGAATCGAGGAGGGGGCCTGAGGGTACATCTGTCACCATCTTACAATGCTGTGATTGCAGCCATTCCCCAACTCTCTGTGAATGGGACTCGTGGCCATTGATCAGTGGTCTTTGATCAGTGGGTTTTGGTCAGTGGTTGTTGATCAATGGTCATGACAATTTGCATAATTAAGATTAAGGAACTGACCTCCCAGCCCATTGTTCCTTCAGTGGGCTGGTTTCAGTCATTATGCAAATGTACTGTTTATAAGATTTGGGGAAACCTGCAGTCAGCTGAGACTGAAGAAGTCACTTGGATGAGTGACGAAACGTTTCTCCCACAAAACGCTACATCCAGATTAACAGAATCAACTTTTGGAGATTCCCCTGGATACTGTACACTACATTACTTTTATTTTATTTACGGTTATGTTTTTTGTTGTTGTTTTTTTTAGAAAATGCAGACTCTGCTTGTTCAGGACCCTCAGAGGATGCACATATGGAAAAATATGTGTTCTTGGCAACTTGAAATTCTTGGTTGCCTAAAAAGAATAATTAACCTATGATCATAAGTCAACATTTGATTCTTTCACAAGCCTGCCAGTGAAAAAATCTATTCCTTTATATCTGATTTAAAATGGATTATCAATTTTGGAAATAGACGGTAATTTATATAGTGCTTTATTGGTCTAAAGCAGGGGTGTCCAACTCCAGGCCTCAAGGGCTGGTGTCCTGCAGGTTTTAGATCTCACCCTGGGTCAACACACCTGACTCAAATGATTAGGTCATTACCAGGCCTCTGGAGAACTTCAAGACATGTTCAGGAGGTAATTTAGCCATTTAAATTAGCTGTGTTGGATCAAGGACACATCTAAAACCTGCAGGACATCCTGGTCTAAAGTGACCAATAGTGGTTTCTATGTTGTGCCTTTTTTCTCCCATGTCTTCTTATCTCTGTCTTCGTGTTTTGTGTGGCCTGATATCTCAGTGTTATTTGTATTTTTTGGGTTATTTTCTGTTTTACTTTGCAGTTTAGTTTTCTGTTGTGTTTTATTCTAATTTTACTCTCTATCATTGTTCCCACCATAACTGTCTTTACCTTTTCTTGATTTTCTCGCCTGTGTTTGACTCCCTGCTCTGTCTCATCTTGTAATCAGTTCCCAATGAATTCATATTCATTTCTTCATCAGTTTCTTTGTCAGACTGTCTGTTGTTCACGGTCACATGTCTACATGTTTTCCTATAGCTCATATTCTGCTTCATTTTTCCTGTCCTCTCCTGTTTCTGTCCTTGAGTCAGTTTAGTTTCTTCAGTTTGGGTGAGTTTCCTTCCGTGCATGATTCCCAGGTTCTCCTGCCAGTTTTGCACAGAACCTCTGTGATTATTTTTATAGTCAATAAAGCTTTTTTTTCCATTTGCATCACTAAACCCTGACACTTTCACAAAGTTTATGACATTAAAAGCTTCTGTTTAGATTCAACTAGTCCCACTGTTAAACTGGTTCATTGAAAAGAAAAAGCATTAAAATCAACTGTGAGAGAATAAATGTGAAAGAGATGGACGGAGGAATGGACTTGCATTTATGTGTAATTTGGGAGAAAATACTAAGGCTCTCATGACCTTCTTAGAGATTGGATGTTAATCCACAGACAACACACATAGCTAGGCTCAGATGTTATGGCTGTGGCGTTAAGTTAAACATAACTGCAGTGATATGATGACTCAGAGAAAAAGATGCATAGTGCAAAAACTTAGTACTTAAAACCTTAGTATTTTTCACTCTAAGCTAGAGTCTGAGCAAAATGGTTAGAAGTGATAGATGGCATACAGTTGCTGCAAGTGAGAAAGGAAAACAGCGGCAAACGCTTCCAAACAAACATCTGAATATTCTGCCAGAGCTCTAGAAAATATCTCTCCAATTAACTGTACAGGAGCTTTGTTTTTAGGACATGGGCCCGTGTTTGACCATGATTTTCATAGATGATTACCTCATCAAATATGATTAAAAGCCGTAAGACGTGTGTTAATACAAAATGCCAGACATCAAATCTGGAGAAGCTGAGGGCACACTGCAATGCAATAGAACTGTCTAAGAGTAATAAATAATTTAGTGTTTGTTGTTTTTCTCCGTTTTGATGGCAGTGTCTGGATAACAAAAAGCAGGAAGCAGTTAAGCTCATAGATGTAGCATCAGTTCCAGTCTGAAAATTTTAGAGCGATTTGGTTCACAGCCTGCAACGAGACTCAGTCACTGTTCCCATAAGTTATCTGCTCTAACCAGTCCTTGGTTTGGGTCTAATGTCACTGCATTACCAAAATAAACGGTGGTGCACTCTCGATGATTGATACCTCCATCTTCAGGCAGATGTCAGTGATTCTCTTTGATTGACAGTTCAAAATGACTTTCTTTACTCTCCCAAAGTGCTTTCTGTCTGCTTCTACCTGAGAATATTGAATCAGTCTTTCCTGCAGCAGCCCCTTTCCACTCCAAGCACACATACACAAACACACACACGATTTGTGATGTAAAGAATGTCTTCCTTTCTGACTTCAAACTCTGTACTGGCCTTCAGACTGTCATTGACCCAAGACTGATAGAACCCTCTCAATAGAATATCTGCAGTGTGGGAGGATTCAATTTCTATAAGCAAGCCACGATTCATTCATTTTGAATAAACAAGGTCTGGAGGACATGATTGCATTAACTTATTGTGCTGAATTATCCCTTCAATTTTCTCTGCGTAGATGCAGAAAGCAGTGTCATGTAGTTTGTGCAATTTACCATCACATCCCGCTCTGCAGCAGCACCTTGGAAACACACATGTCAGAATTGTGGCATCACATCCACGGTTGTGCGAGTCAAGAACACAGATAATACTTAAAGCATCGTTGGAAATGTAATTTTTGGGCCCCGAATGTAAAAGTGCAGCTGCTTAATCATCTCGAGCACTCTGTGGAAAATTGCCTAAATGTTAATCCAACTGTTGTACAAGCTCGTGACAACTCCACTATACGCGTCCACACCGAGAGCAAGCCTGTTCTTTCTGTTCTCTCTGTGTCTGAAGGCAGTTATTCCAGGTGCCATTGTAACATTACAGTTTCAGACAAAACAAAAAGGACAACAAGGACAAAAAGGAAAAAGAAAAAAGAAATCAGACTTCGGAAGTAATTCACACAAAAACCCACAGGATGACTCAAGATTAAAGTGGCCATTTTAAATTAGCTGTAAGGAGTTAGAGTGGAATGAATGTGAAGTCTCAGGTGACGAAGCAGCTCCACAGGATGAGGTGGGTTTTAAATGAGCACATTCCTGTGGGCTGGAATTAAAACAGATATACAAAATGATGGAATTTTAACAAGAGAACTTCAGGTAACTTTGACCCACTGAGAAACATTTGTTTATTTTAAATTAAAGATTCATTAATTCTTTAATCCAGGCTTTAAAAAAAATGGACTGGTGGTATTTTGAATTCAACGGCCAGCTGGCTCTGCAGCTCTGTGCAGCTTATATTTAGTTTTGGCTCATTGTCTGGAATTTCATGCCAATATAAACCATATTCTTCATTCCTGAGGTCAGAGATAAAAAAACAAACTCACTACATGAACAGTACTTTAAAGAAAGAAAGAAACCCAGAATTTCTTTTGACTACAGCTTAGTTTTGATGTGTTTGAGGTATATTGAGGCCTCGTGCAAACCTGGGAACCAGACAATATATTGTTGAGCCCAGCTCTCTGCCACAGTTTTGGCAGGGGGATAAACTTTGTTTTTCCCTTTCTGTTTTTTTTTTTTTTTTACATTTCTGTGATATAGTGAAAACATCTTCTGTTAGCTGCTTCCATCTCACCCTGTCCGTAGCATCCTCCCTGACTGTACTAATGCTCTGCATGTCCTTCTTCATTACCTCCATGAGTCTTTTGATATATCCACTACCACCTCTGCACATCTCCAAACCATCTCATTGTTGCCTTTTAACTTTCTCTTCAAACTCCTCAACAAGCTTGCTCTCTGATGTATCTTCTCCATTCTGAGCACTCCCAAAGAAAATCGAAACATTTTCAACTCCCCCACCTCCAGCTTATCCTCCTGCCTTTTTGTCACTGTCACTGTCTCCAAACCATACATCATAGTAGGTATCGTCTGCCATCTTGTAAACCTTCCCTTTCACTCTTGCTGCTATCCTTCCAGCACAAATCACCTGACACTCATCTCCACCCACTCCACTCTGCCTGTACTCTCTTCTTCTTCACCTCTATTGTGCACTGTTCATTGCTTCGCATGGTCAAGCCCAGGTATTTAAACTCATCTGCCTTTACTTCCTCTCCTCCTCACTATTACACCTGTCTCCCTCTCATTCACACATGTATCCTGTCTTACTTTCACTTTTTCTCTCCAGTGCTTACCTCCTCCAGGGTCTGTTCCACCTGCTCCCTACTCTCACTATAGATAATAACGTCATCTACAAATGTCACAGTCCACAGGCAGGTCTATCTGTCATTTTGTTCATTGAAACAACATTCTGGTAATATAGTTTATATTACTGGTCAAAAGTTTCAGAACACCTCAATTTTTCAATTTTTTAACTGAAAATTATGCAGTTTAATGTCTCATTGCAATTGGAATTAAAACAAAAGAAATCATGGAATCAGTTTATAGCCCAAAATGTATTCTAAGCTTTTGACTAATCAAAGTAGCCACGTTTGGCAGATATAACAGCTGAAAACACCCGTGGCATTCTTTCTACAATAGAAATCAAATATTCTCCCATATCTGTTGCAGAAGTTCCCATAAATGTGGCACCTGTAAGTAGGGATGGGTACCGGTACTGGTTCTGACATAAACGGTAGTAACCAGACCGAAAAGCAGCGCACATTTCGGTGCTTTTTTTTTCTTGAGATGTCATACACTTTGGATTCTAGCAAATCATTTTACCTTTCCAAGGATAGTAGGCGGGCCCAGGTACGTACGTTCTTTTAGAGCAGAGCTACAGATTAAAAATGCCCAAGGCGAAGCGGTCAAAGGTCTGGCTGTACTTCACAGCAAAAGATGCAAACTCAGCAGCCTGCAACAAGTGCTGTAAGGTGATACTGTGATACTGTGCAAAGGAGGTAACACCTCAAATCTGATGAAACACCTGGCGACGCAAGACTTTTATTTCCCAGAGCACATCTACTGCCGGTGTGGTGCCTGTTATCGGACCCGGAGTTAGCAACATCCCCCAAGAACCCGAAGAGGAGAGTCCTGGCCCCTAGCCCTGCCAGTGTAGCAGAAATGATGATGGATGATGATGGCAGCAGCAGCCGTTCTTCTCTGCGTGAGTAGCTTAATGTTGTTCGTGTGTAATTTACGTTGAGTAGGCTAATCAAAGGGCTAGTTTTTAAAACCTAAAGTGTTCTAGCCCACCAGCTAGCACACAATGGATTTATCAGGAATAGATAAAATAAACTCTGGTGCCGCCGGACACTACATGAGAAAAGGACACTTAATAACCTCACAGCGGTTCTGGGAAATAAAATCCATCAGAACTTTTAAAACACCAGCTGCTATCTCCTGCTGTCATTTGGGGCCACTAAAATGAGGCATGGCTATAGTGCAGCTTTAAAATAGCATTTTTTTAAAAGCTGAGAAATGCACCGTATTTGATAGCTTGCTGCAAGACCTCACACCGAGTACATCTACTGCGGGTGTGGTGCCTGTTATCAGACCTGGAGTTAGCAACATCCCCCAAGAACCCAAAGAGGAGAGTCCTGGCCCCTAGCCCTGCCAGTGTAGCAGAAATGATGATGATGATGATGGCAGCAGCAGCCGTTCTTCTCTGCGTGAGTAGCTTAATGTTGTTCGTGTGTAATTTACTTTGAGTAGGCTAACCACATTATTAAATTAATGCACATAAGGTGAACTAGCAAACACCGTCGTAGTTACATGTGGCTGTCTTCTTGTTTGATAGAGTGATACCATATATGCCCTATAGCTGCAGAAAAGGCTAACATTGTTATCTTTTTACGAAAAAAACAGCTAAACATGAGAGGTTTTAGGACAAAGTTTGTGTTTTCCATTGTTTAAGCACCGGTTCCAACCAAAGGAGTTATGTTGTATCAACAGAAAAGGCTAACTTGGTTATCATTTTTCAGAAAAAAAGAGACTGCTAAAAATAAAAACATAAGAGGTTTTTGGACAAAGTTTGTGTTCTCCATTCTTTAAGCACCGGTTCGAGCACCGTTTAAGCACCGGCACCGTTTCAAAAGTACCGGTTTGGCACCGGTATCGGATAAAACCTAAACGATACCCATCCCTATCTGTAGGTTGCTTTGCTTTCACTCTTCTGTCCACTTCATCCCAAACCAGCTCGATGGGATTTAAGTCTGGAGACTGTGCTGGCCACTCAATGTTTTCAAGCTCACCATCTTGTTCTTTTTTTCCTGAGGTGGATCTGACACAGCTTGGACTTACGTTTTGGGTCATTATCTTGCTGTAGGATGAACCCCTGACCAACTAGACACATATCAGAGGGTATTGCATGGTGCTGCAGACTGCTCTGGTAGCCGTTTTGGTTCAGGGTGCCCCTCACTCTGTACAAGTCAGTGAACCTGGATCCAGCAAAACAGCCCCGGGCCATCATACGTCCTCCTCCATGTTTGACAGTTGATTCCACGCACTGTGGAACCATCTTTTCACTTACTCGACGGCATACAAAGATCCTGCGTGATGAACCGAAGAGTTTAAATTTTGATTCGTCCATAATACCTTCTTCCAGTGTTTCATGGCCAAGGCTGTCAAGTACAACTAGTCTATGAAGGAAGAGATGCTAGCAGCTGGTGATGTGCTGCTACCAACCATGCATAGCTGGAGCATTCACCAGCTGAATAAGCTAGCTGCATTAAATATGACAGGAAGAGCAAACAGTAGATGGAAAAATACTCATGCAGCCACAAAGTGGAAAAACAGGGATTTAAGCAGCTGATTAAAAAGCTCAATTGAAGATATAACATCACAGGTAAAACATATTTTTCACTTTTACTACATTACAATATTGTGCAGGCTCCTGAAGAGTTATAAGGTGACGTTATTTTAGTTATTATATTGTAAAATTTCCAGAGAAAAACATCACCTAGGTTGTATTTGTGACTATTTGCCTTATGCTGTGTCATTACTATTGCATTATAATGTGGCTGGCACCTCTATGCAATCATTCTCAAAATTAGGTAGTACGTCACTGTAAAAGAAAGATGCCCTTTATTTACTTACAGTCATAAATGCTGCAATTTTTAAGCCTCAATAAAATATTCTTAAGTATGATTTTTTTTTCTATATTATCAGAGATATCATTATCACACATTTTCTTGAAGTATCACTGTGTAATTTTGTGGTACCCCTAAAATATAAACTAATAAATAGCTAAAACACACTATTCAATGGAAGGTATATAGAGCAGTCCAATCTAACAATCTGATTAAAGAGAGCAACTTCAAAAAAGAATCCCTCTACAGCCTATCACTGGATTCAGGTAAACATAGGTAGCAGAAAATCATCATCATAATAAACAACTGCTTCCATCTTGTGCAGTCAACATAAGAAAGCAAGCAAGAAAGAAAGCTGCTATTACAAATGTATCGAAATGAAGTCAGATACTGAGCAAAAAAAGAAAGATGATGTCATTACTCATTGCATTTACATTCATTATTAAGACATCTGGCAACAATCGAGACCACTGTGAAAATCAAAAAGAGCATTTATCTCTTCATTTTGGTCCTGAAAAGTACGACAACAACACAGAAGAAAGGGCTAGTTTTTAAAACCTAAAGTGTTCTAGCCCACCAGCTAGCACACAATGGATTTATCAGGAATAGATAAAATAAACTCTGGTGCCGCCGGACACTATATGAGAAAAGGACACTTAATAACCTCACAGCGGTTCTGGGAAATAAAATCCATCAGAACTTTTAAAACACCAGCTGCTATCTCCTGCTGTCATTTGGGGCCACTAAAATGAGGCATGGCTATAGTGCAGCTTTAAAATAAACAGTCTGACATTTTGGGAAATGTGCATTGATTCCCATCTTACTCAGAGTCAAATGAGACGATCAATATCATTTTCATCTCTGTGCATCCTCTACAGAGATGTCTAAGCATGGAATCAGGGAGAAAATTGTCCCTTTTTTCTTCTTTTAATATCTTTTATCAGAAAATTCTAACTTAACATCTACACCAGCTACAGCATGTTGTGCTGCCAGGTTTTCCCACAACGGTGGTGATTGTATTAGGGTTATTGCAGCAAATCTTTCAAACTAATTGAGATGATATTATAGAAATTGTTTTATTTGACCATTTTATTATATGTCACTGTCATAGTTAATAATTGCCTGGGTTTGCCCGCGATAAAACTGAAAGTTAGGGTGAGAGAAACACATTAGCTTAATAAGGTTATTTAATAGAAAAAAGTGCTGTACTCATAAATGTACATCAATTAGTGTGTAATTATATCCTGCAGAAAAATGATGCATTCTCATAACCTTAGAATTAATCCATTAAAAAAAACACAGGATCGGGCGCTGTGTTGGCCCGACATCAGTGACCCACCTCATCCTCCTCAGCTTAAAGCCTCATCTCCTGAACTGATTCTGGACTTAATGCAGGAAAATGTGAAAACATGAAACATTATTTATTCTCTATATTGTCACAATTACTTAAATTAATGTCTTTCCCTTTCACTCTTGGTGCCATCATTCTGTCAGAAATCACCTCCTGACACTCTCCACTCAACCCTACTGGACCTTAACGCTCCTTCACCTTGTGCATTTGCTTGCTCCTTTGGATGGTTGACCCTAGCTCACTAGTGTCACCATCTATCTTTTCCCTCTAATTCATACTCCTGTATTTAGTCTTGCTTACACAGACATTCCTCGTCTCTCCAGTGCATATCTCCACCTCTCTAGGCTCTCTTCCACCTGTTCACTACAGATCACAATGTTATTTGCAAACATCGTGGTCCTTGGAGACTTATGCCTAATGTCATCAGTCAGCCTGTCTCTACAAATCAACGTCTAACTCAACTCCTTTTCCAACTTTGTGCAACAGTCTCCCTTCTTCAACTCCACCATTTAATAATTGCCGCTGCCTTCACTCGCTTCCTCTTCTCGATGCCCAGAGTCATCCCATGCTGCTTAGCTACAGCCTCCCATTGCACCACCTTGGCTTTTCTTAAAGTATGTCCTTCTGTATTTCTCTCCATAAAACCTACCCAACACTTCCTGATCACCTTCACCTACATGTCCACTTAAGTCTCTTTTCCCCTGTGGACACTTCCTACCAGTTCATCCAACTTACTTCAGGATTCCTCCTTTCCTTTAAACTGACAACACGTGAGGTGCACACACTCACAACATTCAACATCGCCCCTTCGATTTCCAGCTTCAAAGTCATAATCCTGTCCGATACTCTGTTCATTTCACAATATTGTCATATTCTCTTCCTTTGAAATCACCCCTACTCCATTGCTATTCCTATCTACACGATGGTAGAACAGCTTTAATCCACTCCCAATGCCCTGCTTCCCTTCCATCGTGTCTCCTGCACATACAATACATCTACCTTCCTCCTCGCTATTTTATCAGCCAACTCTCTCCCTTTACCAGTCAAAGGTTTTGGGTTAAACATGCCATGTCAAAACAGAATGAAGTTCTCAGCGTTTCTCTTCCTAAGAGAAGCCCAAACAAAAGTGATTTGAAACTGTGGAACACTTCTTTAAAAAAATAAATAAAAAACTGAGGAAATCATTAGTCTAACTCAATAAAATACCCATGCTGGATGGACACAGAGTGCTACCCCGCCTGAGTTATGCCACAACACAATCGCTGTAATTGTTTGGTGGCGGCCCCAATCGATAAAAGGATTATTGGCACTGACAACACATGAGTACATATCAGTGTGTGATCAGTGTCATAACTGTTCTAGTGCAACAATACATAGCATTTAATATCCTCAGACTGCTATCCAGCCAGTGGAGGCCTAAAGCAATTAAAGGCAGAATCAATGCCCTGAGTCAAAACACTGTGACAGCTCTATTATCCCTGGATATAGGAGGCCTAGTCGAGTCCCATTTCTCCGCTTCTCCCTCTTCCTGTTGCATGGTGCACAAACACACCCACACAGACATTTTCTCTCACATCCATCTTTAACTATCTGCAGTGGAGTGGGTACAGTAGTGCACTATCACACGTAATACACCGACCTTTCCCATATTCAGCCATTTTACTCTTCTTTTCTCCAAAATTCTTTCTGTCTGAAATAATCCCTTCTCGTATTTTCTTACTTTTTCCATCATTACCTGCCTCCTTGTTCTGTCTCCCTGTCTGTCAGCAGCAGTCTTCTGCTGCTGGAATTCACCCCATCAATGTCAGCTGAACATCAGGACTGACAGTGCTTTCATCTAATCACACTCTTTAATGTTCTCGGGCTCTTTTAATCCTCCAAGGTATCCCAGGTAAAATGATTTTTGGCTGCATTTGTTCTTTTTGACACATAATACTTTGCTTCATTGACCAGTGTAGCTACAGCGAGATTAAAATTATCCCAAATAAATCGTTTGAAATTGCATTCTCTCACTTTTTTGCAGCACTTGGGGCTATGATACACTCAGCCAACCAACCAAAGAACTAACCTCTATTTAGGACATTCAGGTCATTCTTTCTGAGGATGTGGTGGTTTCGCATATTCTACTTTCCACAGTTAAAATCTGTCTCATTTTCAGGCTAATTACCAGTTTATAGGTCTCAGTTTTTTCCACCAAGATGTTGTTTCTAGCAGAGGGAGAGGGGTTGTCAGAAAACAATATGAAAACCCTTTTTTGGAAGACCCATCATTCCCTACTAATTTCCTTAGAGATTTCATGTATTCTGGTACTAATGTAGGAAATTAAGTTCAGATTTTTAGTTCATTGTGTTGAATTTCTAAGCAGCTGTTCCA
Organism: Pelmatolapia mariae; assembly: GCF_036321145.2. NCBI lineage: Eukaryota > Metazoa > Chordata > Actinopteri > Cichliformes > Cichlidae > Pelmatolapia > Pelmatolapia mariae. The sequence continues at coordinate 34,188,091 of NC_086235.1, forward strand.
GTGCTGCTTAGAAATTCAAAGAAATTTTCTTTGAAAATCTTCACTGGATAATCAGAATCATCTAACAGTGAACAGTGTATATCACCACACGCAAACATATATGTCCATTTTCTTCCACTTATCCAGTTCAGGGTCAAAGATGCCCTGGAGCCTACCCCAGCTGCCTCAGCGTGTAATGCAGTTTACAGGTCGCTAATCTGTCGCAGGGGTAACATATAGAGCATGGCGGGCAACTCCAGGCCTCGAGGGCCGGTGTCCTGCAGGTTTTAGATATTACCCTGGGTCAACACACCTGAATCACATGATTAGTTCATTACCAGGCCTCTGGAGAACTTCGGGACATGTTGAGGAGGTTATTAAGCCATTTAAATCAGCTGTGTTGGATCAAGAACACATCTAAAACCTGCAGGACACTGGCCCTCGAGGCCTGGAGTTGCCCACCCCTGATATAGAGACACACAACCATTCAAACGCACGAGCAATTTAGAGTCACCAGTTACTTTAAACCCTATGAATGTCTCTGGACTGTGGGATGAAGAGAAAACCCACAGAGACATGGGGATAATATGCAAAGTCCACCCAGGACCTTCTTGCCGAGAGAGGTGACGTGTGTGTGTGTGTGTGTGTGTGTGTGTGTGTGAGAGAGAGAGAGAGAGAGAAATATATGACAATACAGCATATAAGGCTTGTATTTTTCATATCTTTTATGAAATTACTTCCATCCAATGTTCCCTCTAAGCTGCGCACGTGCGCAATTGCGCACTTCTGGCATGGTCTCTGCGCACAGAAAATCTGCGTTGCGCACAAAAAAAATCTAACCTGAATTGAAATTAAAATTAATACTTAAACAATCCTATTTTGCAGTGTTAGTCAGTGAGTGACTGGCTGCTCCCATATGGGATTAGAACGATGTCACCTTATCCCATAGTCCAGCCAATAATGCGTATATAAGCAGCCAATCAACGTCATTGACAGGCTATGACAGCGTCTTTATGCGCCGACACCGGTGTTTTAGGTGGCAAAGCGGCGTGGCTGATGTGGAGTGAAGCCACGTTAACGACAACGTGTACAACCATTGGAGATGTGAGCAGGACAGACGGAACAATTGACGGAAAAAGTGTGGACTTTATACCAGTTTTGATTTTGTGTTGATAGGCCACGTAAAACCAGAGTTATGATAAAAATATATGCAATGTTTGTTTTTCTTCCTGAATACTATCGTTGTTTATATTTACTGCGGGAAGAAACGGTAAAACGGCATTTTATAAGAAAAAAGGCTCGAAAGCGCTCTCCACCTGTGAGCAAGAACAAACTCCACCCCCTCTCCCTTTCCTATTCGTCCAAAAAAGTACCATGTCGACCAATCAAAAAATGATATGGCAACGTGACATCTAGTTGTTAAGAAACGGGAGGAAGTTTTAGGAGTGACGGCGTGTTTTGAGATGTGAGAGATTTGCGACGTTTAGCGCAAATCTTGTGTAGTTAGTGTGTAGTTAGTGTGTAGTGTAGTCAATAGTTTTGTTGTGTGTGTCAGAACAATGAGGCGACTGCTGAATGTTACAGGTGTTACAGCAGTGATACATCTCCTGTTGTCAGGCCTGCAGGTATCAGGCTGTTGTTCTCCTTTATCTCATAGTGGACAGAAATTATTTTTGGAGTGGCACAAATAATTTGTGTGGCATCAGATTTGATGCAGAACAGCTGATTGTTCTGTAAATAGTTTGAAATGTTTATTTTAAAAACGCCTTGGCTGCATTTAAAAAAATAGCTGCAAAAAACTTTGTTGTTTGCCAAACTGAGTTACATTTTTGAAGAAGTAACTATATAATTAATTGCCCAACATTGGTCATTATATACTGTATTTTGCAGACAGAGAGTTACAGGACTCTCTCCCAGACCACAGACTCATAATACAAGTCAGAGCTTTATTAAAAAATTTAAAAAAAGAAAGTTGTGTTTTTGAAATTGGAGTTATTTTTACTTCCAATAGTGTTAACATACTACACAGGTCAATGACTAGATTTTTTTTTTAAATTTTCATTGTAAGTGGGTTAAAGCAGTTAATTAAAAGTAGTCTAACATAAATGTAAATGCTGTAATTTGATTATTTTAATAAACCATGTAACTTGGATGAATTCGATGCTGGCGTGACCAAAGCGCACACGTCTGATGTCGCTCACAGTGGTCCAAGGGACCGCTCAGGGAGTTTGTGTGTTTGCTCAGACACGTGAAAAATTAGAGGGAACATTGCTTCCATCTATACTGTGTTTTTAAACAAGACTAAAAAAACCTTTTAGTCATTGAGTATAAGTCAAACAAATTTTGGTATAAGCTGTTTTATTACATCATTAATTCTTAATAATTAGTTTTCCTAACAAGATAGCACTAAGCTCTCACGTTTGACTATTTTTCATTATGTTATTTTGCCGAAAAAAAAATCATCTGAATACTAAACACTGCAGCAGAAACGTGATAGTGATCATCAGAGAATCATGTCAAACACAAATGAGAAACCTTGTTTTTAAAAAAGGGTGTATTGCTTTAATACCACAAGCATATGCTGAAGAGTATATCTCTAGGCTTGATGATGCTCAAGCACATGACAACTGTCAGAGTTTTGCATAAATCTTATGTTAGAGCCCTGAGATCTGTGATGAACATAGTTAAGTGTGTCCTGTGTCTCACTGTGCCTCTCGTGACTCGGAGTACTGTGACCAAGTTAAGTTGTTACACTGTGCATTATTGATCTTTTTCACAAGTCCATAAATTGACTTCAGTTTTGGCCATTAGTGGAGACATAAATCAGATATAAATGTCACGTCTCTCAGCTGTGGAATAGACTTGTGAAGATGTCTGAAAAGAGAATCACTAAAAAGATTTTTAATTGGGACATTTCACATGGTCATCAAAGGACTAATGAATCCTTATTTTATTTTAACAGCTGCACATTCATTTAGAATGGGTCACATTGTGAAAGCCGGGCAATTGCTGTATATATAGAGAAAATGGTCTGTGCACTGCTAGGACAAAAAAAGAGATAAGGTTTATATTAATGCAATAATCTTAATGTAAAAAGCTACTGAATAAAGGTTTCTTGATGTTTTCTATATTCTATATTTCTATACTGTGGTCTCAAACCTTATACTCTTTCTATATATGCAATATATCTGAAGTTTTTTCCCTTTACAAAACTTCAGTGACAACATTTTAATAAATAAATATTACCTATGATACCGGGTAGCATGTTGGCATTGTGGTTAGGACTGTTGTGTCACAGCAAGTAGGTCGTGCATTTAAATCCACCACCTTTCTGCACAGAGTCTACGTGCTATGTCCAGTTCTCTCTGGGTTCTCTGGCTTGCTTTAACAGTCCAAAGACATGCCCTTAGAGGAGTTAGGTTAATTGGTGATTCTAACTTCTCTCTGTGTTAGCCCCGCCTCTGACCCTATGGGATCTGTGACTGAACCAGATAAGGGGAAGAAGATGGATGGATGGATACCCTTGATACCTGTAAAGTAATGCAATTAAATATTTCAGGACTGCAATTTAAATTTTGGTGTTTTGGAATATACTGAGTGTTTAACTCAAAGAAATACAGGAAAATCAATAAAACGTACTACTCTCTCTCTACTACTATGACTGTAGTGTATACAATCTCTGCCTTTGCACAAATATTGTCACACATACAGCAACCAAACATCTATATTTTTTTTTTATTATGAATCCCATTTATTTTGATTTTCATATTCATCATCCTCCTCCGAATGTGATGTTATGTTATTCATTTGCATTTGTTTCACATACCACATTCAGCAGTCACCAAAATTAGCATCCAGAATCAAATTTTGTTTGAGTCACCACTAAAGGCACTGCAGGCCTGGCACAAACCACCTCTATGATGGCTTTTTACTAGTATATGTAACGTTCTAAATCTTTATTTTCTGAAGGAAGGAGATGTTCAAAAGGTCGATATCTCAAAAGCTTTAACTGCAGCCTTGGAACCAACATTGTTGTGTCTTTTGTTAGAAGTTCCACTGGAACATGCTACAAGAACAGTTTTTTTTTTTATATCTGAACCTGAGTGGAGATAAAGCAATCTACACTATGCCTAAAAAAGTAACTCCTTGTCTTGAGGGCATTATTTCATTTATAGTGACTTAAGAAGCCATCTACAGTAGTGTTCTTCTTACATTTTATTGCATAAATTTCTAACTGAAGTGGCTGTGCACAGCCACAACTGAAATAATCTGAGCTCATTTTACTCATAGATACATGATGATACATGCATGTGAGATAACTAAAAGCAAATAGATTATCCATTTGTCTCTCACCTTCTTTGGTTTTTTGGCCCTGCATGCTACCAGAGAAGAATACCTTCACACATTAGTCCCAAGATAGCAAAGTTATTCTTGTCCTGCACTGGCCCACATCTACTACTTTTGTTTGACCCACATGCAGCATGTAATCATGGTGGTGAGATGTGTTCCATTTGTAGTTGTCATATGTTGTCGGCATATGGGCCAAAGTTTATCCTAAAACTTGAATCAAACGTTACAGTTAACCAGGGCATTATTAAGAAAAGGTTAACCTTTATTTGACAAGACATCACCATAAGTAAGTGACACAAAAAAGAAATGCCACCTTCCACCTCAAATGTAAGTACAGGTTATAAAATTTAATGTTGACTATAGTTTATCAGCATACGTGGCATCCTACTCAAATTAAAATGATCTCTTAAAGAAGAGTGATAAGCCCCTGACATATTTCATGCTGAAAATGTCAGCCACATTGTAAAGGGAATCAAAAAGTCATTAGGATTCAATCTATTCAGTTTTTATACCTGAACCAAAGTGGCTTTGCCTCAGACCTCACTATGTAGTTCTGGCACAGCTAAAAAAAAAAAATTGAAGTAAAAAAAAAAGCTCAGTGCTGTTGAACTCTACTAGGTGAGCTGACGGTGGTTAAACAGAGCTCTGTGTAACATGTTGTTCACATTTTTCCTCTGAAATTTCACAAATCTGTAAACTGTCTGTGCTGAAAAGCCAGTAAGACAGCTGTTGCTGATTCAACATGATGGGTTGCCAAAATGACCACTGATGAGGGGTGACTACAGCCAACAGACAATGCCAAACATGCTGCCAAAGCCGAAGGCGGCAATCAGCCACAGATGCTCGACAAAAGCCCAGCAGTGCCTGAATATGTCATAGAGATGGTCAAATTTGACATACTAAGTCTGGGCATTTTTTTTCTGCAGTTACTTTACTAAATTGTTAATATCTCCTGTCGCATCTATTTTAAGAGGTATTTTATGTAAATGTTGCCAGAATATCCCATCGAATCCCTCTGCAAGTTCTACACTATTTATTCACTGAAATGAAGGCCAAAATCCAGTATCACTTCACCCACTGTGAAACAATATGCATAAATTCATGCTTCTTGATGGGAAAATAGCTTGTTCACATCTCAAACATGTGAACAACTGTATCAAATGTAAAATTACGAATACCAGGCACACATGTTCATCTCGCCTCACCTGTGCTGCTTTGTCTCAGCAGTCCATCAACACAGTAAGGCGTCAGAGCTGTCGGTAAGCCTAATGCTTGCAGATCGACAGGAATGACTGATGAGGATGCTGCCTCAGGAAGCAATACTTAATGCAGAGTTCCTACATGTTTTTGTCACTCAGCTGTCACTTGGTTGTTCTAATGAAGTGTATCAGGTCCTGCAGCTGCCAGCATCACCGCACACGTGAGTATTGTGAGCTTAAAAAGCATCTCTGATGAAAGCTCCAGTTACGCCCTGCTTGACATTCAAAACGTTCCATCCTGCCACATTGATAGCATGATGGTCTATTGTCTCCTTTCTTCAAGAGACACCTCACACAAGTGACAACACAGAGTGATGTTGAGTGTTTACTAATGTGCAATCCTAAGAACCAATTTTGTTTTAGTCCTCATGCCATTCAAAGCTTGAGGAAGATGAGATCATTTAATTATGCAATGAGAATGTGCAGAAATTTCATAAGAACGTTTTTAAAACACATTGAATCTGATGGTTCCGTCTACATTTGGATACATTTTGAAAAGTTTAGTTTATCCTTTGGCAGAGAATGAAAAGTAATGTGGAAAGATTCATATAGCAGCTCCAGGGATGACAGAGTTCACAGCTTTGGTCCACACGGAAATATCTTAAAATGTGAAATTTGTCACGGTTATTTGTGTAACCTTAAAGCTGTATTTAAATCACAGCTCTAGGGTTAAAGCTGTAATTTTCATCAGAATCAGAAGACTTTATTTATCCCCAAGGGGCAATTAGCAAACAACAGAGCAGCATAACGTTGAAGATAAGGACAATGTGAACAGGCAATAAGAGTGAAATAATAAATACACAGAATATACAGTATATACAGTTTAAAAATTACACAGCTTTAAAATTAAAGTGACTGAAAGGTGAATAAATAACTGTAAGTGACTAAAAGTGAATAAAGTGTCGGCAGTATAAAAAGAGTGTAGTTTATGTTTCTGGTGTGGGAAATGTTCTTATCGGCTGGAGTTAAAAAGCAGAGTGGCTTTGGGGACAAAGGTGGCTCTCCTCCTCTCAGTCCTGCAGGAAATGCAGTGGAGGCGTCGCCCAGAGGGGAGCCATTGAAATGCGAGGTGAAGAATGTGAGAGGGGTCGTTGATGATTTTGGCTGTCTGTCTAAGGGCCTGTTGGCTGAAAACCTGTGCCAGAGCTCTGACAGGCAGGCCAATGATTTTAGAGCACACTGATGCAGTGTGCTGCAGTCTGTTTTTGTTCTGAAGGCTCAGGGAGTAGAACCAGCAGGTGATGGAGAAGGTCATGATGCTTTCCAGGACGGCATAGTAAAAAGTCATCATGATGGGTGTGCTGACTCCAAAGGAGTTGAGTTTCCTAAGGAGGTATAGCCGTTGGTGGCACCTCCTAAGAATCTCCTCTGTGTTGGCAGAGAATTTCAGGAGCTTGTCAAAGATGGTTCCCAGGTATTTGTGCTCCTCAACTACCTCCACTGGCTTCCCATGGATGGTGGTGACTGAAGCAGCCAGATCCTTCTGCCTACTGGAGAAGGTCACCACCATCTCTTTGGTTTTGCTCACGTTCAGTTCAAGTTTGGAGCTGTCACACCACTCTACAAACTCCTGCAGAGCGGGCCCGTGGTGTTGTGAGGGCCTGACAGCTTTGACAGGAGAACTGTGTCGTCAGCATATTTAACCAGGTGACAGTTGGGCTGTGTGGATCTGCAGTCATCGGTGTAGAGGATGAAGAGCAGGGGGCAGAGCACACAGCCCTGGGGGGAGCCAGTGGAGGTGGAACGGAGACCGGAAAGAGAGTTGTTGACCTGAACTTTCTGAGTCCTGTTGGTCAAAAAGTCCAATATCCACAGGATTAGCTGATCATCCAGGTGAAATCAGCAAACAGAAGTCTGGCGGAGTAGTCAGGGAGCTCCAGATGTTTGTGGATGGAGTCCAAGATGAAGATTTTTGCATCACTGACGCCTCTGCGTGCACGGTAAGCAAACTGGAGTGGGTCCATCAGGCGGTCAGTTGCTCTTACGATGTGCTGTTTTATGATCTTCTCCATGGCCTTAATCACCAGGGAGGTGAGGGCCACAGGACGAAGATCATTCAGAGACTTTGGGTTGTTTCTTTTGGGGATGGGGATGACTGTGGAGTGTTTCCACAGCTGGGGGACGGTGTGACTGTCAATTGAGTGTTGAAACAGAGTCCGGAACAAACTTCCTAGTTGCCCTGCACAGTGCCTCAGAACTCGACTGCTGATGTTGTCAGGGCCGGGTGAGCTCCTCTCCCTGGTCCTCCTGAGGGCTCTCACCACGTCCTCAGTCCTGAAGGTGAGTGCAGAGCTGCCAGGTTTGAGTGAGGATCTGGACTCCTCAAGCTGGATGATGTTGTCTGTCTCAAACCTGGTGTAGAAAGCGTTGAGGTCGTCAGGGAGGGAGGAGGGGTTGCTGCCCTCCATCTGGATGGTTCATGGACACCTGGATGCCAGATGTCCATGATTTCTGGGTTACGTTTCGTCTAATTTGGCTGAAATGTGAAAGGTTGAAGGTTTTTTCAGCCAATTACAAAGACATGAATACAATCTAATTTCAATTACTTAGTTATTCCCATTTACCAACTGAGCAAATTTTCATTTGGCAAAATGTCTAAAAGCTGTCTAAAATCATTGGTTTAAGTTGACCAGCTGTTGTTTAAAAAACTGTGACGCATGCTAACAAAAAAAAGAAAGAATTGTGTCTTTGTTTTATTTTTTTATTAAAACATTTGATTGACATTTTATTTGGTTGTAAAGTGGTCTTGTTTAGATTTTCCAACGAACCTGAAAAACTGCTGATTTCTGCTAAAATCATTGGCTGCTTTTGATTTGCCAATTTGTAATTTTTAAATGATATTAAACCGTCAAAAAGTCACATCCTTTATCAAATTTAAATTTGCAGAACATATCAAATTATTTAGTTAAGTTCAATGACACATGCACAGAAATGTTGTAAAACTACGTGCACCATATAAACATAAGTAATTGGATTAAACCAGTGACGTTTTTGATCAAAGATATGGTTTTACCCTTGCAGTTTACATGTGGCTTGTAAATCTTGTTTTCCTTCCTGGCAGAAATTTTCCAAATCCACTGATGTCACTGACATATTGCAAAAGGTGTACTCTGGAGCTGTGAGGTACCAGACTTGGAAATATTAGACACAATATTGAATTGCAAATTCTCTTACTTGAAAGAGTGACAAAGCATGGATAAGGAGGTACTGTAGGTTGCAGACATGCCAATCACAAGCCTGCAGTTTATATTCAAGTGGGGACCTTTGTGTTTTTCACATCACTTTGTTCTGTTTTTACATAACGTTTAGGTTTGGGTTTTGTAAAAAAATTATGCTAAGTGCTTCTCATAGTTTCAGAAACTGGAAGATTTTAACTCACGAAACAAGTTTTGCCCTCAAAGTTTTTTTTCTGTTTTTCCGTCATAACATTTCCACCTGGGAACTTACACCTGAAATAGGAACAGTTAGGTGAATCAGCGATATATGATTACACACCCACCAACCACTACCAACTAAACATCGTGGCGCCTGACAAGAAACAAAAGACTGGAACAGTGAAAAATCTGGAAATCCCAGCCGACAGCTCCGTGAAGAATTAGCACAAGAAAATAGTAAAGTAGATGTAGAATGTAAAGTCCAAAGTGGCGCCAATGGGAATAGAAGCAGCAATCCCAAAACAAGGAGAGTTGCTCCAGCAGAATTCAGGCACAACATCAGACATCTCTGTGTTTAATAGTGCAGTCCTAGGAACAGCTACGATACTGTGCAGAACCCTCAAACTCCCAGGCCTCTCCTCAAGGACCCCAGCTTGCAGAACACACACATACCACCCCCAAGAGCATGATAATAGTAATAATAATAATAATAATAATAATAATAATAATAATAATAATAATAATAATAATAATAATAATGTGAACCTATCCCTACACAGGTTCATATATCAGACAGAAAACTGAATGCCTTTCAGAGCACATTATCTCAGTAATGTATTCCTGTTCAGTTACACTCCTACAATTTACACAGAGGGGAAGAAAACCAGATGATCAATTGAGGCCAAGAGTCCCAGCCCCCCCATTGGGTTAATCCAGCTCTACTTCTGTTAGTCATTAGAAATGACTTTGCACTATTTATGGTATCTCTAAAGGTTCCACTGAGTCACTGGGGCACATGTGAAGAAAAAAAAAAGCGTCTTTGTGGTAGGTATTGTTAGATACTTCTCTTTCTATGGCTCCACTGTCTCAAACTTGTCTAGACAAAGCCAAAGATAATTATGTAAATGTTTGCTTTGATTTGGCAAAAAATGTAAATCTTTATCCTGAAACCTTTAACAGCAGGCTTACTGCCAAGACTTTGTTTATACCTCTCTACTCATTGTAATTCAGATGACATGGCCATTTTAGTTAAGATATATCATTTTCCCTTATGTTCAAAAGGTATAGGTGGAATGTAAAGGGTTAAAAGTAATTCTTTCTACTAAATAAGGAACAATAGAGTAGGAGATCTAAAATCTGGCAGTTGGCATGTAATTATCTAAATCTCAGTGAAGGTAGGTGAATAAGGGGACTCTGAGCCATTAGAGAAATTAATCATGATGGCCAATAAATGTCCACTACATTAGATCTAAGCTCCTCAGGGAAAGCATTATGGGCCATGAGTCCTGTAAGCTGAAACAAATCATCCTCCTCTTTTCCTTTGGCAATAAGCTGCTACCATTATGATCTAGAGTAAAACGTAAAGCAATACTGTCTTCCTCATACATATATATATATATATGTGTGTGTGTGTGTGTGTGTCCACTGTTTCCACTTTCAACTGGACCTGCTGGACAGGTTTCATCCTATTGCAGTACCACACTTGAATTTACTGTTTGTAGAAGCAGTGTGCATGCCTTAGATGCTCGATTAAAACCCACATGTGGCCATGGAAGTGTTTGGAACACCTGAATTCAGTGATTTGGATAGGTGAGTGAATACTTTCGGCAAGACAGCATATGTGTCAAGAGGAACGGATGGCAGTGTTGCAAGGCTGTGTTGCTAATGTGAATCTTTAGTTTATTTAAATAAAACTGACTAATATTAACAGCCTTCTAGTTGTTAATGGTAGATTATTGGCTAGATAATTCGACCGGATAATGGTATAAAGTTACTGCCTAATACCACCAAGCTTTGTTAGAAAGTTGCATCCATAAGTTATATGGGTAAAGACACAGATATCTGATAATTAATGCCAATAATGTCACAGACAATAAACCAACAATTAGATTTTCACTCACTCAAACTAAAGCACAATTTTCTGTAAATTGTGTCTACCTCACAGGAAGCCAAACTTGTTGAGCAATTCCATTAAAAAAGCTACTAACATGAGCACCAAAAGCACAAACATGGGTGAGACGTAGCTCATTGGTTCAAAATAGCAAAGGTGAAGCATCAGACAGCTGTCAAAATCAATCTTGACCTTAAATAGTAATAAATTCCTAATTAGTTAGTTATAAAGATTGGAAATTGGTTTATGCCTGTATGTTAAAATCAACATGTTAATTCTATGACTTTAATCCTTTTAATATGAGAGACTGTAGGGACTGACTTGATTTTGAACCTACCCTCAAGTGTCTACTACACAAACTGTAGTTGTTGATTCATTCATTTTTGAACCAGGAAGTTGCTGCTTGAAAAGAAGAGTGAGACACCTTACCATAGCTTTGTTGCATGTACTTAAGTGTTAATTAGAACCACCTACAAGATTAATGTGGTGTATATTTGACGCTGTGTATATTTGTGGAAAAATGGCTGCAGCTAAGCTTTCCCACTATGTACAGCTGGAATTTCATTGTCAATAAAATATATACTAAAAAAAAAAATCTTCACCATAAGACTGCATTATTATTAATAGGTCATATTCTTAACCAAATTGGCTGTGGCCATGTTGAAGAACACATTCTGCATATAAACATTTTCTGTTATATAGCAAAAATGGGGAGCCAGAGCAAATAAAGGCCTGCAATCTGACAATGTTTCCAGCACAGCACTCCAATAGGGCTGACATCAAAGGCATCATCTGACGGCATTTAGAAAAACATCAGATTCAATTGGAAAAAGTACTTCTGTGTCTGACAACTGCTGTTGTGACACCAAATGAATTCAATATCCTTTTGGTGACAGTGGAACAGAGAGGTCAAGAAGACCAGTGACAGCAAAGGATCGGCTGATTGAATTATCAGTGGCTGCTGTTAGAAAACGGCACATGCCATCTCCCACCACACACCACCATCCCCATATCCCCCCTGACACAAAAAGCAATAAAGTCCGATTGCTGTTGACGACCATGTGTCTGACTCTGGATTCTCCACCCTTGTGTACGATAAGAACAAATGTAATGTCACCCTTCAGATGGAAAATAACAAGTCTGTGTCAGATCAAAAAGAACAGAATGTGTGTAGCTCTGGATGTTCTGATTATGCACTAGCAACACGGGACAAGTATTTTTCAAACATTCTTCATAATTATTGCTATTGAAAAGGAAAAAGATCCAAAGGTTGTTAAGGTGGAGCTAAAACCAATGTAAAAGAGAAGCAATGATCTTTTGGAATGAATATGTGCATGTGATCAAGTAGCAGGAGCAGGTCCTATTTTCAATATAATCATGACTCCCATAGTGGCAATAAAAGGCAGAAAGCGGAGCTCATGCATTCAGATCAACACTAAAAAAACGTCAGTGCATAAAAGCTGATTTCCATGATGTTAAAGTTACAGCCAACCTTAAAACCTCCATCATTAGGCATGTATTATAATCTGCCTCTTCTATCAAACAGCAAGGATAAACCATCTACCTAATCCATGTTTAATTTCCGGTCCCACTGTGATGTAGATAAGCCCTTTTTCTGTCATCACTGGTCATTATCTGCTGCTGATTAAAGCACCAAAAGGAATATGGTGGATTAAGGGGAAGCTGTTGGTAAATACTCTGTATTAGCTGCAGTGAATGTACAGACATGGGGGAGTGGTGATTAATGTGCATTGCATAGACTTTTACTTTTTGTTTGTGAATCAATAAAAAGTAGCTAAATCAAAGGCTAACTGGCTGGAATAAAGAGTTGTTGTTGTTTTTAAGACATAAATAACAACAACAAAACTCTTCTAACCCAAATAATCATCATTGTCATTTCCTTTCCTGGCCACTAATTAATGCAGCAGCCTCACTTTTATCCAAGAAGCTCTTTCTTTTTTTTCTTTTCTTTTTTGGTGATGTCCGGAACTGTTATCTAGCAAATCTTCCCCAGGAAATTATGCATTTATATTGCTAATGTAGGTGAGACAGACAAAAGATCCACTGGGTCATTAGACATTATTAGTGCCTATCAGTGCATTTGGAAAATAAAATGCATAAAAATAAGGATCTAATTTACCATGATTTACATAGTTTTACCTGATGGTAATTTGTGGACAAATGAACCAGCTGCTAATTGATGAGATGCACCCAGAATGGCTAACCAAAGAGTGGACAGTCCTGATCCCAAGGATCCCTACAAGGCACCGGACCGATCCAACTACCGATCATAGAAACTAAGATGAACAGACACGTGGCTCAATACATGAGCAGGGCACACACAGGAATTGTAAGGAACACCAGAGGGCCAGAGAGCAGTTGCTTGAGATTGTAAGACCAGACTGACTAACCTATGCACCACCTGGATTGACTACAACAAAGTCTATGACTCAGTGCCTTAAACATGGATCCTGGAATGTCTCCAACCATAGAAGGTCAAAGGGACTCCTTCATCAAGAATTCATTGGGGATCTGGCGAACAACACTAGAGGACAATAGCACAGGTCACCATCAAGTGCAGATTTGCCAAGGACATGCTTTGGTCCCACTGCTGTTCTGCATAGGCCCCCTCAGTAAGATCATTGACAAGACTGGGTATGGGTACCAACTACGGAATGGCACAATCGTTAGCCACCTTGCTGTATAGCTACAGTCAATGAGAGACCAACTCACTGATCCACACCACTAGAATCTACAGGAATAACATCATTTGGACCGCAGAAGTGCAGTCAGGTGGTAAAAAAGAGAGGGAATGTAGTCAGAATTGACTGGACTGCACTCTTAGAAGGCAAAATTGCAGGCACTGAGTTCAGCTGCCTGGGAATCCCACAGGCAAACCATAAAGAGGACTGTAAGACAGCCACAACTACGAGATACCTGCAGAGATGAGGGCAAATCCGGAGGAGTAAGTGGAATAGGAAGATCTGGCCAATCAACACCTTTGCCCTGCAATTAGAAACCCTGCTGGGAAAATAAGCTGGCCAAAGGAAAGGATAGAAGCTACTGACATCAAGACAAGGAAGCTCCTTACCATTCACCCAAAATTCAGTGGACGGAAGGGACTTGTAGACCGGTGAGTGTCAGAAATTGGTAGCAACAATATGTTAAATGGCATACTAAAGCTATTACACCAGCTTAAGCTTCAAGTGTGCCAGTTTGCTTTCACATCACCACAGCAGTTTTTTTTTTTTTAATCAGAGGCAAAATAACAAAACTGTGTCATTGTCCAAACATGTATGGACCTGTACATGCACCATACTGCAGCGGAACACTGCAATAATGAATGACTGAACGTTCAGACTCTTTTGTTACATGGAGAATAACCAAACAATTAAAATCACATTAATATTTGATAGATGATGAATACCATACAAAGCAAATACAGAATAAAAGCTAGGCCAATGTTTTCTCCTTAGTGGGCATTTATTCTTTCATGATGGGATTGTGAGTGAGCGATAGGGAATATGACTGACTGTTCTGGTGTCAAAGAGAATGATAGGAGCTCTGTCAGCGACTCTGCAATATCTCAAAGGGAAAAAAAATCCACAGCTCTACTCCTCCATATCGATAAATCAGATTCAGATGCCTGCCTGCTTTTCTTTTCTTGGAAAATCAAAGGGATGGAGTGACTCATTGGACTGTCAGAATATAAACATGATGCGTTTTGAAATGTGAAGGTGACAGAGCAGATTTTTGCTCTTTTAAAGATTTTAACTGCTGTCCCTTATAATTTGGCCGTTTGAATTATTTGGGCACTTTTCCAGCCCTGCGGTTGAAGATGTGAAGATGTGATTGTCTTTGCTTAGGAATGGCAAAATGACTGATAACTATTCAGAAAATGCAGATGTATCACAGATGCACATTTAAACCAGTAAATAAGGTTAACCAGTAAAGTAGGGTTTTTCTGCTTCTGCCAGCTGTGTCACTCTCCTTTAAATTCTCCTTTCAAACGTGACAGGAAAACCCTGATGTGGAACTTTAAATGGCTCTGTTGTTACAGCCAGGGTGGCTTCAGCCATGTTGAGTCTATTCATTTGCTCCGCGGCAGTGAGATGATGGAGGGAGGGATAAAAGGGATGGGCAGATGGAAAAAACATATGGGAGGTGTGATGCAATAAGGATACAGGAAGCCTCTGGGGAAATATCTGGGCGAGATTCATACGTGCATGCAAAACAAATCCTCATTTACTGTCCCGTGTGTCTCTGAATGGCCCTGTATATTGGCCAGATTGTATGACATGAACAGCGTAGACTTGCAAAGCTGGGACTTAATGCTTCACTGATGCAAGCTGTTGCTGCTTCACCACCGTGATGTAGGAAGAGGAGCTAACAGTGTATATTTAGCTTAGTTTGGGGCTCTGCTGAATGTACACAAGTCTGTGTGTTTTCAGAATTGTACATCATAAAACTGCAACAGCCACCGAGGTTTTCATTTCAAAGGCAGAGAGTTACACTATTTGTTAAACCGGTGTGATTTAGGACTTGCATACTTAAGTTTGCTGAACTTACTATAATGCATACACCCTGCAGCAAATGCCTTTTCCCATATTTCAAAGCTTCTGCTTTGAAAGTTTTTGCTCTCATTCATGAATTCTGGAATGTGTACTTTCATGATACAGCACAGTTTCTGCCACAGTTATACACTCCAGCACGTTCTTAAATAAATTAATATGCATTTTTGTGACAAAAAGTAATGATGCAATAGTCATCTCCATCTTCAGCAAGTCCCATGGAAGGACTCAAACTTAATCTTGAACTGCGGCTGGTTGTAATTCTGCTGCTTTGCAGCCCCAGTGAGCACATGAGCCAGTTCACCATCTACAAAGTATTCTGGTTAGAGTGGTCCTCCAGCTCATAACCAGTCAGACAACCGTCACCAGCTGCAGCCAAAGATAGTAGAGCAGAAGCCTGTCCAACTGTGAGGCAAGACACTTTCAAGACATCTCAACAGCTGGCCAGTAAGGAAACACAGGAAGGACACAGATTTTCTGGTTAGCAGAGACCGGGATTTCCAAATAAGAGTGAGAGAATGGTTTACTACTAAGTGGATCGCGATTGGCATTGTTTCTCTGACAGCTGAAGTGAGTCCCAGTGGGTGGTCATGAACCTGAGTAACCCCTTCAAGTTAAGTCTATGTGTAGAAAACAGCAGTATATACATTATGTGTTGGGTAATGTTTCTTTTAAAAGTCATTTGCTACATTAAAAGATTACTACCATTAAAATGTAATCCATAATATAATGTAACACATAGAGTCATGTGGACAACAGCTTGTTAGAAAACCAAAAATAAACTCCACTCTGCACTTAGCTTAGTCATATAAGTTTTACTGGCCAGAAGCTGTGTAGCATGCTGTACAATTATTGTTCATTTGTAAGGATCCTGGCTTTTATCTAAAACTGGAGAAACAGTTTGAGGTAAAAGCCAGCGATTTTGGAGCTGTAACACTGGCATCATTCTCTTCTTCAAAAGGCCTTAATGCAAGTGCTTTGGAGCCAAATGTAACCTGCAGGTGAAAAAACAGATAAAATGAAGCAGCAACAGATATTTATCTCAACAGCTGGCCAGCATGACTTCCATCTGACTTTAACATGAGCACTGACACAGCTGTAGAACTGGATACATCCCACTATGCACCAAGGAGTTGGAGGAGATTGGAAACCTTCTTGGACTTTCTTGCTTATTTGGAAAGTGGGTAACTAAATGAAATATATTTGGTATAAAATAGCTGAGCTCGTGCAGGATGGCAGATGCTGCGGTAAAGACATAAGATGTCTGATTATTCTGCCCAATTACTTTTAAGAATTAAGGTCAATTAATTAAGAATTTTCACTCTGTTTTGTAAAATTTAGCCACAGAAATATTTGGTTAGAGTAAGGGGAAAAAAACCTAATTAGTTTGGGTTAAAATGGAAAAAAAAGTGTGAGGAGTTCTACCCCATCCCAAACTGTAACGAGTATGATATGTGAGTCACTCTGTGTTGTGTATTAGAATTAAAAATGATGGAAAAACTTCACATAAACAGGAACAATCACATATACTTACATCTTAGGTGAGTTTAGACCCTTTTTGGGGGTGCTCAAGTGCCCTCAAATTTTATCAGAGCACGCCTAAAAATAGCTATTAATAGTATTAATAATTGTAGCATTATTTCCTGGAATTATCTTCAAATGTTATTTTTTCCTAACTTTTCTATTGGCGACAGTACAGGATGAAAACAGGTTTTATGTCCAGTCTTGTTGATGTCATGATGTTACAGTGTGCTCACACAGAGGCGTGGCTTGTCATCAATAATAGACTCCTGCTGCTGCGGCGGAAAGAAGACTCAGAGGTAATTTTATGACAAACATCTTTGATGCAGATTAAAAACACGCTTTAACTGAAATACAGTAAAAGTTTTGAGTTTCAAATTGTTTCGATAATGCGGGGACATTGCTGTGACTTCTAAAGTGTCTGCTTATTTTTATTTGTTCTCTAAATACATCGTGAGTTGTCAGCCAAGCAGCTGTTGTACTTTATTATTTGAGTTTGTTAAAAATTTCTATTCCTATTCTGATCAAACTTGGCTTCAGTTGTTGTTTGCCGTACAGCTCCAGATCCAGGTGACAGGAAGTCAAAATGATGTTACCCGTCTATGTCCAGCAGCGCCTGTATTCAGTTGGAATATTGCAATAAACTGGTATGGATCAGTTTATTCCTTTTAGTCACTGTAACATTTACATTTATCAAAAATTATAAAACTGTTGCTTCTGTTTTATCCACATTGATTGATGATGATTTCACATAATTAGACAGTGTTGTCCTGTTGTCAATTGTGGATCCCCCACTTGCTGTTATGATAATTATTATAAAATTATACTTTAGTCATTTTCTAGTGTCTAGTTGAGTGAGGAGGATGGGGAGAGATGGAGAAATAGAGAGATTGTACAAGTAGTGAAGATAGTGAAGTTGGCCGGAAAAACAAAAGTTATTTTTTATGTAGTTCCAGTAGCAAACTTAAATAATGCCAGTGGACGAAATAGAGCATATTAATATGAAATGGCAGCATTTTACAGGGTTCATACGACTCTAAACAGCTCTAACAGGATGGCTGTCACTACCTTCATGTGACAGACTAAAAAATCTATTCTGCACTCGTGAAACTGGTTGACATGATGCTCTGTGCTGAGTCTGCATAATAAAGGTAGGGTTGATATGAATTCAAAAACTTTAATATAAAACAAATCGATTACCAGTTTGCTTCGTTTACAGGTCTATGGAGAGCGATTAGAGCACGCTGTAGGTATTACAGGTACTGCACTGCAGTGGTTTGTATCATATCTATCTAATAGACTCCAATTTGTACATGTAAATGGAGAGTCCTCTTCACACACTAAGGTCAATTATGGTGTTCCACAGGATTCAGTGCTAGGACCAATTCTGTTTACATTATACATGCTTCCCCTAGGCAGCATACATAGCATACATTTTCACTGCTATGCAGATGACACCCAGCTCTATCTGTCCATGAAGCCAGATAACACACACCAATTAGTTAAACTGCAGGAATGTCTTAAAGACATAAAGACCTGGATGGCCGCTAACTTTCTGCTTCTTAATTCAGATAAAACTGAGGTTATTGTACTCGGCCCTGAAAATCTTAGAAATATGGTATCTAACCAGATTCTTACTCTGGATGGCATTACCTTGGCCTCCAGTAACACTGTGAGGAACCTTGGAGTCATTTTTGACCAGGACATGTCCTTCAATGCACATATTAAACAAATATGTAGGACTGCTTTCTTCCATTTGTGCAACATCTCTAAAATGAGAAATATCCTGTCTCAGAGTGACGCTGGAAAAGTAGTTCATGCATTTATTACTTCCAGGCTGGACTACTGTAATTCATTATTATCAGGAAGTCCTAAAAACTCCCTGAAAAGCCTTCAGTTAATCCAAAATGCTGCAGCAAGAGTCCTGACAGGGACTAGAAAGAGAGAGCAGATTTCTCCTGTATTGGCTTCCCTTCATTGGCTTCCTGTTAAATCCAGAATTGAATTCAAAATCCTGCTCCTCACATACAAGGTCTTAAATAATCAGGCCCCATCTTATCTGAATGACCTTGTAGTACCATATCACCCTATTAGAGCACTTCGCTCTCACACTGCAGGCTTACTTGTTGTTCCTAGAGTATTTAAAAGTAGAATGGGAGGCAGAGCCTTCAGTTTTCAGGCCCCTCTTCTGTGGAACCAGCTTCCAGTTTGGATTCAGGAGACAGACACTATCTCTACTTTCAAGATTAGGCTCCAAACTTTCCTTTTTACTGAAGCATATAGTTAGGGCTGGACCAGGTGACCCTGAATCCTCCCTTAGTTATGCTGCAATAGACGTAGGCTGCTGGGGGATTCCCATGATGCCTTGAGTTTTTCCTTTTAAGTCACCTTTCTCACTCACTATGTGTTAATAGACCTCTCTGTATTGAGTCATATCTGTTATTAACCTCTGTCTCTCTTCCACAGCATGTCTTTATCCTGTCTTCCTTCTCTCACCCCAACCGGTGGCAGCAAATGGCCCCGCCCCTCCCTGAGCCTGGTTCTGCCGGAGGTTTCTTCCTGTTAAAAGGGAGTTTTTCCTTCCCACTGTCGCCAAAGTGCTTGCTCATAGGGGGTCATGTGATTGTTGGGTTTTTCTCTGTAACTATTATTGTACGATCTACTATACAATATAAAGCACCTTGAGGCGACTGTTGTTGTGATTTGGCGATGCATAAATAAAATTTAATTGAAAATAAATTGGATTTAATTAATGTCTGACACTTTGCCTCGGGTTTGATAACTAAAGGCTCCACCCTAAAACAGGTGGACTAGATTGAAATCTATGCTTCTCCCCACTGCAGGGAAAAGGGTAACACCACCTGGGTCTGGGTGCAGTTTCCCCCTCCAGGGGCAAGGGTACCTAGACCCGGTTCTTAGAGTACGCTTGGGGAGTGTGACTGTGTGTACAGCGTCTCTTTATGTCTGTCTTCACGTTGGTTGAGTGTGGAGTAATTGCTTATGAGAGCATGAGGGTGGGAATGGATGTTTGTATCTGTGTGTGCCTGTATGTCTGTGTCTATATGTCAGGTTGGGTATCAGACGCCACCTCTCTGGGGACATCTCAGGCCCTCCAAGGTTTGGAGGCCTATCTCCCCCCACCACTTCCCCTGCCGGTGGCGGACGCCCTCAGACATCGGTGCGTTGGTGGTTCGTTGTGTCCGGGGGTGGGCGTCCAGGTACCCACCGGCTCACTCCTTGGTGGCTGCTTATCGGGGTCTGGAGCCTGGGTTTCGCTCGGGCCACTTCGGGGATGGGGTGCCCTCGGCCTCTCGGCCTAGGGCTCGGTCACTCTGGCACAGCTGGCTGCCGGCGGAGCTCACGGGCACGTCACTGCAACCCCCCCTGGCTTCTGCTCCGCGGCTGCTGAGTGACCCCTCATCTGGGACTCTCCTCAGCTCTTTCTGGGATAGTGGCGCGGCTGCCCCTCTGTTGGTCTTCCTTGGTCTCTTGTGTTCTGGGGGCCTCTGGATGTCTGGAGTTTTGATCTCCTCCATACCTGCTTCATGCCCTGGAGGACGGGGCAGTGGCCCCCCACACCCTCTAGCAGATCATTACATGAAGGAACCTTTTAAAAACAAGCGCGCTCATGCTCACAGGTGTACACAAGGGTGATCACACACACAAACTACATCCTTTTTGGCTCCTACCTCAAAGCACACTGTGCGCTGTCGATCTTACGTGCTGCACAATAATGTTTAATATTTAGTATTTACTGTCATATTCCTATATATCATTGTGATGTTGTTTATTCTATTACTCTCGTTTTCTTCTGCTTGTTTTCTTTTTTCTTTCTCAACAGGTGATCCAGGTGATCGATATATGTATTTTTTGTCTGCTTATTCTGTTGGTTTTTGTTTTTTGCCCTTTTTCGCCGTCCCTCTTCTCAGCTGTTTTTCTTTCCCTCTTTCTTTCCCCCAGTCAAGTAAAAAAAAGAAAGAAAAAAAGATTGAAATCTATGATTATTCACTCTGAAATATTCTTAGACACTACAACAGGTCATGCAATTAATACGGGTTGCTTTTAAATGTATCATTGTCATGTTTATCCAATTGTATTGAGGATTGCAAATGTGAGAAGCGTTGATTACATCTGCAAACAGCATATTCCATTAATATTAATTACAAGTCACAGGATGCATGGCATTATGATTGGGAGCTGAGCCCCCCTAAAGGTCTGAACATAGAGTCACCCCTGACTTACATGTACATCCGTGTACTCAGTGTGTGCTAACTCAAGTCCACTGTCTGTTCCCTTTACATCAGAATTCATAAAAAACAGATATTATAAAAACAACTTAGAAATATTGAAGTTTGGAGTAATGCTACAAATATATTAACCAGTTCACAGCAGTACCAAAAAATCATATCCAGGTCTATACAAGCACTGACCGGAGATGAGTAAACATGTAAGAAACCATTATCATTACATATAGTCTCACCATAGCAACACACTATAAAAAGTACTCCCACACTCACATGGACATGCTTTCATACACTCACATAAAGGACTTGATCAATACACACAAATTCTGACAGTTTTTAATGTATTACTGAATTCCTCCAAATTAACTTGGTTTTTGTCTGTTAGACGTAGATGTTAACAACCATTTAAACCAGATTTGTACATATTTGAAAGCACACATGCAGTACAGGCTTATAGAGCTTCAAACACATTTGCATAAAAACACCAGGATTAAAGCTCACACAGTATTTTGGGAAAAAAATATTAATTCACTTTTAAATAAGCAAATATAATAAGCCCTGGAACCAAGAGCTCTAGGTGCATAAACTGAGCAGGAGCCAGTACGTAAAGAACTGGACTCATTCATGTTCTGTTGTAGGAAGACTGACAGACACACTTGTCTTCAGATATCAGCACAAATCTGAACAACAGTCACAGAGTTTTAACAAGTTCTCAGGGGACTTGGTAAAAATACCACATTAGCAAACATGTTACCATGGCTAATTAGCTGCTCTGTTGTAACAATGTTTATTTACAGCTTAAACCAGTTGTCACACATATCCTTCAGCCCTGCTGCTTACCTTGCTGGTGGAATTTCTCAGTGTAGCATCCTTCGCACTGTCTCTCCATGCCCTTGTCAGCTGTCAGTCAAACAGATACACCTGAGCTTCAGAGCCTAAAGGAGTATTTTGGATCAATCTCTCATTTCAGATCTTATTTTTTTCATCCTTTCAATATTATACAAAAACTCAAAAAAATGAATTTTAACTCCAAGAAGGAAGGACAACTGTCATTTCAGTTAAATGTTCAGATGTATCTGTTTAGTAAAACTGATGTTCAAGATGATGAAACAAATCGTATATGATTTATGTCTTTTTTGAGAAATCACATTATTTCATTTCATAATTTTCATTTCATAATATCTAAGCAGAAATGCTTAAAATTGGCCTGACAGTAACAAAGATAAAGTTGAAGAAAACATGTCAATTGTATTAGGTCACTTGAATTTAACATGAACACTCATTGACTGAAGGCTTTTGTGGTAATTATAGATGCAAACAAAAACATTCTCATGCTTTATATAAGTCTCGGTGATTTGGTTTACCATTTAACATCATTCTAAAATGAAATACATTTATTTGCCATCTCATTTTGTTGGCTCTCTTACCTCACATTTGATGCTTTAAACTATAAACTTGCCCAATGGTTTTGGACTTTACATCTTGAAGCCTTAGTATTAGCATTCTTGCTCACACCATGTTAGTTTTTCTGGACACAGAAATGGGAAGAAGTTTACACACCAATTAAGTCAATTAAATTTTATTTATATAGCGCCAAATCACAACAGCAGTCACCTCAAGGTGCTTTGTATATATAAGGTAGACGCTACAATAATACAAGTCATTAGCTAACACTAGCTTGCTTAGCAAGCTGCATCCATAAAGTGGATTGAAGCAGTTTATTCACACAGAAATGTATAAATTTGTGCAAGTAAGAGACTAAAAATATGTTAGAAACTCACTCACCATAAATAAAGCAGAACATAAATTTCTTGAGTGTTCTTCATTCCCACTGTAACCAAGTGCCCGCTCATACTGTACGATCCATAGGAGTTTTGATGCAGTTTCCCTCCTAGCTCCTCCCCCAAACCTGACCATGGGCTGTTGGCCCGCACAAGTATAGTAAATTTCAAATTTTGGTCCCCACAAAGGTAGGAAAAACCGGTACACAAATAGACACACACAGACACACACAAACACACATATACACACACACACACACAGACACCCACCCCACCTAAAACAACCTCCTGCCACCCCCCTACCAATACTGGAAACAGCCCTGGGTCGTTTCTGCAGTGAATTCCAGTGATTTCAAAAGCCCGGTTTTCTTCCACCGCTGCAGCTGAGCCTGTCAGTGGATCGCTTGACAGTCCACAGGTGGAATAACAAAGCAGCGAGCTCTTTCATGTGTTCGTGCATGCTCACACATAAACAACAGGCTCCTGTGGAGAACTCATGTTCGCTGTTTACAAACCACTGCAGATCATTACAGGCGTGTGCGGGAATGGCAGGGGCCAGAATGGCTGAGGAGAGCAGTTAGCAGACTATACCTGGTGCTTGGTATTGACTCCGGGTGCAGTTATCTCAGCTTGAGTGGAGGAGGAGGCTGCATAAGCTGCAGTCAGACTATGATGGAGAGGCAGGGAGGCAGACAGTAAGGTCACTCAAAGAGCATGGCTGCCAATGGATTTTATGCTTCCTTGCTGTTACACCCAGTGGATTTATAAACTCACTTGTTAAGAGAGGTAAAGCTTGCAGTGGTTTGAGTGCATTTTGGTCAAAGTGCGCAGGTGGATGCTTTATATAACGGTCGTTTGTATTCTTACCCCAGGCTTCAGCTGATCTCAATTTTCTCTGGCGGCTGAGGGTGACCTCGTATCATGTCCACCTCCTTTTTTTTTTCTTAAAAAAAAAAAAAAATCATCTCGCTTTTAGAAAAACATCCCAGTGCTGTGATGTGATGTGTTTCAGGGAGATCTAGGTTTGAATCCAGCAGCAGTCTCACCATTCATGCACTCCAGGCAGTATTTGAGTAATGAAATGCAGTATACATTTTTAAACAGCACACATCTGCGCTAGGTCTCCAGCATCATCTCCGATTTTTTCTCTAAACCTTTACTTCAGCTTTGAAATTCATACTGTCAAGGTGTGGCCTTTATGATATTCCAGATATACAAAGATGTTTGTCCCCCCCCACACACACAGAATTACATTGATTCTAAGCTGCTTTTATTTTTATGTATTTATTCCCAACGTCTGCGGGAATAATACATAACTGAGAACTCACAGAGCAGTGGCTGAAATGATCGGAACAGTTACCTCCACAGATAAATCTCAGCTTTTCTCCCTTTCCCTCTCTTTTATCCAAACATAATCCCACGCCAAATAGAATTACCAGTGGACGGGGTGGTAAAGATTTACTCAATAAATTGATCTTATGGCAAACAACAGTGGGCGGATTAGCTGGATAAAAAGAAGAGATCAAAGCCTGAAAAGATTTATATCCACCTCTTCAGAATAAGAGGGATTTAGGGTTTAAAACTAAAAAAATTCGCTAATGTATTTTTTAAATTCAAATGCATGGAAATGAGGCCCTGTCCGTCATGCGTGACATAACCTTCAGGTAGGCTTTGTACATCTATGAGGAAGGTCAAAGCAGCAGCCTTTCCAGTCAGTATTCAGACAAGGATCCAATATTCTAAATTTGCACCTTCACAATGGACTTGAAATGAAGCAATCAAAATGTAATTTAAGTGTAGACCTTCCGCTTTAATTTTAGGGGTTTAACAAAATATTGCATTAACCATTTATACATAGTGCTTCCATTTCCAGAGGCTCAAAAGTAATTGGTCAAACCAAAATAATTAGAAATACAAATATTGTTTTCAGTAGTTTAATTCAAATCCTTTGTGAGCAATGACTGCCTGAAGTCAGAAATCTGAAAAAGTCAAACAAAGCCTGCACACTTATTCACATTTGTTGGAATGTTTTATAGTGGTATGAATTATATTTAGGTATTAAATATTAATTGAAATATCCACATTCATCAAAATGCTAGTTGTAATTTAGAAAACACGAAACAAGCTTTTGGGTCTTACAGATCTTGTCAAGGTGTGCTGTTTGGCAGGCAGGAGATGGGACCCAATGCAGGACTCGGAAAAGGAACGTTAAACTAAAACGCAGCTTTAATTGCTGGAAGAACTTTACATGAATACAAAACACTAAGCTTTACCAAGGAAACTGGAGAAACTAGAAAGCTAAGCTGTGAACAGAGAACTAGAAAACTACCATAACACAGAGGTTAAGACACAGCATGGAGAGGGTATGACACGACAACAAGCAGGGGATGACAGAGGACTAAAATACACAGCGGGGTAATCAGGAAATGGGAGACAGAAGGGTAACACAGCAGGACGAGACACGGGAAGTAACGCAGAATACAGACACGGACCTTCAAAGTAAAACAGGAAGCACACCAACTGAACTTACAGACTCAGATCGCAATACTGACACAGTACAGAGGGAACACAAGGAAAGGCATAACTTAGACAGGAGACGTGGGAGCAGGGCAGGCACAGAGACACAGACTAGACACTAAACATAACCCAAAACCTAAGAACAAGCAAATCTTAGCAAGAATTCATCCGAAACATACAACAGTCTTAATCAAAACAAAAACACAGAGTCAACAGACTCAGGACCATGACAGATCTTGTGTTCTAAGATTGGCAGATGGGTTAAAAATCAACATAAAGTGGTGGATATAAAAAAAAAACCCTAGCCACAACCATAAGCATATTACTAACAACCTCTCAAATATAAAGAGGTTGAACTGATACAGTGATACTACATTTTGGTCATTAGAGGTGGGCAGATTGATCCAAATATCGATAGTATCGACATCAACACTGGTATCAGTATTTAAACGATACTAACGCAATTAGTATTGGGGGGTTGGAGCCTATCACAGCTGTCTTAGGGTGGGTATACCCTGGACAGTCTATCGCAGGCCTAACACAGAGAATCACCAGTTAACTTAACCCCACTGCATCCCACTGAACTGTGTTATATACTTTTTTTTAATGAAAAATATCATCATGTTAATTCTTTATAGCCTATAGCACATTTAAACAACAGAAGCTGATCAAATGTCAGTTAAAGAGAGGCACATTTACATTCCAGGTCTCTAAAAAACCCCACAGTATCTATATATAATTAAACTGTGTTAACTAAACTGTTTTAGTTAGTCTGTGTTGATACCAACATTTGCGTATCACACAGCACTATTGATCATTTAATTTAATGAATCAAATGAAGCGGATCTATCTCGTCAAAGTAAATAAGCTGTAAAAAAATTGTGACGAAAAGGACTCGTCACAGGAGTGCACACACTAAACAAACACGTAGGACTTTTTTCTTACATTGCCACAATACCTCAAAAATTAGAAGCATCCTGTCTCTGAGTGATTTTGATACATTTATTACTTCTAGGCTGGACTACGGTAATGTGTTATCAGGATGTCCTAAAAACTCCCTAAAAACCTTCAGTTGATCAAAAACGCTGCAGCAAGAGTACTGACAGGGACAAGAAAGAGAGCATATTTCTCCCATATTGGTTTCTCATCATCATATTAAATCCAGTATCAAATTTAAAATCCTTCTCCTCACAAACAACGTCTTGAATAATCAGGTCCCATCTTGTCTTAAAGACCTTATAGTACTTCAATAAAGCACTTCGCTCTTAGGCAGAGCCGTCAGCGCACATGGCTCCTCTTCTGTGGAACGAGCTCCCAGTTTGGATTCAGAGGACAGACACTATCTCTACTTTCAAGATTATGCTGATAGTTAGGGTTGGATCAGGTGATCCTGAATCCTCCTTTAGTTAGGCTGCTGGGGGGCTTCCCATGATGCACTGATTGTTTCTAACCCTGTGTGTTTGCACATAACTCTGCATTTAATCATTAGGTATTATTAATCTCTGGCTACCATTGACATCTACCACGATGTGAGCAACGACAGGATTTTTTGTCCTGTCGTTGCTCACATCGTGGTAGATGGCTGCCTCTCTCTGAGCGTGGAGGCTTCTTCCTGCTTAAAGGGAATTTTTCCTTCTCACTGTCACCAAGTGCTTGCTCAAACGGGGTCGTGTGATTATTGGGGGCTTCTCCCTATAACTGTAGGGTCTACATACGTAAAACACAAATAGGTTTAATGGCAATGTATGATTACACACTAATAAATGGCCAGCCAACCAGATGTATTGATAATTAATAAAAAAACAGAAGACAGCATATGTGGAAATCCCAGTGAAGAGCAAAAAACTCTAAAGTGGTCCCAGTGATGATGGATTAAAAATGGATGAGAAACAAGGTCCAGTACTTTTGTCCATATAGTGCATGTTTTCACGCCACAGTGACTTCTTCCTAAAACGTTTTAATCTTTCAATACTGCCAAACACAGTGGAACAGTGTTCCTTTATCCTCCAGGTCAGGGGCATTTTAAGGGCACCTGTAGAACAAAGCGATGTGGTTTTAATGTCTTAATGAGGCTAACTGGTGGGAACTCAAGAACAGCCTCAGAGACTAAAAATAAAGCAGTTGTGGAAGTTAGTTCAACTGGATTCATGAAAAGCACAGCAATGGAACTATGAAGAAAAATCTGCATGATGCACCACAACTCTCACGCCAGTCCTCTCCAGCTCATTATGGCCATCTTGGAGAGCTGATTTGGAAAATGTACCCTGCATTGGAAACTGAAATAAAAAATTCACTGGTGCAGCACTTTGGTCTTTTTAAATGGCAGAAGCGCTTCACAAGACCACCAGTAAACTACTTTCCTCTGCTCTTAGCTTAAAAGCTTGCATCCGCATATCCATTCACATAAATGTGCAGCATATTATATTCTTTGAGAGGTACACTTTAGTCCTTTTGGATTATAATCCAACATTCTGAAAATAATGCTGCATAATTATAGATGAAATGACAGGCGAGACAGCCTCTGTTAGAGAACGGCAGCCAAAGTGTCGTATAGACTGATGACCCCGTGTTTCCACAGCAATCTGCTCCTGTTCCGTAACAGCAAATGTTTAGCTCCCACTCATGCTCTGCGATCGCTCTCCTCCTCTCTGTGTGTCTTTACTCTCTGACTTGAATCAACAACATCACAAGTGTAGCGCATCCCGTCAGCGGCACGACTCCTCTTTGTCATGGAGGTGTGAATATTTTGTTTCTGTCTGTCTGTGTTTGTGCATAATTATGAACTGGCAGTTTGTCATTTATAATCTGAGAGGAGAATCATTTAGCACTTGTTGTGGAAGCTGAAGCCAAACAGCTCTCTCTATTGACATGTTTGTTTTCCTTTCTTTTAGTCTAATCTGTGTCCAAGGTAGGCTCGGGGAATTTTGGAAAAGCAATGAGCACAGACGCTTCATGAATATTATTTTTTTGTTATTCCAAAAGCTGATAATTGAAAACAGCAACAAATTGAGCATAGTTTATTTTTTCTTATCTTAATCACGGTGCTAAAAACCTGCAAGTAGATAAATGTTCTAACTGAGAACTCTCTGTCAGAAATAACCAGTGGAGCAGCAAATGCGGATTAATGCTGAAAATAGTCCCCATCAAATGCACCATTTCATCCTGTTTTCATCTGACACTCAACACTGATCTCTTTTAACCCAAACCACAATCTTTCCTTGCTTTTCAAACAGTTAACTGTATGTAATAGTCTTTACTAAACCCTAGTCAAACACAAATCTAAACAAACCTTAACCAGAGCTTTAAAAATGATCAGATGTATTTATTTTTTATTCTTTGGATTTGATGATATTGTTATAGAATATATTACAACACAGAGTTTGCCCTCATGCAGAAATAATTGTTTAGAAAAACCAAATGAATAGTAGAAAATATTATTATACAGCATCAATTTAATATTAATGGGAAACAGTGGGGGGAAAAGCAGAAGTGGTTATCATCTTCTGAAGTGGTTATCTCACCAAAAAATTCACATGCTCCCTACATCTACTCTTAGTCCACATGTTGGTCCTTTAACAAACAGAGAAAGCACAGGAAGAAGCCCTGTGACAGATCATTATTTTATCTGCAGTGATGTGAGTACAGTTGACACAATTGTAGATTTTGGCTGCATGTTTATCATCTGAGACTCTGTGCATGGATACAATTTTTAAGAGTCAAAAATGTTTTGAATCCATTTAAAATATTAAAATAATATCTCCATACTGCCACTTTCTCACCAACAAAATCAAGCGAAAGACCAGTTTTAAAACATGTAAAACTCCAAACAAGTTTAGTCTTCAGTGCAATCAGAGCTCACAGCTTATAAACCTTTTTTTTTCCCCATAATAAACCATCATAACCCCTGGGCTATTTTTCTTTAAATTTTCACCTGAAAAAGCAGCCTCAAATGCACTCTGTCACAGCTCAGCAACTGCGAGGCCAAAATGAACAACCGTGGGCTCTGTGCTTCTGCGACACTTGGGAAAATTTGAAATACAATAAGACCCCAGGTCCCCATCACAGGGTCAGGGAAAGATCAGAAAAAGTCAACGCACAAATAGATATTTTTACTGCATATCAAAAATATACACGAGCCAATGAATAACATCCTGATAAAGATGAGTCACTCGGTTTGTGAATGTGTTCTAAAAACTCTCAGCCTGCAACTCTGCAAAATATGATGTTACACAAATGATGCACTTTAGTCCTAGTAGTACTAGGTTGTCTCTTCGCTGAGTGCATCACTCTACTACCTTTTAAAACGGCAGCTGGTTGAGTTCTATTAACAGACACAGGCTGGCCTTGGTACAGGTATC
Source organism: Pelmatolapia mariae (assembly GCF_036321145.2). NCBI lineage: Eukaryota > Metazoa > Chordata > Actinopteri > Cichliformes > Cichlidae > Pelmatolapia > Pelmatolapia mariae. The sequence goes on from NC_086235.1 coordinate 34,217,936, forward strand.
TCCAGAAGACTAAATATTGCCAGGGCGCCTTGGTGTTCAGTGCTTTTGGTGCATTATTTAATAACCACCTCAACAGTGACCATTCTGTGATTAGGGTTGGGTTTGGCATATACTAAATGGATAAATGAATTTTAATAAAACAAAAGTTATTTATCCATTTAAAATCAAGTGCTAAACACTGTGGGTGATAATGGGCTGAAAATTGCATCAAAAAGAGGTGGGCACTAATCAAACCCTGACCTTAGATGGGTCAACAGTGACTCTTCATTAGACTGCAGAATTCTAATAAAGGTTTTTCCTTCATGTGTGAGGCGCAAGTCTTGCTTTATCCCAGACCACAGTAGACAGTTTGTCCTTGATGGTGTTTCAGAGCCGCTAGGGCCACATGTGCACCCTGTCCAGTCGGTCTGAGAAAAAGCTCCTCAAAATCACCACCAGACGTGCTGCAACGGTTGGAGATCCTGCCGCTAGTCACTCATTCAATCGAACTGTCCAGTTTCTTGGACTCATACTGCAGTGCAGAGAAGCCACTATTGTGAGCACTGCTGAAAAAAACGAGGTCTGGCGATCGGTGGAGCAATGCACCACTTACAAAGAACTTGTGCATATAGAATTGCTGTATCCACAAGTGCAATATATAGCACCTTGAGCTAACTGTTGTTATGATTTTGGCACTAAAATGAAATAGAATTGAACTGAATAATGTGTTGGTTATAGATGGCACTGAGTTTAATACTGCTGACATGTTTAAGTTTAACTTATATTTCAACAACAACAACAGCAAAAAATACAGAAAACTGTGCTTATGTGGGTACACAAATGACCTGATTTAGCATTTTGTTAGAAGTTAATTCTAGTGCTTTACAAAAAATACCCATTACCAAATCCTGCTGCATATGGCAAAGGTTAGATCTGATGCAGGCAGAAACTCCTTTCCTAACTGACTTGAGTGGACCTGGGAATGCTTCATTTTTCAGTGTCTACATGTCAGCCTGAATCCACTTTCTACTTATTCACTGAATGTATATTTGTAGGAATAGTCGATACTATCCCTCTGCAGTGTTGCCTCTGGGTAACACACCTACTTTCACACTCACAAAGTCATCCAATTTTTTTCTTTTATCTCTAGAATGACTGAAGTATTATAAAATTGTTAATAATGTTAGTTGTTTTACATGATAGAGCATCTAGGAAGAGATGCATCTGCTAACTGAAACCAAACATTTAAATATAGCATAAAAGCTCAAACACTGAAATATGAGTCACTCTTTTGAAGAGGGTTATAATGTTACGACTTGACAGACTGTTGCAGAGTAATGCTAAAGTAATGTAACTAGCAGTGTAATGGGTTACCTATCCAATATGTAAGTTTAAAAAATGCATTATTTATTTTTTCTATGAAGGAACCCAACACTGATCCTACAGGAAGCTCCACAATGTTACAATGATAGAAAATGACTTTCAAACAGCATTGCACCACGGTGGAACAATAACCAGCCCAGTCTCATATGTTAACATGTAAAACAATCACAAAGAAGCAGTGCATTTGTTACATTCTGCACATGTTTTAAACTAATGTATTTAGGATGCCTGTTTCCTACCTGGAACACATACGTTCTTCTAAGTTACGTGGCCTGACACTTTGTGCCTGAACTGCGGTGGTGCGGAAACACTTCCACTTTGCAACAATACCCTCAATTGTGGATCATTTAGGATGGAAGAAATTTTACAAACTGAATTGTTACAATGGTGGCAATCTACTACAGTCCCAGGCTCAAATTCAGTGCCTATACACAGGTCTGTATAATCCAGCACCTCGAAATGCAGTCTACATTTACAAACAGACTAAAGACACCTTAGTTCAAAAAACAAGAAGTGTAGTTCATATAGTGTGTTTCTGTGTATATGTCCTTGCTTCTTTTATTTCCACATTTTTTCCATCCTTTACCACTATTGTAAAACTTGTCACACAATAAAAGCCACAGGCAATAACTGCATATTTGCATTAACAAAAATAAAAGCTCACAGTACAATAATTGTGTGGATAAGAATTAAACCTGGGTCGTTAAGAGTTGAAGATAAAGTGTCCGCCCACCTACCCTTCCTCTGCACTATTTCAGCACTGAGCTGCTGTCTGTCTTCTCAAGTCTTTTCATATCATCCTTTCAAACATCCGAGTCTTACTTTTCGTGCATGCAGCTTGGATTTCCATAAACATTTGCATTCTAAGACATTGTGTTCATTTCCTCTAAATTTCCAGGAGACCATGTGACTTCGTTCTCTATTACTCTCTCTCTCACACACACACACACACACACACACACACACACACACACACACACACACACACACACCACACACACTGCCATTCAAAGTGAAACACTGCAGGCCAAACACACACACACACACAGCAGCTTTCATTCAAACAGCCATCCCTGATAAGAAATATGGGTAACAATGTGATGTCTGCATCAATAGGCCACTTCAACCCAACATCCAAGAGTCATGTGGGATCAAACCCACATCAAAGCCTGGCCGACGCTGCTATGAGAGCCGGGCAACAATGGAACAATAATTAAAGCCACATGGATATCCAGCTACCTCCCGTCACACACATCTCTCACTTCCCCTTTGTCATAGAAATGTACAGATCACCGTTTGATGTCTGTCATGACAATACAACAGGCCTTGCACATCACGAAACGCAGCTCCTCGCCACACAATATGGAAGCAAGTCATTTCCATCCATTTGAATGCAGTAAACACTCTCATCCACTAAGCAGCTGATCATTATTTGCTGTCATAACCAGCAGTAATGCAGCAGCAATACATAACAAAATGCCAAAGTGCCTCCAATGCACTGTTAAATGAGGCAGCGTGCAGGAATATGCTTTGGCTGTATTGATTCAGCCACTTTTTATCCATCCATGAATAGTCGGGCTCATTTACTTCATTTATCATGTAATTAATATCCAGAACGAGCTAATTTTTTCCCTTTCCCACCCTCCACACTTTTCTTTGATTAATGCTCTTATTTTTCTTCTTGATGGGGCTGCGTCCTGCTTGGAGTGCGGAGGGCTTTTTTTAACTGTTTCAGGGGAAAGTTGGAAGCCCAAGTAGTCAAACTAAACTTAGAGCCACGGATTGAAAAGTTATGAAAATGAGAAAAGTTTAACCCCCAAATCTCAGCTGGCATTCAGCTATCAATAAAGTTTTAACCACTTCGGGGAAGCAGCTGGGGGTGGGGGGTTGAAGGTAACAAAAAGTTCCAGAAAAGAAAAAAAAATACCCAAAAAGCTCTGGCATTAATGCTCTGTCGGCTACAGAGGCACGAGGTTTGATAACATAAGGTGCTTGTGCGGAATAGCTGGGGATACAAACTGGATGCCCTTATTTCCTTCATGAGTGGGTGTGCTCCAAGCAAGCCTCGCACAGCTCTTGATAGGGAAAGGGCAGACGCCGAGAGAGATGCAGAGAGAGAGGGAGAGATTCCCTTGTACCTCTTGAGCATCGATGTCCTCCTCGCTGTCACTCGGCTCCGGCGCTTTCACGAACCACCACTGGATCTCCAAATACACGGAGGCGGTTCCGCTTTGGAACGCGCACGCCATTTCTATGTTTTGACCCTCTTTGACGGTCATGTTGGAGGGCAGGTCCGTGAACCGACCTGCGGATGAGAGAAGGAGGGGGAGGAGGAGGGGTGAGGCGGGGGTAATAATGATGAGGCTAGTTTGTGCGTCGTCTACACGCACAGAATCACTCGAGTCTCCTGCTCGCTGATGGCCGCAGTAGCTGCGTTACTGAGGCACACGTTTGACGAAAGGTGCCTTCTTGTTTTTAATTAGAGAGCCCCCCCCCCCCCCCCCCCGCTCCACTCCCCAGCACCACCATCACCACCGTCACATATAATGACGCGTCTTCATCTGGAATTTACGTAACGCACGCCTGCTACATTATTCACAAACTAAATTGGAGCAGCCATGCCCCCCCCCCCCCCCCCCAAAAAAAAAAACAAAAAAACAAACCTTTCCTATTATACATGCGTGTATCTTTGTAGCCACAGTGGAGCTGGTTGAAACCGCGTTAAAAATTCCAACTAAGCTTCGTGGTGTTTGCCTGAGTGTGATTCAGTCCACGGGATTTTTTTAAAAAAGCACAGATTGATAAAGAGTTTGGTTTGAAGGGGCTGTAGCCTTCTGTGGAGCGGTGACGACATGACATTTGTAAACTTTTAAACCAAACCGTCGTTTACGTCCTTTCCGACAAACTCCCTGTTAAACTGTTTAGAGCTTTGTAGCGGCGATGTGGCCAAAGGCGAGCGTGAGAGAGCCCGCACCGACGCAGTTTGAAAGTGGCGAGCGACACGAAGCAGCCACACGGAATCCGGAGCGTCGGCTTTTCAGGAGCGCGGACAGACGCAGGCAGCTGCAGCTGTCCGCGGTGCTGAAAGCTTCTCATGAAAGGCAGCCTTTAAGACAAGTTTTATCTCCCCATCAAGCGTCGCCGTGAAAGAGATGCAAGGGGGGAAGAGGGGAAGGAGCCCCTCTTCTCTTCTGAACGCGACGTGAAACGACTTGATCTGAAACAATCACCAGTTGCATTTTTTTTTCGTTATCAGCTTCAGGAGAAACATTCATTCTGAGATCGCTTTCGCTTTCTTTTTTTTCCAGTCACTTAAAAAAATCCCTTTACAACCGCCTCTTTTCCCCGTTTTCCGCCAGCAAAGCTGCGCACTTTTAACACTTTCTCCCACCAGTGCAGGGCAGCAAAGCCAGACACGATCGCGCTCGCACGCCAACATTGTTTTTCCCCCTTTTGGTTAAGAAAATATGCCATCCTTACCTTCAAAAGAGAATCCGAATTGAACGCAAAATCCGGTTAAGAAAACAAATCCAACAGTATCGTGTGAGGTCCACATCATTCCAAGATCAAGGGGCTCGTTTTTCTTTTTACATCAGCCGGAGGAGGATAGAAAAAAGACGAATCTTTCCAAGGGGGCGAAGAGGGGGGAAAAATCCTGCACACCAGCAAAATCAAACAGTTGCTGGGCGAGTGTGTTTAAACGGAGATTTCAGAAGGCTGAACATGCTGGAAAGCTACAGCTTGTCGTTGCCGAAGTTCTTTTTTTCTCCTTCCTTCTCTTTCTCTATGCCTCTCTGCGGGAGAGACTGTCGACTGCCTGGTTGCACTGAAGTCTGTGAAATAACCGTGTTGCGGTCTTCTTCTGCGCTACCAGAGAGACGTCAGTCTAGAGGATCACTGTGGCATCCACACTCTCCCCACACCTCTGCAAATCTAGTCCTCATCCGGCCCTTTTTCCTGTCACCTTGACCGCTTAATTTAAACAAAAGCAGAACCGAGCGTTTGCTTTACAGTTACTACTTTTTAACGAGCTTATTTTATTTGGACATTTTTGCAAATGATGCCCAAATGATGCGAATACAGATTTTTAAAGGTCCTACTTATTCACAAAACTTCAGTTTTGTGAAAGAGAACCTTTAAGTTTGTCTAACATGCACAAGAGCGCGTATTTAATGTGGGTGTGTCGAAATCTGGTGCACTCACACAGTCAGGAGTTCGTCTAAATATTGTAGCTTCACAAGTGAGCAAATAAGAAAGATGACAGTTTGGAGGTGGGTCAGGGCAGGGCAAGCATAACATGTCCCGAGTCATTAAGCTAAAAGAGAGCCTGCTGGAATATGCTATTAGTCTCCCGGAAAGACTGAGAACATTTTGGCCTTTGATGCAGTGCGTACATATCGTGGCACCACTAATGTCTGCTCATAACGTGAATGGAGATCAGTCATCCTTTGCGGAGGAGGACAGGTGTGTATAGGTCGACTGGCATAAAGTCAGAATTCAGCAGTGATGGGAATAACAGCGTTACAAGTAACGGCGTTACTAACGGCGTTACTTTTTTCAGTAACGGCTAATCTAACTAATTATTTCTATCGTTACAACGCCATTACCGTTACTAACAAGAAAATGCGGTGTGGTCGCGTTACTATTTTTCAACAACCAGACGGCTGAAGCTGTCTTCAGCTTACTGCACCTTACCGCATCAGAAGTAGCTGTCTACCTAAGTAATCTGGGCGTTACAGCTTTAAGCAGCTGCGCGCGCTCCCGCGGGCGGCAATCACTTTCTGCCTGACGATCACTTTTTGGCACAACACCTGGAGCTAAGGGAGCAAAACAATCGCATGAGTGCTGCTGTTTGACTGAGGAAGAATAAACGACTTTATGACTTTATGACATGACCACTTCAAGATGACAAAGCAACAAGGTGATATATACCAGTTTTTAAATGGTGTTGATAGGACACGTAAAACCAGAGTAATGCTAAATAATATATGCATGTTTTTTTCCTGAATAGTTTCCTCACGTTTACTGTCTAAGGACAGTGCTAGCAAGCACTCTCTGCTTATGAGAGTGCTTGCTAGAGTTTAAAAAAACAAACAAACAAAAAAAAATCCTGTCCCTTCCTGTTGGTGGAAAAATGCACCATGTCGGCCAATCAAAAATGATATGCCAACATGACTTTTGGTTGTTTAGGAAGAGGGGGAGTTTTAGGAGTGACCGAGAGAGAGAGAGAGCAGAAAAAGAGAGAGAGCGAGTTTTGAGATGTGAGAGATTTGTGATTTTTAGCGTGTTTGGAGTGTGTAGTTAATGTGTTGTCTTGTGTAGTTAGTGTGTAGTGCTGTGTGTCAGACAGTGTTGGGTAAGTTACTTTAAATTAGTAACTTAGTTACATTACTAGTTACTTCTATCAAAAGTAACTCAGTTACTTCAAGTTACTCGTTACTTTCAAAGTAACTATTTACTAGGGAAAGTAACTTTGGTTTTACTCAGAATTGTGTTTTTAATATTGTGTTGCTTCCCTAACTGGATACCCAGCAAGGATGCCAGTCTTCTAGCTTGCTTACATGTTAGCACTATCTTGCCACAAGTGCACTGTGCCACCTACTAATAGAAAGGAAAAGATAATGTGCATATTTCCACGAGAGAAATCCCACGCCTGGACAGTCGTTGACCGCCGCCATGATTCTAGCCTACGTCACAGCGTCATGTGCGCTTTTTATATCCAACACGAAAACTGCAGTCGCGGTGCTTTCGATTGTACTCAGAACAGAAATTCTGCCTTCCAAATAGAGATTGACAGACCACGTGACTTTCACGCTTTGCATTGTGGGTACGAGTGGCAACAAAATCAAAACACTGCATCAAGCGCTAGCATTTCCAGCACTGGTAATCATTAATTCTGCGGTTTTAATCCCTATTTGCATTTTATTTGGTCCAAAAACAGTTATGTAAAAAACGACGGTGAACACGACAGGTCCGTACAAAGACAGACTTGCCGAAAAGGCAAAAAAAAAGTAAGAGGAAAAAGTCAAAGGAGTGAAAGGGTTAGACCCATACGAGCACACATAGTGGAGTAAGGACGTTAGCGTGCTGCCCAACTTTCATCACGCACATATTTATTATTATATGGTCCTAAGTGTGAGCGCATACACTCACAAAATGTTTAGTAACTTCAGATCCCTGCAACAAGCCCAGGTGCAGTTTACTTTGATGATTTGGACTATTCCATTTCACAGCTGTTGTTACATTTTTTTTCTTTACCTCCTGTACAGGACAACGCATCTATTTGTCGTTTCAGGTTGTAGTGTTACACAACATTTTCAGATCTAATAGAAATAAAATAAGTGTTTCATAATTCACTCAATTTATTGTCTTTATTTATAACTGGCATTATTGTTTCATTCTATTATAGAATCTTACAAGAAAGAGGCTAAATTATATTCCATCGTGCTTTATTAGCTGCTTCGGTGAAAAACAAACCAACAATGCAAAAAAAAAAAAAAACATTTCAAAACAACTGGAAAACAGTAATTCATCACTTGATTGCTTCAATACAACACTTGGGCACATATATGCAGGACTTTTCATGGCTGCTTTGATATCGCTCTCTCTCTTAACCGATCAAATCTCGCTGTGGTAGCAGCTTTAAACTCGGTATGACCCAGGTTGATAGAGGGTGCCCAGTCTGGATCGCATTCCTGCATTTTGTAGGCTGGTTTTCCTACAAAACACAACAAACATTAGCTCGCAAAGCCACAGTGAACAAAGCAGCATAGCGCAACGAATTCAGTTCAAATTAAGACTTATTTGTAACCTACATCAACAATTATGTTATGATAAATTACGTAATACCTACAACAGAAGACTTACCTTTGTGGAAATGCTTGGAGCAGACTAACGTGAGCTGGAGTGTTCTGGGACGTTATATTTGGTCTTCGAATGGCTGCAATCCAGGCCATCCGTCAGCTCTTTGTTACTTCGGAAACACGGCTTGAACAATTTCTCTTCCATGACGGAATCCGATAAAAACTGATCTCTCTACCCATCGGCTTCCCGTGGCTGTCGTGCGACCGGCTATTGCAGTTAATAATACAAACAGCTTCTTGCCATTCTTTGTGTTTCTTTTTATTGCTGTGTGACTGTTTTCATGTGAAAGCCTGCGTGCGCTAGTACCGCTTGCCACTCGTACCTACAATCCTTTGCGGTTTTACCCCGGAAATGACGTCACATTTTCAATCTCTATAGGAAGATGTAGGTAACTCCAGACTGCAGATGAGCTGCATACAGGGCTGGACTGGGACAAAAAATCGGCCCGGGCGTTTTGACTAGAGACCGGCCCACCATTATAGGAAAAACCATAAAGCCTTTGAATGAAAACAAACGCTGTTGTGACAGTGATGTACACTGTTTTGTTGGTATATATACATCAATCTATCAATCGTTTGTTGTAAGATTCAGATAATTATTTAATAAAAGCGAGACATTTTAAATGAGAATAAGAAAGAAAAGTACTTTGTGCCCCCCTTTCCCTGTTAATGCCCTACCTGGCCCCCCTGGCTAAACTTTGCTAGACCCGCCCCTGCACAGTTACCAGCTGTCAGCTACGTAGAAAAGGATCCTGGTGTCATTTGTCTCTCAGAAACAGTTCATAACTTCCCTTCAACTCATTCATGTCACCTAAAAGGTAAACCTGTTTCTCCATCACCTGTTCAGCTCTGATGATTCAGTAAGGACATCTCCTGGTTTCATCTTCATGTTTCCCTCTCACCACATATCCAAACCGATATCATGACCAGCAGCTTTACAGCTGTGGCTCCAGCAAACATCAGCTGATACTAGAAATTAATATTAAATAAATTCTAACAACAGCTGATCAAGCTTAAACGTGCTGCTGTTGTTTAGCGCGACATCCGCTGGTTTCTTCTTTGTGGCGCAAAGTGAGCGATAAACAAACAAGAGAGAAAAGCCGATCAGCTGATCATTGATCAGTTTCATGATTGAAGTAGAAACAGGAGAGGGAGGGGGAGAGAAAGAGAGAAGAAGAGGCAGCTGTGCAGCAAACACAGAATAACTCCAGCTTTGTGTCTTTTTCATTGTAGCTGAAGTCCGGGACAAACTGTGTTCCTTTTCACCTCAATAGGAAACGCGTAATATTTTCTCTGAATACGAGACGATTCCGTTTTTTAGGGGACAGTTGGCAACTCTAATAATTAACCTTATGAACAAAATAAAGTTCAACATCAGTAACATCATAGCACCCACCCAGCTGTATAGAAACTCCGTCATGCTAGCTAGTACGCAGTACGAGTTACTGTAACTGACTCTAAAAAGTCAGCACAACGAAAATAAACTCCAGCTAAACTTGGTTTATATCTGACCCAGATAGACTGCAGGTCATAACTTCTTACCTGAAGTTCAGTTCACCTGACACTCGGACCGGCGGCCACCTCGGGTCTCTCCTCCTCCTGCCTCCCCTTTCCCTCATCCACCCGCTGGCCTCCACCACTTGCTAATGTTACTGAATCTGTGGAAGCTCCGCGATAGCCACCACACGAAGTAACGAATAACAACCCTATCTAAATCCCAGTAACGATTAACGCGTTCCTGATTTTGGCATAATAACTAGTTACCGTGCTCGCTACTACAATAATAACGTAGTTACTGTCCCTACACTGGTGTCAGAACAATGAGGCGACTGCTGTCTCCAGGTAGAGAACAGGAGGAGTGATACACCTGCTGCTGTCAGACCTGCAGGTATCAGGCTGTGATGTTCTCCTTTATAGTGGACAGAAATATTTGGAGTGGCACAAATAATTTGTGTGGCATCTTAGTGAATGCAGAACAGCTGATTGTTCTGTAAATAGTTTGAAATGGTTATTAAAAAAAGAGGTAAAAGGTAAATGGCTGCAAATAACTTTGTTGTTTGCAAAACTTGTGCATAGGATTTTAAAATTAACAATTTATATTTGCATTTAAAGTTATGAAATATGATGCATTAAACGTGTTTGTGGTTACAGTAAAAAATATAACTTTTTCTACTCAGATTTTATGTTTTTTGTCTGATTTTAGATCAATTGTGTTAATACAGTATGTCAAAATGAAAACATAACTGTAAATTCAGACACGTGAGGTTGTGCTGAAAAGGATGATACCAAACAAAGCAAAGGAAATAGTTTTTAAAGGTGAAATGTAGAGGGAAAATAGTTAAAAATGGCCAATTATGACCTGGAAAAAATGTTAAACATTTTTTTTTAAAGTAACGCAATAGTTACTTTTCAAGTAATTAATTACTTTTAAAATCTCGTAACTCAGTTACTAACTCAGTTACTTTTTTTGAAGAAGTAACTAGTAACTATAATTAATTACTATTTCAAAGTAACTTGCCCAACACTGGAATTCAGTTAGCAATAGTTGCCTGTTCACAGTGTGCTACAGTTTTTTCTCAGTCACCTTGGTATTTTCCCCACGAGTTGAAATTCTCAATCGGTAAAACCTGTTTCTTATAATAGTTAAAAATGAATCAAGACATTACAGATGATACGTCAAAGGCTGCTGCTCTCCCAATGTTCCTCCGACATCCTGTCAATCACAGCAATAAAGATGTTTGGTCATTTGTTTGAAACACAGTCTTAACAGTGAGGCCTGATTATTTTCACTCACATTTACACAGAATTCCTTCCTTTGTAAAGACGAAGAGCACAAACATGTCCACGTATCACTGCAGAACAACTTGTTGCCCTGTTTGATATGGAGCGAGCGGAAGCAGCAAAAAAATAGACACATTACATGTGCATTACAGATGGCTGCAGAACTACAAAAACTAACTGTGTTGCCATTGTGACTCGAAAATAATGCCTTAAAACATATAAAGCTGAGGCTATAGTCCCACACAATTACACAAATCCATATCGTAATCAGGATACACACATGACCTTTTTTTTGTACTCTTGGGTATGAACACAAAACCAACAACAGAAAGAAACGTTAAAAAAAGCAGCCCCAAAAAGACTTCAAAGACTTCAAAGTAGAAATGGAGGGTACAGTGCTGTAAGCCTCACTGCTCATCACTGCCTTTGTTACCTGTTGAAGATCAGGCTGCTGGGCTCAGCAGGCACTCAGTTATAACATCACTCTGGGTTCTTCTCTAGCTTTATATTACCATGCTGTCTGTGCAGATGCTTGCAATGAGCTGATGCAGTGTTAACAGTATAGTGCCATTGTTTCTGTCATGGGCCCAGTTTGCACTTTACCATCCTGATCTTGTTCTTTCGTGCAATGAATAAAGAAATGTCCGCATTTCCACTCCGCAAAAGTTGTATAGACTGCTCTGCCATATTCCTCATCCCTGCACATGTGAAATAAGCAGTTTTTAGTGCAGGAAAATAAAAAAAAGTATGTTTGATCTTTATTTTATTGTATTGTATTTTATTTTATTTTATTTTATTCTTCTTCCACAGCATGTCTTTCATCCTGTCTTCCTTCTCTCACCTCAACCGGTTGCTGCAGATGGCCCCGCCCCTCCCTGAGCCTGGTTCTGCCGGAGGTTTCTTCCTGTTAAAAGGGAGTTTTTCCTTCCCACTGTCGCCAAAGTGCTTGATTATATGGGTCATCTGATTGTTGGGTTTTTCTCTATATGTATTATTGTAGAGTTGACCTTCCAATATAAAGGGCCTTGAGGCGACTGTTGTTGTGATTTGCTGCTGTATAAATAAATAAATTAATCAATTAATTAAATGAATTATTTTGTTCTGCAGGTAACTGAAGAATCTTTATAATGCAAGTAACAACATAACTGTAACTGCAATGTTTTTACTGAATATAATACAATAACACATTACATTGCTGTCCTACTAAAAAGTAATGAGATTACTGTACAGGGCACAAAACAACTATGAAACATGGACAATGATTTAAATGATTATATTTATATCTTACACTTTACTTACGTAATGTGAAGGTTCCTTATGTGGATGTTACCTTTACTCTCTGCACACCTTGACAACAACAAAACACTTCCTGTACAGCCCTCATGATACTTCACTGGCCAATCAGAAGCCAGGAAATCCTATACTCGGATAAATGCTGGGAAACTAACTAGGAAGATTCAACACATACTTGTTGCTGTTTTGAAAGTGCACGTGCAAACATTCAGATATGTAAACATGTAACCACCAAATGGGTAAATAACTAGCTCTATAACCCTCATAAACACCTCTTCGTTTATCAAACGACATATAAATTTACTTCTACACTTTACACTTCTAGAAATATTTTCAGTGGATTTGTACATCTCACAGTGTTGTTTCCCACATCTTCTCATCAGGAACAGCAACATGCTTTTTTAAAAGATCCCAGCTCCCAGGGCAGCATGTTGAATGTGTCTGGTCTACAATTTGAACGCAGATAATATTTCTTTTTCAGCTTCTGACAGGGGGCATGTAAGACATACTCGAAGCTCAACTTGAAGTTCACATTAACCAAATCACACAATTTTTGTTCTGTGCCTTTAAGTGATTTTTATAACAATTACACTCACACAGTCACCTCTAATGGATGCACCTGGACTGCAGGAGGCAGTGATTGAACAGCCGATCCTTCCATTAGTAGATGACCTGCTAAACTTCCTGAACCAAATGAAATACAAGTTCTTTCTGGATGTGGCGTTACATTTATTGGCTGCAGATTCAGGTCGTCCAGTGATTCCAGCAATGTTTTGCTACTTTCGTATACTACTGTACACAGCAGAGTGCTGTTATATAAATGCCACACAATTCATTCTCATAACATAGTGCACAATATGTTTTGTTCTTAGTTGTTAGACGGTTAACTAAGAAGATTCATTTTACATAAAATGTCACAGAAGAATATTTACTCATTTATTTCTTTTCAGTTGTTGGTGTTGTGTTGGATTTTTTTTCTCCCATATAGTGATTCATAACTGGGAGCTGAAGTGAGTGTTTATACTGTTATAGTGAAAAGTTGAATTTAGAAAATCTAGTTGATTAAATTCTGTACTGTACATTTCATATATGCACTGTGTGTTTAGATGCCCTATGAAGACAATCAAGAACATTTATCATGGTTTCATAATTGTGCTCAAGGTTCTACCTAATATATATATACATATACAGTCAGGTCCATAAATATTGGGACATCGACACAATTCTAACATTTCTGGCTCTATACACCACCACAATGGATTCCAAATGAAACGAACAAGACATGCTTTAACTGCAGACTGTCAGCTTTTATTTGAGGGTATTTACATCCAAATCAGGTGAACGGTGTAGGAATTACAACAGTTTGCAAATGTGCCTCCCACTTCTTGAGGGACCAAAAGTAATGGGACAGAATAAGAACCATAAATCAAACATTCATTTTTTAATACTTGGTTGCAAATCCTTTACAGTCAATCACAGCCTTAAGTCTGGAACACATAGACATCACCAGACGCCGGGTTTCATCCCTGGTGATGCTCTGCCAGGCCTCTACTGCAACAGTCTTCAGTTCCTGCTTGTTCTTGGGGCATTTTCCCTTCAGTTTTGTCTTCAGCAAGTGAAATACATGCTCAATCGGATTCAGGTCAGGTGATTGACTTGGCCATTGCAAAACAGTCCACTTCTTTCCCTTCAAAAACTCTTTGGTTGCTTTTGCAGTATGCTTTGGGTCGTTGTCCACCTGCACTGTGAAGCGCCGTCTAATGAGTTTTGAAGCATTTGTCTGAATATGAGCAGATAATATTGCCCGAAACACTTCAGAATTCATTGTGCTGCTTTTGTCAGCAGTCACACTCTAATCTGGCCTGCCTGTTTTTGGGGCTCACCAAAGGTTTACATCTTGTGGTGAACCCTCTGTATTCACACTGGTGGAGTCTTCTCTTGATTGTTGACTCTGACGCACATACACCTGCCTCCTAGAGAGTGTTCTTGATCTGGCCAACTGTTGTGAAGGGTGTTTTCTTCACCAGGGAAAGGATTCTTTGGTCATCCACCACAGTTGTGTCCCGTGGTCTTCCTAGTTTTTTGGTGTTGCTGAGCTCACCAGTGCGTTCCTTCTTTTTGGGAATGTTCTAAACAGTTGTTTTGGCCACGCCTGATGTTTTTGCTATCTCTCTGATGGGTTTGTTTTGTTTTTTTCAGCCTAATGATGGCTTGCTTGTAGTGACAGCTCTTTGGATCTCATCCTGGCAGTTGACAGCAACAGGTTCAAAAAGCAAACAGCACACTTGAAATGAACTCTGGACCTTTTATTTGTTCATTGTAATTGGGGTAATGAGGGAATAACACACACCTGGCCATGGAACAGCTGAGAAGCCAATTGTCCCATTACTTTTGGTCCCTTAAGAAGTGGGAGGCACATATACAAACTGTCATAATTCCTATACTGTTCACCTGATTTGGATGTAAATACCCTCAAATAAAAGCTGACAGTCTGCAGTTAAAGCATGTCTTGTTCGTTTCATTTGGAATCCATTGTGGTTGTGTATAGAGCCAAAAATGTTAGAATTGTGTCGATGTCCCAATATTTATGGACCTGACTGTATATATTCAATTCTATAATTTTTAAATTTGTATTTAATATATATTTATACAACATTCGTTTGACTTGGAGGGTCCTTCATATTTTAAATTGCATTTTCAGAGTACCTCACCAAGAAAGTTAATTATTGCAAGGTTATAGAAAAACTATAAAAAAGCTGAAAGCAGCAAAAATAAAGCAAATGATATAACACAGAATAAAGATATTACCAAGTCCAGCTAAAGGCCAGACGATTTCCTTAGCTACAGAACTTACATACAAAGCCAAAAAAGATATTTTTAATAAATATCCTCAGATAATATCTACAATCACTGGAGATTTGTGAGTTATCCCTCAGAAAAATGTTATGAAATCAGGTATTACTCATCCAGCTTTGTAAGTTATTTTATCCTGTGCTGATTTTGAGCCTTTGTCACAAATCATTGATAAAGTTATTCGTTAATGTTAAATGTTTTTATAATTAACAGTGATAAGAGATTGCTGAAGTTTAAACTCAGTGCTGTTTTTAATGGATCATCTGTAAGAGGTCACATGGCAAAATCCTTCACGGTAACTCACTGTAAAAAGCTGGGTACATTTTTTAGACTTATTTTTTAGAGGTTTGTCTGACCACGTTACTCTGATGTGACAGCAGACCAAAACAGCTTGTGGTTCAGTACCTTGTGGCACCGCCTTTACCAGCAGTAATTCATATTTTTTCTGTTTGACATTATCAGTCCGTCACATCTTTGTGGAGGTATTTTGGCTCATTCTTCTTTACAGTATTGCCTCAGTTTATTCAGGTTTGCAGGTAATCATTAGGTTCAGGTCTGGACTTTGACTAGCCCATTTTCCTTTTATTCATTTCCTTTTATTCCCAGTCTCTTGTAGATTTGCTCCGGTGCTTTGGATCACTGTCCTGTCTCATGACCCAATTGCAGCCAGCCTTTGGCTATTGGACAGATGGCCTCACATTTGGCTTTAGAAATCCTTGGTGTACAAAAGAATTCACATTTAACTCAGTGACTGCAAGATGTCCAGGCTCTTTGGCTCCAAAACACACTCAAATCCTCACCTCTCCACCACTGTGTTTTGCAGTTGTTATGAGGTGTTTGTGCTATGCTGTGTTTGGTTTTTGCCAATACTGGCATTGTGCATCAGGGCCAGACATCTCCATTTTGATCTTGTCTGAAAAAAGAACATTGTATTAGATCGCTTGTGGCTTGCTGGAACTTTGCAAATCTAAGGCATGCTCCCATGGTTTTCTTAGAGTGAAGAAGTTTTCTTCTGGCAAGCCATACTTTTTCACTCTTCGATCTCTGTAGAGCTGCTGTGTCTTTTAGTTTAGTTTCTCTAAACATCGCACAGTCTGCTCTTAAGTTGAATTTGCTGAAATGTCCAATCCTGGGAAGATTGTGGCTTTCTGTTAAGACACACCTAAATGCTACAGATCTGCAAACTGGCCACACATCAGCTTTTATAAAGGTGGTTACACTAGCTGCATTTGATTGCTTAGTTTTCACAGCACGCTCTGCAATCCTGTAAAAACTATGTCACACAATTGTATCTGTAAAATTAGATGTACTAACAGAATCATTTTATTCATCTAAATCAGACACATGATGTTGAAAAAAACCTCAGATTCATCTGTAAAATTGAAAACACTCTGTTTCCAAGCTTTATTGTGTTTCTTCTAAATGTAGTGTAAAGATTCTGTTGGCAGTGTAGTATATGGGAAAGCCTGATTAGCAGCACTTCAACACACAGGTTGTTTGTTGCTTTGGCTAAAATGTTTCTACTCCCATCTGCTTTGCTGGTGTGTTTACTCACTGTGTGCGAGACAATACATTAGTATACACCTGTTGAGACTGCATGCTACACAGATTATAATTCACGTTTGTTTACTGTCAGAAAAAAAGCTCATAACAGGTGTTCTATTAAAGCAACACAATGTGCTAACATCATCATTACAAAACTGAACCCACTGGATTTACCATGAATTCGAGGTCCCCCACTTTCAGACTCCATTAGTCTTTATCAAAGCTCATCATGGAAACATTGGTGTTTGGTGTGGAAGTCATATATCCTTAACTACACAGCTCCAACACTCTTTGTGTCGATTAAGCACTCAAATATCTATTGTTACTCTTAGATTAATTTGATTTTGTCTCATGTAAGGTCTGAAATGACACCAAAATAATGATGAAGAGCTGCAGCTACTAACAGGGCTACTGTGTTTGGATATTAAATGTAAAAATAATAACAATTGAGGCAGGCATGTCGATTTTTCTAAAAGTTTGAGTGTCTTAAAGGAAACTGTGAATGGAAAAGATTACAAAACATACAAACCATGCCTTTATTAATAAGGCACAAAACACTGTTATATATAAAACTGGTTTTTGATTTCAAATAAATAAACATTTTGTAATTTTGATTTTTTTTAACAAATCCAGCACCTAAGTATATTATTAGAGTGCAATTTGCAAAAAGGTTTGTAAAAAAAAATTCTGTTAAGTAGCCTCAATATACTGAAGGCACTTTTATCACTGTGCGCTGTGATGTACAGCACCTCTTGATCTATGTTTTGCTGACTCAAAGGCTACTTAAATCAGTACAGAAGCAGAGTGAGGCAGGATTATGTGTAAAAATAGAAAATGTATACAAAGTACAGAGTATCAGCTTACATACTACACGCTAAGCTCTGATTTCTTAATGAAACAAAAATGTGCAAAAATCAATGACACTTATTTATTTAAAAAAAAATACATTAATGATATAAAAATAATGATTTGCTTTGTTTGGGTTGTGTGGCAGATGTTTTTGAGGAAATGAAGGTCCGGACATGAAATAAACATCTCGTGTCTGGGATGCATCGCCGGTTCTATTTCAAATAGTTTGAACCGTCAGAAAATTGCTTCCTTTTTTAAGTTGTGAGTGAGTATACAGCAGCAAAGTCAATGCAGTGGTCGGCTGTACTCCACCACTCTCCCCAGTGTGAAGCAACAACTAGTTACCACTCAAGGATTCTGCTGTCTGTCATGCCAAAGTCATCTAAGCAGAGAGAGCACACAATGTTATCTGATTTCCAGCTATGGCTGAGAAGTTCGCTGTATCACCGAGTGAACAGAGAAGAAACTCGACATCTGCTTTTTGGGGGCAAAGTTTCTAATGCAGCTCACAGTTAGTTCACTTGATAAGAGTTTCAGAACAAAGTTCAAGTTTCAAAACATTTGATGTTTAGTGTAATAAAAGCAACAAAGTAGAGTATAATGTGGAGTAAGCTCTGATAAATGATACTGGGTTATAGTTTGCTGCTGTCTTTTTGGCTGCCTATTTTCTTGAGCTTTTTGAGTCATTGTTTAGGAAATTACTTAATTTAAATTTAATTAAAACAAGGGAAAAAAAGTTCCACTCATTCCATTTTCAGTTCATAGCGTGACAGTTCATTAACTGTGCTGTAAAACTCCTCCAGGAAAATCATTTACAACCATGTAATAGAAAATATATTTCATGAAATAAGATCTAAGAAATTCTTTCCAGATAAAAATCTGGGAGCCCTGCTGTGAAAACAGGGAAGCCTCTTCCAAACGGTCATGTGGAAATCTGCATTTGTAACCCTCTGCTTTGATATAGAATATTTGATCAAATTTATTGTTGGGTTATGAGCAAACTAATCATAACACCACACTAGATTCAAAGGGTTTAACACAAAGCACACGATCTTAGTTATCTTTTTCAGTCCTTGTGTTTCCCTTTACATGGTTTTGCATCATTTCTTACTAAATTAAAACAAGAGTAACAGTTGTTTCATCAAAAGTCTAAATCTGCAGTTAATCTGCAGAATGTTAATCACCAGAAAAAGACCAACAGTGCTTGAAATGTTATAGCCAACCGCTTGCTGGTGTGTCTGTGGATATATATATTCCCCAAAAACCCAACAAAAACCCCCACATTTTAAATCCTAAATGGACCACTGGGGGCAGCACAGTGGTGCAGTGTGGAACCAGCATGTTTTCCCCATTCCCAGGGTTAATTGGTGATTCCAAATTGGCTGCAGGTGTGAGAATGACCTCAATCACTGGTAGGGATGATAATCGAGAACTGGTTCTTGTAGAAAACCGGTTTCCAGTAGTCCAATTCCTTCAAATTGTTAGTCTGCCTGCCTATCGATCCCGCTTTTCACTTCTTGCACTCATTCAGCTGATTTCAGTTCACGTGTCAGAGGAGGAAAATAGTGATGCATCCTGGCCCGGTAACTCCACTGAGGCATGTCTACAATTGGTAGACAAAACTACCGGACTAGACATTTGCAGTAAATCTCTGATTGTAGCTCTTCTGTTTTTTCTTTTTTTTCTTTTTTTTGTTGCAAGGGCTCTGGCATTGGTGAGCAAGATGGATGGAAGCAGGGTTTTGTGTTGTTGTTTGCACAACCGGACGCGATAGCCAGCTCTGCATCTGGCTTTTGTTTCCTCTCCCTGTGCCGCCTACGTCACTTGCTGTTCCCGACTTTAACTCACGGAGCAGTTGGTGGTCTTGCAATCTCAGTTGGGATGCTGTCAGTCCGATCTAAAGTAAAGTCCAGGTTCAGGCTGAGGCCAGTGTCTATCAATTCCTGGGGACTGAAAGTGATCAGTGCATTGCAGGACGAGGGAGTGAAAAGGCATAAAAAAACCCAACAACACAAAAATATGCACAGTAGTTGGGAGCACTGTGCCCTTGCATATATCCGTAGGACTTTAAAAAGTCCTGCACGCAAGAATTGAAACAGAATAAAATACGCAGACACAATACCACAACAATTAAAGCAATAAATAAAGCCATTCACAGGCTGTAATTTTGTATCCTCTGGGTAGTAAAGGGGACTCGGATGAATGATCCTATTCTGCATAAAATCCACTGTACTTTATTATACTTTATTATCTGAAGGACTTTTTTTTTTCACTTTCAGCAGTGTAGACAGTATACCATTTTCTTGTGGCTTGACGTTGAACTGCTGTGTAGATATTCATCATTAACATGAAAAAAACAACAACTTTAAAATGAAGAGGTGTCACCTCTGCTATAGCAGTCCTCAGTGCATCTCCTCTGTCAAGAAACGCCATCTGCACTGCCAGTACAATAGCCATTAGGCAGTGAAACCACAGTTTAGCTGGTTCCCTGCCAGGATCCATTTTGCAGCCTGAGCACACTCCACAAGGCTCACTGAGTGCAACAGAGTGCATCAAAAAATAATTAAACACTTTTTCCAGGGTGATGATGCAAGCAGTAATTAATTGCCTTTGCATTCAGCAATGTTCATTAATGTGACTGCCACAATAATAATGCTTTCTACCAAACTGTCTCATCTCTTGTGATCTTGCCTCCCAAGGTTTCATGGTAATAATATCTGATTGTGGAGAACTGTGAGCATACCAATAAGACCCAAAAGCTCCCAGTAACCTTTTAACACCATGCACTGAGCGAAACAGCAGCAGAATTAGTTGTAAATCAAGACGCTACAACTGTACTAATTTATGTCTCAGTCTGTGTGTAATCTGACTTGTTCATTCTTAAAGCAGTCTCTAAATCTGTGTTCAGAATCAGTGTGTATGTGCTCATATATGGAGGGGGGCTGTAAATTAGGTGGTAGAGCAAGTCACCTACTAAGAAGGTTGGTGGTTCAATTCCTGTCTGCTCCAGTCTGCATGCCAAATATCTTTGGTAAAGATACTAACCCCAAGTTCCTCTGCGATGCATCCATCAGAGTATGAATGTGTGTGAATGTTAGACAGAAAGCACAATTCCCCCGACTAGACTCACACAACCTTTATTGTGAAGCCCTTATAATGCTCTTTAAACACCACACAGGTCAATAACAAAGACAACACCAGACGGCAGATGAGTTTGAATAGGACATGTCTCTTCCTAATGAGGTTTTAATCACTTTTACCTAATGTGGTACAATTTTTCTGATATTTGCAATGTAGTAAAATGTATAAAAAACAACAGTTCTTCATTTAAACATTAGGTTAGATAGAAAGTGTTTGTGTGAATGTATGCTTTAAGTGCTCAGACAGAGTAGAAAAGCACTAAATAAGAACCATCCATTTGCTATATAAAAAATTGCATAAAGATTATGGTTTTGTCATTTTACAACCCAGCAGCTCACCATTCTGATGACGTCCACAATTTAATATTCAAACTCAAAAGCAGCTTCCTCCAGATAATCCATTATGAACTTGAACTTGCATGAACAACAGTCCCTTAATACAGTGCACTGGTGAAGTGACTATCCTCAGCTGTATAGGCTCAGTCACGTCTTTAAGTCCTAAGTCCCAAACTCTTTCATGGCATGCATTTTAAATTTCTCTTTGCTATTTGGGAATTGAGTAATGATGTGCATAACTCTTTCTTTGGTGTCTGAACACAGCCGCACAAAAATAAAATGAGAAACAACAATTGTGCCCCTTTGAGTGATACGGCTCATTTGAAAGAGCAAAATTTAGTATTGTGGTCTAGACAATCCAAAATGTGACATCCCCATATGTGGACGCCAGGTCCTAGGAGGTTAAGGTCATGTTGGGTAATACATTAAGTGCATTTTGTCAATGATGGCCATTTGAAGTTTTACATTTATCCAGGGTAGGCTCAAGTTAATATCATGAAAGCATGAAAGAAACACCTATGTACCATCACATTACACATTCATTTGTGATGGCCAGATCTGAAGCCTCAAGAGGAGCTTTTGCACAAGACCGAGTGGAAGATCTGACTCTGAAATCAAATAATTCTTCATGATTCTTCATGCTAGCCAATTAGCAGGTCATTGTGATAACAAACTCATCTGTGGGTCAACCTGTGTAAATCAGTTATATGTTGTTTTGTTTACACATCAGCAGCGATGCAGCAGTTGCTAGCACTGCTGTGATGTCAACAGTTTTACTTTTGTATGTTTTCCAATAGTTTCAGACCTAACCACAAACTGTGGTCAAGAGTTTACATGATTCAAATTCCCCAGAGTGACACTTTCTCTGTCAGCCTCCTTCCCTATGCCTCACTCTCATTATGCAATTTAACATTTGTTGAGAAGCTTTTACTACACTTACAGTGTCATGATATGTTATCGTCAACACCATCAATATTCTTTCACTCTCTTTGCTCCTCTCTAAATGCAAGCTGCATGTGTGAGGACATTCATGTTATGCTGAAAGCAGAGAATGAGGAACCTGGTGAATCCAGAGGACAGCAGTGTGCAGCCCAGATTCTGACACTGAGGTGAAATTAATTTGCTTTTTTTAAATCTACATAAGGTCCTATTGCCACTTATTGCCATGGTCAGTGGGAGTGTCCGGGGTGTTTGCCATCTGTGGCTGTCGATGTCCTGTCCACCCTTTTTGGGTGGAGCCTCCTACACCTCACCTGGGCCTTGTGTACATGCAATCAGCAGCAGGGCAGTCTGCCATGCCTTGCCAGTCCATTGTGTGCCATCCACCGGTTAACTAGGTCACTCTTTCATGTAACTAAACTAACTGCCTTTTCCTTGAGTAACCCTTTTCTCCCTGTGTGCAGAGGCTGAAGTTTCCATAAATTGAACCATCAGGAGTGAACTTACTTTCCTGAGCCCTGGTGATCTCTGGCTGCTTCTCCTACCTGGTTGCCTGCCCTCCAGCCTGCCACTACACCTCACATTCGCTGGCTGTGAGCTGACTCCCACGGACCTCCCCTCCTCAGGACCTGCAAGGTAAGGACAGCAAAACTCACCAGCAAACTCCCTTCAGTCAGCTCCTACCACGTGACAATAACTGTTTCTCCATCTCCTTGCAGACCCTCCCTTGTTCCTTCATTCCTTGTCGCCACACTCCTCTCCTCAAATCCAGTGCCAGTCGCCGTCTTGTCACATCAGTTATTTCCTTCCCCTAATCCTCCTTCCTTGTGTGTGTGTTTAGTTCTCAGTTGAATAAAATCTCTGTAAATAGTTCACCGATGAGTTTGCGTTTGAGTCCATCCCTTGGGCAAAGCTGCCAGGTTTATGACACTTATTGTTTACTTAAATAAGTAAATGAATCAATTCAGTTAGTTTTTATTCTTGGATCTATGATACGACGTTTAATTCAGACCTGGTCTTGCACCACACATAAAAGAATGACTCAAAGTTGTTTCCTCACAGTGAAAACATTGGTACCAGACTGGTACTTGGTACCGTCTAAGTCCATTGGGGCGATCGTGGCTCAAGAGTTGGCAGTTCGTCTTGTAATTGGAAGGTTGCTGGTTCGAGCCCCGGCTCGGACAGTCTCGGTCGTTGTGTCCTTGTGCAAAATACTTCACCCGTTGCGTACTGGTGGTGGTCAGAGGGCCCGGGGGTGCCAGTGTCCTGCAGCCTCGCCTCTGTAAGTGCGCCCCAGGGCAGCTGTGGCTACAATGTAGCTTGCCATCACCAATGTGTGTGTGAATGGGTGAATGACTGAATGTAGTGTAAAGCGCTATACAAATACAGGTCATTTACCCTTGCTGTTGTATCCTAACTTTAAAAAACATTCTACCTAAAAGTTGAACTCGAGTGTTCAGGATGAAAGCCATACACATCTGTCTGCTGGTCAGATGTGGCAAAGGCACAGGCTTTCATTACTTAAACAGTACACTGAAAAAAAAAGTTCTTTCAATTTACTTGATTTTATTGTGTACATCGGTCCCACATAATATGAATAAGTATTGCTGACTTAATTTTCCACTTTCCCTCAAGTAATTAATGCTTGTCAAATCAAAGTATTTTATTTACATCAGATTACTTTAAAAAATCACGTTTGATGTACTAATATTAATCTGTTACCATAATATCAATGTATTGCATAATGTCAATTTATTTTAATGTTTAACACCAACTTATTTTTGATTGCCAGTGGTACGCAATTATATTGTGTAATGTAAACACATTGCAATTATGTTCCTGCAACACAAATTAGGGCTTTAAATCTTACTTATTTTTTTCACTTGAAATATTAACTGATCATTATTGACAAAAAAGGCAAAGACTGTGACTGCTACTGAACAATTCACCTTTATTAAACTGTAACAGCAGTGAAAACAGCAAGCTGCCATGAACAAAATCACATCCATATAAACCTGTTAACATATTTTTAAAGATAGCCTGCAGAAATAACTAAAAGAAAAATTTAAAACATTTGCAAATATTTCACAAAAAACTGACCTTAGCAGCAAATAAAAGAAAGTGCTTATAGATGATCCTGTCATCTCTTACATATAACATTTGTATTAATTACACAATTGAAAATTTAAACTAAATTAGGACTACCTGAAAAAAAGCAACACGCTTTTATGAATAAACAGATTTACACAAATATTATTATTTGACAACAGTTTCAGCTTCTGTACAAGTATTTACCTGTACAAGATTTCAACTAAGTTGAGCCTTAAATGACATTGTTACATAACTAATACCAAACACCTACATGAATTTTAATCGTCCTTTTAAACATGTAAGCAGGACATTAAGGTTGACTCAGAACATATTGCTAAAAATCGTCTGTAAAACTTTCTTACAACATGATACCAAAAGGAAAAATCATCCTGCATTGCAGTCACATGAGGGGAAAGCAATAAAAACATAAGCAGTATAACGTTACTGAACACAAAATGAAAAACTGCAAAGAATTGCAGAAGTGCAGTCTTTGACTTCTCAATGAAACAGATGGTTTTTGAAAGCAAGAACTTTAGAGAGTTTAGCTCCATCCAGTTCCATGAAAACCTTCTGGAAAACGTCAAAGGTGTAGCGGAGGTCAGCAGGGTAGGCAAGGTTTAATGCATACATGAGTCCAAATAGCATTATCACAGCAAATGCTTCATTATCCAAATTCTTCACCACCCTGATGCCTGCAAGGACAACTCTTGTTCATCTGCTGAAGCTTGCTCTTTAAGAAGATAAATTCGAACAGTGGTGTCTTCAACAGTCTCATTGATGGCACGTTCTTCCATGCCCTGTAAAAAAGAAGCCATGTTAGTCATTTCATGTATTATTTCATGTATATTTCATGCATTTCAAGTAAGTAATATGACACACTGTGGAAAGTCCAAAAAAAAGAAAAGAAAAAAAAGACAAGTACATACCACATACTCCCGGATAAGCATGCCAGAGTCTTCACCCATGTAGATACACACTCAGCATCATCATCTTCACACTGAAATGAAATGTATGTAATTAGCATCTTCATTCAGCCCTTGTCCTTCATTTAAGTTTTAATAGTGTACTTTACATGAATGTTTTTAAAGTAAAGGCACACAAATTAATAATAGGTTTACTGGCAATTAATAAGTTGACAAAGTGAAGGTTAAAAAAACAAGCAGATGTAAAAATACAAAATGAGAGAATTTATCATGGGAAAACATTTGAAATCTTCCACAATTATAAAGTTTCATCCAAAGAGGATCATGTTAAGTGAGTGTTGAGGCTTTATCACTTACATTATCCATTTGTGCCACAATTCTTTTCAGTATTAGTCCAAGCTCTCCTCTTCTGTTGACCAACTTCACCAGGTTGTCCAAGTGGAGATCCAGCTGAGCCAGGAACTTTGTTTGAGGGGGGATGGTGGCAATTCTCTTAAACTCAGCGTTGATCTGAAAACATGAGCACAGAGGAATGAGCTTCAGAGGTTTAATACCTGCAATCACTCATGCTGAAGAAATGGGCTGTCAAATAACAACTGTGCCTTAACCATTTTAGGCTAATACCACAAGAACACCGTGTATGAGGCAAACCTTACCTCATGGAAATCAAATAGAGCAGGCCATCTTGCCATGAAAGCCTCCACCATTGGTGCATCACGAACAACTTCATGTCTTCTGTATGAAAAAGTCTTTTCCATCTTGAGTTTCACCAACTCGTTACTCTTTTTTATGTCCATGTGGTGGGCTTTGACATGTCAATAGCTTTAAGAGTCCCTTTGTCTGCTACTTTTGAAACTGAGGTAAGGTTAAGAAACTCATTCCCAAACAAGGAATCCATAAACTGAAGACTGAAACTGCCCTGAAGACAACACTGTCTCTTGACTTCAACGATGAGATCCTCAGTTGATTCAGGCGCTCCATTAGAGAGTGAGCCTTCGACAGGTTCCGTCAGCCAAAACAGTCTTTAGGACCACAGGACTCTGTAGGCAAAAAAGAATTATATATCATACATTCAGAAAGAATCATTTCAGTTTAGTTTTCATACAGCTATCCATACCCAATAGTCAAAGTTATAAAGATCAGACATTAAAAAAGAAGAATTTATCTAATGAAATACATGCGACTTAAACTATTACACTTATCTGAACACCTTTTATTTCTATATGCCTTTTTAAAGTCACAATGTGGACTCATCCAATCTTATAGTCAACCAATGGATAAGTATAAAGGAGTTCACAGAGTGAAACCAGGGTGAATATTCTTGTGGATACTGGGCTGAGCTCAAAAGCTCTGTCGTGATCTCTGTACCAGCCACCAAGCTCTCTGACGATGTAGAATATGCTGTGGTACAATGCAGATAAGGTTTTTCAGTATTCTGGCAATTCACCTGCTGCCCTTTGGGCCAGTACCATTCCCTTTCTATAAGTTATGCCCTTTAATGTCACACACTGTGCAAGGTTGACCTCTAGAATGTCAGGGAATATGTACCTAATGACTTAAGATATCTCCTCTTTAAGCAAATCCACTAGAAAGGCCGATACAGCTGAGACCTCTAATTCAGACTTGCCAAGAGATGGGGAGTTTAGATGGTAAGCTATCATCATCTGATGTTTTGACTTCTATAATCATAAAGGTAAAAATTCCACCATCACAAAAAATATTAATTTTAATTGAAAAAAGGTATTCCAGTCCAGAAGAGCATTAATGGTTTCTTTAAAGTACCAATCTTTCTCTCATTTATACATAATGTTTTGGGAAGCAGCTCACATATGTTCTACACAAAGTAGAAAAAAAGGGGGAACAAAGGGTCCTAATTTTTGTTAGGACAATGTTGGAAAATTCACAATACATCCCTTAATAAGACATACTCTGTTGAACAAACTTATCTCCTTGTAGATATCTGCTGTATTATTTGGGCTTGACCAATAGAATAGTCAAGTAAGTGACACTTCACCTAAAACAATGACTAAATGGAAAAATGATTTGGCATTTATGGGCACAGGTTCTTAAACCCACTTATTATAACTCGAGTGCGTGTCAGCAGCAAGAATTAAGGTATGGCACTGTGGCGCTCCCAGCTTCTTAAACTCTGACGGTTACAGCCAGACTAATTAGCCACTGTAGCCATAACTAGCACGAGTAACACAAACACTATTGCGCTCTCTCAGTGACGTTTTAACTTGCTAAGCCATCAAAAACGCCAGTGCTCTCTGTCACATACATAAATTCCATATCTGACCGACAACAGCTGCTTTCTCCCGACTATGTGCAATTTGTTACTATTTTTCAGCTTTAGCCACAAAGCTAATACCAACTTTAGCTAGCACTGTAAAAACAACATGTAGATGCATTACAGATTACTTTTCCTATAGCATGCACTACAACAATTCTGTGAAAACGTACCCAACTAAAACAAATGTATTTAAATTACTTACCTTCTCAGTATGCCTGACTCAGTGCCAAAGGTTGCATGTGGCTAAACAGTCTTCCAGAATGTGGCGGTCAATTGCGCTCTCCTTAAATTATGTTGTTGTCTTATTGGATAAGACTCTAGGTCTTATTATCCAATCATATTTAGTTGTTGTCTTTGAATATATTGCATCATTTCCGGTTGTGGTCAAACATGATTACAATGGTTTTAGTATTCTAATTTAGTCACTTTAAATCAATGCAAGAAAAATGAGTAGTCTCAGTATTGTTTATAATCAAGTAAATGGTACTTTATTCAATCATGTAAATAAGAGAAACATGAAAGGCTTGTGTGACATTAACTAAATTCATTTGTGCAAATTCAAAAGCCAGCCAATTCCCATTTTTTCAGTGTAGTATTAAAATGAGAAAGAATAAAGTTGTTCTTTGTAAGAACAATTTTATTTTATTATATTATTAATATAATAATATAATATATAATAATAATTTGATGTAACCTAACTCTGACCATGAACAGCACAGCCACTGTGCACCAGTCGGACACGGCGCTTTACTGCAAACCTGTTTAGTGTGAAAATTCCTCAGTGTTTTTTGCAGGACATTTCACAATGTTAAAAAACATAATTTCTCATCATATAGAGATTCGATAGTTGATTTAAAAAAAAAAAAACCAATAGGACATTACATGAAAGCTTTTTATTTCAGGTTTATCAAATGTCACTGATAATCTCTCTTCTCCCTCCTGTCCAATCTTTCTAATAGTGAAGTTATCTCTTTTCTCTCCTTGGGAAATAAAGCAGCAACACATTGTGTGATAAACTGCACTTGCCTAATAAGTGTGCGTGTTTGCTGATATGTTTTAAGACATTTGACAGTTGCATTTTAAAATTACCTGACAATTAAAAAGTCATTAATTCTTTTCTTTTCTGTTTTTTCTGTTGAGGTAGCTAGATGCTGAAGTTCCCTGAGAACAACTGGAAATCTGCACCACAAATGCTGTACAGTTTGAAATAGTAGTAGTAATAGTAAGTATATTTGTGTGCATAAACAATATGTTTGGCCTTTTTCATCACTTTGTAAGGCCCAGTGATGGATACACAATAAGTACAATGATGAAGTATTTGTACTTTGTCAGTATGTTGAGTTCTAACACCTCATGTTGATGATAGAATGTGTTTCCCCAAACATATAACTAAAAAAGCAGTTTATCTTCTTTAGAATTTCATTTTTAGGACTCAGTGTATTAAGGTGGGAATACATTTACCTTTGGTGCTTATTTTGTGCTTCATTATGCTAATCTTTTTTCAAGCGGGATCATTCTCACTCCTTATCATCATCAACCTTACACTTACAACCAAAGTGTAACATTCTTCCTGAAACAGCATGATGAGAGAGCAATGACGCAGCTTCAGTATTTAAGGGGTCTATGACATGGGCCTTTATTGTCTTTAATAATAATAATAATAATAATAATGTATACTTTACTGATCCCTGTGGGGAAGTTCCTCTCTGCATTTATCCCATTCACTCAGTGAAGCAGTGGGCAGCCATTGGGTGCCCGGGGAGCAGTTTGTAGGAACGGTACCTTGCTCAGGGGTACCTCAGGGTAACCGTTCAGTGGATTCGACCCCTGACCTTCCGGTCACGGGGCCACCACTCTACCTACTGAGCTATCCCTTCCCCCCCTTTTTTTATTGTCTATAGCTTTGATGCAGGAAGAATGCCATTCATGAAAGAACTGGATACTGAGCTGAGACTCTGTGTGTGTAATACAAGATGAAAGCCGACAAATTTAATGTATTTCATGTGTCCCTGTGGGAGAATACAAAAAAATCTTTCTTGTTCTGCTCTAAAAACAGGTCAAAGGTCAGGGTAAACTGCAAAAGCAATGTTACAGCCATCGAGGAACAAGGGATTTGACTTGTGATTGGCTTTAGTCATCATGTGAAACCTTAAACTGTAAAACTGTAATTCCCCATGTTGTTTTGACACCCGCATTTGCTGTTATTTTGTTGGCTGCTCGAGGCAGAGGGAAATCTGTTTGAGATGAAAATCCCTCATGGCAGCAGTGCCAGGTCACACCGTTCAATCAAACTGAAAACCACAAAACACACTTTTAACATGTAATCAAAGCGTATGTTAACTTTTTCAGACAGAGAAGATGTATTTTCATGTACCATGAGTAAAAAGAATCACAAATTTAACACTTGCATGTATTCATTAAACCTTTGCTTAACCAGGAAGTTAAAACTTGTTTTTCAAGGAACACTTGGTAGTTTCAAATAGGTACACCACTATACACCAGACTCTGCATAACTGTCATTAGTCTGGTACCAAAATGTAGGTTTAAAGGAGACCTTTCATATAGTGTAATTCATTTTGACAGGTATTAATATCACATTGGTTCAATTTTTCAATTCAATTCTATTTATACATCGCCAAATCACAACAACAGTCACCTCAAGGCGCTTTATATTGTACAGTAGATCGTACAATAATAGATACAGAGAAAAACCCAACAATCATATGACCCCCTATGAGCAAGCACTTTGGCAACTGTGGGGAGGAAAAACTCCCTTTTAACAGGAAGAAACCTCCGGCAGAACCAGGCTCAGGGAGGGGCGGGGCCATCTGCTGTGACCGGATGGGGTGAGAGAAGGAAGACAGGATGAAGACATGCTGTGGAAGAGAGACAGAGATTAATAACAGGTATGATTCAATGCAGAGAGGTCTATTAACACATAGTGAGTGAGAAAGGTGACTGGAAAGGAAAAACTCAATGCATCATGGGAATCTCCCGGCAGCCTACGTCTATTGCAGCATAACTAAGGGAGGATTCAGGGTCACCTGATCCAGCCCTAACTATATGTTTTAGTAAAAAGGAAAGTTTGAAGCCTAATCTTAAAAGTAGAGATAGAGTCTGTCTCCCGAATCCAAACTGGAATCTGGTTCCACAGAAGAGGGGCATGAAAACTGAAGGCTCTGCCTCCCATTCTACTTTTAAATACTCCAGGAACAACAAGTAAGCCTGCAGTGTGAGAGCGAAGTGCTCTAATAGGGTGATATGGTACTACAAGGTCATTAAGATAAGATGGGGCCTGATTATTTAAGACCTTGTATGTGAGGAGCAGGATTTTGAATTCAATTCTGGATTTAACAGGAAACCAATGAAGGGAAGCCAAAACAGAAGAAATGGTCATATGACCATTGAAATTCTATCTGAAATGTGCTTTTTCAAGCCTTTTCAGTCTTAGTATGAGCAAATAATAATTTGATGGTTTGTTTGTATTTTACTCTAAATTACTGGCATGAAATCTATTTTACAGTTGAAACTGGGATACTGCATCCCATGATGTAGTAAATAATTATTTTTGACACACCCAAATGTCCTTGAATGTCAACCATTTTCATCACACTGTAGTTTTTAGTTAAGTGTTGTGTTGTGCATATATTGGAATTAACAGTAACGCTGATATTGAAAGATGAAATACAAAAAAAATCTTTAAAACAAACATATGAATTGTAGGGTCTTCCTTACAATATAAAGCACCTTGAGGTGTCTGCTGTTGTAATTTGGCACTGTATAAATAAAACTGAATTGAATTGAATTGAATTGAATTGAATTGAATTGAGGGGCTCAGAGTAGAGCCGCTGCTCCTCCACATCAAAAGGAGCCAGTTGAGGTGGCTCGGACATCTGACTAGGATGCCTCCTGTGCGCCTCCTGGGTGAGGCGTTCCGGGCATGTCCTACTAGGAGGAGGCCCCGGGACAGACCCAGGACAGGCTGGAGAGATTATATCTCTCGGCTGGCCTGGGAACGCCTTGGTGTTCCCCCAGACAAGCTAGGGGAGGTGGCTGGGGAGAGGGAGGTCTGGGCTTCTCTGCTTAGGCTGCTGCCCCTGCGACCCGGCCCCCGGATAAAGTGGAAGAAGATGGATGGACATAAAAGTAATCTTATAAGATTACTGAGTGCACGCAATATGCAGTTTTTAATTGATGATTTCATTTACTAAAGGGAAAAAAACATCCAAACCAATGTTGTGAAAAAGTAATTACAAAAAATCATAAGAAAGAAAGTGGGCAAAAATGGCATCCATGGGAGAGTTCCAAGGCAGAAAACCACTGTTGACCAAAAACAATACACAGATGTGTGTCCTGTTGTATCTGGAGTAACACTAACACATCGTTTTATAAAAAGAACATTTTACCAAGAGTCAAACATGGTGCTGGCAGTGAGATGGGCTGAGGCTGCTTTGCTTCTTCAGGACCTAGACAACTTATCATAACTGAAGGAACCATGACAAATCTCCCTCTGAATGACTAAAGAAATAATGAAATAATGAAAACTGGATTTTTTATTCAACTCAGTTATTGTTATCTAATATTAAATTAAAGGATGATGATGATGTGAAACATGTAATTGTGACAAATATGCAAAAAACATGAGAAATTGTGAAGAGGGCAAATCCTATTTGACAAAACTGCAATACAAGCCTTTGGACTGGATATTTTCATTTTCCACTGAAAAAAGAAAAAATGCATACGACTCATTTTTTATCTAAATTACAGCAGCTTTATGTTGTCCTCCTCGTAGCTGCTTCTTTTTGAACTGTGTTTCACAGATACCCAGACTACAATTTGACATTCAGGTTTTGATTTAAAGTCTTCCACTTTACCACCTTCACTGCTGGATTAGCTAACTCGTCTTTAACTGAGCAACTCCACACCTGTCATTCCACCCAGTAACACCACTGACTCACAGCAGTGAGTCGACTGAGACAGATTAAAAGTTCCTGGCATTAACATGTACTGTGAATGAATACTGTAGTGCCAGAACATGTTTGTGGAAATTTAAAAAGGCTCTGCTATTAGATTAGAAAACTGCTCAGATCACATAAGGAACCAGCAGCATGTGACAGACATGAGATGAGCTTAGCAACAAGAAGCTTTTATTTAGTGACTGTTTCCTCAGATATGTTGTAATGATACAAAGCAGAAACAAGCTCATGTGTGTTTGAAGCAATACATTTATATATAAAATGAACCCAGCAGGGAAAGGTTTTGCAAACATGATCTATTACAATTCAATACAAAGCTTTTGATTCCTGGCTATTTGTTGCCAACATTCCTACACCAATAACTGCTGTGTTCACCATGCACATTGCACTAATACTTTATTCTATAGGACAAGTAAGTCAGTTAGAGAAGCTGGAAAAGCTGCATGTTTCATGCTGTGAAGCAGGATTTAGGACTTCGTAAGTCAACTGCAGACTTAGTGCTGAGTTTTTCAGGTTTATTAAGACATACATAAGCTGCTCTTAAACAGGTTACTTTTGAGATTAAAAAAAATTTGCTAAACAACCTCCTAAACCAGAATCATTACTTTGTTGTATTTTTAAACACATTTTATTTTATTTTTTTACATTTCTTGTACTAAAAATTGCTTTTGCTAGTGTGAGATAGCTTGGCCAAAGTGGCTAAAAAAGGGCAGGAGACAGATGCTGTCCAGTGTAGCAAGTGATGTATTTACCATCATTGTGACCAAAAATATTTACAAAAATAAAAAAATACATAACTGAACTTAAACCAACAAAAATAGTGTCAAGTGCACTCAGCTACACTGACTCAGTCCTCTCCTCTTGAGTTCTTCTGCTTAAATACTCAAGCTATCCAAACAATAGAGGAGGATATTATTATTATTTTACCCAGAGGAGATAAGATAAACATTACCACTCCCGTAATCTTATGATGCTAATCTTTACTAGCAATAAAACACACTAAGGTGTAGCCAGTACATGTTACATCAATACATATCTCTTAAACAAATTCAATCCTAAAATTGTGACATCCAAACTAAACAAGAAGCTATAAATACAGGAAGTGAGCCAGCGCGTCCTCTTCTTGCTCCTGAAACACACTAAAGTCAGGTGAGTTTAAACCCAGTAAACTAGATAACCTCCCAGTTAGAATAAATAAAATTTTAACTTAACAAACTTGTGAAAGTTGATTTAAACCAAGACGTTCTATTACGTAATCTGTAAAAGTGCAGAACATAAACAAACTCGGGATAGTAAATGTTTGCAAACTGCAGAATAAAGATAAGGTATGGTTAAATCAAAACAAGAATGTTAACTAAGAATAGCAAGCTTTAACTCTGGGCAAATGGAGTTCTCACCCGCTTTGTCACAGCTAGTCTCTGAAACATGAGGTTTGAGTTCATCGCTGATGATGAGTTAGAGCTCTCAGGGTTTAACCTCCTTCTACTCTGGATTTCACTCTTTTTTTGCTCAGATTACTTCTACACATTCTGCAACCTCTGTTCAGTCCAGCTTTGTTTCTCCCGCTGCTCTGCTCTGTGTAAACAATCGTGTTGCTAGGCAGCCTCTTTCCCTTTAAATGGAATTTTTGCCTATTTGGAATACCCAAACTGAAATCGTATAAGACAAAAACTGGAGGGCAAAAATGTATGTGAGAGACATGATTTGTAAAAAGCGTCATCTTCTACTTTCTAAAAGCTCTCTTGTTTATCATGTGGCTAAATGGCAACATAATCATAGGACTACAATAAGTGCCTCACTACCAAGCTGGAAGATGTTAAGCGGTTTAGTTATAGTAGAATGTAGGGTAGGGTAAGATGGCGCTGGCACGGCTGGCAGCCTTAACCCAATTTCCCTCGGGATGAATAAAGTATGATCAATCAATCAATCAATCAATCAATCAATCAATCAATCAATCAATCAATGTGCAATTATAAATATAATTAGTAGAGCTGTCCATGTTTGTGACTGGCCATATCCAGAGTATTTTAAAGATACTTCATAGTAAAGACCCCAGTGCATATCCTATGAAAACATCTCTCACAGATTTCTGATAAATCTTCTGCCTCGACCTATTAGTACTAACAAAAACAGTTTTCACGGGCAGTAACTGCCCGGTTATATAAACTAACTGAATCCTTAGTATGTGCTGTGCTTGTTTAACTTGACTAACTACTCCTGCTATCATCATCTGTGCAGTGCAAAGGTGGGCTAATATTCTAACCAATAGAAGCAGACTGTTAGCCTCAAATTTAGCCTGTATGTGTTCATAACTGTTCTCACATTACATGCTGTCTGAGGAAAATGTCGAGATTCTCTTTTCCGTATTCTTCTTCAATGTGAAGCGCATCCTTAAATCTCATTTATGTGTTTGTTTATCTTTCAAGTCTTCCTTGTAAAAGAGTTTCTTTCGTATTTAGCTAAGAATGGCGGTTCTTGCATAAGTTACAGAAAAGAGTCTTTGTATTCTCAGTTCAAGTGACAGTCGCAGACATTGCCATTAAAGGGCTGCCTGTTTACAGCCCTATTTTTAGGTATCTTTCACTTTCTTCAAGTAATGCTGCTGAACAACTGCAGTCTGAAGTAACAGTGTATGGCCTCATGGAGTGAGGATGATCATGAAAAGGTTGGGCAATCAGTCAGAACTACATGGGAGGAGCTTTGCAGTGATCTGAAGGCAGTTGGGACCACAGTGACCAAGAACACCACTGGTAACACACTATGACACGATGATTGAAATCTTGCAGCATCCCAAAGGTCCCCTGCTCAAGAGAAGGGGGGCTATCAATAAGCCATTTATAAGAAAGAGAAAAGGACTGAAAAGGCCGAGCTGTGCCAAATTACACATTAACTGGACTGAAAGTCACTGGCAAGCAGTCTTATGGATTGAGCAGTCTACATTTCACATTTCTTTTCAAGCTTTCATCCATATCTACGATCAGAAGAAAGGTACAAGAGCGAGTTTTTACAACCATCTATAAACATGGTGTAGGCTCTGTTATGATTTCTGGCTGCATTTCTGACAGCTGTGTTGGGGATCTTCTGAAAACTGAAGCAAAAATATGATCAGGTTTTTATCCACCATGCAGTATCATCTGGAAAGCGTCTGATTGGTAGTGGCTCAGCTTATTTTTTCACCATGACAGTGATTCTTTTCCTTCTTTGTTTATTTTCTTTTATTCTTAGTAGACAAAATCATTAATGTGAGAAATAATATTTCTTCACCAGCACTGATCAGGAAATCTTTTCCTGATCCAACTCTGTTACTTTAGAAGCTTTTGCAGTTATTTATCTGAGCAGGCCAAATTTGTTAATTAAATGAAAATTTAATGAGAGCCACCCTTTGCTCTCTCGACATTTACCTACATCTCTGTTCAAACATGACTTTCAGTCTGTTGGTCGCTATAATAAACACCTTAGTAGTCTCTGGTCAAGTCACTGCTTAGTTTAAGAATGCTGTCATCCACCCAAAGAAAAAAGCTTGACCCTTCTCTTCTTAGCAGCCATCTCAATCTCAGAATTATTGTTTTTTGCCAAGATTTTAGCAAAGATTGTGGCTAAGCAGTTCCATGTTGTCTTGGACAAATACAGCGTTCTTCATAAATTTAAATCTGGCTTTCATAGAGCACAGGAAGCAGCTCTTCTCAGAGTCTCCAGCGACATTTTGATGCAAAGTGATGCAGGAGAATGTTTTGTTCTGCTGACCTTTGTTGGACCTTACCTCTGCTTTTGATACTGTTGACCATCGCATTATGCTCAGTAGGCTGAAATGCTTGGTGGGTGTATCTGGGTTTGCTTTGAAGTGGTTCACATCATATTTATCTGAACAATCCTTTTCTGTGGCTGCTTCCAAGTGTAGGTCCTCTTCTGCTTCTCTTTTCATGATGCTCCCTTTACAGCAACATTTTGAGCCCCCTTAAATACATTTGCTATCACTGCTATGCAAATGATTTTCAGTTAATGCTAATATCAAATCTCTGGTTTGCTCTTGTTTTGAATCACTTAAGAAAAACTGCCAAGTTCATTTTCATTGAGTCACAGCAAAGATTTCAGTTTTCCAAATACTTGCATGTCACACTGTTACTGCGACCCAGCTGCAGTTACTCTTAATTGTAGTTCTGACTTTTAGAGCTCTTTGGGGACACGCACCAGCATACATCCCCAGCAATTCCCTGAGTTCATTTGGGCAGAGCCTGCTGGCTGTGCATCACACAAAGCTGAAAACTATAGGAGGCGGAGCTTATGCAGACTGTGGAACTCTCTCCCTTTGAGCTAAAGGTCTGTTGTAGCTGAAAACTCGTCTTTTTAGACTTACGTTTGGTTAACTATTGTTTTTATAATCAGTCATATTGTTGTGAAGGACTTTAATGTTCATCTTGAAACGTACTACAGAAATAACATTTTACTTACTTTCTTTCATTGCAAATGTAGCCTCAGTTTAACAGACAAACTGTAATGGGAAAATCAGTATTGTTTTTGAATTGTGTGATGTGATGGTGTCAGATGGTGAAACCACCAACCACATTTGTTCAGCACACACCACAAAAACTACTCTTAATCTTACTGTCACAGTTTGGCTGGCTGTGTGGGGTGAGGAGGTGGACCCAAGCGCAGACATGCGAAGAGACAAAACTTGATGTAACAAAAAACGAGGCATTTATTAAGGCTGGCAAAAATAATACAAACAAAGGCCAAGGGTGAAACTTAAACCTAAACTTGGTGAACTAAGGCTAAACATTAAAAGAAACATGGAATGTGAACAGGAACAAGAACATAGAACAAAGAACCCTGACATCAAGTCATGGCATGACGTGGAAACAAGGCAGGATAACAGACGATTGGACTAGGAGTGAATGAAAACACACAGACTAAATACACAAAGGAGGTGATCAGGGGAAGTGGAAACACATGGGGAAACAGCTGATTAGAATGAACATAATGACACCACAGGGGAAGTGAAACTGAACACAATGAACATGGGACACCAGACCTCTTCAAAATAAAACAGCAAACATAACGGGATGCAGACATGGCAACGTGAGCCTGACACATAGAACATGCAGACATGAAACACATGAAGGGTGAGGGAGACTTAAGCTTCTAGGACCTGCCGTCCACATATGTGGACATCACATTTTGGGTGGTCTAGACCAAAATACAAAATTTTGCTCTACAAGGGCCTGATATCCACTTACGAGGGCGTTATACTGCCACTGCTCTATCAAAATTTAAAATGAATGTCCTCATATGTGGCTCTCATTTTTCTCAAAAACAAAAATCAAGTAAAAAAAAAAAAATCAGGTAATTCTTTGTTTTTACATTCATCAGGTCCCAATCAGCCCAGACAGCAAGATAAATTAAAAGTGCATGCCATGAAAGAGTTTGGGTCTTAGGAGGTTAAACACAGGGGGTGAAGACACAAGTGGAGCAATGAACTATGACGGTAACCTAAGCATAATAGAAATGAACTTACATAATCGAATGAACTTAAACATAAACCATAAAGGTCAAACTGTATTAAAATTCAAAACAGTGACACTTACTGCTCCTGACTGGGAAACACCCCAAACCAATTTCTACGTTGTCCCACGCTGGTCATCAGGCCCAGTACTCACCACCATGCAGTCTGTTTTTTTCCCTCTTCACTTTTCACTTTCAGAAATAATACCTAATAATTTAACTTCAATAACATGAGATTATGAGAACACTGGTGTCAGATTTCTCTGTAATAACTTACATAACTTAACGTACATTCTGCATCCACTTTGTGCACCACTGGCCCTAAAACAGCCCCAGAACATAATGCTAACACCGTGCTTGACAGTTGGTACCTGTTCTTGTGTTTAAAAGCCTCACCTTTACTCCTTCAAACATACACTTGTTGTTGTTAACAGATGACTCAAACTTTGTGTAATATGACCAGAATTTTTTTCTGCAGAAACATCTGGCTTTTCCACGTTGGCAGCTGAGAATTTCAGTCAAATTATGCACCAAGTTCTTGAATTCTAAAGTCATTAAAGATGCATGCTGCAAAATCTTTTCATCTTGCAAAAGGAACAGTTCAAAGAAATCATTACAAGTCCAAAATTATCAGGACATTCATGCCCATGATGAGTTTATGTAAACTTCTGAACACAAAGGTATTAAATCAGTAATTAGACAAGACTTTGAGTTTGTCCAGTGTTCTTTTACACAAATCTCCAGTCCTGTCTAAGCTTGAAAAAAAAAACACATCTAACATGGGTTTTTTTTTTCATCTTAGCTAATTCGTTTATTTAGTTTTTGCAGTATACTGCAGTTTACAGTTATTTACCAGTAAGACTGTGGTTGTGTAAGTTGGGAGGTACTCCACGCTTCTCCAAGTAGCAAAAGAGAGCAACTTAACCTGATGTTAGCCTTCTGTAAGCACAATAAAAGCTTCCTAAACAGTTAATTAGTTGGGCTGAACAGACGCTCATCAAAAACTCTTTATGGGTCTGATAGCAGGGAAGCCAGTATTTGGAAGAGTGGCTTGTTTATTAAATATAAAGGCTCTATCGTTGCTTGATGCAGACACTTGAAGCATGACCCTGAAAGAGACAATGATGCTCTTTTTTATTTTGTGGTACCCATAGTAAAGTTTTAACCAAACTTTATAAATAAAATTGACTTGTTTGAGACAAACCCCAGGACACAGTCCCTTGTTTTTAGAGTTGCACATTAATGACCGTGGAGGCTTGTTTAAATGAATGCAGGTTTGCAGAAAGCAACTGCTCGAGACATCTTTCACACCACTGACCTTTGACAAATGAGATATTTGTGTGAGCTCAGTACATTGTGAAAACCCTCTCCTCAAGTCGGTGATCTTATCAGATGTGATTGAAGCAAACACTATCAGCGATGAGGGGAACCTGTTAGCCTCTCTGGCAATAGTGCAGAGCCAGTCACACATCAATGAAAACATCTCATCAAACATTTATGCTATCAGCACCACAGCAAATCCATTTGAATGCACTGAGCCCCAGGTATAATTACAACCCATGATGATAAATAATCTCCTCAGCAAAGTTAGAGGGACAAATTTAGGCATTATGTTTCTCCCAGCCAATGAATATGATGAGGTAATTAATAGCAGCATGAAAATTGTGACACAATTGCATAGTTAATACTAATTACCTGTCTCACTGTGGTAAATTTCAGCAAGCCCGCTATATTTTTTGTTAGTTTTGGGTTGTAAGCTCAAGGCTTTTGGCTTGGTGTGTGTTTAATGAAATAATATGAAGCAGCATGTAGAAGAAAACAAGAACATTTATTAACCAAATGTTTTTTGGGGCCCACGGGGGAGAAAAACTGTCTTGTTGGGCTCATCTGAAGAAGTTAAGTCTGAAATAGAACTGTGGATAAAGTTACACTGAAAAATAAAACAAAATAGTACACTGGCAGTATTAAGCAAAATCAGCTTTTGTCTATATATTTTCTGCATTCACTCATAGTCCATCCATCCACTGTATGATTAATCAGGCCAACACTGGTTAAGTAAAATAAGAGAAATGAAATAAAATAATGAATCCAGACAAAAAAAGTCAGATAGGTTTCACCATATACAAGAAAGAAAATGCAAACTTAGTGAATATATCAAACAGACAAAATTCATGAAGCCAAAAATGTAACCTTACACTTTTCAATGGAAACTCTAAAAATGACCACTGCCGTTTGCTGACTTCTGTACATGCAGCATGTTCACAACGATTTTAACCTATGACCTAATATAGGAGACGGATGCTTGCAGCAGAAGACGAGTCTCATGATTCAGTGCTACTGTATTTATACATGTAACTGTACTGATCTAACTCTGACAAGTGCAACTGTTTAAATCTAAACACCTCTAGGGGCAAAGGAAAAACTGCAGTCCGACTGGTGCTGCATTGCATAATAAAAAGCACAGAAAACAATCTTTCTGCCACATTTTCATTCGTCTGTTCCTGGGTTTTGAACTTGGTTTTTACCCAAACAAACGTTCCATCACTTTTAACTCTACCAGTGTAAGAGAGGAGATCTTAATTCACCATTATACAGTTCAGCCTGACTTTTATTCCTCCCAGTTTTAGAAGCCATTAAGCACGTGTCCATGTTCCAGCACAGTGTTAACAAAGTTCCATTTCTCTTCTTTCTGGCCAGCACACTAATGGGGTAGAGAATAAAATTCTTGTGATAGACAGACAAATACAAGGCTGGACCTCTGTGAGTCCAGAGGGTGACAGGCAGTCCTCCTGAATCATTAACCCAGTTTGTTGTGAAGACCTGCTGCCACTGTGAGCTTGTGTTTTTGGCAAGCTGTGTTATCAGTAGTGATGGGGAGACTGATTGCAGCTACACAAGGGGGAGGAAATTTCCACAGCCCATCTATCACAGCTTCAGATAAACAGATGGAAGACTGTCGTTTGTACAGGATAAGCACACAGCCTCCCCTGCTGTCCATTAAAGACAAGGATTCAGCAGATGAGGCAAAAAGTTAAAGATGCACTCCAGGCAAGATTCGCTTTAATGTTAAAAAAATAATAACTTAATCATCCAAAATAAAAGAACTACACGACCTATAACAATCATCGCAATGTCATAGATTAAACTTGCATTCCAGTACAGACTTAATAAACAGTATTTTCATTGTCAGGGAGATTGGTGTCCATGGGGACAGACTGGGTAAAATAAGGGCTCCTCCATTAAGGTTTAAACTTATATATGATAGCAAGACTCTCCTGTATCTTATTATATATTTAATCCACCTTCCCAACAAAAGAGAAAAAAAGGATAAAATGATGCAACCATGTATCAAGCAGTGGTAAGAAGTTCATTTTAGTGATAGCCCTTACCTCAACTTTGCAGCCTTTGATCTCTTGTCACTAATCTGACTAGAGCTGCACCAATTTTTGAATTCATTAATTCATTTTTAAAAAGAGAGAAATGGATTCATATCATTGCTCTAATCTAAGCCTAGCAACAGGGATCTACAGAGCAAGCAGCCAAGGTTGCTAGCTACGAACTAACACGTATGTTCAACACAGAAAAACATTTTTGTTAAATATAAATAGCTCTCACTTGATTTGTTAGCTAATGCCTGCGCTGACCAGCCAACTCTGGTATCCACCACCATAACCTAACACAATTAGCCTGTGTAATTAACAAGTACTGTATAATATTTAAATTTATTCAAAGATAACTAATTAGTGAATAACTTAGTTTTATTAGTTTATGGTCTTGGTTTTGTTAAGATATGCAGTATGAGTTGCTGAACAGCCTTTGCCACAAGGATGCGCCTTTCAAGTTATTGACAAATTTAAAAAATTGCAGTCGCAGCAAATGAGAAACAAAAATAGACAATTTGGAAACAGAAGAAAAATATCTGCTAATTACCTCCAGTGAGAAGCAGTTTAATCACAAAAAGATTAAAGGTTAATTATGATTTAAACTACTACAACTATGTTACATGTCAAATCAACACAGGCCTTCTGCCTGACCATCTCCAGTTTGCATAAAAATTTTATGGTCAAAAGTTTGGACATGTTAACAGCTGCTGTGAAATTCTGGCATTATTTTAAGATCATATTATTAACATCACAAAGTCACAAAGAACTAATCTATTGCTAATTTAGTCCAGCTGTCATCATGTACAGTAATAAGCTCCTAATCAGGACTTAAAAACTTCAAAATTAAAAAAATAAACCTTTTATCTTATTAAGTTGGATGAGCTTAGTTTGAACTTTGAGCTTTTTTTTCTTTTGGTGACCAGAGTGTTCATGAACTTCTGCACAGTCATTTTGCTCAGTCATTGGTAAAATTGTTGTTTTATGGCTAAATCCCACAAGTGACACCCTATAATCATTTGTATGACTCTAACGTGTCTTTCACAAATTATGTTCATAATTTCTACTCAGTTTCACTTTAGTGAAACAAGCTAGTGCACATCATTTTCATCCGTCCAGTGTAAGACTTATCTAAGAAAGAGATGACAAAACAAAACATCAGAGGAAAGAAAAACTGTTCATGTTGTGATTACAGTGGAACCCAGAGGTTAGGCTTTGCAGAGAACACACAGAGAATCCACACAGGCACTCAGAAAACATGCAAACTCAGCAAGACCTGATGGTGGATATGAACACAGAACATTCTTGCTGTGGTCTATACTGACATGTTCTAGCGACGCCAGCTTTGTGAGGTGGTGCGTTATCCTGCTAGAAGCAGTGATCAGAAGATGGCTACACAGACCAGTAACAATACTCAGGTAGCCTGTGTTGTTTAAATGATGCACAACTGATACAAAGCAGGCTGAGAAAATATTCCTCACACAATTAAACCACCATCATCATCCACTGATCTCTGAACAATATATTTTCTGATTTTCTATGAAAATCCTAAAGATGGTTTTCTTGGAAATTTCCAGTAAATCAGCAGTTTCTGAAATACAGCACAGCCTGTCCGGCACCAGCAACCACGCCACTTTCAAAATCAACTTGAACTTAAGCAGGTCAGGTGTATGTCTTATATGAAACACATTTTGCTTATGATTATGGTCTGTTTGATATGAATTTTTATAATTAAAATCCAAGATGATGCAAACACAAACACTGTAGTGTCCTGAATTTCTACGCTTTTAAATGCCTATCAAAGGAAAATATCAACAACAGCCCTTGGCCTGAAGAGTTCATGGGCTCAGTCACTCATTTCATGTCATACAAAATTAAACATTCAGCCCATTTTATACATTTTGGTCCTTTTATGTGTCAGGAAGATTCCACAAAAATAATTACATGTAATTTCCACACAATCTCACCACTGCTTATGCATTTATTAAATGATAACATTCTGGTTCTGTTGACCTTCATCAGTTACCCACCGAAGGTGACTGCATTTTAATAAATGTATTGGTGGTAAACAAGACTGTGCATGTTCAAGTGTGCAGGGATTGTGAACTGGGTGTCAGAAAGATGGATGATTTGGGATATGCTGCATGCAGTTTCACGACCCAAGATGGCACAAACATGAGTAACATATTAACACCTTTGTGGCTCTGTAACAAGTGATGTCCTCCTTTTGGTATAATAACAATTACTATGATCACTTAAAAATAAATACGGTGTTTTCAGACGTCTGCTGAAGTGAATGATTATCTACACATGTCAATAAGAGGCTTCTTAATGAAATGAAAGTCAAATATACCAAATTATGGGGTCATTTCTTAATGCAAGATAAAATAAATAATTAAAAAAAATGAAAATTGTACCACAAAAGCATCATTCTCTTCTTCAGTGTGATCACCACACACCCACACACACTGACACACTGCCTAACATATTCTCAGCAACTGTATCTGGAACTGATTGTTACAGTGGCTATGGTAATTATGCCCTGCAAGACTGAAGATTGGGACCTTACTTTCTGATTGAATGCTGGCAAAACTAGAGGGAGGACAGCCTAACAAGATAGCACAATAATAAGCACACAGAGAACAGTGCTGACTTTAAAACAACTGGCCCTGAAACTTCAACATCCAGTGCTGATGAGTGCGCACTGTATGTGTGTGTGTGTTCTCTGTGTGGGCAAGCAGGGATGATTCATGACAACAGTCAGTGACTCACCTTAAAACAGCTGAGGACAATGACAGAATGTTGAAGTGAAAAAATAACAACCTACCCAGCTGTAAATTACATATAGATATTTCAGTCTAATTTCTGTCTGTTAATTTCTTCATGCTGCAATTACTGTAAGTGACTTTCTTGTCTGAATTATCTGTGGCCTTTCCGTCCCTTTGCCATGCTCCCTGTTTCATTAATGCTGAGGCTTTAACTTTGGAACTTGAAGATTTATTTTAAGAATTTGTTTCCACAAGAGAAAAAACGAATCAGCTATGAAAAGGTTAACTGCACCACTTAGCATTCTGGAAGGATCCAGCTTCATCCTGCAAGTCAATCTATCATTAAATCACCAGCAGCACCATCTCTGCTCCACGCAATGCGAGGACATCAATAAGCCATCTCAAGCAGCATTGGATCAGGCTGGAGAATTGATTATTGTTATCCTAATGGCAAAATGCCATTGTCATTAAAAGGCTGTATCTTATGGAATGGAAGTTGTTTTCAATTTAAGTAGAACAGGTGTATGTTTCCAGTATTGTACTATGTGTAAGCTATGTGCTAGGACGCCTTTATGTTTAATCTGTTGTCTGATTGGACTACCTTCAAGTCCCCCCAAATTTCAGTCCCAGGTGTCATCCTTTGGAAGGGAGAAAAATTATTGGCACTTTGAAAATCCAGCAAATGATGTTAGTGGTAGAACTGGAAGAGATG
Source organism: Pelmatolapia mariae (assembly GCF_036321145.2). Taxonomy (NCBI): domain Eukaryota; kingdom Metazoa; phylum Chordata; class Actinopteri; order Cichliformes; family Cichlidae; genus Pelmatolapia; species Pelmatolapia mariae. The sequence continues at coordinate 34,262,539 of NC_086235.1, forward strand.
CAGGTCAAACAGACCCACCTTTCTCTCAGGTATCATTCCCAAAGAGCCTCAGAAAGAGCGTCTGAAAAAAAACTGCACACATGCATCATGTCCCATCACAAAATGCATTACAAAAAGGAAATCAACCCTGCCTTTCTGATGCGAATTTGTCATTATCTGCAAAATGAAATCGAAGTTGTTGCGTTGACACAGACACGCAGGGATTTCCGGGAGCAGCCTAGAAATAGCACCTTTGAAGGGATTAGGAAAATTGAAAATGTAACTTTAGGATGGTAGCTTTTTTAGCTCTGTTTTTGGTCTCTACCAGCTTGTAAAAAATATCAGACTTTAACTGTTTAATATTCTACAAAGGGATTTTTGCTGCAGAGCAAGCAACATTTCTTCTGTATTTTGTGTATTTGTGTGTGTGTACAATACAAGAAAAACAGATACAAAGAACTGGTTATGTCTTTAATTCATTGCAAACTGTTCAAGTTTGATTTTCTTTTCAGGGCGAGGTGCTCAGTTCGAAATAGAAAGCAATCAGAGAGTCACATTTAAACCGCAGTAGAGCAAACAGTAGCTGAAGAGTTGTGCATCCCTGATCAGCCAATCATTGTGTGGAGAGCTTCTAAATACACCTGTAACATTAAGACTGACCGTTAGTCTGCAGTCACACTGGCACTGCTGCCATCCCACACATTCAACTGCTTTTTCAGGTCTATCCTCATTTAAATTTCTTTTATATTAAAAGTATATGCATGAAGAAAGATCATTTCTTCCTGTGATTCATGTAAATTTGTGGGGGTGTAAGGTGAAGAATAAAGCCTGAGGTTGAGCTGCCTGTCTTATTACACACCTTGGTTTTAACTGAGCTATATATTACAATCCTCAGCAATGAATAAAAGTGGTTCTGAATAGAGCTATACATCTCTCCAGGCTCTCAAATATCACTGCCTAATTTCAACAGAATAAGTCTGTCATATTTTAATTGGGCCAAAATAATTACGTTCCAATTTTATGCTGCTGTAACATTTGCAGATCTGGGCCCATTAAACCCTGCACTACTTCATTACTGCAAGGTGAAACCTTGAACAATTAATGGCTTTAGCCTGTGCCGAGGTGCAACCATAAAGCATTTTTTTCTGCTTAATGTAATCATAAAATGTGTCAAAAATCTGTTCTGTGCTTTATTAGGCCGCGAAGAGGGATTTCTGAGTACATTCAATTATGTTGGGACACACCACCAAATGTCATCTAGTGCTCCACAAAAACCACAGCTTCGTATTAATGCTTCACTGAGTCTCTTCCACCGATCGTGATAATACGGCGACGGATGACACAAGTGGTGAATTATGAGGACGTCGGAGTAGCAGGTGTGTGTGCGTGTGTGTCCATGCTGAGCAGCTACTCAGAGAATCTCTGTGTGTTTCACTCTGATGATCCCTAATGAGAAGTAAATGAAGCACTTGTAATGTTGCATGAAAGAGCGAACACCTTGTAAGTGCAGGTATGATTTAAACATGAACACAAAACAAAACATAATTATGTGAGGTGTGCACACAATGAATAAATGTTTAATCTTAAAAAATAAGCAACCTTTGCTTAAACTTGACCGTTTTCTCTGTTTTTTCTTTTTCTTACATTTAAAAATATAATAATTGAGAGTGAAGAATGATTTTAATTAACGCTATAATGCACTTCTACATTACAAATTAGCACAACATATTTCATCACACTGGAGTAAAAACAAAACCAAAAAACCCAAGTTTATGAGAAGATTGGCATGAAATGTACTAAATAAGGAAGAGAGGATAAAAAACGAGTTCAAGAACAAAGGAGAGCCAGTTAATAACATGCAGTAGTAGTATACAAAAACATTAGGAGGTGGGGGAGAAATGCTCTGTGCACTTGGAATAAAAATGCACTATAACAATAAAGTTTTACTTACTTGTTTGCACCTGCTCTTTTTGTTTGTTTTTGTTTTTTTGCAGCGATGGCTGAGGGTAACTTTCCAAACTGGAAGGAAAGCATTACGTGCAAATAAAAGTAAACTCTTGCTGTCATTAACAAATAGCAATTCATTAATGAATGCTTTAATGAACCAATTGCTTAGGTTCAAAGCAAAATGAGTGCAACTGAGGACAATATAACAGACAGTGGTAAAAACACAACAGCACTGCTTACAACATCTGGAAAATAAAAACTGTCAGTGTGATATGTCGATTTTTGGAATGAAGGATTGTGGACAATACCATGACATTTCTGCCCTGGTGGTTTCCTTACATCCTGTGTTTGACTATACAAATGAATTGTACTGGGGATCTAGGATAATGTTTTACAGTAGGAGAACGATCTCTGTGTTTAAAAATTGAAGACTAAAACTTCCCTGTCTGGGCACAGCTGCTCACATAAAAGCACTAGGTGTGTTGGTGGAGAAATATGTTTAAAAAAAATAGTATGGTTCTTTTTCCGACTTTCTATCATTTACACCAATGATAAGGTAACTTTTTATGTTAAAGGTACAAGAATGATCATTCTTAACTTTGTGACTGTGCATAAAAAGGCATTAATTTGTTTATGTTCAACCACATTAACTATCTGGAATGTAGATCAGGAAGATTCAGTCATCATTAGTAGTGAGTTATTAGTTATATTCATGTTGTTCATAGTCAATCTGCTGTTCATGTGACCATCTTTTTGTTATGCCATTCAAGAGTATTTATTCCAGCTTTCTACAAATCCATCGTCAGGTCATTTGTCCTGTCCTGATCTGTCAGCTGTTAACTAAATACTAATATTTAAGGATACAATTGACTTACTCACGAGGCTTAAAAGTTAAAAAAAAAAAAAAGACAGTAATGTTAGATATGCTGTGCAAAAGAAAAAAAGCAGTGGTACATTTTTTTTTGTTTAATATGCACATTAAAGGATATAGCTTGTTCAAAATGACTCCAAGATTCCTCACAGTGTTAGTGGAGGCCAAGATAATTCCATCTAGAGTAGGCATCTAGTTAGACACCATGCTTGTAAGATTTGTGGGTACAATAACCTCCGTTTCATCTGAATGTTTCATCTGAATTTAGAAGTAGCTTAACTAATTGGTGTGTGTCATCTGGCTTCATTGATAGATAATACTGGGTATCATCTGTATAGCTCACTTAAGCTTTGTTGACATAATAGGAATGTTGGTCTGTAATTAGCTAAGATGGCTGGGCCAACTGACAGTTTTTTAACAGTGCTTAAATCCCACCATTTTAACTGCCTGTAGACTGTTAACAGCGGTAATGCAGTTAATGATATTTGAAGTAACCTATTTGTGAGGTGTTACTATACATGATTAGTTATACATGGTTTCAAGTTACCAGTGTTGAGTAAAAACTATGTAAAAAGCTCCTTTTCCAGCCTGCCTGTCTTTCACTTATATGCACAAATGTCATTGCCCACTCGCATATTTTAGATTTAGTTATTGATGAAAGTCTGCCAGAGCCTGAGAAATAATGCATACAAGAAAATCTGCCGGTTTCTCTGCAGGATGATCACATTTAATTCTACAAACCTTTTAGTATTTTGTGTGAATGAAAACAAAAAGGAATATGTGTGCTTTGAAAATTATACATCCTTTTCCTCCTCAGGTACTTTTTACAACCAAAGCTGGTCAATGAGGCCAATTACAATTATTCATGCTCTCATACTCCTCTCTTCAAGGCTGTGTTGGGTATTAGTGATGGTCCCAAATCCACATCTGATGACCATAAAACAGAAATAATCTTATTGGTAAAACACATGTTTACTCCACATCAGCTCAGCATGACTGGGGTGCCTCGTGGCTGAATTCCATACTTTTGTTTTCTTCTGTTTCCTTGAAAGACAACACCAGTGTTTTAGCTTTTCAAATCAGACTAATTTTAGAGTAGAGTAGTGTTGTGTATTGTAGAATTTGTTATGAATATAGTGTTTCGTATAGCTATGGTATTATTATCTAACATGTTTACTTACTTAATAAAATTGGCTGCTGTCAGCGATACCTCATCATCACAAAGAACTCAGGCTGAATAACACACCCTAAGCTAAAAGCTTCCCCAATCATTAATCACTGGTGATATATTTTAAATTTATTACTAGAAAGAAAAACTAACACTTTAAAATAACCGTTTCCCACAGAACATGTTTCTTGTTAATAGTTTTTTTCTCGTATATTTGGCAGCAAACAAACGAGACTTGGGATTATGTCTTTTAAATTCTTGATCTTTGCAAGCTACCTCAGTTTCACAGTGAGCTGCAATTTTGGTATAAGAGGAGAAAGACAGACAAACCATTTATCCGCAACACCAAACCTTCCATTTTGCTAATTTCCAGTTCCACAATTCTTTTGTTTGATTCCACTGGGTTAGCTTTGCATGAGTCAGTTCAAAATAATCCGCCTTTTTCTCATACCCCAGTCCTCTGTCTAAAACCAGCTGTTTTAGCTTCTTTCTTTGTTCTTCTGATTGGCTGCCCCTGGAAATGGGGCTGAGTTTTTGGCATTCAGAAATTACTTGTTCACTCTGTGCAACCCATAAAACACATGCCCTCTGTAGTCTGAAGATCACACTCAAACCTTTCCTTTTTGACAGGGTTGGGGTTTATAGTGAGGGCTGGCTCAGATGACCCGAAACCATCCCTTAGTTATGCTGCTGAGACACACTCACCTCTTTTCACTCTCCATGTGTTTATACACCATCCTGTCATTACATCGTCGCCTTCTCTCCCCTTTAGTCTGTGTTAAGTCCTGCTCTCTTTTTTTAGTTTCTATTTCCTCTCACCCCCAACTGGTCATGGCATGTTGGGGGGTGTTCTGCTGGTGGTTTCTTCCTCTTAAAAGGGAGTTTTTTCTTCTTTCCACTGCAAAATGTTTGCTGATTAATGGCTTGGTTGATTGAGAGGGGTTTCTATAGGATTTCACCTTACAATATAAAGTGAACTGAGGCAGCTGTTGTTCTAATTTTGCTCTATATAAATAAACCTGAATTTAATTGAACTGGATCTCATTTGAAACTTTGGTCAGCTGTGTAAATGACAGACATGTTTTGGGCCCAGTTCCAGATCCAAGTCTGGGTACTGAGTGTAATGTATTTCTAACAGAATAATTAGATATGAGTCTGAATTTCTGAAATGTCTCACAGAAACCATGTGGTGATTGGGGTGGATGTTGAAAGTACACCAATGGACACTCAGTCAACATCGTTATAAGCTGTTTCATCCCAAAAACGGAATTTCGCATTTCCTTTATACATCCAAGTCATACAAAAAATGCAAATGAAGAAAATAAAAATTTTGAATTTGAATTAGTATTTGAACTGCTAATGTGCTTGGATTTTGATTCAGTGTTATTCGGAGTTTAAAGACTAAACTTTGATGAGGTAAGTTTAGTTGACTCATATTAAAAACTGCTAAAATGGTGTAAACAAATTAAACTAACCAAACGAGTTAATGAGAATTGTATAGACTAAATAATTTTAGATTTTAATTTAGGAATATGCTGCACCTTTATATATTTGTGAAACACTGTTTGGCTGACAAAAGAAATTTTACATGTAGGAAATATAAACTATAAGCATCCAGTGTATTAATAATGTTTTGTAGAGTTTTGTGTGCTTGTGGATGTTTGCGTTTTTCAAAAATAGGTGCAAGGTTTCAAGAAAGTCAACAAAGTTTTGCCAGTCCTAGAAACAACCATAAACATTTAAAAGTAAATAAGTGATGTGGTTACTATTAACCAGGATTCAAGACAAACATGATTCATAATATATGAACAAGGACAAATAAAGTCCACAAAGCATCATTTTGTCAACTTTTTTCTAAAAATGACTCTGGGTAACCTGGATGTTGCATCATTTACCTCTATTTTATAAATAAGTGATTGGCACAGAACAGAGAGCATATAGTGGGCCACCAATTACAAGCTCTATCTAGATGTCAAAAAAATGACTATTCTTACTTATTTTTATGAGCCTGATAGAAAGTAAACAGAGACAACAGCAGCCTGGAAGGACCACTTTGCTAACTGCATTAGGGTTCTACATATGGGACTACTAAGCCACCGGTGTATGTGTTCTGCATTTCTTTATTTCATTAGTCAGGTCAAGAAACTGCAAGAACACAATGAATTTATATGGTGAAGGTACCCACAGATTTACCTGTAGCTCAGTGTTATACAGTACTGTCCATTTATTCTGATGCTGGGGCACAGGATATTATGAGTACAAAGCTGGATTGACGGATCAGAGCAGTGAGTGTGGTATCAAAGCTTTGGCTCTGCGTATTGCTCTTCGTTAAGTTTTGACCCTGAATATTGAGAACTACATATTTCTACAAATCTGCAACAATTATTTTCCCTCATTAACAAAATTAATTATTGGTATTTTGATGAAAAGGGAAAAATTAAACTGAGCATCAGACGAATAGAAAATGCGTCTTGCTTTGCAGGCAGCCAGGTTCTTCTTTATGCTGAGCTGATGGATTTGCAGTGTTTCTGGTTTTTAGTCACATTTCTGCACAGAGCTCAGTACACAGTGAAAAGGTTATGTATCATTTCTTTTCTCAGCAGTGCTCTCTCAGACACACTGATGGCTTTTTGTTTGTTTTTTATCCACTGGTATGAACAAAACTGAAATATTAGTATGTATTTCAGTAATTAATGTCTGAGTGTTAAATGATGTAACATTGATTTTAATAAATACCTGCAGCCTCACACAGCCTGCTAAAATAGTAAAACAGAACAATGCACTCATTTAACCATGTGACATTAACACATGGATAGGTCAGGATCAGGAAATGTTTTGTCTTCTCCTACACATCATCTGCTGCACACAGATTTCAAGTTTATATGTTGGATAGTTTGTAGTAATGCAGCTCTCTGGTTTCTCCACCTGAGCTGTCAGATTTATTCACACCACACACATTTACCCACACATAGAAAGGTTCTTCTTCAGCTGCCTCTCTTTGGGTCTAATTCACACCAAATGCTTTTGTGCAAATATGTCTGGAAACAGTACATATAAAAGTTTAACGCTCAATTTTGTCATTCATATATATTTGATAGTACTCTACAAACAAATTTGGAACTGCCTCAGACCACCCTTATGAACACATGATGACGGCTAGGCTGTCCTAGAAAATTTAAACACTATTTTAAACTGACAGCTGAGACATGATGCACTTTAATTTATTATTGCTTGGATGTTTTTATTAAGATCATGTGCCTCACATTCAGTTTAAGTGCAAAGAATCCGTGAGGTGCCATTTTTCATTGGCTTCTGGCATAATACGTATTCTCCCCTAGTCTACAAAATCACCATTTTGGCATTGTTATTGAACTCCATCATACCAGCTACACCTGGTGCTTCAAGAGTTTTGGTACCTGTGGAATTCCTTACATTTTTCAAGGTCTTGCATCTCCTGATGGGTTTGTCACCTTCACTGTTTTTCCATATTTCACATCTGTCTATTCAGCAAAATCTGAATTAGTAATAAAATTAGTAATACAATACAATTAGTAATACAAAAGTAATACAATTAGTAATACAAGACTCTAGTGCCCTCATCAGGATGAATCACATTTGACCTTTCTTCAAATAAAAATTGAGGAAGTAGTTTTCTATAGTCCAAACTGACTTCAAAAACCCCAGTGTGGCAGAGAGAAAAGGAACCAAACAACTGCTCATTCTGGCCTGATTGGCCCCCAGCCGACCACCCCACCCATTTTTCTTTCCCTTATCTCACCCATCACTCCCACTGCTGGACACTTTATAGCCAGCCATAAACAATAAGCAGAGAACCTGTCATTGTGCCCACCAATGCAGCAGCAGCCGTCTCAGGGGGTCATCTAATTAATGCGGAGGATTATTGCCGGGTCTCTGGGCCGAGGCTAGGCCCTGCTGTCTCTGAATAGGGTCATTATGGGAGGTAATGAACGGGGTGAGCAATGAGTTTTGGGCCGACTTGGCAAGGGGCTGTCTCAAATGTCAAAGCCACAATGTAATCATCACTTTGTTTGAGGCACTGGGGATGCACTTTATTTGTTTTTGCAGAACTAGTAGTGTGGAAACTGCAAAGATGGAGTCAAGAATTGACTCATCTGCAAGGATAAGGAAGGGTTAGTTACTGACTGTAGCAAAAGGTGTTACTGTTTAACAGCCTCCTGTTGATACAGTGGCTGTTATGGCTCAGGCAAAAGTTTGATCTTGAGATTCATACATAAACTACCTAAAGATATAGTGACTCAGAATTGCTACATCCAGCCAGTTCCCTGCTGGTGAGAGTTTCCCCTCCTCGTCAGCATGTGCACTTTCCACTATCAACATGCTCTTTCATTCAGCTGAAATGTCACCAAGATGTGGCACTTTAATCACAACAAGTTTGAAACATAGTTTCAAACTGTTTTGACAGTGTTTCACCCACAAAAATTTTATCTAATCCACACACACACACACACACACACACACACACACAAACATTAGAGAACATGTGTAATTTGTCTGATATGTCTCATACAGCATACAGCAACAGATATAACCTTCATTTATTGTCTGCTGGGCTACTACTTGGTCAGCCATCACTTTAATTTATGATCATGACCTATTTTTCCATCAGCCAGAGTTCAAGTGTGAAAATGGTTTATGTCAGAAGAATTGGTTCCAAGCATTTTATGAAGTTGGCCCTTCTAGCAACAATGTAGCACGCAATTTAAGAACCTGCCATTGGTCTAAGGCAGGTTCCTGCCTGTACACGGGAGCCTGAACGCATGAAGCCAATTTACTTAGTGTGAATTTGCTGGACAATCAACAGCATCATTCTCACATTGATGTAATCAGATCATTATACAAACTTAGTTCCAGGAAACTGGCAGGTTTAAGAGTATTTAATGTCTAATCTGTCTGAGTCTGCCATTTGTTTATACAGATGCAAGTTCAGGGCTGTATATGTGAAAGCAGCTTGAGACATGGAGGACTTTAAAGTTAATTCTTCAGTACTCTTAAACTGCCTGACTGTCTTGTCTAAATGGTTTTAACAAAAAAAAATTTTCAGTAAATTTCAATGTCTTACATCAGTGTTATAGAACAAAAAGAAAGGATACACATATAGTGATTGATTCAATCGTTGGGCATGCCTTACATTTGGGGATTTCTTTGCTGACGCAACTCTCATAGCAGCAATAACCAATTACTACGCAGTCAAGCTAATCAAGCTTTGATTAGCATTTAGCATAACCCAAACTAGCGGCCTGTTACTAATTTTGTTCATTTAAACTACAGTGACTTCTCACAGCAGTGATCAAGTACTTCACTGTGCAGTGTTCATGTAAAAAAACAAAAAGCCCAAACACCAAGTACTGGAAACAAGGATAGCAATGGATCCACAATTTGGTTGTGTAGCTGTGCACATCATGCTCCAGGTGAGTTGCCTGTATTTTTCCATGCTCCCATCTATGGTGGGAGCCTCGTCACCCCACCTGCTATGCTCACCTGTCAGTGATCCAGGACTATCAACAGGAAGTATTTAAGACCAGCATCCACATCTCTTCTTCACCAGTTTGTCAGCTAACACATGTTAGTAACAGGCTGCCTTTGCTTCTTGCGAGTCGCGGCTATGATTAACTTACCTTAGTCTCCTTTTGCTTGTAGTAGTTCCTCGGATCCATCATTCACATAGTCTGCACTTCTACCTGGATGCTAGTCACCATCTCGGAAACCCTCAAGCCGCTTCAGGTTTACTGCCTCACACTTAAAGCCACACCACCTGCCTTCCACTGGATCACTATACAAACCAGGTTGGACTCACTTCACACTACCATCTTTCTTCTGCTCCACCAGTCTCTTCTAAGACATAAGATTCACAACTGCCACTATCTCCCTATCTTTCTCCTTCCTGCGCCTCCACTAATATCTCTCTCCCTCTGTTCACTGTGCCCACCCATTCGAGACCTCTGCCTTAAGCAATCACACCTTGTGTCCTTGTTTAGTTTTGCATTTTGTAATCAATCTCCCATTAATAATGATTGGAGCTGGGCAAGCCGAAAGGCCAGCAACTCTTTTCTAGTGGTTTGCACATGCACATTGTGGATAGACTCTGTGGGTCTTTGAAAGTAAACTCTAGGGAGACCAGAGTGCGAGGCAACCTGCTGCTTCTCTGCTTTCGCTGCTCTTAGATCAGTTACTAGCTGTACTTCATGCGGTAACACAGCATTAGCAGGTAAACAAGTTTCAATGATTGAGCATTGTAACATGAGTTTCCTCTTCCTAACCACCTTGGCCAACATGTGCAATGTAGAGATGGAGTATGACAAACGTGTTAATAACTGCTTTATAACATTAACAAAGAACACTATGACAACAATTGAGAAAGGGGCGGCATCTCTGACCATGTCCGGTTTAATGAAACATCAAGTTGAGTTAACCATGTCACACAAAATCATCAGATTTTTAAAATACAAATTTTCCTTTCAGAGATATGTGGTCCTCAGAGGACAGTCAAAACAAACATATGATTTATAGAATGTGATGCTAAACATTAAACAGAAAACAAATATATAGAAATAATATAAAAATAAATATTCAAATCTATATATATATATATATATATATATATATATTTCATACATGCCAACCCTCCCGATTTTTCCGGGAGAATCCCGAATTTCAGTGCCCCTCCCGAAAATCTCCCGGAGCCACCATTTTCTTGAATTTCTCCCGATTTTCCACCCAGACAACAAAACTAAGTTTTAACATTACTCTTATTACTCTTCCTGGGTCACAAAATAAACTTTTGACTTTTCAGGCGAGAATGTAGCTGCACTGTAAAATGTAATATTGTGTTTAATTAAAAATATTAAATAGGCTGAACTCAATTTTTATCAATTTGTTATTAGAACTCAATTTAAATAACTTACCAGTACTTTTTATGCAAAAACGCTGATAACTCGATTAATTTGAGTTGTCCTAACTTAGAAAAACTAAGTAAGCTGGAAGTTTTGCTTCTCTGGGCGGAAGGATGAAAGATGTGTTTTGAAAATGCCACGTGACTACCGTCCTCCTCCCTCGCGGATCAGTCCGCATGTTCACGGTGCCAGCATTTGTTATGGAATATGTTGAGCAAACCCGGAGAAGCGTCAGCTCAAGAGACTATTGTTGTCATTACTGTGGATCTTTACCTGATACACTGACTTGGTGAGTAAATGTTTACTCTTATTCAAACTGATTTTGTGGCTTCTCTTAGTTTAGCACCAGGTTTAAAATCTTGCTAGCTAGTTAGTGTTAGCCTAGCATTGCTGCTGCCGCTGGGCTCATGTTACTTAAAAATTAACACCACAGCCTTAAAAACCTTACATAAAACTATGTCGGTGAAATTTTCTGTTGATCGTTTGAAATAAAAAAGTGAGATAAGAGCCCAGACAAAATTCTTTGGGAGGTGCAGCCGTTAGGGGTGGGATAGGTGTGGGGTGTGGGGGGTGGATAACAGAGCTCTCCGAAAACGTGGAAGCACTTTTGCAAATATGTGATATTTTGATAAATTAAGTAGATATTTGAGCATTACACAGCTACATTCTCGCCTGAAAATATCTTAAAAGTTTATTTTGTGACCCAGAAAGGGTAGTCTGGGGAAAAGGAGGATCGCATTTGTCGGCCACGGTTGTCGGAGCCTGTGTGTACTTGTAAGCGCGGCAATGGCGGAGGAGAGCGGCTAAAAAACTTATTACTTTTTCTGGGTCACAAAATAAACTTTTAAGATATTTTCGAGCGAGAATGTAGCTGTGTAAAGTTCAAATATCTGCTCGATTTATCAAGACATCACATATTTGCAAAAATGCTCCGACGTTTTCGGAGACGTCCATTTTTTTTATGCTTTGTGGCAGCTTTAGAACATCTGTGGCATCTATTAATGCCAAATCTAGCCTTTATTTAACAAAATAAGCAAACTCTATGTTACAGTGATTGCACAGCCATTAAGGATCAAATCAGTTTCTGAAAAATGTTCTGTTTTTTCTCCCTCTGCTTGCTTCTTACTGTCTTTGAGGCTCGGGACCAGCACTCCTGTTGTTGGACAGAAAGACATCAACTCAGTGGTAAGTATTTTGGTTTTCCAATATATTAGCAACTGTCAGTGACATTTATATTAATCAGGCTGAACTTTAATCATACTTTAGATCAGCCTGTTTTACTTATTGTTTTATTTGTGCTTTGGTTTGGGGAAGTTGTTTCTTTACTGATCTTTTCCTGTCTTCTGTTATTAGACTTCAGATATGAATGCACTATGCTGTTGCTGTGACTCCAGTTAATTCTACAAGACATGCTGTGTAAGTAAACAAACAACAACAGTTTGGTCTACATTTCTTCAAATTTAGTTTAGAGAGTCTACACTGTATATAGTGAAGTCTGCAAGTTTTCGAACAGCAAAATTTGTTTTGTGCCCAAATCATTTTGCACATCATTAGAATGAAAGTTATTGCCCATGTTTGCATAGCCCTTTTTAAAATGATGCTTTCATGACATTATTGTGTGTTGGGTGGTGGTCAGGGCTATCCAGACTGACAATTGGGACATTGAATGTCACCTCTCCGGTGGGGAGGGAGCCTGAGATTGTCTAAATTTGAGTCTGTTTTATACCAAATGCAGAAAAAAAATGTTTTAAGAAAGCAATTAAGTTCATGTTCCAAAAATATGATTGTTTGCTTGCAGGACAACAGGAGAGATGAGTCCTCCGTCACAGATGGTGTGGTCAGTGAAGATGGTCGCCTGCAGGTTCAAGCTCATTGCATCTCCAACCCACATCCACTGCCACTGTACTTAAGGGAAGTTAAAGACTTTCTTCTGCACTTACATTTGGATCACCTCGATCCATGATAGTCATTGAGGCAGTAATGCCTGGACTGGAAACAAGCCATCCTTAAAATATTACAACATTCCAGCTCCTGTGTTGGAATGGAAAACAAATGTGTTGTTTAAATTAGAGACTGCACTTGTGACAGAACAACAAATATTTTATTTTGATAATATAAGTAATGTAAGTACAAAACAAACTTGTGGTAGGCCTAAACTTATTTTCAGAATAATTACATCTGAGACTTTGTTTCATTGTAAGATTATAACAGTGATGGCAATATAATTGTTTGTTGTTCAGCAGAACAGTGTCCATTATGTTGGCTGTTGTACTTTGTTGTGTTTGAAAATAAAAGTTGGGCTGATTTTAACATCATTACAAAAATTGTTGTTAATTATTTTTAATCATATTCATGGTACCACAAATTGTTTTTTCATTTAGTTGAACTTGAAATGTTTGTCAGTAGGTAAACAATTAGTATTGTACAGTCAGAAATATCAAGTTATTCTTAATACTGCAGACTTGCAATGTATAAGTTGTCCTAACAGTCATCTTAAGTAAGCTTTACTTAGTTTTTTTGAGGCAACGAGTTTCCATAATTTTTTTGAGTTCTGGGAACTAACAAGGCTGTACAGTGTACTCAAAATGAGTAAGTTGCCCTAAATTGGTCATCTTAAGTAAACTTGATCCAATTTTTTTGAGTTCTGGGAACAAATGAGCTTGTACAGAGTACTCAAAATAAATAAGTTGTCCTAACTTAGTCATTTTTAGCTAAGCTTTGCTCAATTTTTTTGAGGCAACGAGTTTCCATAATTTTTTTGAGTTCTGGGAACTAATTAGATTTTACAGTGTGTGTAAACTTCAAATATCTGAGCCGGCGCGAACAGCAAACTCCCGGCACATCGTGTTCCAACCCCCGCGGTCTTTCGCTACTTAGATTAATATAAGTCACTTAGATAACTTAAAAATGTTATTGTTTGGCTTTTTTCAGTGTTTTATTTGTTCCTGAGTAAATTGTTTGGCTAAGATTAAAGTTATTAGATTAAATAAAACTTTACTGATCCATTGGGAGGGTTCCTCCAGGGTTTTCACACAGCTGAATAAATGTCAAACAGAAAACTGATTAAACAGAAGTGTGAGATGGCCGAGAATTTACGGCAGCGTCCGGTTATATTTTAGATAACAAGGAGCAGACGGCGGAGTTTCACTCCACCGAGAGGGCTCGTGACATCATTCTGAAGGCTAGACCGTCCAATTTCACAGTCACTCATTTCCGGCCTACTCAGCTTTCAGAGGACCCGGCCCACACCGCGATTGCCGGGTCCTCAGGTGGATGCAGCCTCTGAATTTGGTAAATAAATAAACACTGTAAAATTCAAGGTTTTTGTACATATATTTTGTGTATATATATACATGTATTTGCATACCCCCCCGCCCTCCCTAATTCTGAGGTCTCAAGGTTGGCAAGTATGATATATGTGTATATATATATATATATGTTGCACCCATAGACTGGGTCTTAGAGTTCCTCCACCTGCCAGATCCGACTACTGTAGGGTGAATGTTATCCCTGCAAAAATCAGACAACTGCTGTTAACTCTGCAAAAAACACCTGAAGCAATCTCTTAGAATTTGAATGAAAGGAAGTGTGTAAAGTCCAGTCACACTTGAACAAGTTTTGTATGTTTCTTATTGTACTGATAAAAAGAAATGTGATGTCAAGTATTCATATTCCTGAGTTTTTAGAAATTCCTGAGAAAGACAAGTTATTCAGCATCTATTCTAAACAGTGCCATATGTGCAACTTAACTAGAAGCACTAATGACACTCAGTTTGAAATGTTTGTTATTAACGCATGATATGCCACCATATGTGCACAGCAAACAAACAAAAATTACGACTGCATCAGTGAATGTTATGAAACACCATGACTTCACTATCATCTGTTATGTTAATGTTTCGATTTGACTCGTGTCTTAAATCAGCCAAAATAATACCATCAAAACAGTAGTTTATCATTCAGTTTGATTGTAACCTGTTGGTTAACTTGTTGGGCTTCCTGATCCATGAAAATTGTGGTTTTAATTTTTTTCTTGTGGCCCACAGGGCCTTTCTCTTTACACTATACACCTCTCATTTGCAATCTAAATAAATGGTAAACTAAACCTCAAGAGAATTCTATAAAAAAATAAAAAGTAGTTTTGTTATGTTATTTCACTATTCACACATCACTAAAATATATTTGTCTTATTTATTTTTATATTAATAATATTAACTATAGTAATGTCTGTGGTGTTACTGGTCAATTCGGACTAGGGGTGGGTTTGAAAAAACGATTTTCCGATCACCCGACAGCGCGTAAGCAGACAAGCCGTCGGTGCTGAAAGCTGACACCTCATAGATTCTGAAACTGCAGGTTTCGTCACTCACTGACCAAAATTCACTGAACCAGCAGCCAAAGAAGATTTATTTATTTATTTATTTTAAATGACCTCAGGCAAGAAAGCCTAATGTCTGCTGTTTAATACTGAAGAAATGTAAACTTTTTAAAATGATGCCAAATTGCAAAATGCTCAGCTGTGTCTGTAATCAAACCTCTGTAGCTTTGCTCTGCTTCCCTTCAGCAGCATCAGGTAATGTTTATATGCTGAATCATCATTTTCTTCTGTTTTTGTTCTACTGTAGAATATTTTTAAGGCGGTTATCTGCTATAAAAAGCCAGGCCCGGAAATATGGAGGTATGGAGGACCACAAGAGCCACGCGCATCGAAATGAAAATTTCTGTGCTTAAATAATGAATTGTAGAATAAATTCTGCAATTGTAAATTCATTTTTGAATTCCAATTTAATAAACTGCATTTCAAAATCCTTTTTCCAATTGCAATTTAATAAACTGCAGTTCAAAATCCTTTTTCCAATTGCAATTTAATAAACTGCAGTTCAAAATCCTTTTTCCAATTGCAATTTAATAAACTGCAGTTCAAAATCCTTTTTCCAATTGCAATTTAATAAACTGCAGTTCAAAATCCTTTTTCCAATTGCAATTTAATAAACTGCAGTTCAAAATCCTTTTTCCAATTGCAATTTAATAAACTGCATTTCAAAATCCTTTTTCCATTTGCAAATTAATAAACTGCATTTCAAAATCCTTTTTCCAATTGCAATTTAATAAACTGCAGTTCAAAATCCTTTTTCCAATTGCAATTTAATAAACTGCAGTTCAAAATCCTTTTTCCAATTGCAATTTAATAAACTGCATTTCAAAATCCTTTTTCCATTTGCAAATTAATAAACTGCATTTCAAAATCCTTTTTCCACTTGCAATTTAATAAACTGCAGTTCAAAATCCTTTTTCCACTTGCACTTTAATAAACTGCAGTTCAAAATCCTTTTTCCACTTGCACTTTAATAAACTGCAGTTCAAAATCCTTTTTCCACTTGCACTTTAATAAACTGCAGTTCAAAATCCTTTTTCCACTTGCACTTTAATAAACTGCATTTCAAAATCCTTTTTCCACTTGCACTTTAATAAACTGCAGTTCAAAATCCATTTCCCTTTCCTGTTTGCTCTGGGATTAGGTGCTGGATTAGCTGCTGGATTAGCTCTTTGATTAACAACTTGCTGGAGGCTATTCAAATTAGCCACACCGTGGGATGTAAGGAGCTCTCTGATTGGTTGGACAGATACAGGCTGTCTGCCTGGATTTTTCTAGCTCTAGCTTCGCCCTGCTAAGAAGCGTGTGTGCTTGTACAAAGGCCGTTCAGCCTCGGGATTTACACTCGGCTCGACACGGATATGTGAAGAATGAAGGGACCCTGCAGTGAAACGGAGAGCCAACCTCTGACTGAGTGCCTGTTTTCGCAGTCTGACCACCTGTTTAAGGTAACGTGCTAACATGGCTAACGCTAGCATCACCGCACGTAGCCCCGTTATTTGAAGGACATCTTACGGTGTGTTCACACCGAACGCGATAGAGGCGGCCAGAGCGTCAGGTTTACATGTAAAGTCAATGGAAAGAGCGCGATGACACGCGATTGCGCGTCCGGCGAAAATTCGGAGGCAGATTTGCGTCGCCAAAACGCCTGAAACGCGCGTCAGTGTAGCGCGTGGGGCGCGTTTGACTCGCGAAAAAAACCACGCGCGTGAATTTTTGTGTTGCATTTTGTGCATACGCGTGTTTCGCCTCTACCGCTCGAGTTGGAAAATCTGAATTCCAGCGTCAAATCGCACCGCGACAACCAATCAGGAGCCTGGTGACGTGGCTCTGACCTAGGTCAAAGGGGCAGATCCAGCCAAAGCCCTTCATTCAATATGGAGGGAAGGCTAATCAGCGCCGTAGCAAACAACCCGGAGCTGTACGACACCAGCTGCTTTCTGTACCGAGACAGGAATATAAAGGACCGAGCTTGGAGGAAGAAATGTGAAGAGATCGGGCAACCTGGTAAGTTCATTCATTTCTCTTTTTACATTTTTCACTGACCCGGGGAAGCCGCACAAAAGCTAGCAAGCCACCGCTATTTTCCCACTGATGTACAAATACCGTTCTGCTTTTATGCATGTTGTCATATAGGAATATATTTTGTTTATTAATAAACAGCACACAGTGGTCCCGCTCATCCGTCACTGCCTCGCTTTTTCGCTGATTTCTTTTTCTTTCTTTTTTTTTGCACAGTACAGCATTGCATTCTGCAGCCTGATTGACAAATCTCCTCCGTGCTGTGTCTCCTGCGCTTGTCAAATTTATCATGTTTTGTTTTGATAACCATCACGTCCAATAGAAAAAACAGCACAAAAACACCCATAACTATGACCTTCATTCGGAAATAGACACCTGCACCGCGAGGGAAAAAGGCGCACAAAAGTGGCAGGCAGATGAAGACAAAACACGGCATAATAATACTTTTACGTTTTGCAATCTACAAAGGTTTGCACTTTGAGAATCAACTTGTGAGAACTGTGATTAATGTTCGTGTGTGGGGGGAAAAAAGTGTATAAAGTGTGTGGTGAGGGGCTAGTTATTCTGACAACCCCTGCTGCAATAAATGAGGGACCACTGTATATACTTTCTCTATGACTATTGTTTAAAACCTGTTAACATTTAATATTGTCTTGATAGAACCAGCTGATTCTGCAGCAGAGCATCCCCTGTTGCTTCTCCTGGCTCCCCAGTCCCTCAGCTCCTCCTGCTGCACCCGCAGGTATGTAATTGTAGCATCAGATGTACAGCACGCACTGATAGCTTTTTACTCGGTGGGATTCCCTTGTGATCACCTTTACTAAATATCTACAACCAATCTGATTATATCCTGTTGTTTTTTTTCAATATTGAAATGAAAATCTAGCATCAGCCTTCTCATTTCTTTGTGTTTTGTGCTGTTTTACACACCCAGAGAGGAGGACGGCTCCGAGGCAGATGAGGGACTGGTCCCAGGACGGTCCATCGGTGGTGGAGCTGGCCATCCTGGAGTCCCTAAAGAGGCCACGCCAGTCTCCAATGGAGCATTTCCTCCTCAGCCTTGTTCCTGCTCTGGAGAGCTGCTGGGTCCTTTTTATTCCAGTCTCTCTTTAAGTACTTATATTTTATATATTTATGTTTAATGTTTTTCTGTTTGAGAATTTTAATATTATTTCAAATAAATTTTTATAATGAATAATGTCTCAGTTCTACTACACACCAAATGTTGGCACACCACTTGACACATGTAGAATTTATTTCATATTATACTAATGACAAAATATACTAATACAGTGGGATGCAAAAGTTTGGGCAACCTTGATAATAGCCAGTATTTTCCTGTATAAATCGTTGGTTGTTACAATAAAAAATGTCAGTTAAAAATATATTGTATAGGAGACACACACAGTGATATTTCAGAAGTAAAAAGAAGTTTACTGGATTTACAGAAAGTGCAATAATTGTTTAAACAAAATCAAGCAGGTGCATAAATTTGGGCACCACAAAAAAAGAAATGAAATAAATATTTAGTGTATATCAATGTGTGTGTCTCCTATACGATATATGGGGGGCCTTTGTCTGGACGTGCTTCCCATCCAGAGCTCAACAGCAGAGAGGGAAGTTCCAGCGCTCCTGGAATCCCTCTGTGATGGACCGCCAGTCTCCAGGTGAAGGCACAGCCATGAAGTCGTCCACTAGACAGTCCCAGATGGCCGTCGCTGCCTGGGGGGTGATCTGGCACACCGTGGACACACCGACTCTGAAGCTGAACGCGATGGTCCTGAAGGAGTCCCCGGTGGCAAGGGACCTGGACAAAATTGTTCAAAATTAGTATTATGTGTACTGCAGTTACAAAATACATTATTCAAATTCCAAAATACTTTTGTGATGTCAGATTTAAATTACAAAACATAAATCTTACATAAAACATTTTGTAATTACAAGGATAATTACATAATATATATTAGATATAATATAAAACAGTTGTGTTTTGTTTTAACTTTAACATATCATAATTTGATTGGTAGCAACTTTTACCACTACAGTAAGCCAATGACTTATAATTCCTCAACATGTGAATCAGGTAGGAATGAAGTAAGACATTAATAGAAATAAAGAGTTGTATGTTGACATGTAGCCCTTTCCTTGCTTAAATCATTGTTAATATTTTTGAAAAATTAACCTGTGATAAGACAGCATATCAAGATAGAATATGCTAGATAGAACCATATAACTAAAGATGAACCAAACTTCACAATTTCATCTAGCTCTCAGATTTAAGAAAGGCTGGTGACCCCTGTTATAGAGTCTGACAGCTGCAGGGATTATATACAAATATTCAACTTTACCAGAATTAAACCAGATGTAAATAAAAAAAAGGAGTGAGTATCACTACAAAGATTAACCCACAGTGGTCCTCATACCAGTTTGATATCAGCAAACACTGAGAGCATACACTGATAGACACCACAGCCATGCTATCATTGCAAACACTGATAACAGCATAAATCGAATTAAATCGGGACTTGATGAGACCTTTTGAGTATCACTAGAAATATTATAAACAGTCGTCTCCATACCACAGTTTGCTATCAGTAAACACCGACGGCATTCACTGTTAGCATACCACATCCATGTTAGCAGTGTATAAAAGATAGTTTAGCATATATTAGCACAGGTATCAATAAAGGACTGCCGTATTAAAGACTTTTACTAACCTCAGGCAGATGGACAGGCGCTCTGCAGGTGGGATTGAGCGCCTGTAGTTGGTGTCTAGGCGGGCGATTCTGGAACCGACACGGGACAGTATGGGCAGAAATCTGTGCCATCAGAAACTGAATTTGAATAAGTTAAATTTGAATTTGAATTGCTCGGATTGAATCTGAATTGTAACTTGAATAAATGCTTTTGAAAACTGAATTTGAATTAGTCTAATTTGAAATTGAATTTATGGTTTGAAAATGATCATCACTAAATTGAAATTGAATTTTATATTTTGAAAATGAATTGATTTGCTTTGAAACTGCATTTTATCCTTTAAAAATTCAACTCTCGAATAATTTCAGTTTCACTCTCACCATTCAGTTTCAGTTCCAAAATTCAGTTTTTTGGAACTTACATCCGGTTCCGGGTCAAGCGCAGATTAATAGAACTACTACTAGCGGACCGAAAGTGTTACTGATGGGAAGCTACAGCATCTTGAGCTGAATTAAGACTTCAGAAGTCATTTGTCATGTCGAATGACCAGCGGATAAACTCTCAGGTTGGTAATAAATGTATTACATGTATAAGAACAAGCGTCATGTTAACAAATGATAGCCGTAAGGTAACTTTTATGCTTATTGTAGCTGTTAGCTAAAAACGCTAATTTAGCGTAGTTTGCCCTGAATTCAGCTTTGACAAACAAATATGATCGACTGTTTCTAGTAGAATTCCAAAGTTGTCATCTTGTACCCTCTAAGAGCCCTGTATGCTTGCAGAGACCCCTACAGTAGGGAAACATGCAAAACAGCGTCCAAACCTTTGTATTTTAGCTTTATTTATGTCTTACACAGCATCCCAACTCTTTAGCTAACTTAATAACTTTAGCTAAAGTGAATAGTTAGTCTAATTTTTTAGTGCAGCATTACTGGATCACCTCTGTTTAAAGTGATATAATATGATATACAACTATCACTGTGTTTAACTACCATAATAATTCTTAGGGTACTGAGTGCATGCTTAATTAGATACTGCTCCATTGCTATGTTTGACAGGCTGAAGTTGTCGGGTCACCTCCTAAATCGATATTTTGCAAAGTGCTCTCTAGGGTTCCTAAATAAAATATGGCATTGAGGTCATTTCTTTTGAATTAATCCCTTCTTCTGAAATATAAGAAACTCTCCTGGTTTTAATGGCACTTTGGATTTCCTTACTTTCTGTTCCACTTCCAAACCCAAATAGATGCCGACAAGCTGACACAGTAACATGGAAGAGGGAAAGAAGTTGGAAAGGACTACTACAAATAAACCTAATGCCTAACAATGAAAAATGTAAAATAAGAACAATAATAATAATAAAGATAAAAGATGAAGTAACAAGTTTTTAGTTTTTTGTTTATTCCAAATGATCATCCAGATGTCTGTGACGTGATGACAAACACCATAATGGAAGGCCTTAGTCATCACATGCTTAACCTCATCATATATTTTTGCATATGCTGAACAGGCAGTCAGACATGCTGTAACTGTGGGGTAGAAAACAGCATGAACACCATACGGCAGGGGTCTCAAACTCCAGTCCTCGAGGGCATGGAAAAGTTGCATGACACCGGCCCTTGAGGACTGGAGTTTGAGACCCCTGTCATACGGAATATGACAGGTGAGGTTGAACTGCATGAAGACTGAAGTTTCTCTTCTCTTCTGGCAGGACAGGAATGTGGCCTTGTCCTGTGAGCCACCGTAAGGATGTACTTAGACTGGACTGTCACGGGCCTCAGGCTCTTCACCTTTTCAAAGACAAAGCAGTCATTTAGATAAAATATTAGATATTGTTTACCTGTAAATGCACAAAGAGAATTTAGAAATGTAATTATTGTCAAGAGTGAACAAGCACTGATAGTGTAATCTACAGCTGTGGCCAAACGTTTAGAGAATGAGAAGTGTTGTTTATTTACAAAGTTTGCTGTTTCAGTGATAGTTGTATATCATATTATATCACTTTAAACAGGTGATCCAGTAATGCTGCACTAATGAATTAGACTAACTATTCACTTTAGCTAAAGTTATTAAGTTAGCTAAAGAGTTGGGATGCTGTGTAAGACATAAATAAAGCTAAAATACAAAGGTTTGGACGCTGTTTTGCATGTTTCTCTACTGTAGGGGTCTCTGCAAGCATACAGGGCTCTGAGAGGGTACAAGATGACAACTTTGGAATTCTACTAGAAACAGTCGATCATATTTGTTTTTCAAAGCTGAATTCAGGGCAAACTACGCTAAATTAGCGTTTTTAGCTAACAGCTACAATAAGCATAAAAGTTACCTTACGGCTATCATTTGTTAACATGACGCTTGTTCTTATACATGTAATACATTTATTACCAACCTGAGAGTTTATCCGCTGGTCATTCGACATGACAAATGACTTCTGAAGTCTTAATTCAGCTCAAGATGCTGTAGCTTCCCGTCAGTAACACTTTCGGTCCGCTAGTAGTAGTTCTATTAATCTGCGCTTGACCCGGAACTGGATGTAAGTTCCAAAAAACTGAATTTTGGAACTGAAATTGAATTGTAGAACTGAAACTGAATGGTGAGAAGTGAAACTGAAATTATTCGAGAGTTGAATTTTTAAAGGATAAAATGCAGTTTCAAAGCAAATCAATTCATTTTCAAAATATAAAATTCAATTTCAATTTAGTGATGATCATTTTCAAACCATAAATTCAATTTCAAATTAGACTAATTCAAATTCAGTTTTCAAAAGCATTTATTCAAGTTACAATTCAGATTCAAATTTAACTTATTCAAATTCAGTTTCTGATGGCACAGATTTCTGCCCATAGGACAGAAGGTCCTCAAACTGGGCAAGTGAAAGACAGTGATATCGCTGTCATCGCCGTCATCCAGCTCCTGGAGCAAGTGGTGAAACTCAAACTGCTCACGCCTCTGGAGGACCGGACCCAGGTACTGCGAGGACGTCCTTAACGCCGCTGCTCTGCTCTCCACAGTAAATAGAGAAGGGAGACTCTCTCTTCAAGCGCTAGCTCGACAGCTGCCATCTAGCAAAGATACCGTCTGGCACAACTTCCTCCCACATCCCTCCCACATTTCCGGCTCACGCGCGTCAAAATATGCAATTTTGAGGCGCGATGGATTTCTGCTGGACACGCGTCGAGGTGCGAATGTGCACGCGTCAAATTAGGGGCGTTTGGGGCGTTTTCGCTCACGCCTATCGCGTTCGGTGTGAACACACCGTTAGTTTATGAAAGTTTTACGTCGCAGCTGTACGAGCTAGCTGCGTGTTTTGTAAGCTGCTGTGCTCTTCACAAATAAAGCTGGAAGCAGCTCAGACTGTTAGAACCAGCACTGAGCCCTGTTACATTTATACAGTGTTAGAGCAATGGCTGCAACCTACAGCCTTTAAACTAGCGATTAAAATGCTGACAGTAAACTCGTCAGTCCAGATGTTACCACATTACTTTGTGATACTTAGAGTTAAAACAACTGAGACAGGCTGATTAAAATAACAGCTGTCAGTTCTCTCATCCCTTATATCAAGACTGGAGATCACACTACTGATTTCAGTTCATTTAATATGTGAGTGCACAGATTCATTCTCAACTGGACATAAATGATGATCAAAGGTTGTATATATGATGAATTCATCAAATCCCAGCCTCTAACACAGTGCACTGAATCTTAGCTTTGAATGTCCAGTATATTCTAATCAGTGCAATGTAAGCATTCACTGAACCTACAGTATCTACACCTGTGTGGCAAAGACACAGATAATGAAGTTTAATTATTAATATAATATACATCATGAAAAACAAAAGCTGAAATTGATTCAGTTTAGTACTTTTCTCTGTATGCTCTGTGATTATAAGGGCCTTAAATTCTGTGATATATACTGTAAATGATTTTCACAGAGGTCTTAAAGTAGTTAAATCACTGCTGATAGTCTGGTTGTTTATATTTTCACGTTTTTGTGTCTGTAGGGCTGTTTGATGACGATTTGGACTCCTCTGGGAGATGAGGACACACCCACATCTGTTCCATACTGCAGCCATTGATGGTGTTACAGCTCTGAGTCAGCTTTAGGCCATCAGACGCACACACTGGAAAACCAGCACCTGGACTTCATGCAGGAGAGACGGCCTCAGTGATTTAGGTTCATAAGCGAGTTCAAACATTTCTGGCATCTTATCACTTAGGTTTTTTAATCTCAAAAGTGAATGCATTTGAAGCAGGAACTGCACACTTAGCTGTCAAAAGTTTGGCAGCATGAGTAAAGTTTTGTAGGGCCCTTGTTAAAAATTCCACAAGCACCACACCACATTTGTCATATAAAGTTCCATTTTGTACAGTACATTGTTGAAATTATAAACTATATATTCTAGTTGTCCACTTGTCAGTAATTTTTGAGTAAATGGATGGCACTGATAAATCAGTGGTGATTCACCTGCAAATGTTTTTAACAAACTTTGTTTTTTGTAGAATTCATCAGCAGCTGTGAAGAGATGCATTTGAATATCTTCTGGTTCCACTTTTCCTAACCTGGAAGCTGAGCATTGCTGATTTCTGACAAGGACACACACCTCAGCGCTTATCATGGGTGTTACATCCTCCGTGCAGCAATTCCAGAGAAAACGAGAGAGCAACGACCACTCATCAAGACCAGCCAGAAATCTGTCCCTTTCTGGCAGCTGTGGAAACTTCCAATAAGAAAGTCAAAGGAGTTTGCAAAGAAAAGCGTCTGGACTTCTTTAAGTTGCTTGAAGACGTTTCACCTCTCATCCGAGAAGCTTCTTCAGTTCTAAGGTCAAATGGCCAAGAGTCCCAGATTTAAACCCAGTGGGAGTATCCCCCCAAAGAGGGACAAAGGACCCCCTGGTGATCCTCTAATCACATGAGCCAAGGTGTGAAAGCGGGTGTGGGACCTAATCAGCCAGGGTTTCGGGTGAGCTCATTGTGAAACCTGGCCCCACCCTGTCATGTGAATTCTTGAGGTCAGATGGCCCAGAATGTGAGTGGGCATTAAGGCGTCTGGGGAGGGAACTCAAAACTGGATTATAGATGGCAGACAGTTGGTGTCGTAAACCACCGCCTCTGTTCAAAGATGGTCGCTCACAGTGGACATAGATGGCCTCTTTCACTCCTCTTTCAAACCATCTGTCCTCTCTGTCCAAAATGTGAACATTGGCATCCTCGAAAGAGTGTCCTTTATCCTTAAGATGCAGATGGACTGCTGAGTCTTGTCCTGTGGAGGTGGCTCTTCTATGTTGTGCCATGCGCTTGTGAAGTGGCTGTTTGGTCTCTCCAATGTAGAGGTCTGGGCATTCCTCGCTGCACTGTACAGCATACACCACGTTGTTGAGTTTGTGTTTTGGAGTTTTGTCTTTCGGGTGAACCAGTTTCTGTCTGAGTGTGTTGCTGGGTCTGAAGTACACTGGGATGTCGTGCTTGGAGAAAACTCTCCTGAGTTTCTCTGATACACCGGCTACATAGGGGATGACAACGTTGTTGCGTCTGTCTTTCTTATCCTCCCTCGCTGGTGTCTGATCTTCTTTTCTGTCCCTCTTTGCTGACTTTATGAACGCCCAATTAGGATAACCACATGTTTTGAGTGCTTCCTTTACGTGTGTGTGTTCCTTCTTTTTTCCCTCAGAATTAGAGGGAACATGTTCTGCCCGGTGGTGTAGGGTCCTGATTACTCCAAGTTTGTGTTCCAGAGGGTGATGGGAGTCAAAGAGGAGGTACTGGTCCGTGTGTGTGGGCTTCCGGTAAACTTCGATGTTGAGGTTGCCATTTTCTTCAATGTGCACAGCACAGTCCAGGAAAGGCAAACAGTTGTCCTTTGTGTCTTCCCTGGTGAACTTGATGTTTTTATCCACAGCGTTAATGTGCGCAGTGAAGGATTCCACTTCTTGTGTTTTGATTTTGACCCAGGTGTCATCTACATATCTGTACCAGTGGCTGGGTACTCTTCCTTTGAAAGAGCCGAGAGCCTTCCTTTCCACTTCCTCCATGTAAAGGTTGGCTACAATAGGTGTCTGTAGAAGCCTTCGTTGTATTTGAAGTATGTTGTGGTGAGGCAGAGGTCTAACAGTGTGCAGATCTGATTGGGTGTGAAGTTGGTCCTGTCTTCCAAGGAGCTGTCTTCTTGTAGTCGTTTTCTGACAGTCTCCACAGCCTCCGTGGTGGGTATGCAAGTGAAGAGAGAGACTACATCAAAGGACACCATGGTTTCATCTGGACCCAGGGTAAGTTTCTGGACCTTGTCGGTGAAGTCGGTGGAGTTCTTGATGTGGTGTGGGGTGTTCCCCACGAGAGGTGCAAGGATGGTAGCAAGGTGTTTCGCAATGTTATAAGTGGCTGAGTTTATGCTACTGACTATGGGTCTGAGTGGGACCCCTTCCTTGTGGATTTTAGGAAGTCCATAAATGCAGGGTATGGCATCCCCTGGATAAAGGCGGTGATATGTAATGCGGTCAATGATTTTGTCCAAGGATAAAGGACACTCTTTCGAGGATGCCAATGTTCACATTTTGGACAGAGAGGACAGATGGTTTGAAAGAGGAGTGAAAGAGGCCATCTATGTCCACTGTGAGCGACCATCTTTGAACAGAGGCGGTGGTTTACGACACCAACTGTCTGCCATCTATAATCCAGTTTTGAGTTCCCTCCCCAGACGCCTTAACGCCCACTCACATCCTGGGCCATCTGACTTCAAGAATTCACATGACAGGGTGGGGCCAGGTTTCATAATGAGCTCACCCGAAACCCTGGCTGATTAGGTCCCACACCCGCTTTCACACCTTGGCTCATGTGATTAGAGGATCACCAGGGGGTCCTTTGTCCCTCTTTGGGGGGATACTCCCACTGGGTTTAAATCTGGGACTCTCGGCCATTTGACCTTAGAACTGAAGAAGCTTCTCGGATGAGAGGGAAAACGTCTTCAAGCAACTTAAAGAAGTCCAGACGCTTTTCTTTGCAAACTCCTTTGACTACGATGACCTGGATGACTGAGAACCTTCACAGACACTTCCAATAAGAAAGTTTGCATTCTTAGAACAATGCTGGATCATGTGTGATGTGTCATCATATGAGGATATAACATTTTGACTTAATTCTGCTCAATTAGTGTTTTGATCGTTGATCCAGTATAGCAGCTTTGTATTGTGCTGCAAGTTAAAACCTATTGTCCTCATGAGCACAGCATCTAACAACTCTCCTTAAAAAAAAAGAATGACTTTAACTGGACACAATGGTTTCCAGTGGGAGATACATTCATCACTCATCCGTGACACTGGAGAAGTCACCTGGATGAGTGATAAAACAATTTTCCATGGAAAATCCAGAGGAACTAAACTTTGTTGTTGTTTCTCTGGGCTCAATTTCAGCCTCAGGAGCATCTCTCAGAAGAAAACATTTTGCCAATAATCAGATAAAAAGATTGTTGAACCAGGTGGTATTCTCTGGAGTTTAAGACCAAAACTGAACTCAGTGAATTGACATTAGACTGGAATTCATAAGATGAATAGAAATACTGCTGAAGCTGATATATATATGTGTGTGTGTGTGTGTGATTTTTTTTTCTCCAATTCACCAGGTCTGTAAAGTTCAGTATGACTGTGGTACATGATACAAAAGAATAAATACAGAAGAATAAAAACTTTATGTGAATAACTTTACTCTTCTTAAAAATAACTCATAAAACAAGTAAAAGTACAAATGTGTACAAGTTAGAGACTTCCTCAGTAAGTTTACACTCTTTTGGATTGATTTTAATTGTGTGTTAAAGGAGAAAGAGATTAGGAGGTAAAGTAGAGGATGCAGAGTCCATCATCACTGAGGCCGTCTCTCCTGCATGAAGGTGCTGGTTTTCCAGTGTGTGCATCTGATGGCCCAAAGCTGACTCAGAGCCGTAACACCATCAATGGCTGCAGTATGGAACAGATGTGGGTGTGTCCTCATCTCCCAGAGGAGTCCAAATCATCATCAAACAGCCCTACAGACACAAAAACGTGAAAATATAAACAACCAGACTATCAGCAGTGATTTAACTACTTTAAGACCTCTGTGAAAATCATTTACAGTATATATCACAGAATTTAAGGCCTTTATAATCACAGAGCATACAGAGAAAAGTACTAAACAATCAATTTCAGCTTTTGTTTTTCATGATGTGTATTATATTAATAATTAAACTTCATTATCTGTGTCTTTACCACACATGTGCCACACAGGTGTAGATACTGTAGGTTCAGTGAATGCTTACATTGCACTGATTAGAATATACTGGACATTCAAAGCTAAGATTCAGCGCACTGTGTTAGAGGCTGGGATTTGATGACTTCATCATATATACAACCTTTGATCATCATTTATGTCCAGTTGAGAATGAATCTGTGCTCTCACATATTAAATGAACTGAAATCAGTAGTGTGATCTCCAGTCTTGATATAAGGAATGAGAGAACTGACAGCTGTTATTTTAATCAGCCTGTCTCAGTTGTTTTAACTCTAAGTATCACAAAGTAATGTGGTAACATCTGGACTGACGAGTTTACTGTCAGCATTGTAATCGCTAGTTTAAAGGCTGTAGGTTGCAGCCATTGCTCTAACACTGTATAAATGTAACAGGCCTCAGTGCTGGTTCTAACAGTCTGAGCTGCTTCCAGCTTTATTTGTGAAGAGCACAGCAGCTTACAAAACACGTAGCTAGCTCGTACAGCTGCGACGTAAAATTTTCATAAACTAAGATGACCTTAAAATAACGGGGCTACGTGCGGTGATGCTAGCGTTAGCCATGTTAGCACGTTACCTTCAACAGGTGGTCAGACTGCGAAAACAGGCACTCAGTCAGAGGTTGGCTCTCCGTTTCGCTGCAGGGTCCCTTCATTCTTCACATATCCGTGTCGAGCCGAGTGTAAATCCCGAGGCTGAACGGCCTTTGTACAAGCACACACGCTTCGTAGCAGGGCGAAGCTATGAGCTAGAAAAATCCAGGCAGACAGCCTGTGTCTGACCAACCAATCAGAGAGCTCCTTACATCCCACGGTGTGGCTAATTTGAATAGCCTCCAGCAAGTTGTTAATCGAAGAGCTAATCCAGCAGCTAATCCAGCACCTAATCCCAGAGCGAACAGGAAAGGGAAATGGATTTTGAACTGCAGTTTATTAAAGTGCAAATGGAAAAAGGATTTTGAAATGCAGTTTATTAAATGCTCATGCTCACAGGTGTACACACAGGTGATCACACACACAAACTACACCCTTTTTGGCTCCTACCTCAAAGCACACTGTGCGCTGTCGATCTTACGTGCTGCACAATAATGTTTAATATTAAGTATGTAGTGTTATATTCCCATATATCATTGTGATGTTGTTTATTCTATTACTCTCGTTTTCTTCTGCTTGTTTTCTTTTTTCTTTCTCAACAGGTGATCCAGGTGATCGATATATGTATTTTTTGTCTGCTTATTTTGTTGGTTTTTGTTTTTTGCCCTTTATCCCCGTCCCTCTTCTCCGCTGTTTTTTTTTTGTTTGTTTGTTTTGTTTTTTCCCCCCTCTTTCTTTCTCCCTTTTCTTTTCCCCTGTCCCGTATCTAGCAGTAAAAAAAATTAAATAAAATAAAATAAACAATAAAAGGTAAATCAAATGGACCATTACGGCAAGGCTGGGATGGTCCATTTGGTAAAGTAAATCCGTTGGGCATCTTTCTTCGCCTTTAGACAATAATTCTGATGGCAAAAGAACCAAACGGGACAGGTTTACAAAAAAAAAAAAAAAAAAAAAAGTGCAAATGGAAAAAGGATTTTGAACTGCAGTTTATTAAAGTGAAAGTGGAAAAAGGATTTTGAACTGCAGTTTATTAAATTGCAAGTGGAAAAAGGATTTTGAACTGCAGTTTATTAAAGTGCAATTGGAAAAAGGATTTTGAAATGCAGTTTTTTAAAGTGCAAGTGGAAAAAGGATTTTGAACTGCAGTTTATTAAATTGGAATTCAAAAATGTTTTTTGAAATGCAATTGGAAAAAGGATTTTGAAATGCAGTTTATTAAATTGGAATTCAAAAATGTTTTTTGAAATGCAATTGGAAAAAGGATTTTGAAATGCAGTTTATTAAATTGCAAGTGGAAAAAGGATTTTGAAATGCAGTTTATTAAATTGGAATTCAAAAATGTTTTTTGAAATGCAATTGGAAAAAGGATTTTGAAATGCAGTTTATTAAAGTGAAAGTGGAAAAAGGATTTTGAACTGCAGTTTATTAAAGTGAAAGTGGAAAAAGGATTTTGAAATGCAGTTTATTAAAGTGCAAGTGGAAAAAGGATTTTGAACTGCAGTTTATTAAATTGCAAGTGGAAAAAGGATTTTGAACTGCAGTTTATTAAATTGCAAGTGGAAAAAGGATTTTGAACTGCAGTTTATTAAATTGCAAGTGGAAAAAGGATTTTGAACTGCAGTTTATTAAAGTGCAATTGGAAAAAGGATTTTGAAATGCAGTTTTTTAAAGTGCAAGTGGAAAAAGGATTTTGAACTGCAGTTTATTAAATTGGAATTCAAAAATGTTTTTTGAAATGCAATTGGAAAAAGGATTTTGAAATGCAGTTTATTAAATTGGAATTCAAAAATGTTTTTTGAAATGCAATTGGAAAAAGGATTTTGAACTGCAGTTTATTAAATTGCAAGTGGAAAAAGGATTTTGAACTGCAGTTTATTAAATTGCAATTGGAAAAAGGATTTTGAAATGCAGTTTTTTAAATTGCAAGTGGAAAAAGGATTTTGAACTGCAGTTTATTAAATTGCAATTGGAAAAAGGATTTTGAAATGCAGTTTATTAAATTGCAAGTGGAAAAAGGATTTTGAACTGCAGTTTATTAAATTGCAAGTGGAAAAAGGATTTTGAACTGCAGTTTATTAAATTGCAAGTGGAAAAAGGATTTTGAACTGCAGTTTATTAAATTGCAAGTGGAAAAAGGATTTTGAACTGCAGTTTTTTAAAGTGCAATTGGAAAAAGGATTTTGAACTGCAGTTTATTAAATTGGAATTCAAAAATGTTTTTTGAAATGCAATTGGAAAAAGGATTTTGAACTGCAGTTTATTAAATTGCAAGTGGAAAAAGGATTTTGAAATGCAGTTTATTAAATTGGAATTCAAAAATGAATTTACAAATGCAGAATTTATTCTACAATTCATTATTTAAGCACAGAAATCTTTATTTCGATGCACGTGGCTCTTGTGGTCCTCCATGCGGAAAATCATGTTTTTCTGTGTTTTATCCTCACTTACTTTGACACAAAGACATCTGCTGTGATGCTCACACCTCTGATGAAGTCTCACAAGTGTCAGCTTTGTTTTTATACATGGATATAAAAATATGGAAATGTACTGATAAATCATCAGAATCAATCATATTTCTGACTGAGTCAAAATTGAATCGAATCAAATCAGTTATAGAAATCAGTGAGGATTAGGGGTTAATTTTTAATTTTGATCCATTCATATTTACTTCAAGAAAAGGGTAAAAAAATATTTTTTCAAAATATTTTGTTTTGGACAATATTAAAAAATCAGTGGTGGTGTTTTTAACAACACATTTTGAAGAAAGTGGAGCCCTGTCCTTTACCTGCGAAGTTTAAGGGGGCAGCTCCGATTTTGAGAACGTGAACAGACTTGTCAGATGTTGCTCTAGAATCTCTGTTCTAAAATCTGAGGATTCCTGAGTCCAGTTAAACTGCAGTTCATAGTGAGCAGAACTGTAGAGATGAACATGTTTTCCACTGAGTGCTGTTAACTTTAAGTACACCACCAAACTGAGTCATCCATTTTTATCTTCCATCATATTATCACTGGTTTTAATGAGCAGCACATGTTTTGTCAGGGAAAAAAAACCTAGCATATTAGTCTGACAGTGCAGTAACAAGTGAAGTAATCAACATATTTGGACTCATAAGTAATATTGGTCATGCAACGTTACATCCCTGTATATGTATTAAAAACAGCATTGCCAAAGTGAAGCCAAAATATTTTCTCCTTCTCAACATTTTCAAGATCAGACCAGCTGGGAGTTTGAATCCCTCATGCATGTGCTGGGTCAGCCCAGAAATCATCCAGTCATCCCTAAAATGCCTTCAAATGGAGACACATGGGGCACATTTTACAGGACTCCTGACTGCTCCCAGACCAGTGTGAGAGAACAAAATTCAGCTGAAGACCCAGATATTTATATATTCAGCCTGACTTTAAAAAAATATATATATATATATTTATATATCGTTATCCTTCAAGCTCAGGTCCTCTACCAGAGGACTGGGAGCTTGAGGGTCCTGCACAATATCTTTGCTGTTCCTGTGTTCTTCTGGACAGAGATCTCAGATGTTGTTCCTGGGATCAGGAGCCACTCGCCTAGCTTGGGGGTCACTGCACCGAGAGAACCGATTACCACTGGGACGGATATTGCCTTCACCCTCTGCATTTTCTCAAGTTCTTTTCTCAGCCCTTGGTATTTTTTCTACATCTATCACTATGACTGCTTTCCTCCGCTTGTCCACTACGACTATATCCAGTTGGTTAGCCATCCCCAGTTTGTCTGTCTGTATCTCGAAGTCCCACAGTGTTGTTAGAACCACTAAACAGTATTTCCTTCCTTTCCTTACAATAAAAAAATGAAAAAAAGACAAAAAAATAATAAAGACGCATATTTAACTTATATTACTTCATACTACTTACACTACTGTATACTACAAATGTAACTAATACTTACTAATACACAGTATGTCCTTGATTTTTTTAACGTAAGGCTCATTCTTGCAGCCAGAGGCAGTACCAAAGTGACCAACTTAGAAAAAAACTGCAGACTTACATTCACTGCTGTGTTGTAGAGGGTGATTTGTTCCTCAGATATCCTCCAGATAAACCTGTAAAAATGTAAAATTTCATGATTTTGTAATTAATTGAAAAATACAAGTTAATTAATTTAAAGTGTAAAAAGCACTGCATTCCTTATTCAGTTTGATTCCATTTATTTATTTCCCTTTTAAAATTGTATTTTCACATCCATTTTGAAAATCAATTTAATTCTGAATTCACACACATTAGAATACCAGATGATTATTTAGAATTATTCTGTTTAGACATTAGATTAACTTGTAAATGAATTCATTAAAACATCATTTTATTATACTGTTAATCACTAATTCGTGAAATGTTTTACTACTTCTCATCCTGCTTCTGAGACCCTGCGGCTCCTCCATAGATGGCCTTCTGGAACCAGAAAAGTGAGTGAATCTCATGAAATGCAAATTGCCAGATTGGTGTTGACTATCTTAGGACTGACATGAGATGAATATTATGTAAATACTGTTCCCCTATTTCACTCTGCCTGGTGTCATGGAGGACAGGCATGAGTAATGTAAACAGCGTTAGCAGATGCTAGGTGCTAGACGGCCAGCGAGATGGAGTGACACATTCAAGATTTCATATTTACCAGAGAAAAATGAGTTTCCATCCCCTCCAATGTTGGACCACATTGGCATTGTGTGTGGGTGGGTTTGTGTGTTTGGCAGGAATAGGGATTCACTGCTAGTCAAAACTGTGTTGCTTCCAATTTCTGTTATATTCATCCAATAAAATTGTAGGATTATCAGAATCGAGTTCAGGTAGCGAGAGCTAGTGCAATGCACAATTACACCCAAATTCAGTACGATAGACATATAAATAAATGTTTAAATAAAAAGCAGTGGACAAGAAGCCCTTCAAGAGTGCAAACCTCTGCCAAGGCAGCTCACACTCTGAGCAATATTTACTGCTAAGGGAGTTTATTTTATTTTCTATATAAACATTATGCAGCAGTAGATAATGGATAATAGGTATTGATTCATAAATAACTGCTCATGCATAACTTAACCTTATATTATATTATAATAGAGTATATTTCTACGTAGCTCATTTTCTTCCTGTTGATAAAACAGAGAGTAAAGATAACACACGTGGGTGTCAGTATTAAAGAAAGGCAGATGAGACACATAGAAGTGAGATCAAATGGTCAAATGTGACATATTTGTATGCAAGCTATAATGTAATAATTAGAATGCTTATACTACTATCATTTCAATTGTAAATAGTAAATAGACTGGTTCTTATTTAGTTCTTTTCTACTCTGAGGACTCAAAGTGCTCGAAACAGGAAACAACTGTTTTTTTCTTTTTCTTTTTTTCTTTAGCACTTTGACCTTTACATAAATCAAATAATGAAAGAGAGGTCAGAGGCATGGCATGGTACTTTCTACATGTTGACAGGTCACACCGCACAGTTTCTAAGTTATAAGGGTTTTTCTAACTTTTTGACTATGAAATAATTAAGTTGATCTTGACGACCTTTTTGGATGCAAGTTAAATTTTAATGTACGTGACTCCACTTTACACCCCTGCAAAGTTTTATTAGAATACATTCAAAGGTTTATGAGCTATCGTGTTTCCAGACAGACACATATGCACATATGCAAATGCTACAGAAAACATGATCTCCTTGGTGGAGGTAAGAACCTGAACATCTGATCATTTTCAGCTCTTTCAATATAAAAACAGTCAGAAGCTTAACATATGCTGAGCCTCAGCATCTAAACAGGTTTTATTGGCTGCACAGTAAATGTGAATGATTGCATCTCAGTGTTGATCCTCTGATAGACTTACATTCCATCTAGCACCTCTTGTCCCATCAAAGCTGGGATAGGCTTCAGCTTCATAATTACCTTGAACTGCACAATTGAAGGTATAGCAGTTTCCATCCAAACCACATGGAACGTTTTCTCTCAGAAACCTTTTCCAGAGAGCTTTCATTCCTTCAGAATGGTATTTATTTCTGCTGTGGTGAAAATGCATGATAAATATTTGGATTCAATGAAATGGCAACAGCCATGTTCACGAGCAAGACTTAAAAAAAATAGAGACCAGGTTACCTGCACCAAGGTGCTCCAGGTGCAGGACCTGCCTTCACTCCCCTGCAGTGTGTGTGTTTGTGTATATATGGCATTAACCAATCCCTTTCAGTCGCATGTGCAGTTTCTGGCATAGCTGGACTGGCCCGATGGGCCAATGGTGATTTTTTGTTTTTTGGGTTTTTTTGGTGATGGTATAAACAATGAGAGGTGGTGGATTGGCCAGACGCTGGCAGATGTGTAAAAATAACTCAGTTGTTTGGTGGTGGCTGTGGCGGAGCTTCCACAGAGGCCAGCAGGTGGATGAGGGAAAGGGGAGGCAGGAGGAGCAGAGACCCGAGGCGGCCGCCGGTCCGAGTGTCAGGTGAACTGAACTTCAGGTAAGAAGTTATGAGCTGCAGTCTATCTGGGTCAGATATAAACCAAGTTTAACTGTACAGATGTCGCGCTAAACAACAGCAGCACGTTTAAGCTTGATCAGCTGTTGTTAGAATTTATTTAATATTAATTTCTAGTATCAGCTGATGTTTGCTGGAGCCACAGCTGTAAAGCTGCTGGTCATGATGTCGGTTTGGATATGTGGTGAGAGGGAAACATGAAGATGAAACCAGGAGATGTCCTTACTGAATCATCAGAGCTGAACAGGTGATGGAGAAACAGGTTTACCTTTTAGGTGACATGAATGAGTTAAACTTATGAGCTGTTTCTGAGAGACAAATAACACCAGGATCCTTTTCTTCTTTTTGAAGAAGTAACTAGTAACTATAACTAATTACTTTTTTAAGTAACTTGCCCCACACTGTTCCTGACACAGGCTATGCTGCCATGTTCATTAGGTTTTTTTTTTTTACAGCTTAACCACTGTAAAACAATCACATTATTTTCTTTTGATTTAGTGCTTAGTTTTCCAGTTTTCTAGGCTTTCTAGTGAACTATTTCCAACTCTTATTTTTCCCTTTTTTTTGTCCTAATCTTCTAATCATATGCTGTATTCCTGTAACATGTATAAATCATGTTTGAGTGAGCAGCTCAGTGAGATTTTGAGTGAACACGAGTCTTCCATTATACTCTCGCATAAACAGGTATAATCTTCACTGGGTTATAAACCTTAATTCTTCTTTTCCTTGTCTGCATATACTTTAAAATGCTTAGATGTTGATTTCAAATGTGGGCAAAAAGTCAAATAATTAGGTAAAAGTTATCCATATGAGCCAAATGTTTAGGCTTCAGACTTTTCTCAGTGCTCCAACACACCAAAAAGTCTTTTTATTTCTCTTTTTTCTTTTTAAACTTTCATGTCAAGTTGACATTAGCTCTGACATGGTTTTCTTTCGGCATAGTACACCCATACCCGATAATTGAAACTACAACCTTGAAGCATCTAAAATGTATAAATGCAGGTTTTTAGACTGAAC
The DNA here is from genome assembly GCF_036321145.2 of Pelmatolapia mariae. Lineage (NCBI taxonomy): Eukaryota > Metazoa > Chordata > Actinopteri > Cichliformes > Cichlidae > Pelmatolapia > Pelmatolapia mariae. The sequence goes on from NC_086235.1 coordinate 34,298,883, forward strand.
ACTGACACACACTGGACAGAGGAAGCCGAGTTAGAAGGTTTATTGAAAATGAGCCTATGGAAAGGGTGAATGGTAAAATCCCAGAGCCAATGAATGGCTGGAGGTTGCTACTGAAAACCTGATGGAGTCTAGGCTGGTAAATCCCTTGATGCAAAAGGTGGCTTGAGCTTGCACTTAACAGGAATATTTCTGAAAAACAATGAGAATCTGAAGTACAGGGAAGGTTATGTATGTTAGTGACCAGTAATTAAGCTTTTGCTTGTTGCCTCATTGTGAGGCAGAAGGAAAATAAGCATGCACTGTAGGGATTATGACAATTTAAGCCTAAACATTAACAAAAAAGTCTTACAGCCATTTCAGGTGACCCAGCTTGGAAATAAGCAGTGTGTGTTGACACACAGTTATTTGACAACTGGACTGGGAAAGATGAAAATAAATGTCACGTTATCTTTGCTTCTTGAAGTAAAGATTTTCCATCTCACTTCAGAACATTTCATACATCTGTCAACAGGACCGGCAAAAGAAAAATATATATGCAGTCGATGGGAAAAAAATTAAAATGATGTAGGTTTCGATACATATGGAAACATTTGTTGCTCCTGGTGTATGTGCTTTCTACACTCATATGCTAAATCAGAGGCTTAGTCTGGAGTTTGGAGTATATAGTTTATACAAAAATACAGACGTCAACAGAAACAATATGTTCTGACTTTAGTCTTCTAAGAAAGTTCCAAAATCGCACCTAAATTGTACCGGGGTGAATATTTTCCATAGTTGTTTAAATAGCAGTTTCCACAGTATGCTTGGTGATTCCCCTTGAGTTCATGCAAATTTCTTCTGCAGTCAGTGAAATCCAAAGTATTGATATGCTAACTGATATCAAGAGTGACAATGTGTATACTAAACAGCTTGAATATTTCCCAGACAATATTGCTCCTGTCAACATAACCGCGTTTACACCTGCTGTTGAAATGAACCAGTGTCTGGACAGCATATCTTGCATGTTAAATACAAACTCCAAGTTCACACAGGTTTTACGGACAGAGGAACAGAGGAATATACAGTATTCACTATATGGTTCTTGTTTTCAATATACACTTAACTGAGTTTATTTAAATACTGAAATTACCAGTATTTAGTTCACAGAGCTTGTTAGTATTGCATTGTTTGTTTTTGAAAAATAAAAGCACTTTAATGCACGGCAGAGCAATTATCTTGATTTTTCTGTTAGTTTTCAGCAGTTAAAGGTTTGGACAGAAATATTGGTAAGGTTATCACATCCCTTCTCCCAATCTGTGAATGTAAGGTCTTAAATTTGATCAAAGTGGCCTTAAAAGGGTCTTAAAGTCTTAAATTTGGCTTCCTTAAACCTGCAGATACTCTACAACCAGCACTTTTCACTCTTGTGAACTGAGTTCTATTCTCTATGCAGGTAATAACTTTGGAAAGTGGGCCGAGAGAGGGCCGGCAGGTTTTGCAGAAAAGTCTTGCAGCAGGCTTCAAAGAGGATATCACCCCAATAGAGTACCTCACTCTTAGAGTGCTGGTTTACTTGTGGTTCCTTAAAAGTAGAATGGGAGACAGCGCCTTCAGATTCCAAGTGCCTCTTCTCTGAAACTAGCTCCCAATTTGGATTCAGAAGACAAACACTATTTCTACTTTTAAGATTAGGCTTACAACAGTTAGGCCAGGATCAGATAACCCTGAATCCTCCTTTAGTCAAGATGCAATAGGTCCAAGCTGGTGGGGGCTTCCCATAATGCAGCGTTTTCACATAAATGTAAAGAAGTAGTTTTATTTAATTTTTTTGTTTTTTGTAAAAACAAAATAATAGTCAGAAGTAAAGTTACAGAAAAGCAAACCTTCCCTTTACACATCATGCTGACACTGTATATTACACAAAAAGGGAAACTGTGCTGCATCAGTTAGTTTTGGTGGGGGAAGAATGATCAATGATCGATGGTATAAATTCACACTATGAAACATCAGCTCCAGATACATAAACGTTTCCTCTGTAAAAATGTCAAGTAAACATGTTACCATTGCAGGTCTAATGATATCTTATTTGCCAATGTAGGCTATTTGACTTGATTGTGAAAATGTCATCGGTGAAGGTAGATTCATCATTACTACACCAGGAAACATTATCTTTCTGGGAACAAGTTTTTCACTGACATCTGGAAGCATGTTAACTCTCACTAAAAATGCAGTTTTTCCAGGAAGAAACCTTATCACAGGACAGAGAACAGCATCATGGGAAGAAACTGGATGTGAACCGTATGCATCTTTGTCCAGTTTGGACCAATTGCAACAGATTTTTTCACACTAACCAAAAACTGAATAAAGACGTCATGTTTCAGAAAGAACTCAGCAGAGGATGAAGAAACATTCCTTAACTTTATTTGTATACAGCTGTGACCTGTTTTGTGATGTAGGCTTGGTCTTTGCCTCAGTCCGTGTCTGAGGTTTTGATTACACTGAACCTGCGTGCCTTTCTGTTTTTGAGACTGTCAGAACTGTTCTTGACCTGAATCAAAAAACACTTAAACTGTGTGACAAAGCAACACATTATGCTACTTTAACGAATCGCCTCATCCAGGGGTGCCAAAAGTGGGACATCCAGCTATTACGTTTATTGCTGGAAACTGCATTTTCATATGCAGCCAGGTATGTTTGGATAGCTCTTCTTTCACCCTTAATTACTGAAATCACCATTAAAAAAACTGCAATTTCTATTTGTCTTTATCTAGTATTAAAATTGATGATTACAAATGTGTATTGCTATGTTGTTCACTTTCAGTTTTCAGTATAGTTGTACCAAAGAAATTTGCCAACTATGTGGTAGTGAACTTCAGAGAAATATGAATTTAAACATGTGTCAACATCTGTGATGTAAACTCACTTCAGTTTTCGACACCCCACTGAGTCATGTACCCAGGCTCCCCCAAACATCAACCACAACACAACTACGTCACAGGACTACAACTGCTTTCTTATATCACCCATCACATCTAAAGCTGCATTTTTTCCCCGAACACCCCCACTGTCACTCACACACACTGTGGGAGACCTGATTTGCCTTGATGCGGTGACGCCTCACTCAGTAGTAGAACACAAAGATTTCCATGAGCTATGTTTGTCCTCACTACAGGGTACATCTCATTTACATAATTCCTGCAAAAATGTGGCAACGAAGGTCAGAGAGAGAAATGGGATAGCCTCAGTGTGCGCATCAGACATCATTACAAAGAGGTCTTATTATTGGGAGTTACTGACCAATGGCGATAACCTGACAGCAATTTAGGCAAGGTGAAGTAAACCACAGACAATCTCTCTCAGCATGGAGGTGATTAATACTGAAACTCCTGCAGATTGTCTGGCAGATGTGTCCCCAGACAGATTACATATAGACATATTATATATTACACAGTACAATAGGGGGTTGAGGGAATAGCGTTCTTGAAAAGTAATTCCTGTCTGGCTCCATTAGACATCAGTGCAGACAAACTTTGTCATTCCGAATGCTTCATTTGAACTAATTTCTGTGCAGCATCAAAACCAAGACACTGTGGCCCACGATGTTCTGTTGACCCAGTGTTTCTGTGTTTCTGGACATTATTCTGTTTATTTTGAATCTCTATGTGATTCCTAGGTTCATGGTTATTTTTATATCATGTATAAAGAATGTTTCGGTTAGCCTTCAGAGTTTTTCCTCCCTCAATCTCTAGTCTTCTCCTGTGTTTAGTCCGCCTTTTCTTCATGTTGCTAATCTCTTGTTGTTGTATTTGGTGTCCCCATATCCCCATATTTGTTTCCCCCGGTCCCTGTGTTAAGTCTGTGTGTTTATTATACTTCCTGTTTTATTTTGACAGTCTCTTGTTCTGTGTACAGAGTGTTCATTTAGTCTTTATCAGTTCCAGCTGCGTTTCATCTGTTGCCCCTTCTCTTGTTATCCTGCGTTTATGTCCTCAGCCTCCCTCTGCTTGTTGTTGACTCGTCCCCAGTATGCGTGGCACTTTTGTGCCACATTTCCCTTGTAAATTCCTTGTTGTTATCTCCAACTAGCTTGTTTTTAGTTCCCAGTTCCTAGTTTTTGTAAGCTGTCTGTCTCCTTGTGTTAGTCCTATGACGGACTGGAGATCTATCCAGAGTGTCCTGTGATGTTAATGGCGACGTGGTTGAGAAAATAGACTTAGTAATGCAAACTGATAGTCTACAAAGGTTTGAGTTGTATAAACAAGAATAGGAACAGCACTTTTCATCATATCACATTGAGACTATTTTCACTCCAGAAAATGGTGATTCGTATTGTACATTTGGAGCTCTTACCACTCACCCACAGCCCTCTTTTAGGATTAAAAGCTACTCTCACTATTTACTAAAGACACACAGTGTCAGTTTGTTGTGGACACAGGCATATTTGCAGCTGGTGTTTATATATTTGTAGATTCTTCCTTTCAGAGTCAAACATTTTGGGAGGGGAGGGTATAATTGAATCAGACAAATATGATTTACTAAAGTTTGCAGCTTGCAATTTACTTCAAATTTGGTGGAATTTAAACAGAAAAACAGATCTTACTTTGCGCATGACAGAGTTCTGATGTTACTACTAGGAGTGTTCATATAACCCTTTCAAATAAGATGGGGAGAAGTTGTCAGAATGAATGCATAATGGGCATGGGTGGATGGCTCAGAGCTGTGAGCATGGTGCCTAAGCTTTGGCTCTGTCCTGTAACTCCACTGAGTCTTCATCCTGCATGTTTAGAGATGAGCTCCAGTTATTTCTGCTTCTCAATAATATTGGTATTTTGATGAAACAGAGCAGAACTTCACTTAATATGCACTGAACTCCCTCTCTCTGGAGCACCAGAGAGAGGGAGAAGAATAGCAATCTAAGACGCTATTAAACCTGTTACAAAACAAATTGAAATGTGTGTCAAAATGTAGCAATTAATGACACACAGATAGACCTGAAGTGTACTAGACTCATGTCTGAATATTATAATATGCAATATTGACTCAAGCTTTCTCGACAAGTCCGCACACCACTCCCAGCACTTTCTAACAGAAGAGTTTGCTTATATACCAAAAACACTGGCTCTTCTTCAGCTTTCTCTCTGATCTGAATTCCAGAGGGAAGCACATCTGGAAAACACCGTCATCAGTTCAGCTTATTTTTAACGCTCTAATTTGCACCTCTTTTGGCAGAACTCTGGGCATTATTGAAATGAAGTGGTTTCTTTCTCTTACTGCATTGTCTGTTCAACTTTGACTCAGTGCACTTTTGCAATCATGATCTTATCCTCATTTGATCTGCATAGTAAATCGAGCACTTCGGCCACAGAGCCTGTTACACCAGAAAGAAAATTAAGCTACTGACGTTTTGGGTTTTTTTTTTTCATAGCCATACCATTTAACTTCAGATGGATGTTTGATAGCTCCCAGAAAGTAAAGCAAAAATATACGATTGCAATTATTTGTTGCAGTGCATTCACCTACCCACAGGAAACACAGCTAAGTAAGGTAGTTGCAGGACCTGGAGCTCTAATCCCAACCTTTTATGTTGGAGAAAAGCAAAAAAATATGTTTTTTATACATGTCAGTTAGAATGATTAATTTTTGTCCCCTGATTTCCAAGACTTTGGAGAAGAATATAAATAAAGAAATACTCTGAAAGCATCGGGTTGAGGTCATTACCAGTGATGACTCCCATCCTGTTATCATTTTTTAATTGGTTTCATATAAAGTATTCATTAACAGCTTTTTGCACTTATGATTTAATTTTTATTTATTGATTATTTTGATATTTCCTTTGCAACTTTTTTTTCTACTCTTTTAAAACTGTTTACAAACATGTGAATTTAATAACTTTATTAATAACTTCATTATACACTGTTCATCTTGCCTTGTTTGTAGTTTTAGGCTTAAGAAAAGAAGCCAGTGGGAATGTGTGTGTATTATATATTAGTTAAAAAAGCATCAGTATAGCTCAAACAGAGCTGATATGTTTGTCTTTTGTTTGAGGTAAACTAGCCTTCAGCACACAGGAAGTGAATGCCATAATACCAGAGAACTAGTGCACTGATCTAATAGAGCAACAACCTAGCTTCACAAGACCCAGGAGGACTCCAATGTCCCTGCCATGACTGGAGGCCAACACCAAGCGGACGTCAACACTCCTCATGCGTCATTGCAGAAACACTCACCGACTGCTTCGGGCCCACAGACTCAGGGGCTCAGTCACACACTTAGCTTCATGGCGAATGTCTCCTAAAGATACTGCAAATATTTGAGGATGAGAAATGTACTATGTCTGAGGATTTAGCTCTTCTATCCTATTTGATTCCTCATGCAAGTCTCTTTGGAATAACCTGCAGGAGGATGAGCCATCAGGAGCTTCAGCGTAAATATATAAATTTACTGAAGCTTATGTTTAATGAAGCTTCCATGTGGACTTTGCTGATCCCTCTGGATGTTGGGGGGAAACCACAAGCTTCACTCTCATTATCATCAGAAGCAGATTTGATGACAGGAGTTTAATCATGTCAGCTTGCATCAACATCTTAAGGTTATTTAAAAAATAAAAAGAAGCCTCATGCAAAAGAGGTGGTGGTCATTGTAACTCATTATACCATAAAGTAATGTACAGTATAATCTGTTTAAAGGTATTCAAACATGGTTTATGTCTTAGGTCTGTCAAGATGGAAATGCACTGAGGCAAGCTCAGAGATGCAATAGTAAGCCAAATCCAAAATTACACTGATTCACCCGAGGGGGGAAACTGCAATTACAGGTCAAAAAGGGGGCATGTCTCGGTTGAGTGCAACATGTTTACTGCTGCTGTGTTTGGAGAAAGCCTGTAGGCATTTATTGGTTTTCTAGAGGGGTGTCATGTGAAGAGAAATTCAGGCCAGACACAATCAGATCAGAGAAACTTGTTTTTTTTTTCTCTGTCAAACTGAGAAGGTGAAGCAGAAAAAGAGAAACTGAGTGGATCATATACTCCAAGTAATCAAATTTTTATGACAGCTGGTGATGACAACAGAAAGACTTGTGAGACCATTGATGGGGCTGAGTGGGTTTTCATTACAGCAAAGAAAAGAAGTGTTCCTTTTTTCCTATTTTTTGTCTTTCTGGATTTTTCATACAAAACCATTGTGAAAATCATGATTTTTGTAACATTCTGGAGAGCATACAGTAACCAAAGTCATCCCATGGAAAACAGCCTTGGTTAAAAGAGGTCAGCTGGAAAAACCCTAGGAATGTGCATTTTGTACAATGTTCACATTTGCATGACTGCATTCGTGATTGCTGTGCAGATTGGTTTGTGTTTGGTAGGTGTTACTCTATGAAACTGCAGCACACAGTTTCTGTCTAGGAAAGAAATTAAATAGAATTAAATTACAATTTATGGCACAAGGGGGCATTATCTACTTGATGAGATCGCTCGTCGTGGTTAGCAACACAAAGTTCAAGTGCCAACTGCTGCAGTTCCTCTGGCCACTTGAGTTTGGCTCTAAATGCATGTCAGTCTCCACAGACTCCCATGTTGAAATGTCAAACCTAAAAGAATTAATGAGTCTATTTACAGCCTACTTATAACTATGAAAGGGTGTGTTGCTCCACAGGCGTGGATGCTTCACCCCTTGATGACTGTGTTTGTTTTTTCGTTTCCTGCTCTTCCATTTGGATACTGCAATAGATACTAAAACTTAGCAGCATGATTGCAACGGAAACAGCTTTATCTGCTAGGCCTCACCCTCGCTAATTTCCCATATGGAAAAGAAATAGTAAAAACTTATAAAAGACTTGCATAAGATGTGGCCTACTTCATGTAGTGAATCATATAAGGCTTATATGATTTACTCATGAAAGTGGCCCCTTTCCCATTACTTTCATATATTGTTTTAGGAAGTATCCAAAACATACAAGTTTCATTTATATTTTTTTTTATAATTTTTCAAGGGATCTTATATCCGTTTTCACTCTTGTATGCTTTTCATACAAGTTTCACACAAGACAGATACAAACTTTATAAGATTTATATATATCTTTTCCGTATGGGTTGAGACACTAAAGTGGACTTTTTTCACCATGTTTGTGGTATTAGTGCCTTTCCAAAAAATTTTAATGGAACTATTGGCCTGTATTGATGTACAGTCCATCTAACTTGTGCTTAAATTTTGGCGACTGAAAATGCAGTAGGTAATTTTATTTGTTAATTAGCAATAATTAACAGGTATTGTATATGTGAGTCGTACCAGTACACCATTTGGTTGAAGCTCATAAATCAAGCTTGCTAAACTTATTTGATAACTTAATTCCATTTCTACATCACAACACCCTGTGGTCTAAATATTTGCTTGTAGGTAAAAAAAAAAAAAAAGAAATAAAAACATTTGAATATAAATAATCCCAGTTACAAAAGCGCAAACATTTAGGCTTCAGATGATTTTCATGTTGTTTGTTTGCTAATGTACATCTGAGAAAACTTTCCCATTATATGTTTGCAGAGAACATTTCGTGTATATACACACAGTAATTGTTTCAGGTTAATTGGTGTAATAATAATTCTGTCAGATTTGCCACTTTTCAGCACAATTCTCCACTATACTAATATTCCATTAGCCTAATGCTAACCTAGAACACTTCTTCAATCAAATGAAAACATATGTGCAAATAGTGTATGTGACTTAACAATGATTATCTGCTCTTTTCAAGAGGGAGAAACACTGAGTCTCAGCTCTAAGATGCATTTTATGTCCAGTTACATTTTTGAATTCAGTTTTATTTACATAGCGCCAAATCACAACAACAGTCACCTCAAGGCACTTTAAACTGTAAGGTAATCACCCTACAATAATAAAGAGAAACCCCAACATTTAAACAACACCCTATGAGGAAGCCCTTGGTAACAGTGGCAAGGAAAAACTACCTTTTAACAAGAAGAAATAACTTGCAGAACCAGGCTCAGGGAGGGGGAGCCATCAGCTGCAAGCGGTTGGGGGTGATGGAAGGAAGACGAGACAAAAGACATGCAGTGGAAGAGAGGCAAAGATTAATAATAGCTAACGATTACATTCAGAGTGGTGTGTAAGCACATAGTAAGTGTAAAAATCATTTAAATGCTCTTGGTGAGCCCTTAAATGAAGTGTTCAGACACAGTCTTTCTTGTCTCAAAGCAGTGCCAAGAAACACCCACAGGTATTAAAAGAAAAAGGAGACAGTCATAAATGCATGTAGGTACAACAGTTAAGGAAAAACTGATAGAAGAGCAGGGAAAGGAAAATGAATTTGCAAAGGGAGTCAATCAAGCAATGGGAAAACCAGACAAAAAGAGACAAGTGACAATTCTTACATCTCAGAAGTGTAATTTTCTCATTTTGGGCTTTGAAATGTAAGAGTTCAAATCCTGCTGCTAAACCAGTCTGTGCTCAATGCACAGACTGTGAGGCAAAGGTGTGTTTGCCATATTTAGATTTAAGGCTTTCGGGTCTTTTTTGCTAACACTCCCATGCATCTTAAAAGTTCATTTGAGTTTATGAAGATCATTTTGTGTACATACCCAGAAATTAGAGTAAGTTAATTACTGTAATGTTAACTTTGTTCTTAAATAATCTGAAAATGATTCTGATGAAAAAATAATCTTCTACATTTACAATTAAATTTAATTAAATTAATTATACATGTATAATTAAAATATAAATGTCTATTAATAAAGGTAGGAGTGTCAAACATAAGGCCCGAGGGGCAGAATCAGCCTAATAAAGACATAAATATTACCCGTTTCCTGTTTCATCATTTCCCTGTTTAACTATTATAAAATATTATCGGTCAGCAGGACTGATGCTTGTGGCATGACATACATCTGTTTACACTGAGAAATAGAAATCAATTAATAAGGACCACAGATTTCTGACAGTTAGAAATTTAACCCAGTAATATTTTTTTCTTAAAATGGTGAACAGTCTTTAAAAACTGCAATCCATGTATGTCTTCTATTTTCAGAATTTTCTGAACTTTATATTAACACAGAAATGTTCATAGGATTACGCAGCCAAACTTCATCATGTCCTTTGAAAGCTCACAATCACATTTAACCAGAAAATAACTACTGCACCTTTTCTCTGTGGTAGATTTGATTTCTGTGAAAAAGCACACATTTATTTCAAGTGTTCGGCACAATCAAGCAACAACTAATTCATTTCGATGTCAAAGCCAGAGTTGTCACACTCTCTCTCTTTTTCAAAACACAGGCAAGGAAAAGTGTAATTTAATTAACTACAACTAAAAAGAGGAAGAAGGGAAAATAGAAACTTTTATTTTCCTGCTCTGGGTTGAATGATAAATGCCTTTTATCATCACTGTCGTGTAAAACATGAGATGTAGGTCAGGCTTGGTGAAGGGTAAAGAAGGCCCAAGGACATTCTGAAGTTGGCACTGGGAATAAAATCAGACCCTCTTGAGAACTGTCAGAAACATTGAACCTCTTGTGTCACCACACACACACACACACACACACACACACACCCTAGAAGAAGGCATAACTGCAATCTGTCATGCTTTTAGCAGAAAATAAGACTCATGCATAAGCTGACCTGAGGACTTTGGTTTCTAAAGAACCTTTTGAAAAGAGCAGATAACACCTGAGGGAGGTAGACGGAGAAAAGGAGAGACACATGATTAATGGATATACAAGATGAGAAAAGAATGGTTTTATAGAATGTAGGTGCCAAGACAGGATAGGATGGGATGGTATGTTTGAAGGCAGAACCATTCAGATCCTGGGTCTGCTGGCTTTGCAACATCCATCGACAAGGTATTGATTCCTGGAGGTAGAACCTAAGATTAGAGCAAGTTGGATAGACCAAAGCTGAAAACATAGCTGGACTGGACTTTTGCTTCAGAAAAAAAGAAAAAACAATTTTATATGAGTAGATTCCTTTGAAACATTTTGAAACATAGTCATAGATGGGGAATTTCATTAAATTTATCCCTTAGAGGTCATTATCAGTGACGACCACAACCCAAGCATAACCATTCTAGCAGAATGTGTAATTTTGGTCTTTTTAAAAAAAATGTTCTCTCAACAGTACAAAAAAATGTCAAGGTCCACTGTGTGCCAGCCAGGAAATTCAGGCCTCGGAAAACAAGACGTAAACTCAAAAACAGCTTTTTTGCTGAGTACTTATGAGGAGCAAATATTTGAAAACTCAAGAGTCTTCTAGGAAAACACTACGAGGAAGGACACAACCTTGAGGGAGAAAATGACAAAGAGCAGAGGGAGATGCAGGAATAAAGATGATGAGGCGATGACAAAAACAACAACAACAAAAAAGAGTCCATCTAATTGACACAAAATCAGCAAAATCTTTTTATTTCTACTTTAACTCCCAAAATGTACTTTTAACGTGTCTCCAAAACCAAACGGTGTCATGTAATGCTGATGCAGGCAGGATACGGACCCAAACATCCAAGGAAGAGCTTTGAAAATTCCTTTCAACAAGGGTGGAGAACTCTTTGTAGAGGCTATTTAAAGAAATCACAAAAAAGCCGGTCTAAGAGACTTCCTGCTGTATTAAACAGCAGGAGGACTCACAAGACACAGAGGGATGAACTTAGGGAGGCAACTTTATTATAATGTGACAAAACTCAAATAAGAAAACATAGTGTAAAACTGATAACTGGGAACCTACAAACTAACACCAAAATGCTGGGAACTAGACTAGAAGCTAGGAACTGGGACCCAAGGAACACAGAGGAGCACACAGCACATGGGACAATGCAACAACGGGCAGAGGAAAACACAGGGCTGAAATACACAAGGGAGAAACACGGGAATAAATCTTATAAAGTTTGTATCTGTCTTGGGTGAAACTTGTATGAAAAGCACACAAGAGTGAAAACAGATATAAGACCCCTTGAAAAATTATATAAATGAAACTTGTATGTTTTGGATACTTCCTAAAACAATATAGGAATTTCAATTTCAAGATCCTGCTTCTCACTTTCAAAGCGCTTCATAACTTTGCTCCTCCATATCTATCCGATCTTCTCCATACATACTCACCCCTTCGTACACTCCGCTCTTCTTCAGCTTCCCTTCTGTCAGTTCCACCTGCTCGTCTGACTACCATGGGACTCAGAGCCTTTAGTTGTTCTGCCCCGAGACTTTGGAATGCACTTCCACTTGCTCTATGGACCACACACTGTCTCACCACTTTTAAATCACTACTCAAAACTCATCTGTTTAGAATTGCATACACCTGATCTGTCTTAGGCCATTTTTACCTTGCTCAGTTTTTATATTTGCTTTTATACTTTTATGACTGTTTATGTCTAATTTTATCTACCATGTTTGCTATATATACATTTTTCTTATGTTTTTTATGGTATTGTTTACGTGCTACTGTAAGGTGACCTTGAGGGTCTGAAAGGCGCCTATAAATAAAATGTATTATTATTATTATTATTATTATTATGAAAGTAATGAGAAAGTGGCCACTTTCATGAGTAAATCATATAAGCCTTATATGATTCACTACATGAAGTAGGCCAAATCTTATGCAAGTCTTTTATAAGTTTTTTCTTTTCCATATGGGTAAAGACTAGAAACTAAGGATATAACCCACATGCAGAACAATAAGGAGAACCAAAACTATGAATAACACTAAATCAAAGAATATAAATTAATCAAAAAATACAAAACACTGGGTCACACACCCAGGACCATGACAAATGTCTAGAATTAGGGTTTGGGCCTAGTGCTGGAGTCATCACCAATGACGATTTCAATCATAGATGGTTAACAGATAGAGATCAGTTTGTTCAAAGAATATTACACTCAACAATGTCCTTATTCACACAGGTTAGCTGTGCTACCCAAGAGTGACATAGTCGTGCAGGTGGTGCAGGTTCTGCCTCAGGTCTGCATTTGTGGTTTGTGTTTTCTGAGTAAAGTGGCTGGTTAGTGTTAGCAGACAAGTCTGTGACTTTCATTCAAACTAAGACTACAGCAATATGCTAACACCCAAAATGATCATTTGGAGGTTTTTGCCAACATATTGGAAATACACACCTTTCCCTTGGGACAGGGGGTTTTCAGTGGGACACTGGCTGGTTTGTAGGCTTGTGTGTCTGGGGCTTTAGAAATAATTTTCCCACCGACTGCCATCAACCTCCAACAACCACTCACAACCGTTTGGGGAAAATTGAAATTTTAATCATATATGTAATAATTTAAATATGAATGTTGCAAAAACGTATTTTTACTCAATGATCATCTCTCATATGGACTATTGTTTGACGTCCTGGTCACTTGCTTGTCCAACAACACTTAAAACTATTGAAAACATTTATAAAAGAAGTTTAAAACTACTTGACAAAAAACCGACTTCCCACCACCACTGTCATGTGTTAAAAAAACATAAATTGCTGAACTTCAATAACTTAGTGAAACTTAAAAGAGTCTGTTTAATATATAAAGTCTTACACTCCCTTGCTCCGCCACCACTAAAGCAGTTCATTAGGCATAAAGAAAGCTCAGACAGGACCACTCGAGCTACAACCCGAGGAGACTTGTTTATACCTCACAGACGGACAGCATTTGGGCAGAACGTCCTCTCTGTTAAGGGTGGCCATCTGTGGAACAGTCTTCCCCAATCCATTAGAGAATGCTCGACATTCACTTTGTTTAAGGCAAAGGTTAAAAACTGGTTCTGGACAAATCAAGTGTGTGATCATGTATGAGTTGTATAGTTTTAATGTTTTATTTGGGAACAGAATGGTGTGTATGTGTAAGTTTGGTGATAGAGTTTTTATTATGAATGAATGATGAATTTTTATGAATTATTATGTCTATTTTTTTATGTTTAAGGACAACAGATGGAAATTAGCCTTTGGCTATAATCTGGCATGTTTACATTCATGTAATTTTTTTTTTACATTTATGTTCATTAACATGCACTGTCCTAAATAAATAAATAAATAAATACATTCTTCCCTCATGTCCAGCGGTTGCCCGATTACCCTGGAACTGTAGGACCTGGTCTCGTATTCACTTGACCCGACATATCATCATGACTGTCATATTTTCAAAATCATGAACAAGTTAATGTCATGTGTTTAGTGATCATTGTGGTCTTGAGCCACTTATAATTTAATATTTTTATTTATACTTTCCTAGGGAAATGGGAATAGCTAAATAGCTGTCGCAGTTTACTGAATCATGTAAACATAAAAATTGTTGTGCAAACTAAAGTTTGTAAAAGTCACTATTTGGTATGGTATTTGGTAAATGGCCTGTATTTGTATAGCGCTTTACTTAGTCCCTAAGGACCCCAAAGCGCTTTACACTACATTCAGTCATCCACCCATTCACACACACATTCACACACTGGTATGAACACTTTTATTGTTTAATACAGCAGGAAGTCTCTTAGACCGGCTTTTTTGTGATTTCTTTAAATAGCCTCTACAAAGAGTTCTCCACCCTTGTTGAAAGGAATTTTCAAAGCTCTTCCTTGGATGTTTTCTGTCTTTTGTTCATAAAAAGAGAAAAATTGTTGCTCCCTTAAATGGCTGCCATCTTTGTTTGGGTGCACAAGGAAATGCTTTACTTAAGCATGAGAGAATCTTTCTTGAAGAAGATGGCTTTAATAAGCAATTAGTACCTAAGTGCCTTGCTGTGTTGCCAGTACCATTTAATTTAGAAGAAATCAGTGCTGAACTTCCAAAAGTAAAAAAGCAACCTGAGCAAGTCTAACATTAGAACAATGAAATGAAAGGCATCAAGTATCAGTGGCATAGTGACAGCCATGCTATATCGATTACCAAGAGTTTCCAGCTTTACAAACTTCCTATAAAATATATCACATCAGAAAAGTTAAGATCAGCTGCTTTCACATCGTAGCACATTTGTCACTGGGTTTTCTTGCTATAGATAAAGAGCATTTTAAATGCCCTGCACAGCATTCTGGATTGACAGTGCAGTTAATTAATCTGTTGCTGGTTGAAAGCCAGCTGTTTTGTTATGTGGACCAGTACCATAGCACTGCTGGAGCTGGTAAAAGTGCTTAAAAATTTATGAAATTGCTAACATGATGATTTAATGTGAAATGTATTTTCAAACTTTGTTAGAAATATCAGGGCATTTACACCCTACCCAGGAGGCTGTAACACATAAAGAAGAGACTAGAGTGAATATGAACTATTGTCTTTGAATGCAGAATTTAGAAAACCTTTTGTCAGTGTTTTGGCTGCCATTATACTGTGTTCTAGAAACAGACGTGACCTTTGAGACAAGGTTGTGTGTAAAGGATGAAAAAGTTGTTTTCATAGTTCAATGTTGGCTTTCTTGAGTGAAGATACAGCATAATCACTGGTTGTCCACAGAAATAAAAATGTGAACCATCAATATTTCAGCGCAGTAATTAATTATCTATACCCACACAGCCTGTAAGTTAGCAGGACTCTGGTGCCTCTGTCAGCTGGAGGACACACTGTGAACAGGTGGTCAGTGTTTGACAAGGGTAATGCATATTAATAAGAAAGCCAGTCAAATTAGAGCAGTTAGCTCAACCTGGCTTCACAGGTTCAGAACTAAAAATGTGCTTTGTTTTTTATTTATGACTCTGCAAATAATGACAAACATCGGTACAATTTAAGAACTATTAAGAAAATGTAAAAGTAGTAGTAAAGTAGTACTGATGAAACAAATACCATAAAATACCTTGTACATATTATTTTTTATTGACATTTTCAGATGCGTTATTGAAAAGTTTCTATAGTGGAGATTTGAAGCTTGTGTGTAACTTAACATGGATTGCATTTTTTTTTATTGTGAACTGTATTTACAGTATACATAAATATGTATTTATGTATTTACAGCAAAGTCTCATTTTCCATGGAAGGTACGAGCAACACCTATCGCACTATGCAGGATGAAAAAGACAGCAGCTTCCAGTAGAATGGAAGTTCAACAGAGGTCAGCTAAGAAGATGCTGCTTCAGTAATTGTAGACTTAAACTGTACACTGAAATTAGATTACTGAAATGGGACTGAATGACAGCATCAGTTTGATGATTGCTCTGGCTATACAAGAGCTTAGAGCTCTCTGATTGGAGGCCAGATAAACCCAGAAGAAAGAATAGTTCAAATTCAGTTTTTTTAATGCATTTTTACACTTCAAGTAGACGATAGTACCTGAAAATAATTTTCAATCACAAATAATGTTATTGATTTTACTGTTACAAAAATTAAAAAAAAAAAAAACTTGTAAAAATGTGTCTTTTTCTTATCATGTTTGAATGATCTCAGTGAATTTGACTCCTTGGTCGTAAAAGAGTTCTGGGTGATTATAGACACTCGGCAGAGTGACGGATGGGCGGGGATGAATGCGATAACTCCAGGTTCAACTCTGAAAATCTCATGAGTATGATAACTCAAGAAGCAAGTCATCTAGGATTTTGAAAGCGATAACATAGATTCAGCTGCTGTGATATCACACCAGCTTGAATCCCAGTGACGTAGAACTCAAGGTCAATGTCAGAGGTCAGGATTTCTGCAGATGTTCGGAATGCGATAACTTGTGAACAAAGCGATGTAGGATTTTGAAATTGATACCCCAGGTGTACCCACTAGGAGGGTGGATACACAATAAGTACCACACTTTTGTGTAGCTTTACAAGGTAAAAAATTTAACAAATGCAATGTGAATTATGAATACTGGAATACCCAGTTCTTGAGTTTGGGCTCAGCTAAGCATGACTTCTAAATTTCCAAATCGATGCCATTACAAAGCCTGCATGAAATTATTCCTCAAGAAGCAGTCAGGAGTGCAGTGTAAATAGTAGAGAGAGGGCTAAGGACAAAAAGAGAGAGGGAGAGAGGCTGACACACAGTTTTCAAGGACATTCCTGAACAATTAACTTGCGGTTTTAGCTATCTACCCCATTAGTCTTGGGGGTTTGGAAACAGCCATTGATTTTGGATGTCAGCCACTCTCATTTTATGGAAATTGCACTAAATGGCAGGGAAACAAAAACAAATTGAATTTTCTGTGCTGTTACTTGTAATGTGAAATTAGATATGTGGCCATGTGTGACTGAACAAGCCAGCCACAGAGACAGCAAGAGCAATGGGACAGTATGCAGCAGGCTACATGCCATATACATTTTGTTAAGTGCTACGGCAAAAGGGAAAGAGCTACCTTGCACATACACAAGTGCTGGTATGAAACAGTTATATTTCTTTATCGCTATTGGATCAAAGTTGATATAGTTGTTGTGCTGTTAGGATGACACTCTATACCGTTAGGATTCAAACATTTTAGGTTAAAAAGTTGTATGTGTTCACTGTCTTACCTCGGAAAAATTTCATTAAGGGTATTATGACATCAAGCTCCTGAATTCTACCCAACATATCTACACCTATCCAGGTGAGGAAGCTTTGGCGGTTAATCAGAGGTCTAAATCATCATGACGATCCTAACCATATCTCCAAACACTATCCCTGATCTTATCCTGGAGAACAATAACAATGACTAATGGAATTTTTTTACGTGTGCCTGTTAAAGTGATTATTTTCCATGTCTGCTGGTTGCCAAAACTTAAGAGAACATTTAAAAACCATTAATAAAGAGCAATTAGAGGCACCAAGTTAGCCAGTGAACATACACCAGGTTGCCAGTGACCTGTACATGTTTAGATGTAGGGTAAGATTCACATCAACTACTTTATATACAGTTTTCATACAGTTGCCACAAATGTAGTACATCCTATTAGGATTCTTGTAACTGAAGGCCAACCATATATATGAGAGTGCCAAAATGTGTTTGTTTAGCATGTGGCTAAAAGCAAATCTCAACCTTACCCTTCACTTAAGTAGTTAAGCTGAGCAATTTATATGGTATGAAAGGCATATGCAGTGGTAATCTTGTGCACTTCTAGCCATTAATGTGTCTGCATCATTAAGATTTTTGCTTTGCTTGAAAGTCATAAATGGAAGCTACTAGGTCTGACCAGGAAACACTGCCATCATGCCTTCAAGCTGACACATTTATATCACACCATAAGTTTAAAGGGAAAATGCATTTCTGAAAATGCATAAACACTATCATAGGGTACACTGTAAAAAAAATTGTAATATAAAAGTATTTTACTGTGTATTTTACAGTTTTGTACTGTTCTTCTAGAATATCATTAAATTTACATAAATAGACTGTGATTTTACATTTCAAATGCAAATTAGCGTAAAATCACTGTAAATGTAATAAAACATAATTTTCTTGTTTTTGAAATGTATCTGTCTGTACATATGCATATTTAGATTGTTAAAATACATTCACAAATGTATCTTAATTTCACAAATATTTGTTCGTTATTTGAAAGATTGAACTGTTAAATTCAAATGTAATGCTATGGAAAAAATAAAATGATTCTTATAAACTTTTTTTACATCAAATAATTATTATTATTATTGTTATTTAGGGCGATCGTGGCTCAAGAGTTGACAGTTCGCCTTGTAATCAGAAGGTTGCCGGTTCAAGCCCCGGCTTGGACACTCTCGGTCGTTGTGTCCTTGGGCAAGACACTTCACCTTCCACCTACTGGTGATGGCCAGAGGGGAATTATAAAGTGGAATTGTAAAGCGCTTTGAGGGTCTCAAAAAGCGCTATATGAATGCAATCCATTATTATTTAAACCAACTGTTAACTGTATATTTCTGTACATTTAAGTATTATTATTCATATTGCCGCATTCATTGACCTTGTTTATAGGTAATTTCATTGTTTGATCACATTAAAATGTACCTAATTTAATGTTTAAAAGCACTTGCAAAAGGCAAAATCCCATGTAAAATTAGGGCAACAAACTGTATTGTCATTACTGAAAATAACCGTATTTTCATGAGAAAATTATTTTCTGTTATTTTATGGTATTATTTTGGCGCCCCAGCTGCTGGAATATTACTGTTTTTTTAGGATTTTTTTTTTACGGTGTACCGCCGACCTCTGTAGTAGTCCCAGTGCACAACAGCAGGTGTTGCATTCTGCCACAGACACACAGACAGGCACAGCCAGAGACTCACAACATGAAAACGTCGTTGTGGCTGTTAAATGCAGTCTTTAAAAAAATACACTGGTAATACAGTGTCTGAGGTTGATAAATTAAAGTTGTGGGAGATGTATATTTTAGATCTACATATTCAAGCACAAAGAAAATAAATGAACTTTGCCAAGAAGAGGAAGTTCTTGGTGATCAAACACACTGCAACCTGAGAAAACACCAGCAAATAGAAAAACACAATTACAGTTATTTTGGAGAAACAATAATATGACAGAACAGCTGTGGAAGCGACAGAAACCAAAACAGATGAAGGACTGCACTGAGACGTGCTTTTTCATTGATGGTGAGAGGGAGTGTGTTCTAATTACTTCATTCTTATAATATTGTAGATATGTTTGCCGCTGGTTGTTTTTCCGCGGCTGTTCAGTCCTGTCATTGTCTCCACTAAATCACCTCTGTTGGGTTTTGTGACTGTGTCCTTTATGGTTTGTGCACTGTCTGTTATTCATCTCTCAACCATAAGTTAGGCCATAAAATAGTCGGATGAGGAAGATTTGTTACTATATTACAAATAACAGAAAAATGTGGACGCAAATTTTATTGAGATCAGCAACTGATGTTTACATGTGGTTTATAAGACAAGGCACTTTCATCAAAGAACAAATGACACAAATTTGTTAGTGCTACGTGAAATGTGATTAGTTCTCATTTTTCATACACTATTAACATCTATCAGCTGTCAACCAATCTCTAACACGAGGAGTATTGCACTATAATTCTGAAAGCCATCTTTAAGTAAAAGATCCATGACCTTGAGGTATTTTACCAGATGTGGTAAAAGACTTCAGAGCTATATAATTATATAAAAGAGGATTAAGAGGTCACTCTTCTTTTATTCTTTTTGGAAAATTCCTCTAGGATTTTTCTGTGGAGCCGTTTTTGTCTTTTGGTAAGGTACAAAGAGGGGAGATGATTGGAAATGACATTAGATCTGAGTATAGTTGTTAAGCCTACAGCCAACTAACACCAAAAGTTATTGCTTATGATTATTATTTTTGTGTTTCTCTGTGTTGGTATTGCTGCGGGCACTACTATGTGTGATGCATTACAAAGCAATCGCATTCAAAAATCACATTATTATAAATAACTGAAGTTATTTCTTTACTTGCACATGCTTTCATTCTCTGATTAATGGGAAGATAGAATACTTTTCATGCACAACAGTTATGTGAGCCTAATTTATGTAGGAAACATGACACCAATACCAGAAAGATTCAGAAATTCTGAGTGGAGATAAACACTGGCTTTGAATTTATTGTGCAAAAGGACAGTGACAATAAAGTTCAAACTCCACCCTTTCCTGAAACGTCCACTGTCCACTGAAACACAATCAGTGTTGGGTGTAACGCGTTACTGTAATTAAAATACTTTTCCACTGAAAAAGTAGAGTAACTAATTACTGTTCATTTTTAGGTATTTTAATTACAGTTACTTACAATGTACTTGCGTTACATTGTAAAATAATTAAATATTAATTAATTAATTATGAATATCACTATTTAATTTCATTAATTTATCTTCTAAACGTAAAAGTAAACTCTGCCGCTTTAACATCGCTGTAGTGCAGCTGCACGTCATTTCGCGCCAGTTTGCTGCATAGTCGTATTCTACAGCGGAAGATGTCGGACTCGGCTGAAGCGAGTGGCTGGCCGTTTATCAATGCCCAAGTACGCGAGTACGTACTCGCGTTCTCGGTGAGTACGTACCCGCCGAGAACGCGAGCACGGACTCGTGGGCCGTTTCTCAATTCTCAAGTACGCGAGCACGGACTCGTGATTTGTACAGTCGGAACACCAGCGTACGTGATGATGTCACAGGTCCGGAGTTTTTACTGCCGTCCCCTCTTAATTTAACTGTAAGTAACATGTTATGAAGCTTAACTTTAATCACAGCCAAACCAGTTTACTCAGGAACAAATAAAACACTGAAATAAACCAAACATTAACATTTAGAAGTGATCTAAGTGACTTATATATCATTGTTAACCTCAGTAGTGAAACCTCTATTAATAAAAATAGTGTACATGTACATACGTGTACATACCTTAATAAAAACAAGCAGGTGAGATGTTAGAACGCTTTTATTTCTATTCTAGTGGACACTCAATACTATAGACAGCTGCTGGGGTTTCTTTAACCTGAGTAGTGAGAAGTCCGCGAGCGGTTTGGGGGGGGGGTTGGAAACGATGTGCCGGGAGTCTGCTGTTGAGTTTTGGACGAAATGCATTCTGGGATATTTAGCTGTCCCAAGTCTACACCGATGCATGCTCGATAAAACGGGCGGATCGAGAACACATCCGGGACTTTTTCGCGTTCTCGGCGTGATGCGTACTTCGAATTGGAACAGTACTTGGTCTCCGACTGATGACGTATCACGAGTACACGAGAACGCAAGTACGCACAAGTACGCATATTGAGAAACGCCCGCTGTTTTATGACATGGACATATTCCCGTCTCTTCACTTTTCTGAAACAAGCAGACAAGAACATTACAGCAATATGTAAGCTATGTGCTGGGGAGAAAAAACTATCGGCTGCTGTTAATAGCGCGAGTAATCTACCGAAGCGCCTGACACAGAGCATAGACGAACACTTCTGACTGATTCTTGTTCATCATCCATGGATAACACCGCGGCAACTCCTGCTAAGCAGCAAAACTTGATTTTACTTCAGCAGCACAGAAAGCGTCTGAAGGTGAGCTTAAAAAATGACTGCAGGCTACATAGCTGGACTGGCCATCGGGCATACCGGGCATTTGCCGGTGATTTTTCGTTTTTATGGGCCGATGGTTTTTTTTTTCTTCTTCTTTTTTTCCACTGAAAATCAACACTGAAAGGTGGTTGATTGGCCAGATGAAGGGAGATGTGTAAAAATAACTCAGTTGTTTGGTGGTGGCTATTGCGGAGCTTCCACTGATTCAGCAACATTAGCAAGTGGTGGAGGCCAGGAGATGCAACACGCTGGCAGGTGGATGACGGAAAGGCAGGAGGAGCAGAGACCCGAGGCGGTGAACTGAACTTCAGGTAAGAAGTTATGACCTGCAGTCTATCTGGGTCAGATATAAACCAAGTTTAGGTGGAGTTTATTTTCATTATGCTGACTTTTTACAGTCAGTTACAATAACTTGTTTCTATACTGCTGGGCGGATGATATGATATTATTGATGTTGAACTTGTTTTATCTTATTTATAAGGTTAGTTATTAGAGTTTCCAACCGTCCTGTAAAAAACGGAATCGTCTGGTGTACAGAGAAAATATTGCGCGTTTGGTATTGAGATGAAAAGGAACACAGTTTGTCCCGTATTTCAGCTACAATGAAAAAGACACAAAGCTGGAGTTATTCTGTGTCTTTGCTGCACAGCTGCCTCTTCTCCTCTCATTCTCTCCCCCTCCCTCTCCTGTTTCTACTTCAGTCATGAAACTGATCAGTGATCAGCTGATCGGCTTTTCTCTCTTGTTTGTTTATCGCTCTGAATCTTACAACAAACGTTTTCATCTGATGTAAAATGTATAGAATTCCATTATTGTACACAGTATTTTATTTAGAGTCCCATCATAATTTCTTCAGAAGTAGCTAAGTACTGTATATGATGCCAGCATTTTCCCACATTTTCTAGATACTGTACCAGTACTGTGTGTGAAATGCCATCAAAAAGTCAATTAAGTTTTTCTTTCTCATCTGTCTTTCTGTCTCCTTTCACTTTTTAAAGGTTGCCATGTTAGAAAAAATATTTTGCCCTGCCATGCTGTTTATTGATGTGGTAAATGAATGGTTTATGAAAATATATCTAAATCTGTCATCAGTAATCAGTAATGATCATGTCTCACCTCTAGTCTTCTCTGTCTTAATTTCAGGTTTTCACCATGTGTTGTAGATAGTTCAGGAGGTTAACTCGACCAAGCAGTCTACTTTCGGGTACTGTTTAGAATACCAGAATAGGGAGGATGGTGAAGGTTTAAGTTTATTAGACTGATACATATATACCAACAAGACAGTGTACATCACTGTGACAACAGCGTTTGTTTTCATTCAAAGGCTTTATGGTTTTTCCTATAATACCTGGTGGGCCGGTCTCTAGTCAAAATGCCCGGGCCGATTTTTTTGTCCCAGTCCAGCCCTGGCAGGCTACATTGTGGAACAGATGCTACCGCTGCGTACTGTAGAGTGTCCATCTTTAAAAAAGTGTATTTATTATTTAAAGAGTTTAATTTCTATTGTTTGTCCATTCAAGGTTTATATGGATTTTAAGAAGTATTTAGTTAAATACTTATGTAGTACTTAAGTTACTTTTCTGACACAGTAATTAGATAAGTATTTTAAATACAATATTGACTAAGTAATTAGTAATAGTAATTAATTACTTTTTTAAAGTAACTTACCCAACACTGAACACAATTATCTATTGCTGTGAACATGACAAACTTTCAAAGCACGTGCACAGGCCTGATAATGTAGGATGATTCTCTTCCACTAGATGGCGCACTGCCCTCTAGTGGAGGGCAGTACGCCTCCATTAATTAAATGGTTTGCCAACTGCCAGTAAAACAGGAGAAGACGAAGAAAAAATTACGTAATAGTCATGCCGTGAGACGACGCAGCACGTAATAGCAATAGATAAATATTTGAAAAGAGAGTCAGTCTGACCTGGGTCCTGGAGAAAATTCTGACCCAGATGAAGGCCCTAGCATGAGCAGTGGTCAGAAGAAAGCAAAAAAGGTATACTGGGGACAAACTGAGCCAATTCCACTATACCTGATGCACAGGGATAAATTATTAACATGCTTTTTGTGACATTTTTCTTTGGTGGGGTGCCGTGTGATTTTTCTAATGTGAAATATGTGCTGTGGCTCCAAAAGGTTGGGAAACACTGAACTACAGAATAGTGACTCAGTCCACATGGTCACCTCTAGCTATGCTGCTGATGCATTTTCTCAGCTCCTGAAGCCCTAACTGCAACTCACGAACACACTGCTTTGAGTGCTCAGGTAGAGTACAAAAGCACTATAAAAGAACTAGACCATTTACCATTTACCTCAAAAAAACCAAGAGCAACTGGTTTATAGTAATAGTGCAAAAATCTATAGTTTCACAGAAGTTTATAATCATCTTACCTAAAGACATATTCAGTCCTCTGACACTGTTCTCAAAGCCAGTTGAAAGAAATGTTGCTGTTCTAGTGACAATGCACAAAGGTCAGCTACATCATCCTCTGTTGCTGCTGCAGTGTTGTACATCTGAGTGTGTTACAATGTAACAATATAACATAATCACTGTGTATCACATGCAGTGTTGGGCAAGTTACTTTGAAAAAGTAATTAATTATAGTTACTAGTTACTTCTTCAAAAAGGTAACTGAGTTAGTAACTTAGTTACAAGATTCTAAAAGTAATTAATTACTTGAAAATTAACTATTGCGTTTTGTGAAGATGTGACGAAACTATTCAGGAAAAAACACGCGTATATATTGTTTATCATGACTCTGGTTTTACGTGGCCTATCAACCCAATTTTAAAACTGGTATATATCACCTTGTTGCTTTGTCATCTTGAAGTGGTCATGTGATTGGCTTACCACGACTACTTTATTCTTCCTCAGTCAAACAGCAGCACTCATGCGATTGTTTTGCTCCCTTAGCTCCAGGTGTTGTGCCAAGAAGTGATCGTCAGGCAGAAAGTGATTGCCGCCCGCGGGAGTGCGCGCAGCTGCTTAAAGCTGTAGCGCCCAGATTATTTACAGCTACTTTCGTGCAACTGATATAAGATGCAGTAAGCTGAACACAGCTTCAACCGTCTGTTTGTTGAAAAATAGTAACGCGACCGCACAGCATTTTCTTGTTAGTAACGGTAACGGCGTTGTAACGATAGGAATAGTAATTAGTTAGATTACTCGTTACTGAAAAAAGTAACGCCGTTAGTAATGCCGTTACTTGTAACGCCGTTATTCCCATCACTGATCACATGGTGACACACAGGTGTTGTAAAAGGTTCGTCAGCTGTGCAAAAATCAGCCTTGAATGTCCTGACTGCTGCATCTTAAGAAACTTTGCAGCTGCATGACTGGCATACTTTTTAATGGCTTCATAATGAATTTGCTTACCTGTGTGTGTGTGTGTGTGTGTGTGTGTGTGTGTGTGTGTGTGTGTGTGTGTGTGTGTGCCCTGTCACAGGGCAGAGGGTTAATTATTGTGGTGCCTGTGTTAAAATATGATGTGCATAATTGTCTGTCATATTGTGTCTCAGCTGTGCAGAACAGTTCAGTCAGGATTTGACTGTTTATTCTAGTCTTCTGTGTGCAGCGGGTGGGGTTGGTAGTAGTAAAACTGGAATACTATTTAGAATTATGTTAGAAATTGAGAAGATGGATGAAATCAACCTAGAACTTAGACGTTTTCATACCTTAGTTACCCCCCTATCCACCCATACCACCTTCAAGGCCCTTACCAAGTCTTTGTAAAGCACCCAGAGTTTTGATTAAAATCGAAGTGCTGGAGTAGAAAAAGAACAAAAAACATTTTATGTCAGTATGAAGTCTTTTTGCTCCAGCTTGTTTTCTTTAACGATGAGTAAGCACAGGTGATTCAGTCTAACACAACGTCACAGCAGTTAAAAGCTGCACTCAGACTTACAGTGTGGGTGTGGAGGCAGAAGATGTGTGGGCCTGGATGTAATATTTACATGAGGCTTTCTTGCCAGACAAAGAATCCAAGCTGGTGATGTCAGTACTTGCCCAAGGGCCTTCAGTCCCTCCTCAGACATCCAGGCCCTGACTGGCTGTGGGGAGCTCTGCTACTCGCTGGCCCAATTCTGTCTCTCCATCGTTCTTTTCTCCTCTCGCCTGCCAGAATCTGCTTTGTACAAATGAATATGCATCACTCCTAACAGGGTTACACACACACACAGATGTGCACACAGAACAATGCAGGCTTGAAATACAATAAAATACAGCAAAAGTCAAACCAATAAATCAATAACCAATAAAAATTCAAGTAATAGTCACAGTTTAATTGCTGATAACACTGTAAATGTGTCAATTTTGTAATGTAGGCTTTTTAAAAATTGTCGTATTTAAATATATTTATTGAAAAAAAATGACATAATAGAAACATTTTTTTTTTTAAAGTGCTGATGCTGCAACAAATATTTTATATAAAATGATGTCCATACATATACTGCATATCTGCATGTAAACAAATACACCCCAGAACAAGCAGCTTATAGTAGATAAACTAAATGTAAAAATAAAGCTTTCACAGATCATGTGCCAGATTAGAATAAAATATAGGTATCATCATTAAAACAAGAGAAAAGCTAGTTCACTTTAGCTTTGGATCTAGCTTCACTTTGATAAAGGGTGTTCTGAAACAGACGGACAATCTGCTGTATAATCATGTGTGTTTGTATTCACTCATACAAATATTTACCTGATAAGTGTGAACAACTATTAATTTCTTGCACCATGCATTTCAGTACAACCAGCACCACATGGGGCTAAAAACAAGGATAAGCATTAAATAAGGTTGATATGAAAAATCATACATATAGACTCAAATATATATAATCCTACTAATATTTAGTCAAATGTTGCACCAGATGAACCAGCTGCTTTTGACACTCATCAACAAATTTCTGATATAGTACTGTCTGGATATTTAAACAACTTTCTTTGCAGAATTGGTAGAGTACATTTGGCACTGACCTGGTATTTAAACATAGTAATAATAATAATAATAATAATAATAATACATTTTATTTAAAAATAGCGCCTTTCAAAGCACCCAAGGACACTGTACAATGAATGAAAACACAAAACTGGAAATATACACAGTAATAAGAATAACAGATAAAAGTTACAGAGGTTTAGACATAAGCAATTTTAAACAGATGAGTTTTGAGAGTGGACTTAAAAAGGGGGAATGAACTAATATTTCTGAGGCCAGGGGGTAAGGAAATCCAAAGTCGAGGGGCAGAGCAACTAAAAGCCCTGCCCCCCATTGTAATCAGACGAGCGGAAGGAACAGAGAGAAAGAGAAGATGAAGATCTGAGGCACCGGGATGGGAGGTTCATCTGTACTAAATCAGAGAGGTATGGTGGAGAGAGAGAATGAATAGCCTTAAATGTATAAAGGATTATTTTAAAATGGATGCGACACACATTTTGAACAGGGTTGAGTTTGGGGTTTGACCATTTAGTGAAAGACCATTTCATAAGATTAATGCTAGTCTGCTTTATCCATTCCAAAACCAGTTCTGATGTACACCGTAAAAAAAAAAAAATCCTAAAAAAACAGTAATATTCCAGCAGCTGGGGCGCCAAAATAATACCATAAAATAACAGAAAATAATTTTCTCATGAAAATACGGTTATTTTCAGTAATGACAATACAGTTTGTTGCCCTAATTTTACATGGGATTTTGCCTTTTGCAAGTGCTTTTAAACATTAAATTAGGTACATTTTAATGTGATCAAACAATGAAATTACCTATAAACAAGGTCAATGAATGTGGCAATATGAATAATAATACTTAAATGTACAGAAATATACAGTTAACAGTTGGTTTAAATAATAATGGATTGCATTCATATAGCGCTTTTTGAGACCCTCAAAGCGCCTTACAATTCCACTTTATAATTCCCCTCTGGCCATCACCAGTAGGTGGAAGGTGAAGTGTCTTGCCCAAGCACACAACGACCGAGAGTGTCCGAGCCGGGGCTCGCACCGGCAATCTTCTGATTACAAGGCGAACTGCCAGCTCTTGAGCCACGATTGCCCTAAATAACAATAATAATTATTATTTGATGTAAAAAAAGTTTATAAGAATCATTTTATGTATTTTTCCATAGCGTTACATTTGAATTTAACAGTTCAATCTTTCAAATAACGGACAAATATTTGTGAAATTATGATACATTTGTGAATGTATTTTAACAATCTAAATATGCATATGTACAGACAGATACATTTCAAAAACAAGAAAATTATGTTTTATTACATTTACAGTGATTTTACGTAAATTTGCATTTGAAATGTAAAATCACAATCTATTTATGTAAATTTAATGATATTCTAGAAGAACAGTACAAAACTGTAAAATACACAGTAAAGTACTTTTATACTACAATTTTTTTTTACACTGTACACTACCAGTCAAAAGTTTGGACACACCTTCTCATTCAATGTTTTTTCTTTATTTTTACTATTTTCTACAAGCAGCCGGTATTTGTATCTGTATTTGTTGGGGGGGAAGTATTTGTATTTGTATTCGAGTAAAATTCAAAATAGGTGTAAAAATCTAGTTTTTTGCGTTACACTCCTAATTAACATTATAGTGTAAGTATTCTTTAATTATATCCATTATAGTAAGTATGGATATGCAAGTTTAGTTGATGTTTTTTCATAAATCCAGCAATGAACATGTAACAAGGAACGTCATTGAAAAGAAAATAACATAACAGCCATTGCCTCATACATGGTTAAACCAACAACTAATAAAATACCATTGGGAACATTATGAAACCCACCCTACCTTCTTGGAGGACGCTGAACAGACAACGAACCTGATTTGCAGGGGCAGAACATGGTTGTGATGATAAATTGGTGCTGGTGGGGGGATTGGTGCTTGTGGGGGGAGTTGGCAGACAGTACCAGGACAGGATACTTTAAGTGCATGTGATTATGCATAACAGATGTTGACAGATGTTTGATATATCTGCCTCTGCTGATTTGACATTACATATCACTTTGGTTTCATCTGCAGCACTGACTGTAAAATGCTTCCACACAGAAATCGAGCAAGGTTTTTGGCTGGTGGAGGACCAAGAGGTGGCTCAGCAGCAGCAACACTCTTTTCCATTTGATTGCCCAAATCCATTTGGGTAGTTTCAGCTAAGTTAATGATTGACGGGAAGCTATGCTAAGGTTAACTAGCCTATAGCCTACATCTTGCTATCTGCAAAAGACAGAGTAACTTAAATGTACCATATAACTCCCACAAGTGCATACAATTCGACACAACTACACAAGCTTTGTTTTATCCTTTTAAACCGAACTTTAACGTTACTCTGTCAACAGCCTATTGTCTAAATTACCTAACAGCTAACAGAGCTGCGTAAAAAGAGCAAACATGAGAGCACGCGAATGCAGATGTCAGTAATGCAGTGCAATGGAATAATCTCCCAATCTTCACGAAAGTTATAAACTGTCTCCAGAACCCAGTTAAGGTACAAAAAAATCTATTCAACAAAAATAGTGATGCAGTTCAGCCTTTTTTCGCTCAGCCAAGCCTCTCTGTTGCTGTGTGAAGCAGCACGTGTTAGTCACCTCTTTCACACGTCACTCACTCATCCGGTCATGCACTGCGGTCTCATAAGGAAACTCTGCATTTTGATATGAAGTTTTTCTTGTTCCCGAATACAAATATTTTTAAAGTATTTGTTCGAAATAAGTATTTGTAAAAAACACTTTCCGAATACTATATTTGGGTTCGGCTCCACCCCTAGTAGATACAAACTGAAAACATCAAATATATATATATATAGATATATATATATATCTATAGATATATAGATATATATCTATATATCTATAGATATATATATATATATATATATATATATATATATATATATATATATATGGAATTATGTAGCAAAGAAAAAATTGATAAATACCTCAAAATATGTCTTATCTTTTTAGATTCCTCAAAGCAGCCGCCCTTTGCTTTGTTGACAGTGCTGCAAACCCTTGATTTTCTCTAAATGAGCTTCATGATGTAGTCACCTGAAATGGTTTTCACTTTACAGGTGTTCCTTGTCAGGGTTCATTTGTGGAATTCTTGCCTTCTTAATGGGGTTGGGACCATCAGTTCTGTTGTGCAGAAGTCAGGTTGGTACACAGCTGATGGCCCTATTTGACAGCTGTTAGAATTCATATTATTGACATCAAAATGGAAAAGAACCAAGCAAAAGAGATTTGTCTGGGCCAAGAAACACAAGGAATGAACATTAGACCAGTGGAAATCTGTGCTTTTGGTCTGATGAGTCCAAATTTGAGATCTTTGGTTCCACCAGCAGTGTCTTTGTGTGATGCAGAAATGGTTCCCACTGTGAAGCATGGAGGAGAAAGTGTGATGGTGTGGGGTGCTTTGTTGAGGATTTATTCAAAACTGAAGGCACACTGATCCAGCATGGCTACCACAGAATCTAGCAGTAACATGCCATCTCATCCAATTTGCATTTAGTTTAGTTATTTTTCAACTGGCAGCTGACGAGAAACACACCCCCAGGCTATGTAAGGACTATTTGACCAAGAAGGAGAGTGATGCAGTGCAGCGACAGATGGTCTGGCCTCCACTGTCACCTGACCTACCCACATAGCAAAATTGGTATGGCCCAATCCAGCACATTGAAACCCAGCAGCGGCTTCTCCAATACAAAACTGCTTACAAGAAAAGGCACAGTTATTGACAAATTAGGGTCTTCATTCCCTCTCAAATTAACTGTGATTGGCACCCAGCCATCAAATGGGAGAGTGTCACCATTCACAGCATGGACTTTTAACTCTTCTTAATTATCAATGATTTCATCAAGTGACCTTACAGGTGTATCTGGTAGGTATTTATTTTTCCACTCTCTGTCAATCATGCTCACTTGAGCTCCCGTGTCTAACAAAGCACTAACTGCTAAACCATTTAGATGGCACTGGGTGAGAGCTTTTCTTCCAATTAGTTTGGCTAATTTTTCACTTTTACTGTAGGGTGAGCCCCCAAGAAGTATAGCAGATTTATTTTCTTGGTTATTCTGTCTCTGGGTTGGCACTACATTATCTTTGGTGTCAGCGTCACATTTTGCCAAACTTACAGCAACAGTCTCACTGGTACTACATATGTCAGATTGGGACGGAGAGTGGGACACGGTCACTGTTTGTCCCGTGACAGAGACCGGCTCCCGTTTCCCTGACGTATTGTTTTCTTCATGCAGCCAACTGCGCGGTGGCCTTCCTCACCACAGTGAAAACAGTGAGGACAGTCGGGACGATCTTGTTCTATGCACTTTTCACAGCCATATTTTCTTTCTCTGTGGTGATTGGTTTTGGTTTTCCTGTACTGGCTGCTTTGTTCGGCTGTTGTTTGCAGTGACTGTGTCATTTGTTCAACAATGCTTGCAAGTTTTTCGACTTTCTCTGACAGCTGCTGGATCATATCCACCTTAGGTCTTTTTCCTGCATTTTCCTCTTTCAATACAGGACACTGCGTACCGTTAATCTCAACTTGTGTACTGTGCACATTGGTATTTCTCTGACGGGTGACTGATCCTAGACGAGGCTGTCTTTCACTTTCATCACTCATTACCTTCTTCATTTGTTTAAGGATAGCCTCATCTGTGACATTGGCATCTGCAAGGAGTGGCTTTAACTCTCTACGAATGTCACTATGTTTGTGGCCCAGTCCTTGATACACAGTATGAAGAAATACATCCTGAACTGTACTGGCTGAATACTTTACATCTGAGTCGGTATGCTTTGAGGTGAGCAAGATCTTTTGTTTGAGACCTATGACTCGATACAGGAACTGTTGTGGTGTCTCACTGTCACTTTGTTTGGTGCACATGAGTTCCTGGAAAAGTTCTGTGTTGTTTTGCTCACCAAGGTGTGAATGGAGGAAGTCTTTAAGCTCCTCTACTGTCAGTTCATCCTTGTTCATTAGCATGTCTTTGAAATTACCAGGTTTGATAACTCTCATGACAGCCCTCACAATCTCTGCATCATTAAACTGTTCTTTGAGACCCTCTTCAATCTGGCGGCAGATACTGTTATAACTGATCTCTGATCCCTGGTCTCCAATCTGGCCCCCGTGAATCTTAAACTCCCTACGATGGAGGTAAGACAAGTCTCTTAGGGACACCACCTTGTCATGTCTCATGGGTGCGTGAGTTTCAACTAAGTGGTCATTGTGTGGTGTGCTTCGACAATGAGCCTGTGATGGTGTCTGAGAGGTGAGTTGCGGACCTGATGTAGGCATGTACTGCTTAATTTTCTTAGAGAGCTCTTCGTAACTGAAGAGTATTTTTTGTAGTTCTATATCATGTTGGCAAACAGCAGTAGAGCTGGTATTCTGGGTCACAGTCAGTTACTTCTGTACCACTATTATGACCATCTTCTAAAAACATTGCATTAGTTGGACTCACTTCAACACTGACATCATGAGGCTGAGCATTTGGACATAGATCACATGAATCATTACCAGTGGTGGCTTGTATCTGCAAATCAGAAACATGACCCTGGGTAACAGCATCAACAACATCTTTCAGTGACAATAAGTGTGACATGCCCTGATCTTCTGACTCTAATAAAGGCTTACTGCACATGAAACCACTGATGTACTCGAAGCAGCTGTCTTCATCGCCTGACTTAAGGCAGGACTGATCCACTCCTGGCACTGGACCCAGAGACTTGGCAATCTGGAACAGTTCATCAGCAGAGAGGGTGAGAAGGTCTTTCTTGATGGCCCACACCAAGCTCCTCCTCTCACCTTCCGCCATCGTTGTTTCCCTATCCCTTGCAGTGGGTCACACAATGTCAGCTTTCGTACAGTTTTTGCCTTGATGGGCGATGGTTCGAGCACCAAGCAGCACCAAGCGGTCCTTATTTGTCCTTTGTCTTACTTCTTGTCCATTACACTAGTTGTGACACATGGCCAACGCATTTCCTGCACAAGCAGTAGCATCTATTCTCCGTCAGGCAGCAGCAGGAGGTATAGATAACAACCAGCAAACTGGAGTTGTTGGTGTTTATTTCGCCACTCTTGGCCGGTACCGGTATCACTGGATCAGCTCCCAGCCACAAAGGCAGGACTGATCCCGGACGAGCCCCCAGAAAACTGTTACAGGTACCGGGTGGCAGCACCTGTAGACAGCTATATATGTGTCCTGTAAACAGGAAAGAAATGATCAGACAAGGAGACGTGGCTTGCCGTTCCTGAATACTCCGCCATTATGAGAAAACAGCGCGGAGCATGCGCTTCAGGCTGCTAACAACAGGCCAAACCATGGTCTCACACTGCCATCTACTGGTACAAAAATGGAGCGTCCGCTACAAATATCCCAGGGTAGTTACCAGGTTTCCTGTTAAAATTACTGTAGTTATTTAGGGAATTCCCAAATGGAAATATCACTTACATTGTAAGTAGAATTACTTAAATTAATTCACATAAATGTGATCACACATTAGTGGGTATCACACTTACACATGGCCCACATACCACAAAAAATGACAGTCCTTTGGTGGCCCAGATCTGGTTTGCCAGAGGTGGCCCACACATGGCCCAGCACAAGGCCAGTTGCAGACACACTGCTGGCCCTGTGCTGGCCCAAAACAGTTTCAGCTCTGGCCCCAGATGTCAGCCTAATGTGTACCTTAATCAAGCCATGTAATAACAACATGTGCGGAACATAATAGTGCAACAGTAACATGACGAAACTCTGTTCAGACAGTGAATGGACTGATTCGTATATAGCGGTTTTCTACTCAGCCGGATTACTCACAGTGCTCTAAACAACATGTCACATTCACCGCATCACACACTTTCTCTAAACTGAGTGCTTCCTAACTACAGTGTCTAAGGAGCTTGGAAAGAAAAGCGTCTGAACTTCTTTAAGTTGCTTGAAGAGCAACTTAAAGAAGTGTTCACATTAACGCTGTGGATAAAAACATCAAGTTCACCAGGGAAGACACAAAGGATAACTGTTTACCTTTCCTGGACTGTGCTGCGTGCATTGGAGAGAATGGAAACCTCAACATTGAAGTTTACCGGAAGCCCACACACACGGACCAGTACCTCCTCTTTGACTCCCACCACCCTCTGGGACACAAACTTGGGGTAATCAGTGTTAGGTTTTTGGATTGTGATTGCCATTTATGCTTAGAAATATTTAACCATATATGCTTAGAGGTGTATAATCAATTGTGTAGTGATAGGATGTGTGATCTTTAGCAGGCTGCAAAGGCTTGGGGTGCATTCCAGAGTCCTCTGGGAGCATGGGAAGAGGTTGTACCTTGTTTTATTGTTTTATGGTAGGATAAACGTATCTATGTTTGTTTTAGGCTAAGTGCATTTTGTTTAGATGAACTGCTGGACTTCCAGGCAAGCAGGTTTAGGGAAGTCATATATGGGGTCATGGTTTGACCACACACACACACACACACACACACACACACACACACACACACACACACACACACACACACACACACACACACAGAGTATTCTTTGTTCACATGTATACCTATGTAGGATGTCATATGTTAATGACCCTATGCATATTCATGTAACCACAATAAAAGGAGTGCTATGGGGAACCTGGTTGAGAGTCTGACGCTGGTCAAGTGGGTGGAAAGACACTTGGCTCCAGACAGGCCTCCTCATGCATGAGTAACACAAAGAACTTTGCCTACTTGTGTCTTGCTTTGCTGTGTAATTACATTGCCTTCAACGTTCCAGCGAATGGGTTCAAGCTGTGAACCTATCAATCAGGACCCTACAACACCAGGCAGAGAATGTTTCCTCTAAGCCCGAAGGGAAAAAGAAGGAACACACACATGTAAAGGAAGCTCTTAAAAATGCGGTTATCCTAATTGGGCTTTCATCAAGTTCAATTCAATTCAATTCAATTTTATTTATATAGCGCCAAATCACAACAACAGTCGCCTCAAGGCGCTTTATATTGTACAGTAGGTCGTACAATAATAGATACAAAGAAAAACCCAACAATCATATGACCCCCTATGAGCAAGCACTTTGGCGACAGTGGGAAGGAAAAACTCCCTTTTAACAGGAAGAAACCTCTAGCAGAACCAGGCTCAGGGAGGGACGGGGCCATCTGCTGCGACCGGTTGGGGTGAGAGAAGGAAGACAGGATAAACACATGCTGTGGAAGAGAGAGAGATTAATAACAGGTATGATTCAATGCAGAGAGGTCTATTAACACATAGTGAGTGAGAAAGGTGACTGGAAAGGAAAAACTCAATGCATCATGGGAATCCCCCAGCAGCCTACAGCTATTGCAGCATAACTAAGGGAGGATTCAGGGTCACCTGGTCCAGCCCTAACTATATGCTTTAGCAAAAAGGAAAGTTTTAAGCCTAATCTTGAAAGTAGAGATAGTGTCTGTCTCCCGAATCCAAACTGGAAGCTGGTTCCACAGAAGAGGGGCCTGAAAACTGAAGGCTCTGCCTCCCATTCTACTTTTAAATACTCTAGGAACAACAAGTAAGCCTGCAGTGTGAGAGTGAAGTGCTCTAATAGGTGATATGGTACTACAAGGTCATTCAGATAAGATGGGGCCTGATTATTTAAGACCTTGTATGTGAGGAGCAGGATTTTGAATTCTGGATTTAACAGGGAGCCAATGAAGGGAAGCCAATACAGGAGAAATCTGCTCTCTCTTTCTGGTCCCTGTCAGGACTCTTGCTGCAGCATTTTGGATTAACTGAAGGCTTTTCAGAGAGTTTTTAGGACTTCCCGATAATAATGAATTACAGTAGTCCAGCCTGGAAGTAATAAATGCATGAACTAGTTTTTCAGCGTCACTCTGAGACAGGATATTTCTCATTTTAGAGATGTTGCGCAAATGGAAGAAAGCAGTCCTACATATTTGTTTGATATGTGCATTGAAGGACATATCCTGGTCAAAAATGACTCCAAGGTTCCTCACAGTGTTACTGGAGGCCAAGGTAATGCCATCCAGAGTAAGAATCTGGTTAGATACCATATTTCTAAGATTTTCAGGGCTGAGTACAATAACCTCAGTTTTATTTGAATTAAGAAGCAGAAAGTTAGCGGCCATCCAGGTCTTTATGTCTTTAAGACATTCCTGCAGTTTAAGTAATTGGTGTGTGTTATCTGGCTTCATGGACAGATAGAGCTGGGTGTCATCTGCATAGCAGTGAAAATGTATGCTATGTCTTCTAATGATACTGCCTAAGGGAAGCATGTATAATGTAAACAGAATTGGTCCTAGCACTGAACCCTGTGGAACGCCATAATTGACCTTAGTGTGTGAAGAGGACTCTCCATTTACATGTACAAATTGGAGTCTATTAGATAGATATGATACAAACCATTGCAGTGCAGTACCTGAAATACCTACAGCGTGCTCTAACCGCGCTAATAGAATATTATGGTCAGCAGTATCGAACGCTGCACTAAGGTCTAGCAGGACAAGCACAGAGATGAGTCCACTGTCAGAGGCCATAAGAAGATCATTTGTAACCTCCACTAAAGCTGTTTCTGTGCTGTGATGAGCTCTGAAACCTGACTGAAACTCTTCAAATAAGCCATTCCTCTGCAGGTGATCTGTTAGCTGTTTGACAACTACTCTTTCAAGGATGTTTGATATGAAAGGAAGGTTGGAGATTGGCCTATAATTAGCTAAGACAGCTGGGTCTAGAGATGCTTTTTAAGTAAAGGTTTAACTACAGCCAGCTTGAAGGCCTGTGGTACATAGCCGATTGTTAGAGATAGGTTGATCATATTTAAGATTGAAGCATTAATTAATGGCAGGACTTCTTTGAGCAGTTTTGTAGGAATGGGGTCTAAAAGACACGTTTATGGTTTGGAGGAAGTAATTATTGAAGTTAACTCAGAAAGATCAATTGGAGAAAAAGAGTCTAACTTAACATCAATGGTACTAAAAGCAGCTGTAGATAATATTACATCTGTGGGATGATTATTGGTAATTTTTTCTCTAATGATTAAAAATTTATTTGTGAAGAAGTTCATGAAGTCATTACTAGTTAACGTTAAAGGGATGGTTGGCTCAACAGAGCTCTGACTGTTTGTCAGCCTGGCTACAGTGCTGAAGAGAAACCTGGGGTTGTTCTTATTTTCTTCAATCAGTGATGAATAGTAAGATGTTCTGGCTTTGCGGAGGGCTTTCTTATAAAGCAACAAACTATTTCTCCAGGCTAAATGATGATCCTCTAAATTTGTGACATGCCATTTCCTCTCCAGCTTACAATTTATCTGCTTTAGGCTACGTGTTTGAGAATTATACCACGGAGTCAGGTACTTCTGATTTGAGGCCTTAGTTTTCACCGGAGCTACAGTATCCAGAGTCGTACGTAGTGAGGAGGTAAAATTATTAACAAGATAATCGACCTCTGTTGGAGTAGCGTTCAGGTAGCTGCTCTGCTCTGTGTTGGTACAGGGCATTGAAGATGATAACAGTGGGTGGATTATATTCTTAAACTAAGTTACAGCACTTTCAGAAAGACATCTACTGTGATAAAGTCTACTCTCCACTGCTGTGTAATCAATCATTGTAAATGTAAATGTTGTCAGGAAATGATCAGACAGGAGAGGGTTTTCAGGAAACACTGTTAAATGTTCAGTTTCTATCCCATATGTTAAAACAAGATCTAGAGTGTGATTAAAGTGGTGGGTGGGTTCTTTTTACATTTTGAGAGCACCCAATTGAGTCTAATAACAGATTAAATGCCATGTTGAGGCTGTCATTTTTAGCATCTACATGGATGTTAAAATCACCCACAATAATTATTTTATCTGAGCTGAGAACTAAATCAGAAAAAAAGTCTGAGAAATCAGAGAGAAACTCTGTGTAAGGCCCAGGTGGACGATAGATGATAACAAGTAAGACTGGTTTCTGAGTTTCACAGCTGGGGTGGACAAGGCTAAGCATCAGGCTTTCAAATGAATTAAAAGTCTGTCTGGGTCTTTGGTTGATTAATAGGCTGGTGTGAAAAATTGCTGCCACACCGCCCCCTCGGCCTGTGCTTCGAGGTTTCTGGTAGTTAGAATGACTCGAGGGTGTTGATTCATTTAAACTAACATACTCATCCTGCTGCAACCAGGTTTCTGTAAGGCAGAGTAAATCGATTTGTTGATCAATTATTAAGTCATGTACTAACAGAGACTTGGAGGAGAGAGACCTAATATTTAATTATCCACATTTCACTGTTTTACTCTTTGGGTCAGATGTGGATACTGTATTGTTCTTTCTTTGTGATTTTTATGTTTAAGTTGTTTATTGCTGGTTTTTAGTTTGTTTTTTGTCTGTTTGGGAGCTGACACAGTCTCTATGGAGATGGGGTTTTGGGGGGGTAACAGGAGGAGAGAAGCTGCAGAGAGGCGTGTAAGACTGCAACTCTGCTTGCTGGTCCCAACTCTGGATAGTCACATATCAAGTCAGCAAAGATGCACAGAAAAGAGGATCAGACACCAGCTAGGGAGGAAAAGAAATAATAACAACGTATACTTTATTGATCGCCGTGGGGAAATTCCTCTCTGCATTTAACCCACTCACTCAGTGAAGCAGTGGGCTGCCATTTGGCGCCCAGGGAGCAGTGTGTAGGGACGGTACCTTGCTCAGGGGTACCTCAGGGTAGCCCTTAAGGGGAATCGAACCCCTGACCTTCCGATCACAGAGCCAACACTTTACCTACTGAGCTATCCCTGAAAGACAGCGACCATCGACCATTTGAACAGAGGCGATAGTTTACGACATCTATAATCCAGTTTTGAGATCCCTTCCCAGACGCCTTAACTTACATTCTGGGCCGTCTGACCTCAGGAAATCACATGATAGGGTGGGGCTAGGTTTCACTATGAGCTCACCCAAAGCCTTGGCTGATTAGAAGGCTGATTGTGACCTACACCCATTTTCACACCTTAGCTCATGTGATTAGGTAGAGGATCATTAGGGGGTCCTTTTGTCCCTCTCGGGGGGATACTCCCACAGGGCTTAAATCTGGGACTCTCCACCATTTGACCCTAGAACTGAAGAAGCTTCTCGGATGAGAGGTGAAACATCTTCAAGCAACTTAAAGAAGTCCAGAGCTCCTGTGAAGGTGCTCCTGACTGAGAACCTTTACAGACATATTCCTAACTACATTCATACACATTCACACTCTTGACATGCAGACTGGAGATGCCAGGGATCGAACTACTGACCTTCCGATCAGTAGGTGATCTGCTCTACCTCCTGAGCTACAGCCACCTGGTGGTAAACATGAGTAAACCCTCACTAGGTTTTGGATAAAGTGTACACTCACAAACTATCAAACCTGCATTTGAAACATTGGCTACCATAGCGGTATAGTATTGCAACATGACAGTCTTCTAACTAAAATAGGAGAATAGGAACATAAATAGTGCCATCATTGCCAGACCTGGTCCACATCTGGTTGACATACACCCTGCCATGACACCAGTCAGTCAGAAGTGCCAGCTTGATGCCGGATCCAGGGAAGACCTGTTTTCTATGAGCCTGGGCCACATACACAAAACCACAATCAGGCCAGATATGGCATGCCATCACATAGATAGTGCCATCTAAGCCAGGCCTGGCCCATATCTGGATGACATACGTCTTATCATGCCCAAAGTAAGCCAGCTGTGCTGGCTTGATACCAGATCCAGGCCAGACCTGCTTGCTATGTGGTTAAAAACAATCGAAATGGTTTGGGATGAGGTGGAATACAAAGTGAAGTCAAAAGGGCCAAGAAGTGCTCAGCATCTCTGGGAACTCCTTCAAGGCTGTTGGAAAACCATTTCAGGTGACGACCTCATGAAGCTCATCAAGAGAATGCCAATCAAATCGAATCAAATCACTGTTATTGTCACACCACATTACTGGTACAATGGTACAGCATATGTGAGTGAAATTCTTGTGTGCAAGCTTCGCAAGCAACAGTGGTGTGCAAAATACAAGAAACATGAAAAACAAAACAAAATATAAGAATAAAGAAATATGAGAAATATAAGAATAAGTATATCTACAAATATAAGAATATAAGAATATATATAAAGTGTCAGATTTTTGATAAGTGACAGTGAAGTGTCTGTGAAGTGTTAGTGTTAGTGGTCAGTGTTCAGCAGTCTGATGGCCTGATGGAAAATGCTGTCCCTCAGTCTGCTGGTTCACGCCAGATACTGCAGTACCTCCTGCCTCACAGAAGTAGTTTGAACAGTTTGTGACTGGGGTGACTATTCTGAAGAATCTAAAATATAAAACATGTTTTGAGTTATTTCACACTTTTTGTTTACAATATAATTCCATATGTGTTCATTCATAGTTTTCATGCCTTCAGTGAGATTTTAAAATGTAAATTGTCATGAAAATAAAGAAAAAACATTAAATGAGAAGATGTGTCCAAACCTTTGACTGGTAGTGTATGGTTGGGATGATTGGGAACACCCAATTGTGTCCAAGATTCAACCATTTAGCTGCTGATTGAGATAAGGTTGAATAATTTGAATGGTCTTCCAAAGATCTTCTCATGCAACTTGAACACATCATCAGTGATGTAACCTGGAGTCTACACAGTAAAAAATGGAGTGTCAATATTTCAGTGTAAACCTATTTTAACCTAGAGAGAGTATTTACAACTCTGTGAGGAGTAAACCAGCTCTAACGTCAGAGTTAAAAGTCAGTGTAAAGTTCTGTAGACACGGAGTGAAGACTTAACTAGTGATGGTAAATTTGATTCTTTTTACTGAATCGAGTTTTAATGAGTCACTCACCAAAGTGAATAGAGTTTTTTGAGTCATTTGATTCACTGAGTCAGTTGACCAGAGAGTGCAAAAAATGTACATTTTCACTCAAACTTAATTTGTGTCTCTTTTCATGTATATCCTACTGCTAAGATGAGTGATTCTAAAAGAAAACAAATATTTTATAGAGCAAAAAAAATTCTAAAGGGAACATTTATTTTATTTTTATTTTATTAGTATTTTCCTTAAATGTGTCAAATATATATTTTCTCATCTAAATGTCCACTGAGCTGTGAGCCAGGGGGCGGTAATGCGCCTTAACATTGGTTGCCAACCAAGACGAAGAAGAAGCTGTGAGCCAGGAGGGAGGGGGTGAGTGAGAGAGTGATTCGTTCGCTCTACGATTCAGCACAGGAAGGGAGGGGGTGAGTAGCTCAAATGTGCTGTTAGCATGGGGAACACCCCACACCACATCAAGAACTCCACCGACTTCACCGACAAGGTCCAGAAACTTACCCTGGATCCAGATGAAACCATGGTGTCCTTTGATGTAGTCTCCCTCTTCACGTGCATACCCACCACGGAAGCAGTGGAGACTGTCAGAAAACGATTACAAGAAGACAGCGCCTTGGAGGACAGGACCAACTTCACACCCGATCAGATCTGCACACTGTTAGACCTCTGCCTCACCACAACATACTTCAAATACAACGAAGGCTTCTACAGACAAAAACATGGCTGTGCCATGGGCTCTCCCGTGTCACCTATTGTAGCCAACCTTTACATGGAGGAAGTGGAAAGGAAGGCTCTTGGCTCTTTTAAAGGGAGAGTACCCAGCCACTGGTACAGATATGTAGATGACACCTGGGTCAAAATCAAAACACAAGAAGTGGAATCCTTCACTGCGCACATTAACGCCGTGGATAAAAACATCAAGTTCACCAGGGAAGACACAAAGGATAACTGCTTGCCCTTCCTGGACTGTGCTGTGCACATTGAAGAAAACGGCAACCTCAACACTGAAGTTTACCGGAAGCCCACACACACGGACCAGTACCTCCTCTTTGACTCCCATCACCCTCTGGAACACAAACTTGGAGTAATCAGGACCCTACACCACCGGGCAGAACATGTTCCCTCTAAGCCTGAGGGAAAAAAGAAGGAACACACACACGTAAAGGAAGCACTCAAACCATGCGGTTATCCTAACTGGGCGTTCATGAAGTCAGCAAAGATGCACAGTAAAGAAGATCAGACACCAGCGAGGGAGGATAAGAAAGACAGACGCAACAACGTTGTCATCCCCTATGTAGCCGGTGTATCAGAGAAACT
Organism: Pelmatolapia mariae; assembly: GCF_036321145.2. Classification (NCBI taxonomy): domain Eukaryota; kingdom Metazoa; phylum Chordata; class Actinopteri; order Cichliformes; family Cichlidae; genus Pelmatolapia; species Pelmatolapia mariae. The sequence continues at coordinate 34,340,848 of NC_086235.1, forward strand.
CAGGAGAGTTTTCTCCAAGCACGACATCCCAGTGTACTTCAGACCCAGCAACACACTCAGACAGAAACTGGTTCACCCGAAAGACAAAACTCCAAAACACAGACTTAACAACGTGGTGTATGCTGTACAGTGCAGCGAGGAATGCCCAGACCTCTACATTGGAGAGACCAAACAGCCACTTCACAAGCGCATGGCACAACATAGAAGAGCCACCTCCACAGGACAAGACTCAGCAGTCCATCTGCATCTTAAGGATAAAGGTCACTCTTTCGAGGATGCCAATGTTCACATTTTGGACAGAGAGGACAGATGGTTTGAAAGAGGAGTGAAAGAGGCCATCTATGTCCACTGTGAGCGACCATCTTTGAACAGAGGCGGTGGTTTACGACACCAATTGTCTGCCATCTATAATCCAGTTTTGAGATCCCTTCCCAGACGCCTTAACGCCCACTCACATTCTGGGCCATCTGACCTCAGGAATTCACATGATAGGGTGGGGCCAGGTTTAACAATGAGCTCACCCGAAATCCTGGCTGATTAGGTCCCACACCCGCTTTCACACCTTGGCTCATGTGATTAGAGGATCACCAGGGGGTCCTTTGTCCCTCTTTGGGGGGGATACTCCCACTGGGTTTAAATCTGGGACTCTCGGCCATTTGACCTTAGAACTGAAGAAGCTTCTCGGATGAGAGGTGAAACGTCTTCAAGCAACTTAAAGAAGTCCAGGCGCTTTTCTTTCCAAGCTCCTTAGACCCTGTTAGCATGTTAGCAGAGCGATGCTACTGTGAACCGAGGAGCTATTGTCTTGATGTGAGCTTCTACTCAGGGTTTTTTCTTCCAGTTCAGAGCAGAAATTTTTTTGTTAAGATACTGGATGTTGTGTTTTTCTCCACAATTTTAATTATAAGCTAGATATATTGCTAACAGCAACAGGGATGAGTCAGTGAGTCAGTTGGGCTTGTGAATCATGATTCATGAGTCAGTAAAGTGATTCTCGAGTATTGAACGATTCGTTCATGATTCGCGCATCACTAGACTTAACTCCACACAGTGTTGATTAGTACCAGTCCACAGGCGTGCGCGGTCTCAGAGCTGTGACACACGTGGAATTTTCTCCGAAGAGCTGCCACAGTCAGGTAAGTTAAGTTAACATTCCCATACTGGTAACATTGTTTAATAAGTATTTTTAAACTAAATATCTCTTTATAGTTACACTGATGTCGAGTGAGGACATGTTAGCAGCATTTACCCATAGGTTTAATGATATTGTCGACATGCTAACAGTTGCTAAAAGTTCAAATGTTCGTTATCTTCTCACTGAGTTAAGATTAACCTAAAACATGTTAACCTAAAACATGTTAACTATGTATTTCTTCTAAGTGCAGCTTAGATAAAATTATTGTCACATGTCTAATGGGATCGTTTTAACAACTAAATTACCGTTTATTAGTAAGCTAATAATGGCTAATTAGCTTCAAACGAACTATCAGAAAAAGTGGGCAACATTACCATAAAGTTTACTCTACTGATTTATATTCTTTTAAGCAAATGCCAAAGGCATACAGTAATTTAGAATTAATTTAGAGTATTTTGTATAAATTAACTGACAGCAATGTTAATGATATGTTAATATACATTAATTGTTCACAGAAATAAAGCGAATTGCAGTAAGAGCTACCAATACTTGATAAGTAGACTAAAGTTATTAAACAATATTAGATGTTAGTCACACTTGGTCCATTTGCAGTAACACTGGTTGATAAAGGATCTTTATTAGCAGTTAATCTGTTACTTATTTCTTCATACTGTAGCTGCTAAGTAATATTAACTTTTAACTGCTTCTATTTTGTAAAACTAAAGCTCTAAAGTACATCCACAGTCTTAAACTCTTTCCTTTATTATTTTTTTCTTTGTTTTGTTAACAGAATATGTTGCTGCGTGTTTTGTTTGGTGGGGAGCAGAAGTATGTTAGGCTGTCTGACCTGACATTTGATGCTTTCATGAAAGAAGGTTAGAATATCAGGATAAAACAATATTACAATGTTTACCTGGTCAATATACCAGCTTAATTATAAGCTTAATTATATTCTTACTCAACTACCTAAGTTGATAATTGTTTCTACTTCAACAATGAATGAGAATTACCTATATGCTTAAGCTTCATCTCATCAATATTTTGTGAAGACATAGCCTTACTCTACCATTTGATAAGAAAATGCATGGCCTTTTTTTAACAATTTCTGTAACATTTCTTTTCTCTTACCTTCAGTGTGCCTAAAATTTAACATACCAGAAGGCAGACAGCTAGATATGAAGGTGTTTGACCAGTCTGACACAGAAGTAGACGCAGAGGTGTTTGAAGAAATAGTGAAGGGGTCACCTGGAACCTTCCGAGTCATGCTGAGCAATGAAGAACTTGGTAATCACTTACATACGTATATGTTTATATTAAATTTAAAGGTTGAGATTGGAGCATTAACAGTTAAATTTAATGCTTCTGCTTTGGTCATGTTCCTTAATGCACAGGTGCATCTCTATCATTATCATCTTCTCCATCTGATGATACAATCATTCTAAACTTCACAATGTGTGACCCTCCTGAAGAAGCAGCCACCACTGAAGGAAGACAACCTAAAAGGCCATGCCATATAAACTATGAGGCAAAAGCTGTGGGTAGTGAACATTGTTAGTCTAATTTGCATGTTTGATGTGAAGTGTTTTTATGTAATCGTTTTCCAGTTTTTCTCAAGGTTTTAAAAAATTTCTGACTTCATATTTTATGTCTATTTAAGTTGATTGAAAAAATCCTAACAACAAAGCCTGGTGGTGAACACATCATACAAGAGTATGCAAAAACCAAATCTCTGACAAATGCAACCAGAAGACAGATGATAAACATACTTGCTGCTGAGATGACAGAAACACATGGGTAAGAATCATAAATGTAGTCTTTAAAGAAACATTTTTAGTATTGTATTATTTTTAATTGTGATGTTCAATGCCAATTGAGTGACGGTCATCACTGAATTTATACATTAGGACATCTCCCCCTAAAAGTGTAAGAGTGACGTATGCGCAGGGGATTGTTGCTCTGTTTCCATATCTGGAAGACCCATATTCACAACATGGATATGTAAGTAAAGGGGACTTTGCAACATTAAACACATAGTTGCTCTCAGAAATGTTGATAACATTCTGCTTGTATTTAATTACATAGGAACATTACTATGATCCAGAGAGCGGTTCAGGATACCTTGCGTGGCGGTTGAAGACCATTCAAAGAAAAGCTGCAGAGGAAAGAAGTGTCTCAGTTTCCAAATCTCCTAAAAGTAAGTTCACTTGTGATTTAAATGATTCTGATCTAATTTGTAGGCAGGAGTCAATCAAATTGTTTTTTCTTAAGTTGGCGGGCCAGGCCGTGGTCGATCCGGGCCAGGCCGCGGTCGATCCAGACCACTCACCACTGAGACAGTGTTATCAGATGAGGATGTAAAAGCAGCTATTGCTCTTTTGAGACACTCTGCTGATGAAGACACTATCCGTGAAAAGATGAAAGCTACCTTCATTTATCGGCATTCAATGGTCAGCGATGATAAGAATGCAGCAGATGTCTTCATAGTCTTCCCGCGGTTTCTGGACACACCAGGACTGGTAAGACATCTTCATTTGTTGAATCACCGAAATATTCCATGCAGCTTGCAATTTCACTCATTACACCTCTCTTATCTTCTATTTTTGCATTATAGATAGAACAAGATTTCAGACTCCTGTTTGATGAGGTCACTGCCAACAAATTCTTGGAGAGATGGCCCATCGATCTCAAATCAAAGATTGTAAAGGAAAGTCATGGACTTGTACCCACTTCAGAGCTCTTGGAGTTGATGTGCAATGCTGAGTCAGCTACTGAAGTTGAGAATGGTATGACTCTGACTGTTTTTATTTGCCATTGTTGGTTATATAGGTAATTCTGTCTATTGAATGTATATTTGGAGTAATTCTTTGTTTATTCATCTGTAGGCTGGGACAGTGACATGTCTGCTATCTTGCTGCTGCTACATCTGCTACCGCCATCTGCACAAGGGCGAAAGAGACCAGGAAAGATGTCTGCATCTCAAGCTGTCGATAACCTCATCAAATTCCTAAAGGTATGTTATTTAAAATATATATTCCATCACCGCCATTGTAATGTACAGTAAGGTGATCTAATCTAATGGGATAGTCACTAAATACTGCTGTTTAATGTGTTGTTGTAGGCTGGAACCAGTGTACAGCAGCATCTAGACAACATCACAGGAAGCAGTCAGCCCTACCTTCTTGCTCAGGGACCCACAAGAAGCAGCATTCACACCTTCTTCATTGTGATTGACAAGCATGCACTTCCATGTAAAGCGACAGGTTCAGTAGGAGCCCTTGATGAACTCTTTAAGGCCCATTATGTCTTTGATACGTCATACAGTTCATCCCTGACCAACTTTTTCACTTTTCTGCAAACAACCATTTACAACATTGATGTTGGGGAAACAAAGGAATCTCCCAGAGTTGCAAGCAAGAATGGTGTGTTAGTATCCATTGAGATCAAAATAATGAAGTGCTTTCTTTGCAAAAGTGATCATGGTAGACCAAACAGCCTTATAAAACACCTTAAGGTAATTCATGGTCTCTGTACTGGCAGGACACTATATCTCAAATGTGGCCAAGTGGGATGCTCACGTTCTTTTAGTAGTTTTTCTGGCTTTAGAAAGCACCTGAACAAATGCCACGTAAGCAGTTCATTTGATTCTACAGAACTAGATTTTTCACCAGTTCAAAGTGTTACGGACACAAGTACTGCTGCTAATGTTGATGTGGTGCCTGAACATTTAGAGGCTGAGTCAGAATTATCTTCAGCAGACCTTGTAAATAGTTGTGCAGCAGTTATTTCTGATCTAAAGGCAGCAGGTGTAGGCCAAAGTGTAGTGAATTCTGTAGTGAATTCCATGGAAGAGATTGTTCAAGATATCCAACAACATGCTAAAGAAACAGTCATTAAGCATATATTTAGTAATGAAAGAGAAACAGAAATGTGCAAGAAAGTTGAAGCATGTTTTGATGAGTTAGAGAATCCTTTCTCAGTTCTTAATTTGGAATACAAGAGGTGGGAAACTGTAGAACCAGTTGAATGTGTAATTGGCTCAAGATTTGACACAAGGCGAAATAAAAAGACTGGAACATATGATCAGGCAGTTGTTCAAGATAAATTCATGTATGTTCCAATTTTATCAACATTGGAATCAATATTTAAGAGTCAGCATGTTGGAGAAATGTTGAAAAAATCAGAAACTTGTGATTCAAGACTCAGAGATATTTCTGATGGATCTCTATTGAAGACTCACCCTCTTTTTTTTTTTCAACAGAAAAGCACACAGTTCAGATCCAAATGTTCTATGATGATTTTGAGGTTGCAAATCCTCTTGGTTCCAAGCGAGGTATTCACAAGTTGGGTGCAGTATATTTTACCTTAAGAAACTTCTCTCCCAAATGGAATTCTTTTTTGGCCAACATACACCTTTGTGCTTTATTTCATGCACAAGATCTGAAACGTTATGGTTTTAGTGAAATTCTTGCTCCTATTGTTCGAGACATTAAAGTGTTAGAGAGCGATGGTACTGAGATTCCACTATTCGGTGGTTATGTTCGTGGCAGTGTGGTACAGGTCACTGGTGATAATTTAGGCTTACATAGCTTGTTTGGTCTGGTGGAGTCTTTCAGTGCAAGGTACTGTTGCAGGTTTTGTTTAGCTGAAAAAGATGACTTTCAAACAGAATTCTCTGAAAATTCCCCCAAAATAGTGTTGCGCACCAAAGACAACCACGCTGCTCACTGTCAGGAAATGTCTAATAATCCATTGCTTCCTTATGTTTTTGGTGTAAAGAGTTCATGCTTATTGAATTCACTGACATATTTTCACATAACTGAGAACTTCTCAGTTGATGTGATGCATGATGTTTTGGAAGGAGTGGCCCAGTACGAACTGAAGTTATTGTTTTTGTATTTAAAAGAACAACATCTTACATTGGGAGAACTGAATTTGAGAATACAAAGTTTTGATTATGGATTCATGGAGAAAAACAATAGGCCAGTGGCTGTGAATTTAGGTGGAGAGTCTAATGATCTGGGACTGAATGCTATTCAGACATGGTGCTTACTGAGGAATGGTCCCCTCATGTTTGGAGATTTGGTAACCTCTACTGACCAACATTGGGGCCTACTACTTTTATTACTACAAATAGTTAACATTGTATTTTCTCCTATGTTATCTCAAGGTATGTGTGTATATTTAAAACATTTGATTGTGGAACACCACAAACTGTTCAAGATATTGTATCCCCAGAAAAAACTTTTACCAAAGCACCATTTTCTTATCCATTATCCTCGCTGCATCCAAAAAATAGGGCCTGTACTTCATAGTTGGTGCATGCGCTATGAAGGTAAGCACAATTTTTTTTCAAGAAACAGCTCAAATCATTCAAAAATATCACCAAAACGCTGGCCAAAAACACCAGAATTATATGGCATACATTTGGCAATCTTCAACAACCTTTAGTCGGTTAGACATTGGTCCAGGAAAAATGGTGTCTTTAGATATGGTAAAAGGAGGTTCTGGAATTGCAATAGCAATGCACCTGCCCAATAGAGTTCAAGTTATGAAAGTGAACTGGGCTAAACAGAATGGTATTTTTTACCGCCCGCATTTGGTTATTTGTGGCAAAGTAGTGTCTGAAATGCCTGTGTTTTACCAGATTGAGTCAGTTCTGATAATACATGAGAAACTGGTACTTCTCACTTTGCCATTATGTACAGTAGCCTTTCAAGAACATTTCCATGCCTATGAGTTGACCAGGACAAAGCAAGATTTAGTTGTCTTTCATGTTGACAGCCTGCATTATCCCAGGCCTTTTGACATACAATTGTCGTATGGATTGAATGACAACGCTCTCTTTGTGGTCCCATATTGCTTTCTCTGGTGAGCATCATAGTACTACTACTGTCATTTGTAAGAGTTTGTTACGTTAAATTACACTGAAATGAGACGCACAATAAATGCTGTTACTGTAACCTGTATGTTTGTAGTTATTTTCATAATATAGGATAGATCACAGCCATTTAGAAATATAGCATCATATGATAAATATGAAAAAATAATGAAAATGAAACATTATTACACATTAGAGTGAATTTGGACTAAAAATAACTCTATAAAGTGAAATCATATTACTCTAAACAGTGTGAATAACCCTCAGTGTTAAATATTTTTACACATTTTGTTGTTAATTTTGACACTAAACTGAGTAGAATTAACACTAAAAAGTTAACACTGGCCATAGAGTAAATTTTACTCTAATTTTGAGTGGGACCAAATGTTATCTGAAACAGAGTTAAAATCAACTCTCTAAGTGTAAAATTGACACTCTGTTTTTTACTGTGTACCAACCGGTGTTTAGGGTCTACCAACATCAGACCCATCCAGGGGTAATCAGACCCTGGCTTGTGTCCAAGTAGCAGTTATCTTCCATGGATCACTCTGCATGAGCCATAGCCACTTTAACGCCTTTTCTGCTGTATCTGTGTTGTTTTTGATGGCTCTACTGTTTTGGAACCCAGACACTTTAGTGCCTGGTAGAGGGACTAGCCTGCAAACCCTCTGCAGTCAAACTTGATGGGATAAAACTGGGTCTTCCACACCTCACTTCAGCATTCAGCCACCAGCCCCTCATACCTTGCCCTCTTACACTCAAAGGCCTCCTCCATACAGTCTTCCCAGGGGACAGTCACATAACCTCCTCTTCTTTCAACTGCATTCTCCAGCTCACCCTATCCCTAGTTTTCTTCTGTCTCATCAACCCATCTGCATGCCTCTCTTCCCTGCATCTATGAGCCTCCTCTGTGGTCTTCTCACCTTGCTTGGCAGCTCCATATGTATAACCACTATCCCTCTGCTGCACAAACTACCTCAGCCTTGCCTCTCTGAATTTTTCGTCTCCAAACCTGAGCTGCCCTTCATATATTTATTTCTAAATGCTGGTCAGTCCTGGTGAAAATCTTCATTGTTCACTGTCTTCAACTCTGCCAGCTTTTGTCTTTTTGTCATTGATTCTGTCTCCAAACAATATATCATAGCAGGTCTTACTCTTGACATTGTCTTCACTCTGCCGTGTCTGCTCACTTTCCCTCATGTCCGTGGTCCATTGTTTTACCTGTTAAACACAGGTATTTAAAACCCTTTAAAATGAAATGAAAACAACTCTTTTTAGACTGCAAATTCTGCCATGGCACCAGTCCTCCCTTGGAAATGATTAAGAGGGTACTTAAGACAGTAGTCATCTATTCTTCGCCCAGGGCATGGAAACATTTTTTTCAACTTCAGATAAATCACATATAAATAATTGTTATAGCCACTCCTATCAGAATCTGTTGCTCTCTTTTTTGTCCACCCAGTAAGGTCTAATTCATTATCTGTGATAACCCTAACCCTGTATTATGTTATATACACTATTTAAAAACTCAAACGGTTGCTCCATGCCTGAGTTCTATTCAGCTTCTGCACCTCTAAATAGGCCATTGCTGCTACTCTTCACTCTTACCAAACTATTTTTTGGCCCATTGCCAGTGTCTATTTCAGTCCCAAAACTATCCCTTGGCATTCACCTTACAATGTTGGCCGTGAGCCCCTGACCAGCTGTGACACATGTCTTCACTGCAAGGACATGTTATTACCTTTTTGCTCTGGCCAACATCACAACTACTCTTCATTGCTCTACTTGAATAGCAAATTTACTCAGCATGAATATGAAGCCTACAGCTATTAGTATGGATTTGATCCTTCTGCAGTTTGGGCCAAGTAAGGCAGTAGAATATTCTTTTTTTTCTTCTCCTATGGGTAATATAAAATAGTAATAGGAGAGGTGCACTTAACTCAAAATCTACCCAACTGTTATCTGCTCCATGTCAATGTCAGACTGCTTTAGGGACTTTCATTAAAACTACAAAGCTCTGCTCAACGAGTCATTTTAAGTTAATGATATTATTACTCCATACAATCTGGATTTTATGCTTTTAACTGGCACATGGTTAGATAACAGCAGCAGAGCAAAAATATTCAGGACACTTCTCTGATAGCTCCCAGCAAGTTTAATTTAACAGATCAACGTTTCAATCTAACAAAGCTCTTCATTGGGCATCTTCTACTAGATACAAAGCAGAACAAGCAATGTGTAGGCACAAACATCACTCTGTGATGTGGCTGTGCTCTGCATGTATGAGAGTCAATCTACTGTCAGGCAGGACCAATCAGGGCAGAGGTAGATAGCACTGATACATAGGAGACAAAACATATTTGCAAGAAAAGGGTGAAAACAGACTACTAAGCATGTAATATTCAACCTATATGGAAACATACATATAATGGTTCTAAAATAACTCAAAATGTCAAAAGGTTTTAAACAACAATAACAAAAAAAACAACTCTTTACATCCACTAGTTGACTGGTAACACATTTAGGGGTAAGGTTAGGGTTAGGTTTTATTTTAGCCACATTATAAGCTAGCATAGTTTTTGACACTAGATGTTAGCATTCGAGTCCTTTACAAACATGGCGTTCATTGGTTAATGGTAGTCATGTGACTGATGCAAGCTAGATCCTTTTATTTAACAAAACTGTGATTAATAGTTAAATATTATTGTTGAGGGGCACAGTCAGGACTCCACACGCACACACACATTAACATTTTTTTTAATTGCCTCAAGAAAAGGGCACTTGGGGCACCCATCAGGAGAGGGGCAGCTGCTCAAGCCCCTTCCCCCCCTCTGCACGTGCCTGATGTGGTTGAAGTACCACTCACTCGATTCTGAGCGGCAACATAACCTGTATCAGAGTGGCTGGATGCTGACAAGGATTGGTGTACTAGTGTCTCTATAAATGGGAGTCTCTGCTAATAGTGACAACCAGAGCTCAACCTGTGACAGCTGTCTCCTATGAATAGCTCAGAGATGCACTGAATCTCAAGTACGGCAGGCCAAGCACCAACTACTTATAAGACTCATTACTTTTGATGCAGAGGAATAATCACCACTGATGTTCACAGTTTTTGTGGATCCAGCTCTTAATGATAATGTGTTCAATTTAAAGATGAGTTTTGTTGTTTTCTTCTATAAGGCACGATATGCACTTTGAGCTACCTTACTCGGTCACAGTTCCCTCACTATCTTATTCTACTTCTCCTAGCTATTTGGCATGTAGCAATTGTGGCAAATTGTACCCTCTCACAGTAGGGGCTCAGCTCAATAATTCTGTTATATGCACATTATAATCCTGGAAATTCCTTTCCATACTCACATCAGTGGCTGCCATGCATGCCATTATGGGCATTATGGGCCATCCCACCATACTTAGTCCCATGGGAATGTAGTTGAGAGGATGTGTATGAAAGAACAGAAATATACCAAGCAACTACAACCACAGTGGTCCTGGGGATGTTGGGAGCTGTAGTTACAGCCTTCAGTTTGCTTTAGAAGAAAAAAGAAGGTCAGGGTTTATATGTAGTCAAAAATTAAGATTTCAGACAAAAAAATTCTGCAAAAATGTTTTAAAATGTTAATGATGGTTACTATGTATCCTGTAGAAGAAATATGTTCCAGAGATCCCCCTTTGGAAAAGTACTGAAAAGTAAGTACATAAAGTACAATCTATAAAGATTATAAGATGCTAGATTATGATAAGTAAGATGAAAATTCAGCTTAACATTTGTGCACTAAGTTCATCAAATGCCTGTCTTAAGCAAATGCTGTTTGTTTTGTAGGAAAAATACAGAAAAGGGTTCAGGTCAGTCCCTTAAAATGTGACAATATTTTAAGGGACTGACTCAAACATTGCAATCAAACCTTGTAAAATTAAAAGTGCATTCAAAATATACACTTCCTCAATTGATACTTATTGGTAAAAAAAAAATATGACAATAGAAAAAGAATGCATTTACCAAATGTATTTAGATTAGGACAATATGTGATTCAAATATTGATTTAGTGCATATTTTTGACACCTTGAGATTAAAACATATGGAGACAAATGAAATTTGCAGTAATTAAATTATTTTATTATGGTGATGATATAGCCTAATCTTAACAATGTATCATTATATTATGCAAATGTTGATATCTCTTGGTATTCCTATATTAGCCATCACCAGTTTGGTTGTCTGTATCTGTGTCTGAAAGTCCTACAGGATCTTAACCTGGTCATTGTCAACCCGCCCCAGGGGGCTTATTCCACTTTGACCTTGGTACTTCCAGGCCATACTCGGCACTGATGTTCCTGTATAGGGCTGGGTATCATCACTGATTTCTGTAACTGATTCAATTCAATTCGATTGATTCAACTCAATTTGACTCAGACAATCAGAAATTCGAATATAATTCTGATCATTTATCAGTAAATATCCATATTTTTATATCCATGTATAAAAACAAAGCCGACACTGTGAGTAAGACTTCATCAGATTTCAGCATCCAGGTATGTGTGCGTACCGTTGGGTGAACAATCCACGCTTTGTATTTACATCTTTTTGAGGAATGTGTTTACCTGCTCTCATTTGCTGTTTCAGCTGTTTGGTTGTTGTTGAAATAGTTCCGTGTGCTTGAACCTGAGATTCTGGCGTTTCAGGTTTGAATGAATCGATATCGTATCATTCAAACTAAAATCTATTTGAATCGGGAAAATCAATTTTTTAACCCACCCATTATTTTAACCCACCCCTATGCCTGTATACCATACCAGCCACTTAGTCATGGCATTCCATATATACCCTACCTGCTAGCATCTTGCACCCCTGCTGTTATGAGTTGGGTTGTCTCAGGGGCATCTCTGCAAAGCCTGCACATAGGGTTTTGCTTGCTCCTGTGCTGCCATCATTAGTGCTTCTGTGCTATTTTTCAGTCGAGCTTTCTCCAGCCATTGGTAGGATTGTTCAATATCACCGACGTTTTTTATGTGCCGGTGGTATTGCTCTGCCTCAGACTGAGTATTCAAAGCACCTAGCCAGAGTAACTGCCCTTTACTAGCATCAATGTTTGTCTTGTCCTTTCTTTCAGATTATATTTGCCAGCTGTGGATAACACGACAGCTCTCGTAACACCTCCAACACACACCTGTGAGCTAAGAAAGCAGACTTACCTGAAGCTCATTTCCAGATATTCATCCAAAAAGTCTGTCATATCTTGAATGTGGGTATGGATTACTGATTCATGATTCAAGTGCAGGCAGCACTGTACTCCAGTTGCTGACTGATATATAATGTTATCATTTTTTTTTATATTCTTGGACAATGTAGTACATGAGTGTGTTTTCTACTGTAGGCAACAGAAGATGGTCAAGCTCAGAAGATCGGTGGTTTGACCTCTCATTCCTTTGACAATATGCTGAACCACAAAACAGCTTAATTTGTAAAGTCCATGTTTTAAATGTTGCCAATAAAGTACTGTGCAAAAGTATTGAGTTACCCCTGGTTTCTTTTTATTTTGTTTCAAAGGATCCAGGCTTTCTTGTATTTTTTTTGACATGGTCTTGAGCAATTGTTCTCCAGGCTATTGCACTTTTCAAATCTAAGCTGTGCTGCCTTGTTCTTTTTAGAAAGAAGGTGCTTTCTCCTGGCAACCTTTCCAAACAGACTGTACTTGTTCAGTCTTTTTCTAATTGTACTGTCATGAACTTTAGCATTTAACTTGCTAACTGAGGCCTGTATATTCTGAGATGTTGCTCTAGGGTTTTTGCAATTTCTCTGAGCACTGCGTGGTTTAGTTTGACATGGATTTGCAGGGATGTGCACTCCTGGGAAGATTGTTATGTTTACATCTACCTTTACAATTTTTACCCTTTTGGCCACCCAAATAGAAATCTTCTACCAGAACTATCAGGACAAAATGCATGTCACATACCTTATTTGAAAGCTGTATTCTTCTAGCTTCTGAAAGTACACTAGTTTAGCATGAGGCTAAAATGCAGGATAACAGTAACAGTGCTTCTGAGTTGGTTGCCTCTAGCCTGATGGCTTTTTCTAATGTGAGCCAAACAGCTGACAAATGCCTTTATCATTAGCATTTCTGCCCCATATATTCCATTTGCTTTTATTCTCACCTCCTTCTCTTCTCTTCTTCTGAAGTTACACTCCAGCCATGGATTAAAATAAATAAAAATAAAATCAGATTTGTTTGCAAAATAATAAAATCTCTCCCATTAATATATCTATAGTACTCTATGTTATTACACAAAGACACATTTTAGAGAAATTAGAAAGCAAGAAATTTAGAAAGCATTACATACTATGTAAATGATATGCAAGACTTCTAGACCAATTTTATAGTGTGATTAGTGTTTCTTAACTGAAGTTTCTGAACACTTTGAGAGCTTTCTCAAAGTGATGAATTTTGTCTGTTACATTTAAACAGTCTTTGCAAGTGTCTGAAATACATGTGCAGTGTGTAGCAAGCAGCAGTAACTAGACATTCACTCAGTTATAGCAGTTGTGACAGCAAGGAAACATTACATATTAAAAATTTAATCAGAAACAGGTACTCTTTAAAAGATCCTATGTTCCACTAAACCTGTACTATCGACAATCAAGTTCCCAATTAAAACAACACTCTGAGTAACTGATGCAGGTCACATTTAAATTAGACATCGACTGAAATAGTTGCAACTTATGTAATTGAATGTTAATTAAAAGTGTCAATTTTTTATTTCAGTTTGACCTCAAGCAACGAATGAGGAACTGAGCATTACTTGACATTTATCTCTAAATTGATTTATACACAGACCAGCTGTACAGCTCTAAAGAAGGCAATGATCGTCATCCATCTATTGACCCAGTAATCTGGTTTATTGTGAAATATGTTCCAGGGATGGATTACACAAACTGTGGTAAAAGGCATCCATTGTACAGAGAGGATAAATTCTGTAATGACTTTACAGATCCACCATAAGTTGGTCCAGTTACAAGAATAACAAATAATTACTTGGTAGCAGTGTCATGTGAAGGCATAGAATTATGAGTTAGAAAAAAATGTTTTTCATAACTCAAGTAAAAGTAAATTATCACCTCTTTGTCCACACTCAATGCACCAAAGTCTGGTGACAGATGCAGAGTCACCAAATATCACCATAATACTAAATAAACTTTTTAGTTTAAGCTATCCATAAATGCCCAGGCACATGGAAACCAAGGCAGTTAGTGTGGACCAACTGGAACAAACCATGCCATATATGTATAAGGACCTATATCCAATGGGTCAGAATGCCAAAATTCTGATAAGTTAGAATATTGAGGGTACTGATCAAAACATTACCTGATTTTAATTTGGCCAGTCTCTCATTAAGACCACCTTCTTTTGCACCACTGCAATGGAACGATAAAAAAAGTACAAAGTATGTGATCACATTACGATTATCTACACCATTTAAATGGCAGTTTAGCTAAAGCAGTAGAGCTTCTTTTTTCAATAGTTTTTTAATGCGCACATAAAGAGAAGAAGTAGACTTAAATTCAGTCAAAAACACTGATTTTAGCATGAATTCAAAAGGAACAGAGAAGTGTGAAAAGATCAATTTATGCTTCCAAAGTTAACTATTGCAAAATCATTTTTTTCCTCATGCATCACATTCAGAGTTCATAATGTGTGTAAATAGCTTCAGGCTGTTCTTCCATCCATTTGATAGTCTTTGCCCTGCTACATCAAATCTGGCTTCTTATGGCTTCATTTATAGATGATGAGGAGTCAAGTGGAGGTTCTGCCAAGGGCAGATGAGAGATAATTCTTCCAAGATGATGCTTTTGCTACGTACATTTCTGTCTACTGTATAAGTAAGAGTCACTGTTTGTATTTGAATGCATGTTGTATACTGTTGAAACAAAACCTGGAACAAAGGCCAACGTGCGAATAAAGCAAAGAGGCCAATTGGTCAAAAAGAAAACAAAGCAGCCACGTTAGTCCCTGCTGACAGAAGGTTACCCGGTATACCACTGCAATGGTGATGCTTAAGCTACTGAATCACTTCACATCACAAGAATAGATCCTATACTTGTGGATGCCTTTTTCAGCTTTCCTTCATTCATTCTTGTAAGGTTTCTGGATTCTCCTTTCACAGTACTTAAACTGTGTGATGCCTTTCACACATCAACTCAACAGCCTACTGATGGGTTTTGACATGCAGGTAGAGACGCTTTCAGTTAGTACACAAACTAAATGTCAGAATGCAAAGAGAAATCAGAAAAATGACAGCAGGTGACTGAGGTTCCAGCTAGATTTTTCTTCAGTGAATAAAAACTTTTTTATAAATAACAAAAAAGCTGTCTGTGCTGACATCTTAATTACATATTCAGCAACCAAGGAGACCTTTTGTTGAAGTAGTTGGTTTATTTCTTTATACAAGGTCTGTTTTGATTGCCTCTTCATTCTGTTTTATTCTTCTATGAACAGTCTTCAGTATCTAAAGCCTATCTAAGACCCACTTTACATAACTACTTCATGCATCCTACACAGATCAGACAACTCTTAGATTCTAAAAAAAAGTGTGAAGTAATTCAAGAGGACCCTGACTGTTCAAATCAACTTGGAAAGTGGTTTAAGATGCAGTTGTGTAACCTCTTAACGTCCTCCAAGTCACTGGCAACCCATCTAGGGTCAGGTTTATGTTTAGGTTCAGAATTTGGATTATTTTTTTATCACTTTTTATACATTTTTCATCAGTTTGGAACAGACAGAAAAATAACCTCTAGTAGTTTCTACATTATTTCTGTTCAGCATGTTGCTTAAAAGCTTGACCTGTTGGTTGCTAAACTGTGTAAATCTTCGCTATGTTACATAGCACATATTCTCAGTATTCGCAAGTGTAACTATGCCAGTGTTCTGTAGAAACACTGACAGCACTTCAGTCTTGAGTCGTTACAGATCATCTCCTGCACCGCTCATTTATTCATCATGCACAGCAGTTGCTTACATCGATTACCTGCTTTGCTTTCCAGCCTTTGTTTGCATGTCAGTCAGTTAAAGTTACAAGCTCATTTAGCTTTTCTCAATTTGATCAAGCCATTCCCATCCCAGGATATGAAATACTGGCTTTGTGTCAGAAACTGTTGGCACAGATACACACAAAGTATCCTTTGTTACGTGTTTGATGCATGCTCAATCATCCAGGTAAGTAAATCCCATGAGGTTCATTATGTTCATCTGGACGTAGCGTTTCAATGGGAGAAAATTCTTCTGTCTCAGCTGACTGCAGGTTTCTCGAAACTTATAAACAGTACCTTTGCACAATCACTGAAACCAGCCCACTGCATGAACAATAGAGTGTGGGCTCTGTTTCTTGATCACTAATATGCAAACTGTCATGACCATTGATCAACAACTACTGATCAAATACCATGAGTACTATTCACAGATTTGGGGAATGGCTGCAATCACTCTTTGATCAGTGGTTGTTGGTCATTGGTTATGACAAATTGTCTACTCTGTGCAAAAAATTTGTTTCCATGCAAAATCACCATCTGATTTATAAAACGTGCATATTGGCCCATTTTGTTCTTACCGCCATGCATCATAAGTTAGTCAATCAGAATCATTTGGAACCAAAAGCCTACATACTATCTGCATACTGTCTTTCCCCAGTTTCTATCTCGTGATAAAGAGACAGCAATCTGCATCCTCCCACTGAGGTGACTGTAGTTCAGGTAGTAGAGCAGGTCACCTACTATCCTTGGGCAAGATACAAACCCCAAGTATGAATGTGTGTGAATGCTAGATAGAAGCACTAAGACAGAAAAAAAGTTCTTGTGCAAATGGATGAATGAGGCAAGCTGTGTAAAGCCCTTTGAGCGCTCAGAGTAGAAAAGTGCTATAGAAGAGCCAGGCTATTTACCATTACCATTTACCTATAGTTATGACCTTTGGTTGGTGGCCAAAATGAGACTGCGGAAACAAGCGGTCTAAATGAGCTCCTTCCCAGGAATGACTTTGTTTTCCTTTAGCGATAGTACTTTGCTTTCTTTAAAATCCTTTTCTGTAATTCTGAATACTTTGCGGCTTATGGTGTTTTGGAAAACTGTAACTTATGACAGACAGCAATAATAACACATTTACATCCTTCATATGGTCTTCGGGTCAAATTGACCCGCATACACAGAGACACACAAAAACATGTCCACACACAAATACACAAACATACAAACAAATAATGTTGATAATTATAATTATTATAATCAAAGCAGAGAGAAGCTTTTTGCTCTTACTTTCCCACACTCTTTACCTTAATTATCTTTAATTATTCTGGATATAACCAATCTTAAGGGGGGGATGTATTTTCAGTGACCATTAAAAGAATGTGGACATCACACATCTGTATGCCTATTTTGCAATCCTCATCCTTGCTGGTGTCTACAGGTCAAGAGGGGTGTTGACTGAATGTCTGTGGGATTCTGTGACAGAAAGAGAATTTTTAGAGCTACGATGTCTCTGAAGAGCTTTCATGTATTCTCAAGGATCATCAGATTTGATTACCGGGAATCAAGAGCTATTAGAGGGCAGGAGCAGTCTGCACTGTGTGGGACCAGTGGGTGGACAAGCTTCCCCATCTTTATGACACTGGGCACTGTGTAACTATAGAAAAATGGTTTGTGGGGTTTAGAAGCCGCTGCACTTACAGCCAGTATACGGCCGCAGAGCCAGCAAGGTATGGCTTCAACATTTGGGCTGTATGTCATCTTTGCATCATTTTATGTGTGGAACTTGTACGTTTTTACAGTGAAGGAGAAGCTGCTGAAAGAAACCAGGGGACACAGGTGGTGCTAGATCAGCATCGCACTTGTGTTGTTACCAGTGTTGGGCAAGTTACTTTGAAAAAGTAATTAATTATAGTTACTAGTTACTTCTTCAAAAAAGTAACTGAGTTAGTAACTGAGTTACAAGATTCTAAAAGTAATTAATTACTTGAAAAGTAACTATTGTGTTTTAACCCTCTGGGGTCCAGGTCATAATTGGCCATTTTTGACCTCTTCTGATGTTTCCTCTACATTTCACTTTTAAAAACTATTTCCTTTGCCTTGTTTGGTATCATTCTTTTCAGCACAACCTCACGTGTCTGAATTTACAGTTATGTTTTCATTTTGACATACTGTATTAACACAATTGATCTAAAATCAGACAAAAAACATAAAATCCGAGTAGAAAAAGTTATATTTTTTACTGTAACCACAAACATGTTTAATGAATCATATTTCATAACTTCAAATGCAAATATAAATTGTCAGTTTTAAAATCATATGCACAAGTTTTGCAAGCAACAAAGTTATTTGCAGCCATTTACATTTTTTATAACCATTTCAAACTGTTTACATAACAATCAGCTGTTCTGCATTCAAGCAGATGCCACACAAATTATTTTTGCCACTCCAAAAAAATAATTTCTGTGCACAGTAAAGGAGAACATCACAGCCTGATACCTGCAGGTCTGACAGCAGCAGGTGTATCACTGCTCCTGTTTTTTACCTGGAGACAGCAGTCGCCTTATTGTTCTAACACACAACACAAAAATATCCACAACACTACACAAGACAACACATTAACTACACACTCCAAACACACTAAACGTCACAAATCTCTCACATCTCAAAACTCGCTCTCTCTCTTTTTTTGCTGTCTTTCTTTCTCTCTCTTTCTCTCTCGCCGTCACTCCTAAAACTTCCCCCTCTTCCTAAACATCCAAATGTCATGTTGCCATATCATTTTTGATTGGTCGACATGGTGCATTTTTCGACCAACACGAACGGGCTGTTTTTTGTTTTCTTTTTTTATTTTTTGGTCATAAGCAGAGAGTGCTTGCTAGCGCTGTCCTTAGACAGTAAACGTGACGAAACTGTTGAGGAAAAAAAACGCGTATATATTCTTTATCATGACTCTGGTTTTACGTGACCTATCAACACAATTTAAAAACTGGTATATATCACCTTGTTGCTTTGTCATCTTGAAGTGGTCATGTGATTGGCTTACCACGACTACTTTATTCTTTCTCAGTCAAACAGCAGCACTCATGCCATTGTTTTGCTCCCCTTAGATCCAGGTGTTGTGCCAAAAAGTGATCGTCAGACAGAAAGTGATTGCCGCCCGCGGGAGTGCGCGCAGCTGCTTAAAGCTGTAACGCCCAGATTACTTACAGCTACTTCCGTGCAATTGATATAAGATGCGGTAAGCTGAAGACAGCTTCAACCGTCTGTTTGTTGAAAAATAGTAACGCGACCGCACCGCATTTTCTTGTTAGTAATGGTAACGGCGTTGTAATGATGGAAATAGTAATTAGTTAGATTACTCGTTACTGAAAAAAGTAACGCCGTTAGTAACGCCGTTACTTGTAACGCCGTTATTCCCATCACTGGTTGTTACTTGTGTTCTGGTAGAGACTGAATACAATCATTAAACATATACGTTTTCTCTACTGTTTGAAACTGACATAAATACAATACATGTTGAGAGTTTATGAACTAAAATTTTAGTTGGGACTTGTTTTAAAACCCCAAATATGTCCCAGGTCAATATGACCCAAATCTTTACATGAGCCAAGGTGTTTCTATGTGACGATTTTCTCCTGCCTCCTCCAAAAGTCCACAGGCATGAATGCACAGACGAACATGTAAATAGGTTTTTACATTCCTGACCTGACACATCTGTATGCAGGTTGTCATAATATTCCAACTCTAATAAATATAGGCTGTAGCAATGGACTGAACAGTCTTCGGTTTGTTTGTTTGTTTTTTATGTGCTAATGTCTTTTTTAAAATTCTGTTACAGTCTGCCTATAGTCCCCTGGCTGCACTTTAAGAACACTAGCTGTAAAGCTATTAGCTTATTAGCTGACCCAAACAATGCCAGCAAAATGTCCAAAACATCCTTGTCCAAAGACATTAAATACTGGCATTTCAGTGAACGAAAAGCAAAAGGCTTCCAATTAATTCCACAAGACTCCTTTTCTTACTGTCTTGTCTGCTGCTCTTGCTCGCTTGATGACCTGTGGAGCCTCTGACAAGCAACTACAAAATCTACCTTGATACGATCAGTTCTATTCAGACAACACCCTGTCTGATGGCCTCAGCTGACTCCCACTTCTGCAATATTTATCTCAGTGGAACCTATTTGCCATTCATTTTGATCTTGAAAGACATAGTAATAAATAAATATATGCAGTGGAACAGTGCGTAATGCAAAAAGAGCGGGTGGCATGGAGCCTGAACCCCACTCAAAGGGTACTTGAAGCAGATGAGATAATAGAGTGAGCAGAGACTGCATGCATGCGCACGCACGCACGCACGCACGCACGCACACACATGCACACATGCACACGCACACATTAATGCAGAGTTTTGGTGGCCTGTAGCATCTTTAGTGGCTTATGCAGCACAGGATCGACCACATGCTGTGTGTTAGAGCCCTTTTAATGGAGGAAGATCAAAGACACAAACCCACAGATACACACACACACACACAGAGAAATCTGCTTCACATTCTCCTAACTAAGCTCCACATGAGAGAAATTAAGAAAAAGTTAATTTTCCATGCCATTTAACATGCATTGTATTTGAAGCGGCATGATCTTAAGGTCACAGACTATTTGGAGTAAGTACTTGAATATGATTTTATATCACGATCTTTACATTTCTGCGTACTTTAAATGTCTATTCCAGCAGTTATTTCCTGTGTGAGATTGCTACATGATTAATGCTCACTTTTTTCTGTCACAGCCATAGAGTGGTTTTTATCCAGTCACAGCTTTGTAACCCAAAATACTGGGGTTCATGTTTTCACCTCACGTTTATGCAGGACTTAAAGTTCTGTAATTCTGACCTGTGGCTCTTTTATTTTTGACCTTACTTAATTATATTGTAAATAATGATCCTACAGCTAGACTATAGGTGTATGATAATCATTTACACAATCAAGCTATGTACACATCCAAGAAGGCTATTTTTTTAATAAGGGAGAAAAAACAAAACTAAAAACCAAAACAAAATATTTGAAAACAATAAGCAAGCCTGGCTTCATTTTTATCTCTGTTTTGTATTTTTCTTAACACAAATAAAGACTGTGCACTGTTAAATTTCCTACCTAATATTACACAAATACTTTAACTTGATTGATCGTTGTTGTGGGAATTTCTGAATGAAGACATGAGCAACATTAATATAGAAGTCACCAATATCTAAATGACAGAATGCATCCATCCATACATTCTCTCACACTTATGCTTTTCAGGGTCACTGGGGGAGGGCTCTGGAGCCTAATCTAGCTACCACAGTGTGATAGGCGGGGTACACCCTGGACAGGTCACCAGCCTGTCGCTGACTGAATGCAACTACTTTAAAACAGGGGTCTCAAACTCGCAGCCCAGGGGCCACTTGCGGCCCATGTCACCCCTATACTGACGTGAAGAAATATAATGCAGTTTGGCCCTTCAAGGGACTTTTTTTGTTAGGGAGGATTTATTTACTGTTGAGTGCAATGTTTAAATAAGTTCTTTAAAAAGCAAAATATTATATATTTAATATGAAGGCAAAATGAGCAGACAGTACAAACATGTTGGCTGTGTCAGTGAGAGAGTTATTTGTAATAATATATATATATATATATATATATATATATATATATATATATATATATATACATATATCACTAGCAGTTTAGAACTAACGTGTACACTTATATCTGCATTTTTATTTTGTTAAATATGAACAAAATGGTAGCAGCAGTGCTCCCACATGTAGGGCACAAAGAGCAGACCAGTTTGTTTATCTGGTAGTTCAATGAAAGGCTTCAGTTAGTTAAGAGTGAGAAAAAAAAAACTGTGTTCACATTTGCAGTTTTGTCTTGTTAGGCAATATTTGAAATTTTTAAAAACAAAACATTTTCAGAAATATTTGTGGGTGTTTTCTTGCTTGTTTTTTTTGGACTACTTGAACACTAAAGTGGTCCTCACAGAGATGACAGTGCCGGCAGTGACCCACAGCTCAATTAAGTTTGAGACCCCTGCTTTAAAATGTATTATTATCAATGTCTGAAATGGGCTTATACCTTTTAATATCTACCAGGTCACCAGCGACCCATTTTGGGTAAGGTGTTTACCTCTTTATATAATTGGTGCCTATGTGTAGCACCAGTATGGAAAAGCTTTTAACACAGAAACACCATAATGCAACAAAGAAAGTATGTGAAATCAAAATCGTGTAGTTTTGGAAAACCCCTGGAAATCTTACCCCTACTTCTAACCTCACATGGATCGCCACACAGTGGATGTTAATAGGTTTCTGCCTTCATTTCTGATTCTGCCAGAAGAAGCAGGGGAAGAAACATGGTTCCCATGTTCTCCTTCAAAGAGACTTTAAAGAAGGTGATCAACGGGACTCCTCAGAGCTTCTCTCCTTGGCTGCTGCCTGACAGGTACTATTAGGCTTATTCTGGCTACATGCTTCCTTCTGTTATCCACCCATGTTGTCATCTGAAAGTGCTGAATACACACTCCAATTAGCTGCAAACCTTAAACTCTGTACCGAGTGGCTCTTTTTGGTAAAATGATGGAGTTTAATGCCCGCTCTGTTGCTAACAAGTCATTCTTTTTAATGTTCTGCCGTAGGAAACGTGATTCTCTGTTTATCTCTAAGACGTGGCAGTATGAGAATGAAGTCTCACATTTTTTAGAATCATATCGCTGTTCATTTTTTCTCTGCACCATGGATTTCTGGCCAAGGAGGTGGGACTGCCTTTATTTCCCAAGTCATTTTTATGCCAGATGATCTCTTCAGGGTCTTATAGCTCCTTTGAGATGACTATGACCAAAATTGGAAGAGCTCACCCCTTGTATTATATTTTAATATACTGCCAGCCTGGCTCTGCTGCATCTCTTCTCTCTGACTTCGTAACGTTTTTATCTTCTATTATTAAGCTAATCAGGATTTGCATAGTTAGGGTCTTAAACATTCATGCTGATGACTCATCAGACAGTACTACTAAGGAGTGCATGAGCATTATGGACTCTTTTAACTTTGTTCAACATGTATCTGGCCCTACTCATATGGCAGGACGTACCAGGGCTACCAATAAATGACCCTGGCATGTTTTGGTAATGGTAACTATGATTATTTATACGATATAACAGGATATGTGTGCACGTTGTATGATTTCAAAAATAAAATAAATTAAAATAAAGCACAGCAGCCTACCAGCGTTGACCACAATAAGTCAGCCATTTCCATTTTCAGGTCATGTCGTCCGTTGAATGGCAGGGTTTGTGAAATCCAGCTGTGGGTGAAACCTAAAGAACTCCTGCCTCTTTGTGGAATGAGGGCTAAAATAGTCTAGAAATATCCGATCTCCCTGTGACTCCTCCACTCCTATTTTAACAGAAAAAGAGAGAGAGAGAGAGAGTCAGGACTGTTAATTTCACCAGTGTTATTTCTCTGGTTACCTATCAATGATAAATCATCCACTTCAGCAACGTTTTACTAATATTAGCTGATAATAATAACTGTGGGCTGTACCACCTGCAACTATAACTTCATGTCAAGCTAAGGTTGGACCCCAAATCTACTCAAAGCATTATTTAAAAATGAATCTACTAATAAAGGCAGTTCTCTCTCATACACACACAGTTTGTGCACAAGACTGTAGTTTTGCACACAAATGACACATAACTATATTTGCTAATAGTATTGTGCATGTTGTAAGTCTGACTGAATAAAATAACTCTTGCAATAATTTCGTGTTGAGTGTTTGCACATTTTGGGCCCAGATACTGATTTAATCATTTCTTATCATTTTAAAATTGTACGAATTCTAACTTTTTTTTTACATTTTCAGTTTTAACTCACAATCATCATCATCATCATCATCATCATTATTATTATTATTATTGATACACACATCCCAAAACATTTCCATTGTTAACTCTCTGTGCACGCTTACATGTGGGCACCATCATTCGTGATCTTTTATTTGCTTCTGATGCAAGGAATTCATTTTTATTCGTATTACTTTACAGTTCAATTCAATTCAACTTTATTTGTATAGCTCCAAATAACAACAACAGTTGCCTCAAGGTGTTTTATATTGTAAGATAAAGACCCCACAATAATACAATACAATAATACAATGGAGTACAGGATTATCGGAGAACACAGGAGTCCAGCCTTTGGTACTGTTGCCCATAATCTTTCACTTAATGGGTTTAAGGTTTTGGCTGGTATCTCCGGCTCATTGTTGGAATGGTTTTCTTCCAATTTATCTGATTGGACATTTTCTGTTTGGCAACCAAGCTCTCCTGTACCACTGTTTCTCCAACCTGTGGGTTTCTGCAAGATTCAGTCCTTCCACAACTGGACTATTTCCTTTTTATGTTCTTCCATTAGTATATATCTTTCAATTTTTTTAATTACATTTAATGACATGCTGATGACATCCAGCTTTCTTTTAAACCTCACTTACTTTACTGGCTATCAAAAATAGGTGACTGACTCTTCAAAGAAAACTGACATCATGATTATTGTACATCTGAAAATCAAAAAATCAGTCAAGTGATTGCTCCTTTTTGCTCAGTTGCTAAATCCAGCATGTGTTATATTGGTGTAATACTCCACTCTGGACTTTGACTCACATGTAAAATTAATGTCATATTCCTATTTCTTTCATTTAACAGGCATTACTCAACTATAAGCTAAAAGTTCTACAGTTTAACTGAAAAAAATAAGTCAAGCATGCAAGTCATGCCTTTGTCTCTCTGTGCTCAGACTATTGTAATGCCTTGTTTAAATAGAGCACTAAATGGACAAGCACCATTCTATTCTTATCTTATCCTTAAACACACTGTGATTTGCTCTTTCTAATCGCAGGCTGAAAATTTGTTAGTTTCTCCTCACTTGAGATTAAAAACAAGAACATTCACTAGGTTTACAGATGAGGTCCTGTAGGAGTCTCTTTTCACTATAATGACTTAGAATAATTACTGACCCCTAAAAGGAAAAGCTGAAAGAAGAAGAAGATTAAAGCTTTTTTAAAATGTTAAAATTTTACTTGATAGGGGCAGCGCGATGGTGCAGTAGTTGGCACCATTACCACACAAGAAAGTGGCCTTAGTGACATGCAGATGCCAGGCCCTCTGTGTAGTTTTTGCATGTTCTCCTGTGTCTGGGAGGGCTCTTTCTGGGTGCACTGGTTTCCTCCCACAGTCCAAAGACATGCAGTTGGTGTTAACTGGTGAGTATGAAAGTGAATTGTTGTCTGTCTCTCTGTGTTGGCTTTGCAAATGAAGAAAATGGATGGATTAACTAAAGCTAACCAGTAATTGTCTTTTTATGGTTTTCCTTGAAAATGATCTTTGATGTTAGAAATTTAACAGTTTATCTGTTATACAGCGTAAAAACTAAGAGCTAAGCATGCCTCTTTTGTGTGTTTGTGCACATTTTAATAAAGTATGAATAATAATAATGATAATAAAGTAGCATTATTAGTATTTATATATAGTCCCGATCAAAAGAGCACTTGAAAAATGTCAAAAAATCATATTTTGCTTTTTCGCATCTTAACAAGGTTCCAAGTAGAACTTCAACATGCAACAAGAAGAAATGGGAGAGAGACCAAAAATTTTTTGAGCACGCAATGTATTGAAAACAACGCTTAAACTGAAACAGGCTGTTTTTAAAGAATATACACTATGTCAACAACTGGATATTTCTTTTTTTTTCTGGCAAAAAAAGAACTTTTTAGAAGAATGAAATTACTTGACCAATGTGTGCTCACACTCTGCTAGCAGCTTGTTACGTTCATTAGGTACCTTGGAGCAATTTCTTCTTTTTTGTGTGTGTAATTTTGACAAGTACAGGTCATGAGGTCATTTTCACAATCTAAGGATGAAAATTATCTGTCTAAAAAGAAGTTGAAATAAAATAACTCTGACGGTTTTGGTTTCTAGGTTCTACGTTAGTTCAGTCAGTGGCACATTTCTTGTGATGTAATCAGTGATTATTTATTTATTAACAGCCCAGAACCTAAGGCAGCACAATTTGAAATACCACATATGAAATTATGGAGTAAAAAAGTGTGAAACACAAATATTTTACATTTAGACTCTTTATGTTATGCACATTTTACCTTTTATAATAGATCTGCAAACTCACTTTAAATTAGTATCCAGGAATCCTTATAAGAGGCTCTACATATGCTTGCAACCTAATTTGTATTTGTACTTCATCTCATCCCATGCCAAATCAGCGGGGTAATTATGGAGCCCGGGTCTCCAGCACTCCAACATGCTGCTTCTTTGTGAACAAAACTCACAGATGCTCATGGTCCTGGCATGCTGAGGAAGCGACGATCCTCTAAGTTCAGCCCAGACATGTCAGAGGACATTGCAGTGCCTCACGCTGTTATAAATGGTACGCACTGAAACTCTTTGATAGAGCGCTGAATTCTGAGAAAACACACACAAGGCATTATAAAAGACCAGGTGCACTTACATCCTTAAAGTTATTATTTGTAGACATCCTTGCTGCACACTGAACAAATTGTTCTCTGTGTCTTTCACACACAAACATGCACAGTTGCATATTCAGGCTGACATGGTGTATCACCGCTTCTTTGTTTGCCTGTGATTATCAAACCCACTCATGTTCTATTTCTGCCATGCATTAACCTTTGAAATCATAGCGTGTCCCTCAGATACGCACAGCTTTCACTGACATCAGTGAGTAATGCAGACGACATAGGTGCCTCCTGCAAAAATATGGGAGAAATTTGTGTGTCACACATTCAGCTTCTCAAGAGCATGCTGATATGTTTTGTGGCTATTCTAGTGGTACTCACATTGACTCTTGTTACAGTGCATACACACATCTGTGTGCAAATTGTGCATATGAACATTTCATGCCCGGACGCCATGTCAATGGTTTAAAATCATTATTCTATATTTTGGGGGGCTAAATTAGTTTTTCCTTTAAAAACAAACATTATTATTATTATTATTATTATTATTATTATTTACAAAATGACATAAGTCACAAAAGTGCTCATAATCACAATTACATTAAAAATAAAATAAAAACAATAATTTACATATTTTAAAAAGTATTGTTACATCTTATGTATGTAAGAATAAAATATGGTAAACAATACTTTTAGACTGAAATGAAGATTTATGGGGCAGACGGAGGAATAATAAAAGCAAGAACATAAAACCACACAGTGCAAGAGAAGGCAGTGTTTCCTAGAGGCTGTGACATTAACTACACCACAAATAAACACTGATTATGCAATCTACCATCACAGTTTGCCTTACAGATGATAAGATGGCTTTTGTGAAAAAGTGATATTCAGTCCTTTAGTTAGCAGCACATGAGAAACATTGATTTATTGTCCAGTAATGGATGGTTTCATCATTAGAAGTACATTTGTGTGCTTTCTAAATAGTGTAGGCCATTAGAATTCTCTGCCTTTAGAATATTCACACTGAAGCTTCTCTTTGGTTCATAAATATACAAAATCAATTTGCATGTTGGTCCTTGTGTCCACAGCAATAGTATTTAAAAGTATTCCAGTATGCTTTAAAATGTGATCATATATTTGCATTACAAACCCATTCAGTTGCAAAACTACTACAGTCCACAGACGCTGCATTGACAGAGACATAAGCAATGGCAAGAATAAATAGTGACATGTTGACAGTGTGACAAGGGGACGTCACGAGGTAATGTGAAGTTAAATTTTATTATTTAGGCAACAAAAGCAAAGACCTTCTAAGAAACATAGTCAGAGAAGTTTGTTAAGCCTTTAAAACATTGGTTGTTTTTGCTGACATTCATATGAGACCATATATTTATATCACTTTGCTTGTGACCTTGTAAAAGTGCAACATTACTGCATGGATTTTGTGGCTACATACAGATGGCCAGATGAGTGTTTTCCAATTCTTTTGTGTTTTTTTGAGTCTTTCAAGCCAACTTATTTCAAGTTTTTAGAGCATCCATTAGTTAATAAAATGCAGTGGTACATCCTTCTTTTCTCTAGCTGTTGTTTGAATTTTGTCATGGGAAACTCACAACATTTATAACAGTACCAGCTCATCTCATCATCAGTAACCTTGGCTACTTGTTTATTTGCAGAGCTGCTTTTATCTCAATCCAAATAAAACAGGTTTTTCATTATTGTGCAAGTATTTATTGATTGGTTTTAAGAACCAGAAAAATAGTGCCCGATTCATAGACACCTTTCTATCTCATAGTGACCATTGGGTTCCCAGTTACCCAAGTCACCAATGCCCATGTCCTCAAAATCATAGGTGTAGATTAGAGTCTGCTGTAGACACTGGCATGGATAGCTGGAGACACAACAACTGAGTAATCATTCCTTTTACACTTCAAGGTTGGCTTGAAATTTGCTGTATGAGGCTCATGTGTAATCGGTGCAACGTAACATAAACTCTCTTTAAGTATGACAGAGGTTGTTGTGCTGGGTCATTTTAATACTGGAAAGAATTCTGACATCCTTCGTCTTATATGTGTACCAGTACACAGTCTCTCAGCCTTAATAGGTTACCATCAACTGGAAGACCTTATTATGAATTCAACAGGCACCAGTACAGTAGATGCATTTCAAGGACAACTGATAGAAGTAGGTTACACAGCAGCTCAAAGTGTAATGGTAACGGTTGTACCAATATCTTACAGTTAAAAGCATTTTGAACTACATTCACATTTATATAGCAGTTTATTCTTATTACCTAAACCAAATTATCAACCTGGTGTGTGCGCGTGTGTGGTAAAGTATCTTGCCCAAGGACATTTGATTATCAGACTGGATGAGCCAAGGATTGAACCACTGACCTTCTGACAACAACAGTTCTCAATACTTTACTTTACTACTTTAGTTTGAAACGTAAAGGTATAAGTCTGAATATATTGACTGAACTGCAAATATATAGAATAAACCTTCAATATACTGAATGAAAATATCTTGTGTTTTAGAAGTGTACTATTATAGCATGTTATGTCGCCAGCAGCATTCCTATGAGGAATAAAGACATTATTCCATGGAAATGCTTAAACTGTATAAACCAGTCACAGTATTCATTGTTGTACTACAAATGACAAAATTTGGGTAGTATTTCAGCATACAAGTACACACTGCTTAGCTGACCTTTAGCAGTGCTAAAGGAGGAATATGTGGAATGAAATTTGCATTTCCTTTCCTGTCAGTCTGTGGGACCAAGACCCCAATACAGCAAGTCTAGATCAGTTTATGTTTAACAAGTCCAGACTTTAATCCTGTGAGTTTTATCCAGTAGGCAGTGCAGAGCTTAGATGGAGCCGATGGGTGAGGGGACTCGCCCAGTTCTAACTGTCTCTGGCCTCCCAGTATCTATTCTGCCTCCTCTAATAAAAGCCGGGGTCCTTTGCAGGCCTGGTACTCATCAGCCACACCCGTCACGGGCAGCTCCCCTCAAGATCAGTGCTCTTAGAATATGACTGGGTTTAGTTTAGTGGTTTGGTAAACTAAGCCACAGGGGTTAGAACTGATGGGGAGAGAGGGCAAGAGTACAGTTAGTGTGTAGTGTTGTGTAGTTAGTGTGTAGGCTAGTATGTATTTATTTATTTTTTGCTTTATGTGTTAAAACAATGAGGTAACTATTGAATGTCAGAGATGCTAGCCCTCGGCCCTCGGCCCTCGTCTCGTGTGTGTTTTTAGTTTGTTTGCCCTTCCTGACCTGCTTATCTTTGTATATTAATTAGAACTTCCAATAAAACTGTTTTAAGTTCTACTTACATGCTGGTAATGTTACTGCTGACAGAATTCCAATAGAGCAGCCACACTGATAGTAATACAAATACTTTTTAGAAGAAGAATAAAAACTCTCTATAGAGAAGCAAACATCCCCAACATACAACCTTAAAATAGGTTTCCTTTATGTTGTGGCAGCAAAAAAGCTTGTACTAGCCAGTTTTATTCCCACATTATATTAGCTTGTGTAATTCTTCCACCACTTACTGCAGACATTGATGGAAGTTTGTAATGGTCTGTTAATTTAGGTTTAAAAATATGCAAATAATCTTAACTCATATTATATTTGATTATTATTAATTTCATTATTACATCATTTGTTGTCAGTTAACATTAGCTAGTTGGAGCCTTACATGTGTCTTTCATGTTGCTCGATAACCAGTCCACATACCAGTAAAAATTTTTTACCCTTTTTTGTTTTTTAAAGAAAAAATATTGTGATGTAAATTCTTTCTAGCCTATAGCACGTTTAAACAACAGAAGTCCTTTAAAAACAGGCACATTTACATCCCAGGTCTCTATAACCACAGTATCAATATATAAGAAAACTGTGTTAACTAATTATTGTAGGTAGCTAAAATCACAACAGTGGCAAATGCATGAAGATTCATGACTCATTGCTCTCCCCTACATAAGCTCCCTTTACAGCAATGTTGCTCTTAATTTACTTGAGATCAGATTGATGCCAAAATTTGCACACCACTCATTTCCAAATGAGACATGAAATGTTGGACGGCGCAGCCATTTTTTCCTGCAGGGCTTCCAGAGAAAACATGACTACTTTGTTTCATTTGAACATAATTAATTCTAATGGACTGAACATCATTAAACAATATATAGAAAAATGTAAGACCAATTGAGAAAGTTAAACTGGTTATGTTGGATATATGAGGTCCTTGTATACAAATTTAACAACCGACCTGCTTTTTTTCTTCAGTGTGCTGCTACTGCATTTTCTGATTTGATCTGCCCAGTGTAGAAAATCACACATCTGACTCTCACTGACTTGAAATGACTGTCTCTGCAGTACAGAATGGATGGGTGCGCTGTGCAAACAAAGATGACAAGCTTCTTTTACTCAAAGACACTCAAACATCAGGATGGAAAAAAAGCCAGAAATGAACATTTACTCTTCTGAGGTTTGATGACAACAAAAAACTGTAATCTGTGATATGGGCTGGAGGACTGAATTATGAGAATCTAGGGGGTAGCTATCACAATGCTGATGTTCCCATTGTCATCGTAAAATATAGCAAACACTGAGAGGAAATAGAGTGCATAGGAAAATAAAAAGAGAGCAATTTCACTTGTGATCAGGCACTTGTATTAGCGCACATCCTTCGTCCTTATGTATGGCAGCTGAAATAACCTTCACTCCAAGCTGTGTCTTTCTACTGGCTCAATTTTCCTGAAACAGTAACTGAAAATCATTAACTAAAAAGGCAGTATTGTGCAGAAGTCATTTATAGCTACATTTTGTTGAGTAAATGCACCATAGCGATAGAATGGCTTACTCCATCTGCACAGCAGGTTAAAAGCAACCACTGAAAATATATTGCATTTAATTTAGCTTGGTGCTATGAGTGATTTATTTTGAAAGTCCCATTAAAAGAGGGGAAAAAGCCTTTTTTCCTAAAGTGTAGAGGTTACAGGCAATTTTTTTGCATTAGTCCCAATTCAAGTGTGGACAAAAGGAGATTAATTTGAGTGTTGTAATGAAACTACAGCCTACTGATAGACGCATTTATTTGGAGCTTTTGCACAGCTTTTGAGAAAGATAGATTGTTTACTGTGTGTGAAATAATTGCCTGTATCATTAGAGTTCATTAAGTTAAAGCACTCTGTGTTTCTAACCATCACACTTGGCCCTTAGTTGTTGCAATCATAAGGCCGTGATGCTCCTTCAAACGCTGGTAATTTCGGTGACAGATATCCAGAACAGAACAAAAACTAATCTCAGGTAATCATAGCCCAGCACTGTATCTATATAATTAAAACTACAATGCAAAACCAACAATATGGTTACAAAATGCTGCTGCAAAGGCTGAATGTTTACAGCAGTACCCTTAAACAGTGAGTAACAATAAGTGAGACTCATCATGTGCAATCAGAATTCAAAGGCAAAGAGAAAAATTGTACAGTTTCAGTTTCAGCATGATAGAGTGAACGTTGGTGACTTCTGTAAGGAGTCTGGGTGTTCAACCTGTTGCTTGCAGATCATCAGCTCATTCTTGCTTCATTAGAATCTGTCTGTGAAAGTTCTCAGTCATCCAGGTCATCATAGTTGAAAGAGCTTGGAAAGAAAAGTGTCTGGACTTCTTTAAATTTCCTTGAAGACATTTGGCACCATGGCTCGTATGACTAGATAGCGGATCAACAAGGGGTTCATGACCCCCTTGGGGGACACTCCCATAGGGCTTAAAATCTGGGACTCTCCATCAATTGCTCTTACAACTGAAGAAGCTTTTTGGATGAGAGGTGAAACGTCTCCAAGGAAACGCTTTTCTTTCCAAGCTCCTTAAATCCCATTACCATCATTATTTCAAACTATGCTGCTATCAAAGAATGTCCAAAAAGACATTGTGCTTTGTGGACACAATGACATTTGACTTGTATCAGTTAAATGATTTGAATTTGAAATTTGTGCAGTAATGCAATAAAGAATGTTTTCCAGATAGTATCATTAAAATCTTGATCACCTCTCTAACAAAGTAACAAAGTTCCTGAATATATTCAGAAAAGACAAATCCACAGCTTTGGGCATTCTAATGCAGTTTGGGATATTTTGGCAGCAAAAACATTTAAGGACATATTCAGAGGCTCGCAAATATATATTAATGAACAGTATTTTCTAGTGCAGTTGTAAATCGGTACATACAATTTATAAAATAACTTTCTTTTATAAACAAATCACACAATTAATGTGCTCTTACAAAATAAAATAAGCCAAGGCTCAGAGCCCCAAGAAAGATTAAAGGTCTTTCAGTGTGAAAGAGAAGGACAACAGTGGCTTTTGACTAAAAAGCTTTGACACTTGGTTAAAACACAGCATGAAAATTAAAATGGTACTGTGAACATCTATCAGGCTATTCAGCAAATTTAACAGAAGAATACGATGATGATATAATACCAAAGCAAATCAATTTTCACATAAAAATGAATTTGGTCAAACCCGTATGGGTCACCTCTTCAACACCTGAAAGCAACCTTTCTTCCCCAGGCATGAACTCCAAGTGACCTCACTTTTAAGTGCTTTGGGAGTGTCATGGTTATTGCCATGTGCAGTTACTCTATATTACATCTACTGAATGATGTCCTATTGACAGCTTTTAAAGAATATTTATAGCTGCAATTTTCCCTCAAAGTGCTGCTTGTGTGATAAGGTTTGATTTATGATCTTGATCCTAAAATCTGAGCAGATTGGAAGTAATAATCACAGTGTTGGACGCATATACCTCCTATTCTCCAAAATATGGCTTGCACTATTGCTCACAGTTCAGACTTATTTTTTTCATAGCAAAATGTAAATTAGGTAACCCTCTAGCAGTCCTAACCTGTATTTGAACTGGTCCTATTTTGGCATTGAAAGCTATTCTCTCAATGTTTTTTTTTTCCAGAACAATAATCTATCACTGCCTCTGTGTGATCAAAATGCAATGATTTTGAAACATGTTGACTTGAAAAATGAATAATGTCTCAACTTCAAGTTGTTTGATCAAGAGCATGTGAACAAGGATGATGTTTCATGGCCATAAGCAATATTTGCAAGTACCAAAATATGATTATATTATTAACTGTTTTGACACAGGCAGAATGAAGGCTACAAAATTAACCCAGGATCAAAATTTATACAAAAAGGAGACCTTGTCTTTAACTATAGTTAAATCAGGAATAGGGTTGCTTCTCATCAATGATAATTTAGACCTCACTTTTTACCTGTAGACATCTTAAACATATCTTTTTTTAATAAAAAAAAAATATTTATATTTCTCACTATTTAAGACTAAAAAGTAGGGAGAAAATAAATAAATAAATAAAAGCCTGAATTGGGCTATATGTTGCCCAAAGAACTAAAGTCAAGCTTAAGTTTAATACCCCCAGGATAGAGCTTGGGCTTTGCAGTAGAGGCAATTTTGTGAGCCTTTTTGTCACGTCAGCTTCCACAGTCCTGAATGAAATTAAGATTTTGAGACGGCACTCATGGCCTGCAAGATGCTGCTACTGAAGCCATGCAGTAACCCCTTAACAAAGAGTCTAAATCTCTCATGTGCATTAAGTGTCTGCATGAAGAATGGCAGTGATCTGAGGCTGGGGAATCTTCTGCCCTCCACCCATTCCACCATCACCCACATTGCTACAGCAGGAAAATAGGGAGGAATTCATGTGTTCCCAAAACCTAATAAGTTCAAATGTGGTGGTATATGATAATATTTCACTGAATATATACACTATGTTATAACATGGTGAGTATTATTTCTACATTGCATCTGTCTCCTGTGGCTGCGTGTGTTTCAAACAGCTGTACAGCACTTTGTTTGAAAACGCTTTATAAATAAAGTTATTATTATTATTATTATGATAGCAAAATGTGTTTGAAGAGACATGTAGTGATTCAGGGACCTATTTTGTGTCCCCTTGCACTTGTACCTCTGTGATAGGTGCAGAGAGCCAAAACTGGCATGTGGTCCAGCTAGTGAGCAAAGATTTTACTATTTTTTTTTTTTCATGTGCTCTGAGGCAGCACAAGATAGTAAAGTGACATGCACCACCGTTCAGATTGTTTGCTTTGGACATTCTTCCTCAGATGCCTTGTTACATTTGAACGCCGGACTGATAGTATCATCTTGGAGGTGAATTCATGGTTTACATTTTAATGAATGCTAAAAAAAAATTTCAACTGGTCTCATTGCCCACCTGATATACCACCTCTTATTACCAGTGATACTCATTACCAGCATACAGCATTCAGGTCAGTTTGAAATAGAATTTGATGTTGGCTATCTCCACAAGTTTGTAGTCCCCAGGGAAATCACAGAGCACACAGTGCAAGATTGCAAGATTTAAATCTTGTGTCTTTCTGATCACACTGTGTATATCTGAGTGTGCTGGAGTTTCCCTTCTTTGCTTCTCGAGATCTTCTGAAGTGGGAATAACAGTAAAACTTGTGGTGAGTACTTTGGC
This sequence comes from Pelmatolapia mariae, assembly GCF_036321145.2. NCBI lineage: Eukaryota > Metazoa > Chordata > Actinopteri > Cichliformes > Cichlidae > Pelmatolapia > Pelmatolapia mariae. The sequence goes on from NC_086235.1 coordinate 34,375,916, forward strand.
AACTTATTTGATACCTTTGGACATTCTAGTGCCATGAAGTTGACAAAATCTATGTGTCATCATGGCAAAACAATACTATCCGGTCTGTAAGTCTGATGTCATTTGCCATGTCTGGGCCCAAACTGCTTCAGGTTCCAAAGTCAAACAATCTCTGCGCATCACTGAGAGTTGAAAAACTGTCTAAATTCTTTCATCTTTAATAAAATGATCAGTGTTGCTGCTTTACCAGGTGTAACAATTAGGTTTAACATCCAGCATCCATGAAAACAGAATTTATGAAATTTAACAGAGTAAGAAGTTAGCAGGGAGTTAGCTTGCTAGCTTCCAGCTAAATATAATATAGCATGTTCTGACTGAGAGATTTCTGAAACAAATTAAAATGTACAGCTCTGCTATCACTTCCGACATAAATGAAGACAGAAAACTAAACAGCAGTGATGTTTGTAGGGTTACTGAAGTTTGGCAACTTGGTATATAACGATGTGCTACATGATCGCTAGCGACACAGCTATGTTAGCATAATATAAACAGTGAAGCTGGAGGATAAACGCTAACGCTTTTTTTCCATTCGATAAGTTAATGTGAGGGTTCCCGATGGTTAGGGACAAATGCAATCGCATGGCAGGGTGCTGTAAACAGACCAAACTTCAGTCACGAGAACAACTGAGATAATCCATCCACAATACGAGGTTAGTCATTAATATACTGCTGCATGGGCTGGGCTGTAGTTACATCGTAAGGGTTTAAAAACTGAGCTTTAAAATGATTAGTGGTAATAAAAACCGAGAGAGTGATCACTGACTGTTTTTAGGGGCTTGTTGAGATTAAATAGAACAAGATAGAAAGCATTAAAACATGTTAAAAACACAACAGCCTTAATAAACGCAGAGTAGTTTGGGCCCAGAAGCAGGATTCATCATGTCATCACTTAAAGACCGGATAACAGAAACTACCACAAAGACTATCCTGATTACTTTGAAAGATACAGTTACAGAATGTCACAAATCCATCTTTAACCTTGAAATGAAAATAAAACAAACAAAAGAAAAACAAAAAATAAATAGTAAACACATAGTCAAACACTTAGCTCTGTTACAGCTGTGTTATCCCATACACCATAGCCTCCACTAAACTGACAATTTGTTTAATAAAATTAAAGTATTTTTTAATTTAATTTTAATTTTACTTCCTCAGATCTTCTGTATGATACAGCAACATCTTAGAGAGAACACAGATAGACACACAGAAAAAATTGGATGCATTAACAGAGATGACAACCTCCAGGAGAGGATGACCTGCAGGATGAAAAACAGCCAAATGGAAACCGCTAAACATCAGTTATTGTTCACTTCACTGCTGTGGGTTGATTTAGGTCTTGCTTACAGATGAAGGCAAAAAGAGAGGGTGGAGACAAAACATCAACATTTTAAATGCATTTTCAAAACCAAGCCTTCAATCTCACCTCTAGCCCACGGGGACATGAAACAAAGTCTCATCTCCATATCTGGCGGCTGCTTTGCTCAGCTTTGCCTCGTTTACCTGCACAAATTGCAGCAACCCAGGATGGCATCTCATAAAATTGTGAGATGGAAAAGAAAGGTCAAGTGCTAGACATACTCTGGGTGCCAAATCATAAAATGTTTTCTACAATTGTTCTCAGAAAGAGAAATAGATATGGTATTACCAACCGCCATTGTCACGAAACTTAAATTGTATGCCTTTCGGAATTTGTATTCATAGCCTTCCTGCCAAGCACACACATGAAACAGTGCACATAATGGAATATTTTTGGTATCTACCTTTCAAACCGATGGAATAAAAAACTGAGAAAAGGCGCTAAGGTGGTTGAATTCAATACTGGGATTTTAATCTCTGAGAGAAAAATACCAAACATGAAACGTTACCAGAGTTGAGAGTCTGTGTAATAAAAATGTCTTTAATATGCCACTTAAAATGAGCATTATTATGATTTATCATTATTATCATTAACTGACTTTATAAGGAAAACACCAACAGCCTCCTTAAAATGAATTAAAGAATGTGGTGATAATGTTACACACCGAAGGAAGACATGTTCATCCATGTGTACTTTGAGGTTTATTACTCTGAAGCACATAAAAATAGCAGTTCTGTGTTACTGACAACTTCCATTACCATGACTGGCCTGCATTACTTTTGTAAAAGATTACTTGTAATGGACCCTTTTAAAAATCAGCTGTTAATAAACAGAGTAACTCTCATGGTTCTGGGTCATTTGACCCAGCTCTTTGAGTTTATTGTACATTTGTGATTCCTGAGTTGTTATGATTGAGTTTTCTATAATTTAGTATTGAGTTTAGTCCTTCCATGTCACTGAGTTTACTGGTAATATCTGGTTTATGTTCTCTTGTTTGTTATGTCCCTTTTGTGCCTCTGTCTTCGTGTCTCCTTTGAGAACTTGTCTTCTCATCTGTGCTTACTTTTTTTGTAGCTATTGCTCCCTCGGGTCGTTGTGTTTCATCTGCCTTTTCTGTTTACATGTTCCCCTCCTTGTGTTCTATTCCATGTCTCCCTTGTTTGTCATGTGCATTTAAGTATGTTCTCCAGAGAAAGAGAGAGAGTATTGAGTGTGTGTGTCTATGTGTGTCTTTGTCACAAAATATACTTGAAAACGAGGGTGGGAAGCAGCAGTAACACCCCCCAGGAGAACCCAGCCCCCAAGAGTACAGAAGATTTAAGGCCAGACATCTCAGCAATATCTACCTACCCATCCCAACAGGAGAAGGAGGGAGGCCCCAGATGGGGTGTCCAAGGCCAAGGGGTAGGAGTCTCAGAGGAGCAGAGGCTACAGGTAGCCAATCCTGACAGAGGCCTCCAGGCGCCCAAGAACCGCCCGGCACCTGGCAGAGCTCCCCGACACAGAAGAGGACTCAAGCCACCCCGTATCACCAAAGGAGTAGATCAATGACCATGCTGGGGGGGGGGGAGAACCCCTGTGAACCCCTCCCTCCATGACCATTTCCCACAGAGACCAAGGCTCAGCAAGCCAGCAAGTCAAACACACACACACCATTTGCACGCTCACTCACAAAGACACGCATGCACACACATGTACCCTCTGAGGTGCCTGACACCCCTAATATAAATACGGGAGCATGGGTTAGGCTTGCAAAGTTGCACTCAACATACCATAGGACATCTCAAACAATATCTTTTGGACAGACATAACCAAATTGGAGATGTTTGACCACAATCCAAAATGCTTTGCTGTTTGCCGACACCTCTCAACAAATGAGGCTTATGAGTAGGTTCAATAAGGAAGATATGTAATCACACATCTGTCTGCTTTCCAGGTGTTTGTTAGTTAATCTAAGCTTACGTCGCTTCCACATTCCCACGCTTTCAACCTCATTGCAACATCACTACTCTAGTCCAAACATCTTTCTGCCAGCCTTCTTCACATCAATCAGCCTTCCCTCCACAAACTTTAAATCTAACTGCACATCTTTCATTCTCCCTTGCAGATGCCTTTGTGCAACCCACGTTCTCGCCATCTCCACCTCTCCCATCCTACTCAGGCTCCATCCAAGCTTCCATCTTCATCTCCACCACCAGTGTCTAGACTCCGGGGGGGGGGGGGGGGGGGGGGTGTTCTGCCCTAATCCCTATCAGTGCTGGGATTCTGTTCTGCTGTGACAGGCTATCGGAGTTTACTCGTCAGATAACTTAATTCAATTCTGTATATCAATAAATCAATGTTACAGTGCACCAAAAGTCTTCCAAAATAAGAAAGATTTAGAAAGTCATACAGAAAATGATTACTTTATGCTACTGTACTCTACACAGAGTCCTGTAAACCTTCTTCTCTAAATGGCTGTGCTGTTCACATGCCTGCTACAAATGTCTAGTGATGGTTTGTTTCCACTGATCTGCAGATCAAAACCCATCATCAGAACTGTTCAGGTGTGGACTGAGGAGGTCTCCGCAGCACTTCAGAATTGTTTTGAGCGTAATCACTGGAGGTTTTCAAAGAGGGCTCAGATCTAGAGGGCTGTACATCTGCTGAACTGTCCTATGTGCAGTTCTCCACTGATGCTGTCCTACCCACTAAAATTGTTAAGGGTTTTCCTAATCAGAAGCTGTGGATGGATGGTACTCTGCGGTCCCTGCTCAAAGCCAGAGACGCTGCCCACAGGTCAGGTGAGAGGCTGGCTTACAGCAATGCCTGAACAGATCTGTAAAAAAAAAAATACAGCTGGCAAAATTTAGGTACAGGAGATGCATTGAGGAGCAGTTCAACAACAGCCATGGAACATGTGGAGAGGACTCAGGACCATGGCAGACTGCAGGAGCACCAGCCAGCAGGGATCTCTCACTTACTGATACCTTGAACAGTTTCTTCTCCAGATTTTACACCACTAGTGGCAGCATAACCGTTTCTCCCCTCCAACTAGAGGAACAGCATCAGCCCCTGATCCTGCAGCTCCAAGTGACTTCTTCTCTGAAGAGGATTAACACTAACAAAGCCGCAGGACCGGACAAGGTGTCGGGGAGGACTCTGAGGACATGTGCTGATCGGCAGGGGTCTTTTTTGGACATTTTCAATCTGTCCATGCAACTTTCCACTGTCCCCGTCTGCTTTAAGTCCTCCATCATTGTTCCAAAACAATCAGCTGTGACCTGACTGAGTGCTTTGAGAGGATCCTCCTAAGACACATTAAGAACAGACCTTCCTGCTGGTGTGGACCGGCAGGAAGTTCCCCATGCCTACATGGGGAACTGGTCCACAGCGGACGCTGTCTCCATTGCACTGCACATAGCCCTGACACACCTGTAGCATCCTGACACTTATGTTAGGGTGCTATTTTTGGACTTCAGTTCAGCATTTACTACCATCATCCCAGACAAGCTGATAGTGAAGCTCCATGACCTGGGACGTTCAACACCAATGTGCCTATGGATCAGAGACTTTCTCACCAACCAGTCTCAGGTGGTGAGAATAGGAGACAGAACATCACCCTGAATACAGGCACACCGCAGGGCGTTGGGCTCAGTCCAGCTCTTTTATACTTTTCACCAATGACTGCACAGCTATCTACTCCTCAAACATGGTGCTGAAGTGAAGACAACAACACCATAGTGGGTCTTATAACAAACAATGATGAGACCCTCTACAGAGAGGAGAACCAGCATCTGTCCAAGTGGTGTTTATTGAACAATTTGGTGCTTAACACCAGCAAAACCAAGGAGGTCATTGTAGATGACTGGAGGCCCAGGAGGACTTTGCAAGCACCCACCTCTCCTCATCCAAGGGGAGATGGTGGAGTGTGTGGACAGGATCACATTCCTGGGACTCCACATCACCTCGGATCTGACTTAGTCACTGAACACCTCCTTTCTGGTGAGGAAACAAAGAGTCTTCTTCCTCAGGAAACTGAAGAGGGATGGACTCTCCCTCCAGTTATAAGAACTTTTATAGACCCGTGATCGAGAGCATCCTCTGCCACAGCATGACTGTGTGGTATGGCACAGTCCAGGACAAAAAAGACTTGGCCCGGGTGGTGAAAACTGCCCAGCAGATTGTAGGGGGACAGCTAACAGACCTCAATTCAGTTTACGCTGGCAGACTGCAGAGGAAGGCCAGTCTTGCTGGCCCCACTCACCGGGGATACGAACTGTTCATACTGCTGCCATCTAGGAAACAGTATAGACACATAAAGACCAGCACCACCCGGCTGAGGGACAGCTTTTTTCCAAGAGCTGTGAAAGCTTTCCACCCACCTGCCCTTTGGCTCTGCTCACCTGCAGACACAGTCACATAGACTCATGGACCCACACACTCACATTCAGTCACTGTACTCTAAAGACTGCTAAAGACTTTTGCATTTATCTTTTAAATCGTATTTATTTATCTTTTTGTATTTTCTTTATCACTGAGCGCAGCACTATGTTTTTAATTATGTTCTAGCAACATAATTAAGCTATGGTGAGCTCTTGTGAATAAGGGCACAAGGAGCTTCCTACACATGGCTAGCTTCATGTTTAGTTTAATATTTTTGTGAGGGTTTTGGAGTGACCTAACTCAATGAATCTTGCACTGAATTACATGACATTTTCTATTCACATTCATATTAGCCATAAAATGAACTGTATCCCTGTTATCAGGATAGTGTTTTTATAAGTAAAGAGCGAGAGCTACATTGGCACGAAAAAATAGTAGTTAATAGAACAAATAATCTTTATCATCACTCCTAAGAAACTGTATTTCTTTTCTTTTTTTCCTCCCAGACAAAGTCACCCTGACCTCCTCTTGACCTCAGCTCAGCAAAACAAAGAGAAGCACAACAGTTGAAATAACGGCAGCATTTCACACGTCTGATTAAAAATTTAGACTGATCAAATCAGCCTTATTTATTCACAGCACCAGAGGCTACGCATGATTGGCTGAAATCTAGCATCAAGCTGTACTTGATTAGTGATGTCTGATGAGCTTCTTTCCGCTTGTGGGGTACGGGTGAGCTGGGGGTGGGGGGTGCTGTTGATTTGGGCTGATGAGACTTAATCATACTAATCAATGGGCTCAAGGGAGGTGGGGGTTGGAGACAAGGAGTTGAAAGAGGAATTAAAAAAAACATCAGTGGATGGATGACTGTGGGAATGTGCTCCATTCAAATTATTTAAATTACGTAATGTGTTGATACTGCAAGTTTTGGGTACACTTAGATTAATATTAATACACTTACATTAATATTGTTTATTTAATTCTAATCAGGAGTACTTAATCAATTGTTGCAGATGATTTGAGGAACATTCAGCAGTTTTCTATTGGATTTTCTCATGAGCTGCTAAAGCTTCACTCAAGGTCACACTGAATGCTGACTGCCGCCTTTCACCCAGTATTGCCCTCAGTTGCATCCTTTTTAGAGGTGGCACAGAGGATATATACTTAAGATCCATTTCATGCACTAGGAGGAACTTCGTTCTTTAGGGGAAGTTCTATAAAGGTCAGTGACTAGACCAGAAATGTCTTGGATAGGCATGCATGCTTGGATGACTGCATATAAGAGATAGAAGTAGCCACTGTCCTATCACCAGTTGCAGAACCTCAAGCTGAGCTGTTGCAAGTAGCTCCACGTGGCTCTGAATGGGAAGTATTTGAAAGGACATTTCATGTTGAGGTAGTGTTCACCCATGTTATTAATATTATATCATCATGCAGATTACTGTGTGCATTTGATGTGTAAGGGATGTTGATGAAACAACTTGCAACACTGTTGTAGTTTGCTTATTTGCATAACTGAGTTGTTATATGTGAGCTGTGAAAACACCTTCCTTTGTATACTTCAAAGCATTTCTTCTATCATGTCAACTGTGGACGGTATATGATCCTCAGCATGTCCCATGGAGCTTTCTACCTGAAACAGAATATTGAGGACTGTTATAATGAGGGGAGGTATCCTTCATGTGCCAGTCAAAGGGGTACCATCTGAGAAGAGAAAAAATGCTTGAATGAAGAGGTGAAGCTGTTCAGGAATCTGATCGTTTTAAGCTTTTTTGTTTATTGCTTCTTTTTAAAAACATCTGTGTTTGTATGTGTGGTGTTAGCAGAAATATTCAGGAGGTATTTTTAAGTTATCTAATGATGTATCATGGCCAGAAAGACCAACTGACTACTTTAAGTGAATCATCGGCTCTTACATAATTCTACAAATAAGGATGAAATTCAGTGAAAGCTGCTGAAGTTTGATTACTAATTCAGAAGATCAAGGTGGAGCAGCGAGAACACTCAGTGTCTTTGCTGTTCTGGCAGATGAATGCCAAAATCAATCCTGAAGTGAACTCTGAAATATTTTCTTCATGGTGGCATGATTAAAGAAACTCTGTGCTGCTCTGTTGTCTGCATAAGTAGTGTTAGGGAAAATACCTGTCTTACTGCTGATTGCTGATCTATTGCTTCATATGGCTTTGTTTTTCACCATGCTTCTGTAATGAGGAAAAAGGTTTGTGCATATTGTTATAAAATAACCCGTGCATGATCAGATGTGATGTTATTCATGGTAGTTAGCGGAAACACAATGGACCTACCAAGACAAACCATTGTTTGCTTTTGAATAAGCACCGTGAGCACAGGAACTTTCTGTTTTACAAACAAAAGGAGCATTCCCAATCAGTAATGTGCACAATGGTACACATGTACACACATCTGCAAGTATACCAAACTCAAGATCAGCAGCATTCGCTTGTCTTTACTGTCTTTATACTGTCTTTATTCCAGCTTGGCCCTAAACCTCTTTAAGCAGTCACATTGCATATTATTAACAGAAGTGTCAGCTATCGATTAAGCTATTAAACCAACTCTTCCCTCTCATGATTTTAAGAGGAGAGGATTGCTAACAAATAACTAAAGTGATGCTGGTTGTTTAAACCTTTTAAGCTATTGGCACACAATAGTTAGCATTCACTCCACATGCTTTAGGCAAATGTATCTATTCAAATGACCCCTACAGTCACATGGATTTGTTTTTCTTTCTCTCAGCAGATTTGTTATATGATTTATTGATGTCAAGGGATATTTTGAAAAGGTGAGTTTGCACCATATGCATGTTAAAGATGTGCATGTCCTGGCAGTGGTGTTTTTGAGAAAATCCTATCTATTGCATTAGTCATGTTATATATTGGGTTGTAAATCTCATGTAAACAGTTATAATGCTTTCAAGTGTGTTGTTTATCCACTAACTTTTATCTTCTGTGTCACAATCAAAGATATTGCAGTGACCCTTTATAGAGTAAATTACAAAGTTAATGTAGTTGTGATTACAGTGTTTTTCCCTCACTGTGGTCTGTAAGTGTTTTTTTTTTTTTTTTAAATTCTTGTCTCTGTGTCTCCCTGTTTCAAATGACCATTCCGTTCTTGTTTTATTTTGGTAGCCGTTTGTCTCCTGTTTCTTGTGTCTAGCTTTGCTTCCTTTGTATCATCCTCTTGAATATTTCTAGCTGTGTCTTGTTCTTCATGGATGTCCACTTTATTAATTCTTTTATTTTTCCTTTATTTCCTTTGTTTGTTTGTTTTTCAGATCATTTATTATTAACCTTTACTTGTGTGCTCTTGTCTCTGAAGACATGAGTCTCTGTGGACTTACTTTACAGTATCATAGACTTTGATAGAGCCCAATCAAAGGCTGACCTGCTGGTTTACATTTCGATTGCTCTTATTCCACACTTCGTGACAGAACATAAATACAAATACTAAAGCTGTTATACAAAAATACACAATTACTACACGGTTTATAATTTGTAATATTAAAGTATAACAATTTAGAGTTATTACTTAACCTAACCTTGTTGGAAATACACACTGCTCAGGTACAGGAATAACATGCTAACTCCTACCACAAACTTGCTCTTTGCAAATTCCCAGTAATTACATGCCTATATATATATAAAAAATATTGTTTTAACTCATCAGATGCCTCTTGAAGATAAATCCCAGCAAAAGATGAAAAAGGGGACTTTTCTTATATATATGTATTTATATATACACACATATAAATATTCATGTGTATATATATATATATATACGTTTGTGTGTGTGTGTGTGTGTGTGTGTGTGTGTGTGTGTGTGTGTGTGTGTTCTGTGTTCTCCACAGAACCAGCAAAGGTGTACTCTCAGTGGCAAGGGAACAATAAGAGAACAGCACCACCAAGGCTGTAGACGGAGCAATACTGGAAGAGCATATAGGAGAAGGACGCAACCCATAACGGCAATGCTCAGTGGCTAGTGGATCTGAGGGCAGACCATAGCAACCTCCCTGAACAGGGTGGCAGACATCCAAGCAAGGGCCTCTAGTATGAAGAGTTGGACAGCATCAGGCCCCGACATGGTTCACGCCTACTGGCTGAAGAAGCTGACTGCACTCCACGAGCGTCTGACAGCACAAATGAACCAGCTGCTAGTTGACGAAAGACACCCGGAATGGCTAACCGAAGGTCGGACGGTCCTGATCCCCAAGGACCCCAAGAAGGGACCGGTCCCATCTAACTACCGACCAATAACCTGCCTCAGTACTACATGGAAGCTCCTGTCAGGCATCATATCGGCTAAGATGAACAGGCACATGGGTCAATACATGAGCGGGGCACAGAAAGGGATGGGCAAGAATACCAGAGGCGCAAAACACCAGCTACTGGTAGACCGAACAGTCAGCCGAGACTGCAAGACCAGCCTGACCAACCTGTGCACTGCCTGGATTGATTACAAGAAGGCCTATGACTCAATGCCCCACAGCTGGATACTGGAATGCCTAGAATTGTACAAGATCAAGAGGACCCTAAGAGCCTTCATCAGGAACTCAGTGGGGATGTGGCGTACAACACTAGAGGCCAACTCCAAGCCCATAGCACCATCAAGTGCGGGATCTACCAAGGAGATGCTCTGTCCCCACTGCTGTTCTGCATAGGCCTGAACCCCCTCAGTGAGATCATTAACAAGACTGGCTACGGATACCGACTAAGGAACGGAGCAGTTGTCAGCCACCTCCTGTACATGGATGACATCAAGCTGTATGCCAAGAGTGAACGAGACATCGATTCACTGATCCACACTACCAGGCTATACAGCAATGACATCGGGATGTCATTCGGGCCCGAGAAGTGTAGTCGAATGATAACAAAGAGAGGGAAGGTAGTCAGAACTGAGGGGATCGAGCTACCAGAAGGCAACATTGCAGACATAGAGGACAGTTACAAGTACCTGGGGATCCCGCAGGCGAATGGGAACCATGAAGAGGCAGCTAGGAAAGCTGCAACCACCAAGTACCTGCAGAGGGTCAGGCAAGTCCTGAGGAGTCAGCTGAACGGTAAGAACAAGATCCAGGCTATCAACACCTACGCCCTGCCCATGATCAGGTACCCAGCTGGTATAATAAGTTGGCCAAAGGAGGAGATAGAAGCCACTGACATAAAGACAAGAAAGCTCCTGACCATGCATGGAGGGTTTCATCCCAAGTCCAGCACCCTGAGGCTGTACGCTAAGTGGAAGGAAGGAGGCCGGGGACTGGTGAGTGTCAGCACCACAGTCCAGGATGAGACAAGAAACATCCACGAATACATTGGGAAGATGGCCCCAACTGACCGAGTGCTCAGTGAATACCTCAGGCAGCAGAAACCCAAGGAAGAGGAGGCAGACGAGGAACCATCATGGAAGGACAGGCCCCTGCACGGTATGTACCACCGGCAGATAGAGGAGGTGGCTGATATCCAGAAATCCTACCAGTGGCTGGACAAAGCTGGACTGAAAGACAGCACAGAGGCACTAATCATGGCAGCACAGGAACAAGCTCTGAGTACAAGATCCATAGAGGCTGGGGTCTATCACACCAGGCAAGACCCCAGGTGCAGGCTGTGTAAAGATGCCCCTGAGACAATCCAGCACATAACAGCAGGGTGCAAGATGCTAGCAGGCAAGGCATACATGGAACGCCATAACCAAGTGGCCGGCATAGTATACAGAAACGTCTGTGCCGAATATGGCCTGGAAGTTCCGAGGTCAAAATGGGAGACGCCCCCAAGGGTGGTGGAGAATGACCGGGCTAAGATCCTGTGGGACTTCCAGATACAGACGGACAAAATGGTGGTGGCTAACCAACCGGACATAGTGGTGGTGGACAAACAGAAGAAGACGGCCGTAGTGATCGATGTAGCGGTTCCGAATGACAGCAACATCAGGAAGAAAGAACATGAGAAGCTGGAGAAATACCAAGGGCTCAGAGAAGAGCTCGAGAGGATGTGGAGGGTGAAGGTAACGGTGGTCCCCGTGGTAATCGGAGCACTAGGTGCGGTGACTCCCAAGCTAGGCGAGTGGCTCCAGCAGATCCCGGGAACAACACCGGAGATCTCTGTCCAGAAGAGCGCAGTCCTGGGAACAGCTAAGATACTGCGCAGGACCCTCAAGCTCCCAGGCCTCTGGTAGAGGACCCGAGCTTGAAGGATAAACCGCCCGCAGGGGCGTGCTGGGTGTTATATATATATGAACCTGCCGTTATTTGTGATGAGAACGGGATGCCAGTGACAGACCAGCCAATTCTGATTTTCTCTGAGGAATGCCACCTGATTTGCAAGGTGCTGGGCTATAAGCACAACTTCCAATAAACAACTACCAGTATTTGTTCTGTTCCTCATTGCACAAAGAAGCAAACACTGGCCTGCCCTGTTCTGTCTTCTTCTAAAAGCCTGTCTAGTAGTGCCTCTATCACACTCTTTAGGATGTGCTTGGACCACTACTCTCATATACCAGCAGTGACAAGAACACTAGCAAAATGCAAAAGTTAAAAAATTATACCAGACTAATAACAGTATAGCTCTGCAATTTTAAACAAGATTAATTATATTACAACAGGGTTTGAGCAGCGGCGGAAATGGACTTCCTCCGAAGGGTGGCTGGCCTCTCCCTTAGAGATAGGGTGAGAAGTTCGGCCATTCGGGAGGGGCTCAGAGTAGAGCCGCTGCGCCAGGGGCAGACCCAGGACGTGCTGGAGAGATTATATCTCTCGGCTGGCCTGGGAACTCCTTGGTGTTCCCCCGGACAAGCTGGAGTAGGTGGCTGGGGAGAGGGAGGTCTGGGCTTCTCTGCTTGGGCTACTGCCCCCGCGACCCGACCCCGTATAAGCGGAAGAAGATGCATGGATGGATGGATGGATGGATGGGTTAGAGCATGTTAGGTAATTTCATATAGAAATTTGTTAAAATAAAACATTCAATGTTATTTTAAAGCGACGACAAATTATATTAGCAACTTTAATATGGAAAATTTCTGTATTTTTACATGATGGTGAATTTACATTATTTTACCATATTTTTCTGGTTTCCCATATGGCAGATTTTTTGTGTATGTATATAAAGAGGTAATTAACAAAATGTCAGAACAAGAGCACACTGCATACCGACATTGAGCTGAAAACTCCTTCGACAGCAAGAATAAATTAATAAAGTTCTTGAATCTAAGGATCCCTACATCCAGATTTATTTGTGATATTTGCTTAATTATGTCTTTTAAATGTTATATTTTTGCTTTTAATGTTTTTCATTTTATGCCTGAAATTTACTCTTAAGTTAGAGATGTTATTTCTGTCTTCTCCTTAAGCTCTTCTTTGTTCTTGTCATTTAGAGTGTTGTATTTTGTTTGTATTTCATTTTTGTTTTCCAAAATGTTATTCTCAGTTTTGGTTTTCTTTTCCTTGATAATTATGTTCATAATTAGCAGTTTCTTGAGTTTCTGTTCTCCTGTACTCCTTGGCTACTTATATCTTTTGAATATGGATATCTGGGTTAGATGTTCCTGTGTTTAGTTACTTCCTGTTTGATTATGATATCTCTCATTTAGTTTGTGCTATGCTTACTCTTGCTTACCTTGTTTCTCCCTCCATGTTTCAGTTTCCCATCTCCCCGATTACCCCGAAACCATAATTTTGCTTGTATTCTTCGTCAGGTTGTACTGTTTGTACTCTGTTGTTCTGCTCTTGTATGTCCCCCGGTTTGTTGGATTTTGGCTGCCATTAGATTTCCTGTTTATCTAAATTGAAGTTTATTTTTTGTTGTAAAAGACCACATTTGGGTCTGCATCCACATTCCTTCTGAAAAAAAACTGCAATTTTATTCTATTTATTAATGTTGGATGACCAGTATGAATTACAAGGTGATGGCTCAAATTTATGGATAAACTTCTCTGGCTGACTGGTTTCTTTATGTGTTACTTTTGCATGTTCTCCCTGTGCTTATATGGGCTCTCTCTGGATACTCTAGCTTCCTTCGACAGTACAGAGATATCTATGTCGGGTTAATTAGAGTGTCTAAATTGGCCATAACTGTAAAAGTGAGAGTGAATAATCGTCTGCCTCTCTGTGTTAGCCGTGTGACAGACTAACGGCCTTATTGATTTTACCACTAAACCGTTCATTTGCAACTAGAGCTGATTCTGAAGGAAAGACAGTCTTGTTCAAGTCAACTTTGGCATTTTAATGTACAAGATATGTTTCAGTTATCTTGCATGTAGACTCTAAGTTAAATGGAACAAGATGAGAACTCCATATTACAAAAACAACAGAAGAACAGGAAGTCAAGACCAAGGCACATGTTCCACTGGAAAATATTGTGAATAAGAGCTGCTTGTTTGTTTGGTTTGTCTGGAGAACACACACAGACACACACATCGACACAGATACACAAACATACACCAAAGAAAACATTAAAAACATTTTAAAAAGGAAAAAAACTCAAAGAGGAAGAACAACGAATGCTTTTAAACTGCATGGATCGCTTGAACCCTTGTAGACATTTCAATGGGAGATTCACAAAAGTCCCCCAGACTTCTGATACTACAATAAATAAAAATATCTTTAGCTTCAGTATTTTGATATATTTTGATTTGTAATACATTCCTCAAACAAACACAATAAATCTCTTAAAGGTACCAAGTCCAGATATTTAAATAAAAACACAACACTGACGAGGTTTAGTTCATATTGTACACTTCTAGTGAATAATTTGTTTAGGTCAACCCCACTTTTGATAGCTATGTATCAATAAATGCCATTATGGTCAAAAACACCTCACAACATGGATACTGGACTACCTCACTGACCGACCACAGTCTGTGAGAATCAGGGCTGTGTGTCGGACAGGGTCGTCTGCAGCACGGGGGCCCCACAGGGAACGGTTCTGGCTCCATTCCTCTTCACCATCTACACTGCAGACTTCTCCCAAAACTCCACCCAGTGCTTCCTGCAGAAGTTCTTTGCTGACTCTGCAATAGTCGGCCTCATCACTGATGGGGACGACAAGGAGTACAGAGAACTGACCTATGGCCTTGTGGACTGGTGCCAGCAGAACTACCTCCAGATCGACACTGGAAAAACCAAGGAGCTTGTGGTAGACTTCCACAGGCACAAACATCCTCCACTGCAACCACTGAACATACAAGGTACATTGAGACTGTGGACAGCTACAGGTACCTTGATGTTCGTCTGAACAATAAACTGGACTGGACTCATAATTCAGATGCCCTCTACAGAAAAGAGCTGAGCCGGCTGTACCTGTTGTGGAGAGTCAGGTCTTTTGGAGAGAAGGGCTCATTCCTGAAGACCTGCTATGACTCTGTAGTTGCCTCAGCCATCCTTTACGGTGTGCTCTGCTGGGACAACAGCATCTCTGCCAGGGGACAGGAAGGGAATGATCAGGCTGATCAGGAGGGCCAGCTCTGTTCTAGGATGCCCTCTGGACCCAGTGGAGGTGGTGAGTGACAGGAGAATGGTGGCTAAGCTGTCATACCTGTAGGACAACATCTCCCACCCCATGCAGGAGACTGTGACAGCACTGAGCAGCTCCTTCAGTGGCAGGCTGCAGCACCCACGATGTGGGACGGAGAGATTTCGCAGGTCTTTCCTTCCAACTGCTGTCAGACTCCACAACAAGGACTTCACAGCTGACCAAACACGCACATCCACATGTGTAATAACACTAATTGTAATTCTTTTCTGACAATGTAGTATTTTATTCTATTGTATATAGTATGTTATTCTTTTTATCTTAGCCTATTCCATTGTTTTTCTTAATTTTTGCTGCTGTAACTTTGCACTGTCCACTTTCTGCTGTGATACAACAAATTTCCTAATTTGTAGGACTAATAAAGGTTTATCTTATCGTATCTTATTTTAAAAAGGAGGCCTTCATTGTTTGAACTACAGCTGATTGATGTTGGGAATAAGAATCCCTTTTATTTGCTCGTTAATCCAATCGAAGACAGCAGGATGTCTCCCAGTGTTTCTGTATGTAGCTCTGGGAAAACAAAAAAAAAAAAAGAAAGAAAAGAAAATATGTATATATATATATATATATATATATATATGTATATATATATATATATATATATATATATATATATATATATATGTGTGTAGCAGTCTTCAATTGCTGATTTCCTGGAATAAACACCTGGACAAGATTTTTCAACATCACTGATTTGAATTTAATTTTAGGTAAACACCTGGGACTTGCCCCAGGTGATTTGTGTCATGGTTCTTCAGGACAATGTTACTTTTCCATTATACACACCTCAAAGCATTTAAAGCATCGAATCATTAAAGCATAAATGATTATAAGACATAAGCATAATCTGAGCTAAATCCTGAACCTGATTTCAATCCAAGGCTTAACACTAGTGCTGATTTTAAATCTAGATGTTGGTCTTGATTTTGTTCACTTGAGTGTATGTAGCTTATGTTCCAAGATGGATATGCTTGTTGTGTGGGCACATTCTTCTGATGCAGATGTTACTGAACTAAAAAGGGTAGAGGTATTACAATACTTCTCAAAAGCAAGCTCCATTCACATGTGCTGCTCTCTGAGTCAGTGAGTAAGCAATTTGAGTTTTTGGCGCTCGGCACAGATGCTGGCTGCTATAGACTGGCTGCTAGAATACACTCAGCTGTCAGCGATGGGTTAACCTCCTTAATGAATCTTTTATCTAATTTGAATTTTATATAGGGAACTTTAATTGGAATTGGCTAGATCCAGTATGCGATGAATTTAAAGCTTACTTTAATGCTCTAAATCTCTTTCTGATTGTTGACAATCCCACCACACCTAAATCTAAACAGAAGTCCTTGTTTTTGCACCTGACAGATTATGGCTAAAGTACTGGAAATAATCCCCACGCCATATTTACTAAATCTTCTATCAAGAATTCTGGGGTCACGTTTGACTAAGATTTCATTTTGGATGATGATGTTAAATCTCTGGTTTGCTCTTGCTTTTATTACTAAAGAGATACTGTGAAGTTGAGCTCCATTGTATCAAACTGTATGCATTGTATCTCTGAATTAGAATTTTATTATTATTCATGCCTTTATTTTATCACCTCCAGATTATTAAAATTCATTATTCAAGTACCAGTATATAGTGAAAATTTACACCCTTACAGCCCCAGCTTGTCCCTGAGAACCGACTGACCATGGTAATGCCATCTAGTGTTAGCATGTGGTTAGATACCATATTTCTGAGATTTTTCGCGTTGAGTACAATTTATCTTGAATTTAGACGTAGAAAATTAGAGGTCATCCAGGTCCTTATGTCTTTTACACATTTCTGCAGTTCATTGATAAATAGAGTTGGGTGTCATCTGCATAGCAGTGAAAATGTATGCTGTGCCTTTTAATGACAGTGCCTAAGGGAAGCATGTATATTGCAAAAAGAATTGATCCTAGCATGGAACCCTGTGGAACTTAGGCTATGCCTAAATATTCTGTCCATAAAAAGTATGAACAAAAACTGGTGGAAAGGGTAGCCTTGGTGGAGTCCAACGCCCACTGGGAATGAGTTCAACTTATTGCCAGCAATATGAACCAAGCTCTTGCAAATGTTGTATAAGGATTGTATGGCGCCCCATACCTCCTGCAGAATACTCTGAGGAACACGTTCAAATGCCTTTGAACGTGTTCAAAGGCATTTGAACGTATTGAAGGAGGGTAAAGCAGGTGGTCCGGTATCCCATGACCAGGACGAAAACTGTTCCTCTAGCATCTGAGGTTCAACTAACGGATGGCTCTCCTTTCCAGCACCCTGGCATAGACTTTCCTGGGAAGGCTGAGAACTATAAATGAAGCACACCCTCCAGTCCCCTTTCTTAAAGATGGGAAGCATGACGTTGGTCTGCTGATCCAGCGCTACGGCCCCAGATTTCCACTCAGGCAGTTCGTCTTGTAATCGGAAGGTTGCTGGTTTGAGCCCCGGCTCCGGCAGTCTCGGTCGTTGTGTCCTTGGGCAAGACACTTCACCCGTTGCCTACTGGTGGTGGTCAGAGGGCCCGGTGGCGCCAGTGTCTGGCAGCCTCACCTCTGTCAGTGCGCCCCAGGGCAGCTGTGGCCACAATGTAGCTTGCCATCACCAGTGTGTGAATGTGTGTGTGAATGGGTGAATGACTGAATGTAGTGTAAAGCGCTTTGGGGTCCTTAGGGACTGAGTAAAGCGCTATACAAATACAGGCCATTTACCATTTTTACCATATCTTCAGTTAGCAGCACCCCACCCATACTATACGCTGTGTGAGTAGACCACCACATTTCTCTCCTGAGTCAGCTAAGGGTTTGCCAAAATTGCTTCAAGACGGTGCAAAAGTCTTTTTCCATTGCCTGAATTCTTCCCAACACTAAATTTTTGCTTCAGTTACTGCCTGACTTGTGTTCCTTCTTGCAGCTTCAGGTCTCACTGTTGTGTGTTAAAGTCTCCCAGTAGGATGACAGTTTCCAGGTGGAGCACCCCACCCAGGGACCCTGAACTGTCAGTGGATAAGCACAGACTACAGTCAGGACCCATTCCCCGATCCGGAGGTGCAGGGCACAAACCCCTTACATGCACAGGAAAAATTCCACTAAGCTGAGGGGAAACCAAGATACCAACCCCAGCCTGCCATCTCTCACAACTCGAGACTGGGACAGAGTCCAACCTCCCTCTAAGAGAATTGTTCCAAAGCCCAACCTGGGACCTTGTTCCAGTTTTGGCTATGGAGGTGAGCCCAACAATATCTAGCCAGTACCTCTCAATCTCACGCACAAGTACAGGCTTTTTCCCCACCAGAGAGGTGACATTCCATGTCCCAGTCACCAGCCTTGACAGTGGTGACTTGATAGGCTTTTTGGGCTTCACCCAGCCAGGCCCTGTGTACTAAGGCCTGACCACCAGGCACTCTCTCTTTGACACTCTCCCCAGGCCTTGTTCCAGGGCAGGGCCCCAGTGAACCATTCCCTTGTTCTTGTACCGATGAAGGTTTTGTTGAATTGCTTTTTATCTAGTCCCTCACCCAGGACCAATTTGCCATGGGAGACCCTACCAGGGGGAAAACGCCTCACGACAGCATAGCCTCTGGGATCCCCGGAACACACAAACCCCTCCACCTAAGGTAGAGATTTATGGATTACTTGAACCAAAATCCTTTTTTTTGTGTGTGTGTGCAGAGGCAAAATTTTATGCATCAACAAGACCCCGCCAAACTGAGAAAAAAAAAACAGACTTGTGAAAAAAACTCCTATTGTTCTTTTTTTAATCAGCACTGATTGCAAATTCTTCCTATGTTTCAGTCTGATAAATACCTTTTAACCCTTCTCATCACGTGCATGTACTGCCTTACCTTCTTTTGTATCACCCCTCTTGTCTTTGAAGACTATAGGCTTCCAGCAATGTATGCCAAAATATGTCTTTGGATTCAGCTCACGTTAGGTTATTATGAAAATAGATCACGAAATATAATTTCTATCGAGCCAAGGGGTCCATTAATTTGAGCTTAAAAGTGAATCCATTTGCAGCAACTGCCACTACAGCTCTTCCCTGTTTCAAATCACTCGCAGTCATTTGTAATTGCTTTGTGCCTTGAGTGGAAGGGACACATGCTTATGATTGAATGCACAGTAGGCATTGATCAGAGAGGGAGATATCTGGGGTTCTATCTGCAGAAATAATACTTCACTGATGCCAACTGGGATAATTCCCAAAACTAAATGGTCAACAATTTAGATTACAGCTTTCAGCATTGACTTCCTGGTGTGAAACTGTTGGCAACAAGCTGCTTGATTTTCCCAGGGGAAAGATTCATTACAGTGCCAAATATTTGGTGTATAACCTTAGTTTTAGCCAGTATTTAATTTCCATGCAGATACTTCCTGCTTGCTAAATTTAATCCACAATGGTCATAAACAGATCTGCAAAGGTACTGTATAGTGTGTTTTATAAAATCAAGCACATGGTTGTCTGCTGATATCTGTTCCAAATCTAGTGTGGAAAGCTCCAGTGTGTAAATATAACACAAGCAGAATCATCTCTGCTGTGATTTGAATATAACAAGTTTTGGCTTGTAGCTTAAAATACATCTTAAATACATTTAATGATAGCTAAATTAACCCACTGCTGGTGTTTTTTAGTCTGGATTACTGAGAACACTGATTTTCCACTGTTTTAGTTGATTAAGTTCAGTAGAGCCGATAAAAATTTGGATGAGGTTCCAATAGAGCCATGTTTAAAGGCATGCATTTTAAAGGTTCTCTGCAAAACTTCAGAAAACAGTTATTCATGACATACACAGCTTGTGCTTGTACACTATGTATTAGCTTGTATTGGCCAAAATGATCACATGAGCCAAGGTGTGAAAACGGGTGTGGGTCACAATCAGCCAGGGTTTCGGGTGAGCTCATTGTGAAACCTGAATACACTGAAATGCACCGGGATCTCATGCTTGGAGAAAACCCTCCTGAGTTTCTCTGATACACCGGCTACATAGGGGATGACAATGTTGTTGCGTCTGTCTTTCTTATCCTCCCTCGCCGGTGTCTGATCTTCAGACACCAGCGAGGGTGTCTGACCCAGACCCAGCAACACACTCAGACAAAAACTGGTTCACCCGAAAGACAAAACTCCTAAACACAAACTTAACAACGTGGTGTATGCTGTACAGTGTAGCGAGGAATGCCCAGACCTCTACATTGGAGAGACCAAACAGCCACTTCACAAGCGCATGGCACAACATAGAAGAGCCACCTCCACGGGACAAGACTCAGCAGTCCATCTGCATCTAAAGGACAAAGGTCACTCTTTCGAGGATGCCAATGTTCACATTTTGGACAGAGAGGACAGATGGTTTGAAAGAGGAGTGAAAGAAGCCATTTATGTCCACTGTGAGCGACCATCTTTGAACAGAGGCCGTGGTTTATGACACCAACTGTCTGCCATCTATAATCCAGTTTTGAGTTCCCTTCCCAGACGCCTTAACGCCCACTCACATCCTGGGCCATCTCACCTCAGGAAATCACATGATAGGGTGGGGCCAGGTTTCACAATGAGCTCACCCGAAACCCTGGGTGATTGTGACCCACACCCATTTTCACACCTTGGCTCATATGATTAGGTAGAGGATCATCAGTGGGTCCTTTGTCCCTCTTTGGGGGGAAACTCCCAGTGGGTTTAAATCTGGGACTCTCCACCATTTGACCCTTAGAACTGAAGAAGCTTCTCGGATGAGAGGTGAAACGTCTTCAAGCAACTTAAAGAAGTCCAGACGCTTTTCTTTCCAAGCTCCTTACACTACGGTGACCTGTATGGCTGAGAACCTTCACATACATACTAGCTGCCAAACCACTTCCATTTTTGGCGGTTACTGTAGAAGCCAAATGTCTGTTACTGATGCTAAAGGTTGCTCCATAGTTTAGCAGTTAATACATTTACCTTATAGGAAAGTTTGAGACCACGAGGAAGCACAAATCCTTGGAAGGGTTGTTGTAAATTTTGTATTTGACATTATATAGTTGGCACACTGTAGGTAAGCAAGCCAATTAGTATTAGTTTTTTTCTATTCGGTTAGGTTAAAAATTCAATTATTCAACTCTGATAGTAAAATTTAAAAGTACACAGTAGAATTACCAATTAGCACAAGGAAATTAGATGAAATGCCTGACCATATTCACTTAAGACTGCATTTCATTATGCAAGATAACTTGAGATTTTTCTATGTTAGCAAGTACAACAGCCTTGGTTGGTATTAGCTAAAAGAAAAACTCATGTTGAAAACCAAATGATCCCTCAATGGATCAAGTTGCCTTCTGATGTTTTTCATGACCGTAACCAAACAGCTAAATTTCAGTTTAGATGGATGGCTTCCTTATATAAAATGACTTTCTTCTGGCTAGTGCTAGCAAATGCTTGTCCAGTATAACAGCAAGATCATAAACTTAGCTTCTTTGTTGCTATTAACTATCAGAAGCCACATCAGAGTTTGTTTTGTTTTCCTTTTATTTCGTTTTTTTATTATTATTTTAAATAGATTTTTCCAGCTGTAAGCTACACTAACGTTATTCGCGCAATGAAAGAGGCATTGAGACAAGGCACTCAGGAGTGAGCATACATGTCACATTCTTTGGATTTTTGTAAAACATCTGTGTTGAGTACTTCACAAAGAAGTTACTCCACTGGTTGTTGTAAGAAAACGGCTGGATGGATAGATATTAATTAGTTGCACATGTTTTTAACCTTTATTCTTCATCACTGCTTCAATCTTGATGAATGAAACATTATTTAGGAGATTTTCCTAACCACTGGGATGCCTTTTTTACTACATCAGGCATAAACATATTTTCACTGATAGATTTTCTCTTTAAACATGCAAATATGCTTTGTCATTGTTTGTGGCAGATTACTACTTTACTTAAATCTACTGACTGCTGGATCCCAAACAGCTGCCAAGTCAGTATCATAGATTTAGGAAAGTGACATTATCCCATTTTGACTTTTCAAATCCTTTAAGTAGTCTACACCCATGAAAAGACTCTCTCAGGTGGTGGAGCTGGTAGATATCTGCAACCATTACATTGCTCTAATTATTCATAGACATGCAGAAAATATGTTGCTGCATTTTTCCATGTCTGTGAGATTTATTGATATTGCAGTCTGTAGGATGCAGCTGCAACCCTCCTTCAGTGTCTGAACTGTATCTTTTCAGATAGATAATAGTGCTTTGACCTTCTATATATCTGAAAAAATGTTTTGACAGAGCTCAAAGCCTGCGATGTTTTGACAGCGCTTCAAGCCTGAAATGTAATTAAGTACTTAAGCAAGATAAGTGAATACAAAATAGATTTGAAGCATAAAGGGTTGCTATGGGTCACGGTTTAACCCTGTCTCTTTAAATTATATTTTCATACTTCGTGACTTTTACCTAACATATTTTGATGAAAACATAATTACTGCATGGTTTTTATTCTCAGCTCGCTATATTTATGCACCATATATGAGTTGTTCTATTCTTATTGTGCGTCCCTTTGCCCAACTTGACAGACAGCTAACAGCTTCAGTGAACATCGGATGCAAAAGTAAGTTCAAGGTTTATACTTCGTTGTTAGTCCAATGGTTGACTTTTTTTGGAAAACTAAAACTTGACTTATACTTCTAGGTTATAAAGTATACTGTTACACACAGCACAGAAACGAAACATGCAAGCTATAAACAATAATACTTGTTGCAAAGCACGTGTAACAACAGCAGTTCAGTAATAATTAAAATACAACTTAGTTGGCTAGTTTAGCTGGCTCAAAGATAAATGTAGTAGACTGAATAAATTTGTTTCGAGGGTAATCTCTGTGGTAAAAATGCACTAAATGAACTTGTAAAACTTATTGTATCATTATTACTCAAAGCAATAGCTCTCCAAGGCAGAAACGTTTTAGAAGGCATCTGAGCAGATGAACAACATGTCCTGCAGCCCAACAGACAGCTAGCTTCCTGTTTCAACCACCAACAGGAACATAAAAATCCCCACCAAAATAAAAGCTTGTGAGTAGTTCCAACTATGACCAGTAGAAGATGCTAAAGAGCAAGAACATGTCATAATGTAAGTCATAAGGAAATCTGCATTGTACAAACCTTTGAGAAGAGGGAAGGTGTTTGTGTGATGATATTTTGAACTTACTAAACTTTGGCTAAATTCAAGTTGAAATTTTGACAGTAATACAGTAATATTAAATGCAAGGAAAAGTTTCCAACTCGTTTAGTAGCCTTTGGTTATTGTACACAGTAAAATTCACTGAGTAAATTTTACTCAAATTGAATAAAATTTTACTCTAAGAAAGACAGTATTTGGTCCCAGTCTAAATGGAGTAAAATTTACTCTTATGGCAGAGTTATACTTTCAGAGTTAAATATACTCTATTTAGTGCAAATATTTTACTCTACATGCAGGGGCGGATCTAGAAGGGTGGCAAGTGCCACCCTAAAATGATCCCTTGCCACCCCAAGTGCCACCCCAGTCTTGCATATGACAGTGTTGTTTATTAAAATAAGATAGCATTAACAGTTTGAGCGTAGTTACAGTCAACAGTGAACATAAATGCTACAACTGAATATACTGCATAGTGTTACCCCCTCCACCATTAACAAATGGTTCAGCCCATTGCAGGACCGGCTTTTTTCTTGTTTTCAGTAGCAAGCAATGCTTATGATTGTGCCAGAGCACATTTTGAACAACACCATGGGAATTTCGCTTTTTACACAGGTGGTTGGATGTTAAACTCTGGAAAGGGAAGGAAGGTGAGTGTTATTAACCCTCCGTGGTCCACGGACACGCTGCACCTCCAAATCACATGACTGATGTAAGCTGACATAGCAACAAGCTGCAGCCAGGCTGAGTCTCTATTTTAGCCCACATTGAAAGTTCGGACTTCAAAGTTTTTACATTTTAATTACAGGCCAGTAAATCCACAGTTATGATAATATATATAAGCCATGCTTTTTTCTAAATACTGTCACCACGTTTTTGTGTGTGTGTTTTAAGCGTTTTCTAAGTACAGCGCGAAAACAGTAAAGAAAGGAAAAAAAAAACCCACCTCTTTCCTATCGGTGGAAAAATGCACCATGTCGACCAATTTTTAAAAAAGTCAACACATAGGATTTGGTTGTTTAGGAAGAGGGGAGAGTTTGGGGAGTGACTGTAGAGCAAGTGAGAGAGAGAGAGAGAGTTTTTAGATGTGGGAGATTTGTAACGTTTAGTGTGGAGTGTATACTTAGTGTGTTGTGTAGTTGTTGTGTAGTTGTTGTTTTGTTTTGTGTGTCAGTGAGGGCACTAATGAATGTCACAAAGGCACATTGCAGTGTAAACACTGTCACTAAGTAGAAAACACCTCCTCGGCCAGTAGAAATGATTGTGAGCCACCCGTGTCCCTCAGTATTCTCACGGGCTTCTGATCCCCAGGAAACCCTGTTAAGGAGACAAAACCATCAAAAATGAAGGGTTTAAAACACTTATCAGGTTTACTCATGGTCACATGAGAGGGGGAGTTCAGCGACTTGACTAGGCCAACCCCTTTAGCTTGTTTTGATTGCTGGGGCACTTGTTTACGTTTAAGAGCCAAACACTCAGAAACTATATGCCCCACTTTGTGACAGTAAAAACATTGTCTATCAGACTTGGAACCCGAGGAACCCCTAGGTTGTTGAGGGTGCGGCTTTGTGTCCTTTTTCATTTGTTCATGATAGGATGATTCGGATTTACCCACAAACACGCTTTTTACACCTCCTGTTTTCAGGCCTGCAGGTTTATCCCTGTGCTGTTCTCCTCTGTCTCTTGGTGGACAAACTTATTTTTTACTGGCACACACCATTTGTGGGGCATCTTATTGTGACACCTGATTGTTCTCTCATTTTAGTTTTAGTAATATTTTAAATGGTTGCATAAAATGAAAAAAACGGCAGGTGTATTGGCTGCATTCTTAGATAAATAGTTCTATATGTTTACAAAATGTACAATATTTGCATTTCAAGTTATAAACATTTACCCAACATGTCTGTGGGTTTTTTTACAGTAAAAAAATACTACTAGGATTTTAAGTTCTTTGTGTGATTTCAGATCAGTAATACTAATGCAGTATGTCAGTGAAAACAACTACATTCAGTTGAGCTGAAAATGTAGTTAATTCCCCCCCGGGGGGGGAATTAAACAATTTGAGGGTGAACTCCAAACGTAAACTCAAAAGGAGTCAAAAATGGCCGGTTGTATTTCAGACCTCAGTGGTTTAATCCAACAAATCATGAAAAATTAGGTTTAAATTTTTGTTCATGACAGTGCAGATTTCTGACATTTTGTGTAATTTAACAAAAAACAGTGTAAAACTTAAGTTAGACTTGTGTTTGTAAATGAACCGCCCCATGTTGTGTAGCTTTCTGGATTTTATACTTATTGGGCTACATATTTATTTATCATACAGGCCATACAGTACATAGAATCAAAACTCACATGTTTTATGTAACTAAAGTGTGTAATTATGTGGGCTACAGACAATAATTAAGTTATAGACTTTATTTATATGGAAAAACGTGTATGCTTACTGCATTTGGATTATTTTAACCATATATAACCACCTGCATATGTGTATGAAAATAAGGGCTTCGATTTTGCCACCCCATTTGATTTCTTTGCCACCCTAAGAAAATTTCTCTAGATCCGCCCCTGTCTACATGATGATAATTTACTCAGTTTAGTATAAAATAAAAACAACTCCACCCTAATTTCATTCTAAATAGAACAGAATTTTACTCTGAATAGAATTATAAATAGAAGAAAAATTAACTTTATTTCACTCACTATGTAACTGTATTACAATCATTTACTGCAAGGTTTTAAAGGTACAATACATAAATCAGAAAAATATATTTTTATTTTAACAGCCACCTTTATTGTTCAGAGGAAACAGTATGGTACAATATAAAAACTGGAATCACCATGACTGGATGACACCTGTAAATCAAATGCTTTACAACAGAAAAGCTCTTTAGCATAAATTACATGAGGTCTGTCTCTTTTACACAGAACTTGAAAAGCATTGAAATGCTCATTGAGGCACTGTTTGCAGTGCAAAAGTAATCAACAATAACCTCTCATCCTTCACAACAACATGGTAGAACTTGTGAAAAACTGGCATTTCACAATGGACTTTTATACAAACAACTAAATCTGCACAATAAATATTTCCATGGTGTTTTGCCCATCTAACATTTAACACCTTGGTGTTGATTAGTAGCTGAAGAGTCTCTGCCATCTCACAGCCCCAGTCCAATGCATTTCAAGAAAGCATGTTACCTGGTCCAGTGGTCAGTCTCTTGGGGTCAAATGTCTGCCAACTGAAAGCAATAGGACTTTGATGTTTTGTTGCCAACATATTAGTTACATTTTTGAAACTTTTCAAATGTTTTTTTAAAGAAGCTGTGTTTTGCTTCATTGCGTATGCACCAGCTATGCAAAAGTGGTCCCGTTTTAAGTATACATGTAGGATACTGCATCATGAAATGATGCTTTGGTAGCAGCTTCTTGTGTGGACACAAACTTTTGAATAACCTGTGGTGTTTGGCGATCAGGTGTTTCAAGAAAATAGTGATATCTTTTGATAACACTGCTGAAAATACAATATTCACTATTTGAAACAACAGCAGTAGCAAATACCAGTGCTGATCGTTTGGAAAACTAAGTCTCCAAAGATGAGTGGTAGATGCCGACGTAAACACCAGGACTGGATGGCATTTAACCCCAAGTCATTTGAGTCCTCTCCCAACTTCGCTGTAGGTGGTTTGTTGTTTTGTTCCATGTAGCCATAGTTAAAGCTGTTAATTCTCATGCCCACTTCCTTTGATGTTGCATACTGATCTATTGCATGTAACATAATCAGTTACATTTCATATTGTGTGACTCCCTCCAAGATATCGTGCATAATATCAACAGAGAAATTTTCACATGTATTGAAGTACTGCAATGAGTTTAGAATAGAAGACTGTTTAACACCCATCACATAAGGCAGTCTGGAATTTGCCTCCATTTTTTGGCAATGTTCAGTATGAAGTGCTTGAGTTTGCATGATCATCTTGGGTAAATCCTCTGTAAACTCTGTCTGAAAGTCCTCTTTCTCAGCAAGACAAAAGCAGCAACAATATCTGGCACTAAATGACTCTAGAAAACCAAACAGACAGTGAAGACCAAGGTTGTCAGTAGTAACTTGGACAATAGTTCCATGTACTGGGTCATCATACAGGACAATCGTAATTCCATCCCTCTCCAGGATTTTCATATCCTTCAAAATTGGATCAAGTATCTTAGAGAAGCCATATGTTTGGGATGTTGAACTTCTTGGCAACACTGAAATAATAAAATTGTATTATACATTTGAAATAAACACCAGAACAAGGCACAGAAAGTGAAATTAAATCCACTGAACAAAATAAACCTAAACAGTTGGTATAGCAGCTATTATAACATCATCCCCAAAGCTTGACTGATTCACACTATGAAACACGCAGGAAATGTTGACGTTTTTTACTCACCGCATTCCAAAAATGATCTGTAGGTCAGTTGGCCCTCAAAACAGATGTACTTCTGTTGTTCTCTGCACTTCACACGCACAGCTTGCATCCTTCATGATATGAAAAGGATATTTTTAAATAATTAGATTTACTACAAATACTTACAAAATTGAACAAAACACAGGCACACACAAAACACATAGAGCTTAAGAAACATCTAAATCTGCACACTTCTGCAGACTGCAACCATGTATACTTTTCAATTCGAGTAAAACACGTGCTTGCTAAACTAACACCAGTACACATACAAGATTCACTCCATTAAACACACATGCTCCTAACCAAAGATCAGGCAAAAACAGTCGTGTATGTGACTCAATTCAGAGTAAACCACACGTGCTTTCTAACTGAACAGGTGAAACATCCACAAACGTCAATCCACGATAAAACACACATATTACTAACAGAAAATCAGGCAAATACGTCAATTTTCATGACTCAATTTGGAGTAAAACACATGTGCTCACCGACGTTTTTTGGATAAAACATTGGTGCACCGGATTTGCTAAAAACACACTACCCTGGTCAATTATACTACCTAAAGCAGCTATTGAGCAATGCTGAATTTAGTTTAGTGATATATACCTTAATGCTGTCTGTGAGTAGCCTAATGACATTAATTTAGCAGAAGCTAACGTAAGCATCAACCTTGCTAATTATGCAGCATGTAAGACCCACAAACTCACAAGCTGTAATGTTACTTAAAGACCTTTCAAATAAACAGAAATTCCCCATTTTATCCTAAGTTAAATCATTATTGAGCACTTTGCTCACTTACCTGGCTCACCGCTGACAGTTGTCTATGTTCCACTGCGGGACAGTAGCAGAAACTTAGGAAATGGTAGTGGGCGTGGTCATGCCATATTACTCCAGTGGAATTTCCTCTGTTTTTTTGCTCCAACTCTGGCGGCCAATCGAAATGTTTACAGTCCAAAATGAGTAAAAATGACTCTTTTAGAGGAAAATAATGTTAACTCTGGAAAAATTACTCTCTCCATTTTCCTGTGTACCTACAACTGATCAACAGATCTATTCATCCTGAACATCCCGTATACCTATGCTCTTGTCTGCTCTAGTGGCATTTACTTTGATTTTAAGTGGTTACAGAAAGTGCCAAGTTTGTATTAACAATGTAAAATATTGACTTCAACAGGGCAGCCGCGTAAGATGAGAGTTTGTACCAAAATATGAATAAATTATCCCAATCAGAAAGAATCCTAATTATGACCTGTTTCAAATCTAGGTTTCACTTTCTGCAACTGAGGCAAAAAGCCTTGCTTACTGTTTACGAAAGTCTGTACCGTGTATTGTGAAGCAGGTTCTTGCATTTAGCGAGGTGACATTGGGTTTAACCTTTATATGTTCTATATAACGGTGCGTGCAACAGTGTTACGTTGCTTTCATTTGGTTTCATTTCTCTTGCTGATGCTCTGTTTTTTGATCGTGTTTAATTTTGCTAGCAACATGGGACGCTACTTTTTGGCCACATGGCACATGGATGACTTCACCCACTGAGCTAAACTGGGACCCCAATTTGCTAAAATTTTAATGAAAGTGTTTGCACTTACCCCAACTGTTTCTTCCGCCACATATGCAGCATCTGCAGAGAGGCGTATCCAAAATCATTTTGTCCTTGCATTCCATGCCTTGTGTTTAGAAATGGAATCAACTTCCAAAGACTTTTTTAAAAAATCATCCTTCCACCCCTGTCAAAGTGCGTGATTTTACAAATGAACTGGCTCATCACGCTGCTCGTGTGTTTGTGGATCATTTAATAACTGGAATGTCCCCAGGCTTTCATGTTGGTGTTCTTTCCCATTTAAACGGGTCATATGTGTATAAAAGCCCTCAGTTGGCAATTAAAGAGCCAGATTTGGTGTCTTAGCTCCTGAGAAAAGAGTGTGAAAAAGGTTATCTCATAGGTACTTTCACAACTTCTCTTTCCCATTTATTCTGCACGAGCCTAATTGGCATTACAAATACTTGGATACAAAAAGATGAATAGTTGACTTATCTGCCCCGCATTCAGGTCCAGTCCCCAGAATCAACAGCATGATTCCTATCTAGCCTTTTTCACTCTACTATGTTTAGACTGATCAAGTTTACTGGTCCTGGAGCTTTTCTCTCGAAAGCTATCATCACTGATACGTTAAAGATTATACCCATTCATTTGTCACGGTGGCTTCTTTCCTGCATCAAGTGGGATTCAAAAATTTTCTTTGCAGTTAGTCTAACATTTGGGTGTAAAAGCAGTCCAGCCATTTTCAACTTAATCTCCAAAGCATTCTGGTGGATATGTTAAGCTCCCTGCTGTCCATCTGTTGGATAATTTTCTTCACTCATCACTGCTGGCGTGTCTCTTTCCAAATTGAAATCCTCTTTTTGTCACTTGGGAATTCCCCTTTCTGATGAAAAAAACTATTGAAATAAAATTAGCCTGGAGTTTTTACCATAATTCTCAGTAGCTGCAATTAACACTTCAGCCCCTCAAGAAAACCAGAAAATCACAGATTTGGTTCTTTCTCTTGCTTCTATATGTAAATGCCAGCTGCTTTCTATGCTCCACCACCGGAATTTTGCCATGCACGTAATTCCCCAAGGTCAGTGGTTCCCAAACTTTTTTTTGCTAAGCCCCCCCCCCCCCCCCCCCCCCCCCCCCCCCAGGTAGCAATAAAATACACTACAAGATTTTCAAAAACTCAGTTTTTGCATTTACGTGTGGACGAGGAATACAGAGTTCGTCACGCAACGTCAAAGGTATGTGCCCTTTTTCACGTCACGCTGTGCGCCACGTTATTGTTTACATGAGATGAATTTCTACAATCGCGAATAGAGACAAAATACTGTTACTGTTAATCTGACTATCTGCAGTTTTTACACGCTTACATATACACACGCAGTTACTGTCCCTCCATTTAGAAAGGCAGAGGCGTTGTGGTGTAGTTATTTTACGTGTAGTTGTTTTTTTTCCTTTGTAGCAATATTCAATTATATTGATTATAATTATATTGATATTATTTGTATCCCACTGTAATTTTACTGTATAAAGAGCTAACATCTCCAAAATGTCAGGAGTAGTTAGTCATTATATATGTGTATATGTGTTTGTGAACTAAAAATCAAGAATGTGGGATTCTGTTTGTCCGTGATTTGGACAGCCCAGCACATGCTCTCGACGCAGGGGAAACAAATTCTGTTGGGGTGACCTACCTTGGCACTTGTGCAGGTGAAGCCAAAGGCAAGATATGCTTCTTCATATTTTCTAGTCTTGGCTTGTAAGGAAGTTGGTTTGGAAACATATCTGGCGATGCTTCATCTTCTGCTTTGCATTTGTGTGGGAGCCCCGTCAAAAACCTGTCCATTATGCTAGCAGTGTCCAAGCGTTCTTTTTTTTTCTTTTCTTTTTTTTATTCATACGCGCCCCCCCCCCTGCAATGGCCCCCCACTTTGGGAACCTCTGCCCAAGGTAATGCCTTCAAGTCTCACTAATTTGACCTAGCTTCCTCAGTACCATACCTGCTATGTTCAGTCTCAGTAGATGAGTGTTGTTGCTCACGTTTATGGTTTTCAACCACCCTACTCGATAGTTGGAATGGTGTTTATCTATTTATTTATTTTATGATGACGCTGTTTCTTCTGACTCTCCCCAGTTCTTCACAGATGTAGCACCCTATAGGTTTTGGGGGGTATTATCAGGACAACTGGTCAGAATTGACAGCACAAACACATCTCTGTGCTATCTGACAGTGAAGCTACTGTCAGCATCATTATTGAAGACCACTCTATCTTGCTTGTCATATGCATTTCATGAGATGCCTCACTTGGCTTTCTGACAGTTCACAGGAATGCCATTATCAGTTCATTGTCTCGTTTGAACTTTCAGGCTTTCAAGAACCTGTGTTCAGACACCAGTCCAACTCCTTAACTGATTCCACCCTTTTCAGCTACAGTCCCATCCTAACTAATTCTCCTCTATTCAGTTTTCTTCAGTCTGATAGTCATTCTATGAGAAAGGGTTTAACTCCTTCCACTTTACATTCCTATTATTTTACTTGGAGAGCTCTTGCCTTCTTCTGTCTCACAGTAAGCACACCACTTTGTCCCATCTTTATAGTTACTGTCTATGCATTTATCTGCCACTGTAAAGATGTAAAAAATGTAAACCTTCCATATATTTGAAGTCTAACAGCTGGAATACAGTTGAATGATAGAAGTCACAATACAATGTTTGTAAGTTTGTTTCCCATCCTTCTACTAAACTCCTGCTTAAAGGTGTAGTGAAGGTCACTTCTTAACTTTCGACTATGAGCTAAAATTACTTTGCCATTTTTCTCTCTCTTCTTAATGTTCAAACTTAGCAACATTTTTTACTCATAAAAAGTCCAGACTCGTTCCCTTCAGCCTTGATGTTCCTAAAATCAGTTTTTCATAGACAGTCTGTAATTAAGTCAACAGGGAGGCAGGCAATAGTCAGGCAAAGGCAGGCAAAGTCTCATTACCAGCCAGCTTGGAAACAAAACTTGCTCCGCTGGATTGGCGGTACATGGAATGGCTATAGAATCTTTAGCATATGTCAACATAGTCTTAGTCTCAGCTCCCTTGATTTCCTAGAGAGCTGGTTTCAAGAAACTGCTTACTCACCACTGCAGTTAGGTCTGGAGTCTTGGTGTCAGCTCCCTCCAACAAAACTGCGGGTTCCGGTGGCGGTGAGGCATGCCAGCAGTGTGGATGTGCTTCTTCCACGCCGAGGGTGCGGAGGGAGCCGTTACAAAGGTGGCTCAAAATCCTGGTAAGTCAGCTTATAGGTAGTGGTGGCTTTCCATTGGCTGCAATCCTGCGCTGTCTTTTCCAACCGAGCCGTTAATACAAGCTCTCTGTCTTCTCTCTTGTGACCTTTGCGAACTCTCTGACTTACTGCATGCTCTACTTTCCCCCAGTTTCAGTTGTCAGGGCCCATGTTAGGGAGTAGAAAAAAAAGTTCTCTAACTCCACAGAGGTGAGTTTTGTCAATATAAAAGTAGTAAAGGTAACGGCTTACTTGGGAAATGGGAACAGTGATTCATGGGGAGAGGCTGCCAGGCAAGCATCCTTCGCAGTGGAAATGTTTGGAAAGAATCTGTCCAGTTTAATCCTTTCCAGGAGGTGAATGAGTCCAGGGGGGCAAGCAGGAAGTTTTTAACATGGAGGTTGTGTTCAGCCATGGGAATCGGAACAACCCCTGTTGAGAAACTAGGTGAGTGAAACAGGTAAGATGAGAATTCTGAGCCCAGGCCAAGGTAAACCGTAAACAGGGAGACAATAAGTTCAACGCAGGAAAGTCAAAGCACAGCAATAACAACATGGAGAGCAGATTTACCATTGACATGTAGCATATAATCTGAAAAACCTAATTGTTGTCACCACTCCCAAGATCCACAATCCAGGAATTATCTGTGATTGAGATTAGAGTTCAATCACCAAATTTCCTGTCTGACCTCGGTATAGAAATAAATCATGTTCTGTTAAAAAATCTCTCCCTACTGAAATGAATGAAGTAAAGTTTATGTATAAGTTCAATAAAGAAGATCAAATATATCTCTACCTCCTGGGTGTTTGGTGGCTAGTCTATGGTTTTCATCACTTGCAGTTTCCCATGCTGTCAAGCTCATTGTTGACATCACTGGTCTAGTCCAATCATCTTTCTGACCACCTTGTTCAAGACAATCAGCCTCCACTCCGTGTACTTTAAATCTCACTTCTCATCTGTCATTCTCACTTGCAGAGTCCTTCCTGCAGTCCGCCTTGTCCCCATCTCCACCTCTCCCATGTTACTCAGAGCTCCAGCCAAGCCTTCATCACCTCAAACAGCATCTCTTCCTGGGGTTCCTGCCTAATTCTCCACGCGGGATCCGTTCCATTTTTTTGTCTAACATTTTATTTTGTACTTTTTCCAAGTTTATGGAAAATACAAACAAAATAGAAGAAAAAAGGGAGGGAACACAAAAGGAACAGAATTTGTGGGGCAAAAAATAAAAAAAATAATTAAAAAAAGTCAGATTACACATTATATTCAGATATCTCACAGAATTCCCTTATCTCATTCTCAGAGATGCAAAACAACACATATGTAAACATAACTGTCCCGGCCACTGTCAGGTCTGGGGCAACCCAGCAGCTGTCCAAATACTCCTCCGACAAACAAAATTACACCCCCAAGAATTCCCAAAAGTCAGAATCTGTTCAATTTTGGTGGGACATCGGAGTTCAATCACCAAATAGCATGACTGAATTCTGTTTATCATTAAATCTTGTTCAATTCATCCTCAAGATTCTTAGTCTGTTGTGTAATTAGAATGCTTTTGATTTTCTGAATCTTTTTAAGTCAAAAGTTTGGACACACCTTCTCATTTAATGTTTTTTCTTTATTTTCAGAACTATTTAAATTGTATATTCTCACTTAAGGCATTAAAACTATAAATATACACATTCAGAATTATGTAGTAAACAAAAAAATGTGAAATAACTCAAAACATGTTTTATATTTTAGCCACCCTTTGGTTTGCACACTCTTGGCATTCTCTCGATGAGCTTCATGAGGTCGTCACCTGAAATGGTTTTCCAACAGTTTTGAAGGAGTTCCCAGAGATGCTGAGCACTTGTTGGCCTTTTTGCCTTCACTCTGTGGTCCATCTCATCCCAAACCATCTCGACTGTTTTTAGGTCAGATGACTGTGGAGGCTTCTTGGTCAAATAGCCCTTACATAGCATGGAGGTGTGTTTGGGGTCAGTGTTGTGTTGAAAATGATGGTCCAACTAAACACAAACCTGGTGGCATGCCACCAGCAAAGCACCCCCACACCATCTCCTCCTACTTCACAGTGGGAACCATGGATGTAGAGACCATCCGTTCACCATTTCTGCATCACACAAAGACACAGCAGGTGGAACCAAAGATCTCAGACTTGGACTCATTAGACCAAAGCACAGATTTCCACTGGTCTAATGTCCATTCCTTGTGTTTCTTGGCCCCAAAACAATCTCTTCTGCTTGGTGCTTTTCCTTAGTCGTGGTTTCTCTGTAGCTATTTAACTATAAAGGCCTGACTCACACAGTCTCCTCTGAACATTTGATGTAGAGATGTGTCTGCTACTGGAACTCTGTGTGGCATTTATCTGGGCTCTAATCTGAGGTGCTGTCAACTTGCGATCTCTGAGGCTGGCTATCCTCATCAGCAGAGGTGAGTCTTGGTTTTCATTCCTGGTGCAGTCCTCATGTAAGCCAGTTTTGTCTCTACGCTTGATGGTTTTTGTGACTGCACTTGGAGATACAGTCAAAGTTTTTGTAACTATCCAGACTGACTGACCTTCAGTTCTTAAAGTAATGATGGACTGTCATTCCTCTTTACTTAGCTAATTGGTTCTTGCCATAATATGCATTCTAACAGTTGTCAAATAGGGCTGTCAGCTGTGTACCAACCTGACTTCTGCACAACACAACTGATGGTCCCAACCCCATTAAGAAGGCAAGAATTCCACAAATGAACTGTGACAGGCACACCTGTGAGGTGAAAACCATTTCAGGTGACTACATCATGAAGCTCATTGAGAGAAGGGTTTGCACCACTGTCAACAAAGGAAAAGGAGGCTACATTCAGGAATCTAAAGACATATTCTGAGTTATTTATCAGGTCTTTCTTTGCTACATCGTTCCATATATCTCGCTTCATATATTTGATGTCTCCATTATGTATCTACAATGTGAAAGTAGTAGAAATAAAGAAAAAACAATTAAATGAGAAGGTGTCCCCAAACCTTTGACTGGTAGTATATATAAATATGTAGAGAGAGATATGCATACATACATATTTATACTATATTCATACATATGGTCTGGATTCCAGTTTTTAATCATTTTGGTCACTGAGGCCTCTACAGAAGCATAATCTCAATGTATGATTGGAGAATTCTCAGCTGTAATTAAATGATAAGGTGTTTATGCAAATATATCTGATTTATGTTGGCGGCAAGGCAACAGCAGTTTGAATGAGGAGGTTGAGATAGTACAGATCATTGATTAAATAGAGAGTCTGTTAGTGTCATCCCATTTGCTTTCTGTCTATAAGACACTCACTTCCTCACGTTATCAGTTTGGCAGATTAGCTGTGAAAGTAATACCAATGCCATGAATGCCATCAGATATCTTTTAATAGGAACAGTGGCAGCTTGAAATTTAAAGCCAACATGCAAGCAGAAATGGGAAGCGTACCCAGTGCTTTTGAATAGCTCTCATCAGTCAAATTATCTGCCTGCTCCAGCAGCAGTAAAAACATCTGAACATTCATGCCATTAAAGCAGCAGAGAGAACAGTGCCATGAAATGAAATGGCTCAATGCTCATGTAATTACAAATGTAGGTCATCTGAATCACCAGACGATGTTCAGCAAGCACAGGTTTTCTCTCTTTTTTGAGTTTAACATAATTGCTTTAACATTTCCTACCTCAAAGTGACTGTAATAATGTGACTCCAATCATGGCAGAAGCTTTTAATTGAATTCATCAAAGTCTGGTGCTTTCCTTGAGGTTTCAAGAGGCTCATTGTGTGAACGTTCATTAGCTTGAAACCAGCTATGGTAAGCTGGACTGCTTCAAGTTAGCGAAAGGTATAATTTCATCTGTTTCTGAAGAGCCAGTAGGAGTGGTGTTGGTGTGAAACTTATCCTGCTGCACAACAGCAAAGGCATTATTAAATCCTCTGGAACTTATATAATATTTGATAGTAGTTAAAACAGCTACAGCCTCTGAAAATGAAATCCATACTGGAGGAAGCTTTCTGTTTTTTCCTTAGAGGGGCCTCACTATTCTGCTTTGTCAGCTTATGTTTTTATTTTCAGTACCTACTAGGGTAGATTTCCATTAGTCATAGTTCAAAATTATATTTCCTAATTTTATAATGGCCCACAGTTATCCTCTACAAACCTGAACAAGCAGCAAGGCTGAAAGGATCAGGCTTTGGTTAAAAAGCGTGTTCCTTTGTTATTTCTGGAACATTTTCTGTAATACAGCAAACTGTATACTGAGTAGAACACCAGCATGGCTGTGTTGTCAAGAGGTTGATCAGGTCATCTTCTAATGGGCAAGCTGATGGTTTGGTCCCTGTGTTCCAACAGTCTTGTTGCAGTGCCCTTGGGCAAGATTCTGAACCCAAATTACTCTCAATGCTTCTGTGTGTGAAGTTGAGAAACAGCCAAACTACATCCCTGTAAGAAGTAGTAGTAGAAAAGGTGCAGATTCCAGGTTATTTTTCCCAAGTGCTCACTTAGAAAAAACTGTATCCAAGAATCAGTCCATTTACCAACATTTAGGGACTCAAAGTAACAAAGAATATTAATTACGAGTCCTGCACAGCCTCAGTGTATCTATAAAATTTCTGAAGAAAAACTAAGAAAAGCCACCATAACCCTGTACTTGGAATCTCCTCTACTTTACAATAGCTGGGAATCAAAACAAGTCAGCCGCTCTGAATTCAGCTGTGTTCACCACTCTGAGAAAAACGTCTCGACTAAGTCTTTGTCTTTAAAAAAAAAAAAAAGTTAGGCTAGACTCAATGATACATTTTATGACATATTTCAAAGCTAAACAAATGCAAATCTACATTTTGTTTCTCATCAGAAAGGTTTAGCATACTGAATCCTGGTCATCAGAAGGTTT
This sequence comes from Pelmatolapia mariae, assembly GCF_036321145.2. Lineage (NCBI taxonomy): Eukaryota > Metazoa > Chordata > Actinopteri > Cichliformes > Cichlidae > Pelmatolapia > Pelmatolapia mariae. Next base: position 34,413,508 of record NC_086235.1, read on the forward strand.
GAATAGTTGTTATTCTGTCTCCACTGTCTCTGGAGATTTTTTCTGCTTTCTCATCTCTCTTTACTTTTTTAGCAAAGAAAGATGAGAAAGCAGCTGGGACATCAAGGGATACTAAAGATTCCAGAGGGGCTTTAGCTTGATTCATTTAGGGCTCCTGAAAGACACCTTTTGAAAGAGGAGGTATTATACCCCTCTGCAACCCCTAAATGCCCTGCAGTGCCACAGAGAGTTTTGGGTTGTTTCCTGGCCTTAACTGCTGTTCTCTCCACCTGCCCAGGTGAAAGCATGCCTGAAGTTGAATTTGGAGGGACACCATCTCTTGCTAGTCATTGTCATGCTCTTCTGGCTATTGTTTTCAGCTGTGGATATTTAATAGTTTGAAATAAAACTGTGCAGTATACAATAAAGCCCAAGTTTGTAACAGTTACATTAAAGATTAGTTATAATTCCCAGCCCTTCCTCTTTCTCCTTAATAAGCAGTGATAAAATATAAACAGAATTGAATTTATTCTATAATATAAAATAATAAGAAAATGCCACTATTATAATACAGTAAATCAAAAGAATGAGAAAACATTTAAATATTGTGCATTGGGATGACAATTGTGGCCCATTTTGTGGTGGGTGTGCTGCGGATATAGACCTTAGGCACATTTTGAAAGGTGTGTTTGAATCAATGAACTCATGCATTGCTGAGACACCTGCAGTATTCTGCTCCAGATGACCTGAAGCTGTCCTAGGCAGGCCTCACTACAATAACCAGATGAAAAGCGAAAGCCACAGTGGTAGTTGCACAGGCAGAAAAAGCCAGTCTGGAGCAAAAGGAATGACTGAGGTCTGGGCAATATAACACCATCTTTGTGCCAGCTTGCTTAAGGCAAGAAGAAGAGAAAGCTTAAAGGCAAAGTGGAGTAACACATCCAGAGTGATGCCAGGGCCTCAGAAGCTAGGCATCAACTTGTTTTTAAGTTTATGAGAAGGATGGAGATAACAAATACAAGAATAAAACTGGGTTTAACACAGTGATTCAAAAATTTTATAGTTTAGTATTTTTCCAAGTCTTACAAGAAACTATTTTATAGTTATAAAACAAACCAACAAACGCAGATGCAGAATTTCTCTTTAGAGAAAGTCATGTCTGAGTGAAGAAGTCCCCATATGGCTCAGATTTAATTTGCTAAAGACAACTGTGTCCATTAAAAGACGTGGAAGCGGCCTAGTGATGAAGTATTTTCAGTGGATGTTTGACTCTGTCTTCCTGTCTAGGGAAATGTGTCCATTTTTGGAACCGCAGACTTACATTCCTGCTTGTGACGTGGTTACGTTGGCTTAACACAACCTTCGGTGTGTGGTTTGCAGCTCATATTTGCAGTCTTGGTTTTGTGCCAAGAGATGGTAGATTGCTGTCTCTGGGTTGGGGTATTGATAGTATTCCAAATGAAAGAGTTGAAGTATTCTCAGGAGTGATGGGAAGGTGGATCATGATGTTGAGCTGTGGATTGGAACAGCTGTAATGCAGGTATTGTACTGGACTGTTGTGGTGAAGTGAGAGCTAAGCTGAAAGAAGATACAGTTACCAGTTAATCTACATTTAACTCTCATCTATGTTCATGGGCTTTAAAGAATGAAGAAGAAGATGAGTTTCCTACTTAGGCTGGCTGGGCGGAGCCTCAGTAAGGATGAGACTCATTCACAAACACTCCATGTGCACAAATCAGTGTGTAAAAGGAATAATGATAATAATAACGTCAACCGAGGAGGTTATACTCTTTATAGCGTTTACATGCATGTGTGTCAGTCAGTCTTTGAACGTCATAGTTTGAAAGGTTTAGAATGAATCCTGATAACACTTTTAGGGGTGTAGCATGGGGTTATATTAAAAAATTAAAATCAAAATTTGGATTACATCCACGAAGGTCTTTGAGGTCAGCTGAATGAATTATAACTTTACGTATAATTTATAACTAACTTCATAATGAAGAAACTATGATTCCTTTAAGCGTGGTGTGTATTTTCAACATATAGAAGGCAACACAAATATTTAAAATATCAGGTCAAATTTGATGTCTCACCTCTCCTTCAAGGTCAGTAGATTGAGTTGAAGGTCAAAGTGACAATAATGCTACAGACAGTAGCTTTTCTGACTGACAAGAACACTTTGGCATGAGGTTGTTTTTTGATTCATTTTATTTGAAGAGGTTGTAACAATTTGAATACATGCACAGTGTTTTTGAGTAAGTGTTTTTCTTTTTGGAAAACACAATAAACATGTCATCAAAAACTTTTTTCACCTGATATTTATTACTAGGCAGCATGGTGGTTAGTCTATTAACGGTGGTACAGTGATTAGTACTGTTGCCTCGCAGCAAGAAAATGGGTTTCAACAAGGCAAATAACAAAATCCTGCACTTTGCAAAATTAATATATACAAAAATATAATAGCCTTAAAAGTAAATACTACTCAGAAAGTGAGCTGCCTTGGCAGAGGGTTGTACTTTCAAAATGCTCCTTGTTATTGCTTCCTTATTATCATTATTTACAGTTGTCACTTACAGTCTAATTTCTTAGCACTATTCCACAGAGGCTGGAGAATCTTTTTTTCTTTTTTTCATTGCACTGAGTTTCTCATTTTGGCCTGATGGATCACCTAATTTCTTATTTTTCTTTAGTCTGTTATTCTTTTCTTGTTTTTCGTGTCAGCTTTGATGTCCAAACTTGTTTGGGTTTTTTTTTTTACAGTACTCTGAAGTTCCATTATTTCAGCCAGATGCTTACATTTTATACATATATATATATATATATATATATATATATGTATATATGTGTGTATATATATGTGTGTATATATATATATACACATATATACATATATATATATATATATATATATATATGCAAGAGACGAAAACAGGGCGTTGTTGGAATGCTACTACGCAAGTAACCCTGGCGGAAGGGGTTACATGAATAGGATGAGGGACCTATGGATTCTTCGATACCCAACATCCACAATGACGGCGAAACAACTAGTAGCTCAGTGTTCCAACATTCGAAAGAAGGGACTGCTCTCACAGCTAGAGATTGGCGAGGTACAACATAAATGCTACGGCAAGGGGGAGCCAGGACGCCAGGTCAGGGGGGAGATATCATCACCCCCACCCGAGATTGGGTACAAAGCCCCAAGTGCGATAGGAGAAGGATCGTTGAGTGCGAGAGGAACTGACCTGAAAGATAGGATCATGGCCAAACTTGAAACCTGGACCCCCCGTAGCCGGTTACCAAGATTACGTGAAGTACCCTCAGAAGGTCTGCTAGATGATGTTAATGCAGCACTACGGACGATACCTACAACCACGATTACCGACACTAACAAGCTGATCTACAATACGGCAGCAGTGATCAGTGAGATGCTTGGCTACAAGTTGAACAGCCACAAGGGGCAGTACCCTCCATGGAGAAGGAGGCTAGAGGCTAAGATCAAGGTAGCACGGAGGGAGGTTAGCCAACTATCGGAGTTGCAGAAAGGCGCGATGAAGAAGGTGCCTAAGAAGTACAGGAAGCTGTCCATACCTGAGGCCTTGGAAACTGCCAAGCAACGACTCACAGCCTTGGCCAGCCGCTTGAGGAGGTACACCAGAGAGATAGAAGGCAGGAGAATAAACCAGCTGTTCTCCACGGAACCAGCCAAGGTGTACTCTCAGTGGCAGGGGAACAATATGAGAACAGCACCACCAAGGTTGGAGGCAGAACAATACTGGAAGAGCATATGGGAGAAGGAGGCAACCCATAACAGCAATGCTCAGTGGCTAGTGGATCTGAGGGCAGACCATAGCAACCTCCCTGAACAGGGTCCAGTAACCATCACAGTGGCAGACATCCAAGAAAGTGTCTCCAGTATGAAGAGTTGGACAGCACCAGGGCCCGACATGGTTCACGCCTACTGGCTGAAGAAGCTGGCAGCACAAATGAACCTGCTGCTAGTTGACGAGAGACACCCAGAATGGCTAACCGAAGGCCAGACAGTCCTGATCCTCAAGGACCCCAAGAAGGGACCGGTCCCCTCCAACTACCGACCAATAACCTGCCTCAGTACTACATGGAAGCTCCTGTCAGGCATCATAGCGGCTAAGATGAACAGGCACATGGGTCAATACATGAGCGGGGCACAGAAAGGGATGGGCAAGAATACCAGAGGCGCAAAACACCAGCTACTGGCAGACCAAGCAGTCAGCCGAGACTGCAGGACCAGGCTGACCAACCTGTGCACTGCCTGGTATGATTACAAGAAGGCCTATGACTCAATGCCCCACACCTGGATCCTGGAATGCCTAGAACTATATAAGATCAACAGGACCCTGAGAGCCTTCATCAGGAACTCAATGGGGATGTGGCGGACAACACTGGAGGCCAACCTCAAGCCCATAGCACAAGTCACCATCAAGTGCGGGATCTACCAAGGAGATGCTCTGTCCCCACTGCTGTTCTGCATAGGCCTGAACCCCCTCAGTGAGATAATTGACAAGACTGGCTACGGATACAGACTACGGAATGGAACAGTTTTCAGCCACCTCCTGTACATGGATGACATCAAGCTGTATGCCAAGAGTGAACGAGACATCGATTCACTGATCCACACTACCAGGATATACAACAATGACATCGGGATGTCATTCGGGCTGGAGAAGTGTAGTCGGATGATAACAAAGAGAGGGAAGGTAGTCAGAACTGAGGGGATTGAACTACCAGAAGGCAACATTGCAGACATAGAGGACAGCTACAAGTACCTGGGGATCCCGCAGGCAAATGGAAACCAGGAAGAGGCCGCTAGGAAAGCTGCAACCACCAAGTACCTGCAGAGGGTCAGGCAAGTCCTGAGGAGTCAGCTGAACGGTAAGAACAAGATCCGGGCTATCACCACCTACGCCCTACCTGTGATCAGGTACCCTGCTGGGGTAATAGGCTGGCCAAAGGAGGAGATAGAAGCCACTGACATAAAGACAAGAAAGCTCCTGACCATGCATGGAGGGTTTCACCCCAAGTCCAGCATCCTGAGGCTGTACGCTAAGCGGAAGGAAGGAGGCCGGGGACTGGTGAGTGTCAGCACCACAGTCCAGGATGAGACAAGGAACATCCATGAATACACCACGAAGATGGCCCCAACTGACAGCGTACTCAGTGAATACCTCAGGCAGCAGAAACCCAAGAAAGAGGAGGAAGGCGAGGAACCATCATGGAAGGACAGGCCCCTGCACGGTATGTACCACCGGCAGATAGCGGAGGTGGCTGATACCCAGAAATCCTACCAGTGGCTGGACAAAGCTGGACTGAAAGACAGCATGGAGGTACTAATCATGGCAGCACAGGAACAAGCACTGAGCACAAGATCCATAGAGGCTGGGGTCTATCACACCAGGCAAGACCCCAGGTGCAGGCTGTGTAAAGATGCCCCAGAAAAAAACCAGCACATAACAGCAGGGTGCAAGATGCTAGCAGGCAAGGCATACATGGAACGCCATAACCAAGTGGCCGACATAGTATACAGGAACATCTGTGCCGAGTATAACCTGGAAGTCCCGAGGTCAAAATGGGAGATGCCCCCAAGGGTGGTGGAGAATGACCGGGCTAAGATCCTGTGGTACTTCCAGATACAGACGGACAAAATGGTGGTGGCTAACCAACCGGACATAGTGGTGGTAGACAAACAGAAGAAGACGGCCGTAGTGATCGATGTAGCGGTTCCGAATGACAGCAACATCAGGAAGAAGGAACATGAGAAGCTGGAGAAATACAAAGGGCTCAGAGAAGAGCTCGAGAAGATGTGGCGGGTGAAGGTGACGGTGGTCCCAGTGGTAATCGGAGCACTAGGTGCAGTGACTCCCAAGCTAAGCGATTGGCTCCAGCAGATCCCGGGAACAACATCGGAGATCTCTGTCCAGAAGAGTGCAGTCCTGGGAACAGCTAAGATACTGCGCAGGACCCTCAAGCTCCCAGGCCTCTGGTAGAGGACCCGAGCTTGAAGGATTAACCGCCCACAGGGGCGAGTGGGGAATTTTTATATATATATATACATATATGTATATATGTGTGTGTGTGTGTGTGTGTGTTTTTAGCCTACATATTAGTCAATAAGGCTCGTTATGAACAAAGTAACCAAACAATGTAAGCTGGGACTAGAGGTGCCATTGCTTTGTGATGAAAAGAGGCTTTCAGGCATGCCTAGCTGGGAGGAGCCAAGAAACCAGTGGATGAATTATGTACAGTAAGCTCCATAATTCGTTTAGAAAAATACTAATTTTGCACCATTGCCTCTGCCAGCACGCTGGATTTAAATCACATAAGCTTTGTGAATGAAGTGCAGAGTTTGAGCTGCCACAAGCGTTTTTGCAAAACATTGCTTAAACTATTTAAGAACTACAGTCATATTTATACATGATGTCTCAAAAATAACTGGACAATGTGCAATTATTGTTTTTAAGAAATTGATGAATATTTATAAACAAAGCTGTAATTTCTACACAATTGTGGCAGTACTTTTCTAAACCCCCTTAAATTAATGCTGAAAGTCTGCACTTAATTATTTTGATTGTTGATGTAAAGAGACGAAACTACAAAAACTGTCTTTTTCCCCAAAATTATGGACTTAGCTACTTAGCATTTGGCCTGAATAAACTATATGCCAGCTAAGACGAGGAACCTGAAAAAAACAGGAAGTCAACAAAATCTCAGTTGGATGGGTCAGAGTTGACAGCAACTTTCCTCTCTGATTACAAAATGCCAGACCTGCAGGAAGGTTGTTTGCTGGGCTAAATTAAACCATTCATGGCCTTAAAAAGCAACACTTTAGAAGTAAATTTAGAATCAAAGGTAAAACGTCATCCTTTCATACAACCAGTTCCTTTTACCCACAGAGCAATGTTCTGTTGACTACATTTGATTAAATTTGGTTTAATAGTGAAAGTACTTATGTTTGCATTTCAAGTTCAGACAGAGCCACACCTGTGCATTTTGTTCACACATTTCTTTAGTTATTAAGAAAACTAGTGCTGTTATTTTAAAAAAGTAAAAATAACATGTTCTTATTTTATAATTCACATGTCGACTAAAGCAACCAGACAAGTGCCAAAAGAAAAATACATACAGTCTATAATGTAATAAACAGTTAACATGGACTTGGTAAACACTACAGGGAAAAAACAACACAATAACATACACCTAAATTTATGAAATACTAAAAAGGAACAGTTTGTTCGTGTCCTTTAAAACGTGCAGATGTATGGTGTTTTTCTTCTTCAGCAGGCAACAATCTACCACAACTCTGCACCAAGTACTGCTGACTAACACTCAGCAAGCCTCACTGAGAAGACTCTTTTTCACCTTTCATTTTTAGCCAAATCATAATGTTGAGCTGCATCTTCAGTGCCATTGAAGTAAGTTTTTGCTGTGTGGGAAGAAACTCCTCCTGGCAGTGAAATGAGAAATGAATACAGCAAGAACCCCAGGCTTAAACGCAGAATGCAAGACACCATTCTAACATTTCGAAATGTCCATGGAGATCATATCACATTGAAATGTAGATCCATTCGATCCTTAGCGTGGAATGTGGTGCTTGTACAAACCAACAATCGGCGCGAGTCTGTGTGAAAAACTGAATTATAACCTTTCCTGTGATTTGGCTAGTGAACGAGGAACTCTCAGTCAGACGAAAGGAAGCAGCACTGGAGTCGAGCACCCAAACCTAATATTTTACTTAGGTCACTCCCTACAATAAAATGCCAAGCTGAGCACTGCAGGGAGTTTGAAAACATTCATTTCCCTCCTAGGGACAACGGCAGATTCCCCACTAGGGCAAGTTAATATTGTCACTTCTTACAATGGAACAATCAGCTCTGCATAGCAGGCAATATGGAGTGACAGAGCCTAGACCTCGAAACTGAACCACTGTATCTATTGTAAATGAATATGTGTAATGGACAACTCAAGAGCTGAAATTCCAGCTCTTATTAGGCTCATGCTTCTTCTCATTAGTTAGCCATTCTTTGCCCTTTTTTGCTGTTATAATAAATGTACACACACATGCAAGCACTCATATGCAATGTGATTCAATAACAAAAATCACATTTCCCCATTTTATATGCTCCGGAGAAGTAATATCTGATCTCTTATCCCCAGCTCAATAATGGTCCTTTCCAGTATTTGTGAGGCTGGGTTGAAACGTAGTGCTAGAGGAGTATAATGGACAACAAAACTTCCCCAGGCAGAGCTGCAGCTTGAGAGCCACTTGCATAAATATTCCAGTAGGTTCCATATAAACCTCTGTGAGATAAAGAAGGGGGAAGAGGAAGATAGAGAAATTGGGAGCCATTTCTCATTCGGCATGCTGTCTGGCATTATAAGTGACCAAGAGGTAGTGTGCCTGGTGTATGTCACATCCTTCACTGCCCTTGGTCTCTTCAACCTCTTTTTATTGATAATTCATGCTAATAGCTATAATTTACAGAGTTCTGTTTTAAACACTGTCAGGAGGGCATGTATTATGAATTATCTGTCTCTCTAGTGCCTTGTTAAACAGCGCAGTCACTGACAATTGAAAATATCCTCTTTTAATGGCAGGACAGAGGTTTATTCTTGACTATAGTAACTCCCCATAAAATCAATAAATGTTACTCTTGACAAGCCATTCCAGGGCAGTAAAAAGTTTTTTTGTAGTATCGCTTTTAGTTTGCTTACAGTGCTTTATGGTACACTTATTTGGTATTATATTTCGATCAAAATATAATACCAAAGTAGCTCAGGAGGTAGAGCAGAAGGTTGGTGGTTTGATCCTTGGCTTCCTCCAGTCTGCATGCCAGATATTTTGGGCAAGATATTAACGATGCACTAATGTTAGTTAGTAAGCACTTAATAGAAGAAAATGGTTGTGTGAATGTGGCATGTTGTATTAAGCACTTTGAGTAGGAAAGCTCTATAAGAATCAGTCCATTTACAAGAGTATAAATGTTTTAAATATAACTTTGACAGTAAGGGCTGCATTGTGCACATTTAAGCTTTCCCAGCAAAACGTTGCTTTGTGAAGTTCTGTGGTTTTTATTGGGCTGAACAGGCTAGCTCATAGGCTGTATGTAAAAGCTAGGCGTTACCATGTGGTTGTAGACTCTGCACGTTGAAGTTTATATTTTACCCACCACAATGTTTGTCTTTCTGGAGACAGAATTTACCATATTATGAGAGCAAGCTGCATTAAGTTATATCCACTGTCGCTCTTCTGTACATATTCAAACCATCTCAGCCTGCTCCTCTAATCTCATCTCCAAACTGTCCCTTGTAAAAACACATTTCTAATCATGTCTCTCATGACTATTTTGTTCCCTTTCCCTCTTGCTGCTGCTCTTCTGTCATAAATCATCCTTCAGACACTCATTTCCATCCTGCCTGCAGTCTCTTCTTAACCTGGCCCATATGCTTTCTGTCGCTATGGATGGTTGACTCCAGGTATTTGAACTCTTCTACTTTCATTCCTCTTCTCTGCAGTGCATACCTCCACGTCTCCCTGCTCTCAGTACAGATCACAGTGTCGTCTGTGAACATCACAGTCTGCAGAGACTCCTGTCTGACCTATCTGTAAACCATCACCACTGCAAACAAGAAGGGGGCTCAGAGGCGATGTAATCCCACCCCCACCTTGAACTCATCTGTCATTCTGATCACACTCCTCACCACTGTCCTTGCTTCCCTCATACGCGTCCTGCACCAATCTCAAATACTTCTCTGCAACTTCTGACTGAGATTATTACAGTTCCTCCTTTAGCACCCTATCATATGCTTTGTGTAGATCAACAAAGACAGTGCAAGTCTTTCTGATCGCCTCTATACTTCTCCATTAACATTCTCAAGGCAAACATCACATCTGTAGTGCTCGTTCTCAGCATGAAGCCATACTGCTGCTCACTGATCATTACCTCTCTTCTTAACCTAGCTTCAACAACTCTTTCCCGTCTTCATGGTATGGCTCATCAACTTCATCCATCAGTAGTTACTATATTTCTCAACACCACCCCTGTTCTTGATAATCAGTATCCCTACCCTTTATCTCCGTTCTTCATACACCTTTTCACTCTCCAGATTTGGGTTAAAATCTCAAAAATTAAAAATGTGGTAAGTCTGTTAAATTAAAACCTTAATGTGTTTGCTTATCAAATACTGAATTCTGGGGCGTGTGGGATAAAAAGAAAAAAAGAAAATGAACGGGGAGTGTGTGACTGAGCAGTGGGGGAACTGTAGCTAAACTGAGCAGAGAGTCCAGAGTGAGGAAAACAAATTCAAGCAAACGTCAGTGAAAACATACAAAGGGTGTTTTAGAATACATTTTTGACATATTACATTAATTTTTGGAGTTCAGATATTACTGTTCTGCTAATGTGTAAGCTTTGCCTTCTAGAGAATAATCTTCTCCAGATAATAAATAAATAATCATTGTATATTATTACACATCATAATATATCATTAGTTCATCATAACATAGCCAAATACAACGCTTTGTGTTTCGCTAACACGTTTTACTGGAATTTAGCATCAGGCAGAATGGGGGTGTGGTTAGCATGTTAGCCTCACTCCACAGTTCAAAGACATGCTTGTAAGGTTAACTGGTAATCTTAAATTGACTTTGAATGGTTGTCCATCTCTCTGTGTTAGCCCTGTGACAGACTGGCGACCTGTACCCTGCCTTTCACCCCATGGCATCAGGAATAGGCTTCAGCCCCCTCACTACTCTGAATTGGATGAGTGGAAGAAAATGAATGGATGTTTTAGCTGAATTCAAGCTGACCGCAAATAGACAACAAAGACTCTACAAGATTAATGATGCCCTGTCCAAGCCAAGAAATGTACATTTGATCATTGGTGGACTTCAAGTAGAGCAATACTTTGTTTGTGAAAGGAAGATTCTTCATCTTGAATTATGGTAATGTTGAGATTAAATTGTATGGGCAAAACCTTATATCAGACATCTTGCAGGACTTTAATTATTTCAAATAAGATGAAGAGAAAATAAATAACCAATGAATAAGTAAATGTAAGAACAGAAGGCTATATTATATATTAGTGAAGTTGAAACAAAGAACAGATAGAGGATCCACTCATAATGTATGACATGCATTTGCTTTAATATACTGATTATGATCTTGCAAAGTCTGCAGTGTGTGAAGCCGTCTTTCTGAAAGATAAAAAAAAAGAAACCAACAGACTGAGTTTGATCCCAGAATCTTGTTGCTACACAGAAACGACCACTGCGCCACCCTCACAGTACAGTCAATAAATTGCAAACATGTGAAATCCATTTGATCTAAGTGAATTACCTCTGTCTGTGCCTAATAATAACCTCAGCCAAAGAGAATCTTCATGTTCTCTTTCGTTTGCTCCCATTGTACCGCAGAGCCAATGCCCGCCAGCGTCAATCCAATTAGTAACAGTAGCAACTCTCCCTCACTTACATTTAATATGCTTTCTCAACTTTTTGTGGGATTAGAGAGGGGAGTAGAGTGTATAATAAGGGAGTGCAAGCTGTGAGATGTAAGAGGAGCAACAGAGGGAGGTTGAAGTTTATTTTACACTTTTCCTGATGTGAACCAGCTTCTCGATTCGTGGCTCCAGCTGAACAGATATCAGCAGTGTTGTGAGGTATATGTCTAATTGAATGTGTGTGCTCAAGTGGTTCCTGACTGTGTAACAGTCAATGCATAGCCTCATATTTATTTATTTAAAAGGAACTTGCATAGAGCTTAGAGTCAAAATCATATAAATATAAATAAATTTTGCACAAAAAGTAAGGAAATTTGTGTTTGGTCACTTATTAATATTATTATTATTATTTCCTCTTAAAGGGAACCACATTTGCAAGGGAAATGTGCGTTGGATACCAGAGTTGAGTATCTGGGTTGTGTCCATGTAAAACCTATTAGACGGGGTCTAACTTCAAGCTAGTGTCTTGCAAAATCAAGTCCCAGCATTATTTGGAGTACGCATTGCCCTGTCCAAATTGAAGACCTAGTTCCATATAAATCGATGTCAGAGACAGTTTTCAATTTGACCCTTGACTTGTATTCTGATATTACTAATATTATTAATATTACAGTATTACCAATATTGTCAAATCAACACAAAGCAAAACCATAAATGTAAATAAAGAGTCTTTATTTCTGCCAGACATCCTAGTCACATACAAAGAGACATCTGTCATTATACCCCATCCCCCCCACACACACACACACACCTAAACTACCCCCCCCCCCCAAATGAACAGATCGTCCAACCACACACACTAGTGATGGGATTTCCAGCTCTTTTTAGAGAACCGGCTCTTTCGGCTCAGCTCACTAAAAAGAGCCGGCTCTTTCGGCTCCCAACCGGCTCTTCAGGTTTTGTTGCTTTAATTAATTTATTATTAAAAGCAATATAAAATTATGCACAAAAGGAATTACTAATGTAAAAATAAACGTGGTTTTATTTATATATGTTTATATATAAATATATACGGTGCCCCTAGAGACAAAGCACGTACAAACTCCAAAAAGCACGTACAAACTCCAAAGCACATTTCTAGCGTTAACTGAACTTCCAAAACAGAGCTACCTAGAAAACTTAAATTGCACAATTGAAAGCATATGAGTATTGTTTGTGTATTTATACAAATAATTAAAAAAAAAAATGTTCGCATTTACCTGTTACTACCACACACCAAATCCGGTCATTGGTACTTCCTGGCTTGTGTAGCCACTAGGTAACAAAAGCTCAACACTGCCCCTAGCATCCTGCAGCACTTCTGTTGTATTTTGTACATGTTTTGGAGATTTTACGTGTTTTGGAGTTTGTACGTGTTTTGGAGTTTGTACGTGCTTTGTCTCTAGGGGCCACCGTAAATATACTTTTATTTATTCAGTCCACATAAAATGCAATAAATAAATCATATAATACAAAAAACAGCTATTTACATTTCAACTTTTAACTATTTAAATTTTCAGCTTTTTCCTTTTAAACAAATTTAAAGTGAAACAACACAAAACACTGCAAACCACAACACAATTAAATATAAATTAAAATATGAAAACAAAAAGAAGATGCACATTCTCTGTCATATGGGCCTGCATGAATAAACTTTCTGAATCCTTTATCATTCGCAACTGAAAATAGTTGTGGATGATTACTATACCTTTCTAATGTGACGTTGTTGTCCCTGGCTCTCTTTCTCTCTCTTTCCCTCCCGCTCTGTTCCTGTGCTACTGCAAGTGTAACTACCGCCCCTCCCCCCTCTTCCCAGCGCAAAGCACAAGGCTCGCTTGCGGAGTGAAGCGGGAAAAAAGTGCGAGAGAGAGGGTGAGAGAAAGAAAAAAAAACCCCACGGCTCCCAATAAGGAGCCGGATCTCGTCGTTCACTTCAAAGAGGCGGCTCCAAGAGCCGTTTCGTTCGCGACCGACACATCACTAACACACACCCATGTTTTCAGACTCCATTGCAGTTTATTTCACACCTCAAACGTTTAGTAAACAATTAAACAAATAAAATTAAACTGCAATAAATTACAGGTAGTAATAAAATAAACTACTAACTCTTTTATGCTACGTCCACACCTACACGGGTATTTTTGAAAACGCAGCTTTTTCTATGCGTTTTGAACCCTTCGTCCACACGTAAACGGCGTTTCAAATCACCAAAAATAGAAACTCCTGTCAGGTTGGAGATTTTCGAAAACTCAGTTTTTGCATTTACGTGTGGACGAGGAATACAGAGTTCGTTACGCAACGTCAAAGGTATGCGCCTTTTTCACGTCAAGCTGTGCCCCACGTCATTGTTTACATGAGATGAATTTTTACAATCACGGATAGAGACAAAATACTGTTACTGTTAATCTGACTGTCTGCAGGTTTTACACTATTACATATACACATGCAGTTACTGTCCCTCCATTTAGAAAGGCAGAGGCGTCATGGTGGAATTATTTTAAGTGTAGTTGTTTTTTTCCTGTGTAATAATATTCAACATTGCTATCAATACATTTTTTTAAAAAAATGCCTCTCTGTGCAGTTCAAAAACATAAACAACTGTGGGATACTGTTTGTCCGTGATTTGGACAGCCCAGCGCGTGCTCCCGACGCAGGGGAAACTAATTCTGCAGGGGAGACCTACCTTGGTACTTGTGCAGGTGAAGCCAAAGGGAAGATATGCTTCACCATATTTTTTTAGTCTTTGGCTTAGAATGAAGTTGGTTTGGAAACATATTTGGCAATGCTTCATCCTCTGCTTTGCGTTTGTGTGGGAGTCCCGTCAAAAACCAAAACTACGTTTTGACAAAATAGCTATTTAAATGGAAGGGTTTTTATCAGTTTTACAAATGATTTTGATTATTTCAATAAAATGTATATGCAAACTAATAAATATTAGAATGCGTTAATAAACAAACGGTATAACAAACAGCTAAAGACTGAAGAAGTCACTTGGATGAGTGGTGAAATGTGTCTCCCACTGAAAATGCAATGTCCAGACAGAATTAACTTTCTGCAATAACACAAAATCAAACACATCTGAATAATTTCATTATTGTAGACGAATAACATTAACAAAGAGTTGAAAATTAATTTGGGATAACTTGTGGTATTAGTCATGCTAAAGTAAAGAATGTATAAACACAGAGTGCTCACTGTGAAACAGACTAAACAGCTCATTGCCTACATTTTAAATGAGAAAAAAAGAAACACATTTTAATAACTTAATTATTGTAAAAGTGAAAGTTAATCACACTGTTCACATCCACCCTTCTCTTCACTGGACATGCATCGTCTTCCCATCCATCGTCCACGCGGCTTTGCCTCAGTCTGGAGCCATTCACATTCATTTTTAAAATGTTCACAATTGCAGTTGGCAGTTCTAGTGTTAAAAAACATCAGCTGCAATAATAGCTGACTGGTAAACATTTTGCTCTTTCTATTTTTTAACTGTTAAAAAAACATGTTTAAATAGTTATCGATCTTGGCTTCATTAATACTGGTGACCAACTTGACGAGCAATCTTGTTTTTGTATTTCTTGTGAGAACACAGCAGCATTTCTTGCCTCATTTCATCAATACTTCAATATCCCATCATTCTCTGATGAAAGTGAGGCAGGGGTAACAAGTGCAGGAGCCTTAATCAAAATTCAGCCAGAAAGCAGCAACTGCTGGAGCGATGCATCCAGAAAGTTTAAATGCACTGAATTATATAGAAAGACAATCGTTCAAGCAGGGTGCATTACATATGCTTTTTACTGTGAGAGCATTGCAGCAGTGTTGGGGCATATACATTCGTCCTAATGGATGTATTTATGTACTGATTTTATTGTTATAGCAAGTAGAGGTTATGAGTGATGTTAGAGCCTTTCTATTCTCCTCATTACCTGAATGCAAAAGCTTCAGGTACAGGTATATGTGATTATCAAGAAAACAGATGTGGAGTAGATCATATTACAAGTTAATCAAGTACAAACACACACATGTAAATAATATATATCGTTTTTGTCTTCTTCTCCCAATGCCATGAATGTTTAAGTTTAAATTAAAACGAAGAAGAACTCGTGCTTTTAGACTGCCTACATATACAGCTGAGCCTCTGAAGAATGACAGCAAAGTCTTTTGAGAGCGTTTATGTCATTAAATATTGATAAAATAATAAAACCGTTCAGACTGAGAAACGTGTATCGCAGCACTTTTGCCTGCCTCGGTATTCTGAGGCCAGCCAAGCTCGTTCACATGGGGATAGAGCTGAGTCAGGCTGCTCTCAGCCTCATGGGAATCCTCACTGCATTGTTCAAATGGAAGCTGAACATGTTGCTCATGCATGTGCTAAAGAGTGGGCGAGCTGATCACAGCATGATGGAGGCTGTGTTTCTCCTTGCGCAATTCATCTATCACTGCCTGGATATCTTAGACTCCCTCATTGACATGTAGTATTTCATATACATAGAAAATGTATAAAGCTATTCTGGGTGTTCGTCTTCAACTTCTCTGTGATCCCCTTTGGCAAGGCTTTTGGCTTGTTCTTTATGAGTGTCGGCTTCTATTACTGATCACATATCATCCTATGGTTTGCCTGAAACAATGGCTTATATTACACTGCAAAAAACAAATGACAATTTCACACAATACTTGCAAGTGTGGGGGTATTTTAAACATGAATGAAATTTTTCCTAAAATGCAAAAAAGAAACTCTAGACTTCAGAGTTCCAATTAGGGATGGGAATTGATAAGAACTGAGCGATTCCGACTGCACTATCGATATCACTCACTGAGTTGATTCCTTATCGATTCGCATTGGGGTCTCATTAGCTCTGCTTTTGACACTCACCATCATTGCTAAGCAGCATATCAAAGACATTACATTCATGCAAATTAATTTCATGCTATGTGGTCAAATGTTTGTGCATGTTGGAGGTATTTCCCTTCTGTGTTGGGATTGTTATTCCAACAAAGTAATATATTACACATATTAAGGAGAAAGTAATTTGCTATATATTACTTGTTATATTACTTTCATGTTTCTGAAATGCATTTTCTCATTTTGCAGCATAAACCTATGGGCTACATTCCAATACACAAGCACAAGTCCGTATTTTACTGAGGACACATGTTATCTTTCCCTTAGTGTTTAGGTATGAACACGAAGCTGACAGCACAAAGTGTCACAGTCCCTCTGTCCCTGACTATCCTTATGACTGCACTATAGATTTGTTACCTGTTGCCCCATTAGCCACACCTATAAAACTAAAGCCTAAACAAAATAACAGTCAAAAACAAATACCCACTTCCCCTTCTCTCATCCGCTTTTGAACTCCTTCAGTATTCTCAATGCCTACCATTTAATCTGGATAAAAGAAGGAGATGAATGGAAGACAACATTTAATACACATTTAGGTCACTTTGAGGACCTGCTGATGTCCTTCAGTGACGCACTTATTTTCTCCAGTTTTCTTTAGAAACATGAAACCTGTGTGTGTTTGGTCCTCCTCTTGGAAAAGTGGGTCTACATCAAGGGCAAAAAA
Organism: Pelmatolapia mariae; assembly: GCF_036321145.2. Lineage (NCBI taxonomy): Eukaryota > Metazoa > Chordata > Actinopteri > Cichliformes > Cichlidae > Pelmatolapia > Pelmatolapia mariae. The sequence continues at coordinate 34,430,565 of NC_086235.1, forward strand.
ATCTGAGTTTCATGCCGACTCAGTTTCATTCCTTTGTTTCATTGTGGAGAAGGGACAATTAAAGGCAGACCCAGCAAAGGTCAAAGCAGTTCTGGACTGCCCCGTTCCTACCGACAGAAAGCAGCTTTTATCGTAGATTTGTCTGGGACTTCCGTAAAGTTGCCTTTCCTCTAACAAATTTCACCTGACCCAAGGTCTCATTTTAGTGGAACCCTGCATCCAAGGAAGCTTTTGAGAGCCTGAATTTTTTTGCAGCTACGATCCTGGTCCAACCCAATCTTTGGGGGTATGAAAAAACACAAAAAAAAAACAATGCTTGGACACTGTTAGCATAATGGACAGGTTTTTGACGGGGCTCCCACACAAACACAAAGCAGGAGATGAAGCATTGCCAAATATGTTTCCAAACCAACTTCCCTCCAAACCAAAGACTAGAAAATATGATGAAGCATGTCTTCCCTTTGGCTTCACCTGCACAAGTGCCAAGGTAGGTTTCCCCTACAGAATTGGTTTTCCCTGCATTGGGAGCACGCACTGGGCTCTCCAAATCACGGACAAACAGTATCCCACATTCTTGATTTTTAGTTCACAAACACTTGTTGTAATGACTAACTACTCCTGACATTTTGGAGATGTTAGCTCTTTATACAGTAAAGTTACAGTGGGATACAAATAATATCAGGCTGATCCTGCCACAGTTTGTTCCCCCTGTCCAAATCACGGACAAACAGTATCCCACAGTTGTTTATGTTTTTAAGCCCATTTTGCACAGAGAGGCATTTTTTGAAAAATGTATTGATAGCAATGTTGAATATTATTACACAAGAAAAAAACAACTACACGTAAAATAATTACGCCGTGACGTCTCTGCCTTTCTAAATGGAGGGACAGTAACTGCATGTGTATATGTAAGCGTGTAAAAACTGCAGATAGTCAGATTAACAGTAACAGTATTTTGTCTCTATTCGCCATTGTAGAAATTCATCTCATGTAAACAATGACGTGGCGCACAGTGTGACGTGAAAAAGGCGCATACCTTTGACGTCGCATGACGAACTCCGTATTCCTCGTCCACACGTAAACGCAAAATCTGAGTTTTAAAAAATCTCCATTTTCGGTGATTTGAAACGCCGTTTATGTGTGGACGAAAGGTCAAAACACAGAGAAAAAGCTGCGTTTTCAAAAATACCCGTGTAGGTGTGGACGTAATGTAAAAGAGCCTAGTTTATTTTATTACTACCTGTAATTTTTCTTGTAAAACAAAGGGGGGCCTAGCAAAAAACGTTTGGGAACCACTGATCTAACCAATCAATCTGTACAAAGCTGGAATGGACAAAATATGCCCATAACTCAATGACTTCCTCTGCCACTGGACTTTCACCGTTTCATTCTCTGATTATGTTCAAACGGTGGTGAACAGTCTTTGTTTGGATTTGAGAGAAAGTTTTGAAATGGTCTAGAAATTGTGGAGAGCTATAGTGAAGTCTGGAACTGTCACAACTGTTTTGATCATTTTGAAACTGTTATTATTTACTATAAATAAACACACTGTACTTTGAATTGGAGCCCTGTATGTGAGTCCTACCTGTGTCCAAACCATGACGCAAAGCAAAGTTGGTGGGTTGGGTTCTTCGTTAGCTTCGTGTTAGCATGCTGTCTGTGCAGGTTCTTGCAAAGAGCTGAAGTTGTGTTAGCAGCATAATGCAGTTGTTTCTGTCCTACATGCAGTTTGCAAGTTATCATTATGCTTTTTTATCATTGTCCTTTTGTGCAATAACAATGAAAGTCATGTCCATATCTGTTTGGTAGACTGCGCCATTAGTTTCATCCTCCCACACACGAACTTAAGTCAGGGAATCCCAAAAATTGCTTCCCAACCTTATAAACAGAACCTTTGCACAATGACTGAAACTAGCACCACTGAATGAACATGATATGATCCATGGTCTTTGATCAATGGTGATCAGTTGTTGCTAATTACTGGTCATGACAATTTGCATATTAATGATCAAGGAGCTGACCTCACAGCCCATTTCTTGTCAGTGGTGCTAGTTTCAGTCATTGTGCAAAGGGAAGTTTATAAGGTTGGGGAAACCTGCAGTCAGCAGAGAAGTCACTTGGATGAGTGACAAAATGTTTCTCCCACTGAAAACGCTACATCCAGATGAACACAATCAACTTTTTGGGATTTCCTACCTCATTTCCCTGACACTTCAGTCAGGGAAATGAGGAAAAACAAAAAAACGACTGGTAGATCTGGTTGAGCTAGCATACACAAAGAAAATTGGACAAGCACGCAAAGAATACCTACTTTGAAAAACAAAACAAAAAAACTACCACAAAAAAACCCACTGTAGACTTGTTATCAGTTATAATACAATCCAGTTCACTGTTGACGGGTGTTATCATAGGCCAAGTCATTATTTCATTCTCATTGGCTGACTTTCTGTGACCTTTGTCTGGATAAAGAATTTTAATCTTTCTGCATCTTCTGTCTTGCATTTGGATCCAGTACTTGGATCTGTTATACTGACTTTATCTCTGTTTGCTCTTTATTTTATTTTATTTTTGCTCATTTTCTTTATGATGATTTCACTTCATGTTGGAATGACTAAAGCTGTGATACTATGGTTGCAGAGTATAGCTGGCTTGACGATGTTTCCCATGTTACTGCAGATAATTACTCTAGTCACTCAGTGATGGGAAAAAAATCCAAACAAATGTAGACAGTTGTTCTGGGCTGTATTCCAGGAATCAGGTTCAACAAACTCTGTCTAATTATAAACTCTGAGTTGATTAAATGTGAGATTATGATTTGGGTTTTCCTTTAAAGAGTAGCTGATCAGAGTAAGTTCTGTCATCTCTGAGTACATTTGTTGATCGGTGAAGCACATGCATTAGTAGAAAAAGAAAGGCACCATCAATGGAGCTCTGATACTGTGATTCACTGTGGCAATGTGTAAATAAGGAGGAGAACCTCCATTTTAATGCAGTAGAGTGAGCTGTTGCACACAGTGTGTTGAAGGCAATGGCTAGAACACTAAATCACTGAGCTAACAGTGATGCTAACTTGGAGTTAGCATCCCTGGGCAAGATGCTAACCCCAAGTTGCTCTCCGATGCATCCATTGGCTGTTAGATAGAAAAAAGTGCTTGTCTGAATGGGCGAATGAGGCAAGTTGTGTAAAGTGGTTTGAGTGAGTCAGATAGAGTACAAAAGCACTGTATAAGAACCAGTCCATTTAACAATTGTGCAGTGAATTGTATGTCAGTAAATGTGAACTATGTCAGAGACACAAGAGAAAATATTCTTAAGCTGAAGTTGGTCTGCCACCTGCACCTAAATACAATGACACTGTGGATCTGCTTGAACTTGAACCAGGAGTGTGGTATCTCCACATTATTGATCAGGTCACATAGTTTAGTGCAGGCAGCATTAAAAACTCAAAGAAGCCACAAGCTGCTTTTGCCTATACCCTTGCCAACAGGGGTCACCACAGGAGGCAGCTCTGTATTTTTGCTTTGACAAAGTTTTTACGTCAGAAGCCCCTGCAGTCAGTAGCAACCCCAAACAGTATCTGTGTCTACAGATGGAATCAAACCATCAACCTTTCATTTGCCAAGCAAATATATTATGATGTGGTATTAATATAACACATCAATAATATTGGAGGCACTCATTCTATCCTCAAAGAAATCTTCTGAGATAGTCAGAGACTTTGTCCATTACTGGATGAGGGAACATGGCTCATCTGAGAAATTATTCAGTGACGATGGCGGAGAACGACAATTTAGAAACAACACACCAAACACTTCCTAATATTATGATGATAATGAAGACAACTGGGACTAAACTGGGGTCTCATGGCAAAGAACAAAATATCCTCATCAGTTGGTTTTTGGCCAAAATACTGTGTTTTGCGCTAACTGATAAACCACCTGCCCTAGAGGGCACAGCATGCAATGCGTGGGCAGCAAGACACATGTTAGATCCATCTGGAAAGGCTTTTACAGAAAGCATTTTCAGAATGAATATGAAGAGCACAGAGACTTGTCACACAGATGAGAAATACAAGGCTGGAGACAATGTGTATAACAAGCATGTGGACTCCTTACAGTGGAAGGGTCCAGGGGTTATTGTTGGCCAAGATGCATCAGTACTGTTTGTCAGACCTGGAGGAACACACATTAGAGTGCATCATCTAAGAGTGAGAAAAGTGAAGACAGACAATGTAGCACATGTCATAGATGATGATATGGAAAATGACACATGCACTGAACAAAGGCAACCTGATGAAACACAGAGCACAGAAAAGATTACAACTGAAGTACCACAGGGGTTGAGGGAAGCTGAGCCCACAGGAAGGACCACAAGAGGGGAGAGTCTAACATCTCCCCAAATGCAACGTAGACACTCACACTGAGAAAGAGCAAGAAACAGATGTCATAGTAAGAACAGGAACAATTGTGAAACACAAAAATAGAGAATAAATAATAAATAGCAGTATCTCACACATAGTACTTATGCACCACAATGTTACCTCAGCCCATGTGGTACATAAGGAAAATGAAAACTTCCATTATGCAACAACAACTATTTTACCATTAACAAGAAAGTGCAAATATACCAGGAAGGCTAATAATAATGATGGATTGCATTTATATAGCGCTTTTCTAGGTACCCAAAGCGCTTTACAGTTCCACTATTCATTCACTCTCACATTCACACACTGGTGCAGGCAAACCACAGTTGTAGCCACAGCTGCCCTGGGGCAGACTGACAGAAGCGAGGCTGCCATATCGCGCCTTCGGCCCCTCTGGCCAACACCAGTAGGCAGTAGGGTAAAGTGTCTTGCCCAAGGACACAACGACCAGGACAGAGAGAGCTGGGGGATCGAACCGGCAACCTTCCGGTTACAGATGAGCTTCCCAACCCCCTGAACCACGGTCGGCTACGCTCAGCCCCATTGATGGGAATAAAGGCGTTACAAGTAACGGCGTTACTAACGGTGTTACTTTTTTCAGTAACGAGTAATCTAACTAATTACTATTTCCATCATTACAACGCCGTTACCATTACTAACAAGAAAATGCGGTGCGGTCGCGTTACTATTTTTCAACAAACAGACGGTTGAAGCTGTCTTCAGCTTACCGCATCTTATATCAGTTGCACAGAAGTAGCTGTCTATGTAAGTAATCTGGGCGTTACAGCTTTAAGCAGCTGCGCGCACTCCCGCGGGCAGCAATCACTTTGTGACCGACGATCACTTTTTGGCACAACACCTGGAGCTCAGGGGAGCAAAACAGTCGCATGAGTGCTGCTGTTTGACTGAGGAAGAATAAAGTAGTCGTGGTAAGCCAATCACATGACCACTTCAAGATGGCAAAGCAACAAGGTGATATATACCAGTTTTTAAATTGTGTTGATAGGCCACGTAAAACCAGAGTCATGATAAACAATATATACGCGGCGTTTTTTCCTGAATAGTTTCGTCACGTTTACTGCAAGCACTCTCTGCTTATGACCAAAAAACAAGAAACAAAACAAAAATCAGCCCGTTCGTGTTGGTGGAAAAATGCACCATGTCGACCAATCAAAAAATGATATGGCAGCATGACATTTGGTTGTTTAGGAAGAGGGGGAGTTTTAGGAGAGAGAGAGTTTTGAGATGTGAGAGATTTGTGACGTTTAGCGTGTTTGGAGTGTGTAGTTAATGTGTTGTCTTGTGTAGTTAGTGTGTAGTGTTGTGGATAGTTTTGTGTTGTGTGTCAGAACAATGAGACGACTGCTGAATGGAAACAGGAGCAGTGATACACCTGCTGCTGTCAGACCTGCAGGTATCAGGCTGTGTGTCCTTTATAGTGGACAGAAATTAATTTTTGGAGTGGCACAAATAATTTGTGGCATCTTAGTGAATGCAGAACAGCTGATTGTTATGTAAATAGTTTGAAATGGTTATTTAAAAAAGGGGTAAAAGGTAAATGGCTGCAAAAACCTTGTTGTTTGCATAACTTGTGCATAGGATTTTTAAAATTGACAATTAATATTTGCATTTAAAGTTATGAAAAATGATTCATTAAACATGTTTGTGGTTGTTACAGTAAAAAATATAACTTTTTCTACTTGGATTTTATGTTTTTTGTCTGATTTTAGATCAATTGTGTTAATACAGTATGTCAAAATGAAAACATAACTGTAAATTCAGACACGTGAGGTTGTGCTGAAAAGGATGATACCAAACAAGGCAAAGGAAATCGTTTTTAAAGGTGAAATGTGGAGGAAACATCAAAAGTAGTTAGAAATGGCCAATTATACCCTGGACCCTAGAGGGTTAAACTTTTTTTTAAAGTAACGCAATAGTTACTTTTCTAGTAATTAATTACTTTTAGAATCTTGTAACTCAGTTACTAACTCAGTTACTTTTTTGAAGAAGTAACTAGTAACTATAATTAATTACTTTTTCAAAGTAACTTGCCCAACACTGCTCATCCCATACATGTGGGTCCGTCACTCCTTTGTAAGAAGGACCTGCTTAAATTTTCTGGTTAGCAAGACAGACCAGAACAGATGTGATATTTGAAACAAGCAACTTGGCATCAGACATAAAAATGCAGCTGTGACTTTGCATGAAGCTAACCGCATAGTGTGCAAACTAAAATCTAATAAGGTCATTTTAAATATTCAGCACTTAGCAGTGACAGTGCTTTGAAGTTGATTGTGTTCAGTGATGCCTCATTAAGAAACCTGTCCAACAGAAGCACTCAGGGCGGAGATCTTATTATTATAACACAGAAGTATGGAAACACTAGCAGGTGAAACACAGGAAATGGGATCAACAGTGCCAACGTTCTGTCTATGCAATAATCTCAACTGACCACTGGTAATGTAAAATGTCTTGCACCTTTAACCTGTGTCACGGATAATGGTTGATGCAATCAAGTCTACAAAGTTGGTCAGTAAAAAAGCCTACATTTTATGATGAGTAGCATCAAAGAACTTATTCAAACCAGTAAATAATTTTGACAACAAGTATTGATTGTTTTAGGCATAAAATATCATTTAGTTTTAGTCAAATTCAGGCATCTACATTTTTTTAGTTTCTGTCTAATTTTAGTAGATTACAGTAGATTATGTTACAGACTCAGTAGGAGTGTTGTTTTTGTTGGCCTCACAAGATATTGACGTTCACTAATAGAGAGAAATGAAAAAAAGTTAAAATGTGTTTTATTGTTAATTAACATGAGTAATATGAACACGCTGTGGTGCTGACCATGACATTTATCTTAAAAATAGGAAAGAAGAGTCATTTTAATTAGCTTGAGGCCGCTCTGTTATCTTCAAAGACAATAAAAGTTTGATATCAAATATATATAGGGTCAACTTGAATTTTCATTAGCTGGAAATTTAATTTTAGATCTCATTTTAAATCTAATTATTCAGCTGTAATCTGACAAAATGGGACAGAAACTGAAGATAAAAATACAGAGAAGTAGATAAGATGCAGCTTACTGATGGACCTTTGATATTCATTACTTAGACAGCAAAAGACTCTGGGCTTGATCCGTCCTCAGGTCAGTGATTTATTAAATGAAAAACTGTTCTTGTAACATTTTTTGATCATTTTCCTTTTGTTCATGATGGTTTTCATGATCATGTCCAGTAAACATTTAATGTACTGATATTATTATTATTATCATAATTTTAACAAAGAATTGTATTATTTCTGCCATTACTGGTTAAAAATGCTTAAAGGCATTTACAGCTTTAATTTACCCAATTGTAACCATTTATCATCTGATATGATATCAGGCTTCATTGATAGATGATGGGTGTCTTCGAGCCAACACCGTACAGGCCAGCTTTCCAAGTCATTAAACGCAATCACGTTATAAGAAATGATGATTTTATAGATTCTTATGATTTTTAAATATTTCATTATATTTTCTGGAGGATGAGTCAATTTAAATAAGGAACATAAATTGTGTTGTGATCAAAATAAGCTGCTATGAACAAATTCAAAATCAGATAAACTGGGAATAATCAAAGCTACTGGATCCAGTCCTGAATCTGTGACCTGTTGTTGATGTGATCAAACTGGACATGGTTTGTTGACACTCTTTGGAGCCCCTTGTTACCCAGAATGGGTAAACACACTGAGACTGATTTAGATGATTTTCAGTGGAAACAAGTCCAGATTCCGACTTTAAATTTCAGACACAAAATAATCAGAATCAGAATACTTTATTGATCCCTAGGGGAAATTATTTTGGTTACAGTGCTCCAGTATAAACAGTAACAAAGACAGACAATACACTAAGTAAGAAATAGACACAATATAAACAATATATACATGACTTATATACATATAAGTCACTTATTGATAAATATCTGAATAAGAAGAAGAGCGTGTGCAAAAAGGGTGTAGTTATTGCAGTATACAGTGTGTTAAGTAGATGAGTTGTACAGGGAGATGGCCACAGGCAGGAATGATTTCCTGTGTCATTCAGTGGTGCTTTTTGGTACTCTCAGTCTCTCACTGAACGTGCTCCTGTGACTGACCAGCATGTCATGGAGTGGGTGGGAGGAATTATCCAACATTGTCTTTATCTTGGACAACATTCGCCTCTCCGACACCACCTTAAGGGAGTCCAGCTCCATCCCCACAACATTACTGGCCTTACGGATCAGTTTATTGAGTATGTTAGCATCAGCAACCCTCAGCCTGCTCCCCAGCATGCAATGGTGTAGAGGATTGCACTGGCCACAACAGACTCATAGAAAATCCTGAGCATTGTCCGGCAGATGTTGAAGGACCTCAGTCGCCTCAAAAAATAGAGGCGAGTCTGGCCCTTCCTGTAAAGTGCTGTGGTGTTTTTAGCCTAGTCCAGTTTATTGTCAATGTATACTCTGAGGTATTTATAGTCCTCCACAATGTCAACATTGACCCCCTGGATTGAATCAGGGGTCAAGTGTTTCCTGGTCTTCCTTAAGTCCACGATCAGTTCCTTGGTCTTTACCACGTTGAGCTGCAGATGATTCTGCTCACACCACGTGACAAAGGAGTCGACCACAGCCCGGTACTCTGTCTCATCATCTCTGCTGATACATCCAACCACTGCCGAGTCATCAGAAAACTTCTGAAGATGGCAGGTCTCTGTGCAGTGGCTGAAGTCTGTGCTATAGAGGGTGAAGAGGAAGGGGGAGAGGACAGTCCCTTGTGGTGCCCCTGTGTTGCTGATTACCTTGTCAGACACACACTGTGGAAGACGCACATATTGTCCTCTTCCTGTCAGGTAATCAACAATCCAGGACACCAGAGAAGCATCCACCTGCATCGCTGTTAACTTATCTCCCAGGAGGGTCGGCCTGATGGTGTTGAAAGCACTGGAAAAGTCAAAAAACATGACCCTCACAATGCTCGTCGGCTGGTCCAGATGGGTGTAGACACGATTGAGCAGGTAGATGATGGCGTCCTCAGTTCGGAGACGGGGCTGTTAAGCAAATTGAAGGGGATCCAGATGTGGTCTGACAATGGGTCAGAGCTGGTCCAGGATGAGCCTTTCCAGGGTCTTCATGATGTGGGAGGTCAGTGCCACGGGCCTGTAATCCTGGGGGCCACTGGGTTGTGGCGTCTTTGGTATAGGGACGAGGCATGATGTCTTCCACAGCACTGAGACCCTCTGCAGACTAAGACTCAGCATGAACAGTTTATGGAAGACTCCACAAAGCTGGGGGGCACAGGCCTTGAGGACGCGGGGACTCACTCTGTCTGGTCCAGCAGACTAGCCTAAATGGAGTCTCCTCGTTTGCATCTGAACCTGGTCTGCAGTAAAAGTGATGGGTGGGGAAGGGGTGTCAGGATTCTCACCGGAGGCAACAGTGCTATGTGGAGAGAGAGGCAGGCACAATGGTCTGGCTCTGGATTCCAGTCTGACTACAGGTGAGGTTGTGGGGGTGTGAGCATTCACTGCAGTGTTGAATCTGTTGAAAAACAAATTCAACTCATCAGCTCTATCCTCACCTCCCTCAGCTCCCCTGCTGTTGGTTGTCCTGAATCCAGTGATGGTCTTCATGCCACTCCACACCTCTCTCATGCTGTTCTGCTGTAGTTTCCTCTCCAGCTTCCTCCTGTAATTGTCCTTAGCCTCTCTGATCTTGTCCTTTAGTACCACCTGGACCCTTCTCACCTCCTCTTTATGGCCCCCTCTGAAAGCCCTCTTCTTGTTGTTGAAGGAGGGCTTGATGTCCTTAGTCACCCACGGCTTGTTATTTGGGAAACAATGAACAGTCTGAGCTGGAACAATGGAGTCGGTGCAGAAAGTTATGTAGTCTGTGATACACTCAGTTAGCCCGTTGATGTCCTCGGCGTGAGGCTCACATAGTGTCTCCCAGTCGGTCACCTCGAAACAGCCCTGTAGTTCTGCTAAGGCCTCCTCTGACCACGTCCTAATGCTCCTCGTGGTCACAGGTTCCCTCCTCACAACTGGCACATAGTGGGGGGTGAGGTGAATCAGGTTGTGATCTGACCTTCCAAGTGGGGGGAGGGAGGAGGAGCTGTATGCATCCTTAGCATTAGCATACAGTAGGTCGAGGATTCTCTTCCCCCTGGTGGGACAGTCCACATACTGTGTGAATGTTGGTAGTGTATTGTCCGAGATCACAATGAAGGCACTCGGGTGCTGAGTCTGTAACTGGGCTATGGCAGAGAGGATAGTGTCACATGCAATATTGTTTGACATCATTTAATAAATGAATCTCAATCTGTGAACAAATTTCAACTGGAAATGTTCAGAACACATTCAGACTTCCTGATTTGAAGAGTCATTTTAAAATACATTCAGTTCAGTTTTAGAGTCTGGTCTTGCATAGGCTTTGTCCACATGTTCTCCTTGTTTCCTTATTCATTCATGCTAACAATGATCAACTTTAACAAAAAAATTGAGCAATCTCAGTTTTCTGTCCAAGTTACTGTTATTCTGTTATGGTATAATAAGAGGAAATCAGTATTTTTGTATAAACTGCATAAAAAGCCTTAACAAAATAGAATTAACCAATTCCTCTAGTCTGTGACATGCAAGTAAAAGCCTGCCTTATAATGGAAATATACTTCAAATATATGAGATTGCAAGAAAATACTCAAGAACTCATTAAATCCGAGCAACAGATAAAGAAAATACAACAACTGTTTTTGCATCATAGCTGCTGTAATATTAGTGTTTTGGTTTTTGTCAGGAATTATCCTGCTAGATTATTCCTGTCCAAAGGTGCTTAAGATATTACAAACGTAATAGACTAAGGTGAAAACGAAAACTACCATCAGGAACTCTAAATTTATAAACAAAGACTTGATAGATTAGTCAGACGTACTGAACATTATGCTTAGTCAGGAACCTTGAATATTTTTAGGAGAGGTAAATTAGAACGAGATCTTTAGGTATTGACATTTTACAGTCATCTATCCATTCTCAAATGAGCATGCCTGGGCCAGAAGGCCTAAAGGTCTTGTTAGGTCCACTTTCCCAGGCATGCTTAGTTTGTCTAGCTTGGATTAGTTTGGATTTAGCAGATACCATGTCTGCAGATGAAGTACCCAAGACTAAATATGCCAGGGAGAATAAAAGTGGTCATGAAAGTCACATTTCAGACAGAAAAGTGCAGAATTTCGGATTTTAAAGAAAAAGGCTTAAGACTCTTGATTCACCTCTCCACTGCTCATGTTGTATTCCTGACACTCATGGCTGAATATTCAAAATGTGTGACCCAGCCCCTTTGTACTCATACTAAGCTCTCTTTTGTTTTCTGCTACCAAGAAAAATGTAAATGGTAGACTTGTAAAACAATAACAGACTTTAATGCATCTGTGCATTAAGACTCATCAATTAAGTTTGGTTCTCTGTTGGCTGAAACTGTTGACTACAGTAAAAAATGGTGAATATTTATGCTTTCCAACAGTAAACATAATGCCATCCCTTAGCACCCTTAGTGATAGGGACTTTTAGATGAGTACTCTCCTTTTCATAGAAATGTCCCAAAGGATAAAGCCCAGAGGCTCTGCACTGCATGAGTGGATTTTGTTAAGCGCCTCGAAGCCTTTCTCTGACACCTGTCTATCATGTTTACTTGTGTCTGCAGAAATGTGAAGGTCAAAAAGCAGAGCTTTAGTGAAAACAGGAGACAATACCTTATCTGGATGAAAGGATAAAAGCAGAATATTTGTCTTAACTATAAAATACTCCCTGTGGAAGAACTGCCTCAAAATTGGGGTGATAACATCACTTGCAAAGCTATCGGGCTGCCCTTAACGTCAAGAAGATAGTAAATATTCCTAAATCTTCCATCTGAGTCTCCTGAGAATTCTTTCTGCGTAAAAGAACCTGGTTCATCAAAAATTACAATCCACTGCATGCCTTTTGCAGGAACATTTTGTTTTCACCCCATCTATAGACCATTTAAATAGTCATCAGCTCTTCAGTGTCAACTCTGGATCGAGTGTCTTGTGTCGTGTCTTGCCCTCTAAAGTTTTGACAATCTGCTGTTGAATAACAAATCTGGTTTGAATAAGAAACTTGTTTCAGCTCCAATATGTACATATGGTTATTGATTATTATCTGTCAAATAATCAGGACCGCACACAGCATTCAGGTGACAGTTTTCAGGGTTTTTATTTATATCGTATTATATTATATTTTTATTTATAACGTTCTTTTGTCAGTCGGCACCGATGTCTTGTCAGGTCAGTCGGCTTTTCAGCTGCTTCCCCATTCCACACTCCTTTCTCGTCTCTGAAGGAGACCTCATCAGCACAATCACCTTCACCTGCCCCATCAGCCTCCCTGGCACCACCCCTCCACTGCCGCAGACCACACCCCCGCCACTGACTCATCCAGTTATCCTTACCTACCTCTGTTAATTTTCTTATTTTAGGACAATCTCTATTACAGTCCCAAGAGAGCTCTTGTGGCAAATATAAATATAAAGGGCAAACCATCATCCCACCTTTGTTCACAACAGAAATGACAGCAGGAATACAACGAAATGTACTGCGAGTTATCATCCAACCAACTCTTGGCCTTACCAAAAGTGGATGGAACATTTTCGAGTTAAAAGGTTTTGGAAACAATGTTTGATTTATTTGTAGGACTAGTTATTTTGAAGTTTTAATGCCTGTTGCTCGGTCAAAGTAATTTCATCATCACTCTTTCAGGCATCTGCAGGAAAGGTTTACTTCACAGAAGCCAAAAGGCAAAGACAAGAAAAGGACTTCTAAAAGAATTTTTTACACTCTCCAACTATTAGACCGTGTCTTTCTGAATGACAGGCATTTTTACCACGCTCACTACCTTCTATTATTTTTAGCCCATTCATCATTTAATTATAAAATGATAATTGCAAAAACATTGACCCATGTGCTCATCCAGTAAAGCCAAACAAACATGACAGTCTTTCAGGGGATCAGGGATTTTAGACTTTTTATTGTGCATTTATTTTTTATGTTATCTGATTTTTTGCGTTTTTATTTAGGGATATTAAAGAAAAAAAGAAGAGAAAAAGAAAGCTTATCACCCCTGAAAGCTAAATCTTTATGTAACATTATGATTAAGGATGGACTAAAAATAGAAAGGGGAAAATACAAAAGAATGAAATCCCAGAGGACGGGTGTCAAGTTCACCTGCCAGTGGAAGTGGAGAGCCTTGTCTACTATGTCCATCAAGGTGAGATGTAACACACCGTCAGGTGGCTGAGCTCAGGACACTACAGGATTGAACACATTTGAAGCCTTTTCTGTAAATATACAGTATGTGAAGCAAGAGAGAGGAGGTATTTGAAAATAAAAATAAACATGCAGGCAAGAGCCAGCTATTGGCAAACACAATAACTTAAAATAATTTCGTCTTTAAAAGAGATATATTATATTATAAATCTTTCTGGTTGAGTGTTTTTTAAATAAAGGCATTGTTCCTGTGGACATACATTTCTCCATGTCAATAACAATAAAAAGAAGACGAAGACAAAAAATAAATAATCTTTGGGTTAGCCAACATGTCACAGGAAATAACAAAACGTCCATGGGTTTGTGAGGAAGTAAAAACAAAATAATTTCCCATAATTTCACATAAACATGATTTTATATTCACAATTTGTCAAATGACGATTATGCAGAAGCTGTTGTTTGTGGATGTGTAATAAAAGCCAATAACAGGCACTTGCATAAGTGTCTTTCTGTTCGTTACTAAGACCGGGCTATATGGGGAGCCTATAGGGACATTAGTGAAATTCTTACACACAGTGGTTACATGTACACATATACACATCTGAAATTTTCTGTTGAAATGAAAGGCGACTGAAAATAAGAGAAAACGTAGCTAACTACGTCTGCTCTACAGCAAAGTCGGAAGAATCACTATGTGCCACTGCCACCGCAGGTGCTTCTGTCTGATAAGATATCCCAGAGGATTTACCTGAAACTGTTAAGGAGGGAGGAGCTCCGTTACACAAAAAAGTTTTCACACATCTTGAAAACAATAAGTGTCTAATTTGCATGGTATTAAACACAGTGATTATTGTTATCCTTACAGTTTACATGAGTTCGTTCACTAGCTAAATGAGCAATCCTGGATTTTACACATTGTCAGGGGTAGCTGCTGATGTCAACTTTTCACGTGTCAGCACTAGCTCGTTAAGCTTTATGGCTTATGAAGTGTAATGGCCTAACAGCAATATTATATTTATATTGTTTGTATTTGTGTATTTATTTCATTGGTGCTCTGAACAATGACACACACACATAAATTATTCCAAGAGTAACAGTTTATTTTTACAATAGCAGAATTTTTTTGTTTCATGATATAATTTTTGTTTTTGTTGATTTGTTTAAATATTTAAAGTCAATTAATTAAATGTTGCAGCTACAGATAACTGACCAAAAGGACTCAGAAGTAAATGAAAATTTCCCCATATATACACCAATTTAAAAAAAACAAATACAGTTCTGAAATACAGAACATCGTTTCTCAAAATGTAATTTGAGTAAATATAAATAATAAACACAGTAATTTATATTTTTTTCAGTGTATAAAAAAATATATATTTGTGGATATTCAGGTTGATAAAGTAATGAAAGACCATTGTTTTACAGAGCCACCAAAGCCTTGCCCTGGTAAATAAGGGCCTTTTATTACTTTTTCAAACCTGAGGGGGTTTTTTGGTTTAATGACAATTTTTCATTTTTACTTCTTTAGTTTTGTTCCTTTCCATGAGTGTCAGTGATTTCAGGGACACCAGCCAAATAAGAATATTTACTGGCATTATGTGCGCAGCATTTCCTCTTGGACCCAAGGTTTTGAGTTTTCTGAATTGTGGTCATTTCATTTTGGGTTTAGATATTTATGAATTTATTTCATTGTTTCTTTTGCATGTTTAGTTAGTTCACAGTTCACATTTTCTTCATCATGTTTGCTTTGTTTAGAGCTGTTGCCTTTATTTCTTCATATGAGATTTTCAAGTCTAGTTATGTTTTGTGTGTGTTCTTCATACAGCAGTTTACTTTGTAGGCTTGTTATTAGCACTCTGTGTACTTGCTTGCTACCTGGTTTCTATTTAACGTTACTGGTAAATCATATTTAATCCCTTTTTTCATTTTATTCCTGGTTAACCTGTGTTCATTTTGTCCTGTTGGAAATTCTGTCTGATATTTTCATATTTTGGTTGCTTCCTGTTTTATTTTGGTAGTCCCAAAGTTTTACTTCCCTCTTGTCTTTTTTTATTCTGTTTGTCTGTGCCTTGTGTTCTCTGTCCCTAATTATGTCATGTGTCTATTTAAAGCCTCTGCCTGCTTGCTTTGGTTGTTGGGTTGTCTCACTGTGTGGCTGGATTTCCCTCTTTGTTCCTGGTGGTTTCTCTGGATATTCATTCAGTTTTGTTTTAACTTATAGACATCATCATTATAATGGCCACTTGAGAAGTTAATTGCTTTAGATTCTTATATAAAATTTCAAAGTTTGTCAGCATTAAAATGCAATTAAAATGCATTGCACCTGTACAGTTTCTGGATGCAGGTACCTAACCGATCTTACTAGTGTAAGTTAATAATTTGCCACTCCACCCTCCACATGTTTTCACTTCTACCTCCAAAGATCCAACATAGTTTGGCCACAAAACTGAGTGTTAACATAAAGCACGCCCACGTACTTTGAACTTAGGAATACATTTTAAAATGCTAAAAGAGCATGTCCCAGAGCAAAATCTATGGTAATATAGGTATTTTTAAATTATATAATTTTTTTCTCCTGTGCCAAATAATTGTACCATGTATCACCAGTACCTCACAGCCTAAAGTTAAATCAGTCTATTTGGTATTCTTATCAAAAGCTGAACACAGCAGGCTTCAAAGAGGTCCAGTATTTGAAGGGATATTAGATCGTGTTGGTTATTGGATTATATTTTCCAGTTTATGATTTTATTGTGTACAGGCCTGTACAGGCTAACCACAACTGTGCATTTCCTGCAGCTGTGTACTGTGCTGCAGCGTTTCTTTGTTAGATGATTTGTTTGGCCAGGGGCTGTCTGTTCAATTAAATGTCTTCTCTGTCATTCTCACAGTCACACTATTGTCAAAGTTAGCAAACAATGTCTGTTTTGCCTTGGAGTTCAAGTACAAAAGGTGGACATAGGTAATAGTCCAGTGATTGCATTTGACTTTCATAATTGTACAGGAGGGATAGCGTGTGCTGTACTTTCTTTGTAGAATATTGATTTTGTGTTATATGTGCTGAGCACAAACAGAATAAATTGGTTTGCCTGGCTTTTTCCCCTGCTCTCTTGTTGGAGAATAAAGGCCATTCACTGTTTTCATTAAGTTTTCTTTTTCTCACGCACCAATCTCAGCTGAGCAGTACCAAGGTTAACATGCAGCCACCACAGCAGCAGGAATCTGCATGGTGAGTGTTTTTAATCTGTTAGAAAAAGTGTTGCTAAAGCACTGTGTGAGGGACCAAGCACCCAAAGCATAGAGGACACAGGCAAAAAAATATCTTCAAAAAGGGTTTTCTTTATTTTAACCCTCAAAAAGTTCAAAAATGACAAAATTCAAAAACATAATTAGCAGGCCCATAAAAGAGGTCAACTAAATATAACTCTACAAAAAGTAATTTCCAGAAACTTAAACAAACAAAGTGGATACAACTTAACTCACAAACTGACCTAATTATAAAGACACATGAGGGTAGCTCTTATAGTGGTTTGGCCAAACCATTTATACATAATAGGGGGGAAACAAAAACACACTAATATTAACTAAGCACAGAATAACCTAAGTAAACCTAAAACAACCCTGTTCCTGATAAGCACATGGTCTGTTCTGCTGAGCAGGCATTTTGCTCTCAGAGTCCTCAGCCACGCCTTTTGCCCAGACCAGGAAACAGCCACCGCCCAAAACCAGGTAACTCAAAGAGAAGCATAATTAATATAACAAAACATTTTTAGAAAAACTACACAATGCTACTATGTGCGCGCCTCATAATATCAGTGTAAGGTTTAACCAAATGATTAATGAATTATATTAATGAAGAAAACTGCAAAACAAACTAATAAAGTGAACAAATGGACTGATTTACCCATGTGTGGCTGATGCCATCACACACTGAAAGATTAGAACTGTAGAGTCTCGATAGAAACGAGTCCATAAAAAAGACGTATAAAGTTTAACTAAAATGAAATTTGTTTATAAATAATCAAGTTTCTAAACAGCAAAACAACAATTTGTAAATGCAGTGATTTTTTTTTTTTACACTGCCCATCTTTACTTCCCAGAAACATTTTATACATTGTATCCCAAGTTTTTTGGAGTCATCTTCTTCTTCTCTTGGCTGCTACCATTAGGGATCATCAGAGCAGATCATCTGCCTTCATCTCACCCCATCCCGAGCACCTTAGCACCCTTCTCTGTCACGACAATGCTCAGCAATTCTCCTTCACTGCATCCATATTTCTCTGTGGTCTCCCTCTTTTCCTCTTGCTTGACAGTTCCATATTTAGCTTCCTTCATCAAATTTTTCCACTTTCTCTGTTGTTCACATGTCCAAATAATCTCATCCTTGCACATTAACTTTGTCTTTAAAGTGCTTAACATGTCACTGAAAGGTCATTCCCAATGAATCTGAGCATCTTCAACTCTGCACCTCCAACTTCACCTCATATCTTTTTGTTAATACCAAAATCTCCAAATCATTTATCATTGCAGATCATACATCTGTCTAGTAAACCTTTCCTTTCACTCTTTCTGCTATCCGTCTGTCACATATCACCCCTGTTGCTCGTCTCCACCCACTCCATCCTGTCTGTACACTTTTCTTCACCTTTGTTGCTGTTGGTGGTTGATCCTAGGTATTTAGTCTTGTCTCTACTCCTCGCTGCTTCACTGTTACACCTCCCTCTCATTTATTCCTCTTCTCTCCAGGCAATACCTCCACCTCTCCAGGTTCACATAGTTGTCTGCACACATCTTAATCCACCGTAATGCCTGCCTGAGCTCATCTGTCCATCACTATTGCAAACATCAAAGGGCTCAGAGGTGCTCTATATTAAACTGCACTGATCCTTTAGAACTTTTAAGTTTACTATGAAGCAAAGTTCTTTGATGATTAAGTAGTAAAAGACCATTGGAAATGTACTGATCCAACATTACTATCCTGTATTTACTAGTTCAAGCAAGTTATTGGGTTATCATAATCCTTTCAGATTTCATTTTTTCATCAAACCAGGAAAAACAGGGATACCTTTTTCACCTCACTGGCAAACTGTAGCATATAGCTCTCTTCAGGGGGAATTTGCATGATTGTTGGCACTTCCTGTTGTACCTACTACTGGATAGTGATGCTGGTGGTTATGTCATTAATGAAAGAATTGGAAGTACTACTAATGATTAGCATACTAAGTTTCTACACATCTAGATGTTCTGTTTGTCCTCCCTAATTCCAGGCTGGGAGTCTTACTTAGTGCGACTCTGTACTCCAGTGTTAATTGTGTAATTGTTCTTATGATTCTGGCTCTTTCTCTCTGTTGTGTAGTACAAGGTCTACTCAACGTATATATATATATATATATATATATATATATATATATATATATATATATATATATATATATATATATATATATATATATATTCTCTGAGCCCTTCTCAAGGGCTCAGAGAAGAGCTCAAGAAGATGTGGAGGGTGAAGGTGATGGTGGTCCCAGTGGTAATCGGAGCACTAGGTGCAGTGACTCCCAAGCTAGGCGAGTGGCTCCAGCAGATCCCGAGAACAACATCGGAGATCTCTGTCCAGAAGAGCGCAGTCCTAGGAACAGCTAAGATACTGCGCAGGACCCTCAAGCTCCCAGGCCTCTAGTAGAGGACCCGAGCTTGAAGGATTAACCGCCCACAGGGGCGAGTGGGGAATTTTTTATATATATATATGGGACAATATCCGTGATGCACAGCATGATTGATGTCCCAAGGCATAGTTGCTTGCAAAGCTGCGTGCCAAAAATCTGCTATCTATGATTCTATGCAAGAAATCTAAAGACGAGCTGCACTGTCTAACCTGACTACATTTTTGAAACTCTAAATTATCTGCAGATGCTGGTTTTTGGAGGGGAAAACATTTGAGATGCTTAAAAATTCTACTTGCACTCTTTTTCTTGACTGAAAGCTGCCTGGCAGCTTTTTAACTATTAATAATGTATTTTTCAACTCCAGCTTCAAGAAAAACAAGACACATTAAGTAAATAGAAATAAGGCATAACTTGTAAATCCATTTCTGTGAGAAGGAAAGGGTGAGGGGAGTTTTTTCACTTGTGTTGACCTGTAGCTAAGGCAATCTGAGAAAGGAATAAACACACAACATCATACCAGAACTTTACACTGAAACCTTAAAACACACTTTTACTGACAGTGGGGTCTTTCTGCCACATGGGGAAAGCAGTGATAGAATGACCAGTGCGGCCACAGTAAATACAGTCTTTACCTGCAAATCTCCTCTGTCATTCCTCCTGGGTTAAGCAGGCTCTCCCTACCGTCATTGGCTTTCTGGCATTCTTGCCAGAAGAGCTTTTTAAACAGAACCGAAGACAGAGAAGACTGGGAAGAGGAAGTGGGAGGTATGCTGCGAGCTATGGTCATCTTGTGTCGCTAACTTATCTTTTATTTGCTCATTTAATGCATGAAGAAACAAACATTGCATAGCTTCAGCATCTTAACCTCCCTCTACAACCAGAGTGTGGAACTCAATTGCAATCGTTACATTGTCATTAGTTGAGCAAGCATTTAGCCGCTAAGAACAAAAAACGTTATTCACATTGGCAAAAGTTATTCCTCGAAGCAGATCACAACTGTGAAATAGTATTGTGTGTAGTGTTGCCTGCAAGCGTCCGGCTCTTTTTGCCCCACATAGCCAAACACAATAAAAGCTGCATTTAAACAAAAACAGTTATGTGTTAAACACCATCTTTTTTAGTACAGCTAAATTTAGCCAAGAACGATGTAAAACTTCTGACGTATCTCCCAAATGAAAGAAAATGTATCCCAAAACTTGTTGCTCATTGTCTCACATATGAACATATTTAGAACTTACTGGAATGAAAATGTCTGGAACACACCAACAGATATTTGGAGATGGAAGAGAACTGGATATCAGCTCGTCTCACAGCTGCTATCCAGGCAAGACGCCTTCTTTTGGTAACATCCGCTACATGAGCTCCCTCATGTTGCTTTCAGGTGGGGAAAGAATGAAAAGATAAACCATTTTCAAGCTTATTCCCTTGCCGGTCGTGCGATCTAACATTACAACCTACCACACAGCAAGTACGAACCACAGCTGGTGTTATCCGTGTGCTTTCGCTCCTCTTTCGCTCCTCTTTCGCTAGCGCTTTGTTTGGCCCAAAAATATGGCACCTCAACCAAAAATCCTGGCCATGCCCCCTCCCGTGACATCACGCTCCAAAGCCCTTTGCAAAACGCAGAGCAAACGCATCACTATGCGCTGCGCGAGAGTGCATCAGCCACCAGATTCACTGTCCCTTTCTTGTGTTGGATAACCAGATCATAATCTTGCACTAGCAATGCCCAGCGCATTAGGCGCTGGTTGTGGTTGTACATACGCTGGAGAAACGTAAGAGCATTGTGATGGGTAAACACTGTTACCGGAAAGGAGTTCGAGCCCACATACACGGTGAAATGCTGCAAGGCCATCAGCAGCACTAGAGCTTCTTTCTCTATGGTGGAATAGTTTAGCTCAGGGGTCGGCAACCTTTCTGATGATGAGTGCCATCTAAAATTTCCTCAGAAGTCAATGTGCCATATGACTGCATTAGCAATAAATTTAATAACACTCTATATTAACAGTTACACACTATATAGAACAACTTATTTGTTTTTTTAATTATATTTGTTCGCAGATGTTGGCAGCTATCAGCGAATAGTTTTCAGCTATTTTGAAACAAAAACAAACACTTTTTATCCATAACAAGAACTCCATAACAGCAAATGAACTGTACAACAGAAAATGCAAATGCTATTTATGGTCTCCTCACAACAATGATAAGAAAAATAAACTGGGCCAATATGGCATGTTTGTTAATAAACATGTTAATGTGATCTCTGGTCTCCCACTCAGAGACACAGGTCTACGAGTGTCCAGCATTCAAACGGCTACCTGAGGACACTCTTCATGTGAGAGAAAATCTGCTCACACAGATATGTAGCGCCAAGTACTGTCAATAAGGCCTCTGCAATGTTCTGAAGACAGTTAAACTTGTCAGGTAGTGATGTCCAGCAGGTGGAAATGCAGCTCCATGAACATGCATAGCTATGGATTCCAGCTGCGTTTCTAGTTCTGCAAACTTCAGTTCAATCAGCTCCATTTCGATGTCCTCTGTGTCCAGCCAGTTAATGTGAGACAAATCCAGCTGCTCATTAAAGCTTTTGGTTTGATCACAAAAGAAAACATTGGTCCATACACCTGAAAGTCCTGAAAACGTGTTGTGAATTCTGTCTCGAGTCTTTGGATGTATCCGTGATTTTACGCGGTGCTGATGCTGCGCTGAGCGGACAGCTCCAGAAGCATTTGAAGTGTCAGAATGTGGAAATTTCAGCATCGCTTGAAATAACTGCCAGCTAGCAACGTCCTTCTCACCGGTAGGCTAAGTTATTTTTAGCCAATTACAAGTTGAATCTGATAGTTGGGGTTGTTAGCTCACATACCATAATTAAGAAGCGGCACAACTAATGTGTCTATGTGAGCTAATTTGCGATGTGCACCGCTGGCCCGGCCATTTATTTTTTAATACACCTTCTCAGATTAATTGACTGCGTGTCGTGCCCAGGGCTGGACTAGGACAAAAAATCCGCGTAGGCATTTTGACTAGAGACCGGCCCACCAGGTATTATAGGAAAAGCCATAAAGCCTTTGAATGAAAACAAACGCTGTTGTGACAGTGATGTACACTGTCTTGTTGGTATATGTATGATTTCTATACATTTTATATCAGATAAAAACGTTGGTTGTAAGATTCAGAAAATTATTTATTAAAAGCGAGACATTTTATATAAGAATAAAAAAGAAAAGTATTTCTTTGTGCCCCCCTTTCCCTGTTAATGCCCTACCTGGCCCCCTGGCAAAACTTTGCTAGACCCGCCCCTGCACAGTTACCAGCTGTCAGCTACTTAGAAAAGGATCCTGGTGTTATTTGTCTCTCAGAAACAGTTCATAACTTCCCTTCAACTCATTCATGTCACCTAAAAGGTAAACCTGTTTCTCCATCACCTGTTCAGCTCTGATGATTCAGTAAGGACATCTCCTGGTTTCATCTTCATGTTTCCCTCTCACCACATATCCAAACCGATATCATGACCAGCAGCTTTTACAGCTGTGGCTCCAGCAAACATCAGCTGACACTAGAAAGTAATATTAAATAAATTCTAACAACAGCTGATCAAGCTTAAACGTGCTGCTGTTGTTTAGCGCGACATCCGGCGGTTTCCTCTTTCTGGCGCAAAGTGGGCGATAAACAAACAAGAGAGAAAAGCCGATCAGCTGATCATTGATCAGTTTCATGATTGAAGTAGCAACAGGAGAGGGAGGGGGGAGAATGAGAGAAGAAGATGCAGCTGTGCAGCGTAAAGACACAGAATAACTCCAGCTTTGTGTCTTTTTTTCATTGTAGCTGAAGTACGGGACAAACTGTGTTCCTTTTCGGCTCAACACGAAACGCGTAATATTTTCTCTGAATGCGGGACGATTCCGTTTTTTACGGGACGGTTGGCAACTCTACTAACTAACCTTATGAATTAGTTCACTATCAGTAACATCATAGCACCCGCCCAGCTGTATATAAACTGTGTCATGCTAGCTAGGATGCAGTACGAGTTATTGTAACTGACTGTAAAAAGTCAGCACAACAAAAATAAACTCCACCTAAATTTGGTTTATATCTGACCCAGATAGACTGCAGGTCATAACTTCTTACCTGAAGTTCAGTTCATCTGACACTCGGACCAGTGGCCGCCCTGTGTCTCTCCTTCTCCTGCCTCCACTTCCCCTCATCCACCTGCTGGCCTCTGTGGAAGGCACCACCAACCCCACGCCACCACCAAACAACTGAGTTATTTTTACACATCGGCCAGCATCTGGCCAATCCACCACCTTTCATTGTTTATACCGTTACAAAAACAACAACAACAAAAAAAACCAACAACATCAACAAAAAAAACCCATGGGCCCATAAAAACGAAAAATCACCATTGGGCAAACCGGGCAAATGGCCAGTCCAGCTATGGTCGTGCCATCAGTTAACCTGGGCACCCTGGGCCCAGGTTAACTGATGGGCCACAGCTGGCACGCGTGCCCAGGGTTGCCGACCCCTGGTTTAGCTGATGGCGTTGGAACTTTACAGAATAGTAGCAGACTGGGTGACACACACCTTCTGCGTCGTCCTGTAACAGCTCCGCACCAGCTCCGGTGACGTCAACTTCCAGTTTGAAAGGCTGAGAGAAGTTCGGAGCTGCCAAGACCAGGGCACTGCAGACTCAAATGCATGTTGGTATTCCACCGACCACTCAAAAGGGACTTTTGGGCTACATAGCTTAGTCAAAGGGGCCACAACTACTGCAAAGTTCTTACAAAAACAGCGATAGTATCTAGTCATGCCAAGGGACCGCTTTAGCTCCCGCCTAGTGGTTGGTAGCTTAGGACAGCCTCGACTTTCGCCTCCACCGGGTGAACCTGCCCAAAACCCACCTGCTTTCCCAGGTATGTGACTGTTGCTTTGGCAAACTCGCACTTAGCGAGATTTAGAGTTAACAAGGCTTCGGCTAATCACTGAAACACTGATTTTAGGATAGCCACATGCTCTTCCCACGTGTCCGTGTATATCACTACATCATCCAAGTACACATTACACACATCCCCTAAAACCAGCTGCATTAAGCGCTGGAATGTGGCCGGTGCGTTTTTCATGCCAAACGCCATCACCGTGTACTGCATGAAATGGTCGGGCGTGACGAATGCGGAAATGTCGGAGGCCCTGGGTGTCAAAGGCACCTGCTGATACCCTTTAAGAAGGTCCAGTTTGGAAATGTATTTGGCAGGGCCTATATTGTCAATGCAATCCTCCATACGAGGAAGTGGAAAAGAATCAGAGACTGTCACTGCATTTACCTTCTGGTAGTCGGTGCAGAAATGGGGGGGTGCCATCAGACTTGGGCGTAAGCAAAGACGGGGAGCTCCAAGGGCTGTGGCTGGGTCGTGCCAAACCATTCTCTACTAAATAACTGACTTCCTTCTTCATCACCTCGCGCTTTCCCATGGGGCAGCGGTAAGCATGCTGTTTAATTGGGGTTGCATCACCAACATTAATATCATGTTCACACACACTAGTACACGAGGGCACATCCCCAAAGAGAAAAGGGTAAGAGTGCAGTAGGCCAAGCACATCTCCGCACTGTGAAGGGGAAATATGAGACAAATCGGCAATTGCATCGGTTAAATAAGCCGAATTCGCCAACCGCCCACACTTGTCCCTCAGAAAGTACAAGCAGATCGTCGTCAGCCCTGGCCTCTACGCTCAGCACGGCGGCAGGGACAGAACTGGGGGTTGCTGTGTCAGCCACTAAGTCACGGGTTTCCCTATCATGGTAGGGTTTCAACATGTCAATGTGGCACAGGCCAGTTTTTCTCCTGCGTTCCGGGCGCTAATGACACAATCTGTCTCGGACACCTTCCTCACTATAACAGGGCAGAAAGGGCAGAACCAGGCACCGGTAGCAGTACGAGGACTTTGTCTCCAGGCTGAAAATGTCTTTTCACGGCCTTCCTGTCATACCACTTCTTCATGTTTGCCTGGGACGTACACAGGGCCTCCTTTGCTAGTGAGGTAGCATGTTGATTGATTGATTGATTGATTGATTGATTATACTTTATTCATCCCGAGGGAAATTGGGTTAAGGCTGCCAGCCGTGCCAGCGCCGTCTTACCCATCCGACCATACATACATTACACAAACATCACATGGGGAAGACAGGTCAGAGGGGTATAACATGGAAAAGCACAACATGAGGAAAGATAAGGAGAAAAAAATAACTCCCCCCAGACTGAGCTCCAACAGGGAGATCAGTTTGAGAACAGAAAAAAACACCTCTGTACATAGCACATGAAAAAACTCTTAATACACCAAAGAAACACATGACAAGCAACAGGGGTGGGTAAAGGGTGAGAGACATCCAATGTAGACAGTACATCCGGGCCTGCAGCCTATGCGCTGGTCTCCATGATCCACCGTCAGCATCGGAAGGGAATAAGCGTCGAAGGCGTTTGGAGGGGGGAGGGGGGATGAGTGTATATCTGCATGTGTATATGTCTGTGTGCGTGTGTGTGTGTGTATGTCCAGAGTTCAGCTGAGACAGTGTCCTTCGCCCTGCCAGGCTAAGTAAACAGTCTTCCAGCCAACCCAGGTGGCCTTGCATAGAATGGGAAGAACAGTCTAAACACAGTCCGTAATCAGGGTGTTGTTGTACAGCTCCAGCCTTGAGACCGCAGCTGGCGCCGAAGGGGTCTCCGCATGAAATGATGATGGTTTTTACTTTAGTGCCATCGATCCCTACATGTCTTCATAAAATCTGCCATGTCAGTTTTTGGAACAGCCCCGCCGAGTAAAACCCTCTTTCAACACCTTCAATGGGCCCCGCACATCGCGGCCAAACACAAGGGTAGCTGGGCTAAACCCCAAGGAGTCCTGCTTAGCGTAGCGTATCGCAAACAGCATGAAGGGGACACCCTCATCCCAACTCCTGCCCGTGTCATAACAGTACTTTTTCAGCATTGTCTTAAGCGTTTGGTGCCAACGCTCAAGTGCACCCTGCGATTCTGGGTGGTAAGCACTGGACACAGAATGAGAAATCCCAAGGGAGATTAAAGTCAGTTCAAATGCCCGGGATAAGAAGTTAGTTCACTGGTCTGTTTGTATCGTTTTCAGGAGACCAAAGGTGGTAAAAAATTTGATTAGCGTGTTAGTAATGTTTGCTGTGGTGATCCTCTGCAGAGGAATCGTTTCGGGGAACTGCATGGATAAGCACATTATAGTCAATAAAAACTGATTACCTGCCTCCGTTCTTGGCAACAGACCAACACAATCCACCAAAACGTGTTCAAATGGCTCACCAATGGCAGGTATTGGACCCAGTGGGGCGGGGGGCACTTTTTGGTTTGGTTTGCCCACCAGCTGAGACGTGTGACAAGTATTACAATACCGCACCACATCCTCCTTCATTGCCGCCAGAAGAAGGCGCATACAGAACACAGTCATATGTTTTGGTAATCCCCAGATGTCCTGACCATGAATGATCATGGGCTAATTGTAGCACATGCTGATGCAAACTAGCTGGGACCACTATCTGTTGGACTACACTCCAGTCCTCCCCAGGCTTTGGGGTCCACCTGAGCATCAGCAACTCATCACAAACAAAAAATGTCTGCTTCCTGTCTCCTGCCGGATCATCACTCTCATCCACGGCGGCAAAACATTTGGCTAATGACAGGTCCTTTTCTGAGCGATCATAAGGGCCTCCTGCGTGAGCACAGGGGGGGCTGCGGGCTCAGGAGCAGGCTCAGCTACCTCTCAAGCCAGTTCCTTGGCATCAGGACCCGCCTCCTCCACGCAGGGCATCACATCCTTTCCCAAAATAGAGCCAACCACTGACTCTGACAAGTCAACCGCCTCTCCCTGTCAATAGGCGTGTGACCGGGTAAGAACACCTACAGGAAATACATCCGGGTGCTGTTGACTTAAAGCATCCGACACAGGCCTTAGGTCAGGAGTCTTTGTGACCTCAGGAGTGGGATAAACCTTCCCGCCTGCTATGTCCTTGCCCATTATGAAATTCATGCTCTCAATCGGAAAGCAAGGACACACCACCACAGGAAAAATACCACTTACTAGGTCGCTCCACACCCAAATTTGATGGAGGGGGGCGGGTACATAGGTCATTCCAACGCCTCTCACAATAACGTCAGTGCCACTGGCAGTCTTCTCATCAAAGGCAAGTGCACTGGCCAGTATGAGGGACTGCAAGCCGCCTGTGTTGCGTAAGATAGTCACAGTATGCTCATCTTTAGGCT
This sequence comes from Pelmatolapia mariae, assembly GCF_036321145.2. Taxonomy (NCBI): domain Eukaryota; kingdom Metazoa; phylum Chordata; class Actinopteri; order Cichliformes; family Cichlidae; genus Pelmatolapia; species Pelmatolapia mariae. The sequence goes on from NC_086235.1 coordinate 34,458,215, forward strand.
CACCAGAGAGTGACACTGTGGCGGAGGTGTGGTCCCTGGCTCAGCTGCAGGGGAGGAGTGGTGCAGCGAGCTCAACGGGGCGGGGCTCAACACAGCTGGTGGCGTTTGGTCTGATGACAGTTTTCTTCCCCTTTTTAGTGAGACGGGAGACAAGAGGAGGGGGCTTTTTGAAACAGCTGAGACCGGAGCTGACCAGGCTGTGAACTGTCACATAAAGCAAAAGCAGAAATAAACGTGACATCCCGCTATATAACTGTGTGTGTGTGTGAAGGGCATTCCACAGTCACCGCCCCTTTAAAAATGAAGGGTTTAAAAAATTCATCAGGAGTCTCAGTGCTAGGGGTCTATTAACAGGGGACATGATTTTAATCAGCTCCATCCCTTTTGACTTACATGGGGTTGATGCTGGCTGCCTTCGCCTGTAGGCCTCGCAGTCCGCTATTAAATGGCCAGCTTTAAAACAGTAAAAACATTTCCGGTCTGATCTGGGACGAGGCACAGGTACCTCTCCCCTTGTGTCTTGGCCAGCCGGGGCACTGCTAGCCTTCGCTAGGGCGTCACATCGCTCATGCTTGACAACACTGGCTTTATGGACAAGTGCAAACTCGTCAGCCAGTGTCGTGGCCTCCTGCAACGTGGAGACTTTTTGTTCGTTCAGATATACTGCCATCCGCTCGGAGATGCAGTTTTTAAATTCCTCAATGAGAATTAACTCCTGTATTGAAACTAGGTCTGCAGCTTTACAGGCCATACACCATCGGCCAAAGAGGACACTCTTTTCCCTTGCAAAATCCAGGTAGGATTGACCCTGCACCTTTTTCAACCCCCGAAATCGCTGCCTATAAGCCTCGAGGGCTAGTTCGTAGGCTAACAGGATAGCACTTTTCAGTTTGTCATAATCAAAACTGCACTCAGCGGACAACGAGGAACAAACTTCCTGTGCCTTGCCCACCAGCTTGCACTGCCGCAGGATGGCCCATGTAGCTATCTACTCAAACGATTCAAAATACACATCCAGCTCAGCGTTACGAAACACAGGGGACCAGATGACTATTTTTACCTACGTTCAAACGGTACCCCTATCTGTGACAGAGGGGCCGCCACGGGAGGGGAGGAGGCCTGCTGGAGTTCCAACCATCACAGCTTGACCGTTGTCTCCGCCTCCACCTTTTTTCAGCTTGACCTCCCTTGCTCTGGCCAGCTCCGCCTCCAAACGTCTGAGCTCTAACTTCCTTTTCAGATGGAACTCTCTCTCACGCTCCTCCTTTTCCAGCTGGAGACGAGCCAGATGGACTCTGAGCCTAGCATCCTGCTTAGAACCCTCCGATCGGCCGTCATCGGCCTGCCCTCGGGCAGCCCTGGCCCACAGGTGTAGACACTGGCGGTACTACGACCTGGCTTGGAACATGAGATGCTACACTTTGTCCGGCCGGACCAGGTGTGCTTGGGGGTTCTTGCATCACAACGACCCCCTTCTCCAACAGCCCAGACACCAGCGTGGCCTGAAGCTCCGGTTTACGCATACCAATGGAGACACTGATCCCATAAAATGTTGCAACCTCATGAAGATCCCTCTTCATACAAACATCCAACAGCACAAGCGACGGCTTCGCCGTAAACCCAGTAATATCAAAAGTGGCCATGAAAACTAGCAGCAAACAAAACGGCCCGCAACACACAAGCTAACCACTCAAGGGCCACCGATAGCAACCAACACACTATACCTTCACTACACAACTAAAAACAGGCGGAAAAAAATGGGTTGTGTCAGGCCAACCATTGACTGAAGTTCTACCAGCCCTCTCCCCAGTCCTACCTACTCAGAGTCTAGCCTCACCTAGCTTCTGGAGCGTACCAGGCTCGAGGCCACTTTAAAGGCAAATCATCAAGGGCCCAAAGCACCGAAAAGCCCACCCCCAACAGGGAATCAATCCCCACCCGGGTTTGCTCCGAAAATAATAAAGGCAAAACAAAAAACGAGTGTCTGAAGGAAGAGCAAGTGCTAGCTGGGGTGAGCAGCAACTAGTCAAATGACCCACACACAACCAGTTTAGGGACTAACGCGTTATTAAGTAACGCGTTACAGTAACTACGTTATTATTGTGGTAACGAGCACGGTAGCTAGCAGTGTTGGGAAGGTTACTTTTAAAATGTATTCCACTACAGATTACAGAATACATGCCCCAAAATGTATTTTGTAATGTATTCCATTATGTTACTCAATGAGAGTAACGTATTCTGAATACTTTGGATTACTTAATATATTATCATGCTTTTTACAACTATGTGAATGTACTATTGCTGTGTGATTTATTACTATTACTGAAGGTCCGCGGCTCCAAACCGTAGTGAAGGGACCTCTGGCTAATACGTCGGGTTCCGTGTCGGGCTCGTAGCCGAAAAATAGCTTTACTTTGTTGTCTGGGTCAAGTTTGAGACAGAGAGAGGCGTTGAAAGGCTGCTCCAACGGAACTTGTTTCGGAGGAAAACACGAACACTGTGTACAGTCGAGTCTTAATAGCTTACTTACAACTGGGCTCGTCAGGCACTCTTCTTGGCTGCAGTGGTTATTATTATATTTACATGCTTCCAGCTCCCGTTTCTGCTCGATGACAACTCGTAGTTTTCCACTCTCCTTTTTCTTCCTCCTCGCGCTCACAGACACATAACGGGTATGGCAGTCCATTCTCCCTGCAGCACGGACTACACTGCCCATGAGGCTACATTCTTTAGGGCTATGCCTGTAGCATTCTGCCTATTAGCTTAGCACAACAACAACAATAAAAAAGCGCTCTCTCACCCAGGAAACACACAGTTGCAGAGAGAGCGCGCGTCACCCTGTAACCATGGCAACCGCAACGCTGCCGCCTGGAACAACAGAACGTAGCTGTCAAACAAAACCCAAACAATCCTGACCCGCGACAATATGAAACAGGAAAATACAGCCGTGTAATCCATTTATTTCAACAAAGTAACTGTATTCTAAATACCACCTTTTTAAACGGTAACTGTAACGGAATACAGTTACTCATATTTTGTATTTTAAATACGTAACGGCGGTACATGTATTCCGTTACTCCCCAACACTGGTAGGTAGTTATTATGCCAAAATCAGGAACGCGTTAATCGTTACTGGGATTTAGATAGGGTCGTTATTCGTTACTTCATGTGTTGCGTTCAACTTACCTCGGAAATCGGAACACGGACCTGGGAATAATGTCACACTCGAGTAAACGGCATTCTGGTTAGCCTCGTCGGACAAGTTGGGATTCCAATATGGCAATGCCCTGGAAAACGGTTGTTTTGCTAGCCCTCTACAAAAAGAAATTACTACTAAACACATATGCAGCCATTGCTGGACTCGGTAGGCCGATGGTGATTTTTTGTTTTGATGGGCTGATGTTTTGGGTCTTTTTTTTCCCGTAACGGTATAAACAATGAAAGGTGGTGGATTGGCCAGATGCTGGCAGATGTGTAAAAATAACTCAGTTGTTTGGTGGTGGCAATGGCGGAGCTTCCACAGAGGCCAGCAGGTGAATGAGGGAAAGGGGAGGCAGGAGGAGGAGAGACCCGAGGCGGCCGCCGGTCCGAGTGTCAGGTGAACTGAACTTAAGGCAAGAAGTTATGACCTGCAGTCAATCTGGATCAGATATAATCCAAGTTTAGGTGTAGGTTATTTTCGTTGTGCTGACATTTTACAGTCAGTTACAATAACTCGTACTGCGTACTAGCTAGCATATATAGTTTATATACTGCTGTGCTATGATGTTACTGATAGTGAACTAATTCATAAGGTTAGTTAGTAGAGTTGCCAACTGTCCTGTAAAAAACGGAATCGTCCCGTATTCAGAGAAAATATTACGCGTTTCCTATTGAGGTGAAAAGGAACACAGTTTGGCCCGTACTTCAGCTAGAATGGAAAAAGACACAAAGCTGAAGTTATTCTGTGTCTTTACGCTGTCAGCTGTCTCTTCTTCTCTCATTCTCTCCCCTCCCTCTCCTGTTACTACTTCAATCATGAAACTGATCAGTGATCAGCTGATCGGCATTTCTGTCGCAAGTCCAGTCTCTCTAGTTTGTTTATCGCCCACTTTGCACCAGAAAGAGGAACCCAGCGGAGGTCACGCTAAACAACAGCAGCATGTTTAAGCTTGATCAGCTGTTGTTAGAATTTACTTAACATTACCTTCTAGTATCAGCTGATGTTTGCTGGAGCCACAGGTGTAAAAGCTGCTGGTCATGATATCGGTTTGGATATCCTGGTGAGAGGGAAACATGACGATGAAACCACGAGATGTCATCAGAGCTGAACAGGTGATGGAGAAACAGGTTTACCTTTTAGGTGACATGAATGAGTTAAAGTTATGAACTGTTTCTGAGAGACAAATAACACCATGATCCTTTTTTACGTAGCTGACAGCTGGTAACTGTGCAGGGGCGGGTCTAGCAAAGTTTTGCCAGGGGGCCAGGTAGGGCATTAACAGGGAAAAGGGAGCACAAAGAAATACTTTTCTTTCTTATTCTCATTTAAAATATCTAGCTTTTAACAAATAATTATCTGAATCTTACAACAAACGATTGATAGATTGATACATATATACCATATATTTCATCTCCTGTGTGCTTCCCGTCTCCTCTTGATGGTCTTCACTGTGAGTTCATCTATGTCACCTTCCTGTGGGTCTCTTTACAGAAACAGTGCCATCTTTGGCTTTTTCTAGCTTGCATTGTCTGCTGTGTTCCCCATCTGCAGCCCCTTTGCATTTTTTAAAAATAGCTCTATGTTGGACTTCTGTAGCCTACCTTTTGGTAGTTGGTCTTTTTGTATTCTGCTTTTGTGTGATCCGCATTAAATTCCACACATTGTGACACAGTTAGGACGAAAAGCTTTGTTTTGTTTTACTCTCGTTCTGCATTTCATCCAAAATATTCATGCATAAATCAAAATACACTTTACATGCTTGTTGTGCACAGACCTGTTTGTAAGACGTGGATGCAGATTTTTCTTGTTTTGGCAAAATATTACCAGGAATTGTTTTGAAAAGTTGTTTTTGTTGCTTCCAGCTTTTTAAGTTTATTGAATTCCTGCTGATCCACATGATCCATAGGAGACTCCATACATTCAAACAACACGAATAATTATCATCACTATCAGTTCATAGCTATACCTGCTCACAGTAAAGATACAGGACACTAACTATAAAACATCATGCGTCGTTTATTTAGATGCTGGGGCATATACCACTACAACTCTACTGGGATTGCTTTGCAAGGGCCAGCAGCAAACACTGAGCTTAAACATTAAAATATAATGAAGTGCAACAACAACAAAAAACACATTGCATAGAAAATAATCATGTAATTGAGGCACCTTTACAACATTCCTTGGTTTCAGGTACGCATACGACACAAAATTAACATAGTAGGACTACTAGGAAACTGTAGCTGAAAAGCTGGTGATTCGTTTTCAACACTTTGCATGAAGGAGTGCGCTGCTAACAAGCAGAGATGTAGCCCAACACTGCAGCAGATATTTCCAGATGAAAAATTAAGACAAACTCCTCAGTACACGAACATCCCAACAAACACAACATACACAACATACACATAGTTTGACTGGAAAATCGCCATCTTACAAAGTATAATATTTATTTTTAAACAAAACCCATGCGGGATGCCACTGATGGTACTTACCTTGCAAAGCAATCACAGTAAACACTGAGCCAAGATGGCGCCCGTGCGAACAAGAAACTTGAGCTATGGTGTCCTGTAGAGGACAAATCGTCATAATTGTGCAAATCTACATCTATATACCTTACATCATCTAACTTACTGATCTTTGTTGGCAAGAATGCTTAAATAAAAAGAAATCCCAAAATAATCCAATATGATATAAACATTGATATATAAGATAACTATACACAAACCCCTATCCCATATCATGTTATGCTAATTGATGGTTACATTTGTGGAAGGTGACCGTTCCTTTATCGTATCTCGTTTCTTTAGTGGAAGCTTCAGTGAGTGCTGCTACGGGCAGGACGTTATTATCATTTTACTTGCTATGTCCATTAATGTATTTTTTCACTGAACTTTTAAAAAAAAGGGTGAGTGGAAACACAACTTGTGATTATATCTTCCAGCCAACACAAGATGATGGCACAGAGGAGCGTTTCATTTTGACTCTAGATAAGCTGAATGAGAAAGTTGATGGATGGCTGGACTCTTGTTCATAAATAGGATGTATCACCACCTAATAGAACACAAACAGGTATTTAAAGGGCACTGAAGGACAGCTTCATCATGATAAACTAAAAGGTCATTTAGAGGCATGACAAGAAAGACACGAGTGCAGAAAAACCAAAGTAATTCAAAGCAGGATAATTACCCTCTCAACACGGGCATCAACCGTACTTAATTCAACATTACATAACCTAATTTTGCTTCATGTCCTAGCCATGAGATTTATATTTTAATGCTGCAGAATACATTTATACGCAGGATGAAGGGAATATGTAATTCTGTGATGTTTGCAGCCATCTTGTAAAGTAACAACAAATACACAGGGACTGGGGGTCTTAATTGGCCAGCTCCAGTGTTTAGAGTCATTATTTTGTCCATCTGCTTTCCACCCAAACTAAACTCCCAACCACGTGAATGATTAATCGCTACTTATGTGTCATATTTTGTCCCTAAATGCTTCAGCAAAACATCAAATTTTCAAAATGTTTAATGGAATTTAGAGTGAATCAGCAGTTGGAGCAAACAGGAGGGGAGGAAAGAAAGAGAAGAAAACAGGATGGCTAAAAACACATCCCTGATGATTTCTTGGGTCTTAGCTTGCTGGTATCGACAAACCCCTATTTCTGTGATTAGAGGGCAGACAGCATTAGACTGAGAGGATTGTTGAGACTGATGGCCAGTGAATATGCACGACAGAAGATGCTTTGTCTCAATGAGTTAGTCACAGACGTATGAAGAGTGGGCCTGGTTGGGTACCACCACCATGTATTTGAACTGAACTCTGTAATGATCTATTTCCCCTTTTTCTGTAGACAATTCATTGCAAGTCAGACAAACAGGGAGACTAAGGGAAACTCACCAGTGAAACGTCATTTCTGATTCTCTCCTGTTTTCTCCAAAAGCATGGTCTGTCTATAAAGATATTCTGCTTTGTACTTTATTTAATTAGTTTGTCAAAGAGAGAAACACACACTGACAGCAAACACCTAGCTGGCTGTCAGTGCATTCCAAGCCAATGTATATCGCTGTTTTCCCATCGACTGAATTAACTACACTGCCACAGTCATCTGATTCAGGATAGGAAGAAAACAAAAGCCTTTTCTTATATTTTATTAAACTCGTGCATGTAAACTTGATAAGAAGCCAAAGCATCAGCTTAAACCAAGCAGTACTTTGCTAACACTGCAGCAGTTAGACTCAAGAATTACACTTTTATTGCCTCCCATTAATATTATACAGCCCTAAAATATATTTTAAGGAAGAACCCAGTAGTTTTTCAAAGTTAACTTGAACTGCAGTCAAAATAAATATTTTGAATCAAGATTACTGGATTAGAATTTCTTTTCTAAGCTCGTTAATCTTATCCCGCTGCACTTATAAGCCCTTCTTTACTCACAGAGTATATCTGGAGGGCGGTGCCAGGTTTAGTTCAGGAGCTGACTCGATTATGAGCTTCTGCTTTAAGTCAGCTGCTTATGCGTGAATATTGCAACCTCAGCCTTAACGAATAACCCCGTGCCCAGTTGGTATTTTCTTTATAGAGAAAAAAACTATCAATCAGAAGTTTTGTAACACTTTTTGTAGCAACATCAATTCTTGGGACGCTCATATCAGCATGCTAACATGCTCACAACAACACAAAAGTGACCTTTGCTGCTATGATTTGGCACTATATACATGAAATTAAAACAGTAGTCACCTCAAGCCATTTTGTAATGAAAATTTTAAGGTAAAGACCCAACAATAATACAGAAAAAAACAATTATGAGATGACTCCCTGTCACCAAATCCAAACTGGGAGCTGGTTTGATATCCTTGGAATCACAAGGAAGCATGTATTCTGAGAGTGGAGTGCTCTCTTAGGGTGATATGGTACTATAAGGTCTTTAAGATAAGATGGGGCCTAATTATTCAAGATCTTGTATGTGAGGAGAATCATTTTAATCTGATTCTAGATTTAACAGCAAGCAAATGAAGAGAAGCCAATGTGGGAAAAATGCTCTTTCTTTCTAGTGCCAATACTCTCACAGTAATACTGGAGGCCAAGGTAATGCCATTCAGATCAATACTCTTTAAGTCAATACAATTCAATTTTATTTATATGGCCATATATCACAACAACAGTTGCCTCAATGCGCTTTATATTGTAAGGTAAAGACCCTACAATAATACAGAGAAAACCCCAACAATCAGATGACTCCCTGTGACCAAATGCTTTAGTGACAGTGGGAAGGAAAAACTCCATTTTAACAGAAAACAATCTCCATCAGAACCAGGCTTAGGGAGGGGCGGGGCCATCTGCCACGAGCAGTCGGGGTGAGGGCAGAGAAACAAAACAAAGACATGCTGTGGAAGAGCCAGAGATTAAAGATAACTAATGATTAAATGGACAGCTACAGGTACCTTGGTGTTCATCTGAACAACAAACTGGACTGGACTCATAATTCAGACGCCCTCTACAGGAAAGGGCAGAGCAGGCTGTACCTGCTGCGGAGACTCAGGTCGTTTGGAGTGGAGGGCCCACTCCTGAAGACCTTCTATGACTCTGTGGTGGCCTCAGCCATCTTCTATGGTGTGGTCTGCTGGGGCGGCAGCATCTCTGCTGGGGACAGGAAGAGACTGAACAGGCTGATCCGAAGGGCCAGCTCTGTTCTAGGATGCCCTCTGGACCCAGTGGAGGTGGTGAGTGACAGGAGAATGGTGGCTAAGCGGTCATCCCTGTTGGACAACATCTCCCACCCCATGCAGGAGACTCTGACAGCACTGAGCAGCTCCTTCAGTGGGAGACTGCGGCACCCACGGTGTGGGACGGAGAGATTTCGCAGGTCTTTCCTCCCCACTGCTGTCAGACTCCACAACAAAGACTTTAACTGATCAAACACACACATCCACACATGTGCAATAACACTAATGTGCAATAATCTTTTCTGGCATCGCTGTATTTTTACTCAGATGTATATAGCATTTTTATTTTATCTTATTGTATATTTTATTCTATTTTATTCTAGTGTATATAGTATTTTATTTTATTCTATTCTGTACAGTTGTGTACTGTATTTATTCTTACTTTATTCAAATTTTGCTTCATAACTTTTGCACTGTCCACTTCCTGCTGTGACAAAACAAATTTCCCACGTGTGGGACTAATAAAGGTTATCTTATCTTATCTTATCTTAAATGCAGAGAGGTGTATAAACACACAGTGAGTGAAAAAAATGAATGAAGAAGAAACACTGTGCATCATGGGAAGCCCCCAGCAACCTAGACCTATTACAGCTTAACTAGGGTCATCTGATCCAGCCCTAACTATATGCTTTGCCAAAAAGGAGTCTTAAGTGTAATCTTAAAAGTAGAGAGGGTGTTTGTCTCACAAATCCAGAATAAGAGAATGCTGAAGGCTCTGCCTCCTGTTTTCCATTTAAGTATCCTAGGAGCTACAAGTAAGCCACCAGTCTGAGAGTGAAGCGTTCTATTGGGTGATACATTACTATAAGGTCTTTAAAATAAGACAGGGACTTATTATTGAAGACCTGTTTCTAAAATTTTTAGTCCAAAGTACAAATACCTCAGTTTTTTCTGAATTTAGAAGTAGGACATCAGATTGGTTTAAATGTATCAAGTTTAATTAGTCCGAAGTCCAGATAAATGGGGTGGGTTGTACCAGGAAGAGTATCTAGTGTTAAATCTTGGCTAAATTTCACCATCAAGAAGGAAATTTCCACTCAGGGCCTGGATTAATAGAACATCCAATTTCATTCTTGCTGGCCAACAGGAGGTTGGTGGTAACAGCAGAGACTTTAAAGGAAGCGATGCCAGTAAAGGGACAAGGCTAGCTGATACAATGGAGAGAAGGAAAGTAGGTATACTGTGTGTGCAAGCAGAAGGGAAGCAAGGCCAGGGGCATTGGAGGTGGATTGAAAATATTCTAGCATGGTGTAGATAGGCAGAGAAATGGAGGCGTATTCTTGAAGGACGACTGTGGGAAGAGTATTGTGCAGGTGAAGAGAGTGTCACACAGAACATGAATTTGAAGCTGGAAATCAAAGGAGTGATATTAAATGTTGTCAGTGCATATGCCCAAAGGTTTGGATGACAGAAGAGATGAAGAAATCCTGGAGTAAGTTTCATATAGTGGTAGAGAGTGTCACCAGGGAGGGGAGACTAGAGTGACTGGAGCTGAGTCTTCAGCTGACATGTATGTGAATGGAACAGTGGTGATGAAGATGTTTGGTGTCAGGGAGAGAAGTGCTGGAGGACAGATGATAGCAGATTTTGTGAAAATCATTTAAAGGGCTGTGAACACATACTTTAAGGAACATAGAGTGATTTATAACAATAGAGGAAGGTGCACACAGGTGGACTGCATCTTATGCAGAAGGTGCAATCTGAAAGAGACTGACTACAGCAGAGCTTCCCAAAGTGTGGGGCCCGCCCCCTGGGGGGGGGGGGCGGAGCCATTGCGGGGGGGGGGGGGGGGGCGGTATGAAAAGGGAAAAAAAAACAAAACGCTTGGTCACTGCTAGCACGGGGCGCCTACACAAACGCAAAGCAGGAGATGAAGCATTGCCAAATATGTTTCCAAACCAACTTCATTCTAAGCCAAAGACTAGAAAATATGGTGAAGCATATCTTCCCTTTGGTTTCACCTGCACAAGTGCCAAGGTAGGTCTCCCCTGCTTAATTGGTTTTCCCTGCGTCGGGAGCTGGGCTGTTCAAATCACGGACAAACAGTATCCCACATTCTTGATTTTTAGTTCACAAACACTTGTTGTAATGACTAACTACTCCTGACATTTTGGAGATGTTAGCTCTTTATACAGTAAAGTTACAGCGGGATACAAATAATATCAGGCTGATCCTGCCACAGTTTGTTCCCCCTATCTAAATCACGGACAAACAGTATCCCACAGCTGTTTATGTTTTTAAGCCCATTTTGCACAGAGAGGCATTTTTTGAAAAATGTATTGATAGCAATGTTGAATATTATTACACAGGAAAAAACAACTACTCGTAAAATAATTACACCGTGATGCCTCTGTCTTTCTAAATGGAGGGACAGTAACTGTGTGTGTATATGTAAACGTGTAAAACCTGAAGATAGTCAGATTAACAGTAACGGTATTTTGTCTCTATCTGCCATTCTGCAATTCATCTCATGTAAACGATAACGCGCGCACAGCGTGACGTGAATAAAGGCACATACCTTTGATGTTGCGTGCCGAACTCTGTATTCCTCGTCCACACGTAAACGCAAAAAAGGAGTTTTAAAAAATTTCCGTCTTCGGTGATTCGAAACGCCGTTTACGTGTGGACGAAAGGCCCAAACGCACAGAAACAGCTGCGTTTTCAAAAATACCCGTGTAGGTGTGGAGGTAGCCTTAAAGAGTTAATGGAGCCGCAATGGAGCAAAATATGGGTGTGTGTGGTTGGAGGATGGGGGGCGCGAACATTTTTCTTGTAAAACAAAGGGGGGCCTAGCAAAAACAGTTTGGGAACCACTGGACTACAGGGTATCAGGGGAGAGAGTAGCTAGGTAGCATCTATTCAATTCAGTTTTATTCAATTTTATTTATACAGCGCCAAATCACAACAACAGTCGCCTCAAGGCACTTTATGTTGTAAGGTAGACCCTACAATAATGCATCCAGAGAAAAACCCAACAATCAAATCACCCCCTATGGGCAAGCACTTTGGCGACAGTGGGAAGGAAAAACTCCCGGCAGAACTAGGCTCAGGGAGGGATGGGGCCATCTTCTGTGACTGGTTGGGGTGAGAGAAGGAAGACAGGATAGAAGACATACTGTGGAAGAGAGACAGAGATTAATAACGGTAGTGATGGTAGTCTGTAGGATGACAAAGGTAATCAAAAGTGAAGTGAGTGAAGGCAGAGGCAAGAAGTGGAGGAAGCTGAAGAAGTGAGAATGTTGGTTTCTAAATATGCTATAATTAGTCGTAGTTTCCCCCAGTTGTAAAATTTACAGTCTAATAAAAGATGGTTAAAACAAAAGAACCCACAAACCACAAGGAATTAAATCTGATAGGCAGGTTAATGCATATTATCATCAAATGAATCATTTTTCAAATGCTACAGATTGTTCTTGTTTCTAGTCACAGCTTCAAAATAGTAAAAAAAATAATGTCTCACGGCCAACTTACACTCTCAACATGTCTTTTTTTTACTCCTCATCCCCGTGATGCCTTTACAGCCCGAATGCAAATAAATTTCTAGCCACAGTACTCAGCATATAGCTACTTCTGCAGAAAAGGAACAAGCATAAATAGATCAACTTTTCAAGTCCTTTCAAATGCAACTTTTCAAAATGCTCAAAGTATCAGCAACCACCAGTGTAGGGTCTCACGTGTTATTAAGTAACACGTTACAGTAACTACGTTATTATTGTGGTAACGAGCACGGTATCTAGTTATTATGCCGAAATCAGGAACGCGTTAATCGTTACTGGGATTTAGATAGGGTCGTTATTCGTTACTTCGTGTGTTGCGTTCGACTTACCTCGGAAATCGGAACACGGACCTGGGAATAATGTCACACTCGAGTAAACGAAGGTTAGCCTCCTCAGAGAAGTCGGGATTCCAATATGGCAATGCCCTCGAAAACGGTTGTTTTGCTAGCCCTCTACAAAAAGAAATTACTACTAAACACATATGAAGCCATAGCTAGACTCGGTGGGCCGATGGTGATTTTTAGTTTTTATGGGCCGATGTTTTTTTTTTTCTTTTTTTTCCGTGACGGTATAAACAATGAAAGGTGGTGGATTGGTCAGATGCTGGCATATGTGTAAAAATAACTCAATTGTTTGGTGGTGGCATCGCGGAGCTTCCACAGATTCAGTAACATTAGCAAGTGGTGGAGGCCAGCAGGTGGATGAGGGAAAGGGGAGGCAGGAGGAGGAGAGACCCGAGGCAGCCACCGGTCCGAGTGTCAGGTGAACTGAACTTCAGGTAAGAAGTTATGACCTGCAGTCTATCTGGGTCAGATATAAACCAAGTTTAGGTGGAGTTTATTTTTGTTGTGCTGACTTTTTACAGTCAGTTACAACAACTCGTACAGCGTACTAGCTAGCATGACGGAGTTTCTATACAGCTGGGTGGGTGCTATGATGTTACTGATAGTGAACTAATTCATAAGGTTAGTTAGTAGAGTTGCTAACCGTCCCGTAAAAAACGGAATCGTCTCATATTCAGAGAAAATATTACGCGTTTTGTATTGAGGTGAAAAGGAACACAGTTTGTCCCGGACTTCAGCTAGAATGAAAAAGACACAAAGCTGGAGTTATTCTGCGTCTTTACACTGCAGCTGTCTCTTCTTCTCTCATTCTCTCCCCTTCCCTCTCCTGTTGCTACTTCAATCATGAAACTGATCAATGATCAGCTGATCGGGTTTTCTGTCGCAAGTCCAGTCTCTCTAGTTTGTTTATCGCCCAAGGAAGAGACCAGCGGAGGTCGCACTAAACAACAGCAGCATGTTTAAGCTTGATCAGCTGTTGTTAGAATTTATTTAATATTACCTTCTAGTATCAGCTGATGTTTGCTGAAGCCACAGCTGTAAAGCTGCTGGTCATGATGTCGGTTTGGATATGTGGTGAGAGGGAAACATGAAGATGAAACCAGGAGATGTCCTTACTGAATCATCAGAGCTGAACAGGTGATGGAGAAACAGGTTTACCTTTTAGGTGACATGAATGAGTTAAAGTTATGAACTGTTTCTGAGAGACAAATAACACCAGGATCCTTTTCTAAGTAGCTGACAGCTGGTAACTGTGCAGGGGCGGGTCTAGCAAAGTTTTGCCAGGGGGCCAGGTAGAGCATTAACAGGGAGAGGGGGGCACAAAGAAATACTTTTCTTTCTTATTCTCATTTAAAATGTCTCGCTTTTATTAAATAATTATCTGAATCTTACAACAAACGTTTTCATCTCATGTCAAATGTATAGAAATCTATTATTGTACATAGTAATTTTTATCAGAGTCCCATCATATTTTTCTTCAGAAGTAAGTATTGTATATGATGCCAGTATTTTCCCACATTTTCTAAATTCTGTACCAGTACTGTGTGCAAAATGCCATCAAAAAGTCATTTAAGTTTTATTCTTTCTCACCTGTCTTTCTGTCTCCTTTCACTTTTTAAAGGTTGCCATGTTAGAAAAAATATTTTGCCCTGTCATGCTGTTAATGTATGTGGTAAATAAATAGTTTATGAAAATATCACTAAATCTGTCATTTATTATTTTTAATATTCAGTAATGATCATGTCTCACCTGTAGTCTTCTCTGTCTTAATTTCAGGTTTCCACCATGTGTTGTAGATAGTTCAGGAGGTTAAATCGACCAAGCAGTCTTTGGGTTTCGGCTAAGTACTGTTTAGAATACCAGAATAGGGAGGATGGTGTAGGTTTAAGTTTATTAGATTGATACATATGTACCAACAAGACAGTGTACATCACTGTCACAACGACGTTTGTTTTCATTCAAAGGCTTTATGATTTTTCCTATAATGGTGGGCCGGGCTCTAGTCAAAATGCCCTGGCCGATTTTTTGTCCCAGTCCAGCCCTGTATGCAGCTAATCTGCAGTCTGGTGTTACCTACATCTTCCTACTCGGAAGGCAGAATTTCCGAGTTCTGAGTACAATCGAAAGCACCACGACTGCAGTTTCCCTGTTGGATGTAAATAGCGCACGTGACGCTGTGACGTAGGCTAGAATCATGGCGGCAGTTGACGACGGTCCAGGCGTGGGATTTCTCTCGTGGAAATATGCACATTATTTTTTCCTTTCTGTTGGTAGGTGGCACAGTGCACTTGTGGCAGGATAGTTAGAATAGTGCTAACATGTAAGTAAGCTAGAAGACTGGCATCCTTGCTGGGTATCCAGTTAGGGAAGCAACACATTAATAAGAGAATTCTGAGTAAAACCAAAGTTACTTTCCCTAGTAACTAGTTACTTTGAAAGTAACGAGTAACTTGAAGTAACTGAGTTACTTTTGATAGAAGTAACTAGTAATGTAACAATGTTACTAATTTAAAGTAACTTACCCAACACTGGCAACCACACAAACCACCTGTATGCAATTTGCTGCATGTGTCTGCTAGTTAATGTGCAAAAAAAATAAAATGCTAATATGCAACAATGATAAACGCAGAAAGATGTAAGAAAGAGAGGAGAGGAAGAACAGCGAATATTTTTAAAGGTAAGGATTGTACAAGTAAAATTGTACAAACTAAGCTAAATCTTAACCGTAATCCAAAACTTCAGAGTCAATTTTGAGTCATAATTTTCAAGTTGTTATACATCGATACAACTATTATATCCCAAATTTTAATAATATGTATGCATTAAGTCCATAGTAACTACATAAATTCCAAAATAATTAAAAAAAACTACATAAATTGCAACAAACTAAAAAAAAAATAGAAAATTGTTTTATGTTTTTTTTTTTTTTTTTTACAGAGGTATGTCCCTCAAAACTGTATTTGCAAGAAAGTTGCACAAAATAGTTTCCAGCCACTGGAAATTTATTTTGAGTGTCTTCATAGTTTTATTTTTGAGATTTTTTATATACTGAAGGAAAACCAAACATAAATATTATAATGCAAATTTGCAAAAAAACGGCATGTGCATGAAAATAAACAATTTCCAACAGTGCAATTTGAGTTCTAAGCATCCCAGAAACTAGACAGAAAGGCATAAAGTCAAACATGACTTTTAAAAACAGCTGATCAGATCGGTAAAGCGGGTGATGATAAGAATGATGAGAATACTGATGGTAAGGATGGCGAGGCTTTGGTTCCAAAACATGCCTCAGCATATTCATCCAGTAGACTTCTTTCCATTTTAAATCTCTGTAGCAACCGTTAGCTGAGTCAGTTAATGTTGGCGAGCTAACTTTAACAAATGCTACATAATATAAACGCATTTAAAAAGAAAAACATATTTATTGAGAAAAAAATGTAGCACTAGAACCATGAGGAGGGGTCATTCTGGCACGGCTCTGCAGCTTTACCTTCTCAGCTCTCCTGCTCAGGCCTGAAACACGTTTGGGGAGATTGTTGTGGTCTGAATTTGATTTTTTTTTTTTTTTTGCTTGGATTAGTTAGCCACACTCAGGGACTCTCTTCTCAGTTTAGCTATGGGTCAGAAAAGCTAGGAACCTGCCTATTTCTCCATGTGTTCAGTCACATACTCCCCACTCTGACCTGCCCTGTTGCAGCTCAAAATCCCATTCTCAGCTCAGCAGTAATTGTTCATCTAGCTAGCACTGGCTTGTGATATAGCCTTCATGCCAAAATATGTGTGCAAATGACCCATTTTACTGTAGCAGGGAGGCTACATTAATTTCTATGGGTTCAAAATTATGTCCCCAGCAAGTCGAGGTGCAAGTGGTTTGATAACTTACTTTATTATTCTTAACAATAAGGTAATCCAGTCCCAATATGGGTTGCCCACAGGACTGTCCACTTTCAGCAGTGACTCCAGATACAAAAACCTCTTTTTGGGTTATTGAAATTTTTATTGAAGTAAGGACTTTAAATCTATACTCTAAAAAACAGTGTTTGTAGCTACAGCTGACTGGTACGTAAACTGATGATACAGAGAAGTGGATTGCTGGATTTTTTTCCATTTTTATCCTCTCTTGTCCTTACCTGGGAATGGCCCTTTCCAATACTTCACTGACACTTCAAATTGAGTGTCACTCAGAATGTAAGTGGAGTCATACAAGCTCTAACAGGATAGAGGAGGGAGTAGTGAATACTTAGGATTGCTTCTTTTTTTTTTAATCACATCTGTAATTCCTCACATGAATGAAGTCTGTTTCCATATTGCTCTCTGGTGAACGTGGTATAACCTTAAAACACATGCAGACATTTACAATAAGGACACTGGAAAACAAGCTATATCTAATAAAAATGAATGTTTGGGTTCCAGCAGGAAATGCTGGGCCTATCTTGAATGTAACAGTTGGACTGTTTTGGACCACATGAAGAGAAATACTGAGTTAAAATGACCTTTGTTCCTTTAGAGATGTTTATTTATTTGCTTCAGATCATCTTCCATCACCTTTAGTAAATTTAGTAGGATGTAGTGCTTAAGCTCAGTTCTTGGATTATTTCCCAGCATGCCAGAAACTCAACAACCCAGTATCACAGCAAAACATGTAATAGACACGCCGGTCCACCATGTCCATTTCATGCTTTGCCTCTCCAAAGCATGAAATTGACACGCATGCAGAAATCATATTACTGCATGCAGAAGTTACATTACCAGCAGGGGTGAAAAGCCACAAAGCCAGTAGTGAGCAAAAGACATATGAAGTGCAATCCATGGTCTATCACCAGAAACAATTAAGCTAGGTTGCCAATATGTATTGTTACATCCCCCAGGAGGATGTTGGTTTTCTTCTTTCAACTAACTCCTTATATTCTGTCTAGGCTCCACCTCCTCTGTCCTGATTGGATGCTGCTCACAGAATCCAGCTAATTGTCAATCAGCAGAGCACTACTTAAGGCCTGTGGAGCTGTGTTTCTGGGCCCTCTGGCCATTTTGATTACCATACCTGTGCAAGCTTGCATGCCTCTTGACTTGTATGTGCCTTTTGTGTTTTCATGTTCAGACTGCCTGTAGGGGAGAGCTGCCTTTTGTTTTGACACCCTGTTTTCTCCTGTTTATGTGTTGTTAGGTAGGTTATAGTTATAGGTTGTATATTTTGTTTTCTTTGGAGTTAGGCAAGTTTCTTTTATTTTCATATCAGCAATGTTTTGTTTGTTATGTTGGACTGGGCTCTCCCTGAAGTTATCCCTCAGTCTGAACCAGGATTTCAACGCTAGCATGAAATAAACCTTTTAAAATTACCATCTTGGCTCCTCTTTCACTATTTACCTTTATGTTAGTCCCTTCAAACCCCCTAGACTAGCCAGGGGACGTAACAGTATTTACATGAAGATGTGTTAAAAATGTCTCTTTAAACACTTTACGGTGATTATTTTCATGTTGGCTTGAAATCAAATATCTCCCTGTGCTCTTACTGCAGTTTCTGAGACTCCTTTTACAATGCAGGGTTGCAGGAAATATTTCAGCATTGCAGTGTTATTCCAATAAGTGGTATAAAACTGGTATAAATATTGATATAGATAGATATTGTATCTATAGGCTAAAGGAACAT
This sequence comes from Pelmatolapia mariae, assembly GCF_036321145.2. Classification (NCBI taxonomy): domain Eukaryota; kingdom Metazoa; phylum Chordata; class Actinopteri; order Cichliformes; family Cichlidae; genus Pelmatolapia; species Pelmatolapia mariae. The sequence continues at coordinate 34,476,631 of NC_086235.1, forward strand.
TGTTGTGGTTGAATGGTTAAGGTGATGGAGTTCCCTCACAGATTCCAACAGTGACACCTTTTTGCACTGAGATCATGTGGAAGGATGTCAGCGTAGAGAGTCTGGCCTTCTCACAATACGATACATAACACAGAGGAGGAGAACAAAAACAAAAAAAAACAAACAGCTGTTGGCACAAAACTTAAGAGACTCTTCCACAGGATTGTCCACTTCACTTCCAGCAGCACACTTGTCCATCTTTGAAGAACACCCCCCTAAAAAACAGCATAAGCAAGGCATAGTCCTTCATATTGTTGAACAAAGCTTCTTCTTCATAAGTGAAATGAAAAAAAAATTAGAACCAACTTCTTCTTGATTTAGTTTGAAAGTTATCTACCTCTGACAGACAGAGGTGCCTACTTTAATGATGGCAAGGCACACATTTGAGTTTAAGATAAGATAAGAAGAACTTTATTTATCCCGAGGGAAATTCTTTTGTCATACACATGCTCAATGCAGCATGTGTGTGACACATGCTGTTTAGGAAGTTTAGGAAGTCCATCCTATGATTGCCATCCAAAGGCAGAATAACAGGCATTCGCACCTCGACTCATGGGACCTCAAGGACTTGTGTGACCATGACAACTCTCAAGCTGCTAACAGTCAGACAACAGGTTTAATGCCTGGGCCGACACACCAGCTGGTTATTAAAGAAAGGATTACCACCTCATCACAAGACGATTTATGTGACCTCAGTATCTCGTGAGAATGAATCAGCTCATGAGGTGTTACCATTACCAACTCCACAAAAGGACAAAAACCTCAGAGTCCTCAGTGTTAACCCAGTTAACACTAAAGAAGAGAGATGAAACATAAAGTTGCATTTGAGCTCAAAATTTAAGGCCATTACACACAGACCGCATTGCAATGTAGGGTTGGGCGATTGAACGAATATATCGACTATCGTTTTTACAAGGACAATTTATTTATTTATTTGCCCATGAGTAAGTTTGCTAATAATGATGGAGCTAATAGAAGCAGTCAACAGAAAAAAATAATAGCGCTGTTTTAACAGCACCCTCTTTCATCTGTGACCAAACGCACCCTCCTCAGAGTGCGCCCAAATGCTTGTTGATGGAGCTGCCGAAGCTGGTGCTAGCCTAGCATACTCAGCCGGATGGTGGACACGCACATGCTAATGCAAGTTAGCCGTGTTTGAGTACTTTGCTCACACTATACGTCTGCACAAGCAGCACACTGCTTTGGTTACACCCTTAGGTTTACCTCTTTCATCTGGTTTAAAGCCAAAGAAATCACAAATTGGCGACTTTATATTTTTTTAGTGCTGCCCGCGTTTAAGCTGCGTTAACACTGACAGCGTTTTATAGGGTGTTTTTTTTGGAAACTAGTTTGTCCATGTTTGGACTTCTCCTGTGTTGTAAACACGCAAATAATTCCGTGCATGATTACATAGCCCTGCCCATCAAAAAGTATGCCCATATGCGAATATATCACCCATCGGCGATTGTTAGACTGACGATTGCCGGTTGGAAAACTTTTGCATAGCGCCGAACCCTACAAGGAATTATGAGTTCTTTGGAGCTTAACCTGTCATGTGACATATAAACACACTGAACACTTTGTGTGTCTTTTCACTAAATGCACTGTGGACAAAACGTAGTCCACATCAGGCAGTGAGGCTGATCCTGATGTTTCTAAACAGGAAGAAACCTGAGATTCTGGTTTCATCCATTCTCGTGAGAAGGCAACAGCAGGGAGAGGTTCGTGCTGTGATCCAAGAGTTTAAGCTGCATCACCGCTGCTTTCGTACATATTTCAGGATGTCGGTGGGGCTGTTTGAGCTCCTGTTGGCAGAGTTGGGGAGGAGGCAGAAAATTATTTCAGAGAGCCGACTGACCCAGAGCAGCATCTAGCTGTGTCTGAGGTAAAATTGTATACTCAGTACCATTGCAACACCTTAAATCAAAATCAGTTGTGTAATTGGTCAGTTCTGTTTTTTCATCTAGCGCAATTACGCAGTCAGTGTGAACGACTGCATTAAGAATAGGTGAGTCCGAAAAATACACAGATTTTACTCGTCTGGTGTGTAAAAGCCTTTAGACTTTTCTGTTGATCTGCTTTTTTGAACAAGTTTAAACCAGATGAATATAATCCTAACGCTAACCTTGCTAAGATCTTAAAAAGATTCAGTTAAAAGGATCACGAGTCCCTTAAAGAGCCATTATCTACTCCCAACACATACACTCCCACAGCAGTTTTCACTTATTTCAGTGTGACAGTATGTTGAAAAGGCCGTCCTTGCAAACTTTTACATTATACTTTGCATGATGTTTGGAAACCACCTAAGGTAATAATGCCACGCTTAACTTCCAACGACAGCAGACTCTAATCATTCAGATATTTAATATTTAATAACTTGCGTGTCAAAAATGGCTTAACAAGTGACACTGAAGCTCCCCCTGGCTGTACAGTATAGGATATCCAGTATGTCATGATTTATTCAAGCTAGCCACCAGCAAGCGGGATAATGAACCAATCATGAAGGCACAAGTGCACTGCACACTCCCACTATGTGTTTTCTGATGGGCTTGCTTTGATCTCATTTTATACTGCCACATTCTCACATCACAAGTTAAAAGTTTACTGAGCATTTTAGAGTAGAGAAAGGAGTTCTTCCATATGATGAAAGTCCATCAGTCATTTTCATTGAGCCTCCAGCCACAGTGACAGCACTTCGTTTCCCTGTTTTATCTTGCATTTAATAACTTCCCAGCATCAGCATGTGGTGCTTGGTAGAGACACATATACTATGAGAGGTAGCGGGATGAAGAAGACTCTAGAGGAATGCTCAGCAGCTCTGTTCTCCTGTGTGGCGTAGGCCAGGAGGGAAGGACTCAAATGTATGTTTTTTTTCTCTTTGAAAATTATAATTATAATAAAAAAATGCCTATTGATCTTCACTGCTAGAATTTCAGAAAGGATTTCAGAGGGGATGGGCGAGACACAGGCACTGGCTTCAGAGAATAATACTCCTGCTATTGAAGCTTGAAGGTCCTTTTTTTGCTCTGGTCATGTGATTGAAGTCTGATCCTCTGTAGGCTAAGACTAACAATAACATTTTACCAAGTGTCCAGTTCCTCGGTTTGTTTCTGGCTGACAACAGTGGCTGTAGAGGTCGTTCATCAATTTTCTTAAGCATCTGATGGATGGAAGCAATCCCAGCTTTTATAGTGTGAGGTGTATGTGAGTATTTTGTTTTGTCTGGTTTTGTCCTGAATGCATAACAAAACGTCTAGAATCTACAGTAAGTAAATTTGTTTATATATAATGCTTTGTTTAAGTGTTTTTACAGGGAAAACAATAAAAACCTCCTAACTTTAAAAAGCATAGGATGGACACACATGAACCAATAAAAGGCCACATTACAAAAACACTGTAGGTGGAACATATCAATCAGTTTGAATTTGTTTCTTGCCCAGCCTTCTCATACAGCAGCCAAAGTCTTCAGAAATCAATAATAAGCCAATAAGAAAGAACAAGTGTCAACCTCAATGAGGTCACACAAAACGATATTTTAAAATATAAATTTAAATATATGCAGAAAGATTAAAACACCGTGGGAAGACAAGTACTACTACAAATAATAGGAAACACCACAAAAAATGCAAAAAAAACCCTCAGTAGAATAATTACTCGATGGTGTTTGACTGCTAGAAATTAAAAAACATATACTGGGAGTTCCTTTGTAAAGAACTACAGTAGAATCTAATTTAAGGTTAATTTAAATATCAGTTTCTTGGGAAAACACTGTCTGGTTTGGTATGTCTTTTACCACGCTTTTACTTTTTTATGAATTATCAATAAATCATTTATATTCAGCATTTTCATTTTAATAATATTGTGAATAGAAAGGATGAAACAAATATAGACAGAAATAGTCAAATTTAACAAAATATTTATGAGGTCAAACTAAAAAGGTTTAAAGAACAAAGCTTTTTAAATATCCAAGTCTTTCAATCAGGCCTGTCCATCTTCTTGGATAGCTGCTTTTTTCCAGGGTTGCTTCTTGGAAAGTCCCATTCTGCCCACTTGCATAGAGCACCATACATAGTCTAATTCCCAAGCCCAAAGGTAATTCATTAGGTGTGGACCAGAACTTGGTCATTCATGGAGTCTGAGTATGTGAAGATTGCTTTCAAGTCTTTTTGGAGCGGTTTCCAACTTTGCTTTGTGTTGTCAGTTTTGGGTTCATATGTAAATATTAAATACTGTATTTCTGTCTGGGGTTGGGACTTGTGTCATTGTTAACTGGTGATTATGTGACAGTGCATTTCAGCTCATGCTAATGCAAAAATAATATATTCATTATAGTCTAACAAATTACTTTCTCCAGCAAGTAATGCAGCATATTGCATTTAACAGTAATATCTCATGTGTAATGCACTGGTTTTTATGAGTGACCCCAACACTGGTGATCACTTATTGCTAATTGCTTATTTTAAAATGAAATAAAGTTTAACCTTTTCATGCATTTTCCACCAGTCATTTTCATTGTGCATTTTTTGGAATATAATAACTACGGTCTTGTCACTTGACAATTTAGTCTCCATGTTTCTGCTCATTGTTATATATGTCTGCTAACCTGTTGCCTCTGTCTGATGTTTCTCCAGTCTTTTGTGTTTTGCTCTCTCGCCCATTCAGAGGAATGTAGTAATAACATTTGCAGAAAACTCTTTTGTAATTAAAGTCATTAAATTTCTTTGTGGATATTTTTGTGGGGAAATGTCATTTTGGAATATTTTACAGTATTACAGACCCTATAGATTCCCTTGGTAACTGTTTTTATTTCCTTTGATAAAACTGGAGTTTTTTGTGTTAACAGCACTGTTATTTATGTCTTCTACCTAAGGTCACACATCCATGTTACATTCCCTCAGCAGTTTTCACTTACTTCTCAGCATGACAGTACATTGTGCAGGCCATGCTTACAAACCTTTACATCACCCTTCCTACTTTACATGAAGTGGGTTTCCATGGTGTGATGTATGTGCATTGAAAATACAGATATCTTGTAATTTGGTTTTGTTCACATGCTGAAATAAAAAAGAATCACCATTTTAACACACTGTATGAGATGTAGCACACAATGCAGAGGCACAAACACAAAGGGACATAACATGTGCAAAAGAGGATTTTAACCAAAGTTGAGTTAAAGTTCTGATTTGTAGGTCATTCGCAAAACTTTTTAATTCGACCTCTTACAATGAAATTAAATATCTGATAATTATAAAGAACATGTGGGAGAAACTATGCTGTCCTGCATGTGTTTGCAGATTCTTCTGCACCTGTTCAGTTCTCTCAGAGGCATGTAACTCGTGGATTTCACTTGATCTCTGGTTAGAAAATCTTCTAATCACTGGCCTGCAGTAGTTATGGACCTAGTCTCCTCCAGGTTGTTAAAAGGTTGTTCAAGCACTGGCACATTCAGGCTCACTGTTGTTTTTTGTTTTGTGTATTGTTCCCAGTACTGTAACAATTCCTGTTTCTCAGATCCTCGTTTCCTGCCAGCCATTCCTGCAGAAACTCATCAGCCTCCTCACACTCCATCAGTCCACCAGGCCACCTCAGGATCCGACTCCTCTGCCTCGAACTTTTCTCATTAAGTTAAAGATAAACTAAGATTGATTTACCAAGCTTAATTAATTTAACTTTAATACATATAGTGCAGAAAGACACAGTTAGCCAGGTGGGAATCGAGCTGCCATGCCAAATTTGTGCCCATGTGGTATGTTCCTTAGCCCGTCAGCTCGTAGCACTGTAAATGCTTCTGCTGGCTGCAAGTTGTGTTTAACTTTTAATTATAATTAGGTTAATTTACATGTTATATATTTATATTATCCTGTTTTTGCAGCCCTACTTCAATATTTAGTTTGTTCTTGCTGACAAAATCAGCAGTGTTGCTGCACTGGAAACAGACATGACTCTGAGACACCGAAATATATTATAAATGACTTGTAATTAAAAAGTAATTTCAAATTCAAATTTTACTGTCATATTTCATTCATATTCACCATAAATTTTTGAATGACAGAGTTGGGCCACTTGTTGGTTCTGTTTCTCAGGGTTTGGGGCGATGCATCGCCCGGTCCTTCAATTAAACCAAACAGAAGCCAAAACACTGAAGGCTTCTGTCTGTCCCAGTCCATCTGTGCTTCTGTTCCGATCCTTCTCTCTCTGTTTTGGCTTTCATTCTTGTTCTCTCATCAATATTATTTGTGTTGGTAATTGCACATAAATGACAATCAGCAAATCAGGTAATTTAGAAAATGTGTCGGCATGACATTTCAGAACATTTTAGCCCCTTGATAATAAAAAAACTTCATTTAAGAAAATCAAACGAGGCTTGTAGTGTTATATTCATAGAACCTGATTTTTGGCCTCGATTTACTTCTCCCTAAACCCAGGTTAAGGTGAATACCTAATAATCTAATAACTTACCGTTGGAACTCTGCAAAGGTAACAAATTTCAAAGATGGCAATGAAAACTTGTAACAGTGTAAAACAACAACAGTGCCCAGATTTGGTCCATGATACACAAAATATAAACTAGGGTTACACAACTAATCACATTTTATTCCTCATCTCAACTTTAGCATCTCACACTTAAATGAACATGATCGAGAACTGCTTTAAATGCCAGTAGATAACAAAGAAACCACAAATAAAGACTATTCTTGATGAAATTATCTGTGTTTTTTCTAAACAAGTATGGACAGAGATCTCCGATGTTGTTCCTGGGATCTGCTGGAGCCACTCGTCTAGCCTAGCCAGAACAGCAGTGGGGACGAGCCATCTTCTTGGTAAAACCTGCACTTGATGGTGACTTGTGGAACTGGCTTGAAGTTGGCCTCTAGTGTTATACGCCACATCACCATGGAGTTCCTAATGAAGGCTCTTAGGGTCCTGTTGATCTTTTATAGTTTTAGGCCTACCATAGCAATTGTGTTGTTCCTCGTCATGATAGTTTTATTTTAATAGAACTACATTATATTTTCAAATGCATTCCAGTATCCTTATAATCAAAAGATAAAGATTTTGACTTTGAACATCTCTCATAATCTACAAATTTGTCAGGTTTGGGATTGACTGATTGACTTTTTTTTAATTGTTTACACAAAATTCAAGTTGGAGGTGCCACATGTTTGCTTTATGGCATGGTTTCAATTCTATCCTTTTATTTCTTGTCTTTTAACTAAGATGCCGCTTCAGTACCATGAGAGTTGTTGAGTACAGGATGTATTTATAAGATATAAATTGCACTGGTACCTTGTGTTGAGTGGATCTCAGGGCAGAATTAACAGGTTGCTGTCAAAACATATGGTGGTACTTGTAGACTTCAGATGTCTGGGAATTAATGACTCATCAGTGGAAACCCTTGGAGAGGAGGTTTTTTATAGAGTTGGATATGACGTTGTCAGTGTCTGTGTGTGTGTGTGTGTGTCAGAGAGCAAAACAGCATCACTCATTGGTTCTTGTGCGCACTGGGTTGATGGTAACATGCATGCTTCACCTCAAGAGAACATCATCTAGTTCTATCATATTGTGCCCTTAAAACATAAACCTCTGCTGCCTGATCTGAGTCCTGCTTGTGCTTTGACGAGGCTGGCACTACTCAACGGAGACCAGATGAAACATTGATACTGAGATGAAACACCAGCTCCTGAGTATGGAGGACCAGGAGAGTCACACACATTGAAATAAAGCATTTCATAATTCACTGATGAATGCATTAAAGAAATACAATAATAAATTCGTTTACAAATTACTTTTTATTTTACTCTTACTTGATATATTAATAAAGTAATTCATTATTTGATAATTCCATGGACAATAAAAAAGGAATTATAGATAAACCTTTCTAAATCCATTAGTAAATACTTGAAATTGAAAAGTATTTGTTGATAAACAAACATTATCAATAAAAATCTATTTGAAAAAAACATCTTTGAATGGCTAAAGCGAGCATCACTGCATGTAGTCCCACTCTTTTAAGCTCATTTTAGCTTGTGAAAATATCACATCCCAGCAGTACTAGCTAGCTCCAGTTTTTACTAAGCTTTATTTGCTCTTCACAAGTAAAGCTTGCAGCAGCTAAAGAATTGTATTTATACACAGCCTTAGAGCAATGACTGCAAGCTAAAACCTTAAAATAATTATTAAAATGATGCCTAAACACAGTCTCACCAGACCATGTTACCACAGACTTCCTGATACTTAAGCGTTAAACGAATTTTACAAAGTGACTATGACATCTGTCATACCTTTCGACATGTTACTGACCCCTGCCAAGGCAAAGACTAGAGATAATACTATTGATCTAAGTTCATTTGTATTAAATACACGAGTTTGCACATTTAAGCCCTCTTCAAAATATGAGTGTTGAATTAAAACAATGAATAGCAAATAAGCAGCACTGCACTTACCATCAGTGGTTTGTAACATGAGTAACTGCAGAGTTCACTAGGGTCAAGTTAAAAATCACATAAGTTTCATACTACATATGATTTAATAACATTTTATATAATGAACTAAAATAAAAAAATAAAAAACTCCAGTTATGGTTACTTAGGAGTTTGTTAATATATTTTTTAATGGTGAAAAAAAAAGGGGATTCCTATTCTTTGAATTCATGAGCACCGCAGAGGGATGTCCTTGAATATTTCCTTGGATGTCTTATATGCTGCTTTAAATCACTTGGAACCTCCTTTAAAATCCTGACAAAAAGACAGACCTCAGTCTTTTATGTCCTTCGAGAAAGACAGAGAAACATCGACTCATCAAGTTCAGTCTGTTCCTTTCTACAGCTGTGGTTGACCAGAGCACAACTGTTTGTTTGACAGTCTGCTGTTCGAAATTCAAAACATCTAAACAGCAAAACCTGAAACAGCAGGTTGTGGCATGAATTGGAAAATGCAGTTTTAATTACATGTCCATGATCTGCTTTATCATTTTTTTTTTATCGTTTTAAACAGTGGTCCGTCACTCTCAATTATGATACACATTTTCTCCTCTCTTTTTATAACTGATGGTCCCAGTGTATCTTATGCTGAAGAAGGGAATAGAGGAAGTATTAAACCTCCTTTCTGTAGTATCTGAAGAACTGGAAAAGCTCTGATTATGGCCACTATGCAGATACTTTGTAACTAACTTTCAGGGTGCAGGCTGGCTGGAGTGGTTATGTTTTTTTCTTCCTACTTCTCAGGTGGATGACTGGTCAGGCTGAGCTTCCTTTACACCTGTGCGGTGGAGCTGTGCCTTCCCTGTAGTCCTGGGTCTAATCTACTTATCTGAGGGCTATGTATTTAGACTTGGCTGTGGTTAGTTGCCAGATTGTCCCATTCCACTCGTTGTGACAAAGGATGCCACAACACACCTGCAAATCAATGTTACTCACCTGTGATACTCACCAGCCTCATTTTGCAGATTACCCAGCTCACAGCCAAGGTTTTCAGTCCTACAGCCTCATCATCTGTTTCTAGAAGCTCAGATACAAACATCTCTGATTGTCAGCTATGTGTTTATGTCAGCCCTGAGTCTGTATCACCAAACCACTCACTTTTGTAAATAAAAGAATTTTTATTACAGGCCTTGGTTCAGGCTAAATCAATAACCATGAGAGTACAATGGTTTATACAAGTGAAGAACATACATAAATAACATGAGATAAACAGAGCCTGCAAAAACAAGGAGATAAGAGTAACTCAGTAAACAGAAAGCTGAATACTGTTTACTGGTGGACGCTTCCTCTCTTTGCTCTTTAAATGCTTCGCTTCTTTTATTGATTTTTATTGGTTTTTATGCTGATTTTTTCCCTTTTTTTTCCGTATGAGCTTACCTGCGATAGCTTCTGGACAGTTATAGATCATTAGGACTAAAGTGTTCTTAACAGAAACAGCAACATTTTGAACCTTCCAGATCCCTCAGGTCATCTGGATCCGTTTTTTTATGTTCCCAGAGTCAGAACCAGACATGGAGAGGCTGCATTCAGCTTTTATGCTCCATATATCTGGAACACACTGAAACACTCAGTTTATTTAAATCCAGGTTGAAGACTCACCTGTTCTCAGCTGCATTTGAATAAAGCACCAAATCCGCACTGTTTTACTTTTAAGCTTAAATTTCAAAACTTACATTTTAACTACTGATTGTATCCACTGTTCCTTTCTCTTTTTTTCCTTTTTAAATCATGCTTTTTATTTGTTTTTGTTTTTTAATGTCTCTGTAAAGCGCTTTGAATCACCTTGCTGTTGAATTGTGCTATATAAACTTGCCTTGCCTTACTGTCTAACCAAGATATACGGAAAGCCAAGTTAATGACTCAAATAATAAGCAAAATACAAACAGAGGCTGCCAGAAAGGTAATAATAAATAATGAAAAATAAATGAAAAATTTAAATCTAAATTTCAAGACAAATTAAATCTTCTTGATAAGAATTTCAGAATTGTACTGCATTGAAAAATGAACACAAATAAAATACCCTGGGGCCATTACAGATGATGTGTAATGATTTATGTAATACTTGCGAAAGGGGTCGGTTTCTCACACATTGCAAGAATGTTGTCAGTTTCCCTCAGTTTTACCCACCATTTCAACATCTAACAACTCTTTAGCCACAAAAAGTTACGTTCTTCTGAACACAGCAGTTTTCATTGGGAGATATGTTTCATCAGTCATATAATATATGACTGATGAAACTAATATATACTATATATATATATATATGTATGTATGTATGTATAAAAAATTCCCCACTTGCCCCTGCGGGCGGTCAATCCTTCAAGCTCGGGTCCTCTACCAGAGGCCTGGGAGCTTGAGGGTCCCGCGCAGTATCTTAGCTGTTCCTAGGACTGCGCTCTTCTGGACAGAGATCTCCGATGTTGCTCCTGGGATCTGCTGAAGCCACTCGCCTAGTTTGGGAGTCATTGCACCTAGTGCTCAGATTACCACTGGGACCACCGTCACCTTCACCCTCCACATTTTCTCGAGCTCTTCTCTGAGCCCTTGGTATTTCTCAAGCGTCTCGTGTTCCTTCTTTCTGATGTTGCTGTCATTGGGAACCGCTACATCTATCACTAAGGCCGTCTTCTTCTGTTTGTCTACCACCACTATGTCCGGTTGGTTAGCCACCACCATTTTGTCCATCTGTATCTGGAAGTCCCACAGAATCTTAGCTCGGTCATTCTCCACCACCTTAGGGGGTGTCTGCCATTTTGACCTCGGGACTTCCAGGCCGTATTCGGCACAGATGTTTCTGTATACTATGCCGGCCACTTTTTTTTGGTTATGGCATTCTATGTATGCCCTACCTGCTAGCATCTTACACCCTGCTGTTATGTGCTGGATTGTCTCAGTGGCATCTTTACACAGCCTGCACCTGGGGTCTTGCCTGGTGTGATAGATCCCAGCCTCTATGGATCTTGTGCTCAGAGCTTGTTCCTGTGCTGCCATGATTAGTGCCTCTGTGCTGTCTTTCAGTCCGGCTTTGTCCAGCCACTGGTAGGATTTCTGGATATCAGCCACCTCCACATTTTGCCGGTGGTACATAACGTGCAGGGGCCTGTCCTTCGATAATGGTGGCTCCTCTGCCTCCTCCACTTGGGTTTCTGCTGCCTGATATATTCACTGAGCATGCGGTCGGTTGGGGCCATCGTACTGATGTATTCGTGGATGTTCGTTGTCTCATCCTGGACCATGGTGCTGACACTCACCAGTCCCTGGACTCCTTCCTTCCACTTAGCGCACAGCCTCAGGGTGCTGGATTTGGGATGAAACCCTCCATGCATGGTCAGGAGCTTCCTTGTCTTGATGTCAGTGGCTTCTATCTCCTCCTTTAGCCAACTTATTATCCCAGCAGGGTACCTGATCACGGGCAGGGCGTAGGTGTTGATAGCCCGGATCTTGTTCTTACCGTTCAGCTGACTTCTCAGGACTTGCCTGACCCTCTGCAGGTACTTGGTGGTTGCAGCTTTTCTAGCGACCTCTTCATGGTTCTCACTTGCCTGTGGTATCCCCAGGTACTTGTAGCTGTCCTCTATGTCTGCAATGTTGCCTTCTGGTAGTTCGATCCCCTCAGTTCTGACTACCTTCCCTCTCTTTGTTACAATCCGACTACACTTCTCCAGTCCGAACGACATTATGATGTCATTGCTGTATATCCTGGTGGTGTGGATCAGTGAATCAATGCCTCATTCACTCTTGGCATACAGCTTGATGTCATCCATGTACAGGAGGTGGCTGACAACTGTTCCATTCCGTAGTCGGTATCCGTAGACAGTCTTGTCAATGATCTCAGGCCTATGCAGAACAGCAGTGTGGACAGAGCATCTCCTTGGTAGACCCCACACTTGATGGTGACGTGCTATGGGCTTGAAGTTGGCCTCTAGTGTTGTCTGCCACATCCCCATTGAGTTCCTGATGAAGGCTCTTAGGGTCTTGTTGATCTTGTATAGTTCTAATTACGCACACCCCACTTATCAGTTATTTATTTGTAAAAAATGTTTGGAATCATATATGATTTTCGTTCCACTTCTCACGTGTACACCACTTTGTATTGGTCTTTTACATGGAATTCCAATAAAATTGATTCATGTTTGCGGCTGTAATGTGACAAAATGCGGAAAAGTTCAAGGGGGCCGAATACTTTTGCAAGCCACTGTATGTTAGGCAAAAGCAGACATTACAGAGTGTAACAAAAACAAAGAACAAACAGCACAAGCATGTTTACAACTGGGACAGACCATCAGCTAAAACATTTTCAGACCCCTTTTTGTGGTGAATACTTAAGTTGTATTCCTGCAACAACAGAGCCCAGCGCACAAGGCGCTGGTTATGATTAAACATGCAAGCAAGGAGCACAAGTGGGTTGTGGTCAGTGTACACAACAACAGGTAACATGCTGGACCCCAGGTATACGTGAAAGTGCTGAAGAGCCAACAACAAAGCCAGGGTCTCCTTTTCAATTGTGGAGTAGTTTAACTGATTTTTATTAAACTTGCGGGAAAAATAACAAAGGGGGTGGTCCAAACCCTGCAAGCCTTCTTGCAACAGCACTGCCCCAGCCCCGACAGCACTTGCATCAACCTCAAGTTTGAATGGTCGCGTCAAATCAGGTGCAGCTAACACAGGAGTGTGGCAGAGGAGGGCTTTCGAACTCTCAAAGGCATCCCGACACTCACTTGACCATATAAACTCAACCTTTGGGCTGAGTAGGTCAGTCAGTGGCTTGACTACAGAGGAGAAATTTTTACAAAAGTTTCTGTAGTACCCCACCAACCCTAGAAACCTACATAACTGACGCCTGGTGCTAGGTGTGGGGAACTCTTTAATCACTGCCACTTTGGCATCAATGGGCCGGACCTGTCCACGTCCCACCTCCGCTGCCAAGGTACGTCACCGTAGCCTTGGCAAACTGACACTTAGCTAAGTTGAGAGTTAGAGTAGCTTGAGCCAAACGGTGAATGTAGAGTTTCCAAATGATCTTGCCATGTTTCAGTATAAATCACTAGATCATCTAGGTAGGCACTGCAGTTGGACAGGCCACGGAGGACTTTATTTACCAGCCTCTGGAAGGTGGCAGGAGCGTTACACATGCCAAACGCCATGACTGTGTACTGTAAAAAATCATCAGGTGTTACAAAGGCAGAGATGTTACTGGCACATTCAGTTAAAGGGACCTGCCAGTAACCTTTAAGAAGATCTAATTTAGTGACACACTGAGCAGTCCCAATACTGTCCACACAATTCTCAATTCTTGGGAGAGAATGTGAGTCAGCCACAGTCACAGAGTTCACCTTCCGGAAGTCTGTAATAAAACAGGGCGAGCCATCTGGCTTAGACTGGGCTTCGCTAAGCCATGTTGCAGCAAATAGTCAGCCTCCTGTCTCATGAGCAAGCGTTTATGGGGGCTGGCTCGATAAGGATGCTGTTAATAGGCTTAGCTCCCTGGACATAAATATCATGCTCTAGCACTGTAGTGCGAGTTGGCACATCCCCGAATAAACAGGTGTATTCATTAATCAAGACAGTTATGTCTTCTTGCTGCTCTGAAGACAGATGCTCGAGCAAGCTCGGTAATGCTTTCAGCATTTCTGAGTTAGGCAAACGGAGTCTAGAACAGGTGGGATAACTTAGCTTTAAACCATCAACCTTGTCCACCCCTCCTTCCTCTGGTTGGCTTGAGGCTACAACAGGAGCACAGACCCCAACAGGCTCTGGTGTCGACCGAGGATGGTATAATTTCAACATGTTTATGTGGCAGACGCGTGTTTTGCGTCTGCGGTCGGGAGTGCAAATTACATAATCAGTCTCCCTTCTTTTTTCACGGACTTCAAAGGGACCGTTATATCTAGCAGACAAGGCTGAGCCCGGAACAGGCAAGAGTACAAGTACCTGGTCACCCACCTGAAAGGTTCTTTTAACATGCCTTATCATAATGGCGTTTCATTTTCCCCTGTGACACAGCAAGGTGCTGTTTAGCCAGGGCGTTTACTTGACTCAAACGCTCACGGAATTGTTTTACATACCTGCTTACATTTACTTTGGAAACCCCGTGTGGGCTCAAAAATGCCTCTTTCAGAGCTTTGAGAGGTCCGTGTGGCGTATGGCCAAATACCAGCTCAGAAGGACTAAAACCATGTGACTCCTGAACAGCGTCATGGGCGGCAAATAACACAAATGGAACTCCCTCATCCCAGCTCCTTTCAGATTTTAGGCAGTATTTGCATAGCATTGCCTTTAAGGTCTGATGCCACCGCTCTAATGCACCTTGCAATTCAGGATGATAAGCAGAGGACTCGACATGTTTGACACCTAGAGTGCTAGCTACTTGTTTGAATAACTTAGATTGAAAGTTTGAGCCCTGGTCAGTCTGTATGACCTTTGGCAGGCCAAACACTAAAAAAGAATGTTGTTAACGCCTTAACAACTGATTTTGCTGTAACCTTATATAATGGGACAGCCTCGGGGAAACGGGTAGCTGCACACATGATCGTGAGAAGGTATTGCTTTCCTGATTTTGTTCTAGGTAGTGGACCCACACAGTCTACTATGACATGGTCAAACGGCTGATCCACTACAGGAATGGGACACAAAGGAGTCGGGGGTATGACCTGATTAGGTTTACCTGCAATCTGACATACATGGCAACTGTGGCAAAACTTAGAAACATCAAGCTTCATACCAGGCCAAAAGAAATGCTTTAATAGTAGCTGGTATGTTTTTGTGATGCCCAAGTGTCCTGACCACTGGCTTTCATGGGCAAGAGCCAGGATTTTCTGCCGGTACACAGCGGGCACGACAATCTGCTTGACTACTCCATTCTGCACCTTCTGCACCTGGTGGAGACCACTGACGCAGTAGAACATCATGTTCTACAAAATAGGCTTGTTGCTCTTTATTGACTTGCTCAGCACTTACCGCACGTTTGAAACAGCTCTGCAGTGTTTCATCAGCTAATTGAACTGCTGACAGCTGGTCTCTAGTCAAGGGCAGCGAAGAGACCTTTGGAAATGGATCAGGCTCCTCAGGTTTTACTGAGTCTGAGAGTGACAGAACATTGTTTCTTTTAGTTTGTACATCATTCTCCCCGGAAAATGAGGACATCAACATCGAATCAGAGAGGGCAACATCAGTATCTTTATGAGCTTGTGTCCGAATAATCGCACAGGCTGGATACAGCCCAAGGTACACGGAAACATTAGAAGTCTTCTGATTTAGGGGGTTATCTAAAACCTCCAGACGAGGGAGCACTAACCCTCCCGCAATATCATTGCCCAACAACATGGCCACACCCTCTATTGGCAAGGCCGGGCAAACAGCAACAGGGAAAAATCCTGTAACAAGTTCTGATTTTATAAAAACTTGGTGAACTGGTCTGGGAGCGTAACCCATCTCTATCCCCCGTAGAACAGAATTAAAACCACATTCACTTTCAGCAGAAAAAGGTAAAACACTCGAGAGGATGACAGTCTGAGAACCTCCAGTGTCCCTCAGGATACGCACAGGTTTTAAATCAGAGGGATTGTCAGTTAGTGATACTGAGCCATCAAAAATGAAGGGTTCGAAACAGGGGTCCAACACCTTACCACCACAACCATGGACCTCATTACGGGCCTCAGCTTTCACAAAACCCACCCCTTTGGGTTGCTGAGCGTTTGACATTTTCCGTTTTAAGGCCAAACAATCAGCAATCACATGCCAGGTTTTATGACAGTAAAACTCCAGGTTTCAAGCTTTGCCATGATCCTATCTTTCAGGTCAGTTCCTCTCGCACTCAACAATCCTTCTTCTATCGCACTTGGGGCTTGGTACCCAATCTTGGGTGGGGTTGATGATATCACCCCCTTGACCTGGCGTCCTGGCTCCCCCTTGCCGTAACATTTGTGTTGTACCTCGTCAATCTCTACCTGTGAGAGCAGTCCCTTCTTTCGAATGTTGGAGCACTGAACTACTAGTTGTTTCGGACCTGAGCTTGAAGGATATATAAGCATTATATGATTACATTGACAGGTGGAGGACTGCTCAAGTATGGCGTTATTTTTGTGCCACTATTCTGAGCGCACACAAAAAAACTTTGAGCGCATGTAAAAAAATTTTGCAGGTGCAAATGTTGCATTTTGAGGAGAAATTTATTTTGAGCAAAGAAAAGCTAAATTTGCTGCGTGCAAAAATGTATTTCAGTGTACAGCAACTCAGCTATGAAGCACCAGACTACATAAAGTGCGGTCGCACAAAGTGCTGGGGCACATAGTGAGCAATGGACTTCAGTGCTCTGCTGATTCAATAACAGCAAAGTTCCAAACTGCAGCACAAAAATCAGCACAGGAACTGTGCACTGGGAGCTTCATGGCTTGGGTTTCTGTTAGAGTGAATTGTTAAATGTTTGTCATTTTTATGTTTACCATCCATTTCTACAATTGTTTAACTGTGAGGCTGAAGTGTTTTATCACAGGCAACATCCTATCTGAAAGATCTGTTTGTTGTTTGGTAGAACTTCCTGCCCTTTGTATGGTTTCACTGTGTTACCTATGGTAAACCATACATTGGGTGTCGGGGAGACTACCCTCTTTATGACCAAGGATGTTCCTCCTGCTTTTATGTTTTATGACCCTTTGATCAGCAGGAGGACACACACACACACACACACACACACACACACACATTTCAGCCCACCGGGGAAATGCCCGGTATGCCCAATGGCCAGTCCAGCTATGCGGTCAGCTGGTGGGTAACAGGCATCTCCGAAAACGTTAGAGCACTTTTGCAAATATGTGATGTCTTGATAAATCGGGCAGATATTTACACAGCACCATTCTCGCATGAAAATATCTTAAAAGTTTATTTTGTGACCCAGAAAGAGTAATATTTCAAACTCCGCCACTCTGTGTTCCTCCGCCACTGCCTCGTTTGAGTTTTGGACGAAATGGATTCTGGGATATTGCATTTCGTCATTTCGAGCTGATTGGAGACCAAAACAGCCAATCAGATTATTTTGCATCCAAGTCTGTGATTGGCTGGTTTTGTGGCACAAATATAACGGTGTACAGAAAGAGTTGAATGCGCACGGGCAGAAATGTTGAGAGCGCAAGCGACACATTGCGAGCAAGCGCAAATGCAAAAACTGAGCAAGAGGGGCTGCTATTGTGTGTGTGTATGGATAATAGCAAACACTGAAATACATTTTTTGCACGCAGTAATGAATTTTGTTCACTCAAATTTAGCTTTTCTTCGCTCACAATAAATTTCTTCTCAAAATGCAACACTTGCACCTGCAATTTTTTTTTACGTGCGCTCAGAAAAGTGGCACAAAAATAACGCCATACTCAAGATCACACCTAGTCACCAGTGTCATCACTAAAATGAAGAGATATACACTATATGGACAAAATTACTGGGACAACTGCTCATTACAGCTGCAGAAGCACATCAGACATGGAAACCCATGCCATGAAGCTCCCAGTGCACAGTTCTTGTGCTGATTTTTGTGCTGCAGTTTGGAACTTTGCTGTTATTGAATCAGCAGAGCATTGAAGTCCATTGCTCACTATGTGCCCCAGCACTTTGTGCTAGTGATGTGTCGGTCGCGAACGAAACGGCTCTTAGGCTACGTTCACACTGCAGGCGAAAGTGCATCAAATCCGATTTTTTTGACCCTATGCCACCCATATCCGATCATGGTATGACAGTGTGAACGGCACAAATCCGATATTTTCAAATCCGATCTGGGTCACTTTCGTATGTGGTACTGAATCCGATACATATCCGATGTTTTAGAAAGCGACTGCTGTTTGAACGGTCATGTCGCATTAAATCCGTCTTTTACGTCACTGACACGAGACAGACGCCAATTATCAGCGCCGGAGACGACATCGCGAACGCTTCCTGGCCATCCAGTGTACATGTTAGTGAAACTGTTTGGAAGACAACGTTGGAGAAACGTGAACATTTTATTTGTACTGTATAATCTGCAGATTCTGACCGAAATCTGCAACTATCCTTTGAAGCACCGCTCCTCTAAAACAGCAATGAGGATAATTATTAGGTTATCTACATTATTATGTAAATAACAAAATAACTTAAAGCAAAAATTGGGAAACGTAAAGTCCGAAGTCTTTATATTAAGGGCCATCAGTCAAACAATATTGTTTGCTCTGGGTCTAAACACAGCGCGTTGTGTGTGACTTCTTCTTTTGCGCATGCGGGCCGCTTTGAGCGTTCACACTGGAGAGCGTTTGCTGTCGCATTTTATTTGTAGTGTGAACAAGCAGACAAAAAAATCGGATTTGATCAAAAAATCGGAATTGAGCATTAAGATCTGCAGTGTGAACGTAGCCTTAGAGCCGACTCTTTGAAGTGAAAGACGCGGGTGGGTTTTTTTTTCTTTCTCTCACCCTCTCTTTCGCACTTTTTTCCGCTTCACTCCGCAAGCAAGCCTTTTGCTTTGCGCTGGGAAGAGGGGGGAGGGGCGGTAGTTACACTCGCAGTAGCACAGGAACAGAGCGGGAGGGAAAGAGAGGGAAAGAGAGCCAGGGACAACAACGTCACATTAGAAAGGTATAGTAATCATCCACCACTATTTTCAGTTGCGGATGACAAAGGATTCAGAAAGTTTATTCATGCAGGCCCATATGACAGAGAATATGCATGTTCTTTTTGTTTTCATATTTTTTCATATTTATATTTAATTGTGTTGTGGTTTGCAGTGTTTTGTGTTGTTTCACTTTAAATTTGTTTAAAAGGAAAAAGCTGAAAATTTCAGTAGTTAAAATTTGAAATTTAAATAGTTGTTTTTTGTATTATATTATTTATTTATTACAGTATAAGTATTAAGTATATTTACGGTGGCCCCTAGAGACAAAGCACGTACGAACTCCAAAACACGTACGAACCCCAAAACACGTAAAAACTCCATAGCACATACAAACTCTGAAGCACGTAAAAACTCCAAAACACGTACAAAACACAACAGAAGTGCTCCAGGATGCTAGGGGCAGTGTTGAGCTTTTGTTACCTAGTGGCTACACAAGCCAGGAAGTACCAACGACCGGATTTGGTGTGTGGTAGTAACAGATAAATGAACATTTTTTTTCAATTATTTGAATATATATGTCTTTTGGAGTTTGTACGTGCTTTGTCTTTAGGGGCCACCGTATATATTTATATTAGGGCTGTCAAATGATTAAAATTTTTAATCAGATTAATCACAGCCTAAAAATTAATTAATCATGATTAATCGCAACTCGAAATATGACTAAAATGTGTGCAAACATACGGACAGATAGCGGATTTTTACACATTTGTTAGTGTTATTTAATGCTAAGACCACGCTGAGTGGCCTGCGTTCACTCAGCGTGGTCTGACGTAGGCTGGGTGTTGTGCTGGAAGCGAATTAATCACAGCCTAAAAATTGATTAATCGCAACTCGAAATATATGTGTATATGTGTATATATGTGTAAAAATCGGGACAGATAGTGGTTTTTAACACACTTGTTTGTTTTATTTATTATTAATTGTGAGTACAAGCAGAACAGGGCTTCAAATAATTGTGAGGGATTTTTACTGAATGTTTTCCACCCGTTTAAATCTAGCACATTGTTTTATCCATATACATCTTCAAGTTCACAGAACATAGGCCTAATTCAACAGGCAAAATAGAAAAAATCTCCAATCATCCTTTTGGGTAAGGTAGATTAGTGCAAAAAAATATGAACAACAGTGAAAAGTATTGTTTAAATCACATTCAACCATAGAACAAGCTCTAAACACACGGTCCTCTGGTCTACTCATCCTTCAGCCAGTTGCTGAGACAAACCAACTTGTCCACGTTCTCTGAGTGCAGAGCAGACCTCTTCTTGTTCACAATGTGCCCTGCTACAGAGAACAGCCTCTCACAGGGCACTGTGGAGGCAGGAGTGGCCAGGTATCTGCGAGCAAGGCGGGCCAGCTGGCTGTGGGCTCCTGCATGAGCTGCCCACCACTGTAAGGGACAGTCCTCTAAGGCAGTGCAGGGCTCTGCTCTGTAGCGCTGTATGGCTCTGTCCTGCTGTACCTCCTCTGACTCAGAGTCAGAGTCCATCTGCAGCAGGCTCAGCCTCTTCTTGGCTGGACCTTCTTCTGCAGTGTGTGATCTTCTAGGAGAGTCTTCATGCAGCATGCCTGCCAGTGTGGTCCACACTGCTTCTCTGTCGGTCTTGGGCACACTGCGTAGGTCTTTAAAACGTGGGTCCAGTGCAGTTGCGATCTGGAGCCATGCATAGTTGGTATGTTCCTGGCGGGAAGCAAGGTCTTCCTTAAACTTCTCTTTAAACCTCACCACATATGCAGGGTCCTCATCAGTTACTTCCATGACACGGCGCAGGTGGCAGAAGGCTGGTAGAACTACAGAGCAGGAGACGTAGGCCTCTCCTCCCAGCAGTTCAGTCACATATCTGCAGTGGAATACACACACACACACACACAGATAAGACAGCAAATTAAAAAAAGCTTTTTAATACTAGGTAATATTCATAAAATATTTGATTTCATTTATTTTTTAAATAAGACATTTTCATAATAACAAAACTGATTTAAGATGTATGTTTGATACATTTAATCTAAACCTACAATTATGGTCACAATGACAGGCTCACCTGCAGGGCTCTAGAAGTGTCTCCAGTCTCTGGAGTTTGTCCCACTCTGGAGGCGTCAGGAGGACAAGTTTATGCTTTTGTTTATCCAGAGTCGCGGTTACTGCAGTTTGGTTGCGG
The DNA here is from genome assembly GCF_036321145.2 of Pelmatolapia mariae. NCBI lineage: Eukaryota > Metazoa > Chordata > Actinopteri > Cichliformes > Cichlidae > Pelmatolapia > Pelmatolapia mariae. The sequence goes on from NC_086235.1 coordinate 34,497,935, forward strand.
ATCAAGCGCTTCACCATCTCCAGCGTGGAGTTCCAGCGCGTAGGCACGTCCTGGGCCAACGGCTCCTGCTTGCGCCCCAGTGACACCTGCTCTGCGTTCAGCTCTGCTGTGTTTGCTGGGCTGTGCTTAAAATGGCCAACAATTTTGCGGCATTTGTGATGCATCTCTGTAGAATGTGCGCGGTACACGGCATGTGATTGAATGGCATGATGCGAGCCCCGGCGATCATATTGCGCGCACTGTCCGTGCCTACTGTTGTCACCTTCTCCTCAATTCTCCACCTGCGAGCAACAGTCTGGAACTGCTCTGCACAAGCCTCCGCAAAGTGCCGCTCTTCCGTTTTCATTATAGTCAGCGCAAAGGATGTCAGACCCCAGGCTTCAGTGATTAAATGCGCAGTAACTCCCAGGTAATTGTCATTACTCAATGATGTCCAGTGGTCTCCTGTCAGAGCCACGCATTCTGTGTGAACTAAAGCCTCTTCTTTTTTCTTTTTCTCCGTTTCATACAGTTCGTGGATTCGAATTGTTATTGTGCTTCTCGCTGGGGGCTTGTAGGACGCGTCCTGAGATGCAACCTTTAAAACATCCGCAAAGCCCTTGTCCTCCACAATGCTTAGCGGTCTACAGTCCTTTGCTATCCATTTGGCTATATTGTCGGTCAGTTTGTCCAAAGAAGACTTACCGAGTGGCCTGCATTCACTAAGAGTGGTCTGACGCAGGCCGGGTGAAGCTGCTGCCCCGACAAACGCGTGTTTGGCATTAAGGTGGTATTTTAAGGTCGAATTTGAACGGTGAAATTGAAACTCTTTACTACAGTGAGTGCAAATTACAACGCGTTTGTTTATTGTCCCATCTATGTTCTTCTTGTATTTAAATTCCCCATCCAGAAGGCCATCCTGTTCCTGCTTCTCCATTTTCAGTGGCGCGGTAAACAAATCAAGTGGAATTATGGGAGCAACTTTTCTGCGTGTTGCGCTAAATAGTTAAATATTCTAACGTAATTAATTCCAAAATTTAATTATCGCAATTAACGCGTTAATTTCGACAGCTATAATTTATATATAAACATATATAAATAAAACCACGTATTTTTTTTTTTTTACATTAGTAATTCCTTTTCTGCACAATTTTATATTGTTGTTAATAATAAATTAATTAAAGCAACAAAACAACCTGAAGAGTCGGTTGGGAGACGAAAGAGCCGGCTCTTTTTAGTGAGCCGAGCCGAAAGAGCCGGTTCTCTAAAAAGAGCTGGAAATCCCATCACTACTTTGTGCGACCGCACTTTATGTAGTCTTGTTCTTCATAGCTGAGGTGCTGTAATTCCAAAATGCTTCCACTTTGGAATAATACCACTTACAACTGATGATAGAAATTTTAGAACCAAAAAAACTTCACAAACTGACTTGTTACAACGGTGGCACTTATTTTACATTTGATTTGTTCAAGGAAATTCCTCCCAATGTCCAATCAGTTAGGCAATGAACAATAGTACTCACTATTGTTATTATATTTCTATTGTGTACATGGTTACCCTTCTGCTTTCACTACTTTCCCTGTGACTTCAGAGATCAACAGGCACTCGTCTTGGCAGGAAAATTCACAAATGCTTTCATGACAGTGACACTACTCTACTACTCTAATACAAATAGACACCGATGTGGCTAAACCACCATTTTCATGATTTCGTGCATTCATGTGAATCTCAAGTCACGATATCTAATCAAAATGATCCCAATAATACTCTTTCAACCGTACCATAAAAGAAAAATGGGAGCCATGGCTGCACTGAACAGGTCACCTGCACTGAGCAGATGAGCGGTGGAGCAAGCAAGATGATTTCTGACACGAAGATTACAGTGTGATGCAAGGCCCCCCACCCCCGTGGTGGTCACTAAGATATCAGACCAGGGGAAATAATCTCATAGCATTGCAGGAAAATGGCAGCTTACCAGTGTAACACTGCATCACTGCATTTAGCACCCTCTGCAACAAACACTATGTTACCTCAAATAACCCATCAGTTATTATCAGACCAAACCTTTTTTTTGTGCGTTTTTATCACTGACAAAACACACAGCATACTGTCAGTACTATTTATAATTAATTTATACCATATTTACATGATCATTTTAGCATTTTTTTAATTTAAATATTCATTATGATGATAACAGCTGAATTCAATAAACTACCTTAACTACTAAGACCTGTCTATCCATTAAACATTCATGCACACCACATCAACGCAATAACCAGTACTGCAACTAGTGATTTTGAATTTTAGTCAACAGCTCAAACTATAATACACATGGCGTTGCATGGTTAAGAGCAGTAAACAGAAAATATGTCTGACATCTGACATGATGGAACAGGTGAGCTGTGATTTTATGTGTCACAGCTCACCTGTTTCAGCAGTTAGTTCTTCATTTTGCTCCTCTATGTGTTGTCCTCTATGGAATGGCTGGCAGTTATTAGTACTTACAGTACAGGGCTCTGGTTTTAATAAAGTCAAACAAGTGAAATCAACAATTTCAGTTTTATTTCTTTTATAATTTTGTCAGCATTTATCATAATTTGCAGAAGGTGGACCCCAACACAGACTCAATAAACAAATGGTAAAGCTTTTATTAGGTCAATACTAAGTCCAGAAAGTACAAACTCCAGATAAACCATAAGCTTAAACAGGCATACAGCAGGGAGTAACAAAGTTCTCTAAAGAAAGTTGAAGAAGCTCACAAGAGAAGCCAAACTGATGCCATGACAAACACTAGGTGTACGGGTTATACTTCAGCATATATGCAAGGTAATCAGAGGATTGCACGCAGTAAGGTTCACAGGAGAGGACACAATGGAACAACACAGCACGGGGAATAGTACATTTCAGGTTGGCAGTATTTGCACTTTAGCACATAGGCAAGCCTGTGCATCAACATATAGAAAGAAGTTCACTAGGTTGCCATCACTATGCCAACATTAATAAATGCTGTTAAAGATTTATCTGGGAATACAATATATGATCTTAAAAAATAAACAAAATTTTTAGGGATTTCTATGAAACTTTATATACACCACAAATAAACCCATCTAAAAACGAAATTGATCAGTTTTTGGACAACATAACTCTTTCAAAATTATTAGACACCCAAGCAATGGCACTGGATTCGCCACTGACGCCAGGTGAACTCCAGGAAGCCCTGATAAGTATGCCCAATAATAAGGCTCCAGGTCCAGACGGCTTTCCTGCAGAATTCTACAAAGAATTCTGGACGATTCTAGCACCAGTTTTTCACAGAATGTTGCAGGAAATCAAAGAAAATGGTAGACTACCACCAAATATGAACTCTGCAAATATCAGTCTCTTACTAAAACCAGGCAAAGACCCTGTATTTGCCTCAAGCTATCGTCCAATATCCCTTATTAATGTAGACCTTAAAATAATCTGCAAAGCTCTCTCAAAGAGATTAGAGAAAATAACCCCCCTTTTAATTCATCCTGACCAAACTGGTTTCATAAAAGGTAGGCACTCATCAACAAATACACGTAGATTACTTAATTTAATAGACTACTCATACAGTAAAAACATTGAAACCATAATATTGTCTCTTGATGCAGAAAAAGCATTTGACAGAGTTAACTGGAAATTTCTATTTGCAACTTTACACAAATTTGGTTTTGGAACCTCTTTCATAAACTGGTTAAAAATATTATATAATTCCCCAACAGCATGTGTCAGAACAAATGACCAAACATCCTCCAGCTTCTGTCTCCTGAGGGGCACCAGGCAGGGATGCCCACTCTCCCCTTCACTGTTTGCAATTTTTATTGAGCCACTAGCAGCAGCAATTAGACAGTCTACAACAATTAAGGGCATAAAATGTAAGAATGTAGAACATAAAATCAGCCTTTATGCGGATGATGTGTTACTTTTTCTCCAAAACTCACAAACCAATATCTCTGGGGTGATTGCATTGATAAATTCTTTCTCAAGAGTCTCAGATTATTCAATTAACTGGTCAAAATCTACAGTTCTTCCGATTAATTGCTCCTTCCATAATTCTTCTCCTACACCACTGCAATCTGGAAATATAAAATATTTAGGTATTAATGTCTCTCCTAAGCTTTCAGAATTAACTAAATTAAACCACATCCCGCTTTTAAAGACAGTAGAAAGCGATCTGGCTAGATGGAAATCTTTACCCATATCACTCATGGGAAGGGTCGCCGCTATAAAAATGATGGTCTTGCCAAAAATAAACTATTTGTTTTCAATGATCCCAAATAAGCCATCACAAGATTGGTTCAGATCTCTAGACTCATATATTTCTAAATTCCTTTGGAAAGATAAACCCCCACGTATCAGCTTAAAAACATTACAAAGGACCAAGGATAAAGGAGGATTAGATCTGCCTAACTTTAATCACTATTTTTTAGCCAACAGGCTTCAGTTCATCTCTAGATGGTTTAAACACACCTTCTTAGATGAACCTTGGATAGATGTAGAACAGGCACTATGTAATAATCTAGAAATTTCAGACCTACCATTTATCAGTTCAAACATGAAACGACATGAATGCTTTAAAAGCATCAACATCAGCTCTTCTCTGACAGCATGGTGGGAGTTTCTAAAAATGACAGAGTCCTCATTAATCCCATGCAAACGTACACCTATCTGGAACAATCCGGACATATTACAAAACAATAATATGATAAACTTTCCAGATTGGAGTTGCAAAGGAATTAAATACTTGGAACATATATTGGAAGGAACAGACTTTATTTCGTTTGACAGACTAGTTACACAATATGGGATCAACAAGAAACAATTTTTGGAATATCAACAAATTAAATCCATAGTAAAAAAGAAATTTAATCCCAGTGAAGCTGAATTACAAACACCACCAAGTGTGGTACATTTTTTTAATCTAAAACCCCCCAAATTATTGTCTAAAATATACAGAATGCTTTCTAAAATAGATGAATCAATATCCCTTCCTATTGCAAAATGGGAAGCAGATTTATCAATCAGCTTAGACCAAAACCTTTGGTCTCAGATATGCTTAAAACCTTTCAATGGATCAGAAATCCCAGTTTGCAATTAATACAATACAAAATATTACATAGAGTGCACTATACTGGTCATAGGATGTTCAAGATGGGCTATACGTCTTCCAACAACTGCTCACACTGTCTAGCAAATACACCGGACAATTACATCCACGCTCTTTGGTTCTGTCCACCAGTTCAGAAGTTTTGGCGTGAGATATGTGAAGACTTATCAAAGTGTCTGAAATGTAACATTCCAGCCTCCCCTTTAGTATGCTTGCTGAGCAACTTGGATGAGGTCACTGCAGAAATAAACACAGCCCACATTGTTTTTACAGCCCTATGCATTGCCAAGAAAACAGTCCTCCTTAACTGGAAAAATAAAAATAATCTTAATTCTAATCAATATAAAAACCATCTAATAGATCACATTAGTCTTGATACAGCCTCTGCCACCACATTTGATCAATCCCTTTGGGCTCCTTTGATCGGCTTCATCACCTAGTGGGGGTGGGGGGTCATGGTTTGGTCCTGCCTTCGCTATTGTGGTTGATATGGGGGTAGGGATGGCCTTAGGGCGTCTGGGGAGTCCCTAGGGACGTTTTCCCTGGAGGGCCTAACCCGGGGGATGTGGCCATGACCTGGTTAGGGGCTCTGATGGCTCCTAGATGGTGTTTTCCTTGTGGCTGCGTACAGTGAAGATGGGGGAGGGTCTGTACTGGCGGACGTTGGTTACTGGCCTGGTTGCCCCCAGGTGGGTCCGGGACGGGCATGGAGGCTTGGGGGTCTGGGGGTGCTCCGCCCCCGGTCTGGGGTGCTGGCAGGGCCTTGGGGGCTTGGGTCCTGGCTGTTGTGTCGCCGGGGCTGTGGGCGGGTGGGTGCAGGGGGGCTCAGCCCCAGTGCAGGGGACCTCTGATGCATCAGCCCAACTAGGGGGCTCTCTAACTGGTGGGGAGGCTGTTATATCTTTGCAGGTGGTCTCCTCTCTACAGGAGCTCACTTTGCAGGTGGGGGAGAGATATAGGAGAGGTAGAGAATGAACTCAACCTGGGTGTCTATTGTCTTGTGTAGTTTGGGAGATGATTGGATGATGGGGTGGGTGCAGTTTTCTCTGTGGTGGAGTCGGGTGGGCTGCCCCGGACTCTGTAGGGCTGGGCGGTGCTGCTGCTGTGGGCCCCGGTCCGGATGGGCCTGGGCCCCCTTGCCCTGGTGGGTTCCAGAGTGTGGGGGTGCCTACTGGGGTCAGCGGGGGAGCTGGCCCCAGGGAGGGGCCGCTCGCTTTCTTCCCTCCCCATCCTCAGCTACCTCCCTCTTCCCGCTCTACCACACCCACCCACACACGCAGGGCTTGGGGTGCAGATATGTCACCAGGGTGCAGGGGAGGCACTCCCCCTCTGTCCCCTTCTGGCCGCCTGTGCCTCAATTTTATTCTGCAACCTAGACATCCACATTACTCACACTCTCACATAACACATACATATAGGGCCTTGGGGGTGGGCACGTTTTACAGCATCCAGAGGATGGTCGGTGTATTCCAACCCACCTCTGGCGCTGGTGCCCTACCCTCAATTTTAATGCATATAGACACTGAGGGTTTTCGGGAGGAGCCGTGCTGCTCTCTGGCAGGAAGCACCATGCCCTCCTGTGTTTTAAATGCACTTTAGAACAGCACACAGCAACACTACATATGAGCGGGCGGAGGGAGGTTTGGGGTCTTCACTCACCCCGGTTCTGTTAGCCGTCAGGGCTGGGGGGCTGGGAGGAGGTGCTGGCCGTCAGATTGGGGTCTGTGATGCGGGGCCTCCCTGCTACTGCAGATAAGGAGGCGGTCCGCTTGCCTCCACCCCAGAGAGAAGGGTTACACCTCCTGGGTCTAGGTGCGGCTTGCCCCTCCGGGGGCGGGGGTACCTGGACCTGGGATATACAGTATGTTTGGGGAGTGTGATTGTCTGTGCAGTGTCTATTTGTGTCTGTCTACACGTTGGGTAAGTGCCGAGTATTTGGTTGTGTATATGGGGGTGGGAATGCACGTTTGAGTCTGCGTGCGCCTGTTCGTCTGTGTCTATATGTCAGGTTGGGCCTTAGACTCGACCTCTCTGGGAACATCTCAGGCCCGCCAAAGTACGGAGGCCTATCTCCCCTCACCACACTCCCTGCCAGTGGCTGATGCCCTCAGACGTTGGTGTGCTGGTGGTTCTTGTCGACTGGGGCTGGGGAGTATGTACCGGCTCACTCCTGGTGGCCGATTGGCGGGGCCTGGCGCCTGTGGCCCGGCTGGGCCCCTTCCGGGGGCCTGAAGCTCGGTCCTCTCTGGCGCAGCTGGCTGCTGGCAGAGCCCGCGGGCACGCCACTGCAACCCCCTCTGGCCTCTGCTCTGTGGCTGCTGGGTGACCTCTCGTTTGGGGCTCTACTCAGCTCTTCCCAGGAGGGTGGCACGGTTCCCCCCTTTTGGTGGTCCTCCTTGGGTCCTCGTACTCTGGGGCCTCTGGATGTCTGGGGCCTGGATCTCCTCCATACCTGCTTCATGCCCTGGGGGACGGGGCTATGGCTCCCCACACTCCCTAGCAGATCGTTACATGGAGAAACCTTTGGAATACAAGCATGCTTATCCACACAGGTGTACACATGGGTGTTCACAGACACAAACTACACCTTTCTTGGCTGCTACCTCAAAGCACATTGTGCGCTGTCTATCTTGCGTGCTGCACAATAACATTTTTTTTTCTTTTTTTTTGTCTGTCCAATTTTGCCAAATGGATCATCATGGCATTGCCGTATTGGTCCATTTGATCAACCTTTGTTGTTATTATTTATTTTATTTTCAGTTGTTACAGATGGGACAGACATGACTGGGGGATAGGAAAGGGAGAAAGAAAGAGAGGAAGGAAAAGAAAAACAGAAGGGAAAAGGGACAGTGAGAAAGGGCACTTACAAAGACAAAGAAAAAAAAATCTCCTGGATCACCTGTTGAGAGAAAAAGAAGAGAAAACAAGCAAAAAAAACCAAAACAAAGCAACATACTAAACACAACACCATCACGTTAATCTAGCTAAGTGTAAACAGCAGTAAATACTAAATATTGAATGTTGTTGTGCAGCACGCAGGACAGACAGCGCAAAATGTGCTTTGAAGTAGCAGCTAAGAAAGGTGTAGTTTGTCTACGAACAGTGAACACCCGTGTGCACACCTGTGTGGATCAGCGCGCTTGTATACAAAAGGTTTCCCCATGTAACGGTCTGCTAGCGGGTGTGGAGGGCCATAGCCCCGTCCCCCAGGGCATGAAGCAGGCATGGAGGAGATCCAGGCTCCAGACATCCAGAGGCCCCAGAGTGCGAGAGCCCAAGGAGTACCACCGGAGGGGCATCCGTGCCACCCTCCTGGGAAGGGCTGAGGAGATCCCCAGACGAGGGGTCACCCAGTAGCCACGGAGCAGAAGCCAGAGGGGGCTGCACTGGCGTGCCCGCCGGCTCTGCCGGGAGCCAGCTGTGCCAGAGTGAACCGAGCCGCAGGCCCCGAGGCTGGAGGCTCGAGGGCCCCCTTTGCCCCGGAAGAGGCCTGACCGAGCGACAGGCACCAGGCCCCGTCAAGTAGCCACCGGGAGTGAGCTGGTGCATACCTGAGCGCTGCACAATAACATTTAATATTTAGTATCTACTGTTATCTACTGCTAGCTAGTTTATTGTGATGGTGCTGTATTTATTATGTTGCTGTTTTTTGTTTGTTTGTTTTCTCTTCTGTTTTTTTTTCTCCATACAGGTGATCCAGGTGTTTTGTTTGTTTTCTCTTTCTTTCTTCTCCCCTTTCTCACCATCTCTTCTCCCCTCTATTTTTCTTTCTCTCCCTCTCTTTCTTTCATTCTTTCTCCCTGTCCTATCCCCCAGTCATGTCTGTCTCGACTGTAACAACCGAAAATAAAATAAATACATAATTATAATAAAGGTCAATCAAATGGACCAATATGGCAAGGCCATGATGATCCACTTGGTAAAGTAAATCCGCTTGGCATCTCTCTTGGCCTTAAGACAACAATTCTGATGGCTAAAGATCCAAACGGGACAGGGGGAAAAAAAAATAAATAAATAAAAAAAGAAATTCCATCTTATAATATTAATAAGTTTCACAGCTTTTGAGCAAGATTTCAGCACTTCAAACCCGTAGTCTCTATTTGTTTTTTAATTGACTGCGTAGACCCTTAATAAAAAATGTCTCTGTGCTGGTACACACTACAGAAAAGAAACTGTGTTTGGAAATAAGTCTAACTTTTCCTTTCTGGGATACTCTTCACAACAAGTGTTTGTTGGTTCCAGAAGAGTAATGTTTTTTGTCATTACTAAATGATAAATATTATGAAATGAAGGCAAAGTGATGCATACAGAGTAGGGATTAGAAGCAGTTTGTACATAAGACTGAAGTGTATTTTTGTGCTAATTGTCTCAGCCACTTCAGGGCTCTGATTACCAACTGGTCCTTCTGAGGGAGCCAAGTGCATCTTCAGGCTGATTGCATCTCACAAGAGCTGACTGTGTCCTGAGACCATGAGACTGCTGCTCACAGTGCTTTGAAGGTGTTTTATTAAAAACATCAAGGGAATGGTATGCATACCTACGATCAAAACTTACAAAAGTCCCCTTTAAGATGAAAGTAAGTGAAAGTGAAAGTGACCATGGAAGAGGGCACTCCTTCAGTCAGCTACACGCCTGGGCATTTAGACACTATGTGGACATTTGTACATGTGCATATAAACAGGACTGCAGTGAATATTCAGTTGTATAGCATTTTATCTGTACCTGCTACCTGTAGAGTCTGACAGTTATAAATATCCCCTTTGAATATGTTGCTTAATCCCTTCTAGAGACCTGCTATAAAACAATATGTATTTTTATCACTGGAACAGATCAGATCAACCAACAATGCTGATACCTAATCAACCTGAGTAGTAGTAGGGACTTTTTACCATTTTTCTTTCATGTCCACGGTGGTTTCATCCATTTACACTTATTCTGATTCCAAACATTATCAAGTGGCCTCTGGATTTTAGTTTTCTGGATTGTAGTTAGCTTTTCATTATGAATCTTTAGGATTCTAATTTGCTAATCTTGTTTGATTACATTAGTTATTAATATTCAGCCTTATTTAGTGTCAGGGAGCTGGGTCTTGTCACCCACACTGTAAAGAATTTACGGTGAATTACTGGCAGCTGTGGTTGCCAGAATTTCACCGTGAAAAATAAATTGTAAATGTAGAACACAAAACGGTATACTATTTTGGTAACCTTAAAGTTCACAGTAAATAATAATTATTATTTTTACAGTAAATGACTGAATTTAAACATAAATTCATGTGAAAACAACAGACATTCCATTAACCTGATTACAGTCTTACTTTGTTAAATATAGTGAAACTGTATAAAATAATACGGTAGCATACCTAAAAAGTTGAATATTACGGTAAATTACTGGCAGCTGTGGTTGCCAGAATTTCACCGTGGAAAATACAGTGATAATGTAGAATATATAACGGTATACTTTGTTGATAAATGTAAAATTCACAATAAAGACGTTGAATATTACGGTAAAATACTGGCAGCTGTGGTTGCCAGAATTTCACCGTGGAAAATATAGTGATAATGCAGAATACATAACGGTATACTTGTTCGTAAATGTAAAATTCACAGTGAACTTTGGTTTTTGTACAATTATTACATTGAAATAAAAAACTAATATAAAGTGAACCAGTTAAAATACATTTTAATAAGCTTGTTTACCGTCTCCTATTGACAAAGCACAGAAGAGCTGTATAATACAAAACATGGCTTTTTATTCAAAAGTTCATATTTACACGAAATTATTGGCAGCTGTTGCAGCCAGAATGTCGTCTAAAAAGATTAAGGTCCAACAAATGAGGTAATAAACATAATAGGGCTAAGTGGCATAAAACTTACATTCTTTGACTTTTTGTCATAATTTGCTAGAAACATTAATAAAAACCGGTAGAGACAATGATTAAATTAAACAGTTAATATCCGTCCATCCATTCGCTTCCACTCGCGGGGGGCGCTGGAGCCTATCCCAGCTTTCATAGGGCGAGAGGCGGGATACACCCTGGACAAGTCGCCAGTCTGTCACAGGGCTAACACGCAGAGACAGACAACCATTCGCACTCACATTTACACCTATGGGCAATTTGGATTAATCAATTAACCTATCCCCACAAACTGCATGTCTTTGGACAGTGGGAGGAAGCCGGAGTACCCGGAGTGAACCCACGCAAACACGGGGAGAACATGCAAACTCCACACAGAAAGACCCCAGCCTGATGGTGGAATTGAACTCAGGACCTTCTTGCTGTGCAGCAACAGTGCTAACCACCGTGCTGCCCTAAACAGTTAATATTTAATAATCAAATTAATGACTAAAAAGGCACTGATCTAATTAATATCAAACTTAATACAACCAAAAACAAATAAGTACATTATAAACAGTCAAACAAAATTTAAAACACTTGATACTTGCAGTGGTTGGCAAAGTTTCTTTTTATCCAGACCTGATACTAGAGGGCTTTCAAAACTGTCTCTGATGGTGTCTGAGGAACTGGAACAGGCTTTGGATTCAATGTGCTGGAGGACATGCATGTTGTTCTTCAGATGCTCGGTGTAGATTAGCCTTCTTTCCTTGCAGTCTGAAAGCAAATACAAAGCACAATAAAGCAAACTGCCCATTTCAAAAGCAAATATACAATCTTACATCTAATAGAGCTGACACAATTAATCGTGTAATGATTTACAATTGTGATGCATTGCAATGCGGAAAAAAAGCATTCTTAATCCATTCAGAAGAAACTAATCGATTATTAAATATAGTCCTGATCAAAAGATTAAGACCACTTGAAAAATGGCAAAAAATCATCTTTTGCATGGTTGGATCTTAACAAGGTTCCAACAACATGCAACAAGCAGAAATGGCAGTGAGACAAAACGTTTAACTTACATTTAACAAACTTAAACTGGGACAGGCTGTTTTACAGCTGATCAAATGTTTAGGACCACATGCCTTTAAAAGGCCAAATAAGTAGGGTCTCTCACAGCGTGCCATCACTGCTGAGGTGGGATGCAGTTAAGACGGTCATTTCTTAAATAATCCTGGGGGTTATGGAACAAAGATGTGAAGTGGAAGACCTAAAAAATCCTCAACCCAAATTAAGGCCAACAGTGGTGCCGACTGCACCCCCATAACCATCAAATGGCATCTGAGACTGAAGGGCTTCAAAAACCAATTCTCTGATGAGAAAAAAATATAACCTTTTTTTTCTCCTGTAAAAAAAATGCAACCTTGATGGTCCTGATGGTTTCCAACCTTACTGGCATGACAAGCAGATCCCACCTGAGATGTTTTCTACGCCCTACAGATGAGGGGGTGCCACAATGATTGGGCAGATGCTTTTTCCTTCAGTGGAACAATGGAGCTTCAGGAGGTGCAGGAGTGTCAAACGGCTGCTGGCTATGTCCAGATGATGCAGAGAGCATTCCTCATGACTGAGGGCCCTCATCTGTGTGGTAACGACTGGGTTTTTCAACAGGACAACGCTACAGTACACAATGCCCACAGGACAAAGGTCTTCTTCCAGGAGAATAACATCACTCTTTTGGACCATCCTGCGTCTTTCCCTGATCTAAATCCAACTGAGAATGGACAACAGTTCCAGACAGTAGACACCCTTCGTGTGGCCTTCTTCACCACTTGGAGAAATGTTCCCACTCACCTCATGGAAACGCTTGCATGAAGTGATCAACAAGAACAGCGGACCTATTCATTACTGAGTTCAAGTTTAGACCCTTCTGTTTTGGGGGTTTACCCATGTTTTTTGGAGGTGATTCATTTGCAGTCTGGTTGCAGTAGGGTAAAAATCATCTGTTCCATCTTCCACTCTGTCACCAATTATGAGAGGCAACAGCCTTAAAAAGTTCCAGTTTTGTTTGTTGAGGACTGACCTCACACGGCTTTGAAGAGGTATCAGAGTATTTAAACTGTTTAATGCTCCAATTCAGAATGGAGTAGGTGAACCATTCTTTTTTTTCACAAAAAAAGTTAAGAAACAGCACAACATCATATGACAAAATGCCATAAAAATCTTGTGTCCTAATTAAAATGGCAAACCTGGCTGACAGATGCGAAAATATTTTAAACAGTTGAAAACTGACTCAAACTTTACTCCTTCTATATCTGGTGTACCTTCAGTCTTGAGGTGTTCAACAGGAGAGTTGTACATCTCTATGGTGCATTCTGCTCCACACTGATTTGGATCACCACCCTGAAAAACAGATTGCGTCATTAAACAGTATCTACAGAAATGTTGTGTACGACTAAAGCAGAGGCCACCAGTGCAATGTGAGCCCAAATTATCTATAGCATGCAAAACATGGTTCATTTAACTAAAGTTTTATCTATTTATTTCCATAACCTAAAGTTTTAACAACTTCAAAGGCATCTTGGTATAGCAGTAGTTTGAAACATAATGGATTTTGGTTAAAAAAAAAAGTACTACTTTTGAATATCTTACCATCACTAATGTCACACAGTACATCTGATGAAGACTCAGCTGATTCCTCACCTGTTACACATATCTGGATCCCTTGACCGCCTCACAAAGCTTGGAAATACCCTCATCAGATAATGTTGTTTCAGTTTTAAGAAGTGTAGTGAACTTATTCAGAGTATATGACTGACCCAACTCATATATTTTTTTAAATTTCCTCTACAATGGTCAGGTAGGCAGAAGCAGTTTGCAATGAAATACAAAACCCTAAATAAATCAAAAAGGAACATTGTCTTTAGCTGCTCCTGTTAAATTAAACAGGTGTTTGGTTCACAGTAAAGCTAGTTAAAATCTTCAACCTGCTGCATTAGCATGAACTTTCCAGAAAACTAAACAGGACTGAAGGCAAAGCCTGTAACAGAGGAACGCTTTCAATGCAACAAGAAAACTGACCAAGCGAACTATGGTTACAGCTGATATACGTTTCAATTCTAATGATATACTTACATTGAAAGTAGAAGGTTGTTGGTTCGGTGCAGAGTGCTGCTGGGCTCTCTTGCTGAGCGGAGTCAGTCTGGACCGTTAGAAGTGGCGCTATCTTCTTCTTCGTTGGTTTGGCGGACTACACGCTTCCAAGGAGTATTGGTGCCCTCTGCTGTTGCAGTAGCTCACAGTTAGACAGCTATTTCTGACAACATAGTACCCTCCTCGTCTAAGTTATATATATATATATATATACATACATGTGACGGTTTAGACACGTGATGCATTGTCTCCCAAACGTGCATGGACTTTAAGGAAATTGATTGTTACAGCTTTTATAATACATTCATTGACTGCTCTTGACCTTGCAAACTACACCAATTTATTAACATTTCATTATTTTTTTGTATTTCATTTTGATCAATTAATTTTAATTTCAGCAGGTGGTATCACACTCAAACAGATTGAACTTGGACTGAACAGTGGTAAATCCATGATTTAAACCTCCCTATGCCACAAAATATTTTTTTTCATTGTAAATAGCTGTGTTATACTTGGTGAGACTCTTAAACTCTTAAACTTAAAGAAATATAAATATTTTTTTATTATTAGTAATTGTTTGTATGTACTGTTAACATATACTGTTTTATCAAACAGCCTGACTTGTTAATATTAAAAAAAATTCACTGTAATTTTCACAATAATTCTAACAATGTTTTGACATTTTGTTAAAATTAAAAGTACGGTATGTTTTGGGTAATTAATATACAGTTGTAAATCGTAAATTCAAATGAAAAAAGCAGGAAAGATTGTCATTCATACAGAGTTATTATGTAAATTGTAGGGTGATTAATTGTAAATAATGTTACAGAATTTTTTTGTTGTTTTCAAAGACAATGTGCCATATTACAGTACATTAATATATTTTCAACATATTAGCAGTGTAAAAATAAAAGCAAATCAAAGTTTTTCAGTTTACAGAAATGTAATGTACATATTACAATCGCTTACTCTTTTTGATTTAATGGTAATTTACCGTTGCTATTTTACAGTTATTAACTGTAATTTTTATGTGCATTTCTTACAGTGCAGCAATTTGAATTTAGAGTGTTTTTGTGACTTTTATATTATAAAGATGGTTTAAGTTCAAGTTTTATACTTTGGCCTTGAGTGTCGTTCTTTCTATGTTTTGAGTTTTTCTTGTCTTTGCAGTTTATCATTTGTTCTCCATCAGGTTTCCTTTGTGTCCTTATGTCCTTCGCTCTACAGGTCCTATTCTCCCTTTTCTCTTCCCATGTTCCCCTCATGTTTCAGTCATGTCTCCCCTGTCTGTCATGTGCGTTCATGTATGTTCTCCCCAGCCCGTGATGTCTCCCTCTCTCTCTCTCTCCTTGTCCCTCATGCCCCAGGTCCTAGCCCTGTCGTCGTCTTTTGTCTCCTGTTTCTGATGCCATGCTCCCATGCCTGTCTGCCCCCCCCCATCCCCCAGTCCCAGTGTCGAGCTGTGTGTCTAGTCTGTTTCCTGTTTTATGTTGACAGTCTCACGTCCTGTGTTCAGTTTTGCTTCCTCCTGTGTCATAATGTTTATTCTCCCCAGCTGGGTCCCCCGTTTGTTTCCACTTCCCTCGTCACCCTCATGTGTATTTATTGTGTGACATTCCTTGTGTTCATCTCTTCATGTTTCAGTTCCAAGGTTCCATGTCTCTCGGTTCCACGTTCCATGTATAATGTTCTTAGTGTTTAGTTTCTTCCCAGTTTAGTTAGCTCTCATGTTCACCTTTTGCCTTTGTTTTGTGTCTGCTGTTTAGCCTAAATAAAACTGCTCACCCTTGGTTATATTTCACTTTGTTTCCACGGTTTGTTTCATCTTCACTTAGAAACACACAATCTGCCGCCTGCGATCTTGACAGTTTAGCCTCCCTAATGTGATAGAAGAAGTTTCTTGTGATTAAAGTGCCACGTCTGTGGTAGATGTTCTATCACTTCCTGTTTTTCTCTGGTGGATTTCCATTGGTGTGACTTGTTTTGTTATTGTCTTAATTAGTTTCAGT
The DNA here is from genome assembly GCF_036321145.2 of Pelmatolapia mariae. Classification (NCBI taxonomy): domain Eukaryota; kingdom Metazoa; phylum Chordata; class Actinopteri; order Cichliformes; family Cichlidae; genus Pelmatolapia; species Pelmatolapia mariae. The sequence continues at coordinate 34,514,046 of NC_086235.1, forward strand.
TTTGTCCTGCTACCCTGATGTTTACACTTCAGAGGTTGTTTGGTTTCTGCGACATGTATTCGACAGCAGTTCTCTCCATATTTAATATACACTCATATACTCAGTAGTTAGGGTGCACCAGTTTGTGGCCTAGCATGTTTTGGGGCTTGAAAGCCATAGATTTGGTCTTTAGGGAAAATGCATCTCAGCTGTTTTAATACTCCTGACACTTAAGTGATCTCTAAAAGGATTTTGCTTAGGCAGCGGTTTCTCTCTTGGAATGCCTGGAGCATTATTTGGTGCCTTCCTAGCTTTGACAAATGTCATATTTACTCAGGGTCTCACTGATATGATGTTATTTTGCTTCATGGCCTCTGTGTCAGTGGGGATGTGGTATGCTGTGTTTTGTAGTGTCCTGATAACACTGGATCACACTAGGTGTCATCAAGATGCTACAACACAGAGCAAACACCATCCCCACAGACAGTGTTGATATTTGTTGAAATGTTTGAAATATTATATATAAGGGCACATGCCACTAAGAAACTAACTCGATTTATGTTTGTTCCATGTGGTGCTAAAAAGTACCACATTTTTTAATTTCATGTTTTCTTCAGTCTATGGTGGTGACTTTACTTTCAGACTTGTTGAGCAAACATCTCTGTGTTTCTTGTTCATATTGTTTTAAACTCCCTCAGCAAGTGAAGCTGCCAGAATGCAATTCTGGATTGTTCTGTGAATCGCATCATTCATAGAACAATATAATCAATACAATAGTCAAGACGTCATAAATATCCAACTCAATTCAATTTTATTTTTATATAATCACAAGAACTGTTGCCTCAAGGCGCTTTATATTGTAAGGTAAAGACAATAATACATAGAAAACAACAACAATTAAACAAACCCACCTGATAACAACTGAAAGGAGTGAAGAAAGACACTCAGTACATTATGTGAAGCCCACAGCAGTCCAGGCCTATTGCAGCACAACTAAGTGAGGGTTCAGAGTCACCTGATCCAGCTGTAACTATATGCTTTATCAAAAAGGAAATTTTTAATCCTGTTCTTAAAAGTAAAGAAGGTGCCTGTCTCCTGAATCCAAACTGGGAGCTGGTTCCACAGAAGAGGGGCCTGGGAACACCCTAGGAAGTCTATGAGCAAAGTGCTCTATTGGGCTGATATGATACTATGAGGTCTTTAAGAAAAGATAGGACCTGATTACTCAAGACCTTGTATGTGAGGAGCTGGTTTTAAATTCAATTCTGGGTTTAACAGGGAGCCAATGAAGGGAAGCCAGTGTTGGAGAAACATGCTCTCTCTTTCTAGTTCCTCTCAGTTCTCTCACGGCAGCATTTTTTCTGTTCAACTGAAGGCTTTTCAGGGAATTTTCAGAAAAGCCTGATAACAACGAATTACAGTAGTCCAGCCTAGAAGTAATAAATGCATGAACTAGTTTTTCAGCATCACTCTGAGACAGGATATTTCTAATTTTAGCCATACTGTGCAAGAAAGCAGTGTTACGTATTTGTATAATATGCATACTGAAGGACGAGTCTCCTTTCCAAGCATTAACCAGGCCCGACCCTGCTTAATTTCCGAGCTCAGACAAGGTGTGTTGAGCCTGTTATGGCCACAAGCCATACCGTACGTTAATATAAGTACTAAACTTCACTATTAAACTTAAAACATAATGATTTATTTACTTCTATCAGCACTTATTTATTTTGAAATGCATTGCATGTTTTTTTCAAAAAGATGAACCAATCATTTATAATCAGCTGCATCAATAGTGTTGCTAGGCTTACCCACAGTTAAATAAAGTTGGGAACTTGCAGTTATGTGTTTGCTGTTTGAGAAACAGATGTTAGAAACAGACATGTCTGTGAAAAAATGGTGGTTGCTGTTCTTACATTAGGAATAATGAATATATCAACAGAAGAGAGGCCTAGGACTTTATCTCAGTGTGTGTGTACCTTGTTTAACTTTGATGACTGCACAGAGCGCTTCCATTTGCAAATTGGATAAGGTTATACAAAGTCTGAAATGGAGGGAAAATAGTAGGAGTAAAATGAAAAGCAAGCTGATACAAGTCTCCATTTGCTTCAAGGTCGCACCTTGCTTAGACTCCACTCGAAGGGGAAGGTAAGATAACCTATAATTTCTGCTTTTTGTTCTGTTTCCCATTTCTGGTGCCATCCATCTTCAGCCAGAAATGATTCATTACAGCTTTGAGTTAAAATTACATCTCTTCTAACTTGTTTAGGGTTAATCAGTCATTCGAGTTTTATTCCATATTCATCCCGCTTTTTTTGCTTAGAGTGAGCAAAGACATTTATAATCAGTGAACAACTTGTTATCATTAATTGCATCTTGATAATTTTTTACAAACTCATCATTCTTTTTAGGGGTATTGCTCATCAATTTGCCATCTGTTTTCCACCACAGAGACTATGTGTGTTGCCACCACAAGGACAACCCTGGGAGAACCTATTTCAGAGCTGTTTTGGGGGTAAGTATCTACTCTGTCAGCATAAACTAGTGATGGTAATGACAATGAATTTCTTATTTGACTAAATAAGAAAAAAAATTAAACGGACTAGTCTAAAATTAAGAAACACTCAGATATCAAATTAAATTTGAGAGCTGTTTAAGGTCAAAAACTCTCTAAATGAAAGCATTAATCACATTACTCAGTAACACATCATGCACCTGAACTGTGCAGCACCTCACATAGTGCATTATCAACATTGCACATTATACTCCAGCAAAGAAAAAAACACTGTTACTACAAAAATCTGTTCACATATTATTAAAACGTGACAAATTAACATCTGAAAGACGAATAAACTGCAACTAAAAAGTGCCATGCATTATGGAACGGTGCGTGCTGTTTGAAAATTGTGGCAACCTGTCGAGACTTTCCCAAACTATCCGATAGATATAAGCTCTCCAATGTGTCCGGGAAACTGCAGCTGAAACTGAACAACGAAAGTGGAAGTTGAACATTTACACCTGAATCAGAGAAATCAAAACAGAGATGATAATATAGGGCTACAGGTTAAAGCGTTTTGTTTTTGTGTATGTGCAATAACTAGATCACCATTTGTTCATCTTCCTGCCTTCGTTGGGGATGAGGCTGCTAGTCTATTCTTTACGTCACTTCTGATTTCCCATTCAGTCAGTCAGTCTGTACAGTATACACTACCTTGTTAAGTTTGTGTTTAGGAGTTTTGTCTTTGGGATGAACCAGTTTGTGTCTGAGTGTGTTGCTGGGTCTGAAGTAAACTGGGATGTTATGCTTGGAGAAGACTCTCCTGAGTTTTTCCGATACACCGGCTACATAGGGGATGACAATGTTGTTGCGTTTGTCCTTCTGATCCTCCCTCGTTGGTGTCTGATCTTCTTTTCTGTGCATGTCTTGACCATTTGACCATTTGACCCTAGAACTGAAGAAGCTTCTAGGATGAGAGGTGAATCGTCTTCAAGCAACTCAAAGAAGTCCAGATGCATTTCTTTCCAAGCTCCTTAGACTGTCTGCTGTTCTTCTGTCATTCTGCCTTTCAGACTTTCATTCATGGAACCTGTTTCTTCCCCATCTCCACCTCTTTGTGGTCACTCTGAGATCCTGATCCAAGTCCCCATCTGCTTTGTCTCTACCAGCACCAGTGTTTTGACTCCTTGAGGTCCTGTCCTATTTCCTACCATTTTTGAGAGTCCACTCTGATATAGAGCTTCGTCTAACTCTTGTCACTAAAATATTTCTTACTCAAACTCTTTATTTCAAAGGTTTATTTTTCTTTTGGGGTTATGTTCCAGCTACATGTTAGATTAATTATCTCAACTCTTAACTCTAGACGGTTTGCCAGATCCCTGTTAGATCTGAAACAGGTTTGATTTCATGAGCTTTAAAACAGCATCCTGAGCTTTACACTGAATGACTGAGATGATTAGTGTTCACCAAAACTTTAGCAAAACTATCAGGATTTATTTACACCTGACATTTGACTGTTACACCAAGGATCACTCCAAACATTGGAGTACGACTGACATAAAGATATAAATGTAGGCTGGCAATGTGCATTAAGGATGAGTGTGGGGTGTATTCCATAATAAATGAACATGAATACCTCATCAAATGCCAGGGAATCTCTCCCTTTATTTAAGAGATATCTGGTGTGCAGAGAAGGTATTTCTGCCAAATGAGGAACTGGAAAAATATGTAACCCAGCCGGTTGTTTGGCAAGAGTGTCACCAGTTAAAATCCCCTGATATCTGATAATTGAAGAAGTATTTCACAATTGTTATTCAGTTCAGTTTTGTAACCGTTGCCTTCTTGGTTAGAGCAAAACTGCAGTTGATGGGTGGCTGTGGAAATCTCTTAGGTGTTAAAGCAAGCTGCAGATTATTACATAATTGGCAAGAGAAAATTAGCAGCAGAGAGGAAGCACATTGAGGTTTCATGTGCTTTTGCAGTTATCAGCTTCTAGCAAATGGCAGCTGGATATTATGTGTGCATGCCAAGAATGCATTTATTTTTAATAATCAGATATAAATCCATGCAGGGATTGTTTCGAGACATATTCACTGCAGCTACAATATTATTTAATACCCCAAAGCTTCTATCAAAGGAACCGTTTTTGTGTGTGTTTTGGCACAGAGGAAATCTGATAACAACAACGTCTGTAAATTACTCTTTTTAAAATGCTTTTCTTAATGCATTTTGTCAGCTGTATCTTTCCTGCTTTAAATTTCTTTTTCCTTTGAAAACTTGCAACTTATTTCTCTTTGGAATAGTAAAAACAGCATAAAATATAGAAATTGCTATAGGAATACAGGCGACAACAGCACTTGTATTAATAAAAAATGTGTTTTATTACTTTTCATTATTCTGGTTTCTTTAGTTTTGCACTACAATGCCGAGGAAACCAAAACAAGGAATTAACCACATGGAAATTTGCAGGAAGCAGGAAAAGTCTTCAACTGGAATGTAGTGAATGATGCAATTAAACTAAAAAAAGTGATCACAGCTGCAGTAAACCGTTTGGACCCGACTAATAAATAATTATAGGACAGCAGCTGATTTCTGCACTGTCATATATTTGTAGTAGGTTAGTGAAAAATGTTTTCCTTCTTCTCTGAAACTCTATAATAGTTTTAGAATGCGTCCAAAAATATGAAGCATTTTTTATGAAGTAGGTCCAAATCCTCTTACTGTGGTACATCAGTGGGCCAAGGTCTCAATTTTTTAGCTTTAAATTACTCTGTCTTTATTTTTGTAAAACACTAAAACTGACATTGAACTGTTCTGTGAGCAACAATATTTCAAGTGGAACAAACCACAATGCAGTTTGTAAAACTGACCCATGGAAATGTTTTCACTTGTCTTCTTTGTACTTATTTTGTCTGTATCTTTTAGGAAATGAGGAAATATCTAATCCGAAATAATTGTAGTAAACAAACAATGTGTGCAACCGGTGGTTTCCAGGTCATACAGATGTAATGCTTGAGAAGTGGCACTGTGCAAGAGTTTATACATCATTTTGTCATGAATGACTCTATAACAAATGGAGAGAGATGCATTCTGACTAGTGCTGTCAAAATTAACGCAGATTAAGCCGTCATCATGATTAACCTGAAAAAACAATTAACGCATCCGGAGTGCAGAATGACTCAAAATCCTTGAAATGTTTCTGTCAACGCATTTCGGGCAGTTTGTCCAACTAGAGTTACCTTCGCACATGCGCAAATGGGCAGTTGATCTGGTAGTGACGGGCAGCTGAGCCAATCAACTCAATATGGAAGATGATAACCACACATTCGCCCTCTCGATGGGAAATTTGAGTATTAAAAGAATAACAAGACGGAACAGTCGACCAACATAAAGTCTTATGCACATTGTGCAAGAAGGAATTTTCTTTTCACTGAAGCACTTCCAGCTTAAAATATCACATTGATGCGAAGCATACGTTAGTCGGGGATGCTGCTAGCACTTTGGCTAACGCGTCACCCAGCTTGCGACAAACCACTCACGGAGCATCGAGGACTTAGTAAGTCTACCTCGGACATATTGACACAATTGCCAAGTGGAATGCAACAAACTGCAGAGCTGTTAATATCGTTTTTTGCTAACATGAATATTCAAGATGTTAAATGGCCTGTATTTGTATAGCGCTTTACTTAGTCCCTATGGACCCCAAAGCGCTTTACACTACATTCAGTCATTCACCCATTCACACACACATTCACACACACATGTTCAGTAAACATGTTAAGTGCGTATGTTTTCCCTTTTTTCTCGAGTCTGTTTGCTCAGGCTAAATGAAATGCAATTAATATAGAATAAAAATGAATGATATTTAATCGTGATTAATCAAAATTAATCCACAGTAACCCTGTGATGAATCTGATTAAAAATTGTAATTGTTTGAGAGCACTAATATATATTATATATTAGTGTATACTTACCTATTAATATATAGGTTTTTTAAAAAGATGTATTTCACAGGAGAGAACATGTGCTAAAAGACTCTTTGAATTTAAGCATTTAACATTCTTTGTATTTATTCTGCATTTACTTCATTATATTGCATAAATGTCTGTTACAAGCTTAAATATAAAGTTAAAAAAATGTAATTGCAGCCAGGCAATTTTGCAATTAATTAGCTAATTTTTTCTATTGACAGCACTAATTCTGACTCTTACTTACTTAATGTCTTAAGTTTTAGCATCAAATATATTTAAAGTACCAGTGTAAAGTGTACGTGCTCGTTTTACAGAATCATATACATGACATAATTTGATCAAAATAATTCATTAATGTTACTTTTTTTAATGACTTAAATATTGCTGGGTAGCTTCAACTCGAATAATAATATATTTATAGATTCATAACTTTAAAACAAAATATTTCAAATTAATATTGTGAAGCAGAATATTCCACAACTGCTCCTTATTGCTGTCATCCATGGTGTGGGACACTGTGAGATTATTAGTACATTTACACTGATTAACAAACAAAGCAAAGTTCCAACTATTATTATTTTTTATTATTATTTTACTTTTGCAGATTTTATTTGATTTATTTTAATTTCTTTGGAACATTACAGTCCATAAATGTCTCACTTGAAAATGTGACATGCAGGCTCTGTTCAAGTAGCACGTCCTGTCAATGAGCCAACTCAACCCCTTGAATGAATAAGTGATCTGGAGCTTAATACTGCATTACTTACTACATCAAAATATCTCCAAAAGAAGCTTTTTTTCTTGTCTTTAGTGACACGTGCTGTTAACAGCTTTCCACTCCCATGTTACAGCTTCACAAATGGTGGCTCTTAAGATGCCCCATTAGACTCAGGAGTGTATGGGTGTGTACAGAGTATGTCTGACTGACATCTCCCTCACGCTCCTGCAAGCTTCGCTGCATCTGTCAGGCTGGCACAAATTACACCTTTTATCATTCTTACTGGTACAAGGAGCATGGGTGTAATTAGCCAGAAAAACTAAATTCACCTGTGAGAACACCTGTGCTTTAACACGGAGGCACACTAAACCACAATCCACCTGCATGCATTTTTTATTCAGGTTAATCTTATAATTAAAGCCTAATGTCAGCAATATTTCTGCTGAAATCAGGATTAAACATTCTTTATTTATTCATTTGTGTATCATTCTGATTTAAATTACTTTGAACATGGCATGATTGTTAATGTCGCATGAGCTGGTCTGAGCATTTTAAAAACTGCTGATCTGCTGGGATTTTACACAAAACTATTTCTAGTTTTTCCCAAGAATGATCATAAAAAGAAAAAATTGTTTGCAGCTTTTCTCGAAAAGGCAAAAGTGCCTTATTAATGCCAGAAGTCAGAGATGCCAGACTGCTTCAAGCTGACAGGAAAGTGACAGTAACTGAAATAACCGCTCGTTATAACCAAGTTATGCAAAAGAGCGTCTCTGAATGCACAACTTATTGAACCATGTAGCAGATGAGCTACGACAACAGAAAAGCTGGCCTGCTCGATTTCTGCTGTGCATTTGGATGGTAGGGTCAGAATTTAGCAGAAACAACGTGATACATGGATCCATCCTGTCTCGTATCAGAGGTTTAGGTTACTGGTGGTGACGTAAAACGTTGTTGGGGATAATTTCTTGACAAACTTTGGGACCCTTCATACCAGTTAAATTGTTGCTCAGCTTCAATCCCAGCTGACAAATCTGCAACAGCTAAGTAATGCTTTTACTGTGGGACAAAACCTCCGAGGAATGTTTCCAGCACCATGTTGAATCTGTGCCATGAAGAATTATGGATGTTCAACAGGCAAAAGGAGGTCAGGTACTAACAAGTTTGAACTAATTAAGTGGCTGGTAAATATAAATGCATTCAAAAAACCCTTTTTGAAAATGTCTCTGTAAATTTTTATTTTATTTTTTTTCAGAATTTGAAATATCAGTGCAAGCCCCATGAATTTAGATAGTTTGCTAAAAATAGAATAACTGTACTTTGACTTGAGTTTTCCTATAATTTAGCAAATTTTATAGTAAATAAAGTTGTTTTTGTCTTCTTGGGTAGTACAAAAATTAGTTCTCAGTTTTTTCATTGCTAAGTAACGTACACTTACAAGAACATGTAAACAGTTCAGAAAATGAACACTGACCAGGAGTCACTGATCACTGGTCTCAGTAATTGTTATTAGCTACATCGTTACACTTTGTGCTCTTGGCAACACAAAACATAACATGTTATTGCATATCCACATAAATCAAAGTGTAAACCAGCATGAGTGAAAAAATGATCACATGATTACTAAATTAAGCATTTGAAGTTAATGATTAAATCTTGCAGAAGTGCTCCATACTACATTATTAAATAGTATGAAACAAGTATGCACAACTCTACCATGGGAAGTGAGAACTGGTTCTCTACAAGAACCGGTTCCCAGTAGTCCAGTTACTTGGAATTGTGAGTCTGCTTGCCTCCCAATCCCACTCATCAGTTCCACTTGCAGCTGATTTCAGTTCTTGTGTCATAGAAAGAAAATGGCAGCACAGTCAAAGCCATGCTGTCAGCTTTGTGTTCCTACATGAATACTAAGAGAAGGATCACATGTGAGTCCTCATTAGATTAGGGATTTATGCTGGTGTGTAGGACTGTAGGTTTATATTGTTAAGTAACACACAATGAGTTTCAGGTCACTTTAAAGAGTAACAAGAAGGCAATGCAACAAGTAGTATAATGCATTCCTCTCTCCTGGGAGTAATTAAGTACTTTTAAGAAACAAGTTCTGTGTAATAGATTACTTTTTTTGAGTAACGACCCCAAAACTGATCACAACAAAGAGAGGAAAACCAGCATGCATGAACATTTCACCACACAGCTTGAAATTAATTTGAATAAATGTAAAGTCTTTGATATGCTGCTTGGAGATGGTGGTGAGTCTCAAAGCGGGGCCAATGAGAATCGATAATGGAATCAGAATCATTAAATTCTTATCAATTCCCATCCCTACTTACTATGTATACAAACAGTACACATAATCCAGTTTATGTGAGTGAACTTCCAAAGCTGGTATAAATTAAGCAGTGCCCTTTCCAAAGCCCTTTTTCTTGTTTACTTGATAAAATAGGCACTTGTATTGCTTGTTTTTATTTTATTTTTAGTTACATAAAATAAAGCAATCAATATATTTATATTATTATATTTGCAGAGATGCACCATTTAATTCCAAAAAACACTTTACAATGTGTTTCTAGTTTAGCCATTCAGAGCAAACATGGTGATGATGAAGCTGCCCTGCAAGGTGCTTGATTGACATTAGAAGCAACTTAGGGTGCCCTGCCTATCCCAAGGATTTGATTTAGGATGTGGATGGGCTCAGGGTTGACAGCCAATTAATCAGGCATAATTTAAACCAGTTTTTATGACAATATTATAGAGGTTTAGGTATAAAAATGAGTGCAAAACTTAATAAAAAAGATTTGGACACTGTGTTTCCTCAGTTTGCTCGTCAAGTCACTACAGGCTTTCCAAACCTTTAACTCCCATCAATTTACTTTAATTCCAGTTCTAACAGAGTTGCCATGTTGCTTTAACACTCTCCACCTATAACAGCCTCAGCCACCCAGCAAGCTTCTACAACTGTTTAAAAAAAACAAACACATTTGTACACACCATATTTTAACTTATTTGACATATTTGTATTCCTGATTTTTTTCACATTTTAATCTTATTCCATGTGTTTCAGTTAAATATTTTGCAATATTTTACCTTTTTGCCTCCGAGTGCTTGCAAATACTACTGATGAATTCCAGCAAGTGCAGGCTGCCAAGTGTAGCTGTTTGCCTCAGCTATAAACATGCCAGGTGAGAAGCGTCCACATCTATTTACTGTGGAGGAGGCTGTAAAACTTTGTGAAAGGAATTCAATACAGGTCGATGAGTCAATGAAGCTCATTCTGACCGATGTCAGTGATGCTGAGGTGAGCTGTTGAAGATACCTTGAACGTTTCTATCAGTAAGCACTGTTGTTTTTTCCTGCTGTTAGCTGCCAGTTGGCAAATAAACTCCCGTACCATGTGAGGATGTAATCAAACTTTTTATCAATGGGGAAGTGTGATTTTTAAGAAACTCAGAAAAACTTTAGCTGGCATAATGCTAACTTATTACTAGCTGTTGTTGTTATAGCTGTCTCGCAGTACTGAGAATAAATAAGAGCCCTGATTTCAGTTCAGGTGAAGAACAAGAGGCTGAGGTGAATACGAGGGAGGTGAGATCGGTGGACGAGGCAGAAGAAGAAGAAGGTTGATCATATTGGTCATATATAGTCTAAAAAAGACGTTTGTAACATTTAAATTAAAGCCAACCTATAATTAACCTTTTTATATATTTTTCAAAGTTAAATTTGGGTGTTTTAGATTATTCATCACATTTCCCACAATATCGCAAAATGATGCTCTATTGGAGTACAGAGAATAACCCTATTAATAAATGAATGATGCTGTTTGTAGCACTGTTTGATATTGTAAAAGTGTGTGTTAACTGCACCAGACTTTCACTCGAGAAACTAAAATCCTGGGGTGATGAGCTGACCCTCGGACAACAACAGACCCGAGTTCACTGACAGTCTGAGGTTCATCCTCTCTTCGAGATCACAGTGAAGATTCCTCACTGGAGCATATCATTTTGAAACCCAGGCTGCAGCAAAAGAGAGCACAGCCATCATTAGTCATCCGTTCTTTCTTTATTTTCATGTTTTGTAGGTCTGCCTTTACGTTTGATGGCAGATTGGATCCCTGTGGGCTCCAATGTCTGTCAAATATGTCGAGAGCTGTTTCTTCTAACTGGAAGAGTTCTTTTTGGTTACAATGACACCTGTAAATGTCATCAGCTCCCCATCTGCTCTCATGCAGCATCATATTTCTCACATCTGTAACAGTCAGCATTATTTAGGCATTTAATAGTTTTGGTCATGTGATGCAAAATGCTATAGTTCTAAACAAAGTTCACACTGTCCATGAAGACTGATTGCCATCCTAATTAGATAAGACACCATCTTTCAAAGATAATCACAATAATAACAACAAACAACATATGCTTAAATAATTTGCCACTTCCTGTACATTTCCTGTGTCTGTGTACACATTTTCTAATTTAGACAAAACACACACACTCAAACACGAACAAAAGTAATGCTGTTTGGATAATCAATATCAGCGCTGGGCTATATGGAAAAAAAATCTCATCACAATGTTTTTTTATTATTATATTATTATTATTATTATTATTATTATTATTATTATTATTATTATTATTATATTATTAATTCAATCACAGCTTAATGTTCCTTTTTTGTCCTATAATTTTAAGTATCGTTCATTTCTGTCAGAACCTGCACAACATGATACAACAGCGGTATATGTAATGAACTTAAATCCTAATTGTGACCATTCAAAGGCTTTACATGTTACAGACAAACACAAGTAAAACGGAAAACCAAATGATTTGTCAGTTCCAGATCAATAACACATACATTTGTTGTATTTGATACAACACACACTAAAACCAAGCAAGCTGTTTATTCTTTTATCATTTTACTCACGAGATCAGCCTTCATTGAAAATTACATCTGTTGTCACTTTAGCTGAAGTGGTTACAGCTAAACTGACACAAGGTGATTCCTAGAACGTGTGGTTTATCTGCATAGCTTTTCCAGCACAATATGTGATTTTAGACACAAACACTACTTAGCCATGTGCTGCTGAGACTAAACAAAATCTGACTTAGGAATAACAACAGGCCTGGCCAGAGTATGGACAGTAACAACAGCAGCCACCACTGTGAAAAGGTCCTCATTTCTGGATCAGGTAATAGGACAGGTTTTCACAGCACTTGGTAATATAGCCAAAGGTTGCCTACTCTACATTAACCTCTGAGGGCACCGACTTTACTTCATTGCACAGGGATTTGATATTGGTCCCTTCACCTCCACCACATAACCAGCAAGGGATTGTCAATTTCTGCATTTCGTGCAGTTTTGGACCTACAGCACTGACAGCACCTCTTCTTCAACAGGCATGACCACCAGTTTTACAGGGTTGTGCTTGCCTTGCTTCTTGAACGTGTAGAGTTCCTTAGCAGTTCCTTCAAGTGATAGAAATGGGTATTTAAATTAAATCAGATGTGCTCTCCTTAATGCTGTGAGACAGTGTGCAGGTAGAATGCTGACTGGTTAAGAGCCAAAAAGCTAATTGGTTGAAAAAGGAGTGAAAGGAGGAAGACGTGTGATGCAGTAACGAGAGATCCAAGATGTTGTTGGTCTGTTATGATTCTGGTCTAAGCTAAAGGAACAGCAACAGCACAAACACAAGCAAGAGTAGCCAAAAGACTGGTTGGTCCACATATTTTGTGACAGTGCCTCCTGGTGGTAGCACATAGCAACAACATCTAGATGATTATCTGCAAAACTTTGCGTGGAACATCTCACTAGCAATACAGAACCATTTTTAACAAATACGCAAAAACCTTAATAATAATTAGGATTATTTGACAGGTAATATAAACATCATAAATGCTTCATAAGGTCAGTTTACCCGTGACATGGAAGAATGATGAATTAGAAAAAGGAAAGCAGAGTCACATTTGCATGAAATGTATGATCCAAATACTTTCAGATATGTATTTTTTTAATGGCACATAAAAAATGGCAGGCTAATTTGAAAATTATACATTTTTTGTCAGCTGGATTATTATCCAGCTGAGATATGATTACGGTGCCTCGGCATTATTGTTTTATTCTTTGTGGAGAGCGCTGTAATGACAGAAAATGCAAGTGGGGTGGGGAGGTGAGTGTGCTTGCAAATACACTATGCAGTAGAGTCCTATTAATCACTGTGGATTATGTGAAAATGAATTATACTGTGTTGTCTCTGTGCTTGGCAGCAATCAAACCCTGGGAGTTTCCTTGCCACCTGCATTAGTACACTTGAATGGCAAGCCCACTGCCGCCATCAATAACACAATAGTTTAGCCTCAGATAAAAATGATAAATGCAGTTGCTCTCCTTCAGACCCTGTTTCAGCCGGCCATTTATTTTAATATTTCAGCAACTACCAGGCTCTATCGTTAATCACTGCTAGACTGCAGATAGGCAGGGAGGAATCAGAGAGTGGGAGAGTGGAGGAGCTGAGATGGGGTGACAGACGAGGGAGGAGAAGGGCGGATGAGGAGGAATGGGTTCGGGGAATGCCACTTCTCATTGGGGAAGCTGTTGCTCATCTGTCCCCGGCTTGTTGGGGCATGGCTAAAGGCTTCTGCTCAGTCAAACTCCTCTCCTGTACGCATGACATTTCAATTACACAGTGAGCTCTCATAGCTCTCTCTTCAGCCAGATAAGCCAAGGCACCAAATGCCACACACAGCATGGACACACACACTTGCACACATGGTGCGAGCACATCCTGCAGAGCTTGTTTGAATGGATGTCATTCACACTTGTGACAGGTGAGTGTACTGTATGAAGACATTACCTCACAGCTGCCTCAAATAGATCTTTGAGTAACGACTTCATTTATTTCAATTACTTTTTATGTGAAATCTATGCATAGCCGAACAAATAGAGCAGTCAGACTAATAATAGGTATAGTCTGCAGGAAAGGATGGATGTCCACATAATGAGGCTGTAGGAAAAGACAGGGCAGGACAGATTATGATGGTGGGGTGAAGTTCAGAGAATACAAGTGTTGAGATGAGTGTATCGCTGCTTCCGGATCCAATTTAATCTGTTTCATAACCTGCTAGTATTACACAAGCAAGCAATAATGCATGATGAGATGTACAGATAGAAGAAAACGATGTGTGCGTGGGAAGCTTAGGTGAAAACTGTCACAAAATGAAGCTAACCGTTTCTGTGAGGTTAATGGTAGGTGCAGTGTGTTCACACACAAAACAATCCCCATCTAGATGATATTCGCTTTAATTCTGTTCAGTTTCTTTTAACCTGACTTTTATCTGAAGGCATGGACTCTTCATCAGGCACCATTTTTGATTTAATGGCCAAGTCATCACATCACCGTTATCAGGAAATGCTGCTACCATCACTGCTTGCCAAAGTAGCATGCTTATGAATGCCAGGACACAAGCTTTCTGAGCAGAATATTCACTGGAGCGCTAGGTTTCAAACTTTTTGTGCCCAAGGCAGACTAAAGGCAATAAACAAAGCCAATAAAATATTATTTCTCTTCTTGGTATTAAACAGCTTGCTGTCAATCAGGACTTCTGATCTGAGCCTATGAACAAAGGGGGGAAATATGGGTTTTTAAAGTTAACAGTTAATTCATAACTTTTTATTTAGTTTGGACATTGTTACAATGTTCCACATTGTTTCATCATAAACCAGTGGGTCTCATAGCAGGATACACTTGGTTCCCATATGGCATAATAATGTTATCGACACCAATACAGGGATGGATATAACTGCAAAGAAAATTTGATTCTTCTATTGCTCTTTGATCTATTTCTGATGCTCACATGCAGACTGTCTGCAGCTAAACTGACATGATGCCTCTTTGTCATAACCATGTTATGTTTTTTACTAATTTGTGCGACAGCAGCGCTTTCATTGATCAGACAAGATGAGTCAGCCTTTCTTTAACCCTTAGGTGCCCATGACCCTAAAGCTGATGACCCAGTTTTGCTTGCGTGGACCATTTTTCATAGGCGCTAACTACTGCATGGAAGGAATATGTGTTGTTTGTTGATTTTCTCACTGCCACTTGGCAAATGCTGCTGGAAAGAGATAATCAGTGTTATATTGTTGAATGCTGAAGGTGATTGATAGAAAATGTGTAAAACCTACATACATTTGGAAATTGCTACATTTTAACAATCTAAGTTTATATATCTATAATTAAGTTTGCATAGAATGTATGGAAGAAGAAAAAGACCTTCATGGCCTTCAGGCTCATCCTGAGATTGGGAATTAGTTACTTACAACTATATATATTTATTCTTTTTGTTTTTTATTTGCTCACCGGCCTGGCCACAAATTAAGTACCGGAGCTTTCATCAGGCGTCCCGGACGTCCTGGCTGCTAGCAGACTGCGGTGTTGACGTCTCCCCTTCCTTGATGGAAAGCCACTTGCTGGGATCCGGCTCAGAAGGATCAAATAAATGTTGGATCTGTGCTTCAGCAGACCCGCTAGTTCAGAGACTCATCACTCATGAAGAAAGCAAGACAATGACGGAACCGAGTTTTACTTGCTAGCAAGGGAGGCTGGTCGGAACCAGGCTCTTGGAGCTGAACGCTCCTCACCTGTTTCCTATCCAACTTCAAATAAACAGCCTTCCTTGCAGCCTTTTTATTGAATACAGTTACAGTTTGCACAGACACCACCCATTGTAACACCCCCTGTGGTGTGTTGGGCCCTTGTGTGTGTATGCATGTGCGAGAATGTGTGTGTGTGTGTAGGTGCCCGTGAGTGTGTGTGTTTGTGTTTGGGGGTGCATTCGTGTGACCTCCTGCTCACCAAAGGGTCATAAAGGCAGGAAGTTTACTAAACAAGAAAACAGAATCTGCACATAGGATGTGTCCCTATAATCAAACACTATAGCCTCCCCCACCATTCAACAGGCTGGGGAGGGGGTCAGAAACAAAGGAATGTCTTTGATCACATAGTTTGAACCAAGACTTACAAATTTAAGTACAATAATGGCAACATTTAACAATTTGACTCCAACATATATGATGTACCAGTAAGACATGGGACCACTTGTTTTTATAGATCTTAAACATACTACAGGTTTGACTGTTCAGAAGCTCTTTACATTACAAATTAAATCTGTTCAAGTGCGGTGTAATGTGATGGATTACCTCACACTTTTCTAACCCTTTGTTTCTAATTAGCATCATCTCCTGTTTCCAAATACAATTTAGAAAATATGCTATTGTAAAGGGATCCATTTTAAATCAAACTATGATTTTTCTCTAAAGCAAATCAAGTTGCTTGCTGTGTCTAAATCAAACTAGCAAATGGGAGTAAAATCCAAGTGAAAAGTATAAAAACAACAAGTGTAAAAGAGTGAGATAACCACAGTCATGTTGCTGACAAAACTGAAACGGCTATCTGGTCTTTAAGTGATCATGTATAGACCCTGCTTCTGGGTCCAAACTACTCAGTGGTTATTAACTTTATTATGTTCTATTTAATCTGAACAAGCCCCTGAAAAAAGGCAGTGTCACTGTTGGCCTCTCTAAATGTCATAAATTCTGTTTTCATGGACGCCTGGATGTTGACTTAATGGTTACACCTGTTAGAGCAGCCACACTGATCATTTTACAAAAATGAAAGAATTTAGACAGTTTTTAACTCTCAGTAATGCTGCAGTGTTTGTCTGACTTTGGAATCAAAAGCCGAGTTTGCACCTGGAAATGGCTAATGACGTCAGACTAAAAGACTGGAATCCATCACCACCCTTTCAACATCTGAGTATGGGCTTTGTAGTTTTCTAAAACACAGCTAGCTGTACTCAGTACACTGTAACTGGAAGCAAAGGTGAGGACCCAAATGCAGGATGTAAGAGCTGATTGGATCAAACAAAATGAGTCTCTGATGGAAAACTTTCAATACACAAAATCAGAAATTAATTGAAACGTAAAAATCAAAACACTCAAGAGACTGTGAAACATAGAAAACACTTGCAATAATGACAGCAGTGACATAAACCCGGTTTAAACAAGACATGGGAATAGAAACTTTGAGATTACCCTAAAATTAGTTTCATATGAAAGGCAAAGGCACATGGAAGCGATAGAGGGAGCACAAATAGGAAAACTACAGCAGCCACAAAATTAAACCAGGAAATGAGCACAACTTATCACAGAAACTTCTCATTGCTGCAATATGAAAAATGAAATATGACCAGAAACTCAAAAATATACTAAATCAGAAGCACATAATAAGCCCAAGACTATGACATGGCACAACAATTCCATGATGTGTGACATGCATTTTCATGTGAAACGGAATTGAATTAGTAAAAAACTGTATTATATTTTGCCTCTGGGATGTGTCAGTAAATGCCATCTCTGAGTCATTCTCTTTAAGTAATGCACTGGGATGGACAGATCTCTTTTTCCTTCACTTCTTTTACTGTGGTTACTTTCAATTTAAGCTATTTTAGGCCACTTGGTAACAGTTTCTGGGTCTTCACCCGAATGTTCCAGCTCTCCCTTTGCCTTCCATAACGTGACGCCATCCTGGCATGCGATATGTGCTGTGTCTGAATGGAACTGTGAAAGGAAATGTTTGTACAGAGTGCTCCAATGCTGTACAATCATGCCAAGTGATCCACCTACTTATGCTATGCATCCAGAGCAGAAGCCAGTTTGTCAGTCATTTTTTTGTTTATCCTGCATTGTGGTTGTCAAAATGATTTATCCCAGAGAAAATATAGAATGTTTCCAGTGGCAGAGCTCCACTAAAAAGGAAAGCTGTCATTCACTGAATCTCACTGCAGTGGCTTTGATTGTGGTTCTGCAGACTGCTGCTACAGTCATCACTCTCATAAATTCGACTTGTAGGATCATCTACTTTCTCCAACCATACCACTGTACCGCAATCAGCTTCACCTCTGAGCTGGAATTCCCAGTATTGTTTTCTCAAGTTGTAATGTGTTTGATAGAATCTAAAGCATCAGTGGCGCTACAAAATCGTTAAAATGTAATTACTCTGAAAAGTGAGTTTGATCTTTGGGGTGAAGTTAAAGAACATTTTGTGTTACCTTATGGAATAGAAAATTCATCTCCAAGACTTCAGGTAATGTGTTGTTATAGAAGCTGTAATGGAGTGGTATTTTTATGGGGCTTTTTTAGCGCTACTAACCACTCAAGGTGCTCTAGACTACAGGCCATGTGTAACCATACATTCGTACAGTGCTTTATATACACTTTAAGACTTTATCACAGCCATTTTAGAATAACCAATTAAAATAACATGCTTCCTTCCTGCATGCAAGTCCTAACCTACATTATCGTTTCACCCGAGCCACTAATCACTGTGCTGCAGGAACAGGCAAAACAAAAAAAGGAGGCATCACATCATCTTAGTTTTTTGTCCTTTTATTTTTTGTCAAAACAAAAACACTGAAAATGTAGTGCAATAAGATGTTTCTATAAAACCATACGTCCTAAATGGGGCTGCCTTATTAAGACTGCATTATATCCCAGCCCAGGTGAAATCCTTAGAAGATCTTGAGCCATGATTAATTTCAACACTTAGATCCACCATTTTCCACAAAGAAACACATCAACTTTACCTGAATATATGAGTAGCTTCTGGGCTGTAAATTGAGGGGAGACACCAGATTAAACAACACAGCATGAAAGAGCATGAAAACCCACACAGAAAGACACCACCCAGGGCACGAATCAGGAACCTTCTTAAAAGCAGTGTTACCCTGCATTACCATGCTGTAACCTGTAACAGTTACCTGCTGGTACATATTGGCGTACATAAATATACTCCAAAGAGCTAATTATTGAACATTAAGGTAAGTTCACAAGCAGTAAAAGTTACATATTCACACAATTTCTTCTACACTTTAAGGTTCAGTGTGTTTAGTATCAGGAAACACTGTATCCCTGCGAGTTAGCGGTGGTGATATGAAAGCTGGGATAGGATAGTCATAAAATAGCACTTACATATACTGAACTGTGCTGTAATACGTGTATTAAGTGGTTTTACCTGCAATGCCCTAAAAACATCTGTTGCTGGTTCCCCCTTTTCTGGACAGTTAAGATAATGACCATTTACAGTTTTTCTTGATTGCTTTGACCTGCCTAAAGAAACTGGCATCCACTCAGTTTTCAACATCACTATCTCTGCAGAGCAGAAGACACTTCTTGCAAATGTGTTAACCCTTTCTCATTGGATTGACACATTTCCCCACCTTTTTGCAAAATAGTTAACACAGATGACATTCAAGCAGTCCAAACCTCACTGTTTTAGCTCTGGTAACCAAACAGAAATCACCTATTCCTAACTATTAGAAACTGCGTAGATCAGTATTAAATCACTGAGGAACCTGTTTGACACTCCCTCACAATAATCTTCACTAGCAATCAGTCTGCAGGCTGAAGGTGCCCCGTCTATCTTCTTCTTTACCAGCATGGATGGAGGAGGTCTAAGGCATATAAGAGTGACAGTAAGAGGTAGAGGGGTCCGAGGAAGAGGAGTCCATGTGCGAGGTGGAGGTGTAGTTGGAAAGGCTCAAGTTTCAGAAGAAATTTGGGCAACTGTTATTGCTCACATTATCAGACATGGCCTTTTACTTAGAGAGGCTGGACAAAGAGTGCCACCTGTTCTAAACAGAAACACTGTCAATTTTATTGTCAGAATTCTTCGACAGGAGAACAGGTAATGTTGCTGTGCAGTATATACAGAAATATCTTCAATGATATACTTTATGTAATTGTTTCCTCATTCCCATTACATGTGTTCTTTATAGAATCCAAAGGCTGCCATTCTCTGGGGTAGAGGGAAAATGTTGAGTGCTGAGCAGGAGGCAGCTGTTAAGAACATGGTTGTTGCAAACAATGCCGTAAGGGTGCGTGAAATCAGGCCATCTTTAGCAACATCAACAACTTGAGCCTGGCCACCACTGGCTGCGTCTTAAGAAGTAACCATATGGCCATGAAGCAGCTCTACAGAGTTCCATTTCAAAGGAACTCTGATGTTGTGAAGGAGGCCAGATGCCAATATGTGGAAACATTACTATACTGTAATGCCTTGTCATATCACACAGTTAGAGTCAACTGGATACACTTTTCATTATAATTTTACCCTTTTTTACTTAGAGAATAATGGAGCTTGAAACTCAGGGGGAACATCATGTCTTCATTTATGTTGATGAAGCCAGCTTCACTCTCTGTAAAAGCAGAGACGTGGAAAGAATCCCATTGGGTACAGGGCCACTTTCACAGTTTCAAGACAGACGTGCACCAACATAACCATGTGTACTGCCATCTCAAATGATGGTATCTTATGCCATATCCCCACTATTGGCCCATACAACAGCGAACGCCTCATAACTTTCCTGAACATACTGCACACACGAGAGGCTGATCCCACCTGAGGAGAGACGGCTGTCGAGGCCTAGCATGCCACTCTTTTCATTATCTGGGATAATGTGGCGTCGCACCACTCTTGCCTTTTCAATAAGTGGTTTACAGTACACCCTCGTATGATGGTGCAGTTCCTCCCAGCATATTTCCCATTTTTGAATCAAAGCATTTCTGATTCTGGATCCAGTTCCTTGTAAGAAGGCAGATTTGATCCACCCTATGTAGAAAGATAACAAATGGCACAAGCATGAAGGCTATGTAATGAGCTACAGTGACAAGGAATGGTGCACTGATTCACACTGAGGACTGTATTTTGTATTTTGTTGTCCATTGTGTAATGATTGATTGGAAGAGCTCATACAGGTTGTAGTGTTTGAAGGCAAAATTTGCTTTTGTTTCATATTTTAAATGTTTTGGAAAAAAAAATGTGTCACTCTATTTTTGTCTAAAATTAATATTGTTGTTAACAAAGTTGCGAAAAAATGCCCAATGTATTAAATGCGATACAAAAATATATAATAAATATTTAATAAAAATATATCATACACAACATGATATAGCAAAAAACATGTGAATTTTGTTATAACGGTGTATGAATGTCTCAGTTGCAAAACTGAATTTTCTGGCTATTTTTTGATGGGTTGGGTCTGTCAGGGTTAAGCCTCCTCCTTACCTATGATGATAGTCACATGCTGTGATGCCCTTTAAGGTGTTTTTCAATAAGCAACTTTAGACCTGGATCACCTGATCCAGTTACCTACTCCTTTCCAGATGGCAGGTTTTGTATGAGCTAACTGCCTTCCCTTAAAGGCCACTGTTACTATTTAACGTACTGCCTTACCCTATTTTAGTTTTTGGGACTTCATGCACAACATATTTTTAAGGAATGAACCAGAAAAAAGCCTGATGTAGCAAAAACCCATATGTACAAATTGATATTAATTCTTTTTTTAAAAAAACATTTGCCAGCTTAACTAAATACTAAATTTTCAAAAAATATTAATGCAATTTTTCAGGCTTTAAAGAGTTAAAAACAAACACACTCCTACTCTACAAGACTGTTTTCTGTATAAGAACTCCTGTTAAAACATAGATGTCCAATTATTACAATGTCAACACAACACCTAAAAGGACAAACACAAAGCATGCAACAAAAACATACCACAGTCATTAAATATCTAGACATCAAATGGAAAGCCTGGCTAAATACTTTAAAATACTAATATAAGAATTTCAAGGCAAAATGAACACAGTCTATTCTCTTTCTATACAGTCTAACTATTGTGAATGTTTTCCCAGATTTCAGACAGCATCTTTACCTTAATGTTGTTTAGAAGCTGTTATCATCATGTTCTTGCAATAACCTGCCCTACAGGTGGTTTTTACCAGGCACATTTTCACTTTGCTCATGTATGGCACAGACATGTATGATTAATTTAAACTGATATTTAAACAAGGAGATAGAGTACATACAGACATATCTACTTATATACACTATGAGATTACTATTTGTGTATATTTTGGACATGCACTGCTCTACAAGATATCCTGTCTTTCTTTCTTCTTTGAGTCCTTTGGACCATCACCCAGAAATTCAGCAAGGTCTGGCATGACTGTGAATATCTCAATCATTGAAATGCAGGGCAAGAGATGAGTAGAGAAGCTCCCACAGGAAAGCAGAGTGAGGAACCACATCTTCAATCTAAGTATACCAAGTGGTGGTTTTTACTGGACAGCAGCTTCCTGCCAATAACCCCCTCATTGATTGGCCAGTTAATCTAATGGGAAATTCAAGCTAAGATTGGCTGCTGTGAAATGAGAGAATGATTAATAACACTGTAGGAAAATTACCTGTATAAATGGACACCTACTGCTTCTCTACAGTATATCTATTCATGACACAAAAACACTGTGTAGAATCAGAATCTTAAACCACTCATTACAATGTGTTCATTTTTGTTACAAATCAAAAGGTGTTCATATTTTTTCACTATGTTCTTTCTGGGTTCATATTGAGGAAATATACAGCTGCATTCCTACAAAGAGCACATTCCCAGTTACCATCATTAGGCCCATAATACCACCTATACCAGAGTGTGAAAAGGACAGGACAGGCTGAGTATATCTTTGCTTTCATACACACTAATTAGGCCACAGGTTTTATTTACAGTAAATGTTTTGCTCAGTACTTCCTATAACCATGTTGTTCATCCCTAGTGAAAAATACATATTAAAGGCTACCTGATCTGTTGACAGAAAAAAAAACAGTTGCTAGTACTGGGCGGCTGTAGCTCAGGAGGTAGAGCGAATTGTCTGCCAATTGGAATATTGGTGGTTTGATCCCTGGCTTCTCCAGTCCACATGCTGAGGTGTCCTAGGGGAAGATAAGGTACCTAGTATTGCCCCATATGAATACATTGGAGTGTGACGGTGTGTATGACAGGTGGAAAACAGTGTATGAATGTGTGTGTGAATGGGTCAATGTTTTTTGTAGGAGTGGGAAAGTGGAATACAGTGTAAATATCACTTGGCTTAATTGTCTTAAATGTTAAAGTGGCTGTCTTGTGTGATTGTTTGAGTTACAGGAAACTATGATGCTACCTGGGGTGGCTGTAGATAGAGCAGGTTGAGCCCAGACTGCTTCAGTCATGCCAGACATCCTTGAGCAAGATACTAACCCCAAGTTGCTCTGTAATGCAGCCATCACAGTGTGAATGTCAGATAGAAAGCACCTAAGCTTAAAGCATGTTGTATAAAGTGCTTTGCATGCTCAGGTAGAGTAGAAAAGCACTATATAAAAACCAGTCCTTTGCCCAAACCATATTGTTTTTCATAATTTAACCAAGCATGTCTGTGTAATAAACCCTAACCCAGGAGCAAAACAAAGAGTGAGGAAATTTAAAAAAATAAAACAGCCTTGCAAAAACGACAAACTCCCAAGTCCTTGCTAAAGTTCTAGTGATAAATGTAACCAAGATCCTTACACCATCATCCTCACCCATCCTTTATTTTTGTCTTTATTGGTGTTTCTCATGTGAGATCATGTGCACATTACTAGTAGGATGCGATAAAACCGTTGGTTGGAGGGGAAGGCTCTGTATTCCCGAGCTGGCTGGCGGTGGTTCCTCAAGGTTGTTGGCTTTTCCTTGGTCAAATCAGATGCCAAGAAGGTGCTAACTTCTAGTGATGTCTTTTGGTTGGTAGCTGATTGTTACCTGCAGATTTTTGGCTTTTTCACCAATCACGAAAAACTGACAAGCAGTTATACAACTTGAAAGAGTGCAATGCAAATGGGAAATGGAGATGGTTCACTTTCAAAGTAAAAGTTGTTCTTTATGAAATTTGTTGACTGCAGCACTAAGGCCCAAATTTTTCAGTTTGTGCCAGTTTCACTGCAGCTTGGAGAATAGCTGGCCAGTGTTTGTAGACAAGTCCATCTTTTCTTCTGCCTGTTTGTTTTGGCCGTTGTCTCCCTCGGATCCGTACACCTGACTGTTTGGCCCACCTGACTGTGCGTGATGTGGTCTGGCAGGTTCTGCGTTTTGCTCGTGTGGGTCTGGATTTTTATGTAATTGGTCTACCGACCTAGTGCTGGATTTCACCAATACTCAGCTGACGAGCTTCTCCATCTCCTCTTTCACCTGGCTTCTCCACCGCCGGCTGCGCTTCATCTTCACACAGACATCGCCTTCCTCCCTCGCCGAAAGTACATTCACCGAGGCTCTTGTCGGAATTTTCACCATGACGACTCTAAGCCAATACAGTCCCTCTGGTCCACTTCTCGTCGTCCTCCACGAAACTCCGACAGGGCTGCTGACCACAGTGTTTTAGCCAGCCTGCCCAGGTCGGCTAACACCTCTGACCAGTCTGACAACACCGATGTCAACTTCGGCCTCCTTAACATCCGCTCGCTTACGAGCAAGGGTCATCTAATTCGGGATCTACTCACAGATCGTAAGTTTGACTTTTTCTGTTTGACCGAGACGTGGCAACAGCCCAATGACTTTTCGCCACTCAACGACTCCACCCCCCCCCGGGGTTTGTTTACACCTGCCAACCTCGTAAGTCCGGCCGTGGTGGAGGTCTCGCGGTAATCTATCGCGAGAACTGGAAAGTCACGCCGCTGTCTGTACCTGTCTACAGTTCCTTTGAATCCATTGTTTGTCAACTGTCAGGACCTGTTCCAACTGTCATAGCTGTTATTTACCGCCCTCCAAAGTCTAATTCTGTCTTCATAAGTGACTTTGTTGATCTGCTGACTCACATAGCTACTGTTTCCCCTAATATAATACTCCTGGGAGACTTTAATATTCATATGGATAACAGTGATCATCCTCTCACCAAAGACTTCTCATCCTGCCTCGATAGTTTTGGCTTTAAACAACACATAAACTTTCCTACTCATACTAAGGGCCATACTTTGGACCTAGTTTGTTGCTCTGGACTTACTCCTTTTAACTGCAAAGCTGATGAACTGCTAATTTCTGACCACTTGCTTCTTTCTTTCAATGTCAAAATGACCTTTTCTATAACCAAGAACCTTCGTACCATTTCTTTTCGGAATATTAAGAAAATCAATCCTGATACTCTTTCTTTTGCTTTCTCTAGTCATTTGCATTTTCATAACCTGCTCACCCAAGAGGACTTAGTTTCCTATTATAACTCTAGTCTCAATAGTATCCTAAACTCTGTTGCCCCACTCAAAACCAAATCTGTATCTTTCTCTCAGTCAGCACCCTGGTTCACAGCTGAACTCAGGCTCCTGAAAGCAAAAGGACGACGACTTGAACGCCTTTATAAGAAAACTGGTCTGAATATCCACAAGGAAATGTTTAATAATCATATTATGTATTATAAGGAGTGTATTAATCAAACAAAATCTGCTTACTACTCCACCATTATCTGTTCAAAAGATGACTCAACCAAGATATTGTTTTCACTGTTCAACTCTTCTTTCAGGTCACCAGATTTTTTATCTGCTCACCTTTACTCGTCTTCCTTCTGTGATTCTTTAATGTTATTTTTCATCGAGAAAATTCACAAAATACACCAAGACCTGGTTTCCGATGTTCCATTTAGCTCTTCCTGTGTAATTCCTCTCCCATCACACTGTTTTTCTGCTTTCCAGCTCCCCTCGGTTACTGATATTTCAGATTTCATCTGTAAGTCAAAACCTTCTACTTGTTAGCTAGACCCCATTCCTACAGTTTTGGTTAAGGCATGTCTACCTTCTCTGCTTCCCCTCATATCTTCTATCATCTGCTCTTCACTTACCACTGGAACTGTTCCTGCTTCCCTCAAAATTGCCGCCATCACCCCAATATTAAAAAAAAACTGGTCTAGATCCCAATAATTTTGAGAATTTTCGGCCTATTTCCAATCTACCATTCCTTTCAAAAATTCTTGAGAAAATAGTTGCCACACAACTCCACTCACATTTAACTAATAATAATCTGTATGAACAGTTCCAGTCTGGTTTTCGCCCCTCCCATAGCACTGAAACAGCACTTATAAAAATAACCAATGATCTTCTTATGGCAGCTGACTCCGGTTTACTTTCCATTCTTATCCTCCTCGATCTGAGCGCTGCCTTCGACACTATTTCTCACTCCATTCTTCTCAGTAGGCTAGCCTCCATCGGTCTCTCCCATACTCCACTAGCCTGGTTTAAATCTTACCTGTCTGATCACACTCAGTTCATTCAACTCAAATCCTTTACTTCTCAGCCCTTTCCTCTGACCACTGGCGTGCCCCAGGGATCTGTCCTGGGGCCCCTTCTTTTCATTATCTACCTTCTACCGCTTGGACATATTTTCCGTAAATACAATATCCATTTTCACTGTTATGCCGATGACACCCAGCCTTATCTGTCCACTAAACCTGATTCTGCTCTTCCCCCATCCTCCCTCACCCTCTGCTTAGCTGAACTAAATTCATGGTTCTCTTCTAATCTTCTTAAACTCAATAGTAATAAATCCGAGCTTCTCTTGGTCGGCACTAAATCAACATTATCCAGAACCAACAGTTTCTCTATTACTATCAATAACTCGCCGGTCTCCGTTTCTTCCTCTGTGAAAAGTTTGGGTGTCATCCTCGACAGTACTCTATCTTTCAGTTCACACATTAATAATGTCACTCGGTCTGCATATTTTCAATTGCGCAACATCAATCGTCTCCGTCCTTTTCTCACCCCACATGCCACTGCCATTCTTGTCCATAGCCTTGTTACTTCCCGGATTGATTATTGTAATTCACTTCTTTTTGGTCTTACTCAAAAATCCATCCACAAGCTTCAACGCATCCAGAATTCTGCTGCCCGTATCATCACCAGGACCCCTTCTATCCACCACATCGCCCCTGTTCTGCAGCAGCTTCATTGGCTCCCGGTCAAGTATCGTATCAATTTCAAAATACTCTTGTACGCATTTAAAGCTATTCATCATCTCTCTCCTCCATATCTCTCTGATCTGGTTAACATCACCGCCCCATCTCGTTGTCTCAGATCTTCTTCTTCCCTTTCACTCTCCGTCCCCTCCCCCCGTCTTGTCACCATGGGGAGCAGGGCTTTCAGCTGCTCTGCTCCTCGACTCTGGAATTCCCTACCTCCTGATTTAAGAAATATCTCTACCTTCTCTCTCTTTAAGTCCCAACTCAAAACCCACTTGTTCAAAATAGCTTATCCCACATAACCTCTCCATTCGGCTATTTTAAATTTGTTTATGTTTTATGATTGTGTAAACTCTTTGCTTTTATGTTGCTTTTTACTCTACTGTGTACAGTGACCTTGAGTGCTTTGAAAGGTGCTTTCAAATAAAATGTATTATTATTATTATTATTATTATTTTCCACACCAATATAAATATGGAAAGGGAATACTCATTTTTCCCTCACAAATAGCAGTTGCCAGATGGTTGTGGGCTGGTCTGGGTGACTGGCAGATGTCCAAAATAGTGGACTAGTTAATGTCATGTGGTTAATGGTCATGTGTCTACAAAACATGTTAGTATCAAGTATCTTCCTTTAACACTATTATGTAATTATAGCTAAACATCTGAAACAATGTGCATTTTAAATAGTTGCTCCCTTTTCAAAATAAGGACAATATCTCATCTGGTACACGACCAACTATGCCTCACATCCTAGTTTGAAGGAATTACGATTCAGAGGCTCAGTAATCAAGTTTCACTTTATTCTGTTTCCATATATTGTTTTAAAGAGAAAGAGCTGTGCTATTACTCAGGTTCTCAACAATTATGTTATACCTAATCTCTGTGTGGGACCATACTGTGACCCTGTGCTTCAGCGGTAGGGCGGGCAGGGTGAGGATACCTTTCCCCTTAAGCAATTCCGCTGTACAACAGGAGTGTCATTCTTGTTATGATCCATATTGTGTTAAATCGTGTCCTCTCTGCCTGCAGTGTCCTCTGTTTCATATCATGTTTCCTTATACTAGCCTCACAGGCAGTTTTCTGTGCACATGGAAATATGCACTGAAAATATTGAGCTCTTTGTACTATGGTAACACTAGAGATGGGAATTAATAAAAACTATATTGATACCATTGTTGATATCATTTATTGATTTGTTTCCCAACCCTAGGCAACACTCTGGTTTGTGCTGTCAGTTATGTTACCCTTAATGCCAGTCAATCATTTGACCCTTAAGGCCAATTTGTCCTCAAAGGCACAAATCCGAACTTCTTGGCATTTTTTACACAGAAACCCAGCAATTTAAAAAAGATCAAGGCAAGCTGTTAGACAAAGCTGAATATTTCTAAATGTATTTTTAAAGTTTTTTTTTTTTTTTTACTAAAGATGCTTTCACATTCATTGTTCATTATTCATTGTTCATTTGTCTATAGTAGCATAGATGCACTTATTTTTCTAAAAAAAACATAATTTTTCTTATCTTTGTAAGCTTTAAACTGCATTTTACGTCTCCAGTTTGATTAAAATTGGTGACACTTTATACTAGACAGATTAAAGGAGATATCTTGTCTTTCCATTTGCAAATAAAACATTTGTGAAAACGAAAGAAGTTCTGAAAAAAATCATATAGTGTTTTTTTTCTTTGCATATAAAAGAACAACTAGAAGGTACAATAGAGGTAATATGATTTTTTTCTTCATATAGATCATATAGGAATCCGCCAGCCTGCACTCTACATTAATGCAAACTGCTATTAATTCCACCAGAAATCCACCCTCCAAAAAATAAAATAAAAACTTTAGTCTGACACCATGTGTTGCATGTAACCTCTTCCCTTTTATTACACTGGCCATAAAATCATCAAATGCCAATGCTCTTGTCTGGTGATGGTGCTGTGATGACTGATAAAAAGAGCAAAGGGCGTCAACGGAAGACAAAATACAAACCCCATCATACTTGGAAAGCAGCCACGAGACTTAAAAAAAAAATGCAGTGGCTGCATTTTTTTTTAAGTCCTTTTCAACTGATTTCATAAAAACCAGCTCTCACATCTTCAAAATTAGTCTTAAAATTGTGCAACATGGCTTGTGTAAACAGACCACACCATCCTTCTAAAAGGATAGTCAGTTTATTGCATGCAGGTACATTCTGAATACTAGTTTGCATACAAACGCACACACAAATATTATATTGTCCTGTGTCATATTTCTGCCATTTTCTGTTTATATATATATATACTTGGAAAGTATTCTATCAGCACCACGTAAAGCAATATTGAAAGAGCATTTAGCTGATGCTCGAGAGGTTTCAACGCAGCAACTCAACAATGGAATACTGATTTGCTTTCCTTCTCAACATCATCTGATTAAGGAGATGTGTGAATTGCTTGAACTCTGGGGAAGCATCAGTGTGGGCTCTAATCTGCAGATCTATGAGCTGCAGATCAGAGATGTTAGTTACTATAATGAACTGAAACTGCATATAAGTGTCCATCATCAACATGTCATCACTAACTGGTTTTTGGATAGAAACAGAAATAAGTGTTTCTTTTTCATTCATTTTTTGTAGAGTGCAATTACTAAAATGTTTGCTTTTAATATTGTTTGTGTTATTTTAAAATGAACCAAATCACTGCTTTTCATAATGCAGTGCTTTAGAAAAAATGGATCAGTGTGATTGTAGTAACCATCCTTGTCAACAATCCACTGCTCTAATTGTAATAAAGCTGTTGAATTTATTATTGTTTTTAAATTTGATATCACCACATGTCACTTAATAGTAGGAAATTTAAGAAAGCGTAAGTGAGAACTGAATCATAAGCAGGGCCGTACAGTTTAATACATCCCTTCTTATTTATGAAAATACAAAAGACTTTGAAACCTTTCCTTTAACATGTAAACACATTGATGTAGCCAGTGTGTGAATTTTGCTGTCAATGCTTCTGCATAAACTATTTCAATTTTACGTTTAAATATCTTTAATGTTACGCATCCCCTTCACTTTTTATCACATCGTGTGAAATTGTGACTGGTCAAAACAAGGTATAGTACAGCACATGAAAGGTTTCCTTTTACCCACATTATGATAACAGACACATGTTTTTAGCTGTGACTCTTTCTGGGTCAAAATATTTTGCTAATATTATATATGTATAAAATTATATTATAATTATATAATGATTTCATACTCAGTGCTTCAGTGCTTGAGAATCTTTCAAAATATATGTTAATAGTTTTCGTTTTGTCACTTGTCTTCTTTCCTGTAAAATACCTCTGCAGGAACTTTAAACTTCATAAAGTCTAAATGCATTTGTTCTTTCAAAATCACTGAAAGGTATCTAGCATTGTCATAGGTGGCAGCCACATTTAGACAAGCGTTATGTTGTAGCACTGCTGAAATTGTAACGGAAATGTCTCCACCAGACAACCTCAGTTAGACCATTCACAGTTGAACCTACGATAATCCCATGAGAGTGATTCTCAACATGAGATAAAAAAGAGGTTTGGCTTTAGAAGGTGATCGTTGAAATGTTTGTAAAACTGTTTGTAACTATGTTTAAATGTGTTTTTATATAAGCATCTCCTATACTTAAGAAGTTATGTGGCCCAAAAATGCTGGAAAAAAGTATGAAATTTCAATCCACATCTATGTATGTATATAGCATACATGTTCGAAATAAACTCTTTTATCTTAACTTAAAGCCAAATTTGTTGGTACACTGGTTTTGGAGAATCTGTTTTTTTGTTGTTGTTGTTGTTAGTTAGGTTTTTTTTTTTCACTTGCAATAAGTTTTTCATTTTGAAATGATATTCAGACCATCTGTTATTTCAGCCTTGCTTTTTTTTTTAAAACACTTTGGAAAGCTATGATCTTTCTGTCTTCCTCCTCAGACACTACTGTTTCAATTTCATTTATGTGATTTCCTTCTTCTTTCTAGCGTTAGAGGAAGTTTCTCTCTTACAACACTGTCAGCTTCATCTGGGGATAAACACGTTTGCTTACTGTATATATAGGAATGTACATGATAGTATGCAAATAATATTAATAATAATACATTTTATTTGAGGGCGCCTTTTTAAAACCCAAAGTCACCTTACAAAGAAAAAAAGATATCAATAAAACAGTAGATTAAAATAATTAAAATACAAAAAAAAAACAAATACAAAAAATAAAACAAACAAATAAATAAACAAGATTTGACAGCAAGCCAGTTTTGTATGTACAGTGTATATTGGTTGCACAAGACTGTTGGTTTAGATTGAGTTAGATTCAAGAACATTGTGGTAACAGTAGAATACTCATCTGACTCATAGAATACTCATAGAATCCTCATCTGTTTCCAATTTTGCACATACAGTTGTTTTTTGCACAGGGTAACAACATTTCTGCTCAAATATTAGTAAATCCAGGTGCCTTTAATATTTTTCTACTATAAATTACAAATATGAAGAAGAACCCTAGGTTTGCCTGATTCAGTATATGAAAATGTAGCTGTTAAAGCTAAAGTATGTAACACAATGTCAGAACTGTCAGCAAAAGTCTATCATTTTTACAGTGACATTTACCGTACACACGATCACTGTCAAACAAAGCAGTTATTCACATCCGTGCATTGCCTATGTTTTTTCACAGTGGCTTTAAAATTTTCATTTGCTGGAGGAAAATATACATTATCACTGCTTGAATTAGCTGCCAGGGGGTAAGTGGGTACCACAGTGGTGATATAGGTCAGCACTGAGGCATAAATTACATATGGATTTCTTGGGTTTGCCCATAAACTTTTCGCATCCACTGCCCCAGGGGGAAGAATGTATGGATAAAACTAATTGTACTGTGCTCCTTCCTGTCAGCTGATGAATTAATTTCCACCTGCTGATGCTCAGCTAGCACAGCTAAACACTTGAGCAACTCATTATGTTGCCATGCACCCTGGGGACAGAATCATTTTGAATCCAGTCAAAATAAAGCTAATTTGATAAAATGAAAGACAGCTATGGCAGTGAAAATCTTGGATGTTAGTACGGAGTATCTTCTGAAGTACCAGAAATTTCCAAGCATTTAGTTTGTTGTCTCAAAGTTAATGAACCAAACGCAGGATTAGAATTAGAAGATCAGAAGAGTGAGTGAGCAAATGATATATTGACATTAGGAAGACAAAGAGATGAAGTGAATAATTTTGATAATAACAAGGCCTAGGATATCTTTGACAGGATGTGAACAGTTCATTTTGTAGTCAGTGAGTGAGGAGGTGGAAGAAAACTGTGCAATCTGACCTGATTGAGAGTAGATCTGAACAGTGTTTATAACAGCGAGGTTTGTGGGGTCATCAAGAGTGATCGAAGGAGAGTAAAACCATCAACCACCACTAATGGTGACTGTCTTTGTCATCGACTGAAAGGAGCCTTGTTGCAGAACAATAGATTTGATATTTTCACTGAAAAGAGACAAATGTTTGTGGTTATGAATGTTTCATTCATCTTGTATTATTATCATCTCAAGGCTGATCCACTGATGGTAGTTCAACCACAATGACTTTAACAGTAACTTGAACTTAATGTGCATTTGTGCTAAAGCATCCCTCTGTGCTCTCTGCTATGTGTCTGACTACGTTTCTGCAAAGCCCACAGCTACCACTTAGCCTGTCCAGAGGAGCTGAATATCTATCAGTATTATGAAACCAAACCTTTGATCAAAGGATTTGGGATTATCAAGAACTTGCAATTTAGAGTGTAAAAGAAGCAGCTGATAGGTTGAACTGCTAAAACTGTTTCGGCTGACAAAGTAGATAAGACTCAAGAAGAGTGCAGGGGAGAAACCCACAATACCATTTCCATAGTATTAGAGTGTGTGTGTGGGTGTGTTTGCATGCACGAATATCTTTGTGAATGCCTTGAGCATTTTCTGCAATAAGACAGGCTATCTCTGCCCCATTTAACATTCCGATGTTTTCAAGCAAACAGGTAAAATGACTAATTTCCTTGAAGCAAGGTGTAATTTGTTGGAAACATTATTAAGATCCAAATGATTTGTCTTTTTTTTATTTAGTTATTGCCCAAACTTAACCTCTTGATGAGCTTTTATAAATATCCACAGAGATCAAAGCAACAGCATGAAGAGCTCTGAGCGACTTGCGCTGCACTCTCACTTTTCTGAAAGCCACATTTTAAAGAGTGTCAGTGGAGAAGAGCTTGACACCTTTTGTCAAAGGGGGATAGAAGCGTGAAGAAGTGGTAATTTTACTAAATGATTGTTTCAAAGTGTTCAATCTTAGAGGGAAAAAATGCACAATGTGAAGCAGGTGAAGCAGGGATGTCATCCAGAATGTTAAATGGGACCTTTTGTTGCTCATTTCCTACTCCATGTTTTTATTCAAGGACTCTGCTGGAGTAGTTTTGAATAAAAACTCTAAAATATCCCTATGTATCTTATGCTGGGTTTTGCTGCTCTTTAGCTCATCCACTGTGTAGCCTCATATATATATATGAGGGATCTGCTGGAGCCACTCGCCAAGCTTGGGGGTCACTGCAACAAGTGCTTCGATTACCACTGGGACCACTGTTACCTTCACCCTCCACATCTTCTCGAGCTCTTCTCTGAGCCCTTGGTACTATGCCGGCCACTTGGTTATGGCGTTCCATGTATGCCCTGCCTGCTAGCATCTTACACCCTGCTGTTACGTGCTGGATTGTCTCAGGGGCATCTTTACACAGCCTGCACCTGGGGTCTTGCCTGGTGTGATTGCTCCTCTTTCTTGGGTTTCTGCTGCCTGAGTTATTCACAGAGCATGCAGTTGGTCGTGGCCTGATGTTCCTGATATACTCATGAATGTTTGGTGTCTCATCCTGGACTGTGGTGCTGACACTCAACAGTCCCCGGCCTCCTTCCTTCCACTTAGCGTACAGTCTCAATGTGCTGGACTTGGGGTGAAACCCTCCATGCATGGTCAGGAGCTTCCTGGTCTTGATGTCAGTGGCTTCTGTCTCCTCCTGTGGCCAGCTTATTATCCCAGCAGGGTACCTGATCACAGGCAGGGTGTAGGCGTTGATAGCCCGAATCTTGTTCTCACTATTCAGCTGACTCCTGAGGACTTGCCTGACCCTCTGCAGGTACTTGGTGGTTGTAGCTTTCCTAGCTGCCTCTTCATGGTTCCCATTTGCACTTGCTCATGATACTTGTATATATGGCAGATATGGTTCTAAGGCTTACATGCACATACACAGTTTTCACTTCCTGAAAATCACCTTTGTAACATCCATCCATCTGCTTATCCAATTTGGGGTGTTGGTGGCGCTTCTATAAATTATTATATGCCAAAAATAATGAGATAATAACACTCAACTAAAAAAAATTGATTATATGATGCTGTAATACTTTTTATCTTCAGTGACCTTTTATAAAGCAATAAGAGCTGGTGTACAGTTGTTAACACTATAACATAATCGTCATCATATTTAATGATCTACAGTTGTGATGTGACACAACTGGTCAAACAGCGATAAGTGGAAAAGCGATTTCATCCTGAATTCTTAAATGTTTAAGAGCATCTTAAGTACATATTAATTTAATTCAAAACATTTTTTAAATTATTATTTTAAGTGCTGTGATTATATTTTAAGCTCTGAACTCAGTTAAAGTTCAAAAATGTTATACTGACAGCAGTACAGGCTTCGAAGTATATTGAACCTCTGGTTCTTTTGTTATTTTTATGGATACAATAATAATAAATGCTTTATAGAAAATATGTGCTCAGCTATATTAAGATATTTATGGGATATGCATGAGGAAAAGTCATGGCCACCTTAGGTTTGGGTGAAAATGGCCCGAAGCACACACATAAATCAAACGCAAAATGATTGAAAAAGAAGAAAAGTTTTGTTTTTGAATGACAAAGGGTCTGACAATCTAACCAAGATACTGTGGAAGGACCTGAGGAATTATCCAGTCGGGTGATGGATACTGATGGAGCAAAACTAGTTTTGAACAGAAGAATAGTTCAGTTGTCTTCATTGTCATGCAGATCACATGAGCACCTGGTGAGAATTTCTGATAGAGATTGCTGCTGCAGAAGGAGACCTTACAAGTTCATTCATTTTTTTCAAACCTGCAGTCTGAGTAATTATGGACAGGAACAGCACAGGTGTTATAAGTTCGGTTTTTTTATCTTTAGTGCAAAATCACAACAAAAATCACTTCAAGACATTTTATATTGTAAGGTAAAGAACTCCAACAGTAAAGGCTCATAGAGCGACCCACTATATCACCCGATGAGCAAGCACTTGGCGACACTGGGAAGGGAAAACTCCCTTTTAACAGGAAGAAATGTCTGGAAGAGCAACGCTCAGGGATAGGCAGCCATCTGCCACGCGTAGATCAGACCTCACTGGGTGAGTAATAATTTACTGAGTAACCCCAGAGACTTCATAAATATCCTTGGGCGAGTCTAAATGGACTGCTTCTTATATTTTATACATCATGCCTCTTTCATACAATGACTTCTTACTACTCAGAAGTGCTTTCTATCTAGCATTCACATTCTGACAAAAGCCTTGGAGATCAACATGGGGTTCAGAATCTTGCCAAGATATTGGCATGCAGACTACAGCAGCCAGGGACTGAACCACCAACCTTCCAAATACTAGAGGACTCAGCACCAACTCTTGAGCCACAGCCACATCATGTGTGCATCAGAGTTAGACAAAGCACCTAGGTATAGAAAAAAGTGCTGTGTTAATGACGCATGTAGTAACAAGCACTTTGAGTAGGAAACTGTTACATAAGTATCAGTCCATTTAATATAAAGCAAGAGAGTAGACAGCGTAGCAGATACAGATACAGTCATTACTGATTGACCTGAGGCAGAAATGATATTTCAACAATTAGAGCAGGCTAGATGGACCGCGTTTGTTTACTTCATGCACTCAGCTACAGCATCCCGATATCATCACAGCACAGTGAGAGCATCAACTCCTTCTTTGGCTCCCCAGTGGAGCATAGTAATGAAAACCATAATGCAGAACCTTAAAAAACAGGATACGGCAGTTGAACCTGCAAAAGCCACATATGCCTCTGGCTGGGATCTCTTTCCAAGATGTGTACACTGATGATGCGCTGCTTTCATCAAGCTTTGGATGTGTACGTGATGAAGCCTGTTTCAACATAGAGCAAGGAATGCCTGTTGTCTTTTAGCCAGACTAGTGATGATATGGATTAGCTGTCCCTGTGTCTATGCCCAGTTTTCTCTTTCTTCCTATCTTCTTGCTCGCCCAAACATACACACACACAAAACTCTGTTTCTGCTGCCTGCTTTCTTCACAGCGCATGCAGCCCTCTGGCTCAGCTCGCCAGTGTGGATTATGGCCCTCTCACGGCTATCATGATCTTACACAAACAACATTTGTCAGCTCATTTATCACTGTTCCCCCCCAGTTGTCCACTCTTGTCTATTCATCTATGCTCTATTTCTGCATCCCTGCCTCCAGGGTGAAAATGCACGCTACCTCCACAACTGAAAATAACCCCCAAAAGTCCCCTTTGATATTTACGCAAATCTGCAAACGTCAACAGGGATAAGTGATGCCTGAGTGACTTGCTAACACCCATTGTGTTTTTTGTAACAAGACATGATGCAAGCACCTAGTGGAAATACCATTTGCCATCATATCATCATTTGCATTGTCACTTCAGGGAAAGATTATCCATCTCTGAGTAAAAGTTATTCCAGTGGCTGTAAAGGGATTTTGTACTCAGAGATGGGCTGTCTGAGGCTCACTGGGTCAGGTGCTGAGGTGTGAGCTATATACTCACACTTTGATAAAAGTCAGTGCTCACAATGGAATGAAAAATCTCTTACTGTCAGCCAGCAAGTGCAGACTTTGCAGCTTTAAAAGGTAAGGTTGGTTACTTTCAATAAATGACCTGACTGACCTTGGGGTTGCACCCTCTCTGATCCTCTGACAGCTGGACATGAATGTAAGGTGGGGGAGTGTAGCCTCCAAGTCAAACTCTTGGCTGAATACCCTTTATCATACTAACAGACCTGG
This sequence comes from Pelmatolapia mariae, assembly GCF_036321145.2. Taxonomy (NCBI): domain Eukaryota; kingdom Metazoa; phylum Chordata; class Actinopteri; order Cichliformes; family Cichlidae; genus Pelmatolapia; species Pelmatolapia mariae. The sequence goes on from NC_086235.1 coordinate 34,551,107, forward strand.
TAAGCACTGTTTACTGTTATGAATGAGTGCATGCATTCTCTATAACCAAACCCCTGAACACACAGCCATACATGGACACTTTGTTGTCTGAAAGCAGGCGGATAATTCATGTAATCCAATTAGTAATTGTCGATATATCTGCATGGACATCAAACATGTTACTTTAACCAATGATAATATATAATGAAGGGAAAAGGCAATTCAACTGTAAATAGAAACCTAGGATAAAATTGTGCTGATTGTGTAAATGGTGTAATTGGTGGTGGCTGTAGCTCGGGATGTAGAGCAGGTCTTCTACTAATTGGAAGGTTGGCGTTTGGATCCCTGGCTGCTCCAGTCTTGAGCAAGATATTGAACCCTAAGTTGCTCTCTGATACATCCATCAGAGTTTGAGTTAGACAGAAAGCACTTAGGAGTGGAACCAAATGCACGTATGAAAGAGTGAATGAGGCATGTTGTATAAAGTGCTTTAAGTGTTCCAGTTGAGTAGAGAACCAGTTCCTTTACTTGTGGAGGACAAAAGAACGAGAACTAATCTTGGTACAGTTTGCCAAACTTTAAATCCCTCTTTCCAGTGTTTTTATTAGAATTGACTGACTGTTCTACAGATATGTTTCTTTTTCTTTTATCCCTTTGATCACTGAGATTAGAGTTATGGCTGCCTTCCCATTAAGATTGCTGCCGCTGTTAGGATACCGGCTTCTTGAAGGACTTTGCATCAGCTCCTGGATAATGGCCCAGTTAACCTCTGCACCATCTTTTTGCCCTTTTTTATTCTAAAAGCATTGACTCAACGTGGTGATTTGTAGCTCTTCTATTTTGAGACTTCTCTGAGAACTTCCCACTCATTATATTCTTAATTCACTGTCTACTGTTGAGTATTTATAAATAGTGTTGCAATTGGAAAAGAAGCTTAGACTGTTCTGTTATTTCTTTATTAAGTTCTTGAAGAATTTTATGTTAATATTTGAGTCACTGCAAATCAGTCTGAGGGTCACTTGAGCCAGAATCTGGAATGTAGCAAGCATCCAAAGTTTCAGAGCAGAACAAAGGCTATGGTTGAGAGCTGTGCTTCAAGGCACCTGGATTTATCTCACTGAAGAGGCAGCTGAAGGACACTGAGGGCTGATCTGTTCCTTTTAAAGGAAATAATCAGTTACTTTATAGATACAATTTATTTGCTAAAATGACAAATCAAACCTGTTTTTCTAAATTATTTATTTGTTAACCTTTAGCATATTATTGGTGTAATCACACACCAACCAAAATAAAACATTTTAAAAATGTTTTGGTTTTTATATTAACTTTGCTCTCTCAATCAGCTTCGCGAGGTTGTCTCATGGACAAGACTTTTTCCAGTCCTGCTAATAGACTTCCCACGTATCCTTAGTAGTTGTTGGCTGCTGTCCTCTTAGTTGTTTAGTTTCTGTCCTATTTTTTCTTTGTTTTTGTTATAAAAAACAAAACAAAAAACAAGCAACTTAATGTTTCCTTCTTTAGCAGGTATATATATATATATATATGTAATACATTCATCTTACTGAATTATAAACCTTCACCTGTACCTCCCTGTGGTTAATGGTTTCTTTCAGCACAACCTTGAAGGCCCAATTTAAATAGCCTCTTCCATATGGTTGATAATGAGATGTGTCTGCTTCTTAAACTCTGGAAAGCATTGATGTGGGCTTCAATTTGAGGTGCCATTAATGTTTGATTTCTGTGACTGGTAATTCTAATGAACTGTTCCTCTGCAGCAGAGGGGCCGCTGGGTCTCAGGTGGTCCTCACAAGAGCCTTTTTCATCAGTCTTTGATGGTTTTCTGAAGAAACTTTGACAAGTTCTTGAACTTTTCCGGACTGACTGACCTTCTTATCAGGGTTCTCAAAGTGTAGCCTGACAGTCTTTGGTAATTTTGTAAGTGGCCCATGGGTGTGGCAAAGAAAAGGATGTACGACTGTACATTGCTTCCATCCACTCAATGTCATACTGTGAAACATGAGCTCAGCAGAAGTGAACATTTTCTTCCTCTCAGTTATTCTGTCCTTGTCAACATAGTAGATTTTTACCTTACTACCACTGAAAATCATGAAATGCCACCTCACTGTCACAAATTAGCTTTGACTGTACAAATTTTTACATATCTATATAAGGACCATTTCAAACTGATCAGCCACGTGCTTCAAAAACCACATTGTATTTTAAATATCACCAAAATGACAGCAGTAATTAACTCAATATACATACTCAATGACATGCAGAGATTACTATTGTAGTGCATTTTCCCCAAAACAAGCACACAGTCAGTCAAAGCTTAAAGAATTTCAGCCTTAGAGAAATGCTGCTGTTTCTCTTGCTTCATTGAGAAGTTCTTCAAACAATATGGAGAGCAACAGTAAATGGCCTGTATTTATATACAGCGCTTTACACATCCAGTCATCAACACACTGGTGATGGCAAGCTACATTGTAGCCACAGCCACCCTGGGGCGCACTGACAGAGACGAGGCTGCCGGACACTGGCGCCACCGGGCCCTTTGACCACCACCAGTAGGCAACGGGTGAAGTGTCTTGCCCAAGGACACAACGACTGAGACAGTCCAAGCCGGGGCTCGAACCGGCAACCTTCCAATTACAAGGCGAACGCCCAACTCTTGAGCCACGATCGCCCCACGATTGCCCCACGATCGCCTTGCGGTGACAATAGTCACCTCAAGGTACTTTACATGGTAAGGTAAAGACCCTACGATAACAGAGAGAATAACACAGCCTGCACTGTGATACAGCCTGAACAACTAGTTTATTCATTCAATACATTTCACTAATTAGCAGAGAAGTGTGTCATGCATTACATGAGTTTAAGGATCCAGCTTTCTAACCAAGCTCGTTAACATTAGTTGATAACCTAACACACTACCCCTTGACTAAATATGATTGTTCCAAGCTCACAACAAAGAAAAAAACTGGCCATGATGCTGAGGTTCTGAAATCTGATGACTGTGGCTCAGGAGATAGAGCAGGTCATCTGCTAATCGGAAGGTTAGCTAATTGATCCCAGGCTGCTCCAGTCTGCATGCCAAAGTCTGCTTGGGCAAGATACTGAAGCCCAAGTTGCTCTCCACTGTGTTCAGGAGAGTGTAGATGTGTTTTGATGGTTAGACAGAAAAAAGTGCTCGTGTGAACGGGTCCAAAACCAATTTGTAACGGCATGTTTGCTATTCCCCGCATACATGAGCCTTTATTGGCTCATATTTTGTTTTGAACATACATTTTGTAATTTTGTAATGTGTTACAAAATTTCAGTCTCGTCAGGATTTCTTACACTGTAATAACACAGCTTGTGGAAGCCAAATGTGAACATTTTTATTTCATGATTTAAATAACACACAGTATGCATCTTCAGCTCAAAGTGACAATGCTTTTTCAACATGTACTCGTGTTCTCATACTGATATCAACAAAACCTGAGCATTCCCACACTGGAAGAAAGTGAAAAGGCTACTATTTCAGAGACCACTGGTCTAATCTCCTGAAAGGAGGTTTAATAGCTCTTTCACACATCAAATTGACGCAGTGGTTTATAGATGGGGTGCATCTCATTTGTCCTTCCCACCTGAAGCGATCAAACAAATATTACAGTTCCCTTTAGAGAATTTCTGTCCTTCATTGTGAGACAGCTGCTAAGATGACTGAACCCTCTTGATACCTAGATAGGAGAGATGAAACTTTATTGATCCCTGTGGGGAAATTGGATCATCACAGCGGCAAAACAGGGATAAGATGCAGCATGGGAATAAGATAAGTGGACTTCAGCACACAGATAGAATACAGAAGAGGCAGTACCAAAATAGAATTCCTCTCTCTCTCTCTGCTTCTATAGATAAATAGATAGATAGAATGTATTGACTGAAAAAAGACAAAAATAGAACATGAACTGACTTTTATTTTTGGGCTGCTGTATACTGCAGTGGAATTCAATTCAACTCTGTCACTAACACTACCTTTATATACCTACCTACATGACATATATACTACAGTATAGTACTTTAAATATGGTTGCTTTCTCGTACTTATATTCGAAAATATGATTAATGCAGTTAAACCACACTGACTTTCAGAAAAGAAAGCGACTATAGCTTTGGTGGTCTGTGAGTGCTGTGTGCATGCTCCTTTGCTTGCAGTTCGACTTGCCACTGTGCAGCGACGCAGTTGAGAGTCACTGGGCAGACACTGCTGGTCCAAATCTCAGTGGTGAAGCTGAAGACCAAAATATCCTGAAACAGGCTGTCAGTGTGCTTTCTCACAAAGTCAAACACCCTTGGGATGACAGCCTCTGTGATGGTAACGGTTGGGAATCTCATATTCAGGCCCTAGCACACTGAAAGGGAATGAAATCTTGTATTATAAACAACCTACTACTCCTGGCCTTCAAGTTATTTTTACAGCTTTGGACATTTTCTTCAGTATTCAGCTTCCAATTTGACAGTTCATTTGACAAAAAATGAGTGTTTCTTACGGCTGAGCAGAGCAGAACTTGCAGTTTGCCTCACTTTAATTGGTGTTGCTTATCTTAGGCCTGTGAAGTCTCACTACCCATAGCCCTTACCATGTAATATAATAATATATAATAAATAATAATAACATAGTTTGTTGAACCATGTAATATAATAATATGTAGTTCTTAGTTGCTTTCCCAATCCTAGCCATCAGGGAACAGAAAGATGAGGTCTTGTAACAGAAACAGATGAGGAATACATATATTAAAACATTTTGTTTTTCCTCAAACCTTAGAGTTATTTCTCATAACTGATAGTGAAATGTGTCACAGAACTAACCTCCTGACAGTAACATGGAACAGAAAGCTCCAGTACATGTCTTAAACATAAATATTGTTTAGTTTCTGAAACTATGACTGTTTAGCCTGAGTGTGTTTCTGACAGTGAAAGGAAAAAAGAGAAAAGAGAGCGTGAGAGACATGCTTGGTGATAGCGATCCATGTATGTGAAGGACAGCAAAAGGTCCCCACATAGTAGCAGTGATGGCACGTTACAACATGGAGCAGAGTAGACACACAGGCTAAGAACGGCAGAGCTGAGATTCTGTCAGGCTTCGACTTCTATACAGACAAGCAGCTGGTGGCTAGCCAACCAGAAATAGTGATGGCTGACAAGGAGCAGAAGAGGGCAGCTGTGATAGATGTGGCAATCTGAGCTGACAGTAACATCGGGAAGCAGGAGCATGTCCGATAGAGAAGGAGCAGTGGCTGATGGAACAAATGTCTTTGGGTTTCCGTTTAATCACACCGCTGCAACTCGCCACATCATCGTGTTTGTACTCGTAGTCAGGCTTTCCAGCAGTTTGTTAGTGTTCCTTGTGGTCTCCAAATTTTCATTATTTTTTCCTTCACTTTTGGATTTTTGCCTGTTTTGTTTGTTCACCACCAACTTATGTGTGACGTCAAGTTGTTAGTTAAACATTTTGGATTTGGGATCCTTCCCCTTGTCTGTATCCTCACATCTCTCTTTCAGAGTTACTGGAATTAACTCAATACTGTGCTGAGCTGAGTTAATGGTGTTATGAAAAAAAGATTTTAAAACCTCGTAGAGTTGGTCTACATATGTAAACTGACCACTGACCACTAAAAAATGTGAAATCTGTAATTGATACTAAATTAAAAAATGATCAAATAGCCAATGTATCAAGCTGTTTCACAATATTTTGTCTCTTTCTCCCAGATTCTACCTTCATACTATTTCAGGCAGTCGTGTGGGTGGCAGGAGTCATCCCAGCACACCCTGCTGTGCTGTTATTCTCAGATTTCAGCTTTTGCGGCAATCTTTAGGATGTCAGAGGATTAATAATATAGCAGGAAGATAGATATCATGCATCCTAATCACTGGCCAGGCCTACTGGCAAGAGTACTTAGGTTTCCGAAGCTCCCCGCGATATTAAGGAGTCACAGATGGAATAATTTCATTTGCAATGCCCGCTCCAAGTTTGGAAGCTTTTTCATTACAGAGTGGCTAAGTGTTGTGGGAGACCAATTCATTTTCACACTGTTAAATTAATATGAAGTTTAAAGGTATGCCAGAGCTAAACTAAAAAAAAACAAAAAAAAAACTATTCTCCCTTGTGTGGCTGTGTGCGTGTGTGTGTATATAAAATGCATATATTGCTATATTTCACCTCTATTCCTTCTTTGTCGCTGTGTTAGTAGAAAAGAGAACAACTATAGGATCTACCCCCACACATTCAGTGAGAGTACACTCATTCTGTGTGTGTCTTGTCCTTTATGTTCTACACATAGTTACTATAAAAGAGGACACCTATAGGAGCTATCCTGTGTGTGTGTGTGTGTCCCAGTTCAAATAGGCAAACAGTAGGCTGCAGCTGTCTGTAGAGGTACTGTTCCTCCAATGAGTGAATGAGAAGCACGCAAGTAATTCAAATCAAATAAAAATAAGCCCAAGCATTAAAATAAAGAAATAAAATAAATGAAAACAATAAAGAAGTTAAAACATGTCCACCTGGACCCTGGAACATCAGAGTAATAAGAATGTTGTCAAAGTCGGGATTTTGTGCTTGTCTCACTTTTCCACACTTCGTCAATGGTTTCTTTGAGGGTTCAAATTTAGTTTTAAGGTTAAAGCTTGAATCAGGTTTAGGTTTATAGCCCTGTTCATACACAGAGTGTAGTAGGTAGCAGATCACTGTAGCGGGAACAATGGCAACCAAGAACAACTTTCAGCTAGCATGTGTGAACCAGTATCCCGACAACTTTCTTATAAACCGGCCCCAGACTGTAAGACTCGGCCCTCATCTCTCCTCCACTCGCACACTGAGCACCGGCTCCCTACAGGGCTGCATTCTGAGCCCCCTCCTGTATTCTCTCTATACCCACGACTGCAGTTCAACCAACAACAACAATCTCATCATCAAGTTTGCTGATGACACCACGGTAGTCGGAGTCATCTGAAAGGGAGACGAGGCAGCCTACAGAGGGGAAGTCCTGAAGCAGGCAGCATGGCAGAGAACACCCTGGCACTGAACACTAAGAAAACCAAAGAGGTCATTGTCGACTTCAGGAGGCACAGCACTGACTTAGCCCCCCTATACATAAACAGGGAGTGAGTGGAGAGGGTCCACACCTTCCGTTTCCTTGGTGTCCTCATCTCTGCTGACATCTCCTGGACAGACAACACCACAGCGGTCATCAAGAAGATCCAACAGCGGCTGCAGCAGGTTGGAGTACAAACTGAACAACCTGCTGCTGACCTTCTACTGCTCATCCATTGAGAGACTGCTGACATACTGCATCACAGTATGGTACAGCAGTTAGACTAAGGCGGACAGAGCGAGACTTTAGAGTGTAGCCAAGGCAGCACAGAAGGTCATTGGCTGCCCCCCCACCCCCCCGCGCGCGCGCACACACACACACACACACACACACACACACACACACACACACACACACACACACACGCATGTTTGCACTGAATACGAGATGCTCTGTATCTCATTGTACATCTATATAGTGACGATAAAGGCTTTCTATTCTATTCTATTCTATTCTATTCTATTCTATTCTAACAATATACTGCACTTCTTCAGTCCCCAGCAATAGCTACGTCAACTTTAAAGGAGCTTGGATGAATGCTTGTTGAGATGAGTATTTGTGAGTGTACCACAGATGCACACATAGTTGAAGTATATAAGTCAGGATGCACCAGTCTGTGTTATGCTGTGTTATGTTAGGGAATAGTAGTAACTTGTCAATCGCAAGATAGGCCTCCTCTAAAGCACATCTTCCTTTCACTCGAACTTAAGAAATTAGCTTTACATTAGTTTTACAAAGATTTCACCTTTCAGACCCAGTAATTATTTCATTGTTATTTATATATATATTTATATACATATTCTATGAGTCAAATGCAGTGTGACTCTATGGGTTCAATCATCAAACAAGCAGTTAAGTGGGCAAAAGTCTTCTATCCTCATGAACACAAATGTTTACCAAACTGCCTGCCCACTGTGGGTAAGCACACTCTAAACACCATCTCTGGTTTGTTCTTCCTCTTGCTGAACAGCCTCCCGTGGCTACCTTGTCTGTGGCTCCAGGTTTAGATGCTACTGCTAAAATCTGAGAAACATCGTTCCTCCTCCAGCTGAGCAAAAACCTCAGTTCACTGCCACAACCTGATATTTTATGAATGAAATTATTAGATAGTTGACAATGGTGTTAGCTCCCTTTAAACTTAAGGACTGGGACCTTTCTGAACATGTTGCACGGGAGAAGAAAAAGCACACAAATCTTCAGTCTTCATCTGCAGTCAACAGTGATCCACCTTCTTGGATCCATTCCACCTGTCCGTGGACTCAAACTGTTCAGTTCAGTTGTATCAGGTCGTGGTGGGTTTTGCTTTACTAACATGCACCTTGGGTATAGGTTAATGGGCTCCTTGGCTATAATTTCTGACCAAGTATTACAGCAAAATGACCTGGGAAGAAAAATTGGACAGAAGAGCGGTAATAAGACTTTTAATTAATTTGAAACATTAAACACATTTTTTAAAATGACTATTATGGTTATTGGTATTAATCTTATTTTGTAGCTTTTTCCCAGTGGGGTTGATTGTTAATTGAGTCAATTAACTGATAGCGCATTATGCTGCTGTCAGTGTTTGTGTTGTTTTCATGCTCAGGTCACATTTCAAATCTGCCTATTTTTGTATTGGGTGTCTGTTATTTTTCTGCAGTAAATGCAGCAAAGTAAATCCTTGATAATAAAAACTAAAAACTAACAAACTATTATAAATTTAAAGTAAAGTAACTTGATGTATGAAAAATAATCTGGATGGGCTGTATCGCACCACAAGAGCACAGAATGGTGAGATCTGGTTGGCAGGGCCGGAGCCCAATTTGAGATCAAAAAATCGCTTTAATTATAAATATGAAATAGTATGTATTTGTCCTGCCAATTCATGGAGAATGTTAATGCAAGGATTACCACAGTCAATTCACAGTAACAAAGTTCCTGAGTGTATTGTCCTGATTTGCTGGGGCCTCCAGGTATTCACCCACAGTCCAAAGACATTCCCGTTACTCTAATCCTAGTGATTGTAAATTAGCCGTAGTTCCAAATGTGATAGTGTGCAGTTGGTTGTTTCTCAGTGTTAGTCCTGCGATAAAATGGCAGCATGCCCAGAGTGTTGTCTCTACTCTTGCCCCGTGACAGCTGGGATAAGCTCCAGCCCCAAAGCTACCTGACTCGGATATGTGGTTAAGAAAATTAGGTGAATTTTTCCATCCTTTTGCTCTTCTTGACATTTATTCAATGCTGACACTGCAGTCACATTTGATTTTATTTGTGGTTTTAGCTGTTACTTATACTCATAAAATGACAATTATAAGTATCATAGAACATCATTTTTAAAAACACATTACAAAATACTATGTACAGTTAATAACTGAGTAAACCTAATGGGATTATACTTAAAGATGAGCTGCTTTTAAAGTAACTAAATACAATTGTCACTCATTTACACAAATTGTAACAAATGTTGCACAGTGGGCATAGTTGGTTTTTGCTCTTCACAAAATACAGCAGAGTTGGGCCTGCAGCAAGCACCAGTGTGGTGACTGGGTGCTGGTAGGGAAGTGTTGGTAATAATTGCATCCATCTATCAAACCCCAGGTCAGTGTCACCATTTTAAATGACAGCATCCTATGGTGCAGCTGCTGACTGGGCATTGTCAGCAATGTTATCATGCAGTACTTTTGGAGCACTGTGTTGGAAATTGGCAACAGCAAAGAAAGAGGCCAGCAGCAGAGGTGTGGAGCTTGACCCGATGCTGCCACCAGACTAGAGACTGCAAAATAGCAGCTATAGGGTCAGAGATAATGCAATTCCTCCTGGAGGTGTAAACTCCCGAGATGGAAAACATTACAGGCGTCACATAGGCTAAAGGAGATTTTGAAATAGTATTTCAAAGCTAATGACTAACATATGAGCCTATAGCACATTTTATATGTTCAGATCTTGAAATTGCAGAAATACAACAGAATTAATTTAATCTCAGCAAAGTTGGTGATTTTGAATCAAAGTATGTATATTACAAAGACATTGTTGTTGGTGGGGACTTCCTATATCATGACACTGACGAGTTGTACTCATAATCTAATGAAATGTTATTCCACATGCTTCCCTGAGTCACTGTGGCTTTGTTGCTCTTTGTGCACTCGTTAAATACTTCTTGTCTGTTGTGAAGAATCAGAAAAACTATAATTTCTACTAATGGGTTTTTCACATGAGAAGTGACACCTGCTAGCATCCAATTCCTTTTTGGTGAGGAGTGAGCAGGCAGCGGGGGACTAGGTAGCAGCTTAGGTGGCAGTTTGGTGGGTGGGTGCAATCCCAAGGGACTGCTTTTTTGCATGAATTGAGAAAATGCTTGCCTTCCAAAATAAAGCTGTTAAATAATAATTTAATTGAGGTCACCCTTTACTTAAAAGTAAAAAGATGCAGGAAAATTAAATTCTGGAGGCTGCATACATGTTAAAATTTATAGGAGCATAGACTTGAAGGTGTGTGTTCAGAAATGGACAGAAATGATGCTTATCTTGCAGCTGAGTACAACAATGGTCTTACCCTAGTGCACAGACTTTTGCATCCATGCACGATGTTCAAGAAACAGAAACATTCCCATCATATTGTCCTGGGGTGACTTGTTTATTGTGCAGCTCTCATAGTTAGCTCACTACAGGACATATCTCTTCAAACACTCTGACTGTTCTGTTGTCTTTCACATGAGATGGCAGAGGGAGGTGTGGGACAAACAGCAGGGCATTGCTTACATGTAGACTTTAGTAGCCCAGATGGCACAATAATGGAGCGTTAGGGTTAATTATTGTGAAACAAGAGTCTCCCATTCACTCTGTCTTAACTCTGGGACTTGTGCTTGTGTATTTTCTATAAACCTGAAGCACAGATATCTACCTTCTAACAGGTAAACTTTTGACAGCACATTCTTTGACTTTATCAGGAAAGATATTTGCTTTTGTACTGACATTTTGTGCAAAATAAGGATAATCCATTGAAATTGCAATTTTTAATTGCTGAATTTTTAATTGCTTTCCATTCTTTTTAAATGACAAATAAAATTTGTAATAAAGTAACGAGCTTTCTCACTCTACAAAGTTGGCTGTACAGTATATCAGTATTATCAGTATATATCAGTATCATTATTTTGTCTATATTCACCTTGAAATTGTTGATTTTACACAAAAGAAATTTTAAATGTATCCCAACTTGTTATTAATATACATTTTTAGCCCACATTAGTTTTATTAGTTGAGTATTTAATGAACACTTGATGATTTTCGGCTGTCAACAACCAAGGGAGACAGATAAAGGAAAGCTGATGAAACAGAAAGTCCAGAGGTATAGTACGAAGGAAGTGAAGACGGATATCAAAAGGACGAAGAGTGAAAAGGCAGTTGGTCCAGATGACATACCTGCTAAACAGACTGGTTCATATATAGTGCTTTTCCACTCAATACATTTCACACAACTTGTACATTCATCCAAAGTGCTTGCCATCTAAGATTCATTCATACTCCGATGGATGCATCACAGAGCAACATGGGATTAGTATCTGGCCCAAGGATACTTGGCATGCAGATTGGAATCGAACCACCAACCTTCCGGTTAGTAGGTAACCCGCTCTGCCACCTGAACTACAGCCACCCCAGAAAAAAGCAGTTTTTAAGAAAAGTGTTTAACACAATTCTAGAAATTGAGAGGATGAGAGGATGCCTGAAGAAGGGAGAGGAGTGTGTTGGTACCAATTTTCAAGAACAAGGCTGATATGCAGAGCTGTAGTAACAACAGAGGGAGAAAGCTGATGAGCCATACCATGAAGCTATGGGAAAGATTTGTTGAAGCTAGATTAGGAAAAGAGATGACGATCTGTGAGCAGCAATATGGCTTCATGCTGAGAAAGAGCAGAACAAATGCTGATGCTGATGACACCTTTTCTCTGGTCCCCTCCCCAATCAGTCCAGGAGTGACATGTTTAGCCGCATGTTCTCCTTAAATTGCTGTCTGTCTGAGTGGTGTCCAAAAAACGATGTGGGCTTCATAGATAATTGGCAAACCTTCTGGAGGAAACCTGGTCTTGTTAGGAGAGATGGCATCCATCCCACTTTGGATGGAGCAGCTCTCATTTCTAGAAATATGGAAAAATTTATTAAATCCCCCAAAATATGACTATCCAGAATTGGGACCAGCTAGCAGAGTTGCAGTCTTACACGCCTCTCTGCAGCTTCTCTCCTCCTGCTACCCCCCCAAAACCCCATCTCCATAGAGACTGTGTCAGCTCCCAAACAAACTAAAAACAAACTAAAAACCAGCAATAAACAACTTAAACATAAAAATCACAAAGAAAGAACAATACAGTATCCACATCTGAACCAAAGAGTAAAATAGTGAAATGTGGATAATTAAATATTAGGTCTCTCTCCTCCAAGTCTCTGTTAGTACATGACTTAATAATTGATCAACAAATCGATTTACTCTGCCTTACAGAAACCTGGTTGCAGCAGGATGATTATGTTAGTTTAAATGAATCAACACCCCCGAGTCATTCTAACTACCAGAAACCTCGAAGCACAGGCTGAGGGGGCGGTGTGGCAGCAATTTTTCACACCAGCCTATTAATCAACCAAAGACCCAGACAGACTTTTAATTCATTTGAAAGCCTGATGCTTAGCCTTGTCCACCCCAGCTGTAAAACTCAGAAACCAGTCTTACTTGTTATCATCTATCGTCCACCTGGGCCTTACACAGAGTTTCTCTCTGATTTCTCAGACTTTTTATCTGATTTAGTGCTCAGCTCAGATAAAATAATTATTGTGGGTGATTTTAACATCCATGTAGATGCTAAAAATGACAGCCTCAACATTGCATTTAATCTGTTATTAGATTCAATTGGCTTCTCTCAAAATGTAAAAGAACCCACCCACCACTTTAATCACACTCTAGATCTTGTTTTAACATATGGCATAGAAACTGAACATTTAACAGTGTTTCCTGAAAACCCTCTCCTGTCTGATCATTTCCTGATAACATTTACATTTACAATAATTGATTACACAGCAGTGGAGAGTAGACTTCATCACAGTAGATGTCTTTCTGAAAGCGCTGTAACTTAGTTTAAGAATATAATCCACCCACTGTTATCATCTTCAATGCCCTGTACCAACACAGAGCAGAGCAGCTACCTGAACGCTACTCCAACAGAGGTCGATTATCTTGTTAATAATTTTACCTCCTCACTACGTACGACTCTGGATACTGTAGCTCCGGTGAAAACTAAGGCCTCAAATCAGAAGTACCTGACTCCGTGGTATAATTCTCAAACATGTAGCCTAAAACAGATAACTCGTAAGCTGGAGAGGAAATGGCGTGTCACAAATTTAGAGGATCATCATTTAGCCTGGAGAAATAGTTTGCTGCTTTATAAGAAAGCCCTCCACAAAGCCAGAACATCTTACTCTTCGTCACTGATTGAAGAAAATAAGAACAACCCCAGGTTTCTCTTCAGCACTGTAGCCAGGCTGACAAACAGTCAGAGCACTGTTGAGCCAACCATCCCTTTAACGTTAACAAGTAATGACTTCATGAACTTCTTCACAAATAACATTTTAACCATTAGAGAAAAAATTACCAATAATCATCCCACAGATGTAATATTATCTACAGCTACTTTTAGTACCATTGATGTTAAGTTAGACTCTTTTTCTCAAATTGATCTTTCTGAGTTAACTTCAATAATTACTTCCTCCAAACCATCAACGTGTCTTTTAGACCCCATTCCTACAAAACTGCTCAAAGAAGTCCTGCCATTAATTAATGCTTCAATCTTAAATATGATCAACCTATCTCTAATAATGAGCTATGTACCACAGGCCTTCAAGGTGGCTGTAGTTAAACCTTTACTTAAAAAGCATCTCTAGACCCAGCTGTCTTAGCCAATTATAGGCCAATCTCCAACCTTCCTTTCATATCAAACATCCTTGAAAGAGTAGTTGTCAAACAGCTAACAGATCATCTGCAGAGGAATGGCTTATTTGAAGAGTTTCAGTCAGCTTTCAGAGCTCATCACAGCACAGAAACAGCTTTAGTGGAGGTTACAAATGATCTTCTTATGGCCTCTGACAGTGGACTCATCTCTGTGCTTGTCCTGCTAGACCTTAGTGCAGCATTCGATACTGTTGACCATAATATTCTATTAACGCGGTTAGAGCACGCTGTAGGTATTACAGGTACTGCACTGCAGTGGTTTGTATCATATCTATCTAATAGACTCCAATTTGTTCATGTAAATGGAGAGTCCTCTTCACACACTGAGGTTAATTATGGTGTTCCACAGGGTTCAGTGCTAGGACCAATTCTGTTTAGATTATACATGCTTCCCTTAGGCAGCATCATTAGAAGACATAGCATACATTTTCACTGCTATGCAGTTGACACCCAACTCTATCTGTCCATGAAGCCAGATAACACACACCAATTAGTTAAACTGCAGGAATGTCTTAAAGACATAAAGACTTGGATGGCCGCTAACTTTCTGCTTCTTAATTCAGATAAAACTGAGGTTATTTTACTCGGCCCTGAAAATCGTAGAAATATGGTATCTAAGCAGATTCTTACTCTGGATGGCATTACCTTGGCCTCCAGTAACACTGTGAGGAACCTTGGAGTCATTTTTGACCAGGACATGTCCTTCAATGCACATTTTAAACAAATATGTAAGACTGCTTTCTTCCATTTGTGCAACATCTCTAAAGTTAGAAATATCCTGTCTCAGAGTGACGCTGAAAAACTAGTTCATGCGTTTATAACTTCCAGGCTGGACTACTGTAACTCATTATTATCAGGACGTCCTAAAAACTCTCTGAAAAGCCTTCAGTTAATCCAAAATGCTGCAGCAAGAGTCCTGACAGGGACTAGAAAGAGAGAGCATATTTCTCCTGTATTGGCTTCCCTTCACTGGCTTCCTGTTAAATCCAGAATTGAATTCAAAATCCTGCTCCTCACATACAAGGTCTCAAATAAGCAGGCCCCATCTTATCTTAATGGTAAATGGCCTGTATTTGTATAGCGCTTTACTTAGTCCCTAAGGACCCCAAAGCACTTTACACTACATTCAGTCATCCACCCATTCACACACTGGTGATGGCAAGCTACATTGTAGCCACAGCTGCCCTGGGGCGCACTGACAGAGGCGAGGCTGCCGGACACTGGCGCCACCGGGCCCTCTGACCGCCGGGGCTTGAACCGGCAACCTTCCGATTACAAGACGAACTGCCAACTCTTGAGCCATGATCGACCTTGTAGTACCATATCACCCTATTAGAGCACTTCGCTCTCACACTGCAGGCTTACTTGTTGTTCCTAGAGTATTTAAAAGTAGAATGGGAGGTAGAGCCTTCAGTTTTCAGGCCCCTCTTCTGTGGAACCAGCTTCCAGTTTGGAACACAGTTTGAAACTATCTCTACTTTTAAGATTAGGCTTGAAACTTTCCTTTTTGGTAAAGCATATAGTTAGGGCTGGACCAGGTGACCCTGAATCCTCATCACTACAAAACTGAATACTTTTCCCTCCACAACACAGCAATAACACTTCCTGAGAACTGGGTGTGAGTGGAGCCCTCCAGTGGTCCACCACACACCCCCCAGGTGGGGGGTGCTCCCAGGGGAAGAAGCAGAGTTGTCCAGTCCAGTGGAAGGCGGATGGCCGCGGCGGGGGGCCTGGGCTGGCACCACCTGATCGTCCAGAAGAACATGTGCCGGTTTAAGTCTGTCAATGGAAACAGCCTCCTGCCTACCCTCAAAGTCCAAAAGGAAATGGTTCCGGCCCGGTTGAATAACCCTAAAGGGGCCGTCATACAGTGGACAGGCCTATGAGCGTCATGCCTGATGAAAACAAACTGCGAAGAGTCCAACGACCTTGGAACAAAAGTGTTGGGCAGACAATGGTGCACTGGGCCAGGAACAGAAAACGAGTCTCTTGGGGGACGGAGAGACAGCACAGAGGGATCGAAACACGGGGGTGGGCTCTCGGGCAAGAATTCCCCGGGGACCCGGAGGGGCTGACCGAGGACAAGTTCAGCCAAGGAAACCCCGAGGTCTTTAACCGCGTAGCACAACCCCAGTAAAACCCACGGAAGGCGGTCAACCCAGTTGCCATCTGTGAGAGAAGCACGGAGCACGGCCTTAAGCGACCAGTGGAAACACGCAGTTGGACTTACCAGCCACGTGCTGAATGTCTGTTGTAAACTCAGAAATGGCTGCCAACTGGCGCTGCTGGCGCACGCTCCACGGGTCAGAGACCTTGAACATTGCAAACATCAAGGGTTTATGATCGACGTATGCGGTAAAGCTACACACCGGAGACCCGCTGTTCTAACACTGCGCCCAACGCCACGTCTGACGTGACGCTGGTCAATGCAATCTCCGCCGATGGAAACGGGTGCGCCAGCAGGGCGGCATTAGCCAGCGTGGCCTTGGCCCCAGAAAATGCCTGGATGCGTTCAGGGAGCCAATCAACCAAGTCCTTAGCTGTTTTACCCTTCAAGGCAGCATAGAGTGGCTGCAGCAGGTCCGCAGCTCTGGGGAGAAAGCGGTTGTAGAAATTGATCATCCCCAAGAACTCCTGCAGCGCTTTAACCGACGTGGGACGCGGAAAAGCCGAAATGGCCCGGACCTTGTCTGTCAAAGGAACCACACCGTCAGTGGAAATGCAGTGGCCCAAGAAATCCAGAACCGGCAACCCGAACTGTCACTTGGAAGGGTTGACGATCAGGCCGTGTGCCGCCAAATGCTGAAAAACCTGACGCAGATGGGACGTGTGCTGACTCTCAGAACAGCTGGCCACCAATATATCGGCAGGGTACACGAAGACGAAAGGCAGCCCGCGCAAGACAGAGTCCATCAACCGCTGAAAAGTCTGGGCGGCGCCTTTCAGGCCAAACTGCATGCTCAAACACTCAAGCAGGCCGAAAGGGGTAATAACGGCAGTTTTGCGAACGTCTTCGGTGCGCACAGGAACCTGGTGATACCCCCGCACCAAGTCAATTTTAGAAAAAATTGAGGTGCCGGCAAGGTGGGTGGAAAAATCCTGGATGTGGGGTATGGGGTAACGGTCGTTCTCCGTGACATTATTCAAACGGCGAAAATCCCCACACGGCGGCCACCGACCGTCTGATTTGGGCACCATGTGTAGCGGAGAGGCCCAAGCACTATTCGAGCGCTATACAATGCCGAGGCGCTCCATAGCGGCAAACTCTTCCCGAGCGATGGAGAGTTTCGCGGGGACGAGGCGGCGCGCGCGACCACCGGGGGACCGACCGTCGAGATATAATGTTCAACCCTGTGCTTCGTTGCCGTGTTCGAGAAATTAGGAACAGTCAGTGAAGGGAACTCCAAGAGAAAACGCTGAAAAACATTCCCTGAAGTCACTAAATTAGCCCGATTCAGGGGTTCGATGGCCCAAGTAAAACAGGGTATTGAAGAAAAGGACAGGGCATCGATTAAGCGTCTGTTAGCGACATCGACCAGCAGTCCGTGGGCACAAAGAAAATCGGCGCCCAAAATAGGCACAGAGCTAGCGGCAACAACAAAGTTCCACTGGAAATCCCGACCATGAAAACAAACAGTCACCAACCTTTCCCCGAACATCGCGATGGGAGAGCCATTAGCTGCAATAAGTTGCTGTTTGCCGCCCGCTGCTAAACTGTCGGCGCCGGTCGGGGGAAGGAGGCTCTTCTGGGACCCGGAGTCGACCAGGAAATGTCTCCTGGAGTGCGAGTCTTCTATGAAGAGCAGTTTTTCTTTGTCACCAGCGGTCGCGGCCGCTACTGCGCGCTGGCGGGGCCGTGTCCCAGGGCCGGAAAAGCACAAGGCAGCAGGCAGCAGGCAGCAGGCAGCAGGCAGCGGCGTGCTCGGGCGCCAAAACGCTGATGGTAGAAACAGAGGTCCTGTCCGCTGTGCCGCGATCAGTGAAGGATGGGGTACTTCGGGGCAGGTCGGTGGGGAAGTGGAAGGTGCCGCCGGCAAGGCTGGAACTAGGTCGTAATCGTGGAAAGTGCAGGTAGCCAAGAGAATACAATCGCTTCCTCAGCCAGGTAGCGATAATCCGTCGCGCCCAGAAGCGGAGAGTTGGCGAGGCCAGCTCTCACAGCCGCCGGCAGCTGTCGGAGGAAGATGTGGGCGAAAAGGAATCCCCCGTCGTCCGGTCCGAGAAAGGATAGCATGTGCTCCATCACTTCGAGAGCCGTACCGCCACCCAGGCCTGAGAGGGAGAGGAGCTTTTCGGCTCGCTCTGCGTCGGAGAGGGCATAGCGCCGAAGAAGCAGCTCCTTAAGGGCGGCGTATTTCCCTTGGGTGGGTGGGTCCCAGAGGAGAGTCAACGCACGACGGGTGGCTAGCGGGTCGAGAGAGGCCACCACATGGTGATATTTTGTGTCGTCAGCCGAGATGCCGTGAAGGGCGAACTGAACCTCCACATGCACAAACCACGACGGGGGATCGTGAAGCCAAAAGTCCGGCAGCTCAAGTGCCACAGCAAACGCAGCTGCAGCAGGAGGCAGAGGGCTGGCGGCCGCTGATGCATCCAGAGCGGAGCCGGTGCCACCATCGGACTGCAGCATGTTCGAGTCAGGGGTCACCAATGTGGAGGTAAACACAGACGACACGAGAGCTCTCGATTAACACTCCTCGTTTATTACTCATCACCACACAACTGAATACTTTTCCCTCCAAAACACAGCAATAACACTTCCTGAGAACTGGGTGTGAGTGGAGCCCTCCAGTGGTCCACCACAACAGAACACAAACCATTTATAGAGCTCATCTCGTGACAATATCACAGCGAAGAGTGTAACAGATAAGCTGTCCACCATGTCCACTTCACGCTTTGCTGCTATAAGGCATGAAATGGACCCGCATGCAGAGGTTGCAGTACTGCCGGCAGAAGTTGCAGTACCGCCTGCAGAGGTTGCAGTACCACCAGCAGAAGTTGCAGTACCGCCTGCAGAGGTTGCAGTACCAGCAGATGGAGATAATATATTTATAGCCAAGAAGTTGGTACTAACCAAGGAAGATATAAAGTACATTCCAGGTTCCTTCTATACCACAAATGATTATTCTAGGTGGCTTTCTCGTAATTGCTTTCTCGTAATTATTTTCATGTATGGCTTGAAATAAAATATCTCCCTCTGCTGGTACTGCAGATTACTGCAACTTCTGCATGTGTGACCATTTCACGCTTCGGAGAGGCAAAGTGTGAAATGGACACAGTGGACTGGTGATACTGGGCAGTAATAGCACTGTCAAGACCCCCTTAACACTTTTGACTCTTGTTACGACAGAGACTGCTCTACATAAACCACTCTAATCTTTCTCTCCTGCTCTGAATAAAACTAAGAACTTATCATTAAATTCATTGCAGTGCAGCTTAACTGCACATTAATTGTATTTAAGAGCATGAAGAGGTGTGATACTTTATTTCTCATAAGCTATAAGCCTTTTGTTTCTAAGACAAATGATTACAAATGACCATGCAGAGACTCATAATGAGCACATATCATTCATGAGCTCAGTTCACAAAATGACAAATATTGAATTCATGTGCAAACTGACTGCTCTTCTTTTCCTCTTTATGTAATATGTATTGCTGAAATTAAATTTGCTTGCAGGTTATTTAATAAGGTGAGATATAACCTCATTCAGGTACTGACACTGAAACAAATTCTTCTTAGCACATCAACGTTTCTAAGCTTAAACATATTCAGTCTGTTTAATCACGGAGCAGTGAATATTATTAACTTTTGGGCACTTATATATTACAGTGGTGTGTGTGTGTGTGTGTGTGTGTGTGTGTGTGTGTGTGTGTGTGTGTGTGTGTGTGTGTGTGTGTGTGTACAGCTTGTGTATCCCCCTCTCACTTTTCCTTCTGCTTTGTTTGATTAATAAGGAAAAGCATGTCCCTCTGCAGCCAGCATATTTTCTTTGTCTTCCTTTAATGCTTTACATTTACATAAATTCATTAAAGTCATTAAAACAATGACTGTGATTAGAAATTAAAGGAGCAAATGACCTCTGGCATACACTTTTTGGTTGAATTGAGACAGGAAACTGCAAATTGCTCATTCAAATAATTGCTCAACTACAGTTTTATTATTTAGCATTTCCACAGAACAGTAGTCAGACAAACACCTTTTTCCGGTTCAAAGAGCGAGAAGAGGAAGTTAGAAAAATATCCAACTAGCTGATAAAAACGAAGTTGTCTTCCAAGCTGGTTCTCTGAACGATTCAGTCACAGCATTTTGTTACGCCTGCCTCTGATTGTGAGCTATAACAAAATATTACACTGTTAGAGAAGAAAGTAAAATATGAATTGTTTGTTGAATGAATAAAACAGCCATGCGGTGTGAATTTTGATTCCAATTGCAATGTTAGCACAATGAGAACTGGCTGGTCTGGTTTCCATTTGATTTTTTCTTATTGTGTATCCAGTTCCATTCAGAGACTGCTGATTGTAAAGTTGCTGCATCCTTTGGAAACACAAGAAACTTCATGAGTGACTTAAATGAGCTCCCCTGTAGAGTTCCAGGTTAACCCAAACCTGTATCGACTCATCGAACATTAGTTCAGAGCAGTCACACAGCCAAGTGTATTTGCCATCTGAGCAGATGAGCTGATCTCAGTGCCTTCCCACATCAGCTGTTGGCTCATCTGATGTTGCAAATCTCACATATGGTAAGCTATTAAAGTTGCTTTAATAGCTTACAGTTGTTGAACATGTGCTGCTTTGCAACCCGCCTCCATTCTTTTTCCATGCTATGACGAACTTAGTCAGTCCCATGTCTACTGTTACTGATGCCTGCTTTGTTCTGTGATGGATCTTGCTGTTGCTCTCCCTGCTAATGGATTTGGACATCACCACTCTTGTCTGTAAGCACATGGGTGAGCGGTGAGGTCCCAGAACAAAGCAATCACACCAAATTACCTTTGATGATCTTTAGATGACAGATGATCTGTGCTGTGCTTATAATTTTGTATTTATAATACAAATAAATCTGTTCAATGGAAACATAAATCATGATCCTGATTGAATACTACATACCTGCTGGGCACATGGACTAAAGGCACATTTCATAATGTGGATACCATGATAATGTTTTTTATTTTATCTAACCGTTTATGCCAATGACCAAGAATAAGGAAACCTCAATAGGGTGTTCTTTAAAGCATCTGTAGTCTCTGCAAAACATTAGGTTTTTAGCACTGAGTGATATTTTTATTTTAACAATATAATGGACGCATGATATAGCAGAGAGGATTTTTAAAACATGTAAAATTGGCTGTCTGAAAATAATTACAAAGGATTTCATCCACATCATTGATGCACCTCCAGCTGTGTTACTGCCTGGCTTGTCTTCTCCTAAAACTGCCCTGAATTAATCACTTCTGTAGTGGATATGTGGAACATTTGGGAAGACCATGACAAACCACACGTTGAGAAAACATTGAGCAAAATAGTGACACCAGCAGAGACAATTGCTCTCTGGTATTCTGTTATAAATCATTCTGATATCTTAATTGTTTTCAGCCTTTAATCTTATTTGAATGCATTTTTGCCTATCAAGTGATTTAGTCAATCTTTCTCCTTAAAGAATGATGATCTGGAAAGCAAAGGCAATACAGAAGTGCCTAACACCTATCAGGGGCGGAGCGTGGGGGTGGCTTACTGGGCTTAAGCCCGGGTTGTTTTGTCAGAAGCCCGGGGTCTTTTGGAGTGTAATTTTTTTCATAGTTAGATGCCTGGCTGACAACTGTATAAAACAAAAAGTACACACAATATTCGAAGCACATAGTGCACACTGTGGGAACTTACGACTGTGCGTGAATCCCCCCTGATATTGGTATGATCCGAGCTCAGGCACTAAGCGACTGAGCGAGGGGGCGAGGCAGCTGCTGCCTGTGAGTGCGCTGTTGGAGAAACGGAGCCAGCCATACCAAGGAGAGCTTAAGTTCGACCAGGTACCAAAGCAAATCATTCGTACTGTACAAATAATGTAAATATGACGGTGTATCACGAAAGATTGATATCAAACTGATCACTTGACTAATATTACGTTACTTGCTCTTCAAGTGAATCAACAAATGGCGAAATGAAAAGCCGAACAAATGCTATTTTTTTAGAGTCTTAGCTTACGTGTGTTTATTTCATATTTTCAGTTGTTACCCTCCCCGACTAAATCGGTTTCAGTTATGTACTGAAATATAAGAATGGACATTAGAGGGTTCTTTCAAAGAAAAAACTCTGGTAAATGTTATTTTATATATTATGCTTTGTATGTTGTTCAGTATATTTCTATGCAAAACAAGAGGAATTTCAATACACAGCAGTATATTCACATTTGTAACCAGATATTTACATACACTTTAGGGAGAAAACATAAAACATTTTTACTGTACAACATCAATTTAGAGTAAACTTTTGTTTTAGATAAATATTGAAATATATTTTGAATTAGTTAAATGTCAGAATAAAGAGAGAGAGAGCTGTCTATTTTTTTATCACTTTCATCAAATTTAGGAGCACATATACACTAAGTTTATTGTTAATTAATAAGAAAACTTCAGACGATTCCATTCTGAGCTGAAGGAGATTCTGATAGGTTAGTAGAGTCCATGTGAGTAAATTGGTGGCACACATGTGGATGCATATAAGGCAAAACACAGAGCCTGTTTCTTTGAAATGGGAAAATCAAGAGATGTCAACCAAAACACCAGGAAAAGAACTGTGGAGCTCGATAAGTGTGGCTCAGTTTTGAATACAATTTGGTGCCATTTACAATTAAGAAATACAGATAGTTTCTCTCTTTACTCTTAAAGTTAACAAATATGTTTTTTATATTTATCAATCTAAAAAAATAAACATTTAGTCTGATTTGATGTTACAATTAAAAAAGTGTTTGTGTTTTTATCTGAAGAGTGTTTAAATATCTGGTTTCAACTGCATATTTGATGATTGTCAGCACAGAGGGAGAGAGAGGAACAGAGAGGGAGAGAGAGAATGAGGACAGAACAGAGATGGAACAAGAGCAGGTGAGACAGACATGTTAGTCAAATGGTTGTTTACCAAAAGTATCACCGTATCATAGGTACTCATGTATCTCATACCTAGTGTTTCTTTTTAGGTTTGTTATTTTTCAAGTTATATATTTATTAAGTTATGCAGGCTTGTTTGCACAACAAGGCTAAATAATTATATAAACTTTTCTGAATCTAAATAGTGGACTTTGGTAGAATTAGTAGTGCAGTGTAGTGCAGGCCTATGATGATTTTTAGTGCTACTATCATCTAGTTCTGATTCTTGTTCTGTCTTGGTTAAGTCCTAAGTAGTCCTGATTTTGAACTGTTGTAGTCCTGGTTTAATTCCGGATCAGTTCTGGGTCTGGTTGAATTGGGGTTTAGTCCTCGTGTCTTGATACAGCACTGATTTTGTTCTGCCTTGCTGCTTAATTAAAAAAGTAGTTTAAGGTGTCCTGCATATGTCATATATATTTTTTCCCTATATGAAGTCATTCTTTTTTGAACAAAACTCAAAACAGAGCCTATTAATCTTTCAGTCATTTCTAACTCCCCCCCCCAAAAAAAAAAAAAGTCCCACGTGCATACTACCCTTTAGGGCTAAGCCCCAGGTGTTTCAAATGTCTAGCTCCGCCTCTGACACCTATATTCTTTTGGATCTACTTACAAAAATGACTTAGTTCATAGAAATCTTTGCTTTGATGAATTTATGGTCTTAGTTGTGTCAAATCTTACAGCTCATGACATAAAACTGAACTGGGACCTTATTTGACCAAAAACAGTCAGAAAGTAGGACACCTCACCTAATGCTCATCGAGTGGGAGAAGATACGCGAGAGAAGAGAGAGAGGAGCAGAAAAGTGGAAAGAAGAAAAAAGAAGCAAACAAACGGGAGAGCATATATCGAGGATAAAGGAGACTATCCATTAGAGAAGGGGCTGCTCATTATGGCAAAAGCCATAATCACAATTATTTTATTGTAATCTCAGTTATTAACATGATTAGTCATTAACTTTACCAACATCACACATTTATAGAAGATAAAAAAAGACTTTCTTCAGGGGATTTCCTTGAACTTCACACTGGGTAGTCTAGTAGTGAGTTAGACCCAGATTAGAGGATGTTTTTGACCATAAAGCTTGCAAGGGCAACCACTCCACAGCAGGACGCATTAGGAAACAAAGAGAGGCCAAGACTCCTACTCTGTGATAGCAGCATGAGATCAGTAATGGGGAGTATGCCACCAAAAGGGACCAGGTGAGAGATTCTCAGAGAATGTCTGTTCAGGAAATGTTAATTATCCTTTCACAGGTTCAGCTGATTGTTATTTCTACTAAAACAGTTTTTTTCAGACTTGGGTGTCTTAGCTTAGTTTTAGCTTAAGATGAATTTACATGTGAGTGGGTTTGGGCTTTATTTCTGTTGTGCAGCCCAGAATGGTGTGCTGCTGAAATGGTTGTCCAACTGACAGGTTCTCACATGTCTGCTGAGGGCTTTGGGCATCCCTGTGTGTCTACAGTAAAGCTCCTGTTGGTTGCATAATAATTTTTCTTTTCAGAATTATTGAGACAAGACTAGCAAGACACAATACATGTTTGTGAATGAGAAGGTGTCAGGTGTAACAATGAAGCTGCAAGAAGCACAGATAGTAAAGGTAGATGAGTTTAAATACCTGGGGTCAACCATCCGAAGCTGAAGAAGAGATTGCAAGCAGAGTGGAGTTGGTGGAGACGAGTGTCAGGGGTAAGTTGTGAAAGAAGAATACCAGCAAGATGGAAAGACAAGGTTTACAAGATAGTTATGAGACCTGCTATGATGTATGGTTTGGAGATGGTGGAACTGGCAAAAAGGCAGGAGGGTGGCAAAGTTGAAGATCCTACGACTTTCACTGAAAGTGACCATGAAGTATAAGGTTAGAAATTAATACATTAGAGGGACAGCTCAAGCTGAGCAGTTTGGAGACAAAGTTACAGAGGCAAGACTGGCATGACTTGGACACGTGCAGAGGAGGATAGTGGATATATTGGATAAAGGATTTTAAATAGGGAGCTGCAAGGAACAAAAAAGGAAGACCACAAAGAAGCCGTATGGAAATATGTGGAGGGCTGGCATGACAGAGGACAATGCTACGGACAAGGTAAGATGGAGTTATCTATCTATCTGTTTATTTCTAAAAGTGGGATTCATCCACTCCTCTATGTAGCCTTTTTAATAAATATCTAGTAAAAAGCTTTTCATGAGGCCCTGAGACCTATTACATACTCCTGTGACAGTCAATTAGCCTGCCTCTCTCTGCCAGTGTTTCTTCCCACAGACACATCCATGGATGGGCTTCTGAAATGCACACACCTCGGGCAATGTTGACATGATATAATCAAAAGGTTTTCAAGATATAAATACACTTCAGCAGACATCACCTTATAGCTATAAGGTAAAAAACATAAATAAATAAAATAATTCTGTGTCAGTAAATAGCAGGGCTGCATTTGTAATTGACACATGTGATGAGACTAATAAGCTCCCCTGTGAACTCATCAAAGAACAAGGGGAAGATAATGAGACTGTTTCTCTTTTTATAGCTCAATCAGTTTGCCTTTTTATGTATTTTTTGTTCTGTGACCTTCAGGCTCTCCTTTCATTTTCTTTGTAGGCACAGGTGCATCAAACATGTTTGTAGCGGTAGACTACTGTTCCCATAAGGCTGTGTGCGGGGGGGGAGCTTCCGGGTTACGAGTAAAGTTGGTAAGCATCACCCGAACGTGCTGCGTCCAGTGTCATCATTTATACGTGGTGTCAGAAGTGCGAACGGCGGTCTCCACAGTATTTTTGAGTACAGTACGGTGCAGTTAACTGCGAGAGAAGTTTTCGCATCGGTAACCCGAACAAGACCGGCATGCAGGTGAAGCGCGGCCGAGGCTGTTACCGGCGCTAGCAACAAGGCGCGTGTGCGCGCTCGGTCGAGCACGAGCCTCACATGTCGGAGGGAGGAGACGGGGTCAGCGCACCGGAAAGCTCGGATTCTGAACGCGAGGAAGCCAGGGATCCACACGTCACGATGGTGACGGTACAAATAACACCCCCAGAAACATTTGACTTTTCTCATCCTGCCGAATGGCCAAAGTGGATCAGAAGGTTTGAAAGATTTCGTATTGCAACCGCTCTTGATAACAAATCAGACGAGTATCAAGTTAACGCACTCCTGTACGCTATGGGAGATGCTGCTGATGATGTTTTGGCAGTTTTGCCACTGTGCGATGCAGATAAAAAGAAATATGCAACTGTCAAAGAGGCATTTGACAAACATTACATAGGAAAACACAACGTAATTTTTGAAAGAGCACAGTTTAACTCCAGACGGCAACAGGATGGGGAAAGTACAGAGTCGTTCATCACTGCTGTGCACAAACTTGCAGAAAATTGTGCATTCGGAGCACTCAAAGACGAACTCATAAGGGACAGAATTGTGGTTGGCATAAAAGACAAAAGACTGTCCGAGCAGCTGCAAATGGACTCAGAGTTGACTCTTGCTAAAGCCATTGAGAAAGTTAGGCAGAGCGAAACGGTAAAGAAACAACAATCAATACTTCACAGCAACGCGACAGTGGAGAAAACACTGAACATGGACACAGTACGGACAAATGCAACACGTGGGAAAACGCAGACGTGGCAGAAGAAAGAACAAAAGCCAATCAAGCAAAGCGAAAAGGAATGTGGCCGCTGTGGTCGCAAGAATAAACACTCATGGAAAGAATGTCCAGCCAAAGAGGTACAGTGTCGAAAATGTCAGAAAAAAGGACACTTTGCTGTGGTCTGTCGCAGTAGTGAAGCTGCAGCGCTACGCGAAGTGACAGAAAAACAAGAAGATACAGACAGCGAGGATTGTGTGTTCTTGGGAGAAGTAGAGACTGAGAGGTCACATCCCTGGGTGCAAAAGGTCAAGTTAAATGGGGAAAATGTATATTTTAAACTCGACACAGGGGCGGATGTTACATCTATTCCAGAGGGTTTGTACAGTCCAGACAGAGATGGTAAGCTGCAGAGACCCAGAAAGAAGTTACTAGGGCCAGGCAGTAGCCCACTCAATGTTAAAGGCTGCTTCGAGGCACAGCTAGCAGTGAAAGGGCGCAGTGTTTCTCAAGACGTCTACCTTGTGTCAGGTTTAGTACAGCCACTGCTAAGCAGGCCAGCGTGTGAGGCTCTGGGTCTTGTGTACCGAGTTAGCACAGTAGCGGAATCGGTGACAGATTTCAGGGCAGCATACCCTGACGTTTTTAAAGGTTTAGGCGTGCTGAGGGAGCCTTACCACATTGAGATAGAGCAAGGAGCTGTACCAATAGCCCTATCTGCCCCAAGACGCGTTCCTCTTCCCCTCAGAGATGCAGTGAGAAATGAGCTGCACAGACTGGAAGAAATGGGTGTTATCTCCAAAGTCACTGAGCCTACAGAGTGGTGTTCTGGCATGGTAGTGATCCCCAGACCAGCAGGAAAGCCCCCCAGAATATGTGTGGACCTTACACCCCTGAACACAGTAGTCAAAAGAGAAAGGCACATCCTCCCAGCAGTAGATCAAACACTAGCGATGATGAAAGATGCAAAAGTGTTCACAAAGCTTGACGCCCGGTCTGGATTCTGGCAAATTCCGCTCACGCGAGAGTCAAGGCCACTCACTACCTTCATCACGCCTTTTGGAAGGTTTCAATTCAACCGCCTTCCTTTTGGCATTGCATCGGCGCCGGAACATTTTCAAAGGCGAATGTCACAGATGCTGGAAGATTTTGAAGGGGTGATTTGTCACGCCGATGATGTGCTTGTGTATGGCAGAGACAGGCAGGAGCACGACCAGAGGTTGCACTGTGTGCTCCAAAAGTTCCAGAAGGAGGGTCTCACTCTGAATGAGAAGTGTGAGTTTGCGAAAAGTCAAATAATCTTTGTTACCAGATCCGGTCGAGTGGTGAGACCTCCTGAAAGACTGGATGTGTAATTCTCTGAAGTTATCCATTCATGCCCTATTCAAAGATGGGTTAAGCTGTTAGAGATGTTTACAATAATGTGTTTCGTTTAAATGTAAGTAAACAAATGAGGGATGTGTATAATTTTCACGTTTCTTGATGCTCCGCATTTCTGTTCTAGTAAGCTGTTTGAGTCGTTATGAAGTATGTCTTTAGCTAAAAGGAGGAGGTGTAGCGGTAGACTACTGTTCCCATAAGGCTGTGTGCGGGGGGGGAGCTTCCGGGTTATGAGTAAAGTTGGTAAGCATCACCCGAACGTGCTGCGTCCAGTGTCATCATTTATACGATGTTGACTAAAAAATTACTCATAGTTTCCATATTAGTGTAGTTCATACCTGCAAGTCTTTTATGTGACTGCCTTGCTCACCAGTGACCTGCTTAGGGTTATGTTCCGATCTATACCTTTATAAGTTTTATACATTTGGCAAACCCAGAGGGAATTATTATAACAAAAGGTCAGTAGGGATAAAATGCATGTAAGCTGGCCACTTTAACAGGTAGTGAAGCCATGCTTGTGTTGTGGCTAAAATGAAACAAAACCACAACCCTATTTAAATTTAACACTTCACAGTCCCAGAAATCAGCCAGGAGGTAAATGGTCCACTTTCTGTGCGCCAAACCAAGCCAAGTTCAGGTGACCAACTCCCTGAAGAAAAGCAAAAAATATTTTTCTAGACAGTAATTTGAATTGCTATCTGTGGCTTCAAGTGTTAGCAACTAAGACAACTATCTGTGCCATGAAAATAAAGAGGCACTTGGGAATCAAACATCACTTTGGAAACCATTTCCGGAGAGTGAATGTTCTAGACCAAAGGAGGCAAGACTGCTGGATTGTGTTAAAGTGTTAATAAGATGGTGGAGTCAAGTTCTGTAGTAGTGAAGTTGACTCGAAGCTAGAAGAAACTTCACAAGATAGTGATGTCTCTTGACTTTTTAAAATTCAGTGGCAATAGACTGAGGTGATGGTTTTTGGTAGCCCCACAGAGACCCCCAGTGTGCATTTAGATACCTTGGCCCAGTATAATAAGCCAAGTTTTGCAAAGCTGGGGTTCAAAATGGACTCTGAACTGAAGCTTGACAGTCATAAAATCAAGCTTCTTTCAGCTCAGGCAGTTGGCTAATGTAGCCGGTCTGGCCTGAAACTCTGATTGCCGTGTTCTCTGCGTTGTGTGAATGATGAGAGGAGTTGACTCTCGCTTTGCCAGATGGGGGCGGGTTTATTCTCCCAAAACTGTTCAAAAATAAAACTAAATTCAGTACAGCAACTGCATATTACTGGGCTTCTGCATGAACACCTCTCCTCAGCAGGGCCTTTAGGCGACTAAGGTGCAACACAGTAACAAATCTCATCATCAAATCGAGCTACTAAAATACTCTAATATATCTATGAACATATATAAGAAATTCAAATGCACTGCATCGTGACAGTTCCCCATCAACAACAAAATTATGGTTTAGGGAGACTCCGTTCACCAGTAGCAATTTTACACGTGTTTTTAGTTACATATATTTAACAATAAGTTGAAACAGTGAACATGGATTACAAAAGAATTAAAAACCAACAAAAGATATAACCAATATACATAACACAAAAATAAACGAGGGAGCTCACATACCTGTTCAAAAAAAATAAATAAATTCATTACAGCAGCTTCATGTTACTGGGTTTCTGCATGCACACCTTTAAGGGAGAGAGAAGAATAGCAAACCACATGAGAAACCACCTGCATGCTCTTATGTTCTGACCTGAGATCGGCTAATTAGCATGTTACAATAAAGTGATGTGCTCGATAGAGAAACAAAAGTTCACACTATAACTTCCAACAAAACTGTGAGACAAAATGCATAAAGGGAACAAGAAATCTTTGAATCACTTTTGTTTACTTTACTGTGTTGAATCACTCTATAACCGGGAACACTAGCGTACGCTCACCTCTCCTCAGCAGTGCCTCTAGGCGACGGAGGAGAATAGCGCATAACTACAAGAAGTGACTTCGCTGGAAGTTAAAGGTCACACAAAGAAAATGCAAGCTCCCAAAATACACACACACATGTACATAAACAATACTGACAAAGCAAAATAACACTAGGGGATGGGTCTTTGGTGAAATATAAATTATTTTTTAATACACCCATTACACTAAAATAAAGCCAATTCTTTCACAGCTCCTTTGTTAGCACCCAGCTGCATTACTGTAATGCACTTTATTTGGGGGTCAGTGCTTCATATATTACTCATCTACAGAGGGTGCAAAATGCTGCAGCTCGTCTTTTAACTGGGACTTGAAAGTTTGAGCACATTTCCCCTATTTTTGCTTCACTTCACTGGCTGCCCATTTCTTTTAGGATTCATTTTAAAATTCTTTTATTAGCTTTTAAAGCCCTCCATGGCCTAGCCCCATCTTATCTCTCTGAGCTGCTACAGCCTTATACACCCACCCGCTCTCTTGGGTCAGCTGATCAGCTGTTCCTGAATGTACCCGGGACTGAGTGTAAACTTAGAGGAGATTGTGCTCAGGCTTCTCCTCCGCCTGTTTTTAAATCACTCCTGAAAACCCACCTATTCACTCACCTTTGACACCACGTGAGATGTTGGTTTTAGTTTTATTTTAGTTGTTTTAGTTGATTCTATTCTGTTTTATCTTGTTTTTCTAATGTAGGTCTGTGTTATGTGGTTTCTTTTTGGTTTGTTTTTTGCAGTTTTGTTTTATTCTATTGTTCTTAACTTATTTACTGTACAGCACTTTGGTCCTGTTCTGGCTATTTTAAAGTGCTTTATAAATAAAGTTGGATTGGTAGAATGGTTAATTAGTAGATTACTTTATATATTTTAAATTACTTCTGTTTACTCATATTTTAAATTGAAGTATATTTTACAGAAAATTCTGTATATTAAGGCTTATTTCCATGAATGTCTGTTGTGGCGCTATTGCAAAAAACCTTCCAGGTGTTAAAAAACACTTTTGTCTTATAACGCCATGGCCCTCCAGTGCTTACCCATTTTCTTTCTCTCTCTCTTCTTCATGCTGTGTCTAAGGTGAGCAGCTTGGTCTTCAAAAGCTACAAACATTATTAGCTATAGCCTCTGTAGTTTGTATACAGTGGTCCCTCGTTTATCGCAGGGGTTACGTTCCAAAAATAACCCGCTATAAGTGAAATCCGCGAAGTAGCCAACTTTATTTTTTACAGTTATTTTAGATGTTTTAAGGCTGTAAAACCCCTCCCTAGACGCTTTATACACTTTTCTCAGACATGCACGAACATTTTCACACTTTTCTCTCTTGTTTAAACACTCTCAAAGTTCAAACCTTCATAGAAAAATAAGTCCATTATTATAGAATGAAACCAAAGACACCTGCGGTTGCCTTTGACGGTGCAAAACGTTTCGTCGACATTGTTGTGTTTGTTGGGGAGAAAACAAACATACATGTGGCACGGCTGCAGGAGAAGCTTGTTGTTGTGGGTGATGTGTGCGGCTGGTAGCAGGAGAGCTGCAGCCGAGTGTGTGGTGAAATAATAAAGTATGCTGAAAAGCATTAAAATATCGTCGGGTCTGCCGTGGATGTGTTGCAGTACAGTACAGCACTTCTGAGTCACACTGCTAGCGATCAAAGATTTATGTAAATTTGACAAGCTGAAATCATTCTGTACTGTACAGGAGACACGGCACGAGATTAATTGACACTGGTCTGCAGCCAATCAGGACGCAGAACACAATGCGCTGTTTAAAAAAAAAAAAAAAAGCATGCAAAATTGCACCCCCAAAAAAATCCGCGGAAGAGCGAGGCCAGAAAAGTGAACCGCGATATAGCGAGGGACCACTGTGCAAGAAAACGTGGTGCCAAATGCGAGCCATATGGTAGAGCATGCTGCTTTGGAGAGAAGACATGTTGTTCTCACTTTAGCAAAAATAAATTAATAAAAAAAAATCATCAGTTTTTTTGAAAACTAAGTAAAGAAGTGAAATATTGCTATTGCCTTATTTTGTTTATCCTGGTTGATCAACACTGAGGACAGCAGCTATAATAGAATTGATTATTATTGGGTATATACACAATCTACAAATGGCTGCAGCCCCACGTTGGACTTGGCAGAGATCTTAGAGCAGATGTCCTTCCTGACGTAACCCTGAAGGAAATGTGTCTATCTGGCTGGAACTGCCAAGTGAATGTGTAAACCACTACACTATGGTATCACCACAAATTTCTCCCTTTATGATGTTTTTTTCTCCGAGCACACCACAGCATGTCATTTACAAAGCAGATGTGTCTGTAGTTGTCTAAAAATGCAGTTTGATTTCAGCTCTGTAGTTTGATTGGTTTTCAAATCCAGTCACTGTCAAACAGGAACACATGATTGCTTTCTTTGACAAAGAGCAGACTGCTGTGAGGTTTTCCTACCTGTTTGAGTCAAATGGAAACGCTTAGAATGATTCAAACAGAGACTCTGGTATCAACATGTTGGACTCCATTTCAGAATGTTTGAACAGAAAACTAAGAGAAAATAACAAACTGCTAACTGCAATGCAGTTGCATAAGGCTAGCGTTACCTTGGCTAAACTCCGTGCTGCGGCAACCCACTCTAAAGACACTCATTTTTTGTTGCATTAATTTCTTTTCATTTCATATGGTTATCATTTGATTTATTTAAATAAAAAAAAACACAAGAGCATAAGCTGAAGCTAAAGCTTACATAACACCTATGTCTATACAACAATCAACAAGTAAGAAAAGTTAAATCAGCTATATCTTCAACCTAAAACTTTATGGAATTTGATTTATGTCATATGTGACAAAAAACTGTGAAGAAATAATTTCATTTTATGGGCACTGATATTCATTCCAATAAATTCCTCTTACATATGTTCAACAAACAGAACTCATGCAGAAAGAGGTCGTCCCATGCAAGAGTGTCTGCTTTGCGAGTACTGTTGCAGTTTCGCGCTGTCACAGGCAGCTCTCTGTGCTTGGAGGTGAATCCTGCACATGCAAGGTCAAAAGTCAAAACTGACTTTTGATACTTAAGAATTCTTTAAAATTGGAGGATTTTATCCTGAAGCCTCTACACTCCTGCCCCAAAAATCTGTTGCACTAAATTACATAACTTTTATTATTTAAAAAAACAAACAAAAAACCCATCATATAGGAAAAAAAGTGTGCATTAAACGTGCCAATAAAAAGTTGCTCAGTCTGCAGCAAACTCATGTTACACCACAAACCAAGACTGGATGGGAGTGCTTCAAAACTAGAATTCTGTTGTTTTTAAGATTTTTTCAGTATCAAAGTGAAGCCAGTGATAAATCAGTGCATTCACTGGTACACGGTAAAAACAGCTGCAGTTAAACTGGAAAAATTTCACTTTCAATAAATACAAAAATACTCAAATTAACTCTTTCATGAAGAACATAATGATTATTCATAAAAAGACAAACCAAACCAAGGCAAATATTTTACTGTTTTACTCCATTTAAAGCTCCTATCCTATATAAGAAAATCAGATTAATAAAATAAACATTAAATATATATTAGAATATAAATAAACAATAAATTGTGATGTGATTTAGCTAAAGTGAATTAGCGCTGTCTGTGGTGTTCGCTTTAATGACTTGACAATTATATAGAGTTTGAAGCATATTTTAATGCAGAACATTAATACTATTACTCTAATAAAAGTTTCTGTATGCAGAATGTAAATTACTAATTTCATATCAGTATAGGACTTAGGACATGGGACTTTTTCCATAATTGCAAAAAGTTGCATTGCAAAAAGGCAACATTTAACCAGAGCATTTTTTCACTGTTTATCAAAACAGTCAAATTGGCCTAAAATTTAAAAGCACGCATTTATCACTCTATTTTTCACCTTGGCTATTTCTATTTGTTCAAAATTTTCAGCCATAAGTAACAGATTACATATGTAGACAAAAGCAGAGACCTCGATTTACATCAGAATTCGCGTGGTCACATGACACACAGACTTCAAATAGTTGTGGCAGTGCTTAGCAGCAAATTTAAATTAAGAGAGAGACCGTCACTTTTTGCTAAGTAATTAATCTATAAATGCATTGATTTACAATATTTTAGAATTGTGTGGTTAAAACTATTTATTCATTTCATCAGTAATATATGTGAGTATTTGTCTGAAAAGTTACTGTTACTGAGCCATTGAATGGAATGTATTTATCTAATTTTAAAATAAAAGAATATTGAAACAAGAGACTGTGACTGCAGTCGTGTCCTGTTAACAGGATCCTAATCTATATATATTTAAAGCAGCTAAATCTCTATGATCTATTGGTAGATAACCTACCAATACATTAGGCATGCGTTACAGTTAATTTTATCTTGGTGTACTGATAGCATAGAGTTTTAATCTTAAATACCTTACTTTAAAAAGTTCTCCCAATCTCAATCTTCTGTGCTGCTATATTTCTATAGCACAGTTAGCATATGCTCACATGCTCGTATTGCTAACTTTGAGATCTATTGTGAGTTTCCATGATCTGAGCATTATATTATTATAAATGCCATCAGGATCAATGTGAACTTGACTTAGCTATTATTTTCCCCATGTTCACAAAGTATTGATTAAACTTAACCAGAAATGTGTGATTCTTTCATATGCTACTGAGGCCCCTGTTAATATACAAATTGTTAAGTTGCAAATATGCCTTGTTTCTTTTGAGCTCAAACATCCAATCCAATAAACAATGTCAAACATTTTCTAACACCCGTCAGTGTTATTTTTTCACTCCAGTTCTTTTGTATGCTTTATGACACACTCAACTTTGATATATACTGTGTAAAGCTAACTTTTGCAAGGCTTTAAATAAGCCCTTTTCTACACATACAGTATATTAATACTTAGAGCAGGGAAGCCAAAGTCTTCAGTTTACCAAACAGTCTGTTCCACACTGTTAAACCTAAACACAGTTCTAACAGTCTGAAAAGGTTACAGCCTCTTTCACTTGAAGGAGCTATAAAGCTGTTTTGGTGTCTTAAAGGACAGGTATAATCATTACAGATTCAGAACAGTACATGCAAAGTAGCAAATAGTTTGTCAGTTACCATTTTATGTGGGAAAAAAAAACCCTTCCATCTTTGCGTTTTTTAACATGTTTTAAATTCATAATGCTTCCAGGTCCAGAGATGTGGTCTGATATTTAGTGTTGGAGTTTGCTTCTACTTTGTTCTGACTTTTAATTCCCTCTAGCTGACACTCTCTCTCTGCCTTATTTTCCCTCTCTCTGGGCTTGGTCTGTGGGGTTTAGGCCTTTCTAGCCTGTTAAAAATTGAATCGTTTCCAAGGAGGCACTTGGCTCTCTGGTGAGCCACAACTTTGCAGTGAAAGAAGAAATAGGACTTAAAAATGCGTACTGGGTGCCTCCAAAGACACATCTATAAACATGATGCAGTCTCATGTTGTCCAAATTTTCTCGCTTCAATGTTTTTGGGAGTGATGGTAGAAAAAAAACTGCTGCTTCTGTAAAATCCAATGGAGGCTTCTGTTCTGCAATGCACTGCAAGTCCAGTGTGAGACAATGATGAATATTTAGTAAAGAAGTTTGCATTCAAATTGTCTTTTCTGCAAAAACAACAATTTCATGCCACTTTGAACACTTCTTGATAAAGGTTGCTTATCAGTTACAACACCTTAGCAATTTACTCGTTTCTGTAACTTCATTTGACAAAATAACCTGATTGAACATGAAGCAGAAAAGGAGCCTGTTTAGCATTCCATGGTTATTTTGTTTCAGCACTCCTTCCATCATGCTGATCCTTGCAGACATCTTGTAGGGTTAATATGTTAACCAGTACCTATAAATTTAATACCCTTCTCATAATCATAATAGTCCTATCCATCAATTCTCTTCAGCTTATCCCTACCAGGGTTCGCTGGGGGATTGAGCCTATCTCAACTGCCATAGGGCAAGAGGTGGGGTTACCCTGGACAGGTCACCAGTCTGTCGCAGGGCTCACACAGAGACAGACAACCATTCACACCTATAGGCAATTTAGAATCATGAATTAATCTAACCCCACTAACTGCATGTCTTTGGACTGTGGGAATCCAGAGTACCAGGACAGAACATGCAAACTCCACACAGAAAGGCCGCGGCCAGGTGATGGAGTCAGACTCGGGACCTTCTTGCTGTGAGGCGAAACAAGGCCTTATAATTTTCAGCCATTGTTTTCTTTTGTGAAACATTTTTGTCAGTACTCATCTGCTGTATATACACAGGAATGTATTCTCATCACTGCCCTAGAGCGTTACCAGTGCTTTGAATAAATGATCTGTTCAAAGATCAAGGTGTGCTTCCAAATGCAAAGGAATAACAGCACAAAGGAGATCCAGACATGAGGCTGCCCAACACTGAAAGGATATTTTGGAAAATTAGGTCACGTTGTGTCGCATAATAACAACAACAACTAGTAGACAAATGGAAACTTTTCAACATTAAAATCCATACTACCTGTGGAAGAGAGCCTCCCTAAAGAATAAGTGTTTCTCAGTTAACATAAGTCGGATGATAAGGAGGAAGAAACTGGGGCCACTTCATGAGACGTATCAGAGAGACATCAAGGAATTCTGCCGGGTCTACAAAAGGTCATGAAGGTGATCAACATAAAAAAGGTCATTGGTATAAAGGTCAGAACACAGTCTCTTATCATATCAGCAGAAGACCAGGTCCTGAACACAATTAAAAAAATATTTTAGGAGTATTAAAAAGAATATTGTTAAAATTTGGTTTAAAGGTAAACACCTATCTACCCTGCCCTGATTTGTTGCAGCCAACATGATTTTTTCTCATATTAAGTTGGTGGTAAATAGAGCAACACATCATACTAATAGGACCATTGTTTCATTCAGACCTCTTTGTAAGGATGTGATGGTGCTTGCATTCATGCTGCGACCCTCAACCTGGTGAAGCTATAAAGGCTGTTTGCTATGACCGGTTTAGTCAAATCCTACAAAAAGGACAAGTAATCAGCTGCCTAACAGTATAAATATAAAAAGCACATAAGCCACTTTGCGGCAAATTAAGGAAGAAACTGTGACTTTTTTTCTACGCAGCTATATACTGCAAACTCAAACAAACTATGAGAAAGTCAAATATTTGAAGAGAGAGGGTCCCTTCTGAGGAGACTTAACTACAAAGCTCCAAGTTAACAGAGTCATTATTAATATTCGGGTATGCTTTATCAGGATTCCCCCTCCTACGCACTGTGCTCACTGATATCATATTATGCTGCAAGTTGTTATGCTTCAACATTCACCAGTTAGATGATCAGACAAAGTGTTGGATAAGGACAAAATGGAAAACATAACAATACTAGCCCAACCAGAACTTATGTTCTATACACTAGCTACAGACACAGTTAAATTTATAAGTATTTGCTTAATGATAATTTTTGTAATTTTGCCTTAAAGTAAAAATACCAAAAGTATTGCATTAACTTCTTTAGGAATGATGACCAGTTCATACACAGTGGTATGAAAAGATGTTTGCCCAATTCCTGATTTCCTAATTTTTTTTGTATGTTTGTCACACATGTGTGGGGATCAAAAGTAATTAGAAAGAAATTTAATTCTAAATAAAAGATTATTTTTAAAACTTGCACTTAAATATTTTTCAGTGAATATGTGCTAAAGTCCAGAACCCATGGCCATTATCATATGCTGTGTCTCTCCCTTGAGATGCTCTACCTTTCACATACACCTTCAGCTGCCTTCAGTCTTGTCTTAACTACATCCAGTTTATTTGCATTGAGAAACTCTTGGGTTGCTTTTGGTTCATTACCAAGTTCCACTATGAAGGGCTGTCTGATCAGTTTTGCACTTGGTTGTACTTGACAGGAGCTCTTTGCTGCATTAATGCCGTTGTGGTACTGCAGAGGTTTTATGTATTTTTGTGTCAGGTGGCTTCCTCTCGACCTGAGGAGCCACTTGAGAAACTGGGATGATTGGGAAGGGCCGCAGCTAAAGTCTACTCTGATCAGTATTAATTTTATCTCTTTAAAGACCGTTAACTCTGTAGATTTTCTATGGGATTCAGGCCATTTGGCTGACCAGTCAAGCACACTGAACATATAGTCAGAAACACATTGGCAGCCTATCCTGCTGTTAAAGGTGATCAAAATCCCTATAAAGCCTGATTGAAGAAGATAAAAGCATTAAGTGCTCTAAAGTCTCCTGACAGTTTTGACTTTGGACTTGATAGAAGACAGTGGAGCAACAACTGACGCGAGATGGCATTCCCCACCAAATCATCACAGACTGCAGCTACTTTAAACACCTTGAATTCTGTGCCTCTCCACTCTTCCTCCAGACTCAAGGAACTCAATTTCCAGTGAAATTTCTTCTGACAAAAAGACTATATACCACTGAGAAACAGCCCAGTTATTTTTTCCAGTTGGAGACATTTCTAAACAACTGGTTATTCCAGAATCATCAGTTCAAGCAAATGTACGTACAAGTTGTCTTGATGTATCCTCAATCATCCAGGTAAGAAAATCCCTAAAGGTTGACTAAAGAAGTCCCTTGGATAAGTGACGAAATGTTTCTCCCACTGAAAATGCTACGTCCAGATAAACAGAATCAACATTTTGGAGTATTTACAAGTTCATTCATATCTATCACTACTTTGCCAAATTGTCACTCTTAGATGAAAGGATATTGGTTAGGATATTCAAGAACAGCCCAAGAACTACTAATTTGCCAACACAGAATACAGTTAAACCAAATACCTTCTGGATGCTTCAACAGAACACTGATCCCAAACACATATTAAAACTGGTTTTGATAAAGCAAGCTAACATTAAGCTTCTGAAATGGCATTCCCAAAGCCCTGACCAAAATCCTTTATGTTTAAACCTGGGTCTGTGCCAGAAACCAGCTAATTTAAATGAACTCTACTAGGCCTGCCAAAGAACAGTAGTCCAACATCCAGCCACAATTATGCCATAAAATTGTTGATATTGGTGGTTACCAATAATCTTCTGGCGTCATCAAGATGCAATCTCATAACTTGCAATTTACTTTAATAGTTCAAAGAAATCAATAAAAGTCCAAATGACCATGTCATTCATGCCCATGATTAGTCCATGTAAATGTCTGAGTACAAATGTATAGCTTCTTCTTCCTTTGTTGGTTTATAGGGATATTTCCTGCATCACTTGCTGCCACAACCTTTGGATAATGACTTTTTTATGATGTGGTAGGTACGGTTTCCCCTCATCATTCCATGAATACAAAGCTTATGTGTTGCATAGCTGATCCTTTTTGTACTCCTTAAAAGTCATTGGAATTTTGTCATGGTCCGGGTGAGTGCCTGTATTTTTCCATAGAGTCAGTGGTTCCACCTCTGGGAGGAGCCACCGCATTCCTGCGTGCTGTCCACACCAAGCAGTTGGCGTATAAGTCCAGCGCTCTCAATGACTCTTCCCCAGATCTTCAGCTAACCTGTTTAGTGTAGGCCGTCATAGCTCTTGCTAGATTAATCATAGTGTATTATTGCTACTCACCTGGTGCTCTCTTTGTTCTCAGTTACCCACCTGATCATCATGCTCCAACAGTAATCACCTTCATTAGGATGCTGGACCCCTCGACAGCTACTCAGCCACAGCTCTTGTTCACTCTACTCACCTGCCTGCCTCCCTGCCTCAATATTTGGATACCTTGGATCACCACTGCTTGGATTCACCTCCGCTCACCCTGACCACCTACCCCCCCACCCCATTATTCCACCTGCAGCAATGACCCTGAATCTACCCGTCCTGTCTGTCTACCCCTTTGCCTCCACGTCACAAAGTTTTTTAGTTTACTGCTTCATAGTATTTAGTGATGCTTCACGTTACTTCATAGTTCTTGGTTATATTCTAGTTCACAGTACAGCATTGACTTTTCAAGTGTTTCCCCACAGTTTGTA
Source organism: Pelmatolapia mariae (assembly GCF_036321145.2). NCBI lineage: Eukaryota > Metazoa > Chordata > Actinopteri > Cichliformes > Cichlidae > Pelmatolapia > Pelmatolapia mariae. The sequence goes on from NC_086235.1 coordinate 34,591,202, forward strand.
AATAAGCATTGTTGTCACGTTTATCAGTGCCTCCGTCTTTGTCTGCGTTTGAGTCCGTTTGCCTAATTTGGCCTTTCGGCCATGACGTTTTCTTTCTGTTCCAGAGCTTGTCTTGACTTCCACACGCCACAATTATGGTGTAATTTAAGGTCACGAATATAAGAAAAACATATACAGTATGAAAATGATTAAAGGCTATCAAATCTATGCTCAGCTTGAAGTGAAAAGAAATAGTTGCTTGATACATCATGCATGCAGGTGCACACCTCTTTTAGATACAAGATTAATGTGTTCCTGACTTCTGCAGTGTTAACATGTGCCAACTTCTGTGTTGCAAATCCCTCTCGACTAGGCTAAAATCAATGCTTTTATATTGTCAGTTGTGTTGTGAAGAAGCTATGTCTTTAGTTGTGTTTATTTTGTCTTCAGAGGCTGAGTTTGAGTAAAGCATAAACATTGTGTCAGTGTCTTGCCTTTAAAGGTCATCCTGCAGAGATGGCGTGCAGCAACTCTTACATCTACAACAATCTGCAGTGATATTGTAGAGAAAATCTATTTTTCTCTTTTTTCTATTATTAAATTAGTGTTCTAAGGGAAAAAATCACAGAAATAATTTTAGAAGCTCACAGCGGACAATTAATTGTTTACAATGTCTTCTGGTCAAGTAGAGGACATTTGCTAGAATGTCATAGGAAGATATTACAAGACTTGCTTTGCTTATCTGACTGTTTCTCTCCCAGAAAAGGTTTAGACCATTTGGATAACCACAGCACAAAAGCATCAGACTATCCATATAACAGATTATTAACTAGATGGCAAAAGATGAAAATTGTTTGTAAGGACTCCTCTCTGCAACTGAACCGAGGGAGCAAAAATAAATGGGGCTATAACAATAGTGGAAAGGCCGAAGGCATCATGGTTTACATCGGAGACTTTAATCAGCTACTGGCAATGTGTACTTTATTAACAACTTGACAGTATCTTGTTGGACCCCCTTAAGGGGTCATTTTGCCTTCAAAACTGATTTAATTTTTCATGGCATAAAAGATTTGTTAGAGATTTTGTTGTGTGGGAAAATCCAAATAGATTAACACTTTCTGCAAAACTTTGACCAGCTCATCTAGAACCAAGGAATCAGGCCAAGTCACATCTAAATGCATTGAGTTTCTGTCATGATTACCTAATAAAGTGCCTGGTGATAAGCATTTGCAACAGTTTTGTTTTTTCAGTTTTGCCCAGTTCAATTCGATAGTATAAAGGTGCTTTGTACTGCAAGGTAACACCAACAATAAGGAAATAATATGGAAAAAGAGCCTTTTAACAGGAAGAGAACTCCAGCAGAAGCAGGCTCAGAGATGGGTAGCCATGACATGACAGTGGGGAGTGGAAAGATGCAAGTGGAGTAGAAATACTCAGTCTATCATAGGAAGCACCTCAGCAGCCTGAGCAGCATCACTAAGAGATAGGCATGGATTAGCTGACCATGCCCTAACTATAGGTGTTATCAAAAAGAAAGGTTTTAAGCCTAATCTTAAATTTGGAGGAGATGCTTGTTGCCTCAATCCAACTGGTTCCACAGCAGAGGGAACTGATGGTTGAAGGTATCTCAAATAACACTATCCTTTTGCTTTCATATTTGTTCTAGCCAAAAGGGTCTTAATTAGAACAGCTACACAAGATCAATGTAGTCGCTGATGAGGTTGTGCAGTGAGATAGAACAGAATAGCCCTTTATTGTCATTGTACATGTACAACAAAATTATGACACCAAAGATGTGACAGAACAGGGCATTACACAGTCATGTCTTCTAGACTGAAACATTCTTCTTAATATAAGGTTATAATCTTGGGGTCTCCACCCTGCATCAGTGTTGTTTGACCTATGCATGTGAAGGCACGTGTTGAATTTTGCATGTAGATGCTGCACATCAGATGCAGCGTTCATATACGCTCAGTGTCCTACACCAAAAATCATGCTACTAAAATGCTGTTTTGGAAAGAAGGATTTTTTTATTCATTCATTCTTTGTGTGGCTCGTACATTTGTCACTATCCACGCCCTCTCTTGCAGTCATTTTTAAGCGAGGTTGTATGTTATGATTAGACTGTAATCACACTGGCAGGGAATTCATTACGGCCTCTCAAGTAAACAATTGTTACTTCAGAATCCAATTAACTAAAGCAAACACACTGCGCCAGTTACCATCAGCATGCTGTCTCTGCTCAGTCCACACTCTGAGAAATAATGTGCGCTCCACATGGAGGAGGCTAAAAAGAGCAGTGTGTGACAAGCGCTTCAGCACCAATCACATGGGCTGACTCTGCTTTGATGTTTATGCTGCATGCGTGCAAAAGCCTCCATGCAGAGAGAGATACAAGGGAGGGAGTTAAGGATGAGTTTATTTGGCAATCATCCCATTTACTCATAAACAGTAACAATTTTTTCGACTTTGGTTCCTCCGAGATGAGTCTCATGTTGCTCTCAGGGAGTTCATTTGAAATAAGATTTGATTTTCGAATTGACTGTGCAGTCGGAATAAACAAAACATTCACAAAGGTCATCCTGCTTTAACGTTTCCTGGTGTGACTGTACACCGGGTAACCCTAGGGGTGCCGTAAATAATAACAATAATAATTGTATAAGATCAAGTTGTGTAAATGTCTCTTACTTTTCTCACAGAATGTATATTTGGTAATATTTTTTTCATTTTCCTGTTTTAGTATAACATTTATTTTTAAATAGTATTTCTCGCTTATTTTCACCTTGGAATTGCAGAGGGGGGGCGGGTTTCTGCACAGTGGAGTAGTGGAGGTTTTCTTACCGTGTCTGGCAAAACCAGGGACAATCAGGCTGATTCCCGTGAATTCAGCATTGTGGAAATAAATGATGTTTTCAACTACAAGCGGACAAGTGGATTTTTTCAACTGCACAAGGACGCGTGTACGGCCAGACTACCAGCTAGTACTTCCGCTGTAACAATAATTATAATATTGATAATAAAATGTGCATTTGAGTTCTCTTCTTGTGGCAATCAGAAGTAATGTTTACCAATTTAAATGACCATAAATAACCATATTTATGGTTCTAATGCTTGATTTTATAAAACTTTTTAGCTCAGTTAGCACACTTTTCCCATCATGACCTAGTTTATAAATTGGTGTGGTGAATATATTTACTGGTGACAAAAAGGGAAAAAATGCCAGCATATCTGCCCTGCATTTTTCCACCTATTCAACATGTCAACTGCAAGATGATCCTATTTCCTTTTAGCCAGGCCTGTTGAAGTGCTTAAGGATGGAGGAACTGTCACTTTACAGCCCTGGATGACCAGCTCGTCTCTGTAGTTGTGGACAATGGCTTCGGGGTTCGTTACCTTATGCTTACGCCTTATGCCTACCTTATGCTTCATTACATACTGCCTAGCAGGTGTCACTTCACTGACATTTGCCAATTGGAGATACAGTCTAACAGTGCTGCATTCACACACCTCTCAAAAAAAAACTAGAAGTGTCACAAATTATATGGAATTAAAGTTATGCTGTCTGAGACCAGCTGACTTATTTCCTCCCCATCTGGGGTTCAGCAGCGCAGGCTGTAAACACAACACTGGCACACTGCCCTTAAATAAAGTTGGGGTGGCTAAACTGTAAGCAATATGTTGCCAATTTTTAAATTTGACTCACAATTTTGGACTCCAGTCATTATGGAAATAAGATAAAATTGATAAAAACTACTTTATTTTCTACAGTATTTAGTTGGGGTGAGCTTCTTTGGTTAACACGATCTGCTTAGAGAGATTAAAAGGCTTCAGCAGGTAAAATTTTGGAGGGATCATCAGCTATTGCAGGTGCTTTCAATGGTTTCTCACCCAGTTTTCCCCTTGTGGGACAATTAAAGGATTATTCTATTCTATTCTATTCTTGTTTACAGTGACCAAGTTTTCAGTCAGATGTTGTCACAGCGTTGCTCTCTGTGTGGCTACTGTGTGGGGTACAGTAGTGCTGTTCTCTGGACCTCTCATCAACCCTGTCTGCCACTGCAGATATCCTGCAGGGGAAGCTGCAGAGTGGTAAAAACTACTAGTTATCCTTGCTGGTCTTGCTAGCCTATCTAGGGTTACATCCCTACCAGATGAATCTGTGCTCTCTGTGTATCTCTTTTCCACTCTATTTTATTTTATTTTTTTAAATTTATACTTTATTAACGTTATTATTATTATTATTAACGTTTATTAACGTATATAACGAAGAAAACAAAAAAGTTGTATAAAGTTCAATTAATGCATGTTTGTTATTAATCATTAACTATTACAATATTCAAGATTACATTTATTGAGCAAAGGAATTTTGATAATGCTTTTTTCCCCATAACATAGCCCAATTTTGAATCCTTAAATCTTACTTAGTAACACTGTAAAGTAAAGCAATAGCCATATCATGCTCTGGAGCTATATTCTATATAAGAGACCAAAACACCATCATATAATCTAATCCATTATTTATCCAAGAAAATAATATTATCACTATTCCTGGGTGAGCATGCGGACCTCAGAGTGAGACCAAAAAAGAGATAAAGAGAAAATGAAAGAGATACTTCAGAAGCTTCCATCTTTCATTCACCTGTAAACATTAAAATAAACATGTATGCTAATTTTATTCCATAATACTTACAATAGTATGCAATAAAAACCTAAAGCATGCAATATTTGATGGCCAAGAATAATTATTATAAATGCCTGCTTACCAATCTAAGCCAGGAGAACAATTTTTCAAAAGAACAATATTTAATCATTTGCATTTTTTTAATGTATAAAATATATTGAGATGCAAAACATAACAATATAATCAATAATTGCAACTCCAATTGCAAAAAAACTTTGGAAAAATGTGTCAAATGTAACAAAAAACAGAATCTCATAAATCCATAGTTTATTCACAACACACGATAATAAAATGTTTAAGCAAAGACATTTTTCTGTTTCATGAAATGCTCATTTTAATTTTTAAGCCAGCAAAACATTTCAATAAAGTCAAGAAGAAGTAAAAATGGGCACAGGTTTGACTGCATCTATAAAATTATGCAAAACACCCCACACCTGTTTACTTTTATGTAAAAACAAATAAATAATTGGAGCAATTTTTTTAGTGTACAAAGTATTTTATAAGCCATGCATCTCACTGTAATCCCTGTTTCTGTAAATGTATCATATTAAAGTAGCCTCCCTTGGTATTATATACAACATATATGTAACAATAATAGTAAAAGTTAACAAAATAGGTCACCTTATTTTTTTTTACTGGAGTCCTCTTCAGTATGAGGGAATCTTGGGTGTTTTTTGTTGTTGTTGTTTTTTTTGTTTTCCTATAGCTACATACAGCAATCAACCCTCAGAACTGCAAACACAACTATATGTGGACTGTTTTGGAAATATTTTTTGCATTAGATTTTCTTGCTGTTCTTTCATTTCTTGATGGAAAAGCCAAACACAGTCCTCTCCAGAGCTGCAGATTTGAGACATATAAGTCCTATAAGTTGCACGCCCTTGCACCTTCTTACACTCCATCACTTACCAGATGATGTCAGTTAAATCTGTGAGCTACGTCCACACTAGCCTGTATAAATTTGAAAACGGCGCTTTCATCTGAAAACACTCCACGTCCACACTATCTTTTTCAGTATTGAAACGGCCGAAAACGCTTACGTTCCAGTACTGCACATGCGTGAAACACAAGATGATTCGACCTGCCTCATTTCTGTCTGCCACTTATTTACTTTCCGGCTCTTTGAAACGTTGCGGCAAAATGTCGAGGAAAAGCACCAAGTTTTTTAAATGGACTAACAATGACGTGGAGTTGTTGCTGCGAGTAACACAGTTGCAAACACACAATGTTGCAAAAGCGAGTGAGAATTAAAGAATTTGAAAAAAAGCTATTTGGAGCATGTACAGACTGATATTGATCTTTAATAGGACTGTCAAAATTGAGCGCAAACAAAACAACTGCTGTATAATGCCCTCCGCTATCTTAGTTTAATTGGTCACATGACTAAAATGTGTCATTGTTTTTGAAAAGTCTCCGGGTTCGCTGTCCACACTGCGACGCGAAAACGGCATTTTCAAATGTATCCGCTTTGGAGAGCGTTTTCAAAACGCTGCATTTTCCTTGAGCGAAAACGCCGTCTCGCTGTGGACGGGAGGCCAAAATGGAGAGAAAACAATGTGTTTTCAAACGAAAACGTATTAGTGTGGACGTAGCCTTAGTCATTCAGGGTTGACAGTTGGACTGGGTCTGTCACACATCTTTGTTTAGGCATTAAAATAGTAAGACATCACTGCTCAGCAGGGCTATATTGAGGCCTACAATGCCCACTACTTCTTGTATCTAGTGTACAAACCCTTACATCTATACAAGGAAGATTAAAATTCGATTGGTATTGAGCACATCCTTCCTCCCAAAAGAAAAAAATATTTTTCATTCCAAAACTTTAGTATTGCATTCTCAAAGGGTTTTAGATTTCTATTTCCATTAGTCCACACTGACAGCTTACGGTAGGAGCAATGCAATGCATTTTTAGTAGCAGGATCGAAACTTTCTGTCTGCTGTTGTAGCCCCTAGTGTGGAAGAGTGTCAAGTTGATACATCTTCCACTCTATGAAGCAATGTGAAGCTTAAGCTAGTCTTTATATATATATAATGGCATTTCATTTATGGCAGGTCTTTTATTGATGTAGATTATTTGCTTTTTGCCATTTCATCCCATGAACTATAACCATTACATTAACCCTACATTGTGATGTGTCATTTAATGTGTTATAAATACACAATTCTGTGATTTTAAGAAACCGTTGGAATTTTGCGATTGCGGCAATGGTTCAAGAGTTCGAGTAGTTTGAGCTAAAAGTTTGGCCTAAAACACGAGTGGAGACGTACAATAGTCTCAGCTGTTTGCTGACTGACATATCTACACATAACAAGATGAACAGCTATTACGGGAGCCAATTCACGCAATTTCTTATGAGTGGGGTTGTTTGTCTAATCACATGTTCAAGTTAACCACATTATTATTAACACCATCTGTAATATGCTTGCTTCTAGATGGATTTTGTTTTTAGGACTTTATCTACAATTAGGTGGTTTGGTTTTGTCAATACAATTATCAGGGTTGAAACCATGGTCACAAGTTCAAATCAAAGGTGAATTAATAGTTACGCAATGTTGGCAACCAGCGTTTGAATGCTGTGTGATGTTAAAAATACCTTTGGAGTATTTGTAGGGCAGCCTTAAATGGAAATATCCACGTACATCTATTCTCTTTCAGTTATCCTTGTCAGGGTCGAGGACGGAGGCGGGACTGGAGTCTATGTATTGGAATTTAATTGGAAAAATCCAAGTGAAATAGAAAAGTCTTTTACTAAATAATAGCCTTTTTAGGCATGTGCACTCTCACAATTCATGCCATTCTGCAATGTGTTTGCCGCCTTGGAAGCAAAGCAGGTTTTGACCCTCTTAATCTGGCTGTTTCATGAGGGTTTGTCTCCTCTGAATAAATTATTCTGACTGAAAACATTAAGAAAAAAAATAATGACAAAGGGTTTTATTGAGTTTGTTCGAGATGTTATATATCTCTCTTGTGTATCCATTGTGCTGCTCTTCATTTCCTCCTAAAAAAAACAACAGCGCACGCATCTGAGTTCACTTTAATTAGATTTAACATGTGTTCGGACAAAGAACAATAGATCTTACAGCATTTGCATGACAATGCCCTCTAATTGTTCTTTTGCTTAATTTCTTTTTAATAGCTAAAGCAGCAGTTCCTGATTATATTCAAAATGGATCACTGTCACCAAGCACACTCCTCTCTCCCTCCTTTCTCTTTTCTTTCCCAGTCTCCCTGAAAATTCAACCCCAAATGGCCCACATAGAGAGTTATTCACAAGTATCATTAACCCTCCTGACTCTTCATTGTGTTGTTTTCCCTTGGGGAAATGGAATCCGTACTTGTTTTGATGAAGAACTGCAGCGGTTCCTTTGTTTGGGCCCCAGATGGAGAGAAGCCGATACTTGATTGTGTGAATTTGGTTGTGCCCTGAACTCTGAAGTAAATAGCACTGGATAATGGTCACTTCTCTTCAGCTCTCTAAAGCCTTCTTCTCTCTCCTTTTGCCACTAAACCTAAATAAGGAGCACCAATTTATTGTGGAGTGAGGAACTTGACACAAACTTGATGCTTGTGGCTGAAGGACTGAACCTAACCCCTTCAGCCTGCTGGTAGCTGTAGACTAACAGCCACTTCTGCTGTGGACGTGTACTTACTTTTATGCCCCCAAAAGCTGTTGTAACTTCTAACATGTTCATTTTGCGCTGTTAATGGTGAGGTGTGCAATGGTGTGAGAGTACACACAGCTACTCCCAACAGCTTTGGTTATGACTGTTATGAAGTTTGCAATGTTTTAAAAACAAAGAAGGAAGGAAGGTAGTGAGTGAGAACTTGCCAGTCTGTTCTACTTCATTATTAATGCCTGTAGAGTTCATGTCAGCTGACAGGAGTGCTCATGTAATGGATGCTGTGGGAACAGTTGATCTCTGGTATTATTTTGGTATATAACAATGTGTACAGCTACATCAGTGTCATCGATGCTTCCTGTTGCCCTTTTTTTCAATACTGAACAGTTCTGGGAGGATACCGGCTGTGGGTTTGGTGCAAACTCTAACACACCTGCATTGCGTGTTCCAGACATGGACAGTTGCTATACTGACTTTACCAAATTAGCATTTTGATCGCCACTGTGATGTTTTTTTGGAGTCAGAAGGCACCATATCGCAGCGATGCTACAGTCACACTTAAAATAGTCAGAGGCTGATAATTATTGCAGCTTGTTGGCAGTGCAATGAATTAGATGGAAATTATTTGCAAATGTTTGGCATTCTGTCTGAGACTGATAGCAGTCAGCCTGTAGACAGGTTGCCTCCGACCACGTGACCTGTGTTGTGATCAAAAGTGGTCACTGCACCTGCAGTTCACCACAAAATAAATAAATCAGTGCAATCACTGGGAAACCACCAATTTTCCCTAGTCACATGGAAGTTTGTATCTCATTTTTCTCTACTGTGAATGAGCCATGAGAGAGCAAAGCACCCAGCTATCAGCTAATACAAGCAAGTTTGGTTAGCAAGCCCTACATATAACTCTACAAGTACAACACACTGACACAAATACCTGTAAAAGTGTTCAAAAAAAAACCAACTAATGCAATAATAGAATTGATTTTACCAACACTGAAGCAAAAACGTCTTTCAGATAATTCCATTTATAATGATTTAAATGGCATCAGACTCAAATTAGCTTAGGGAAAACCTAGCAGACAATGAATGGTTACAGCTGCCTCTGCCAAAGCGCCCAGACTCCTCAAACCTTACTAGTATCCAAATAGATGAGTTTTGTACCAGGCTGTAAACATGCTTTCTAATATTGATAAGATGGAAATTTTAAGACATGAGTCAGCAGAGACTGACTTATTTTAGGACCCAGATGCAAGAGACTGTTTGAGGAACTGCAGCTTGTCTGTGATGTCTTCTTTCACCTTGAAAAAGTAGTTAACATTAAAGATTTAAAGTTTAGAATCCTTATTCACCATTTAACATTTTGTTAATGTTTAATAACTTCTCATATGGCTCTTCAGAGTCTCTCTCTATCGACTGGGTCTGCTTATATTCATTTATTTTCTGTTGCATCTACACAAAAGTACAGGAGCCAGTGCAGATGATGACAGGTTAAGTTGCATAGGCACTATCATTGCTAACGAAAGAAATAACACAATATGAAAGGCCTTGTACAGAGACTGATAGTGCTGACAGATTTAATCTCCGAATCCAAGGCTTCTTAACACTATAGTCAAGAATTAACCAAGAAAATTACATTTTGAGTTTTTAAATGTCATTAATTATGTTTTTTCAGGAAGGGCAACGCTTCAGGCAGTAACTAGGTGTTTGAAAGTTTAATGAACTTTATTTCCTGCAAATTATGTAAAGTGATGTGGGTAACCGTACTTTTTTGCAACCCTTTTCTGAGACTGACAGCAGCATAAGAGGATCCTACAGGAGTGCAATCGTCCTCTTTTGCTCTTGTTCAGTAAATGGTCATTATCAGCTGTTATCACACCCGTGGATATCACCATTAAATATCTCTTACACCAACTAGTAGTAGGCTCTGTAGGCACTTATCAACTCATTTAAAAGTAGTTGCTGAGGCATACAGTATGGCATGAGTGTTTTCAGACTGAAAGGGCAACAAAAGTCTGCATGAAGAGGGTGGGGGGATGGCATAAATCAGATTCACCCACCAAAATAGACTTGAGTCAGAATAAGGGATGCTCCTGGCAACTCATTTCCTATCTAATTAAACTGTAGGAAAAAAAAAAACTCTCTAAAAGTCAGAGAACACTCAGGAAATTATGAAAACTGAGCACAATCTAATGCATGACATTGTCCATACAAATGTTTCATGTGTGTTTAAGACTTGCCCTTTGAAACTGTTAATCACGTTATTCGCTAATCAAACCCTATTTTGCACACTTTGCACCATGGATAACATTACCCACACAATGTCAGATAAGCGCTCTGACTGTGGGTAACCAGCAGTTTAATGAAGCTTTGGCCACCAGCTTTTTATCAAGGATAACTTGTGTTAAGAATTTGGTTGCACACTGCTGTGGTCGAGCCATTGTGCATCAGTTTATTATGTCAGAGCTTAGATACAGCTGGTGTCTAGATCAAAATCCTGCTGGATTGGGATGGTTTGCGAGGCTATCATTTCTCTTATGTTCCACATTGCTTGTTTACAACTTCCAATCGCAGAGACAGAGGGAGGTCCTGCTGTCTGCTGGGACTGCACATTGAATAGCGGTGGGTGGGTTGCTGTGTAATAATATTTCTGTTCCTGACAAGTTTGTTATTCTCTAGCTGTTTGATTAGGTTTAGTGTTATATCCCAGGTCATAATTTAGTTCTTTTTTTTCAACTGATTCTCACTATCATGCTCCTCTGGTTCTTTCATGTTCAGGCTTTTTTTACTATTTGAAGCTGTGTTGCATTAGACCAGGGGCGATTTTAGCCCATTTTTGGGGGTGCTTCAGCACCCCCAAAATGAATCAAAGCACCCCCAAAGATTTCTTACTGTTTTTGACAATATTTGCTGTTTTTGTGACACACTACTAAAAATATAAAAAGCATACAGTACTTGGTTGAGATGTAACAGTTTAACAACAAAAGTATAGATAACCACCCCCCCTTCCCAAAATGGTTTGTTCCACCCTCTCCCCTAATCTGGCTCTAGCACCCTTGCTGCCAGAGCGATGGTGGCTGAGACGCAGCGGAGTGGAGGTGTAAGTGCCTGGCTTAAAACAGGACGTATTAGCTGCATTTAACCTTCAGTTACTCTTTATATAGTTCGGTAGGAGTCACGCCATGTTTCTTTTTAGCTGAAAAACCTTACACCCAGGTAACCTGCAGTGTTGAAAACATGTTTTCCAACGATGTTTGCTACCCTACAATCCGTCCTGCTCTGTAGTAAAATCAGCGACATTTGACCGTCCTGTTGCTCCCATTGAAATGTATACAGCCTATTTAAAATCTAAAACTTAAAATTGTCCGTAGCCTACTGCTGTTACCACTGTCCTGTTTGAAATGGATACTAACTAGCTAACTGGCTGAATGCCCATTAACCTTATAACTCCTGTTGTGTGTGTGTGTGTGTGTGTGTGCGTGCGTGTGTGTGTGTGTGTGTGTGTGTGTGTGTGTGTGTGTGTGTACAGAGAGACAGCCAGGTTCATAATGGATATAAGCAGGTTTTTTTTCCAAAGAAGGAGCCACATTCAGGTAAAAGTGTAAGATCAAATGATCCGTCAATAAAGGATAATGTTGGATCAGTGTTTCAATATTTACATCTTTTATTAGATGTACATGTGGTTTGGTTATTTGCCTTTTGGTTGAAAGTACACTGAGAGAGGATTTTTTGTTCGTGATCTTAATAGTATTTTTTCATATTAATATAATTTTTCATCTAATTGAATACAATCTATTTGTGCATGGTTGTCAGTCCAAAGAGGGAGCGAGGAAAGAGAGAACGTGAGAAGGAAGTACAAGGTCAGGAAGAACCAGGTAAGAAAACAGACAGGGAACAGTGACAGGCAAAACAGAAACTGTTAAACTCACAAAAAGAAAAAACCTGATTTTACTCATACAATCTGGAAGTTGTGTCCTCCCTATATTAAAGCTGCTATACAGAATCTGCTAAACAAACTGGGTTGAAACATTTTTGACAACATTCCAACATAACATTATAATTGATTGGGGAGATTAAAATTAATTATATATTTTTATGTGGTTCAGCCACAACTCTACTAAAACCTCAGCCAGTAATAGGTAGGCCAACTTTTGGACTGTCCAGTTGTCTGTATGACTGCCGCAGTATGTACATCACATTTGCGCACTATCAGAAAGTGCCAAACGGTGTCCTGGTGGAGTGAGGAGCTGTAAAGAGAAGCAGAGTGCTCTGTTCATATTCTAAAAATGTTTTAAGCTTGTTTCAAAGATTCTGTACTGCAGCTTTAAATGTTTTCCAAAAGCACACATACACTTATCAGTGTTTCTCAAACTTTTTACAGTGTGTAACACCTGATAAAAATGTCAAGCTCTCCCAAGTACCACTATGAAAGCATGAAACTCATAAATCTTACAACACAAAATTAGTATTATTACATTAGTAAAATTAGTATCTGCAGTAAAGGTTTTGTCATACATTGTATACATTCTACCACAGGCAAAGTTGCCTCCATTTTTATAGTTTTTTATTAATATTTTGTAATAATTTATTCTGTTTTGGGAGTATCTTTTTATGTATCTGTATTATATTATACATACATATTAAAAGTGAATCTCTGTCCAAAAAATGCACTCGGTTTACTTTTTACTCACTATGAGCATCATTCATTATTCTCCCCCAGTAATTAAGATTAGGATATGTATTTTTTTTATTCCAATCCATTCTTCTTTTGCAGCATTTAAGTAACCTTTATCAGATTTGATGGTTTTGTTACAGACTGTTCAAAAAAGTGTTTTGTTTTTCTTTCACAAATGTGGGGATTAAATTGTGTTAAAATGTACAAAACAGTGATGTCATGTTTTGAGACGAGGACCCAGGCACAGAGAGACTTGATGAATTTAAATAATCTTGTGATTTAATAAAGAAATTTGCAGACTTGCACAGAGATGGTAAAATTATGATGACTAATAACGGAGACGAAGACAACAGACGACGAGGACAGGGAGGAACAGGGGTTTAAATGCACCAAGGAGACAGTCAGAGAGAACTCGGGACAGCTGGAGACATTTAAGGATGAAGGGACTGACGGAGACAGGGAAGAAGTCTCATCGTGACGTGTAAAGTTTATCTTGCCTGGCTGGGCAGCTCTCTGGGTGCTAGGCTCTGATCCTAGAATCGCCCCTGCATTAGACAGAACTGTGCTGTTCACACATCCAGTTCCTACCCTCTTAGGGAAAAGAAGATTTCACTGGAAAGGTCACTATTGCAACAAGGCTATATATGAGTTATTTTGCATTAAGGCTAGACTTTGGGGCATGCACTTTAATTTTAGGTGTCATGAAAATGGGCATGCAGCTGGCAGAGACTGGACCCCGAATGAAAGATTCGGGTGATAGACAAGCTTGTTTCACACCTGCAGTGTTTAGCCCATTTACCCTTGGCATGGCTTGTTTGTGCTGAAGTGAACACAGTAATCGCACTTGGGTGAGGACCAAAACAACTGCACAGAGACCCTTTGGAGGACGTGGTCTTGGTTATGAATAATTATAATTCTGTTAGCAGGTCAAACGTTTAGTTTGTAGGAGCTAGAAATTCATTGAATATTACCAACCCCAGGGAAACCACTGTGTCCAAGCATGTCCGAAGTGCCTCAGCAGTTTTGTATCTTTCCAGGAATAATGTTATGCTGAATATTTCAATCATTTAGTGGTAAAATAACACATATCTAATGTATTTCAGTGTACAAGGGAGGGATAAACTGTTCAAAATGTTTTTGAAGGTGCCTGGGTGCAGCTATTCACCCTCTGTTCTAACAAGTCAAATGTTCTTTATTTTATTTTTTGTGACATCCTAAAATGTTTTTATTCATTGTGTGTGGGATGATATTAGTCAGTAGTTAAAGCAAAGTCTGCGTTATAGAAAAAAAGTCATTAAAGGAAGAATTTACTCTTCTGTGTCTGAAGAAAAGAGAGGTTTGGTCTAAGAGTTCTGACAATTACTGATGCACAGGCAGAAGTTTTAGTAGTTAAAACATGAGTAAAAAAATTTAGTGGTTTATTTTTTAAATATTGTAATTTTTTCAGTGAGGTTCTGTTTGTGTGTGTGTGTGTGTGTGTGTGTGTGTGTGTGTGTGTGTGTGTGTGTGTGTTTTAATGTTTGTTCACTTGGTTGATATTGGTTTCCATAGCAACAGACACAACACAGATGTTGAAACATCTTGAGAGTAGCAGTGATCATGTTTCTGTCTACTGATAAGAGTGGATTAGGGATATCAATTTGTAATGTCACTGATCTTTTAAAAAATGCCACATGACAGGAAATAAAGTAAAACTCAAACTGTATCTCATCCCATTCTTTTGAGCTTAATTTTTGTTCAACCATTTCCATTATTAAAATGCAGATTCTTAAAGTTGCATGGATCAAATTCTGTTGCTGACAGAGAAACTAACTCAAGTTATTATTCATAATCTATTATACATTAGAGGTTTATTTTAGCACACTAACTTAGGCTAAACAGGTCAGTCGTGGCCTGTTAGACTTTTTTTGTTTAAATTAGTTTTAATCACATTTCAATTTTTACGGTTACGGTTCAAATAAAGTCTTGTAGAATCTAGCAGCTCTTTTTTCAGTTATCTTTGTGGATGTCAGAAGGACTTGGATAACAAGAGTAAAACTTCAGGCGATGAGTTTGTAGGGTATTAACAATTAAATTATATTTCTGTTCAAATAAATAGAACCAAGAACATGTTTCAAGAACTTTCACAACAGCTGTTTAACATGGGGATTCAGTCAAGAGTAAATCTGATTTAAATAAAGAACTCTTCGAGTTGATGTGACCATAGAGCAGACCTGGTACCAACTAAAAGGTTACGGCTTGGGAGCTCGCGGGTATCCCTGTAGTTGAACTGTCGACAGTGGCTGAGGACAGTAACTGTCACGGGCAGCAGAGAATAAAAACCAAGCACTATAAGATATATAAGATAATTTCACGAGTTTATTATCCAGGTAAGCTGGCAGCTGAGCAAAAACAAAAAACAGGATTAGTTGCAGTGACTGGGCAAGCAGATCTTCAGAGGTGATGGAGAGGTTCGTCCACAGATGAGTCCACAGTGAGATAGTCTGTACAAGGAAGGACACAAGCTTTAGACAGGTCGTCACTGGACTCTGTGCAATGAAATGGTGTTGACTAGCGGATGCCGACAGCCTTAAGAATGCTTGGAGAAAGGTACGGTAACTGATTAATCACAAGTCAGTCAATCAGAGATCGGCTACCAGGTGTGTCCGATAAAGGTGAAGACAGCAGATTATGAGGAACTACCTCCTGAGATGGCTAAACAAAGACAAACACAATAAAAGCCAAAGCTCGGCAGGGCCGTTCAGGAGGACAGAGGGACTTTGACAGTAACATCTGCTCAGACTGCTACCCTGGCAAATCGAACCAAGATAAGTCACAGAAATTGGATAGATGCATAATATTGATTATGAGGCATAAATCAAAGTTCCCAGGAGCACAGTAGCCTCAGTAATGGCAAGATAAACAAATGAAAAGCAAGACTGTAAACTCATTGTTGACTCTAGCAAAGTTTCAGAAGACATCTGCTAGGCTGGGAGACCCTGTCAAAAGCTACAATATTGCAGAAGCACCATATTAATTAGTGCTTCATATCAGAGCAGCTAAAAATACACTTCACTGAGTAGGACATTAGCCTGTCTAAATGTTTTTGGAGTTTCCCAAACTGCATTTAAAAGATTCTGGCCTTATGAGAGAAAACTTGAACTCTCTTGGCAGAACTCACAATATCTGATGAGATCCATTTAATATTTCTCAGTCCTTGCATGGCTCAACTAAAGCCCAGACTTAATTATCATACAACATCTGTATGCAATCTGAAGACAGCAGCTCACAGATGTTGCCCATGTGATCTTGAAAGTGTCTGTCAGAGAAAAATGGGATACACTTCCAAATTCCAGCGCCTGTGCAAAAATCATACTTTGCAACTGGGATCTGAATGAGAGTTCCATTTTTTTCCAGTTTTTAGAAATTTGCAGAAAGATGTTAATACCTGCTCTCACTTTGACTCATTTTCACTACTGCTTGGTGTGGACTGATGTGAAAAATATGTAAAGACAAACTAAAGAAAGAGAAATCCATGACAAAAAAGCTCTTGGATTATATTTTTCCCCTCCCTACCGATCTTTTTTAATTTCTAATTTCAGTTTCATGGTATTTATTTTTACTAAACCATAGCAAACAGTTTCAGTGAAGTCTCGTCATAGCATGAATGGCTATCAAGGTTGTCTGTTGTGGTTTTAAACTGCAGCAACTGCTGATAACTTATCATCATTCATATTAAGCAGGTTAGAAACTTGGGATTATCCAAATCATCACTAAGATCACTGTAACAAATTTTGAATGCAGCAGCCAGAATCCTTACACATAAACAAACTGTATTACTCCAATACTGAAGACACTTCTTTGACTTCCACGTCAATACAGAATTTACTTTTAATATCAACCAGTTTGTTCATAAAGCTCTCAATTATTTGGCCCCTAATACATTTCTCACTGACTCACTGTCTATAACCTAGTCAGACTTCTTAGGTCATCAGGTGTGTATCTTTGAACTATTCCCAGATTTAGATCTAAGTGTAGTGAGGCTGTTTTCAGTTACTGTGGTCTTTGGAAAAGGCTGCCTGTTGACCTGAGGTCAGTTATATCTGTGCATACATATAGAAACACACAAAAAATGTGTGTGTGTTCTACTACACTGTACACCTATACAGGTTTTAATGTTTTAAATGTTTTTCCATATTGATTTATAGTATAATTATATATATACAATGCTGCTTAATGTGCTGATCTGAATGACTGTTTTCCCTGTGAATCCACCACACGGCTCCAGGAATAATGCTTTATTTCCTGATCTCCAATCACTGTTCTCAGCCATAAAAACATATGAGCAGCAATCAAGGACCAAATAGCATGAGTGGAATAATGATAACACCCATACTAACTCAGTAATTAAACTTGGGCTTTTAAAGGCCCTTAAATCTTTGTGCTCTCTGGAGCAAAACTGTATACAGTCCAAACCAACAATAATACATTGCCTGATTCATCTTCTTTATCAGCTGTTTCCCTGACAGGAAAGATGATGTAACTCTTTAGTTTGAAATATTTATGGCAGTTGCCAGCAATTATATTATTATTTAAAATGAATGGGGGTATTTAGGGGATTGTGTCAACATGCGCTCTATATATAACTACATATCAAATTTATTTGTGAGAATAGTAAAAAAAAAAGTTTATTGTAATTTGTAAACTACATGTACACATGTAGTATATTGTATCACAATGATGGTACAGTGATTGCATAAATAATAAGGCATTTGTTCATCTTACGGTTAATCTGATTAGGAAGAGTTTTGCTGTACAAATAACCAAAGCACTGTCACTAATTCAGAAGCTGTTACATATAGTGCGTAAGCTACTTAATTAGCTGAATACACTTTAGTCCTTTAACAAACTGAATAATTATTCAGATTGTAATTTCTTACTGGTATGATGTGGAAAGGCTTGGGATTTTTCCATGTTTTTCCCACTTCCCTGTGGTTCTCAACCCAGGAAGTGCAAAACATATTTTCTGCCCTTGGGTGGAGTCTTCTTCTCCCAGGTTTTCCCCCTCCACCCGTTTCTCTCCATCTAACGGCTTCATGATGTTAAAGGTCCTTGCAGCTATTATGTTGCTACTAGCCAAATTATAACGACTACTGATCTTCTACCTGGAGCCATTACCAATACAAACCAGCCACCTGTATAACCGCTCTCAACCAGATAAGGAGGCCATAGAGACATAAATAAAAGACTCACTCAAGATTTCCTGAACACTTTGTGTATGTTTATCTAGATGAAATCCTGATCTTCTCCAAGAGCTTAGAACAAGATTGTATATGTCAGCATTATTGGAAAACAGGTTATATGTGAAAACTGAGAAATATTAATTACATGCCTCATCAGTGTCTTTATTGAGCTGCATTCTTGAGAATGAATGAAGTCCAATGGGCTTTGCAAACTTGTATCAGAGAATCATTTAAATTACTGTCAAGTTGCAGCATTTTTTGCAAACTTACTTCCAGAGCTTTTGCACCGTCTCCAGAAGCAGATCATATCTTCCAGAAAAAAAAAAAGTTGGTTTGGTTCAGCCAGGTTAGGTAGTCAGTATTCTTCAGCTAGTTTAACTTCACTATACCTAACAATTCATGGTCACAAAATGTAAGACTTTCATCGGTTTCATCAAACTGAGCCACTTGGAGCTCCCATCTGCCCTGAATCAAGTATGCACATGATAGCAACTGGTTCTCTAACCTTTTAATATTTCTCTTTGGTTGCCAACTAATTATAGGCCCTGCTTTTCCAGGCCTAAGAATCTCTGCTCCATCAGTCTAACACTATCTATGCCACTGCCATCATGTGTGGAAGCAGGCTAAGGCAGGTAGTCAGAACTGTCAGAATCAACATTTGGTTAAAATTTCATTCCACTTTTGCAATAAACCGTTTAACAGTTGTGCCATTGGCTCCAGTTTGCAGTTAGCTATGACACTTACCAGCTCATCTGTATCTGTAGAGAATGTTCCTGTGTGGCCGCTGCGTACACAATCATTCGCCTTTGCTGCCTCTGTAGGGCCGGCATTGTGATCACATACCTTTATGTTATCAGAAGAACAATGACGGATCAAGTGGAACTATTTATACAGATAAATTAAATAGTCTGCTTATGTTAGCTTCATTTGCTTACTATTATTGCATTGTCAATTGTGCCTAATGGTAATATACATTCAACACTGTTATGAATTCTTATCTGAAGATTCTTATATTTTTTTCATTTTTCTACAGTTGCCTTTTTATGAGGTTTTATGAAATAAAAGACCTGTGTACAACAGTGTAACCTATACAAGCTATAACAACCGATTAACATCACTTTTTGCATACTACTTCAGAAAAAAATGGTATCATAATTTAATTTAATTTACTCATAGAGGATTTAGATCTATAGTACTTGATAGGGGAACAGAATGTGAAGTACTTTGTAATTACAATCTGCCTACAACTTCATATGGCGACAACAGAAAAGAGTAAGTTGGGATCAGATCTAATAAGAAGCAAAGCCTCTGAGTACTGCACACTGGCTATCACAACCATATGGCGTGTGTGTGAATTATCACAGGTCAACCAGGAGTCGAAAGCCTCATGAAGTCAGTAATAAGTGAATCCACCAGATGCTCTCAAAAACCTAGCTGAGCATGTCCGCTTCAGTCAACAGATATATCCCACAGCTTGGGCTTTGGCTGGTGCATGTGAAAGTGGTCGATGCACACTTTCTTGTTCTTGAAACACTTGTACAAAGGTCTGTTGTTCAGACACATTACCCTCATAATCTCAGAGTAAAATTCAGTGGCTAGTGCAAGACTTTTGTTGACAGAAGGAGTAGTAGTGAAAATCCCTTGGTTATATCAGAATTATATTTTTGGTAATATTTTTAAAGGAAGGTGGTATTTGAAGCCCTGTGAGTATTGGCAAAGCCCAGCATTTTTCCTTTATTACATTACATCTCCTCGTATTGATCCTGTAAAACAACTTGAGCTCCTTGACCTTATTTCGCAAACATACGCTGTGACATTGTGCTGGCAAATTAAAATTCAAATCAATCTCCCCTGTGTAAAAAAGAAAAGAGCCGAGAGAGAATGGGAGACCTTAAATAAAAGGTGTCATCTTACCCTGTGAATTTTAATGAAGTGAATTCATCGTCTCTTTCCACAGGGAGAGAAACAAATAGCAGCTGTAATTTATCAGCAAACCTGAGTCAAATGTCCCCGGCGAGAGGACGAGGCCTCTCATCAGCACCTTTAAAAACAGCAGCAGAAGGCCGCATGGTGGTGGTGCAGCAGGCAGCATGGTGGCGCGGCACGGTGGTGCAGCAGTTGGCACTGTTGCTTCACAAAGGTACTGGGTTTGACTCCACCTGTGCTCTTTCTGTGTGGCGTTAGCATGCTTGGTTTGCCTCTGGATTATTTTCAGTGTTCTGAGGTTAGGCTCAAGCCCCCCGTGATGTTCATTTGGAAGCAAAAGCCTGGATGGATGGGTATATGAAAGAAGGGTTTTATTTATTTATTTTCTTATTTATTAGTAAAGCTGTAGCCCAGGCCTTCAGTGACTATGGCAAATGAGTAAAAAGCTAAAAGCTAATTTAATATTTTAAAGTTCATTATGTGTTAAAACTAGTGATGCGCGAATCATGAACGAATCGTTCAAAACTCGAGAATCACTTTACTGACTCGTGAATCATGATTCAGAAGCCCAACTGCTCACTGACTCATCCCTGTTGCTGTTAGCAAACTAATTTCATTAGTAGAAATATATCTAGCTTATAATTAAAATTGTGTGAAAAAAAACAACAGCCAGTTTCTTAACAAAAACATTTCTGCTCTGAACTGGAAGAAAAAACCCTGAGTAGAAGCTCACATCAAGACAATAGCTCCTCAGTTCACAGTAGCATCGCTCTGCTAACATGCTAACAGCACATTTGAGTTACTCACCCCCTCCCTCCTGGCTCACAGCTTCTTCTTCTTGGTTGGCAACCAGTGGTAAGGAGCATTACCGCCACCTGGCTCACAGCTCAGTGGACATTTAGATGAGAAAATATATATTTGACACATTTGAGGAAAATACTAATAAAATAAAATAAAAATAAATAAAATAAATGTTCCCTTTAGAAATCTTTTTTTTTTCTTGCTCTTTTTTGCTCTATAAAAATAGTTGTTTTTCTTTTTCAATCACTCATCTTAGCAGTAGGATATACATGAAAAGAGAAACAAATTAAGTTTGAGTGAAAATGTACATTTTTTGCACTCTCTGGTCAACTCAGTGACTCAAATGACTCAAAAAACCAGATTCACTTTGGTGAGTGACTCATTCAAACTCGATTCAGTAAAAAGAATCGAATTTACCATCACTAGTTAAAACAGTAGCTGACAAGATGATTTGTTACACGTTAATAAAATGGAATAAAATGTACTTGAGAATGATGCGCACAGCACAGTCTACTACCCACCCTGCTGAGCATCAGACTGTCAGCCTTGATTTTTTTTTTTTTGTTTGTTTGGCATTGGTTGTCAGTGAATTTTGGACCAATCAAGGAATTATGAGGGTGGTGTTTGAGGTTGACCTCCTAGAGAGGTAGATATGGAGAGAGAGCAAACGTGCAGGGTGCCAACTGTTAACAATACCAAAGAATAAGTTCCTATTACCTTGGTGAATGCAGAGTTTGCTGTTAGGTTAAGAACTTTGAAGATATCTAGAGGTAAATAATCTGAAATTTGTTTTGAACTGTTTTATCTGTTTGTTCTGCTAATAGCAGATAGCATATTAGCAGCTCACAGTGTGTAATTTGTGTAAGTTACTATGTTAATGTGTATATATTTGCCCATGTTGTAAGTCATGAAAAGTTAAAGTGAACTTAAAATGAGTTTAAAAGGCTTTTTAAAAATTTGAGTAAGCTTGCTAAAGTACCAGGACGCTATCCTTGGACTTTATTTCCTCGGTGGAGCATAGACGAGCCCAGTGGTCTGCTTTCTCCCAAAGGATTTAGGTTGCTGTAACTGCACCGTTTCATCGTCTTGATGCATGCTAAATCACCCAGGTAAGTAAATCCCAAAAGGCTGATTCTGTTTCATAATTCATCCAAGTGACTTCTTCAGTCTCAGCTGACTGCAGGTTCCCCAACCTTATAAACAGTACATTTGCACAATAACTGAACTGATGAGTGACGAAACGTTTCTCCCACTGAAAACGCTACATCCAGATAAACAGAATCAGCCTTTTGGGAGGTACCCTTTCATCATTATGTTCAATGGTCCCCTCCCAGTTTCCATCATCAATTCACTATCAGGCTGTGACAACAGACTGCTCTGAAGGTTGTGAGTAATACTGCATGTGCTGACTCTCATTTTGTTGTCCTGCTTGCTTTGCAAGTGAAAGGGTCCCATAGTTTCAGACTATGAATATTAGCTAAATTAGTTGGGTGCTACAAAGCTATTAAAGCACCCAAAATCTGGTTTGGCTTTCTTTTCATGTGGTAGAAAATTTATGAAAGGATAAGACAAACATAGCCACTCTATTCATTAATTAATTCTAATCCATTAATTTCTGACTTTGCATTTTGTAAAATGTATACAATTTATAATAATACAATTTATACATCAAAAATGACCAAAGGCACAAATAGCTCAAACATAACAGTCATTAGCAGTGCAGTGCCTCAAGTTAGCAGAGGTGAGGCCTAGCAGACAGATGTGCCAGTGAAGGAGGAAACTATCCACAGTGACCACAAATTCTTTCTTTCTTTTATAAATTTATGATTGCTCATAAGATGGACATTTTTAAACAGGAATCTGAAATGAATCATTTTTATAGCCGTGGAGGAATCTTTGGCTCTTCCATGTTGGCCTTAATTTTGAGTCAAAGAGAGAGATATACAGTAAGCAGTTTTCAAAAACTATCAAACTCAGAGTGAGTATGCAGACGTGACAAAAAGCCCTTCAGAAATTACTGATTCTTCCTGTTTATTTAATGTTTGCTTGCAATATTGGAAAAAAAAAATGACTCTAACTGAACGATAAGGTGGGATTTTTTTAAAGTATCCAACTTGGTTCTCATTAATGACAAGACAACTTGACTAATTAATAAGGAATTAAGGTATCCCGTGAGTGTTATCGCTGTATAAGTGTGTGTGTGTGTGTGTGTGTGTGTGTGTGCCTAGCCAGTTCTTCTAGCACTCCTGCACACGTTTGGACTTTATACAAGCTTGTCTGACAAAATACGGCCCATTTGTTAGGTGCTAAGGCTCAACTCTGCCAGCCTAAAATATTTGCACAGAACACGAAGTATATTATTACCCACCTGTGCCAAAAGTGAGTGTGTTAGGACTGAAAGTGGCCCAGACATATATCTGGGAGAAGTATAAGCAGCATAGTTCAAAAAACAGAAAGATAAAGAAATGGCAACAAACTGACACACAGGGTCAAATGTAAATGGGTTGAAAAGATTAATAGAGTGAGAGGGGTTAGGCATCTGGTCACTGCAGTGAATACTGAAACTGAAGCATAAGTGAATTCCAGTCAGTGCTCAGGTCTCCTACCACATGCTGACTCCATCACACCCCCCAACAACACATTGATCATTTTGTACTGAAAATGTGTATTGACTTGGTGTTGAATGAGAATAATCCAGTTTTCTTTTTAATGATCCATATAATGTACACTGAACCAAACATTTCCTACTTGTTTGTATTATAGACAAATTTAGTCCAATAAACAGCAGGTACAGCAGATAGAGCAGTATATCAAATACACCCCAGAAGCAGTAGACAGATGGCAGCATGTTTGTTTTTTACAACTGGTTGTAATTGAGGAGGAAAACTTTCACAAACTCTTTTGGTTTGTTGCCTTGTGAGGCTTGAAAAGACTTGGAGAGTGAAAACCTTAAGGCCTGAAAACCCAATTAATGATACAAAGTGATGAAAAAGGGGGTCCATCACAGCTGTGTGATGGACTTTAAAGTTACCTTTAAAGTCTAAATCATCAGTCTGTAACAGTAGAACTTGCAAAGAGGAAAATGACAGGACATATCAGTTTCTAACTACATGATATTGCCTGATATAATGTTCACTGTATCAAATTAGGGAGTTATAGACCAGTAATAGCTTTCCATCTTTTAATGAAGCTTGTGAAAATGTTGAGTCAGGAAGATCTGCCATCAGTCATGTGTCTGCTTCCCTAGGTGTTTGGTTGCTAGTCTATTAACTGCATCACTTCCACTTTCCAACACTAAACAACTCAATGCCTACATAAACGCTAAGTCCAGTCATCTTTCTGCCCACCTTCTTGAACCCAATCAACCTCAACTCTGCATATTTTAAATCGCAAAGCTCATCTTTCATTCTCCTTGCAGCATTCTTTCATGTAACCCATCTCCTCCGCATCTTCTTCATCTGAGCTGCCATTTTTTCTTCACCTCCACCAGCAGCTAGACTCCAGGAGATCCTGCCCTAATTCCTAACACCGCTGGGATTTTATTCTGCTTGGATGGGCCATCGCAGTGTAATCTCCAAATAGCAGAATTCTGTATCTCAATAAATCACATTCAGTTACCTCTAATGATCTCTCCTTATTGAATTACCCATGTAGTGTAGTTGATAATAAAGTACCAAAAAACAACCACCAGAAATGAGAAAGAAAACATACAATGCATTAGAGATCATTTTGGTCATTTTGTTATATATCCATGAGGCAATACCAGAAACATCCACTGCAAGAGATAAAGTGTTTAAATCTCATTCCCAGATCCCATTTCACCTCCATTACTCTGTCTGTTAACTCAAGATAATACTTGGCTACTTGGCTGAACCTGACATAAGAAGCGATCAGAGGAGTTTGGATGTATTAAACACCTTTGGCCACACAGTACCCACATGTAGTAAGATAAAGCTGTCCTCTCACTGACGAAGTTCAACTAGAGAAAATCTGTATCCTCTCTAAAACAAAAGCTTTTCAAGCAATGCCCAATTTTGCCACATTCAATACATATGTCCCAAATAACAACTACAGCGTGGAATGGTGTTGAAGAGACTTAACAAGACTGTATTTAAGGCTTTCTGTTGTACAGCTTCTCTACGATGTTGTTAGCATTGTTCAAGCTCTACACTGGCCATATTAGTTTTGTTGGTTAAACCTAAACAAGCTGGAACTGAAAGATGGTTTGAAAGAGGTGTGAAAGAAGCCATCTATGTCCACTGTGAACAACCATCTTTGAACAGAGGCGGTGGTTTACGACACCAACTGTCTACCATCTGTAACCCAGTTCTGAGATCCTTCACAGACGTCTTAACGCCCACTCACATCCTGGGCCATCTGACCTCAGGAAATCACTGATAGAGTGGGGCTAGGTTTCACAGCAGGTTCACCCAAAACCTTAGGTGATTGTGACCTACACCGGTTTTCACACGTTGGCTCATATGATTAGGTTGAGGATCAATAGGGGGTTCACATCCCTCTTGGGGGGACACTCCCATAGGGCTTAAAATCTGGGAAGCTCCACCATTTGACCCCAGAACTGAAGAAGCTTCTCGGATGAAACGTCTTCAACAAAATTAGTCCAAACTTTTCTTTCCAAGCTCCTTAGAGGACTAAGTAGAGACTTAAACTCCTTATTAAATCTGTGAGTTTAATTGAATTGAGTTACCTGAGCTGCAATTTTGAGCAACTTTTCGTTCAGAAAACAGATGCAGTGTGTCATGTTAAGCACAATTCATTGGTTTTTGGACCCATGTAGCCCAGACTTCACTTACAGTAACCCAGTTCAGGCACAAGCCTGTGATTTTTGCCAGCACCATAACTGAATTGTAAATGATCCCCTGGATTAAGCCTAAAATGGGGCGTCCCATATTCTTCTCAGACGTGGGATATGTAGGATTCATCAGTCTGTCAGCCTGACAGTGTCGCATCATTTAGACATTCTTTGATGTCACATTAACATTTCTGGTGCATCATACATGACAAAAACTTGCACTTGAGGGGACAAACAATGTCAGCTTCAGTTGGATTAAGGCTTAATCACAGTTTTAACATTTAATTCGCTCTACAAGTCTGATTTAACCCCCCACCCCTCTGTCTCTGCTGTAGTTTCTACAAAGAAGCACGAGAGGCAGTCTGTGTAATGTTTCATGTCTGTGCATGCGTTTGGACTTGTGTTTTAATTTATCCTCAAATGTTGCCAGGTCTGACCTAGTAAAACTGCAGTCACGACTTACAATGTTGCCAGGGTGCTTTATGGATGACTTTAAAATATCTAACTTTAATACAACTTTAGAATATATACGCCTGCAGTAAAGCCTTTCAGATGTTTTCCTTTTCCTATACACAATTTCTTTTTGTTTACGCACACGTCATCTCTGTAAATTCTAACTTTGCATCAGAACGGATGAAAAGCAACCAGGTCATTTAAATTCTCCTCTCATTATAGTCTGGGAGACACAGATAGAGAGGTCCAATTTACATTTAGATTGTTTCAGCAGAAGTAAATTAATCAACACGGCAACCCAGCAAATTCACTTGTACAGAATACCTATAAGAATGGCACGCATGCATATGTGTATATATACATTTTCATCTTTTTGTATCATGTACTGTATTTTCACATGTACATGATACAAAATGAGGTGAATCATATACTTTGACTCATCTCTGTTGATCAGGATAAACCAATGACAAAATCGACTGAATCAGCTGTGAACACCACGCTGTGAATTCTTCGCACAGCAGCGTGGTCAGTTATTTGTAACATTAAAAAAAAGGCTTTTATCTGTCATTACCATGGCATGGTCAGGGCTTCAGCGTGAGTGCTTTAGAGTTTCAATTTGCTGTGCTTGATAAAAGACTTGTACATCTCTATGACTGATCATTCAACACGGACATCCTGAAATTCCAAGCACACCAAGGCCAGTATGGTTTTTTGGGTACTGATCTTGTGCAGATGACCAGTGCAGTCCTCCTTTTTAACAGTGCCCCATGGTGTTAATCTGAACACTTCCAAAGTGCTAGCTGTCTTTCAGTCTCATGTTGGCCTCCTTCACTTGCATGGTAAATGGTAAATGGCCTGTATTTGTATAGCGCTTTACTTAGTCCCTAAGGACCCCAAAGCGCTTTACACTACATTCAGTCATCCACCCATTCACACACACATTCACACACTGGTGATGGCAAGCTACATTGTAGCCACAGCCACCCTGGGGCGCACTGACAGAGGCGAGGCTGCCGGACACTGGCGCCACCGGGCCCTCTGACCACCACCAGTAGGCAACGGGTGAAGTGTCTTGCCCAAGGACACAACGACCGAGACTGTCGGAGCTGGGGCTCAAACCGGCAACCTTCCGATTACAAGACGAACTGCCAACTCTTGAGCCACGATCGCCCAAACACTGTTTAAGTACACTTTTGTCATATTGCTTGGTCTTGTAATTTTCCAATAAAAACAGTTCATGCTTTATGCAGAGAAAGTCCTTTAATAAATGTCCGGCAGCTGGCTGTAGATATTTCTGGATTACATATTGAGAGTTCAGTTACCAAATGCAAAACTTGGGAGTCTTTTATCTGCTTAATTTGTTATGAAATAACAAGGAAAAGGTCAAGGGTCAGCAAATTATTACCCTCTGAAAATGGGGACTATGTGAAAAAATGTCTCTAATTTCTCCAAATTTAATTAAATGCATTTGTTTGTCCACTGTGATGGTTTACAGAGGCAAAAATTTAAAAATAAAAGGTGTTACTATCCACTGCAATAGATGTGACTTACAACACCGAACTGCAGATCTCATTTTGCAATCTTTGGTGCTTACATGTGTGACTATTTTGTCTTGTGTAAAGAATTGGATGGAAATTAATGGTGACACTATGTCTTAACGATATGAAGACAAACATGCTTTGATGAACGAGCATCATTCCAAGATCTACGTACATGTGACAAAGTAATGCGATACATTTTACTAATGCTTTAATATTATCACAGGATGACTTTTGGTGGGACTGAATACAGAAGTGTGGGCTTTGTTTCGAGGACATATAAGCAGCCTCTAGAGAATAAGGAACCTAAGCTGAGCCAAGTCACTAATAACACTCACAGTAGTGCTGCTTCACTGGGGGCACATAACGCACACAAAGACCCAGGGAATCTAGAAGATTATTTCTGTCCTGTGCAGTTATTCATTCATAAGTCAACTCCAGCTCTGACGCCACTATATTTCAAAGCCAACAGAATCATGCTGCTGTGAAGTGCATCAATTTTATTTTATGACATACATAACATATTATAAATAATATGTTATTTTAATGTTAGTCCTGCAGACTTACACCCAGGAGCACTGCAGCACATATGCCACTGATCCTGGGGTCATTTGGCATGCCCTAAATGGCCAACTGATAATTTAGGAATCAGGAATGTGGTGATGAACCTCATGTGCCAATCTTAATCCATTTCTCTTTGACTATTCCCAGCAAAAAGGTACATTCACCCACATCTCCATATATAGTGTTGTTTGATTAATATTGCTTAGGTAATGTACAGGATGGGTACAAACATACAATATGTGATTATTTTATGCTGTTTAAGCTGAAAAGAGATCACTTTTATTTTGGTCTAATTTTAATCAGGGTTTAATTTTTATCTCATTTCCAATGACTAAGCTTTACTGGGTCAACGACATGGGTCAGACCAATATGACCAATGTACCTGTAGTCTCAGCTTTATGATCAATTTCTCTGATTTTGTAATAACATGCACGATGATTTGTAAAGCATTTCCGAAGTGTGACTTTCATTGTATATTCATGTATATACTCCATGATACTAAAAATCCAGCGGCATATCACCTACCTACCTAAATTGCCAGTGCATCTGTCAAAGGTTGTGTTTAATGTGACCTAAATGTCTTCTGAACTTTGATCTTTTGGGCTGATTAGCAGAGGCTCCTCCAACTCCTCCACAGAAATCTGAAGTACATCAGGACTTTAAAAGATCCATCTGCATACTCCAAACTTAAATTATGCATCAACACCAATGAATTTTTTAGTCACAGGCTCATCATGTTTCACTCTGTCTTTCATGATGTGAGGAGCCTTTTGGTATACAGACAGCAGGCAGAGGGCCTCTGTCGGTTGCACAAATTAAAGTGCAAATGTACCTTTTGTATATTCAGACTGTCACAGGGTGCCACAGCAGGGTTTTAGATTTGTATGCACTATTCAGTATGTATGGTACAGCTTCTTTAAAACTGTTAAAGCAAAGGAGCGTTCCAACTGGATTTATGCAAATGCTCACAAACTGCTCTAGATGTATGGAAAATAAACAGCGCTTTTTTTTTCATCAAAGTGCAGCACGCCCATTTATGGTTTGCATTTTGAAGGGCAACACAACTGTTTAAAACCCTAGTGAAAGCTGGAATACTGCAGTGGAGAATCATCTAGTATGAACAGAATTCTGTGCCGATGGACCCCCGAGTGCCAAACACAAAAGTGAAGAAAATGACTTGCTGACAGCAATGCAAAGTATCGAGGTACGCTTAGCTAGCTGTGCTCAGGAATCCCAAGTTTATGATAGGGCTGTGCGATATGACCACAATTCTCATATCCCGATATAAGACATTTATCGTCCCGACAACGATATAATGATATATACCACAAAAATCTTACATTTTCTGTACATTCTGCGAATCTCGGGAAACTCGCGTGAAATGTTCTTAGCTGGGCGCCGTGTACCTGGAGTAGAGTGTTTTGACCGATGCATGAAACTATACATTTTCAGACATAAGTTGTAACAGCCGCCATTTTCTTTGTGAGTATTTATTACATGGCGTTCTAATGTTTGAGTCTAAGGTTGATTTTGAGCCCTTGATGACTCTTTTTTTGCTTCTCCTCCCTAAACTCTCTTTGATTACTCTTTCACGTGATCCTTGCGTAGGTGGTAGAAGAGGTTTGTCGTGTTTGAGTCTGGGGTGCACACTCAGAAATTAAAGTACAGAAATGTACCTATAGGGGTACAATGGCTTGTCACTGGGGTGGTACCCTCTAAGGTACCGTTCTGTACCCTAAACTGTGGGTACTGACTTGTACCCTTGTAATTTGTACCTTTTACACGTCAAACCTGTACTTTAAAGGGCAAAGTTGTACCCTTAGTATAAAGTACAAAAAAGAACCCTTAAAATGAGTACAAAAATGTCTTTCTAAAGGTTCAGTATCTACACACAGATTTCCTATATTTTTCTTCTCAAGATTTGAAAAAATGAAGATACAAAGTCAAAAATACTTGTCACATTTATTACCTTCTTAAATACATTGCTTAACTGTTACATACAAACTGTTATCAACAGAGTATGTGTCATAAGCTGCAACATCAATTTCCTGTCCAGGTTTTAGCAACGTCCATTCACTATCAACTCTAACACTGTATGAATGAAAATGGTTGTCATATAACAGAGGAATGAGAATTTTTCCACAAAAGACCCACATTGTGTCAATATTAAACATGTACTTAATTTGCCAGAACAGAGGAATCTTCTCTGAATGCAGTACATCAATGACAAACACATCTCTTACACAGTATTTGACACTGTTCACAATTACTTCCGACACACGCTGGAAAGCTTTCTTAGCACTATCAACTTTAGAAAAGCCACAATAGACTGTCAGTGCTTGTTGCAGTTCCAGTGGTAATGACAAAAATGGTGTAGTCACACTTTTTCCAAAAACATTTTCAAATTCACCAAGTAAACTTTTGTTAGAAAACTCCCAGCACTGTCTGAACTGATGTCTGTTGCTCAAAGTTGTAGCAATGTTCATAAAATTTCTACAATTGCGGGACAACGTTTTGAAATACTGGTGCTTACTTTCAAATCTCATACACCATAACAAACGTAGAGGGCCGAACATTTCAATAAGTCTTGCATAGTGGATTAAATAATGACACTTTGGTGTAATTACATCCCCAAATACACTTTTCAGTTTTGTGAGAAACTCATGGACAAGCAACTTCAACAATAAAATATTCTCTTTTCGCACTTTTTTAGCCATTACAATCTCTGTTATTTCACGACATAGAAGAAAAACATGCCAATATTTACAATTAGGTGGCACACGGTCTGCCATCAGAAATGGCAGCAATCTGAACAGGCACCACTTTTGAGATGCTGATCCAACAATACCAACACTCTGAAGTCTCTCTGATAACTGTACTGGTTTGTTTGTTTTGTCATTCTGACCAATGGGCAGTTTTTGCAATTCTTCATTGATCTCTCTAATTGTAATATGCTTCTCAGTGTGGGCTTTACAAATCACTAGTTTCATAACTAGAGGAACTACACCTTCCAACAGATCATGCATTACATCAGGTGGTAAAGCTTGCGTAACACTGAAATAACTCAGTCTGTCAAAAGGACATGAACTATTTACACCATATATTGTTTTATCATCCGGAAATTCTTGGATTCGTGCAAGATGATACTGGTGAACCTCTGATGTTCTTAAAACAAAGCTTTCTTCCTCAAAGGATTGTTTCATATCTTCATAAGAAGCCATGCAATACCGACAAATTCTACCAGTGTTAAATGACATAGAAAAACCACCAATCATGTGAGCTGATAAATTATCACAAGATAAAGTTGCAAGAGCAGCATGAATAGTGTGTTCAGTTTTATCAATGGTAAAAGTAAAGCCATCAGTGGAAAGTTTTTCCAAATCATCAAGCAAAGGTTTAAGGATAACATGCCAACCACACCGCTTAACGAAAGAATAGCGTACCAATAACGCTAGATGAATGTGTCTCTGCTGAGAAGTGTACCTTTTGTCCAAATTGCCTACAGTGTAATAAAATGCACTAAGTTTGTGTTTGGATCGTTTAGATCCTAGGGGATTAAGTACTTCAAATTCATCCTCATAAAAATGGAGTCGCAGTGCATTTGGGTTATCCTTGAAGAATTGATGATGTCTGAAGATTTCTCCATCAGAGTAATCTGTTAGAAATTCATCAGTTTCCGAATTGCCATTTGAAAAAATGTGATCTTGTATGTCTTCATGAGAAAGATAATTTTTTAGCACCTTATCAACAGGCACATATGAATACGAGCCAACTGTATGACCCACAGAGTCTCTTAATTTGCAATGAACAGGCTCTGTCATATTGAGCTTTGATTTGCAATGTTCTTTGACCAAATAAGGAGATCGAATAGCTGTTGAAGCCTTCTCAAAAAATTCATTTGAATGCAGGACATTTTTAAGCTCTGGACACAAAGATACGTCAAGACCCATTTTTTCTAAATGATATGCTATAAAAGCATCGTAGTTCTCCTTGAAAAAACACATCAGAAAATTTACGTCTTCCACAATTTCTTCTTGAACTGAGACTGGTAAAGAATTTTTCTCTCTGCACTTAAGAATGAACTTGAAAAGATTGTCTCTGAAATTTATCAAAAATTCATCCCAGGATGGAGGGGTTTCAATATTTTCAGTTATGTCATTTGCAAATTCATTTGGGTGTGGACTGACTACCTCCTGCTCATTTTCATCTAAGTCTTTATGGGGACACAACACCTGTTCTCTGTGTTTCCTATACACATGTCGTCTGAAAGATTCATATTTTTTGAAGGAAGAACAGCAGTCACTGAGTCCACAAGTTATATCAAAATTGGCGTCATGGGAATGAATAAGTCCTATGTGCTGAATAAGCTTTGTCAAACTAAAGGTTCTTCTGCCACATTTGGAGCACTGATATGGCTGAGGCATGGTGGTCAATACAGAAGATTTATTTGTCTGGTGACTGTGATTGGCAGAGGCCGGTCCTCACCCTCATCTATTTTCACAATGTACTTTTGGAGAAAAATCAGGGTGTTCTTCAGATGTTTTGGGTAAGCAAGGTTGAAGACAAAATACAAGCAGAAAGAAGAGATGATTCCTTCAAAAATACACGAGGTTCTGCACACTTCACTGCCATCCAACTTCACAATGTTTGGAGCGCTTCTGGAGAACACTGGTTTCCAGTCTTCATGAAGTAGCTGAACAGTTGGATAGGGGGTTTTAGGATGAACCTTTGAAGTCAAAAGAGAAGGTAGAGGAAAGCAATATCTTAGTCTCTTAACAAAAGATACATTTGTTTTCCTTTTATATAGACTAAATATTTTTATACACACACCTCTCCAAGTATGACAAAGAGATCCAGTTTCTCCTTGAAGATGTATGGCAGGAATAAAAGTGCAGCCCTTGTGTCAAGATCTGCCAAAAAAACCAAACCAAACAAAACAAAAAAAACCAAGATCATGCATTTTATTTGGCATTTCCAGTTACCTATAAAAATTATATAAAATGGAAGCCTTGGAAGTTTAAAAAAAAGCAAATACCTGGTAGGTCATCAGTGAGAGCCTCCTCTCTTGCATCAAGGTAGAGCTGGTAGAGCGGGGTTTTCCCTCGTGTAAGGTCAATCACCTTTGCTGCGACACATGAGAGCCCTTCATTTACTACTATAAACATGTTAAATGTGACAGCTATTTCCAAGTTCAATTCAGCTTTCTGACTTACACCAGTAGGCATCCCTAAGAAGGGGTACTTCTTCAACACATCCTCCACAGGCATACCATCTGCAATTTCTTTTTGCCGCCAAGCAAACGTTTGCTGCATACGGTTATGAACCACCATGGTATCTGGTTGCATCTTCTGATATTGGCACTGTAAAATCTTTAAGTGGGCGTCTATGGATAATAAATCCTCTCCTTGGACGCATGGTCCCTTGAAAGAAAGCAAGAGTGAGAAGAGAAAGTCAAAACAGATTAGAAACATAAGACTAAATATACAATTAGAGCTGACACGATCTGTGCATCACAAAGAACTTGTATCGGTTAAAGTTAACCGATACCAGGAACCAATATTTAAAATATGGAAACTCTGAAATAATTTCACATAAAATCTTAATTGTTAACTTGAAATTTTAGTTTTGGAGTCATATTTAAAATGTTTTTTGTTTTTTTTTTCCCCCCAATCTAGTTCACCCTCTTTCCAATTAATAATTTTTTGTGAGGTAGAAGTATTAGCACTGGTACTTTGTATTAGCAAGTGCTCTAATCCAAGTATTGGTATTGTTTTGGTTTGAAAAAAGGGGTACAGTTGCATCCCTAATCCTTAGTTTTAGATGTAATAACAGATGCAAGAACACTTTATAGCTCAAGATGTCCCTCACACCAACCTGACAAACATTTCTCTGACTTGTTCGTTGACATTTATTAGGCTGCCCTCTCCTCGTAGAACCAAACTTCTCCTTACAACGCCTCACTGCCTCACTGTCGACTAGTGGTGCCCGCTCTGATTTGAATTTACGTCTCAAAGACATATGCCATGTGTGCTTGTTGAACAGAAACATAAGTTACTGTAAAAACAATCTACACAAGATACACCCAACAAAGAATCAGTAAACATACTTCATACAAACCTACTGAGAGGCTACAGATTGTCTTACTAACAAAACAAGATCGAAAAAAGCTTCACTTTTACTTTGTAATCTTGAAGGAACCTTATGCAAATTTTAAATTTAACTTACATAACCATTTCCCTCACGATCCTTGAGGAAAGGATACTTCATTACCAGCGTCTTCACAGCTTGCACATATTCAGAATTTGTGGGATACCTGTAATATCAGAAGAAACATAAGTGTTAGAGCAACTGCTGACAAACAAACTTTATCAAGTGTCAGTTATTGTTTCTTAGTAATGTAGCGTTTATTTTCAATATGACAGATTCAGCTTTTTCTAAAGCAACAAGCTAACATTACCCTGATTAACTTACATAGTATACTGTGCCACAGCTTCATATAGAACTCTGATTATTGTGTGTCTGTCCCTTGGATTTTTATGGCACGGTTCTTTGTTGTCCAGTTTTAGTTGCAGATTTTTGGGAAATCTTGGAATTTCAAAAGAGGCTGGCAGTCTCAAAGTATTTTCATTGCTGTGAAAACAGTTAAGTGTTTGTTTTTATTGCATGAATTGATGTATAAAACACTACAGTAACAATACATATGGTAGAAACAATGATCATATTAACTAAATCCTAAAAGTGCATAACGGTCAACATGTATGCTTCAGACATACTAACTTCATTATAAATAAGAAAATACCTTATTAAAGTTGACGAAGTAGATGGTTGCCAGTCTTCTGGAGAGACAGTCTGTAGAGTCAGCGTCACTGAAGATTCCTTCATCCTTGACACAAATTGGTTGAATTTAACCTGCTTTTTGAAGGATCCTTGGAAAAGGTATGCAACCATAGTCTCAGTAAGACCGCAGTCAACTGTGTCACCATCAACCTCATTGTCTGCAAGATAAATGGTAGTACACACTCTAAATTCCATGTAAGGATATTTATCACCACATTTTTACATGGGTAAAAACCGTATATCACACACATTAAAACCTTTTGTACAACTTCTTTCAGTTCAAAGAAATATTCATTAAAAAAATCAGTAAATTAAATAAAATAAACCACATTTTTAGAGTGAATCCTCTCGATATGCAAAGTTTTCATTTTTAAATTTAGATGTTTGTTTGGGACTACTGGACACACGAGAGCAGAGTCTGCTGTAATTTGTTAATATTCACTACTAAGGTGACTCCTTTCTCCAGATTTCCGACAGTTTCTGCCGTCTGTTCTTTCAGACCGATTACTTATAGCGATTACACCCGCAGGACCTATTACAAGCTCAGATTACATGCTGAAAAAGTTCCCACATTGCTTAAAACGCGACTATCAAACCCCAGTTGCGACACCCTTGTTATATTTTAAACAAGTGCGGCGTCAAGATATTTCCTTTAAACGTTATATTCAGCCGGCCATGTGTGTTGATGGCCTTGGAATGGATGTAAAAATGTGATTTTATTAAACCATTAATACACTAATGGCAAACTGCATTCAGCTTCCAGGGAATCAAATTTCGCGCCGTTCCGCTGCGCAGGGGTTACCGAACCCCTGTGGGGTGGCGAACCACATATATAAGTCCAAACTTAAAAAAATACTATGTGTACACATTTTTCATTTTTCAGAACTGTGATCTCAACTTTACACATGAAACGTTTGTAAAAACGTTTGTAAAAAGACATAATTTGAGCTAAGACAGTGCCGAAACTAGCTAAATTGCTAATATACTTTAAGCTAGGCTAAACCAATAATTAGTAATTACGCTACATTTTTCTTTAAATAAAACTTACCTCTGAAACGCTGAGCTTCAGCTTCGGTGACATCTAAGCCCCACTCTTGTATTTTTGTTAAGAGTTCCTCGGTTGAAAGTGAACAGAGCACACCAGGACTTGCAAGTTCGTAATCCATCTCCGTCCTTTGACAAAACAAAATGGCACCTGCTGCATTTACAGAAAGTTCTAGAATCCACCAGCTATTCGTTGAGTTTCTTCTTCTACTTTTTGTTTGATGTTGTGAGGATGGGCTCAACTCGCACTCCGAGTTCAATAAGGGTGCTTTTTTGCAATTCATCCAAATAGTTATACTTTAAAAAAACACTCTCTTAAAAAAATGTTAAAATGTTTTTCTTTCAAATAAATTTATTGTTCTTAAAGCAGCTTAAAAATAAGGGGGTTCAGGGCATACAAAAACAACAACAGCAATGAAAATAATAAAAAATAAAATAAAAACACTAAAATATATGCTTAAATCAATACAGTTGCAAATAAATTACTGTCAAAAGGAATTAAAAAAAAAACTCTAATCAAAAAGAGCTTAATCAACCTGTACTTTATCTTTTGAAAGAATGGGTACAAATAAGTACTTTTCACAATTAAGGAACGTATGTACCTTTCAGACGCTAAAAAAGGTACAGATAGTTACCCCGAGGTCCAATATTTGTCCTTAGCCTGTATTAATGTCATTTTTGTACCTTGGGGCACAGTAATGTACCCCTTCCGTACCCCTATTTCTGACTGTGTGGGGACCGGTTTCCTTCATAATTTCCACAGTTTTCTGGTCCGTGTCAGACTTTTCATAACCAAACCATGTCCATGCTAGCCCCTCGTTTAGAAATAAGGTCCTTGATTTGTTTTGACTGGTCCTTCTGTTTGTCATCATTTCAGTTTATTTTGAAAAATTTCAACAGGATCTTCAGCTTTATTGTGAAAGGTTTATGTGGGAAATAAACAAGCGGACGGTGGCTGGGTTTACCACCGTTGTCGCTAACGACAACGCGTAAAAACAGAACTTTAAGAAATTAATATAGCCACTACAGTGACCATCAAAATGCTGAAAAAATATTGCCATAAACATTATTATTTGCAACACCACGAAACAAACGACAGTGTAATAATAGTGAATCGTTATATCGAACAGCCCTACTTTATGCTGTTATTACAAATAAAGGATTGATATTCAAGTTTTTCCTCTGGATTTAAAAAAAATCCTCTATTTGGATAAATGAGGAAAAACAGTTTTCATTTATTCTAAATGTTGTTGTTTGATTTTCTAAGGATACAGTTCGTTTATAATGCATCCTGTTGATTAAGGAAATAAAATAGATAGAATAGAAATAGAAAATCCAAATTAAAAAATAAAACAAAATATGAAATGTTCAGATCATCATGTTTTATCAACTGTTCATTTTTGATGATATAATCTATAGTATGACTTTTACATATAACTTCATATAAACTAAAATTATATACTGAAGTTCCTACATACACATTTAATGTATATGTGTCTGATTTGCTTTTTGAAAAAATTTTTATTTTTTGTAAAGCTTTACTAAAGAAGGCTTATAATACTGCTGTAACACAGGATTTCAAGATTTAGATTTATAATGTTTATCTTTTGAAATAAAAAATAAATAAAATTAGCTTTACATTGACAACTCTTAAACACTTTGGAGACATTTGCTTCCTCTTCTCAACATTTAATTCTGTTAACAAACAGACCATGACAGAAAACAATTGCCCCTCTGTCAACAATCTTCATGACAAAAAGATGAAATTATATGCAACTTCTGCTACACAAATGAAAGGGCTTTCTGCCAAATGGCTTTTTTGAGTCATACAAACAAAACAGAACAAAAGATCAGAGTGAGTCGATCGACTGGCACTTTCCAGAGAACAGCAGAACTGGCAGGCCCACCGCTGGCGCCCAGTTCTCTGCACAGATGAGGGCGGGTTCACAATTTCTTTTTGTCAGCTGCTTGCTGGTAACATTCTTCTCTTTCTTTTTATCTTTTGCTGGGATTTATCTTGAAAAGTATCTGGTGAATTAAAAACAACAACACAGTAATTTATAATCAAATAAATTGTGACTTTTTTTTTCATAACTTAAAAATAAAACAAACAAACAAACAAAAAAACACTGGGAAATTGAAAAGAACAAGATTGTGGTCTGAATGTTCTTCCTGTACCACAATAGCGTGTTTAGCCCAGCAGGGTTGGGTTTGGGTTTTCTTTTCCTTTATTTTTCTCTCCCCTCCAACCCTTCTCAGGTGGAGTTAATGGTTGGATCTGCCGCTCGCAGGCAGTCTTCTTGCTCAAGCCGACCTTTCTGCACCTGTACTGAATGAAGTGATCAAGTCTGGTGTATTTTAAAGGCATAGTCAGTTGTTTGGTTCTCGTGTTTTCTAAGATTTGCTTCCAACATTCTCCAGTATCCCACTGTAATTTAATTTACACCATGAAAACGTAAAAAGATATATTACAGGAAAGATGTGTATAGTTGAATCTGATTTTCAAAAAGCGGTAAACTGAAGGGACTTCTTGAACTAATCATGACATACAGACTGACACACTGCTTCTTATCCTACTGCACTGCTTTGATTGGTTAATCTGCACAAACTGAATCCTGACTCGATGTCCTGGCATGTTAGTTTAACATACATTTGGTACATTTTTAACACAGTGCTTTAGTAAAATGTTGCTAAATTTTGTGCTATATTTGGTAGCAAACATAACAAGTAATTACAGATTAGTCCATTGTTATTCACTGTGTGAAAGTAGCTGTTTTAGCTGTTCTCCCTTTAAGCTACCCTTCTGTTGATATACATGCATCCATCCATCAGGCTGCTGGTCCATTGCAGTGCTAACAGAGGGAGACGGGCCAGCATTCACTCGCTCACAACAGTTTATCTGTAAAGTAACATTTCACATAAAAAGCTGTGCATAACCACAACTATGTTTGTCACAAGGGGAATTTGGTTTTGACTTAATCCCAATATCATGACCTAACCCCTAACCCAAATGGAAATATTCACCTTTAACTTTTATTGGATGGTTTGAATTGTTGGTTTCACTATATAGTGTTTTTCCCCAACGATATCATAATATTAGCAACTTCTTTATTGGTGATTTTACTTTATTCCTAAGTAAAGACACTAAAGGCAACATGCTATTATAAAAACAAACAAAAACCCATCCCATGCAGGTTCTCAATGTTTTTCACACCAAATAGATTTGGAATATTCTATCCATGTGAAAGTAATGATCCACCTTGATATTGCAATTCTATTACAATTCACACAAAAGCCCCATTATCGGATGGCCACAACAAGATGTGATGGAACAGTGTGTGTTCAGCTTGCAAAATGATGTCTGGAACAAACTGGGACTGTGTTCGACCAGCTAGGAACAGAGTGATAATGCTCCCCCGTTGTGCGGGGTGAACACAGATAGGTGGTACATCTGAGACACCATTCATCACACCTAACTCCACACACGCAGGGAGAATTTGTAAGCAGCCTCCAAAGTTTCTTTTTCAGCCTAACTGGTAGAAAGGGTATTTAATGCCAAGCCTCTGTGAGTGGAGCCAAGCAAGTTGTGCTCTCAGAAGTGTGAAAACCAAAATCAATCAACTATTCCAAAATGGTGTACAACAGCACAAGAAAACAATTACTGTTGTATCTATGTCTCCATCCACACAAAGAAAGAAGTTTGTGAGAGATATAGATGATCCATATACTGTATCTCCAACGGTATTAAATACTGAAGACAGTGTGTGTGTGGACACGATATATATACAGTCATTTCTAATTGATCACATATTGATAAAAATGTGATTAGCAATCTAATTACTTGACCGGCTGCAAGCTGGTAGCCTTCTAGTTTTATACCTATATAAATGCAAAGTTGAGTGCCTTTATCATTTTGAGGTAAATTGCCATCCTGTAGCAACTACATCACTATTTGTGGAGGAATTTGTGAATTCCTGTTTCACATCTAAGAGGTTTTGGGTGGACTCTGACTGTAAATAATGTTTCTCTTTAATGTAAACTTGAATACTTGAATTTCGGTTTAATATCTGTGCAATTAAACAACAACTGGTTTGCAGATTATCACAATTAATTGGCACATTATCCCAGACATAATACATGTAACTGCAAACTTGAACTAACAGCAGACTCGATCTTATTAGTGTCTAAGAGTCTTGATGTTGCTTTGAAGACAGCAACTGATTTCAAGTGGTTGCAGACCTTTTCAAAGACAACAAAATTGCAAATTCATTGAACACACTCACAGTAATGTTGGTTGGGTAATTGTCTCCAACCACCATGTGGCAGGACGTGGTCTGCGATGCTGCTGCAGGTGAGATGGACGCACCTGCGCGGCACCTGCAATCATGCCTCGCCGGCATAAAAAGCTGTTCTTGCCTGTGGTTGTTGTTAGCGTGTATGTTGTTCACGATTAGCAGCAACCGAACAAGTAGTGTGTGGAAAAAAGATGCTGAAAAGCAGTAAAATGTTGTCGGGTCTGTCGTGGTCGTTCACACACCGTTTTGGATAATGTGACTGTAGCATCAGCAACAATGCTAAAAGTTTAAGATCTTGTTTGCAAGCAGTAGTTGTTAACATTACTGGCAATATCACTGATGGGATTGTGGACAATAAACACGTTCGTTTGTGTTTGAAAAGGTTAAAGAAGATATAGTTGAGTGAATTTTGCCTATCAGTGGATGATTACTTTCACACGGATTATCTGCTATTCAACTGGTCACATCTTTAACAGATGTTTACTTGGCAGTGTTTTGGAACGTGTCTAAAATTATAGCTTTACCTAAAAAAAAATAAACAAAAACAGATTTTTTAAATAGTAAATTGTACACCTCAGACCTTATGGTTTCACAGACTTAACTTTTCATCGAGACAGGAGCTATCTTTATCTTTATGGCAGATCATAATGTTTTCCATGGTAGCTTTTCTGAGAATATTAAAATAACTTTTTGTGCTTCACTATGGAGTTGTGGTTTCAGTAATTATGTATTCTGATCATTTGACTTTCCGTTGTGTTTTGACATTGTCAAGCTGTTAACAGGGAGGACTCATACACGGGGCTCCAAATGAATACAGTGCATTTATTTACGGTCAGAGCAGTTTGAGGGTCCAGTCTCCTCGAGTCTAGATCCAAACAGTGACAGTTTTTTCCAGAACACACTCCCCCGCCTGCTCACCACTCGGCTTCCTGCACACAGGAACAAAAAGGTGAATAAACTTTGCAGAACATCCAAGCATCACCAAAGAGTTGGAGAGGAGCTTCACTAACTGCTGCTAGTACAATAATCCTGCGAAGCAGCTA
Organism: Pelmatolapia mariae; assembly: GCF_036321145.2. NCBI lineage: Eukaryota > Metazoa > Chordata > Actinopteri > Cichliformes > Cichlidae > Pelmatolapia > Pelmatolapia mariae. The sequence goes on from NC_086235.1 coordinate 34,632,691, forward strand.
GAGTCGATCACCCATTGCAGTTGGTGATTGCCATTGGGTGTGTTTGCTTCACAAGGCAGGAAACTCCTCTGCATAAATCAGCATATGTCCACACACATACACACACAAAAGGGGAAGGACAGAGAATGGAGACACAACTGGGGAGACTGGAAATAAAAAGGAAACACAAACATTGCCTAACCTAATAAGGAACGCAGTGTAGAAACAAAGGAAAGCTAACATAATAGAGCAAGAAACCATGAACCAGAAATGGAGATTGCCGTCTTAAAGACAGTGTAATCAGTAATAATGTGACAAAGGGCAACGGCTGTTTCAAGGAAATGCTCCGCATATGTTCCTACTTCAGTTTTGACTGATGCTTTCTCGCTTGTTCTGTCACATCTGGAGTACTGCACGATCATTTGATATGTGCTGCATAAAATGATCTTAAAAAACAACAATTAGAAAAAATACATAAATAAAAAATGTCAAGTTATGCAGAAGAAGAAGCCCGATTAGTTCTTTTTTTTTTTTTTTTTTTGTCTGTCCCATTTAGTTCTTTAGCCGTCAGAATTGTTGTCTGAAGACCAACAAGGATACCAAATGGATTTATTTTGCCAAATGGATCATCATGGCATTGCCGTATTGGTCCATTTGATCAACCTTTGTTGTTATTATTTATTTTATTTTCAGTTGTTACAGATGGGACAGACATGATTGGGGGATAGAAAAGGGAGAAAGAAAGAGAGGAAGGAAAAGAAAAACAGAAGGGAAAAGGGACAGTGAGAAAGGGCACTTACAAAGACAAAGAGAAAAAAAAAATCTCCTGGATCACCTGTTGAGAGAAAAAGAAGAGAAAATAAGCAAAAAAAACCCAAAACAAAACAAAACAAAGCAGCATACTAAACACAACACCATCACGTTAATCTAGCTAAGTGTGAACAGCAGTAAATACTAAATATTGAATGTTGTTGTGCAGCACAGACAGCGCACAATGTGCTTTGAAGTAGCAGCTAAGAAAGGTGTAGTTTATGTCTACGAACAGTGAACACCCGTGTGCACACCTGTGTGGATCAGCGCGCTTGTATACAAAAGGTTTCCCCATGTAACGGTCTGCTAGAGGGTGTGGAGGGCCATAGCCCCGTCCCCCAGGGCATGAAGCAGGCATGGAGGAGATCCAGGCTCCAGACATCCAGAGGCCCCAGAGTGTGGGAGTCCAAGGAGTACCACCGGAGGGGCATCCGTGCCACCCTCCTGGGAAGGGCTGGGGAGATCCCCAGACGAGGGGTCACCCAGTAGCCACGGAGCAGAAGCCAGAGGGGGCTGCACCGGCATGCCCGCCAGCTCTGCCGGCAGCCAGCTGTGCCAGAGTGAACCGAGTCTCAGGCCCCGAGGCCGGAGGCCCGAGGGTCCCCTTTGCCCCGGAAGAGGCCTGACCGAGCGACAGGCACCAGGCCCCGCCAAGTAGCCACCGGGAGTGAGCTGGTGCATACCTGAGCGCCCAGCCCCGGACACCAAGAACCACCAATGCACCAACCCCTGAGAGCATCAGTTAGTTCAGCCCGATTAGTTCTTAATTCAGTGGATGATAAACTAAAACCAAGTGTTCTGCTGTTCATGCAAGCATACTAATAGAGTGAAAGTTATGTCACAGTTTCAGGGTTTTTTTGTGATAAATTATTAAATATATGGGTGAATGTGAACCCCAGGGAGACTAGGTGTGCTCTGTATTGTACAGCTAACTGAAATATGAATTAAATTAACTAAGTTAGATGCTGACCATATGTTTGCTAAAGAGTCGCTTATAAATACAACAAAACTGAACTGTCCTCTAGGTTTCAGAGCAGTGAGCAGTGATACAGTGAACTGTATCACAAGAGTCCAGAGAGCAGGTGTAGAAGAGAGACGAGTGCAAGAAGGAATGAAAAACTCCAAGGAAACGATAGCAGCAGCAGCACTCGGGGCTTCGCCTGTTTTCTATGCAGACAGCTGCACTCTGAACATATGCTCCAACAGATGGAGGTCCCAAGGTGACTTTGCCTCTGAGATATAGCCACCCGCCTCTGGTATTCTTAGCATTTCTGATTACCTGTTGAACAGAAGAGACTTTTGCATGTGCCGAGTGATAAAGTGCGTTCCAAATCAAGCGGTGCCTCTCACCTTCCGCAGAGACAGACTGCTTGCCCTCAGCATTTTTTGCAAAATGCCAGACATTCTAGAGCGGTAAATTAAACAGGAGCCATTTAAAATTCATAACATTGTGGAGGGGAAAAATGAACAAATGCAGCCATTAAGACATTTGTCGCAGTCTTTGCTGGTCCACAGGGGGCGAAGAAGGAGGGGAGGAAAAAAAAAATAAGAGCTGGATGCCAAATGCTCAATATGAGAGTGGGATAACCATTTAAGAATGACAGATAAGTGATTTCTGCAGAATGCTTCTGCTCAGTTGAAAGAGAAATTTATCTGTTGGGAAAGTGTTTCTGCAAGGGGAGAGAAAAACATTAACTGAAGAGCCCTGCTGTTAAACGACAAGTACGCAGAGCTTTTGTTTTAACTTTCATGATTGACGAGACACAGCAAAGCTGAAAGTGGAATGTCATTAAGAGATCCCAGAGAAGCTGGAGTGGATGGAGAGGGAAGCGTGAGGTGAGAAAAAGGTGCAGAGAAATGCATGCTTGCACGCACACACACACACACACACACACACACACACACACGCTTTCTTCTCTCTGACAGGAAATCTTTTGCTTCGCTCACCGTGTGGTTTTTGAGTGCCAGCGTAGGGAACAGGCTGTGTTAAAGCTTGGAGACAGCCACTGCAAGTCTCTGCCTGGGTGGGAGGGAAGTTCATGTGTTCTGTCAACGCCAAATGTTTTTCTTCGGCCTGTCGCTTAGATTAAAGTGGGCCAGCACCTTCAGCCAGTTTCGGACGACCTTACTCATACTGCATCACTGCCAGCTGAGAGCAGGCTTTAGCCATTTTAACACACACGCACACACACACACACTGCAGCCGTGAACTTTTCTCAACATACCCACCCATTAGAGGTGAATGTAAGAACACAAATATATGGCACAGTCAAATTGAACGTTTTAGTGGTTTTACTTTGTCAGTACTTTGTCTAATTGTGCCAGCAAATGTGTGCTTGTCGTGGCCCCTGCACACCTTACTCAGGCAGCAGCCTGACTCTACGAGTCTTTTTCTTGAGTTCTTTGTGGATGCATAAACTGTTTCCCCGAGAATGATTAAAAGCATACGTTAAAGTACTGTATTTTTCGGACCATAAGGCGCACCGGATTATAAGGCGCATTAAGTGAAACAAAACAGTCAGATAAGTCAAACTTTACTCAACTCATTCTTCTTGCTTCCTCCACTTCCGTACCATTGATTCATTAATGTTGAATTCTCTCACAGCTGCTCTATTCCCATGTTGTTGCAGTATATTAATGACTAACCTCGTATTGTGGATGGATTATCTCAGTTGTTCTCCTGACTAAAGTTTGGTCCGTTTACAGCATCCTGCCATGCGATTGCATTTGTCCCTAACTATCGGGAACCCTCACATTAGTGAGTGAAAAAAGTTAGCGTTCATCCTCCAGCTTCACTGTGTTTATGTTATGCTAACATAGCAGTGTCGCTAGCGATCACGTAGCACATCATTATATACCAGCTAGCCCAACTTCAGTAACCCTACAAACGTCACTGCTGTTTAGTTTTCTGTCTTCATTTATGTTGGAAGTGATAGCAGAGCTGTACGTTTTATTTTTTCAGAAATCTCTCAGTCAGAACATGCTATATCATGTTTAGGTGGAAACTAACGAGCTAACTTCCTGCTAACTTCTAACTCTGTTAAATTTAATAAATTCTGTTTTCATGGATGCCTGGATGTTAAACTTAATTGTTGCACCTGGTAAAGCAGTAACACTGATGATTTTATTAGAGATGAAAGAATTTAGACAGTTTGACTTTGGGACCTGAAACGGACGGAGTTTAGTACGGTGGCCCCTAGAGACAAAGCACGTACAAACTCCTAAACACATGCAAACTCCGAAACACATGCAAACTCCGAAACACTTGCAAAATCCAAAACACTTGCAAAATCCAAAACACTTACAAAATACAAAACACATGCAAACTCCAAAACACATGCAAAATACAAAACACATGCAAACTCCAAAACACATGCAAAATACAAAACACGTACAAAATACAAAACACATGCAAACTCCAAAACACATGCAAACTCCAAAACACATGCAAACTCCAAATCACAACGGAAGTGCTCCAGGACGCTAGGGGCTGTGTTGAGCTCGATTTGCAAAATAAACGGCAAGTTTGTCTGTATGGGACGGTCTGATTAAAGTCAACTATTGAACGGCGTATATGTTGAAGTAAAGGCTTTAAAACCAAGTTAGTACAAACATCGCTAATGTCACATAACTTTCCCGACATGTGGCCAACAGTAATGTTTTAATGTTCTTCATTATAAAAAACATTTGCGCATAAATAAGTGACATAATATTCAGTACATACTTCTGAAAGTTTACTCTTCGGCGGCTCCGCTTCCGCCATTTTTTTTTTCGGCAAAATTATCCACACCCACCGCCGCGCTATGAAATCTGGGATATGTTGGGCCATGAAGGCTACACCGACCCATCCTTAAAATTCAGGGAAATTAAGGACACATTTGAGGGCCGCATTTCGAGCAGCCTTTTAATTGGGACAGCCTTCGTCGTGTCGCTGTGATGTAATCGGCCTTAAAATGCGGCCTTTAAGGCTGCAGACCCTGAATTGGGATACAGCCCAAATCCGGTCTTTGGTACTTCCTGGCTTGTGTAGTTACTAGGTAACAAAAGCTCAACACTGCCCCTTTGGATTTTGTAAGTGTTTTGGAGTTTGCAAGTGTTTTGGAGTTTGCATGTGTTTTGGATTTTGCAAGTGTTTTGGAGTTTGCAAGTGTTTTGGAGTTTGCAAGTGTTTTGGAGTTTGCAAGTGTTTTGGAGTTTGCATGTGTTTTGGATTTTGCAAGTGTTTTGGAGTTTGCAAGTGTTTTGGAGTTTGCATGTGTTTTGGAGTTTGTACGTGCTTTGTCTCTAGGGGCCACCGTAGTTTAGGACCCAGATTACTCCATGAGGCTCCTGACTACGGCAGCCGTAACGCTCAGACAATCCATCAGGCGGTGCGGCTTCCTAGCTTACCAAAGTCGTACTAAAACATTTTTTGACAGATTTTTGAGCGCCATGTAGCACATAAAATCGGTTTGAGGTCAGTAAGCACAACCAGAATTCATCATAAGGCGCACTGTCGATTTTTGAGAAAATAAAAGGATTTTAAGTGCACCTTATAGTGGCCTGGAAGTCTTACTGTCAAAGTAGGATATGTCTCAATGTCTCAAATATGACACAGTGGGAATTAAGGTGTTAAGATTTAAGATTCACATTTGTCAGAGGGTTTGAGAAGCACACTCATACAGAGACCTACCCGTTTCTAGCTCGGACTCTGTTTCCACTCACAGGTTCACTTCTCTCTCTCCTTCTACCTTCACCTCTACCTGAGTGTGATTTCAGCACGAGCCAGTGGAGCCATACCTTCCAGGCTGTCTCTCCTTATCTTACATACACAGTATGAATTGTGTTATCAACTTGTGTTTGTGCTTGTGTAGTGTCCACACATATATTGTAGCCTGCAATTATTCTAACTAATTGAGGTGGAGTAACAGCAACCAGAATTCCATTCTTTTCTATGTAACTCAGTCATTTAGCACTTAGCCTGCACGGCGTTCTGCAGCTCCAGCCAAAGGCAGCATAGCACAGATTTCTATCTTTGTCAACAAAAAGCACTGATTGTCTCACAGAGAGAAAGATGTAGAGAGAGTGAACATGACAGAGTGAGCGTGCTTGCAGTTTCTGGGTGATTTTAGATTTGCTGGAGTGAAGATAATCAGCTTTCATTCCCCCCCATCTCCTCTTCCACACAGAGAATTAGAGGATGGGAAATTGGGAGGCAACAGGTAGACGTTGTAATTATTTGCCTCACTGTCAAAGACATTAACCATGGCTGAGAAAACAATGCAGCTTCAGTATTGGAGCAGAATAGGAAGCAGCAATTTAGTCACACACTCATTTTCAGTAGCAGAAAGCTGCGCTCTGCATCACGTCACGCTGTTCAGCAACTTCACAGAGCTGATTAGTGTCAGGACGAGGCAGCAAGGCTGATGCAACTATCATTACCTCTCTGGTTGATCTCTAAAGCTTTATTCAGCTTTTCAGCTTAAACACAAAGGCTGGTTTGGGGTCAGTATGTTCTACATTTGCTCTGAAAAGAAAAATGCATTATGTACTAAACAACATTAAAAATAGGATTACAAGTGGCACAGGGACATTGTTTAGCACTGTGGTTAGCACTTAACTAACAGCAATGTTCCTGGTTTGAACAGCATCATCGGTCTCCTCGGGCCTCTCTGAGTGGAATGAACAAGTACCTGTGTGAGTGTCTCCTGCAGTGTGATGTCATACATGTTGTAGGGATGGTTGTAAATGTGTGTGACTGTGTGTTCGTGTGTGGATTAATCAGATAATGACTTGCAGGGTTTATAGTGGGCAAAATGATGCAAAACAGCAACCTTAAATGAATGAGTAATTAAGTCCTAGACGCAGTTTAATATAATAATATAATAATACAGTATATGGGTCCTCCGGACAACTTGGTAAGCTATACAAAGTCCTCTGTTCAGCTTTGTTTATGTAGCACGCATTCACTACAACATTCACTTTTTGGCACTTTACATTGTAAGGTAAATGCACTACCATAGTGAGAAAACCATAACAATTATACAGTCCTCTATGAGCAAGCACTTGGCAATCTTTGTAAGGAAAAAACTTAAACATGTAGAAACTTCTGGCAGAGCCAGGTTCAGGGATTGGCAGCCATCTGTCATGACCAGATGGGGTGAAGGGAAAGGGTGCAAACGGAAACAACACAAAAGACACACCATGGGAGAGAGAGAGATGGAGTTTATTGGTACATAAACACCTGGGGAGTAAAAAGAGCTGAGTGGAAGAAGTGGAGAAGTACTAAGTGCATCATGGGAAGCCCCCGAGCCCTATTGCAGCATAACTAAGGGCTCTAACTATGACCTTTACCAACAAGGAAAGTTTTAAGGCTGTTTTTAAGAGTACAGAGGATGCCTTTCTTCCGAATTCAAAATTCTGCAATATCTTTAAAAACAAATTAATTTCTAATAGTTTTGTGTTATTCGCATAAGTAAACTTGACGATATTCTTGCAAATTTCACATTAATGAACTATGTTTTGCTCATGCAGAGCAGGCTGTGGCGTCCATGCTTACTGTTAGGTTAGGTCAGTGGTCGAAATCATGAATTTAAATATGACTGCTTGCCATTATACCACCTTTATATAGTTAGGAGTTAGAAAGCACCCATAATAGCTCCAGTAACGCCTGGACTAAATGGTAAATGAACTCTTATAGGGCTTTGGAGTTGACATCACGCCGCAGTGCATTGTGGGATCGCGGCGCGATGTCAGAAGGCCACAAATCAAAACAAACACACTGTGTTGATAGCAGGACTGCCAGAACCATGCTTAAAATCAGCGCAAAAGACAAAGGGCTGTATCGCGAACGATTGCGCCCATATGCCAAGAGACGGTACATGGAAAAAATAGCGTGCATCGGTAATGTGGACCCGTATGAAAAAAGGCAGTGGAGTGGAAACCCAGACGGCCTACCGCCGTTGTCCTATCCCGATATCTTCGCGTACCTTGTCTGTGGAGTCAGCGCATACACGGCGAATCATTTTCGGAATTATAAATTCCTGGAGGCGCACATCTAATTCACGAACGGTTGGGTACAAGATTTGGCCGTTTTTAAGCCTCCAATTTGTGAGTACGTTGACCATATGACCAAGATACAGCCAGAGGTTGCCAGCTGTGCATTGCCATGTAAATAGTTTGCATTTCATGTGTATGTACTTGCTAATACATGTCAACAGATCTTGAATAAAAAAAATAAACATACTTTTCTTTTCTGTTTCATATTTCATATGCTGGTTTGCCTGCAATAATGCCAAATAATACGCTACTCCGTCAACATGACGTGGTTCTGCAGCATCACACATTAGGATGTTTATCTAATTATCTATGACCTCAGCGCATTCAAAATAACACTAAAAGCCTATTAAGAGAGATATGAATTTATTTAGAACTCACCGGAAAGAAAATGCCACGAGCAAACCAACAAAAAATTGGGGATGGCAGAGAACTCGATATCCGCTCGTCTGACCGCTGCAATCCAAGCCTGACGTCTTCGTTTAGTAATATCGGATACATGAGATCCCTCCCGTTGCCTCCAGGAGGGGAAACGATGAAAAGAGAGCCCATTTTCCAGCTTCTTGCCTTCCTTATCGTGTGCTCTAAGGTTGCAACACAGCACGTACGAACCATAGCTGACGCTTCCGTGTGCTTTCTTTGGCCTACTGTGATGGCGGGAGGGGGCGTGGCCCCGCTCCCGTGACATCACGCTCCAAAGCCCTATATAGCACTTTTCTACTCTACCTCAGCACTCAAAGTGCTTTATACAACATGCCCCATTCACCCATTCCTGCAAGCACTTTTTTCTATGCTTATGTACTTTATGTCTAACATCCAGACACATTCACAGGATATTTGGCATGCAGACTGGACCAGCAAGCAATCGAACCACCAATCTTCCAATTAATAAATGACCTCCTCTATCTCCTGAGCGTGGCCGCTGATAAACTCTGTATTGATCATGTGCATAAACTCTGTTCTTGACACTCAAAACATCATTATTTGCTTATAACCCAGAAAACAGATGTGTGATTAATGATGTGATAGGATATGCTTCAATCCAGACGGTGACCACCTCTTGTAGTAAGTTGATGAGGTCATTAGAAGCAAATAGTTACAGGGGACTACATCTTGTATCACCCGACTAATATTCATACATAAAAATTCAAATCCACACACTGCATTGTGCATTAAAACAGGTAGTTTTGATTTTAATGACTTTTTCAGAAGAAATTAAAGAATATTGTGTCTCATTTAGTTTAAACCATGAAAATCCTGCAGCTGTGTCAGTTAGCTTGGTTTGATGGAGGATTGATTTGATAAATACTGACAGAAGTACAAGTTTACTCTGGGCATAAATTATGATACAGTGCTCTACGTTCCCTATTTCTTCACTAGAAATTCACTAATGAGATCATATGGCTATTATATGGCTATACAGCTAGCACAAAGAGCAGTGGTGAAAGTGGGCACCCCTTGCATGTGTCGCTCAAAAGCATCAATGCTAGTGACATCAGATTATTAGTGGAAACCTGGCTTATGGGGTCATGTAAGTTATCTGTAGCCCTCAAATGGCTTTTCAACATCTGAAAACAAAACTTCAGTGTCTTCAAACACTCAATAACCATCTAACATGATGAGGCGCATTTTTACAAAACCGTCCTGATCTAGATTCATCACTGCCAGAAGGACAGGACACAGTCTTCTTGCAAGGAAGCAATAATCTTAGTAACTATTACGTAATGAAACAACCTTTATGATTGTGAGTGATAACCATGTCAGAAAGCTTCTTCATACATAGCAAACAATTGGGTTAGGATAAGTTAATCAATATATCATAAAAAAAATAACTTATGATAATTCACAAAAAAATCCAAATCAAAAACAATTCACAAATTATTTATTACTTAAAAAAAGAATCTGTTTCTTCATTATTTTGTTTCTTTTCGCTCCGGGACCGTGTGTACATAATTTCGTTCCACCTCATGTTAACATGTGATGTGAATGACAATAAAGCTCCTTGAATCCTTGCATAGGTTTAAATGCTTTACATATTGTAACAGTTTCTTCCTGCTCTGAGTGTGAGAAAGGTCCATTTTAGATGATCAGTCTAATTTAGGATCTGTGCTCTAATTGAATTCCCCAACCATGAGGGTTTTCTTGGGTGAAGAAGGAATTAATGAAAAACAATTTAGAAAAAAAAATCAGGACTGTCAAATTGTGTTTAGAAACTCTGTTGTTTGGAGGGGTCTGAATTAGTGGCTAGCGTGTTTTCTCCCGCCTCTATTCCTTCCATTCATTCTGTGTCTTATGGGCCTTTTTCTAGCTACCAGTTGGTGTCCAATGGCAAGGTTTGCCAGAAAGTTGTGGATCTCTGCACACTATTCACTCCACTCTGTGATTTTATGCAGCCTACTTTTTCATGGCTAAGATGCTGTGGTTGTGGCCAATGATTTGGATGGTCGGATGAATACCTTTGGAAATATATTGTAGGAAGCTGAAATGTTCCATGTTTTGACAGCATGCTCTTCTAAGTGCTGTGTAGATTGGGCTAATGCCTTTGGGCACTGACAGCAACATTTAGTTGTGGTAACTGCTGCTTGCTTGTTAATCTTTGCTTAATAGGTATAAGACGTGCAAATCAAGACATGACAAGGTGAAAATGAAACGAGATAGAATGGATGATTAGAAAATTAAATTAAAACCGTTTTCATTAAGGCGAAAGCTGAAGGAAAGCTGCACTGTACAAAAACTTATAGAAGCGCTATGCTCATTTTCTCTCACTTCTGTTCCATTTCCTCCTGTCGCCACACTACTTTGTATGTACTTCAGGTGGTGTTTTGATGGAAATCTTGATTACTTAGAAGGAAACTTTTCATCTTCAGTTTCAAGCTAAGAAACATCTCTCTAGGCTTGGATTGCAATCAGTGAGCGATTGTCTGACAAGGCTGTAACGTGAATACTAAACAACTTTCTGTCATTGTTAACCATATTAGAGATGGACCTGGACAGGGATACGACAAAAAATATCTCAGGGGCTGCTCATGTTCCCAAACAATAGCCAAGAGCCTTGTTTGTTGTTCGACTCAAGACTTTAACAAGAGATTTGTTAAAAATGATTCGTTAAATTCTGCTAGTGGCCTACAGGTTCCAGAAATAAGTACACGCACAACGTCAGACAAAACGAGACTGTATGTGTGTAAAACGATGATGTCATTAAAATCAATTGGTAATGTCAGAAACTGTGATGTAATTCATAGTTAATCGTTTTCAATTCATTTTTGACAGGTGTGGGTTCTCCCTAATCCATCCTAAAACACTTGTCTAAATAGATTTTGAATGTACAGGATGTATCCATATTTGCCTGTTTTAAATTTTAAAATACACGATTTAAATTTAAGTTTCACATACAAAACTTACAATGCTGACAAATGCTCAATGTGTCCCCCTCCCGACCCACGTCAGTGGACGGGTCGTAACAGCTCTTTCTAACAATATGTGTTTGGATCATTAAAGGCTAACAGCTCCAAAATTAATTGGATGATTCTTTTTGAAAACTCAGGTGCTGTGTGAAAAATGGAAGCACTCAGTATCGATAATTTTACTACGTAAGTTAATGCTGTGATGTTTTTGGCTGTTACACTTATCGGATAGTGCATAAATGTTATGGGACGATGGTCATAGCTGACATGAACAATGAAAAACATTTCAGCCATAGACTCCATAGTGTAGTGGTTAACACACTGCCTAAACATGAAGTAGGTCATGAGGATGCACTAAAGGATGCAAAAAAGCTCCAGCAAACTAAAAACAACATACAACCCTTCCATCACAGTACAGGTTATCCTTAATAAATCAATAGTACACAGATTAGGAGCAATTTTATAACCACCTGTTATTTTATAAGTACCCCCTGAAAGCAGCTCTGAGCCACTGGGGCAGAACTGAGATTTTGGTAGCTGTTCTGTGGTTTCTGGCACGTCTTCGTCTTCGGGTGGTGTGTCTCAAAGTAACATGAATAATGGTTGAGCTTTCTTTTTTTTTTATTACTTAGTTTTTATTAAGGGTTTTACATATTTTCTACAACAGAAAAGGGAAACAACAAACAGCCAAAAACAACAATAACAAGACAAGCAGTAATGGTTGAGCTTTCATTGTAACTAACTGGCTTATCACGTACTGTAACTGGATTATCAGTATATACACTTCTCAAAGTTGTTCCTATTCAGCTTCAGCTGACCATTCGTTTTTTCCCTCTTTCATTCTTTTCTAATGCTACAGCACACTTTACATGTATTCAAATGCTAATGTATGTATCCAGGTCTTCACAATGTTCTTTTTCTTTTTGGATTGTTATGAAGAGTTAACAGTGCTTCAGCTGAATGTCACTCAGCCCCATTTTGAGTACTCAGTGAGAAGGACTAGATGTTAGAGTCCCTGATAATGCATTGCTTTAGATGGAGAGACTCTTGAGGGATGGCTGTTATGAGGAAAGGCAGCCCAGAAACTTTGTCAGCAGCACGCATCGTTGTGTGCCTCAACTTTCGGTCTTTTACCCAAGCTAATCTGCCATTTTCCTTCCTTGGTTAGGTTTAGGGATTAGAGATCTGATCTAGATTATCATTTTAAAATTTGGGACATATCGTCAGTAGTGGACCTTGGATTCAGTGAACATTATTAGGACTGTCGTTAAAAGATATAACGTATGACCACTGGAAGGCTGGTATTGGAATTCATGCTTTGTGATGCACTTTCACCAGGTATAATATGACTGTGAAGGTAATTTTATAAACAAGATTATATATCCCACATCAGTACTGGCACTTGATCAGCTCACAGTCAGACTTTAAAGGAATGTTTTATAACCATCCTTCACATCACTGTTAGTATGTGTTGTTGCATAAGAGTCTAACTTAGCTAGATAGATTCATTTATTGCCATTTTTGTACAACGGAACTCTTTTTGACTGCAGTCTTTTTCACAGCAGCATGTAGAACAAATAAAATAAAAACGAATTAAAAAGGACATAGAAGGTACTAAATTGGCAATTGCGAATTTGTTTGAGTTGGATAGTGCAATTATGAATAAATAATTAATAATAAATAACACTCAAATTACAGACAAATTATGACAGTGAGTGGCTCTTGACATAAAATAAATATTCAGAACAAGCACAGCTGTTAGTTATTGACCTTGGCTGTGACTTCAGGATTGCCTCAGCGTTTCAAAAATAGATCTAATCAATCACAGTTAAACCAGGTCTGGCAATTAGGCTGTTTTTTCAGTCTCTTTTTGATCTAACAATGATATGTCACACTAAAACTCCAGGTTCTGTTAAGTTCACTGCATATTCTTTGAGTTGAAATTTAATATAAAATAAAAATGCTTCAGCTGCTTCGGCAGCACGGTGGCTCGGTGGTTAGCACTGTTGCCGCACAGCAAGAAGGTCCTGAGTTCAATTCCAACATCAGGCCGGGGTCTTTCTGTGTGGAGTTTGCATGTTCTCCCCGTGTTTGCGTGGGTTCCTTCCGGGTACTCCGGCTTCCTCCCACCGTCCAAAGACATGCAGCTTGTGGGGATAGGTTAATTGGATAATCCAAATTGCCACTAGGTGTGAATGTGCGAGTGAATGTGAGTGCGAATGGTTGTCTGTCCCTATGTGTTGGTCCTGCGACAGACTGGTGACCTGTCCAGGGTGTACCCCGCCTCATCGCCCTATGACAGCTGGGATAGGCTCCAGCGTCCCCCGCGACCCTGAAAAGGATAAGCGGAAGCGAATGGATGGATGGATAAAAATGCTTCAGGATAATATAATGAGGTTTGTGTGCCATGGTTGTAAATAGCTCTGCTATTTAGAACCTCCAAAATCACAGAAATAAACGCATGGCAAACCTATGCCCATGTTGTATTGACTTTCTATCAAGGAATAAGTGGTATATGAAGCTTATATGTCAAGAGCCTGACATGTCCCAGAAGATTGAAAGAAGCCAGAAGGGCCGTTAGTATGGATGATCCCATGAGTGAACCCCTAAGCAACTGGGGACATTAACAACACACTAAGCATGGAGTAGATACTGAGACAGCAGCCTAGGAAGTTAACGACTCCAAAGGATCATACAAAAAGGAACGACCTTTGGCCAGGAGATACAGTTGTTCCATGAGAACTTATTGTCTCACTTTATACAGCAAATCTCATTCATCCAGTAACCTTTATATAGAGCTTTTATTTAACATTTGCACATTCACACACATCCCAATGGAGCCGGGGAACAATACAGTGACCTTCGCTTTGTAGACAAGCTAGTGTCCCACATAAGTCACATTCCTCCCATGGTCATAGATTTGATGATAATCTAATCATAAAATTCTATTTAATTCAATTACATTTTATTTATATAGCGCCAAATAAAAAATAGTTGTCTCAGTGCACTTTATATTGTAAGGTAAAGACCATACAATAATACAAAAACCCCCCAATAATCATATGACCCCTAATGACCAGACAACCGTGCTTTGGCGACAGTGGGAAAGAAAAGCTCCCTTTTAACTGGAAGAAACCTCTGGCAAAACCAGGCTTAGGGAGGGGCAGCCATCTGTCACAGCCGGAGGGGGGTGAGGGTAAGAAGACAGGACAAAGACAGAGAGCCAGAGATTAATAATAATGGATGCTTAAATGCAGAGTGGTGTATAAACACATACTGAGTGAAAAAGAAACACTCGGATCTATTGCAGCTTAACAAAGAGAGGATTCAGGATCTGATCCATCTAATCCACCCTTAACGATATGCTTTGTCATAAAATAAAATTTTAAGCATAATCTAGTAGAGAGGGTGTCTGTGTTCTGAATTTATCCTGGGAGCCCGTTCCAGAGTCCCTGGAAGCTGAAGGTTCTGCCTCCCATTCTATTTTTAAATACCCCAAAAACCACAAATAAGCTTGAAGTCTGAGAGTAAAGTGCTCTATTTAAGAAAAGATAGGACCTGATTATATAAGACCTTGTATGTGAGGACAAGGATTTTAAATTCAATTCTGGATTCAACAGAACGCTAGTATAGGAGAAATATGCTATCTCGTTCTAGTCCTTGTCAGTATTCTTGCTGCAGCATTTCAGATCAACCGAAGGTTTTTCAGGGAGTTCTTAGGACATCCTGATAGTAACGAAACAGAATGTTTCTAATGTTAGACATACTGACTTCAGGATTCCCCACAGTGTCCAATAACATCAGTTTTATCTGACTTTAAAAGAAAATCAGAGGTCATCCAGGTCTTTATGTTTTAAGAAATCCCTGCAGTTTAACAAATTGATCTGCACTTCATGGATAGATAAATTTGGGTATCATCTGCATAGCATCGTCAAATGTATGCTATGCCTTCAAATGATACTGCCTAAGGGAAGGCTGTATAATGTAAAGAGAATTGGTCCTGGTGTGTTCCAGCTATAGGAGAATCACACTCCTCAGCCTCCCTGGGGAAGTCTATGTCAGGGTGCTGGAAAGGAGAGTCTGTCCATTAGTCAAACCTCAGATACAGGAGGAACAATGTAGTTTCCGTCCTGGGTGTGGAACACTGGACCAGCTCTTTACCCTTTTGAGGATGCTTGAGGGTGCATGGGAGTTTGCCCAACCAGCCTACATGTGTTTTGTGGCCTTGGAGAAGGCATTCAACCGTGTCCCTCGGAGTGCGCTGTGGGAGGTACTCCGGGAGTATGGGGTGGCTAGCCCATAGCCCATTGCTACAGACCATTCAATCCTTATACAATCGTTGCAAGAGCTTGTTCCACATAGCTGGCAATAAGTCTGACTTGTTTCCAGTGGGTGATGGACCCTTTGTCACCAATTCTGTTCATAATATTTAAGGACAGAATTTCTAGGCGCAGCCAAGTGGCGGAAGGCTTCTACTTCGGTGGTCTCAGAATCTCATCCCTAAGTGGAGGAGTTTAAGTGTCTCAGGGTCTTGTTCACTTGTGAGTGGATAAGGGATTGGGAGCTCAACAGATGGATTGGTGCTGCGGCTGCAGTGATGCCCACGCTGTACTGGTCTGTCGTTATGAAGAGCGAGCTGAGTGTAAAAGCAAAGCTCTCAATTTACCGGCGCATCTACATCCCAACACTCAGGCCATCCGGGAGGGGCTCAGAGTAGAGCTGCTGCTCCTCTACATTGAAAGGAGGTAGTTGAGGTGGTTCAGGCATCTGTTCCAGGAATGTCCCACTGGGAGGAGTGGCAGACCCAGGACATGCTGGAGAGATTATATCTCTTGGGTAACCTGGGAATCCCTTGGTGTCCAGATAAACTGGAGGAGGTGGCCGGGGAGAGAGAGATCTGGGTTTCTCTGCTTAGGTTGCTGCCCCCATGACCCGACCCTGGATAAGCAAAAGAAGATGGATGGATGGGAAGATACTGAACCCAAAGTTGCACCATGAAATAACTGGAGTGTTAATGTTAGATAGAAAGCATAGGTAAGTAGGTATTGAAGTGAACTGACATGAACCTGAGAGAGTTTAACTGTAAAGATAGCTATTATATTATAAAACATTCTTAATCATCTTAATAACATTAAACATCTTTTACAACCAGAGTTGCAGTTTATTGTTTGAACACATTTAGTTTAGATGAAGTGTGGTTTACTGGTTTATGACTGTAATTTTTATACTTGTCACAAATGCTACCACTGACTTTTAAATAATGCACTATCACTTTTCTTTTATAATGAGCTGTAATCAAGTCATGTCCATGGGAATCATTTTTGAAATGAATACCATCATTGTATGCATTTCATGCATCAGCCATGCTTTGCTTCTTTAAATGCACATATGCATATCTTGTTGCACTGGTAAGTATTTACCATAGTCTTGAATCCAGTGTGCCTCTCCCATTGGCTATGTTGCTTTGTCAGTTGGCCATTCACGTTGAACTTTAGATGAATTGTAAAAATCAAAGGAAGCTTATGACTTTCATCTATGTTACATGCTACAATAGCAGTGTCGGGAGTTAGAATTTGATTTTCAGTAATTCTTGTCAAACAGTAATGACTGTTTGACATTTCCATTCTTGACCTGTCTTACTGGAAATTTGAAGACAGACTATTTCATCCCTGTGTTCACTGGGCACACTAATTCATAATGTGGTATAGGTCCCATGTTGAGGTTAAACTTCTTAATCATGAAGAGAACTAACACCCTGTGCCATACACCAAACCATGCAGTGCATGCACTTGATCAGCCCTAGTCCTAACCTGACTGAGGATAAAACTGGTAAATGCCATGCCAGTCACTGCACTATGCAAAAGTATCAATGGCATCAGTTGCTACAATCTTCTGGGAAAAACGTTGGCTAAGACGAGAAAATGAATAAGAGTAAAACTTTGTTGACCTGACTAGAAACTAATTAAAAAAACTAAAAGGCTGCCTTAATTCAGAAGTTAACAGCAATAAACAGCCTGGTTGATATGAAGAACAATCTCGCTGCTAAACTGTCTGCAAAATGTTAGGACAGTGCAATACATCAAGAAGGGCTCCAACATATAACACAGGCTTGTGACTGAACTTATCCGATTATTACTTAAACCGACAGGAGATTTAGAGATTTGCATGAAGGGAACCCATCGCACTAAATGCCAAACTGAAAGATAACAGAGCCCCTCGGAGAGATTGTTGTTCACTTTTTTGACTGTTGTATAAAAAAAAAAACAGCCTGGAAGCAAGAAAGAATTGTATGCCAAGGATTGAACATTTACTTCAAAAGAGACTGCACAAACGAGCTACAAAAGAAATGGAAAATCTTGTGGGATGTGATAAAAAAAGCTCAAAGAAAAAAATATGAAGGTATAGTCTGCATATCCTGTTCTGTTACAATAGTTCCTGGATGCTGTACCTGTGTTCAAGTAGATGGGGATTTATGCTGGATGAGAGAGGGAGCCCTGACTCACAGAGGTTAGCCCACTATAATGAAGGACAATGAGAAGAGTGGCTTCCTGAAAATGAAATAAAATAGCTATTTATTAATATTACAATTACAATTTTTAACAAGTGTGTCTCCAATTAAATACAGTATTATAAATAAATCACCATGTATTCTTCAAGTAGTTAAACGTGAAAAAGTGTTACGCTTTCAATAACTGCTTGGCAATCCGAATGTTTGGAGACAAGTTGGTGCAAACTTAATACACAGTGATGTCAAAGCTGTGGAGTTAATGCAGTTTGAGTCCTTCTGTCAATAGATGAAAACAGGGAAAAACATGTATTAATAGAATTACTATTTATTTTTTCAAGTGTCTCCAGTTAAATCTACAAGTTTTCCTTCAAGTTGTAACTCCAAGATGAACATTTGCTGTAAACAAACATCAAATAAATTTATCAGCACACAAATGATCAACCTGGTAGCTAGAACAGCAGCAATCTCTATAGTTGAAAAGTTAAACCAATTTAGAATGACAAAAAAACATAACTTTAATGGCCAAACTCTAATGGCCACTTAAGCATCACCCCAAAAGTCAACCTATCCACATAGACGTTCATGTTAAAATGCCCTGTTTTAAGTTGTTACAAAGCAAAGCATTGCTGTTTGTTACAAAAGAGTGATTTTAGCTTTTAATGATCATGAGCCTCATGACCTCTAGACAGTGTTGTTGTCTATGCCCCTAGCAACTTTAGTGGCTTGGGAGAATTTTTCTATGACCTGTTTAATTGGATGCTAGAGTTACAGTGGGAGACGCAGACACAGGGACCTGTAGCTCTTGCTATCTACTTGGCCTCATTTGTACTAAATAAACTCACTTCATGAACTGGACCTCTCCACCAGCACTTCTAGAAGTAGTTCGGTATTGGTGAGTTAATTTGTGGTAGTTTACTAGTCTGTTATTCAGCAATAGTCAGAAGATATGTGTTTGTGTATTGCGCATCAAGTTTATGCTTACAGCTTGTTAAGGTCACAGAGACCTAGAGACTGCCTGACCCTCTGGCAGCCTCTGGTCATTTGGTTAAAAATGTCAGTTGCCAACCAGTTGGTCAGCGCTTACTAGATGTTGCTGGCTTTTCGCTGGGTGAAACTAATCATAAACAGAAAGCTGCACCAAAAGCCTGCTAGTAATTGCTTTTGTAGCTAATGGATTGCCATCCTCGCCCACCTGGTTGATCCAGTTGGTCTCAACTTATCTGCAATCACTCACCAATCACTCTGCAGGGTGTAGTAAAACTTGAAAAAGGGCCACACAAATCAGAAGTTAGCAGTCACTACTGCTTGGCAAGTAGTTTCCAAGTGCTTGTACACATGTTGCACAAACTACCAGTAACCGTGACAATCTGCTAGAGAGCTAAGCAAATACAATGAGATTTTCATTATAGCGCTGTATACCCCTTTGTGACCAATTTCAAGCTAGGCAATGAACCTCCAGCAACCACTGGCTAACTTGTTATGATATAGACACTTTTCCCTAGCAACCAGCAGTTGCTAACTAGTCTCTACGTCTATATAAACGGAGCTTTAGTAATCAAGCTCATATTTTCTGTCAGCAACAGCTAACAGCCAGGCAGGAAACAAACATTTCCCCCACCACTGGTTGTTTCTAAATGTCCAATAATTAGTCTCTAGGAACACGTGACCAGGGCCTAAACAAGCTAACCAAAATTAGCTCATCACTCCACCCTGTTAGCTTTTATAAACCATCTCATCCATTATCTTCTTCATCTTACTGTAAAAAGCCGTTTGCTGTTTACGTCAAAGTAAAAGCATACAACCAACATACCCAGTGAAATAAAAATCTTGCATATATTACTTGAAGAGTAATTTCCTCAGTAGAATGTGCTGTTTGAGCACATTTGAGCTGTTTGGGGCACAAGTGTACGTTGATATCCTGGTTAAAACAAAAAGCAAACATTTGGACAATCGTTCTCACTGCACAGCAATTAAATCACATCACAAGGTGTATAATATTTTTTTGCTTACATGTGGTAGTTGTGCCTCCCTGGCTCTCAGTTGCTTTTGTGTGTCCCCTTTATCCCTGTCCCCTGTTATATTTGTTTTGTTACATGGACACGCATTACGTATTCACATTTCTGCGGCAGATGAATCCTTTGAATATTAGCAAGGCAGGGAGCTGTCTGACTTGATCAAATATTGCCCTGCAGTCGTTTCTTTAAACAAGCCGGTTTTTTTCTCTTTTCTTTTTCTTGATTCATTCTATGCTCTCTCAAAAACAGAAGCAGAAAGAGAATAAGCACTGTGTGTGTGTGATATGGGCATGTGTGAGTATGTGTTTGCATTCATGCATGCTTGCACAAGCAGGGTGCAAATAGAGGCCCCGAGAATCTATCATTGGACTCATGTATAATTAATGTCCAGTGTGTTTGTGATAATTATGGTACTGTAAAATATATATTTATCCCAGAGTCCTGATCCTACTTACTCAAGCATTTATGTGTTTTTCAAACACTGAGGAAGGATACTGTTTTAAAAAGTCAGTTACAGCATTACCAATCAGCTATTCCGGTTTAACTGTTGCAATTCCCTGTTTATCACTGTAGTACCTCAGCAGAATAACATGAGATTTTAAGCCCAGAACTCTTCCAGACTTCCAGAACATTATGATAAGCCTGTAGCTTAACCCCTTGAGATGATTGGCAACCAGTCTAGGCTTGTGTTTTTTAATTTTTTTTTTTTTGAATTTTATAATTATTAAAACAGAAAAAGGGACATTAACCAAACACTTACCCTCCCTGTAATTTTGGGTTGGTCAGAATAAATGTGTAGAGTTTCAGATTATTCCAACATTTTTTGCACCACTGCACCATAAATATGCAACACGTGTTGTTGTCTGTGTCATGTTATTGTCACACAGTCAGTATTTTTCTGTTGTCTACTCTGTTATGTACACTGAGAGCAAAGAAATAGCCAGAGCCCAATTCCTTATACAGAGGCAAGGCTGAGATATTTTGGACATGTGGAGAGGACGGTGAGGGATATTGGATTTATTAAAGAGGGTGGCTGAATATGAAGCTTCCAGGCAGGAGGAAAAGTGACAGAAGAGGATCTTTGATGGAGATGGAGGCATGTATCCCCTAAAAGTAGCAGCCTTTTAGATGAAGGACATTATAGCTCTTGTATGTTTTTCAGGTATGGACATCTTTGGTTAAGTGTTTGATTTGCAGGCATCAGCAGACACTTGTATTTTCCTTTGTGAAACTCTTCTAGGCTCAGAAATTTTGAAGACTCTCAGCCCAAAGTCTGTCGTTCAGCAAGCAGAATGCACATCAGTCAGCTGAGATCAAGTGATCCTGAGAAGCTCTTTGATTGCTTTGGCTATGAGTTTACAATCAATGTCCTATGTGCTGACAAGTAAACTGTGATGAAAACAAAAGTGAGCACACAGAACACCATTATATATCTCCTAATTTATCATCCATACATGTCCAACTCCTAATAGAAGCAAAACCATGTTTGATAAATGAGGTGTTGCTATGGGTGGTTCCTTATTCTCCACCTTTTCACTGTTTATTATTATGATAAAGTTCATTTTTGTTTCTGGTTTCAGTCACAGCTGTCGTCCAGTGCTGTCTTATGGATGTTGCAGTTCACTGGTTGTTCGAAAGTTATGACTCCTCTGAGTTTCTCATCATCAAGTATTTTTGAAGCTGTTGCTTCTTGCAAATCATTTCTGTAATTCCTTCTATTTTTGCCGCATTATTATCTCACATTGTCACAAGTTCACCTCTCATGCTTACAGATAGCACTACTGCAAATGAAATGGCAACTTTTAGTCAGTCAGCTAGAAATTAAAAGCTCGTGCAATGTCTGCCCTTTTTATTTTAAGATCTATTCACACATATATTCATGTTCATAAGTATAAGTGGACACTTTGGAAGTTTTGTAATTTTCTTCTTTACACCCCACAGTAACTTATAAATGGAGCAATAAAGACATGATTCAAATGCCAAGATTGATTTTTAACTCAGGAGTTTATTTTAAAAAATCATTCACCAATTAGGAAGCAGCCATGTTTATTCAATGACTTTATTTTTACACTCTCAGATCTAATTGGAAAAACAAACCCAGCAATAAATATTATTTTTTAAATGTGTAAATGCAATCCAGGTGACAGATTTAGTTATTACAGAAAATGTCATTTCCTTTATGGCAGTGGTTCCCAAATTTTCTTGTAAAACCCCCGTTTTACAAGAAAATCTTCGCACCCCCCACACAAACACATCCTCCAACCACACACATCCATATTTTGCTTTCATACTCCACTGCAGTGTCCTGCAGTGATGTGACATTTCACATCTCAAACCTTTTGTAAACAATTAAACAAAAGTAAACTACAATAAATTACAGTTTGCAATAAAATAAGCTACTATGTCTTTTAAATAACAGAAAAACAAACTGTCTTTATCGTGTAATTATTTTACGTATAGTTGTTTTTGTTTGTTTGTTTTTTGTTTTTGTTTTTTAATTTTTTTTTTACTGTGTAAGAATATTCAAAATTGCTGCCAATACATTTTTCAAAAACATTTCTCTCTGTGCAAAATGGCTTTAAAAACACAAACAGCTGTGGGATACTGTCTGTCTGTGATTTGGACAGGGGGAACAAATTGTGGCAGGATCAGCCTGATATTATTTGTATCCCACTGTAACTTTACTGTTTAAAGAGCTAACATCTCCAAAATGTCAGGAGTAGTTAGTTATTACAAGAAGTGTTTGTGAACTAAAAGAATGTGGGATACTGTTTGTCCGTGTTTTGGAGAGCCCAGCACGTGTTCCCGACGCAGGGGAAACAAATTCTGTCGGGGAGACCTACTTTGGCACCGCCGTTGTGCAGGTGAAGCCAAACCAAAGATATGCTTCATCATATCTTTGGTTTGGAAGCATATTTGGCGATGCTTCACCCTCTGCTTTGCGTTCGTGTGGGAGCCCCGTCAAAAACCTGTCCACTCTGCTAGCAGTGTCCAAGCATTCCTTTTTTTTAATTCATATCCCCCCCCCACACACACACACACACCCACACCCCCCTGCAATGGCTCTGAACCCCCCCTAGGGAGGGCAACCACTGCATTATGGACATGTTGGGTTAATTTAGTCCTGTTTTTTCTGTCTTTAGCTGAAAAAAATAATAATAGAAAAAAGAAAAATGATCACAGACAGAGTTGATGCAGTTGCTGAGCTGAAAACAAGTTAATGTAAAAAAATCAACAGCTTATAGTTTCAACGGAGCAATAAATAGACAAATTAGGACTCCCAGCTCCAAATTTGAACAACCCAACAGATTTCCAGGGAATGAAGGCTTTATATTAAAAAAAGTGACATCAGTGTACGAGAGCCTTGCAGAATATTAATAACATCCTGTATCTCTCCTCCCAGTGATGACAGCAGCTCTGTTGTCTCATGTATCACATTTAGACAACACATCCTGAGTACAGTAGTCAGAATACATCAGAGCATTGTTGACACATGAGTACCAATGCACGTACGCTTCCCTTAAGCCCTGTGCAAATAAATGATTTCTGTTTCCACAGGTTTTGAACTGCCAGCGGTGAGGAATTCGTGAATGCCACCAGTTGTTCTCATGTGCCATTGCTTGAAGCCTCCGTGGTATTTATGTCACCTCTAAAGAATTAATATGGAGGTAAGTGCGATTGGAGGGCTTATACAAGCTGCCAGGGACACCAGCTTTCTTCTGGAGTTATTCCTGCAGTTATTCAGCATAACACAGAAGGCACATAGAAACGCAGTCGAATCCAATGACAACATGCTTTTAATAGGAGCATGTAAAATATTTGTTTTGTGTTTTCAATCAACTGATCTGCTGTGACTAATAGAAAGGAAAGTACTCATCATTTATCTGTTAGGTCAAAAAATGGAGGATGAGCAACATTATTGGTGTCTTTGAAATTAGACCACAGCATGTTACTGAAGAATAAGTAAAGAAATGTCACCAAACATCAATACCAACTCTCAAATGTACAATACCACGTAGGTTTGTTGGCCTCTACACTTTATATACTTCAAACAAGCAATCCAAGGTCAGAATCCACAGCAAGGTGCCTTTTTTCTGGCTAATTTATGGAGACAACTACTAGCTAGGTAACATAGCAAAACACTTCTAGCATTTTCAATGGTCTGCCTAGCTGTAAATACTTCAAATTACATAAGCTAACATCACTTAGAATCATGCAGTATGGCTAAGATACGGCTAACGAAAAGCAAATATCAAGGGAACGCCCATACCATGCTTCTTTTTTTTTTAACTAGCAATGAAAAGGCAGAGCATATCTAAAGGTTATATACTGAGTGAAAGTAACAACTAGGAGCAGCCAGCAATTATTTTAATTCATCGTCACCTATATGATCAGAATTGTGAATTAATTGAGTCCACATGAAGAAATGAAAAAGATGAACACAAAACTCCGGCACTGTCATGTGTGCACAGAGCTAATTCTATTGCTTCTTGGAGCAGGGCTGAAATACTGCTGCTTGGAGCCCCCGTTGGTGAGGTTAGCACTGTGACCAGCCCAGGGGTGATGCAATTTGAGGGGAAGGGGCAGAGGCAGTGCTACAGTTCACTGCGTTCACCATGCACTGATGTGACAGACGATGGTTACCTGGAGAGCTGCCACTACCATCTGCAAGATGTCAAAGCTGCAAGCCTGCATATCCTGAAAACCTTGTTGCTCTGGTCTCCCATGACCACTCATGCCCTTTAGTGCTGTTAGACTGCTCTCTTTTGCTTGCCAAATAATTCATTTCTTTGACCTTCCTAAGTCTGGGTTCAAAGGAGGCCAACAAAGATTTTTTTAAATATTTTGTACTGGCTTTGCCCTTTACCCATTGCTACCTCTATATGACTGCTTTGTGCAAGCCCAGTCAGCTTGAATATCATCAGCAAATGATCCAAACTCATGAGAACTCCTGATTAACAACCAGTCATGAAGGTAATTAGTACTTTTGTGTATTTATTAGTGATGCACTGGTTGTAAAAACCTAGCTTGAGAATTATGTTTAAATGTAACAATTTGACCACAGAGGTGATATTTTTCTTAATTAGTCTGATTTGTACCAGGGAAACAAAAAGAAAGAAAAAGTTTTAAACAAAGTTTTTAAACAATATTGGCCACTTACCATATTTCACAATCTTAGAAATATGGTATCTAACCAGATTCTTACTCTGGATGGCATTACCTTGGCCTCCAGTAACACTGTGAGGAACCTTGGAGTCATTTTTGACCAAGATATGTCCTTTAATGCACATATTAAACAAATATGTAAGACTGCTTTCTTCCATTTGCGCAACATCTCTAAAATTAGAAATATCCTGTCTCAGAGTGACGCTGAAAAACTAGTTCATGCATTTATTACTTCCAGGCTGGACTACTGCAATTCATTATTATCAGGATGTCCTAAAAACTCCCTGAAAAGCCTTCAGTTAATCCAAAATGCTGCAGCAAGAGTCCTGACAGGGACCAGAAAGAGAGAGCATATTTCTCCTGTATTGGCTTCCCTTCATTGGCTTCCTGTTAAATCCAGAATTCAAAATCCTGCTCCTCACATAAAAGGTCTTAAATAATCAGGGCCCATCTTATCTTAATGACCTTGTAGTACCATATCACCCTATTAGAGCACTTCGCTCTCACACTGCAGGCTTACTTGTTGTTCCTAGAGTATTTAAAAGTAGAATGGGAGGCAGAGCCTTCAGTTTTCAGGCCCCTCTTCTGTGGAACCAGCTTCCAGTTTGGATTCAGGAGACAGACACTATCTCTACTTTCAAGATTAGGCTTCAAACTTTCCTTTTTGCTAAAGCATATAGTTAGGGCTGGACCAGGTGACCCTGAATCCTCCCTTAGTTATGCTGCAATAGACGTAGGCTGCTGGGGGATTCCCATGATGCATTGAGTTTCCAGTCACCTTTCTCACTCACTATGTGTTAATAGACCTCTCTGTATTGAATCATACTTGTTATTAATCTCTGTCTCTCTTCCACAGCATGTCTTCATCCTGTCTTCCTTCTCTCACCCCAACCGGTCGCAGCAGTTGGCCCCACCCCTCCCTGAGCCTGGTTCTGCCGGAGGTTTCTTCCTGTTAAAAGGGAGTTTTTCCTTCCCACTGTCGCCAAAGTGCTTGCTCATAGGGGGTCATATGATTGTTGGGTTTTTCTCTGTATGTGTTATTGTAGGGTCTACCTTACAATATAAAGCACCTTGAGGTGACTGTTGTGATTTGGCGCTGTATAAATAAAATTGGATTTAATTGAACTGAACTTCATCAGTAAATCCAATCTTATATACCAATATACAGCTAATCTGATGAGCTGGCTCTACAGTGTAGTAGTTTACACATTTGTGTGACAGACAAAAAGTTGATGGTTCAGTTCCACTTGGAATCCCCTCGTGATGATGGAGCATCTTTGTGAAGAGGCACAAAGACTGACTCCACACACACTGTGCTGCTTGCCATTATATTTAGTAGATTACAACATTTTGGTCCGTGCAACCTTTGTTAGGTACAGAGAGATTTTCTCTGAACACAATTTTTTTCTCTCTATCACCTGTCATTGACCCACCTTTTTAATTTAGCTTTCACCTAGGGGTGGGCGATATAAACGATATACGATAGAAACGATATAGATTTGGCCAACGATAGAGATTTTGACTATATCGCTCTATCGCGATAGCGCATGTTGATGATGTCATCAAGCTGCGCCTGTTTTGGTAGAAAGTATCACAGCGGCTACAACCATTATCATCAGTAAATTATGTTCTCCTGACTGAAGTTTGGCCCGTGTATAGCATCCTGCTATGCGATTGCATGTGTCCCTAACCACCAGAATCCCTCACGTTAACTTTTATTGAGTGGAAAAAAAGTTGCCGTTCATCCTCCAGCTTCACTGTGCTAATGTTATGCTAACATAGCTGTGTCGCTAGCAATCGCGTAGCACAACATTATATACCAGGTAGTCTAACTTTGGTAACCCTGCAAACGCCACTGCTGTTTAGTTTTCTGTCTTCATTTATGTTGGAAGTGGTAGCAGAGCTGTACGTTTTAATTAGTTTCAAAAATCTCTCAGTCAGAACATGGTATGAAATGTTTAGGTATAAACTAGCGAGCTAACTTCCTGTTAACTTCTAACTCCGTTAAATTTAATAAATTCTGTTTTCACGGATGCATGGATGTTAAACTTAATTGTTACACCCGATAAAGCAGCAACGCTGATGATTTAATTAAAGATGAAAGAATTTAGACTGTTTTTAACTCTCAGTGTTCGTTTGACTTTGGGACCTGAAGGGGACGGAGTTTTGGACCCAGATTACTCCTCACTACGGCAGCCGTAATGCTCTGACAATCCATCAAGCAGTCCATCAGCAGGCTTACCAAAGTTGTACTAAAACATTTTTTAACAGATTTCTACACGCCAAAATCGGTTCAAGGTCAGTAAGCACAACCAGAATTCATACATAAGGCACACTCTAGATTTTTGAGAAAATTAAAGGATTTTAAGTGTGCCTTATAGTGTGGAAAATACGTTATACAGAAGAAAAGAATATATCGTGATATATATCGTTATCGCACATGCTTCAAATTATATCGCGATATGAATTTTAGGCCATATCGCCCAGCCCTACTTTCACCTAACGTTTATTTATTTTATGCTTATTTATTCTATCCTGTTATTCTATTTATATTATTAATCTAGGTTTTACCTAATATTTATTGATTTTATTCTTATTCATTTTTTATCTTCTTACTCTATATATTTATATTTATATTGTATCCCGTTCTTATTTATTTTATCTTTTTACCCTGTATATATCCTTATTGGGTCATATCTCCAGTGTTTCCTCGGAGGGGGCTCTCTGCACTGGGGCTGTGATTGACCGTGGCTGCTGGGGCTCTGTGGGTTCTCTCAGCCTGGTTGGGGGGCTTCTTTGCCTCCCTCCTGCTGTGTGCCCAGCCTGGAGGCTGCGGTCTGTGACCGGCTCCCGGTGCAGACGGCTCCCTGTGATAGTGTTTCCTCACTTGGCTCATGCATACCCAGCCCAATTTTACTCTTGAAGTGTGCGTGTGTGTGTGTGTGTGTGGGTGGGGGGGAGAGAGAATGTGTGTATTCATGATCGTTTATGTTAATGAGAGTGTGGGGAGTGAGTTGGAGGGCGGGGTGGGGTGGGCTGCTTTTAACCATGTAAAGCACTTTGTGCTACATTTTTTGTATGAAAAGTGCTTTATAAATAAAGATTGATTGATTGATTGATTGATTGATTGATTGATTGATTGATTGATTGATTGATTGATTGATTGATTTCAGGCGTGCAGAGTTTTTAATTTGATGAGGGAGCATCTGAAAGTAGCTACCTGCTGATAAGACTGGACATTAACAGGGCCAGTACTGGTACCGTAGATACCAGCATCCCCGTACTGAACTGCCAATACAAACCCCTTTAACTGTCTATCTGTTTGATTAAAGAAAAAATCCAGTAGTTATATATAACCATGATTTTTTTTTCATCCTGTTTTACTGCTCACTTAACTCTAGCTCTAACCCAAAGCCTCAGCTTCTCGACCCTTCTGTTTCATATATATATGTTGCTAGTCTCTCTCTGGTGTACTGCTATATTTTTTAATTCTTCCATTATATGAAATCACATAACTGCTCAAAAGTTTGAACTTCCTTCACCAAACACCAGCAATATGTAACTCTTTTTCATGTCCGAATTCAACATCTGTTTCCATCTGTGTTCTTGTAATAGCAAAATGTTTGGTGACGCGCCCCAGGTACTAACTTGTATGCCTTAAGGACTGCACCCTTCACCTTTTTTAGTAATCAAGTCTAAATTCAAATGAAAGGAAGCACAAGTCTCCTGTGCCTTGCCCATGAGCTTTGATTGCAGTAACAAAGGCATCACATCCCTTGGCCGTCTCAGTGTCTTAGCCACCTGTTCAAACAGGACAGTATTTATGCCCATCCTTGTCACCAAATCGGGGTACGAGACACATGCATTTGGATATGTCAGACTAAGCCCCAGCCCTTTTAAATGAAGTGTTTGACTTTTATTTTCTTCTTATATCCTGAGGAGCTAAAATTCTTCCTGCTTTTCTTTAAGCAGAGCTTTGTGAGCAAGTTTTCTCTGAGCTCCAGCTGCTGGAGGTCAGCAGAAGGTTTTTCTTCAGAAAAAGAAACTGGGTCAAGGCTAACAAGTGGCAAAATACATCTTTTAGCAAGAGCAGAACACAGTTCAGACTTGATCACTTTCTTTTTAGATTGTTTGGTCACAGGCACAGAAAAATGAGCAGCAATAGTCAACAAATACTTGCTCCACCAAGCATTGATAAGTGTGTACTAAGGAGTAAGTTCTCCAAATCAAAAAAAGAGAACCACTTATTGTGGACAAAATATTTCCTCGACCAGGGTCAATCAGCAGCAGCATCATCAGTTAGTCTAATACACAATCAGCCAAGCAGAGAAAAATATTGCTTCAAATATACTGAACTTGTCACCTTTGCAGGATGTAACTGAGCTGATGGTACAAGTGACAAAGACATCATAAGAGAACCAAGCTGAAAGTATTACAATTAGAAACAAAGTAACACATGATGCTCAGACACAACTGGTTATGGTGAAGCGCGTTTAATTGTCATCTTCACACCAAACCATAAATCCATGAAACTATTTTTTACAGAGATTAAACTAACTTTAGTATCATTATGTAAAACCAAAGCTCTCCAGTGCACCCAGGCTGCCTAGACATAAATGGAGTCACATAGTCAATTTAGGTCTGCCAATAACATTCAGATGAAATCATTTAGTTTGAAGCAAGGACAGGATATTGTTGAGCCTCATTGTTACATTTATGAAAGCACTTATATTTGTAATTTTATGTGATTCGAGGAAGTGATAGCTTTAATCTTCTTGATAAAAGTCCAAATTGACATTTCCTTGCTTCCAGTGAATGTCTCACTTTTCTTTGATCAGCTCTTTCCGCTGGAGAAAATTACTATGGATAGAAAGGTTAAAGAATATGATTTCCATGCCTTCATATCCGCTTCAGGATGGTGGAACCTTAATAGATCCAGTCACAGCAGACGTACCATTCTTTTCTGTAATTGTCAATGTACTGTTTGAGCACTTCTACTTTGTGTTTACCATTTTGATCTTCTCTGTTCTTTTCATTTGCTCACACCTCCCATCTATCACTGTAGACCTCTAATACAGCCATTTTAAAGCAAGTAAAATATTTTTATCCCAATTGGGGGGGGGCGGGGGGGGGGGGGGGGAGCCTCAGATGGGTGGCTGTGATGCGCAGTCTTGTTAGTGTCTCACCCTCAGGGAGTCTCGCACAGGTGGGAAGCCATCAGCATGAATCTACGGTGACAAGCAAGCATATAGCTGCACGCCAGCTTTCAATTTACATCTGCTCCCCATCCCTCTCCAAGCTTGAGAACATAATAACCACAAACAACTCACAGGAAACAGAGATAATTGAGGGCTATAATTGTGTTTGGAATTGCAATTACTGTTATCACAGCCTTTTGTTGCAGGCATTTAGTGTATCCAGATGTGCAAATTGGAAAAACTGCCATTGTTTGAGTGGACTGGATCAACCCTACTCCTAGCTTCCAGCTCTATCAACTTGTAATTACTGATTTTTATTGACCAACCACAGATGGTGTGAGAAATAACAGTCAGACTCAGTCACTGGTAGCAGTGACTAATGCAGCCTTGAGGTGAAGTTCTGTCACTGCAGGATAATGGCACTTTTTTTTTCATCCTGATACCCACTGCATGCTGTAAGACTTGTTAAGGAACCTTTATGGACTAGTCCAGCCTGGAGATGAGATGAGCCCTTAACCTGAGTTTTGTTGAAAAGGATGATGAAAGAGTAGAAAGGGTGTGCGCGTGTGTTTTCTGTGTGTGTGTGTGTATGAATGTGTGTATTTCATTCAATCATTTTTTCATTCAAAATAGGACTATTTGAAGCCAATAAACATCTTTAGTGTTTAAAGTGAGATGTTTTACTATTTTATAAAAAAATATTCGCTCGTCTTGAATTTAATGGCAGAATCGTGCCTCAAAAAGTTTTTCAGAAGATGGGCAGAGGGAAGTCTCTATATGCAAGGGACAAGGCTGAAAACCATTACTGGATGCTCGTGATCTTCAGGCCATCATGAGCCTTTTTGTCATGGTAATCACGGCATGGTCTCAGAAACACAATAGCTATATCCCAATTCATAGGCCGCAGACTGGAAGTGCGAGGTTGTGAAATGGGACGGTCTAGCCATCAGATTTACGTTACCAGCTGTCTCGGTAGAGTTTAACAAACTCAGACATCTGCTTCTTGTGCCCTCAAATATAACAGGACACTGGAGTAAATTCTCAACCATCTCACACTTCTGTTTAATCAGTTTTCTGTTTGATGTTTATTCAGCTGTGTGAAAACTAGAACTTTAATCTCAGCCAAACTGATTTACTCAGGAACAAATAAAATACTGAAAAAAGACAAACAATAACATTTTTAAGATATCTAAGTGACTTATATATCATGTTTAACCTGAGTAGCGAAAGACCATGGGGGGTCTGAAAACGATGTGCCGGGAGTTCGCTGTTTTCGCCGGCTCTAGTGACCCTTGACCTCCCAGCTAGCTATCGAGCTGGTGGATAACAGACATCTCCAAAGGTGTAAGAGCACTTATGCAAATATGTGATGTCTTGATAAACCGAGCATATATTTGAAGTTTACACACCTACATTCTCACTTGAAAATATCTTAAAAGTTTATTTTGTGACCCAGAAGGAGTAATAAGAGTAATATTAACACTAGGGCTGGGTATCGTCACTGATTTCTAGAATCGATTCGATTCCGATTCACAAGGTCCCGAATCGATTCAATCCACGATTCGATTCGATTCTATTTGAATCGGGGAAATTTTGCCTCAGAGAGTCAGAAATATTATAATTCAGATCATGCATCAGTACATTTCCATATTTTTATATCTATAAAAAGAAAGCTGACACTTGCGAGACTTTATCAAAGGTGTGAGCATCACAGCAGATGCCTTTGTGTCAAAGTAACTGAGGATGAAACACAGAAAAACGTGAAGGCGATTTTCCTGACCTGGGATTTTATAAAAATATTCTGCAGTCGATCAAAAACTAAAGAAAACCATTAATGAACATATGAACATTACCTGATGCTGCTGAAGTGAAGCAGAGCAAAGTTACAGAGGTTTTATTAGAGACACAGCGTTTTGCAATTTTGTATAATTTTAAAAAGTTTAAATTTGTTCAGTATTGAGCAGCTGAAATTAGGTTTTCTTTTCAGAAGTAAGTAAAAGGAAAAAAACAGCGGCCGACAGCGCTGTAAACAACGGTAGACTTTTAGGCAAGCGAATCATGAAGAAAACAGATTTTTAGACGGGAAACTGTTCTTGAAGTATACTGAGAGAGAGAGAGAGAGAGAGAGAGCTGTGCATGAAGTGTGATTTTATCATGGTGGAAGCAAAACAGTAAAGGTCAGAGGAAATTAATGACGATGTTTGGATCTTCTTTTGCTGCTGGTTTAGTGAATTTTGGTTGGAGAGAGATAAAACCTGCAGCTCAGAATCAGCGCAAAAAAATACGTAAACACAAAGCGCGGACCCGCCAAAACTTCAGAATCAGCGCGCTGTCGGCTTTCAGCCCCGACGCCGTGTCTGTGCCGTCGGGTGAGAAAGGCGACATCTCACTGATTCTGATGCGTCGGCGGGTCCGCGCTTTGTGTTTACGTCTTTGTGCAGAATCCGTGTTCCTGCTCTCACTTACTGTTTTAGCTGTTTGGTGGTTGTTGAAATTTTGTGATGTTTAACCTGAGATTCTGGCGTTTTGGCCAAAATACATTTATATAAAAAAATCGATTCAGGATTTTAATGAATCGATATCACGTTATCCAAGCTAGAATCGATTTTAATCGATAAATCGATTATCAAAACCCACCCCTAATTAACACTAAGTAGCTGCCGCAATTGTTGAAAACTGTAATTTGCTGGGCCACGCTATGAATTCTGGGACAGGTTGGGCCATGAAGGATACACCCGACCCATCCTTCAAATCTGGGGGAATGAAGGATGCAATTGGAGCAGCCTTTGAAATGGGACAGCCTTCATCGCCTGGCTGTGACGTAATCAGCCTACAAATGCGGCCTCCAAAGGATGCGGCCTATGAATTGGGACATACTTAATGTGTTTGTCTGTGACTACAGTTCGCACCCAGTACTATTTTCATAAAGGCTGGCAATTCTCCAGGGCTGAAAAATTAATGCGAAAAATTGCTTGCACTTCCTTTAGTAACTACTGAAGGCTGGCTTCCAAATAGAGTTAACCTTCATATAGACTCCATGTTAAAACGCCACAGAGCAGAAACAGACATGTTTACACAACAAACATTTTTATGATCTCTACTGATAGTTTCCCCATTCACAACAGCTTTACTGCTCATGAATATTCTTTTCTATAACTCATCCATTTGGGTTTTCTTGAGACCTAAATTTAGGTGAATGGCTGCTTTGATTGACAGGTATGCTGATACAGAAAGGTAGCCAATGTGTGTGCGCTTGCCCTTAGGTGTGTTAATGTGATTCACTGAACATTGCACTCTACTGCAAAGCCAGTTCACCATACCTCGGGTATCTTTCCGTTATCTGGAGTCACCTACCCTAACATTTGGCAATTATGATAAGCTGTGACGCGAAGATGTTTATCAACTCACTAAGTTAATCCAAGGGTTTCTACTGCACATTTGCATGAAAGAGATGACAGCGTCTGATTAATCACAATTAACTCTATGGCAAAAGAAATGAAAACTGGACACTGGTAAAAAAAAATCTGAAGAGGTTAAACATATAATACAGAGAAAAAGCAAGAGAACAGAACAACACACAGTGTGTTTGTGAGAGGAAAAGCAGTGTACGCTATAAGTGCTTTGGTCAGTAAGACTGGAGCAGAGCTACTATATTAATAAAGTTGAGCTGTTTGAAGCCAAGAAAGAAAGCTGGCAAAATGTCGACTTTGTAAGTTAAAAGACACATTAATAACTCTATAATTAAGACACAGGAGAATTTGACGGATTGTAATCAAGTATTTAATTAGATTAATGTTTAAAAAGACAGTTTTAGGTTTTATTCTTCAGCTGCAGCCTTGGTGTTGTCTAACAGTCTGGTTTATATAATAAATACAAAAACTGAATTCTGTTCAGCTTAGTCTACATGCCAGTTTTGTATAAAGGCGACATGTACATGAGAGTAGGTCTAGATCAGGGGTCGGCAACCTTTCTGATGATGAATGCCATCTAAAATTTCCTCAGAAGTCAATGTGCCATATGATTGCATTAGAAATAAATTTAATAACGCTCTATATTAACAGTTACACACTATATAGAACAACTTTATAGAATTATATTTGTTCGCAGATGTTGGCAGCTATCAGCGAATAATTATCAGCTATTTTGAAACAAAAAAAAGACTTTTTATCCATAACAAGAACTCCATAACAGCAAATGAACTGTACAACAGAAAATGCAAATACTATTTATGGTCTCCTCACAACAATGATAAGAAAAATAAACTGGGTCAATATGGCATGTTTGTTAAAACAGAGATACACATGTTAATGTGATCTCTGGTCTCCCACTCAGAGACACAGGTCTCCGAGTGTCCAGCATTCAGACGGCTACCTGAGGACACCCTTCATGTGAGAGAAGATCTGCTCACACAGATATGTAGAGCCAAATACTGTCAATAAGGCCTCTGCAATGTTCTGAAGACAGTTAAACTTGTCAGGTAGTGATGTCCAGCAGGTGAAAATGCAGCTCCATGAACATGCACAGCTGTGGATTCCAGCTGCGTTCGTAGTTCTACAAACTTTGATGCCCACAGAGTCGAGCTTTTCAGTTCAATCAGCTGCATTTCGATGTCCTCTGTGTCCAGCTAGTTAATGCGAGACAAATCCAGCTGCTCATTAAAGCTTTCTGGTTTGATCAGAAAAGAAAACATTGGTCCATACACCTGAAAGTCCCAAAAAAGCATTGTGAATTCTGTCTCGAGTCTACGGATGTATCTGTGTATTTATGTGGTGCTGATGCTGCGCTGAGCGGACAGCTGCTGAAACATTTGAAGTGTTGGAATGTGGAAATTTCAACATCGCTTGAAAAAACTGCCAGCTAGCAACGTTCCTCTCACCGGTGGGCAAAGTGACTTTTAGCCAGTTACAAGCTGAATCTGGTAGTTGGAGTTGTTAGCTAAGACACCGTCATTAAGAAGCGGCACAACTAATGTGTCTATGCGAGCTAATTTGCGATGTGCACCGCTGGCCTTATTTTTTAAAGCACCTTCTCAGATTAATTCACTGCGTGTCGTGTCCAGTGCTGGACTGGGACAAAAAATCGGCCCGTGCATTTTGACTAGAGACCAGCCCACCAGGTATTAAAGCCATAAAGCCTTTGAATGAAAACAAATGCTGTTGTGACAGTGATGTACACTGTCTTGTTGGTATATGTATGATTTCTATACATTTTACATCAGAGAAAAACTTTGGTTGTAAGATTCAGATAATTATTTATTAAAAGCTAGACATTTTAAATGAGAATAAAAAAGAAAAGTATTTCTTTGTGCCCCCCTTTCCCTGTTAACCCTTTAAGACCTACCATAGAACCAAGTCCGCCAGAGCTTATATTATATTTTTACATGCTGTAGTGCCAATTTTGGGAGCATTTCAAGTTGATATACATCAATACAACCATTATAGCCCAAATTTTAATAATATGTATGCATTAAGTGCATAGTAATTACATAAATTGCAAAAAAGTGCAATAAACTACAAAAAAATTGAAAATCGTTTTTGTTTTTTTAACAAATATTTCTAGTTAGAGAAATTTAAGAGGCTCATCCCTCAAAACTGTAAATACAAAAAAGTTGCACAAACTAGTTTCCCACCACAGGAAATTTATTTGAAGTGTCTTCATAGTTTTACTTTTGAAATACACCAATTTTTATATACTGCAGGAAAAACGAAAATAAATATTATAGTGCAAATTTGCAAAAAAGCAGCATATGCATCAAAATAAACTATTTCCAGCAGTGCAATTTGAGTTCTAAGCATCCCAGAAACGACACAGAAAGTCATAAAGTCAAAGATAACTTTTAAAAACACCAGTATAGGCTCTGAGGCCCTGACAGTAAAAAAAACTACATTTCCGCGAAAATGACGTCACTTCCGGTTTCGGAAGTGACGTCATTTCAGGTAATGGCGGACATGCGAAAGTTCGCGCTGACGTCTATTCCAACGTAGGAAGTGTTATGAACAGCTGATCGGATCGGCAAAACGTGTTTCTGGAATATTATGTTTTTGTTGCTGCAAGCGCTTTTTATGCAGTTTTTGCAAAGCTATATGTGGAAGAAAACCGTGACCTAGGACAAGCTGATGGCATAAGATGTAAGTACAACTTCTCCAGTTTCATATGTAAAAAAAATTATTGCTCTAGCTTACGTGGTTGCAGAGCTACCGAGATTTAAAAATAGTTACGCAAATCGGAGCAGGGGCGCTACGCTCGGCTCTAAAGGGTTAATGCCCTACCTGGCCCCCCTGGCAAAACTTTGCTAGACCCGCCCCTGCACAGTGACCAGCTGTCAGCTACTTAGAAAAGGATCCTGGTGTTATTTGTCTCTCAGAAACAGTTCATAACTTTAACTCATTCATGTCACCTAAAAGGTAAACCTGTTTCTCCATCACTTGTTCAGCTCTGATAATTCAGTAAAGACATCTCCTGGTTTCTTCTTCATGTTTCCCTCTCACCACATATCCAAACCGATATCATGACCAGCAGTAGTGATGGTAAATTCGATTCTTTTTACTGAATCAAGTTTGAATGAGTCACTCACCAAAGTGAATCAGGCTTTTTGAGTCATTTGAGTCACTGAGTCAGTTGCCCAGAGAGTGCAAAAAATGTACATTTTCACTCAAACTTAATTTGTTTCTCTTTTCATGTATATCCTACTGCTAAGATGAGTGATTGAAAAAGAAAAAACACTATTTTTATAGAGCAAAAAAGAGCAAAAAAAAAAAGATTTCTAAAGGGAACATTTATTTTATTTAGTTTTATTTTATTTTATTAGTATTTTCCTCAAATGTGTCAAATATATATTTTCTCATCTAAATGTCCCAATGACTGTCATTGAAATGTCCACTGAGCTGTGAGCCAGGGGGCGGTAATGCGCCTTAACATTGGTTGCCAATCAAGAAGAAGAAGAAGCTGTGAGCCAGGAGGGAGGGGGTGAGTGAGTGAGTGATTTGTTCATGCTACGATTCAGCACAGGAAGGGTATGGCATTATTTTTGTGCTATGGAGGCATGTGACACACGACACAGGAGCTCTGGTTTTACACTCCAACTTTATTCACCTCCAAACATGAACTGAGCATATTGCGCCCAAACACAGCAGAACCCTTCCTCCCAGCTTGGGTGTGAGTGGAGCCCTCTAGTGGGTCGCCACACATGCCCCCCACCGAACACCCAAACAAACAGTCCACTAGTCCAAACCCGGGGCTTAATCAAACGTCCAGAACAGCTGAAACGGGGAGTCCGAGAACTGGCTGTGGGTTCACCAGGCCGGTAAAGACAGGCCGAGCCTTCCGCTGGCCGGACGAGCGCCGGCGGGCATGGAGCAATCTCAGAGGGAGGGTCAGAGTCCAATGTTCCGGGAAGCAGGTGGGCAACCGTGGCACCACAGGAGCATCCTGCAGAACGTGTGCAGGCTTAAGGCGGTCCACTGAAACTACCTCCTGCCGGCCCCCAAAATCCAAAACAAAATGCTTGGGACCCGGTGCAATAACCCGAAACAGGCCGTCATAAAGCAGACGCAAGGGGGCTTGATGGGCGTCACGCCGAACAAAAACAAAAGGAGAAGATTCCAACGACCGCGGAACAAAAACATCTGGCAGGCAGTAGTGCACGGGGCCAGGGACAGAAAAGGGGCCTCCAGGGGAGCGGAGAGCCGGCACCGAGACATCAAAACACGGGAGGGGGCTCTCAGGCAAAAATTCCCCGGGGACGCGGAGGGGTTGCCCAAGCACTAGTTCAGCAGGAGAAACCCCGAGGTCCTCCTTAACCGCGCTGCGCAACCCCAACAAAACCCAAGGCAGACGGTCGACCCAGTTACCAATCGTCAAGGAAGCACGCAGCGCGGCTTTGAGTGACCGGTGAAACCGCACGCACATCCCGTTAGCCTGCGGGTGGTATGCCGTGGTGCGGTGGACCTTGACCCCCAGGCCGTCGGCCATGGCGGACCAAAGTTCCGACACGAACTGAGGGCCTCTGTCCGAGGTAATGTCAGTGGGACCAAAACGCGAAACCCACGTGGACACGAACGCCCTGACCACCACCTCAGCCGTCGTGGAAGCCAGGGGAACGGCCTCCGGCCACCTGGTGGTGCGATCCACCACAGTCAAAAGGTGTGTGAAACCCTGCGACTGTGGGAGCAGTCCGACCAAATCGACGTGCACATGGTCGAAATGCCTACCAGGTACGCGGAAAGGTTTCGAGGGGCGCCTGAGTGTGCCTGTGGACCTTCGAGCGTTGGCACGGAATGCATGCAGCAGCCCAACTCTTTACCGCTTTCCGCAGGCCCGACCAAACGAACTTGTCGCTGACCAGCTTGACCGAAGCCCGGATGCCCGGGTGAGAGAGAGCATGGATGGAGTCGAAAAACACGACGGCGCCACGAAAGGGGAACGACGGGGCGCAGGCGACCCGTAGACACGTCGCACAGCAAACGCGCATACCGGCGTGTCTTCCAGCATGAGGCCCGTCTGCGAGAACCGAAGGGTGAGGACGTCCGGGTCGGCGCTCTGCTCCGCAGCCATGGCGGCGTAGTCGACACCGACAAACACTAGGGAGACCAGCGCGCGGGACAGGCAATCAGCGACCTGGTTGGACTTACCAGCCACGTGCTGAATGTCTGAAGTGAACTCTGATATTGCCGCCAACTGGCGCTGCTGGCGCGTGCTCCAAGGATCAGAAACCTTGGACATGGCAAAAGTGAAAGGCTTATGGTCAACGTATGCGGTAAAATTGCGGCCCTCGAGGAAAAATCGAAAATGTCGGGTCGCGAGATGCAGAGCAAGCAATTCTCTGTCGAAAATACTGTACTTGCGCTCAGCCCCTCGCCGACTGAAAAAGGCGAGGGGCTGCCAGACGCCGGAGACGCGCTGTTCCAACACGGCGCCCACCGCTACATCCGATGCATTGGTGGTCAATGCGATCTCCGCTGACGGGAACGGATGGGCCAGCAGAGCAGCGTCGGCCAACGCCGACTTCGCGCGGAGGCGGTCAGGGAACCAGTCAATGGGGTCTTTTGCCGTTTTACCTTTTAAAGCAGCATAGAGCAGTTGTAACAGGTGAGCAGCCCGGGGAAGGAAACGATTATAAAAATTCACCATCCCCAGGAACTCCTGCAACGCTTTAACCGAGGGGGGACGCGGAAAAGCTGCGATGGCCCGGACCCTGTCCGGCAACGGGACCACACCGTCAGCAGAGATGCGGTGCCCCAGGAAATCCAGGGCCGGCAAACCAAACTGGCACTTCGACGGGTTGATAATCAGGCCGTGCTCTGCCAAACGCTGGAAAACCTGGCGCAGATGAGATTCGTGCTGGTCCGCCGAGCTGCTGGCCACCAATATGTTGTCCAGGTAGACAAAAACGAAAGGTAGCCCGCGC
This sequence comes from Pelmatolapia mariae, assembly GCF_036321145.2. NCBI lineage: Eukaryota > Metazoa > Chordata > Actinopteri > Cichliformes > Cichlidae > Pelmatolapia > Pelmatolapia mariae. The sequence continues at coordinate 34,672,212 of NC_086235.1, forward strand.
AAAACAGAGTCCATAAGTCGCTGAAAGGTCTGGGCGGCACCTTTCAACCCAAACGGCATGTGCAGAAACTCGAACAAACCAAATTGGGTGATGACGGCGGTTTTCGGAACATCCTCAGCGAGCACTGGCACTTGGTGATATCGCCGCACCAAATCGATTTTGGAAAAAATCGAGGTCCCGGCGAGATGGGCGGAAAAATCCTGGATGTGGGGAATCGGGTAACGGTCGTTCTCTGTAATGTTATTTAAACGCTGAAAATCGCCCGTCTGGCTTGGACACCATGTGAAGTGGAGAGGCCCAGGCGCTGTTCGAGCGCTGCACAATGCTCAGGCGCTCCATGGCCGCAAACTCCTCCCGAGCGATGGACAGTTTCGTGGGGTCGAGGCAACGCGCGCGGGCGAACACCGGGGGTCCGACCGTGGGGATGTAATGCTCAACTCCGTGTTTTGCTGCCGCGCTGGAGAAATTAGGAGTTGACAGCGACGGAAACTCTAACAGCAAACGCTGAAACACGTCTCCGGAGGCCACTAAATTGGCCTGGATGAGGGGATCGGCGGCCCGGGTAAAACAGGGTAGTGAAAAGAACGACAGAGCGTCGATCAAACGTCTGTGGGCAACATCAACTAACAGCCCGTGGGCACAAAGGAAATCGGCGCCTAAGATAGGTACAGAGCTGGTAGCAGCAACAAAGTTCCACTGGAATTCCCTGCCGTGGAAACTAACAGTCACTAACCTTTCTCCATAAGTTGCAATAGGAGAACCGTTAGCCGCAATCAGCCGCGGGCCGTGGCCTGCAGCTAAACGGTCTGCGGCGGTGGGCGGGAGGAGGCTCTTCTGGGAGTTAGAGTCCACCAGAAAACAGCGCCCAGAGCTTGAGTCTTCAATGAAGAGCAGCCTTTCCATATCGTCAGCGACTGCGGCCACCATGGTGCAGTGGCAGCCTCGTTTCCCTGAGCCAGAAAAAGAGCAGGGTGGCAGGCAGCGACTCGCTCTGGCGCCAAAACGCTGATGGTACAAACAAAAATCTTTCCCGCGGTGCTGCTGCGTAGTGGTCCCTGTCGTCAGCGCCAGCTCGTCCGCTCCGGAGAAGGCTGGTGGGGGTGCCGCCGGCGGATCCACAGCCGGGCCGTGCACTCCGAACGTGCGTGAGATCAGCAGGATGCGATCCGCCTCTTCAGCCAGGGAGCGGTACTCCTGCGCCGCTAGAAACGGGGAGTTGGCGAGGGAGGTTCTCACAGCGACAGGCAGTTGTCTGAGAAAGAGATGGACAAAAAGGAATCCCCCGTCGTCCGAACCGAGCAAGGACAACATGTTTTCCATGAGTTCAAGAGCTGTGCCTCCACCCAGCCCGGAGAGGGAGAGAAGTTTCACGGCTCGCTCCGCACCGGAGAGGGTGTATCGCCGCAGTAGTAGGTCCTTAAGGGCGACGTATTTCCCTTGCATGGGCGGGTCTCGGAGGAGCGCCATCGCACGGCGGGTGGCTAGCGGGTCGAGCGATGCCACCACATGATGAAATTTCGTGTCGTCAGCCGAGATGCTGTGGAGAGCAAACTGAGCCTCCACGTGGACGAACCATGACGATGGGTCGTGGAGCCAGAAGTCCGGCAACTGGAGCGCCACGGCAAACGTAGCCGCAGCAGGAGGCAGAGGGCCGGTGGTAGCTGGTGCGTCCAGGGCGAACTCCATGGTTCGCTGCGTGTTCAAGGTAGGGTCACCAATATGGAGGCATGTGACACATGACACAGGAGCTCTGGTTTTACACTCCAACTTTATTCACCTCCAAACATGAACTGAGCATATTGCGCCCAAACACAGCAGAACCCTTCCTCCCAGCTTGGGTGTGAGTGGAGCCCTCTAGTGGGTCGCCACAGTGCCACTATTCTGAGCGCACGTAAAAAAAAATTGAGTGCACGTAAAAAAAATTTGCAGGTGCAAGTGTTGCATCTTGAGGAGAAATTTATTTTGAGCAAAGAAAAGCTAAATTTGAGTGAACAAAATTCATTGTTGCGTGCAAAAAATGTATTTCAGTGTTTGCTATTATCCATACACACACACAATAGCAGCCCCTCTCGCTCAGTTTTTGCATTTGCGCTTGCTCGCAATGTGTTGCTTGCGCTCTCAAAATTTCTGCCCGTGCGTGTTCAACTCTTTCTGTACATCGTTATATTTGTGCCACAAAACCAGCCAATCACAGACTTGGATGCCAAAAAATCTGATTGGCTGTTTTGGTCTCCAATCAACTCGAAATGACGAAATGCAATATCCTAGAATCCATTTCGTCCAAAACTCAAACGAGGCAGTGGCGGAGGAACACAGAGTGGCGGAGTTTGAAATATTACTCTTTCTGGGTCACAAAATAAACTTTTAAAATATTTTCATGCGAGAATGGTGCTGTGTAAATATCTGCCCGATTTATCAAGACATCACATATTTGCAAAAGTGCTCTAACGTTTTCGGAGATGCCTGTTACCCACCAGCTGACCGCATAGCTGGACTGGCCATTGGGCATACCGAGCATTTGCCCGGTGGGCCGATGGTGATTTTTCATTTTTATGTTTGTTTGTTTTTGTAACGGTATAAACAATGAAAGGTGGTGGATTAGCCAATTGGTCATGATCAACTCTGGGCTGGACCAGAAATACCGGCTCTAGTGACCTTTGACCTCCCGGTCAGCTCGTCTCCGAAAGGAAGAAGAAGAAGAAACTCTAATACATGCACAGGCAATAGTATAATTAATTTCCCTGCAGTTTCCAATCTCCATTAATTGTGCACATTGTGTTGTTTGTTACTTGTGTAGCCTGGCTAAATTAACCAGCCCAGAACACAGATTATCTTTGGGGTTCTTTTAATCTGAATGATAAAGTAAGCGCTCAGAGGAAAATAAAAGGGGTTGTAAAAATAAAGAAATAAAATTGTTACAGACAGTTCTTATCCAGTAACAGCTTTGTGCACTGGTAACCTACTGCTACTGCAGGTTATTTCCCCAATTTTATCAGCGTCTGGAACTCAAGGATGTCTAGTGTCAATTTGTGACTGATATAAACCCATACAGAAATACAACAAACTTAGCAGTGCAAAAATAACTGTAGTGGCTTCTCCTGCTAAAATACAGAGCCAAGATTAAACAGTTAACAAGGTACATTTTCCCTCTTACCCGCAGAGATATTATAATACAAGTGTGAACTCAAATACATACAGTGCATTAATCCAGCAGAAAACGGGATACAGATCCCTCTGAGATGAACGGCGAAGTTGGTTGCAGCAACTCCTGGTGTCTTAACTGTTCCACACTTTGCATTTAAAACAGACCACGCAGCGAAAAACGGCATTGCACACCCACATTACACCAATGCAAGCTAGCACTTCCGTTAATGTCCCTGTAGATCCCCATCATCCCTTGCGCTCCGAGAGGTACCCCAAAAGAAACAGCGCCCTCCAGTGGCATGTCCCATAATATTGACCTTCCACCTGGCTACACTTGCTATCTTATAAAAAAAAATTTGCTGCTTAGTTTAAAAAAACCAAAACCCTCATCATTTCATTTAGCAGATGTGTGTTTAGGAAGGAGGTTGTTGGGCTCCCGCTGATAAACAAGCCAGTCGTCACCACCCAGAATAACAAGCACCTAACCTGACACTTGAATTGGAAAAGGCATTTTCCATGTCCTTTACAAAACTGTCGCCAGGACACTGAAAATCGAAAAACGATAATACTTGACACCCCAAGGTCCAGGCTGTAAAATTCTGTAACTGTGGCCAAAATGATCAACCTTGGGTGGTGTGAATACGAGACACATGGGAGAATTTAGACATGCGGATGTCTCTCTGCCCCCATCAGAAGGCCAGATTAAGGTAAGATTAAACTGTTCTGAAAATTCTCAGGTGCAACTCAAAAACGACATTTTATGAATAAGACGTGAAGCACAACAATGTCATACTCATTTTAAAGTGGTACAGAGAGACCTCTTCACCAAATGTGTCAATCTCAGCAAAAAAAAAAAAAAAAAAAAAAAAAAACAGCACTTGAAGCTGATTACATATGCAGTGTGCTTCCAGCTTAGAGAACTTGAGAGTAGGAGCTGCTAGTAAAATATACTATGGATCACATCAAGGTTCAGTGTCTGTGTTACACGCTGAAGGAAGACAAGGTTCATCCAGGTGCACATTGAGGTTTAATGTGAAAACACAGCAAAAAAGCAGTTCTGCATTACTGACAGCTTCAATTACAATAACTGGCCTGCGTTACTTTTGTAAGGGATTACTTTGCCAATCACTCATTTGTCTGAGCCACCACTGCCACCTACTGGCATGCTTGACTTCAGGAGAGAGGCTTCAAGGAGGCCATTTACATGAAACGCTGAATTGAGGAGGGGGCCTAAGGGTACATTTGTCACCATCTTACAATGCTGTGATTGCAGCCATTCCACAACACTCTGTGAATGGTACTCATGGCCATTAATCAGTGGTTGTTGATCAATGGCCATAACAATTTGCATATTAAGGATCAAGGAACTGACCTCCCAGCCCATTGTTCCTTCAGTGGTGCTAGTTTCAGTCATTGTGCAAATGTCCTGTTTATAAGATTGGAGAAACCTGCAGTCAGCTGAGACTGAAGAAGTCACTTGGATGAGTGACGAAACGTTTCTCCCACTGAAAACGCTACGTCCAGATGAACAAAATCAACTTTTTGTGAATTCCTGATTTGAGTTTTATTGATTTCCCTTCAAGATTATCTCCTCATGAAGGCCCAAAGGGCTTCCAGTGCAGCTGCTAAAATGATGAAAAACGGAGTTCATCATTCCACTTGAGCATGAGCGACGAAGTCACAATGAGGCAAATCTAATGAGTACTGTACTGTTGCTGTGTGTTTGAAGAGAACTCCAAGAAGAAATCCAAGAGTATCAATCACACCACATCCTCATACAGACATCTGGACCATTAGTGTAACTAGGCTAGAACAAGACATGAACATCCTTAGAGAAACAACACCATTTTTTAAGGTAGTTAAATCAACTTTGGACTCCAAAGAAACTTTGGAGTGGAAATTCAGCTGAAAATTCCTGGAAAACCATTTGTTCATACCTGAAGACCCAGCTCTTGTAACTGATCCTCCACATGAAATGTAGTTTAATTTGAAACTATTTGCACTCTGCATAGGTTTGAGTAACTTGTGCAGAATCTACATACAGCAGTCATGCTGTAAGCTGTCCCGAGGTGCATGAGATGATCTTGAAGGGTAAATTGAGCAAAATTAAATCAGGTAAAATTAAATCCTTTGGCCAGTTCCCGGAACCTTTTGGACACACCCCATATGATTTAGTTAAAGGGAGATTTATGGCCTCTTGAATCACAACAATGGTCTGTGTTAGAATTCAACCACTACTTTTCCAGTGAGGCGCTGACAGATTAAAAGCTTGTGATAAATAGCATTTTAACGTAGTTCACCTGCAGGAAGATCTACTGCCTGGTCTGTATCTTCCCTCCTCTGACATGTGGCTAGCAGTAACAGTTATTACTGATCCTAGTATCAGTGTGCTGCAAACAGCTGTGTTTGAATCATTTTTCTGAATATTAGTATTTTTAGTGAAGGCTGTGTCATGATGTCACTAAAAGTACACTATGTTCTTTTGTTGGTTTTATCAGAATTCAAGAGCGAATCTGTCCGGCCTTAAACTTTGATATCTCTGTTCATTTTTCATTCAACTGGAAATGTGAAAAAAAAAAAAACCCACAAATGTTTTCATATTGCTGTTTCATTTCTCATTTCGGTCAGTTTGTTTCCCAGTTAATTTAACATGAGCACTGATGCTGTGTAAAAACCTGGGGTCAAGTGTAAGCTGTGAGGTACATGAATGCTGTTTACCCCCCTCTCACATGTGAAATCGAGCTTACTCAGACCTCCTGGGGCGCTTATGAACCCACAGGTCATTTCACAGGCCGCTGTCTTACATCGCTATTTGTCAGTTATGGACTGGCTTGCTTTTTCTGACACACAGAACATGAGAAGCCATCAAGCTGTGACATACTCCTGCTTAGGGGAAGGAAGGAAAAAAAAGGTTTATGTTTTTGTATTAAAAGGCCATAATTTCAAAATAAATATCCAGTTATGAGAACAAAGCAAAAAAAAAAAGTCAAATGTTTGGTTACAGCCTCAGCAATGTGTGATTTAGTTTGCTTTGGAAGAGCTGATAGCTGGTGTCTGATCCCTCTAGAGAGAACTGGCTGTTTTTCCGGATCACAGTCATCATGCTCAGCTAACCTAATGAAATCTCACTCTGGCTTTATACATCACTTAGTGTTATTTGTCTTCTCATCTAACTCAGCAAGAAAGAGAACGAAGGGATTTTCCACTGACAGTTTAGGACGTTGTCAGTGGAGCACATCCAGGAGCCTCTGTTGCATTTATTGACCTCATCGTTCTCCTCTCGTGCCTTTTCAGCTAACACCTGTCATTAGCCATTTTAACACAGTCTTGCACACTGGTTGCACCTAACCAATAAAATACCCGGAGTGAGCAGATGTCACACGGCTTGTTCTGTGTTTGTTTCACATGTTTATTTATTGCTTGTAGTGTTTTGTTTTGCTTTTTTAATAACTGCGTGTAACTGCTTTGTTGTTCTCCCACTGTACTCTCTGCTGGACTGATTAACCTGAATGTGTAATGAGGTAAAGACCCTGCGGAGCCAATCAGTGACCAGACAGCGGCGCAGAAGGTAGGAACTGTTTAGGGTATGTTTAGGGTGCATAGGACCCCGGATAGAAGACTTCAGGTCAGGAGCTACGCTGCCATGCCTGCTGCTAAAAAGCCCAGAGGACACTACTGGTTGAGAAAACAACAACAACAACAAAAACCCACCAGTTTCTACACCTGACTGTGGTTACTGGGTAGAGGCTAGAGCCTCATCACAGCAGGAACTCTACTGTTGCTTTGATGATTAGTAGCAGCTTGATCGGCCATTAGCACAATGTTTTAAGGCTACCCAGTCTCTTTTTTGGTTAAAGTCACTGGAAAATTGGACCAGGAAGTCGTGTTTTCGTGTTATCCTTCCCACAAGCATTTTATTTCATAGTTTCACTCGCTGAGCCCACGTCCTCATTTGAGGTTTGATAGCGTTTTAGTAGATAAAGGTGAATGCTTGGACATGAATTGGGCTGCGGTTTGGGGAAGGCCTCGAAGGCGACTGCCGGCGGCTCCCATCCCTGGCAGATCCCCATGCACTAAACAGAAGTGAAGAAGTTAAAGAATTGAAAAGGGGAGGGAGCATGGGGCACATAAACGATGAGGAACAGCTTGTAGAACTGGTGGAACATATATAGATGAGAACCAGAAGGAGCGTGTTTGGAGGTGTGGTCCCGCTCCTGAAATTCCGATACTTTATCTCCAATTAATTAAGTATTTATTTAAGTATTTTAACCTTAACCTTGCTACATTTTTTTAGTATTTACTATCATCTTAGTTTGAAGACTTTTTGTGATTATCTTGCTCCAGTCTTTGTTCCTTGGGCCGCTTCACATATAGGTGTACTTATAGATGGCATTGTCTCTAGAATATCACCAGGGGCTACCACACATACAAGCCATCAATCAAACTCTCTTCAAGTAAGCCAGCCAATTTAAATGACAATGCTCGCTTTCAGGTGAGCTACTGCAGTCACTGTAGCTCAAGTCCAGCTTCCAGCCCTGAAGTCTGCTACAAACTCATCTGTACCCAATGTTTATTTAAAACTGCAATCCCATCCATAATCCCTGTAACTCCTGAATGGCAAACATAATTGCATTACTGTAAGACATTATAAAATCATTCTTTACTGCCTCTTACTGGTCTTTAAAAAAATGTAGCTCCTTAAATATTTAAAATTAAATGTTGATCAACTTTCACAGAGGCAGCTCTGATCAATATACAGTATTGGATTAGGTTCACATACATGTGGTAAGGTTTGTTATTTTAGCTGTGTAGTAAAAAGGGTTTAGGAATATGTGCCTCAGTCTTTTTTATAAGGACCAAAATATAACTGTGAAACTTACTGAAGATAGGATTCAACATCAGCTGAAAAACACAGTGAAGGTATTGTGATTCACTGGCATGCATGGCCTGAGTTTTACCAAAAATGACCAGATGTATGCCACGTGAGGCACCGTGGTGGTCCACTGGTACCTCACAGCTAGAAGGTCCTGAATTCAACTCCACCATCTCAGCCTGTCTGTGTGGAGTTTGCATGTCTTCCCTGAGTCCTCCCACAGTCCAAAGACATGCAATTAGTTACGTTAGGTTAATTATTGCTTCTAAATTGTCAGTGGTTGTCCGTCTCTAAGTTGTCCCTGTGTCAGATTAACAACCTGTCTAAGGTGCAATTATGATAGCTGGGATAGGCTCTGCCCCCGTGACCCTGAAAAGGATGAGTGGAGGAGAATGATTGGACGGTATGTGTTCATGCATCAGAGCTCCTGTTTGAAAAGCTATGTAACCGCAACGGCAAATTTACATACATTTGTCAACTGACAACAAGATTAAATGTCAGAAGATTATATTTTATGAATATGAAGCTGTCTCTCTAGCTTTATATTCATCTCTGCCTGTCATTTCTCACTATTCTCAGTAAAATAACACGAATTTGCAGCTGGCTGTCAAAGGCTTAGTGTCACAATCATAATGTCTTCTTTTTCTTCTTGCATGTGTCTTAAACAAAAACCAACCCCAGTCCTACAAGCAATCATTTAGTGGATGTTGAGAAGTTAATGATACTACACATGCTGTACTTGCAATACATACTGTAGGTCACCAGCATGGTTGAATTCACCCATCACATTCACATTAACATGGTTTCCTTTAACTTCCATGGAATGAAAGTGCAAGTAAAAAAATGGTGGTATCAACAGTACAGGTGTGAGTGCGGCCCTTCCAACCAGAGCTGACTGGGAAAAGGAGGATTCTCCAGAGATCACAAACACACTCCACTAACAGTGTGTCAGGAAGGACCTTTTGGGGTTTTTAATAGAGTCCATACACACACACGCACACGCACACACACACACACACACACACACACACACACACACACACACACACACACACCCTTGATGAAAGCTTTTTGGAAGAATGTTTCATCTCACTGTGCCCTTAGTGAGATGGGAAGAACAGGAGCACAAGTTTGAAGATATCTTTATGTGTGAGTTCTGTGTGAGGTCTGTGTATGTGTGTGCATTTTAGCAAGGCAGCTAGGTTATATCACTGCTGGATTTGCAGTGTGTGTGTGGCTGTGTGTGTGTGTGAACGTGTCCGCGTGCACCTGTCTGCCTGACGGCCACAAGCTAGCTCCTCAGCAGAGTATGAGTTTCACACACATTTCATTTCCTGCAGTCAGCATCAATTCAAACCCTCAGAGGAATTAACTCTATCTACCTGCTTGTCGGCTTCTTCTGTCGCTGCAGGCGCACCTCACTCGAACACACACTCTCGCCTCACACACCCTTACACTGTCCCACGCATTTTTCTTTGAAGGTTTTCAGTCTCCTCAGCCAGTCTGCGGGGGAGATAAGACTACACACGGGAGAAAAGAGAAGTCACAGTGATGAATGGTGTGCACAGCTGCAGCACAATGCTCTACTATTAATGTGTTATTGATTAATGTCTGTCACTGGCCCCCCACTATATGAGAACACACACACAGACACACACACACACTGGCCCAGCACCATATCTTCATGCTATCATTAGCAACTGACACTAATTTGCCCCTTATGGTTGATGTTAGCACTGTGTTAAAAATAGTTCCACCTAGTATGGAGGCAGTTGTCAGTATTTTTAAGCTAAAGCTGCTGATGCAGAGGAAAATATTGCTGATTTTTTTGTCTTTTTCACATTGTCTTGTGTAAACTTATTATATGCAGTGTCCTGAAAACTTGGATTTTGTGTAGCTTTAGCAGTCAGCTGATCTCTGTCCAGCACACTCTGAGAATTAAACTTTATCTTGACAGCTGCTGCTCAGGTTGTCTTTAAATTAGGCCCCTGCAGTAAGAAAAAAGTTCAAGACACCAGTGTTGTCTTCTCCTTATCACCCATCCTGAACACTTTCCCATCTACCCGGCAGCATATGACCATTCACAAACTGAGAGGATTACTGGCAGCATAGACACTGACTATATAAGGGAAGAGCAGCTTATAATATTGGAAACACTGAAGAATAAAAACAGAATGCAGGCTAAAACAACACCTTTGTTTCAACCAAAGCAGACTTGTGTACGTATATATATCCTAATGTTTTAAATTACAATTTGAATGTATCTACGCTTTAAGACTTTTAAAAGGAAAAACACTAAATTGACAGTGAACAGTGTTCATATTTCAACAATAAGAAAATGACTAGACAAAATTAGCATCCATGGAAAAAAAGGATCATCTCACATTTACCAAAAAAAATATTAATGATCCCCGAAACTTTTAGGAAAATATTTTTCGATCTGACAAGATAAAAAGTTGGAATTTATGGACGATCTGATTTCTGTTCTGTCTCATGTATCAAACATGACAGTCAAACATGGTGATGGAGGTGTGATGAACGTGGATATGGACCACTTGCCATATTGGATGGTACCTTGAATTCTGCTCTCTACCAGAGATTCCATCCATCTGTTCTTGCTCCAAAGCTCAAGAGCGCTTGTGCAGCAGGACAGTGAATCAAACCAGCAAGTCCACCTCTGAAAAAAATGAAGGTTTTGGGATGGCCTAGTCTAAGTCCAGATGTAAAACAACTTGAGATAATTTGGCATGACCTTCGTGCTTAAAAAGCCACAATTTAGAATTTAAACAATTCTGCAAGGAAGAATGGGCCAAGATTCCTCCACAGGGACGTGAAAGATTTATTGCCAGTTATCACATTCACCTGATTGCAGTTCTTACCGGCCAGGTTGGCAAAACCAGTTGTTAGATTTAGGGGGAAGTTATTTTTTCACAAAGGACCAAATAGGTTCGGAGAACTTTTTTCAGTTAATAAATGAAGTCATCATTTAAACACTGCATACGGTGCTTACATGGGTTATATTTGTCTAATATTAAAATTTGTGTGACGATCAGAAACTTGCAAGTTTGACACCAATACAAAAACATCAGAAATCATAGACAAATACATCGTCACTCTAAACATCGTGGACAGTGGCCACATGTTCACTGAGTGGTCAGTTATATTAATTAAAACCATGGATAGAGAGACTCTAGCATAAACATCCTCAATAACATAAAAAAATGCCACATGGCCTGGCAACCGCTTAAAAGCACACAAAAAGAAAGAGATAATGACAAACTCAGCAATGAAGTGTAAAATGAAAATGTAGCTACTTCACAAAATCTATTTACAATAGTATGATTTTATCAAGGTGACAGGTGCAGTAGAAGGTTTAGATTTCTAAGCAAATCAAAATTTCATCAGCAGTCAGGAGTATGAAACTAAAAAGGAAAAAAGAGGGGAATCATACAGTGTGCTATATGTGGAGTTGAGCCAGCTGAGGATGAATAATAATCTTAAAGTGCCAGAAAAGTGTTACACTGCTCAGTGCAATGGAAAACTGTCACGTGATCTAAGGCTGTTGTTTGCAGTAGACAAAAGAGCTGTAGTATTTTTCCTTCACCACACCTGATTAGTGTTGCATAATATTCAGATTTAGTTGCAAACAGAACCTGCTTGAAGCGGCACATGACTTCTTGAAATATGTCCTCAGAATCAGCAAGACCAAGTCTTTGTGCAGAGGCGTTTCAAGCGGCAGACTTTACCTTTAACTTAGCGTAATTGTGGGTGAACCAGGGAGCAGAGTGAATAAAAGAGACAGTCCAAGCTTTCCAAAGAGCAAGTGCAGAAAACTCTGTAGTCCATTGTTGTACTGAGACAGTTCATCAGGAGTAGATAAATTGTCTCTTCTAGGCAGACTGTCAACTCCACTGAAGAAGGCAGATATATCACTGTTCTTAATGTCGCAATATGCAACAGAGCAAAAAGAGTTTGATGTAGATGATATTAAAGTGACATTAAAAGATAGCAGCTTATGGTCACATATTGAAAGGTCAGATTCTACACAGTTCTGAAGAAGAACACCAGAGCAACAGATAAGATCAAGAACACGTCCCTCAGAGGGAGTTGGGAAATCAATAAAAATCTTGCAGACCAAAACTATCCACACATGAGGAGAAATCCCACAAAGACAGAAAAGAGTGCAATTACAGTAAGCAGACTAGAGGTTTCCATTTGGGAAAGGCACGGTTGCAATAACAGGGTATAACAACCACTGTCAAATAGACAAACAGACAATAAGTTAAGTAATAGAACTAATAGGATTATTAGTTCTGTTGGAGGAGTGGCAGCCAATAGTGCTGGAAATAGTTGTAAGGCAAAACCTAAGAGGTGCAAGCTGAGGGACCATTGAAGCCAAACATTGCTGGAAGGTGACGCTATCAGGAGCCTGCTGCTATAAATACACACTGAACAGGCCTAACATTATGACCACTGACAGGTGAAGTCAGTCACACTGATTATTTTCACAACACCTGTTAGTGGGTGAGATATAAAGAGCGCCTTCTTTGATTTTACTGGAAAAAACAGAAACAGACACTGGATTTCACATCATAGACATCATTGGTCTATGATGTCGGGCATCTAGTCTAGAGACCGGTTGGTGACAAATCTGGTCGCTGGTGAAAAATGTGTGTGCTGTGAATGGTTGCCAAGTGGTTGCTGGGAGAAATCAGCTGAAATGAAGGTGGTGCACTGAAACCCTTCCTCTTTAGTGCAGCATCATATACGTCTTTGTGACCAGTCTCACCTAGTATCAGCCAGCAACCTCCAGCAACCAGTTCACTAACTGGTCAGGGGACGCACATTTTTCCCTAGTAACTGGTGCTCCCCAAGCAGCCACTAAGCAGCCTCTAGCAATTGATTTAATACTCACAGGTCATTGCCACTTGGGTCACTTTATGCGACTGAGGACAAATTTTAGAGTTGCAACAACAGAGCAGGGGAGAAAAAAATGGTGAAAGATCGTGGAAAATTAAAAACAGATATGAATGAACTAGTCTTTCTGTCAAAACTGAGCCATACCAAGCCTGGTTCCTTACATTATGATGCACTATAAGTATAAATAAAGCATTTGAACGCTGGTATTATTATGCATTTCGATGTTGAATTGCTGTTGCAGGTTAGGCTTAACTACATGCTTAACTAGATGATTTTTAAATAGCTCCTTTCACAAATTTTAAAAGTGTCAGAAGGCAAACCGTGCCCATGTGCAAAAAGCTTCTCTCTATTTCGATAATTACCAGGGTGAGGAGTTCCACCTCAGGCAATGGTAATGGTAATCAGCTGAAAAGGTTGGACATTTTGCATGTACTTACTCACAAAAGTGCAAGAGGTGATTTAAACAGTGCCTGTTTCAACCCTCTTTTAAAACGGTTGTAAAAAGCACAACGCTACAGTAAATGCAATGTACAACTAAATTAGTATTTGAGACGTTTGGAAAGTGGAAAAAAAATGAAAATGGGGAGCAGCTGCAGGTGTGCAGCTTTAGAGCAGGAATGCCTGCAAAATGGATGGCAAGGAGAGAGGAAAAACTATGGGGGAGAGAGAAAATAAGGAGCCTGCAAGGTTTGGAGTCTGAGGACCGGATTATTTTGTAAAAGCTGTGGTTACACCTACCACACACTCCACATACACTTGTAAACACCCAAACAAATTCAGAAATGTAAGGACTCCTAGAAAATCCAGGATCCCAGTCTGGGAGCCTGTGATACAGGCAGCATCATCAACCATGTCTTGATGACATTCACGTTCATACACACTCTCTGTCCCTGCCTCCTACTGACACAAACACACTCCAGTCCCGTTTGATTTCTCCCTTCAGGAGAAGGGATAAATCAGCTAGCTGGAACCTGGCAGTGTTGGTCCGAGAGTTTTCCCTCTTGTCCTGTTCTACTTCCAGCTCACAGTCTGTTTTCATAATGGAAACACGGGCTAGAATGTAGTCTCTATCTCTGCATGCACAGTGCTGATTCTGAGAAATGAAGTGCCACCACTGAAGCGGCAAAGTCTATGAAAAATAGAATTTCTTAACACAGAACTTAAAGCATGTTCTGGGTGACCTTTCACTTGAAATACGTTGTTCTTTTGCTGTCCTGTGATTAAACTTCTGCACTAGCTATGCTTTATTTAAAGGGACAACAACATTCGCCATTTTATACAAAAATGTGATAAATTCATACATGTATGTATTTGTATGCATGATATAGTAACATTATCAATCATTTTGAACTAAAATATCCAATTTTGTCAGGATGCCAGAGTACCCAGAGAGAACCCATGCAGACACAAGTTCCCTGGCTGGCTTCAGACCCAACACCTTCTTGCTGTGAGTGCTACCCACTGTGGCATCTACTTCAATACTAAAAAAACAAAAAAACACTGCATAAAGAGGCAGGTTAGTCCATGAAACAGGAATTGATAGAATGAGAGAAACCAAACAATAGGGAAGAACACACACATTAAATACACACATCAAGAAGAGAAGGTTAATAAAGAACAGATGCACTCAATGGTGATGATGGCAGGAAAAGAACAAAGGAGAGAAGTAAAAACACTTAAAGCCTCCTAAACCTTCAAAGTAAAGCAGGAAGTAAAATGAAACAAGGACAAAGAATAATTGAATGCAAATAACATGAGAAGGAAATTTAAGAGGCACATGAAAAAGAAAAACAGTAAGGCTCACAACAAGAACCCTGTTGCAAATAATCTGTGTTAAATGCTCACTTAGCAATTACAAAGACAATGTGGTTGTATTTGTTCTGTCCTGAAGGAAAGACAAACAAGTAGTCGAACGACAAACAATGCTACAATGTGTAATATCAACTTTTTTCCAAACAAAATTATTTAAATATTTAAGGATAGTATCCCACAAAGTTTCAGCATATCCCCGTCTACACATGCATTTCCAAAAACTCATAGGGGCACATTATTTGATGATTATGCTACGTTAGCCTGTTCACAGTTCCTGAGCTTTTACAAGCCATTTTGTAGCCTGTAACTCTTTTCTTCATGCTGACATAATCTATGTCATATCTGATGTCACTAGTGGGCTGGGGTCTATTGTACTCCCTGCCTCTGGCTTGTGCATTGAAAAGTAGGAAGGTCCGAGAACAGAGCTATGCTACTAAATATAAATCACCGCAGATGGCCTGACTTAACAGTTTTTGGGGTTTTTGGTCTTTACAGAGTAAGGGCGTAAGTCATCAACACTCTGCTGACTCAGTAACTCCAAATAACTGCAGTTCCAAACCTCCTCTGGTATTGACAGCAGAAACACTGTGTGACAGGAGCTTCAAGCACTGGTTTCAATATCCAAACTGCTCCCATGTACTGTGCAGGAAGTACAGTACTTTTGTCCAGAGCACATCTGCTACTGTGCACATTTTGACTTTTTATACCAGTGAGGCGGCTGTGTTATTTTGATGTGGATTATTTATTGGCCACGTGGCCTTTGTATCCTTGTAAATGATGTAACGCTACATTTGCAAACTCTGCAGTAATTTGCATCATATGTGTATTCATTACCATTAATTTTATTTCATGCATTTAAAATAGCCCACACAGCAGTTTTCATGAATGTGGTTTTGTCTAGCTTGGGCTTGCCATACTCCCCAAAGTAATACTGAAACTACAACATTGGACCAGTCAATCAAAAGCTCCCTTTGTGCTTTTATTTATTTAGTTCATGCATATTGTGTTGTGTATACCTGGAGCACACTTATTGGTTAATGCAGTTGGTTGAATACTGAACAAGATGAAAGTACACATTTAGAGCATTACAAAAAATTATTAAAATGAAAAAATCTAATTATAGAAATTAAATTATATTTGGTGATATCACTTTATACTGTATACTGTACATACTTGTATACATTAATTTAACAAGATTCCCATTAATATATATATTTTAACATTTGAGTTTGTCTTGTGTGCATCTTCATCAAGTAACTATTATCCATCCAACCAACAAGATGGACTCAAACCCTTAATACTGCACTCACAACAAACTCATCTTTCAGTACCATTTCAAGTGAATGAATACTCGCAGGGTCAACTTTTGTACTATATTAGGTGCAAATGTGTTCAGAAAAAGAAGAAGTTCTCTATTTATCCCAATACTTGGAAAATGACTGTGTCAGGTCAGCCAGAAATATTTAAAAACATGAGTCAGTGAATGAAAACCTAAATGAGGTGGTAAAGATGTCCTGTATCGGTCTTTGTGTCAGCAGAGCTGAGTGTTCAGCTGCATGTCCAGGAGGTTTTCTCTGTGTCTGCTGATGGAGGAATCCAAAGAGTGTTTTGATCCAAACTGGATTATAACAGCAACACCA
This sequence comes from Pelmatolapia mariae, assembly GCF_036321145.2. NCBI lineage: Eukaryota > Metazoa > Chordata > Actinopteri > Cichliformes > Cichlidae > Pelmatolapia > Pelmatolapia mariae. The sequence continues at coordinate 34,688,601 of NC_086235.1, forward strand.
ATGACAACTTCCCTTGGACACATTCTCACGACGAGTGCGACAGAAACTCTTCCTTGCACAACATGTCCAGAATAACACAACTTTTCACTCCAAACTAGGGCAACCCCTCCATATTTTTTCTTGCTGCTCAGATTCATCTCCTTGTCTGCCCGAAAAGTCCTGAAGCCAGGCACAGTCACACTGTGACTGAGCCATGTCCCACTGAAACATACTTTTTGTCAGTGTTAAATCATTGCACAGTTTGCAGTAAATTGCCAACTGCCAACATTTATAGGATAGGTTGAGTTATTCATTTGAATACTCTCCTCCCTAAATTCTACAAAGGTAAACTCTTACCAGCACATATGCAACAAGGCCAACTGCAAAAATAACTTACTTCAGTTTCATTACTAGCATTTCACTGCACCTCTTAGTTAATGCCTACAGCGGTCTCCTTTTATTCTAATGATTAACAGTAGCAGCCTGGTGTCATGAATCAATTTATGTACAACATAGTATTAATTTCATCTGTTATCATCGCACATCGCTTGCTTTTCAAGTTAAATAGTGGAGACAGGTCATGCAATATTTCCCCTCTTTCCTGAAAATCAATCTAGTAGTTGTTGAGGAATTAATGTTTGGCTGATTAACCATAAAATGTACATTAGTTGCTGCATTTTGACTGGAAAACAAAACAATGCATTAACAGATTTTGTGAGTCCCATCCAAGTGCAATGTCCCTCTAACGCGTTCTTAAGTGGTCAAAGCTGCCAGGATTATGATACAATTAATTTTTACTGCCGTGCATTCTTATAAAAATAACAAACAAACATCTTTCTTCCCTCGGGATACAAGAAAGGCAAGACATCAAAGGCGCGTGATGTACTGAAGGTGAGCGTGCTCCTCGCATTAAATAATACAGCTATAAAGATCAAAATTTAATGATCTCCAAGTCATTAGGCATCATTTGTGATTTAAAGCACTTATTTTTATTCTTCTAGGAAGAAAAACAGCCTAATTTCAGAATGGAGATCATGCATAGACTGCCTGAAAGAAAAGTTGTTTTTTTTTACTTTGTCTTGTCTCAGAGAATTTAAGATGTGAACTATTTTAATGTCGTTCAAAAAATGTTCAGTGTTGATGAAATGCTTCACTTTAAATCAGTGCTCACTCATCTAATGTAACAGCGCCACCTCCTTTGTATTTACTCTGCTCCATTTATACAGGCAAATTTAACAAGTCTATGAAACTCATCATCAAGCTTCTTACTTTAATTGTTTGAGCCATTTTGTAATGCTGCAACCCGACTGGCAGGGTCGAGCCTGCACTCGCACACTTACTCTAGGCCTTGTAAACCATGTCTGCAAATACATTTCAAATGAATGGCATATAAAGATAATAGCATTCTCATACTTCCATATTTTGTCCCAAATGCATGTTGCACGCAGCATTTTCAATTAGCTTGAAGAACACTGTGGTGTCAGTCTTTTTGGTTCACCTTAACATAAAGTAGCTAGTAAAAACAAGGGGACATCCTACATCAGTGGGCATTCTGCATCTATACAGTGATTCATTAGCAGGAATCACATATTCGGTTAGATTTGACCCTGTTTGTTGAAAGACAATATCAGGAGGAATAACCACAGATGTAGGCCTAAAGTTGCAGTGGGGACTGGTGCAGAGTACTGGGAAATTCCCAGGTACTAATTAGAGGTATGAGAACTGACAAAGTGGGACAAAAATAAGAGCATGTAAGCAAGGTAAAATAGGCACAAACAAGTAAAAAGGTTAACATACTGGTAAACAGTCTCTGCCAGGTGTCGGGCAAGTGTTTGGCTGTTCTCGGGTGCTTGGGGAACTGTAGTCCTGTCTTTGCCTCATGCTTGGATGGCCTTGATGGAGTTGACTGCCCATTGACTTTAACCCATTGGCTGAGGGGGCTCCGTCTGGGGGATCCCTCGTCCTTCTGCTGTGGTGGACACATGGTTGTTGTTGGGACATGTGGCCTTGGGTGTTCAGTACTCTTGGAGGCCTGCAGACAACCCAGGTCTCCTGGGCCTTTTTCTGTCTGCCTCTGGCTCATGGGGGATAATATTGTAGCTTCTCAGAATCATTATGAAGTATTGTGAGATTATTATACTATCTTATGCCACGTTATACCTCTAATTAAAGATTGTGAAATCATTATGTAGTTTTAGGTTGCATTATTCTCCTGACTTAGAAGAAGGTGATAACTATTACATTTATTAGACTGATTTGTATTACATTATACTGCTGATTTATAAGAAATACTGTTTTCAGAGAATCGTGGCCTTATTTGTCTGATTAGAAAAGAACAGAACATACTGCACAGGAAGCCAAGGTCATAACTTAGGCTCATTGAGAGAGGAAGAATGTGGATGTTTAGGTTTTATGACTTTGGAGGGGGGCTGACGCTATAAGAATACGAGAAACGGTCAGACACTTCGAGATCTGGCGGACACCCTCCTGTCCACATCTCCCGTCTAGACGTTAATGCTCAAAGTGTTGTATGGAATAATGAGAATTGTATGGAATAAAGAGATTGTTGATTGAGCATTTATACACCGAGTGTTGTTCTTCCTTCAGCCCAATTGGGATATTTAACAGTATGTTTCATGACAAACACACAGCTCTTGCCTATCAGCTCTGGCACTGTTACACAATACATATATTAATGTGAATGATGAAAAAATAATACAATAACATAAAAAGAAATTGTCAACCAAGGGGAACCTATAGAGAGTTTATAGAACTCCTCTTGGCAAAGCAAATGTGCTGGACACAACAGGACATTCAGATCATGATTCTGCTTGCTGAAGCTGCCAGACAGGAAAGGTTAAAAATAAATATTTAAATAATTAAGCACTTTTTAAACAGAAACTCCTTTTCACAACATCTGTAACATTTTTCAAGGGAAGAAAACAGAAGTTGTAGAATTTTTTCTTTACCTACCTTTTTCACTATGTGTTTACAGCACTTGCATTTACTTGCATATGTTAATTCTCTTTCCAGGCTTGGAAGCTGTCAAAAAAACATTAAACAGAGCTCAACTTTTGTTGCTTACCAGCATATTGTCAAGGTACACTATGGACACTGGAAGGACACAGCATCAGTCCAAAACTGAAGTAACTGATAGGCAATCTTGGGTCATGCGAAGGTGGTCACCCAAACAATAGGAAAGGCAAATTTCCAAAGGAAAAAAAAGTCACACATAATGGGAATGCATAAACAAACAACAAAAGCTAGATTGGGAGGATTTCAAAGATCAGTTGGGAATAATTGTGTGTTGAAGAACATTCGAGGGAAACAAAACCAACACTGCCCCTGTGTGACACAGATTTCAGAAGAAAATAGCAAGTGACTAAACTGAAACCCAAACTTCAAATAAGCAATAATTAGGTTGACATTGAAGAACACTCAACAGCTGGAGAGCTGTTCACTCTAAGAAGCTTAGACATTTCATGGGACTATTTGACAAGTTGTCCAAAATCTGTAGAGATTGAAATATAAGGCAAGATTACCAGGCAGGTGGAGGTGGAGAACCAGTTCTCCACCTGTTTTAGGTCCTGGTTAGAGTAGCCTTAAGCTGAAGAACAGAACTTGGACTACTACTGCCGTCCAAGATGACAGAGGTGGTGTCCGTCTAATGATGTGACAAGACTGCCACGATAGCAATCTGGCTAGTGAGCCTGCCAGTAGGGAAAACATAAGAAGGACTGTTGGCTAATAAACTGGCAGTATTTGTTAAAATCCTAAAATATGGGGCACCTAGGCGAAACTCTAAGTCACGAATACCATATCTATCAAAACAATCCAGCTGACAATGACTTGGTAACACACTACTTGTTTAAAAGCACTTATCTTGCATTTTTCTCAAGTTCAATGCACACATTTTCTCCACACATACACATTGTGAATTACCATCTCCTTGTGTCCCATCTGAAGGTATGTTGGTTTGTCAGATGTATTCAAAGAGGGTGAAGGCTGTTTGATAATGGTGTGCCTGAGAACAGTGTGAAACAAATGAAATGAAAACAGTGAAAGGCACACAGTTCATTTCCCTGTGTTTATTCACAGTAGGCCAAGTTATACATTCAACATATTGAGACACCTGCTGAGTCAGTGCTGGAGGGTGGGGGTCATAAATTATGGAGTGAGACCTTGAAATACACTGTGATGCATTTGCAACACAACACCTAATGGCAGAATATGAAACAGGGGGCGTGCATACTGATGATGCAAATAATACTGCAAGTCAGTGACATGTACAATAAGCTGATGACGATGATTTACTTTCTTGATATACCATGACTCTAAAGTGCCAAAGTGCAAGCTTTTTCAAAAAAGAAATGTGCTTATTTCCTGGTGTGCAAACAAGATGACTATGAGAGCACCTGTTTCATTTGCTTCAGTCAAATGGATCCCTTCTATAAGATATCATGCAAACGGAACAAAGAGCACCCTACTTTGGGGACATTTCGCATTTTCTGTCATTTTGTCATTTCCCTTCAGAAGTGCATAGTGTAAAAACATGCTGTCATACTACACAAAAGGACTTAAAGGGAACCCTTTATGCAAAGTTCCAGCTGCTTATTTTTGTTGTAAAAGTCCTGAACTCTCAGCCACAGGACGCCTTTATGACATTAGTGTTTTTTGCCGCCTGGCTGATTTGTTTCTTTGTAACTAATTTTTCACTTTGCTGTCTTTTGCTGGTTAGGCTTAGGTACTAAAAGCCTCCTGTTGCATTAGGAAAAGATCATAGCATAGGTTAAAATATTGGCACTCACAACAGTAGCCGTGCATGTTTTATTTTGATAAGTTACCTCATTACGTATCCTGATGTATCACATACTGATGAGACACACCAGTAGCTTTGCGTGTAACTGAGACTCACCAGCATTTATACCAGGAATGACAGCTGCGTGGGTACACGCATATAAGCGTGGCGAGAGCTGGCATGTCTGAAAAATGTAAGCAATGTAGATGTATCTGCTCCAAACCTGCAGTCTTTGGTCAGCACCTCTGGTTTCTGAAAGAACTCTACGAGAAAATGACCACTGACTTCTTGCTTACTTCTGTTGAGTTTATGGTCACAATGGCTAGCTTGGTAAATGTCTTATTTAATACAAAGTTATATTATATATACAACATATAATATGTTGTGACTGACAGTTTAAGCTGTACGTATTTGCATAATCTGAACACTAACATCTGATGTATTAGTGTATAAACTTAAATGCATTGTTATCTATATTCTGCATGCATTGTAATGTCAAATTGGGTTTGGATTTCAGTATGCAAAGTGGTAAGGCAGGCTGGCAGGCTTGACAGCAAAAATTGTGTCTCTCAGGTCAAGGAGAGCAACCATATAAATGGACATTATATATGAATGCTCCCGGCTATAAAAGTTTGTTAATTGGTTCACTTTCTCTTATCTTCTCAGCGTGTAGTCACTACAACCTGTTCTTTTTCACATTTGGTACCATTCTAAATTCCCATTTTCCCCTCACCTTTCTCACATATCCAATCTATCGCTACTGCTTCAGTCACTGACTTTGCTAATTTCCCCAATCTATTGTTTTACTGTGTTTTGTTTAGTTTAGATAACAAATTTCTGCTGTATCGCTTGCACAGCCTCCCTTTTGTCTCGCTTAATGAACTAGTCTGTGTGTTTGCTTTAATTCTGATGGCAAATATGCATTTCTGTGTGTCGAAGAGGCTCATTATAACTGAGCATGCTGACAGACACAATTTTCCTCCTTGCCAGACAATGATAATACTGTGTCTTACAGACATTGCCAAAACCTAGTTTTTATCTCTGCCAAAGGGAGGCTTCTAGTGAGTTTTGTTTTCTTTTTTTTTCTCTGTACGTCACAGAAAAGTCAATATATATATAACTCACTTGGGTGAAATGTAGAGAAAGGTCAGTGCCATGGTGAAGTAATGCTTTTCCCTTTATTTAAACTGCCAGGATATATTGATCAAGGATTTCTGATAGGTTTCCCTTGCTTTTCAGGCAGTCAGTCAATCACTCAATCAATCAATTAATCAGTATCACTGCAGGCATACACACGAGTATCTGTGCCAAGTGGGACTGAATATGTAAGTTTCAAGGTCAAAATGGGTTACGCCTCCTAGGGTGGTTGAAAACGACCAAGCTAAGATCCTGTGGGACTTTCAGTTACAGATGGACAAACTCGTGATGGGTAACCAACTGGACATAGTAGTGGTGGACACACAGAGGAAGACAGCCATAGAGACAGATGTAGCTATACCAAGTGATAGCAACAACAGGATGAGGGAGCTTGAGAAGCTTGAGAAATACCAAGGACTGACTCCAGCAGATCCCCGCAACGACATCTGAGATATCCGTCTGGAAGAGTGGAGTCTAGGAACAGCAACGCAAGACCCTCAAGCTCTTGAGCTTGAAGGATATAAGGATACCACATATCCTTGTATATAGCAATAATTTTGCTGTCCCTAGGATTGCACTTTTCTAGACAGAGATCTCATTCCTGGGAACTGGAATGATTCCTACTGGAGCTTCTCACCCAGTTTGAGGGTCATAGCCCTGAATGAGCTGATTAGCATAGGAACCAGTGTTGCCTGATGTTGCTATCACATGATATAGTTATATCTGTCACTACCACCTTCTTCCTCTGCTTGTCCACCACTAATATGTCTGGTTGGTTTCTCCAGTTTGTCCGTCTGTATCCCACAGAAGCACAGCATGGTCATTCTTAACCACTGTAGAGTGCGTATCCCATTTTGATCTATGTGCAGGATTGTCTCTGGGCTCTTGCCAAATGCAGGCTCTGCAAAGTGGTAGACCCCAGCCTCTATTGATCTGCTCAGAGTAGATCCCAGCCTCTATTGTGCTGCAAAGATTAGTGTGTCTGTTCTGTCTTTTACCCATCTCTGGTTGGTAGTCTTTTTTCAATATAAGCCATTTCTATCCCGTCTTCTATTTGTCTGCTGTGCAGAGGCCTATCCTTCTATGATTGTTCCTCTCCTTTTTTGTGTTGCTGCTGCCTGAGGTATTCACTAAGCGCATGATCAGTTGTGATCTTCTTTCTGATGCACTCATGGATCTTTGTTGTTTAATGGTGATGGATAGTGGTGTTGATACTCACTAGTTGCCAGCTTCCTTCCTCCTCTTAGCGTACAGTCTCAAGGTGCTGGTAGCTGGGATAGGCTCCAGCTCCCCTGCAACCCTCATAAGGAGAAGCAGAAAACAATGGCTGGATGGGATCCATGTGTGAAACACTGAGTCATAGGTATTTTTTTAAGTCACTTCAATTCCTATCAGGGCCTCACTCTTGTATTGAACCATGTGCCTGTTTATCTTATCTGCTATGATGCCTGACAGGAGCTTCCATGAGGTGCTAAGGCAGGTTATTGGTCGTTAGTAGAATGATATCAATTGCTTCAGGGGACCCTTGGGGATCAGGACCATCCAGCCTTTATTTAGCCATTATAGGTGCGTCTTATCCATTAGCAGATGAGTACAGTTAGCTTCTTTGGAGAGCTGGTGTGAATCATCTCAGTGGTTCAAATCCCAACCTTAAATGCCACTTACATAGCTTACATCAGAATATGATAATATATATATATATATATATAGCTAAAGCCATACCAGATTGGATGTTGCCTGGATTACCAAGGTCCACATCAGTACATACAGGACATACAGATGAGAAGTGGTTACTGGAACAAAGAGGCATAAATGGACAAAAGATGAGAATTTGTAACCCCAGAGAATAGTGTTACATGAAGAGGATGTATGGACATGTCCTCTGAAAAAAAAAATAAGACTGATTCCAAAGGAAGGGAAAATACTGTAGGTTGGATGAAAAAAGAGTAAGGCAAAGCCGAAGAGAAAGAAAGCCAAATGCAGAAGGAGGAGGAAGGCATACAAGGAAATATCAGTGAAAAAAAACTACCAAAAGAAGAGGCTGCAGTAACTGCTACAGCAAAGAGGAAATCATATTTGAGAGAGGTGGGAATCAGAGATGTGATGAATAAAGAAGAAGTGTACTGTAGCATAATAGAATCACAACCTTGGCAAGAACCTTTATCTTGTATCGAAATTTATGAACGCCAGGAGGGAGCCTGTGAAATTATCACAGCGGCAGATAATTTACAGGATTTCTCCGCTGATTTGACAAGAAGTGAGGCTCATGTAATCAACACAGGCTTCAAAAGTCTAATTTTACACCAAAAATATGAAGTTCTGCTCTCTTGTCAGACAAAGAATCCACAGAAAAAAAACACAAACACAAGAGACAATAATCATCTTTTACTGTGCATGAGTTGTCTTGAGAGTACAGAAGAAAGGAGAAAGAAAATTTTTAAAAAAGCAGAGATAAATTCAAAGGCAGCAGCAGGTAGAGGTGTGGAGGAAAGAGGGATATAAATAAGGTGAAAAGAAAGTGAGAGAGGAGAACAGAGCGGATTGATTGTTGCCCTGCAGCTCAGGAAGCAATCATGAAGCAGCAGCGTTCATGACCTCCTGCAGAAGGCTTTATTACTCTGCTTTATCTGCCGTTGAGAGGAAGCTTCCCATGCTGCTGCTGAAGCGGCTCTTGACTGCAGTCTGCTGACGTGCCTGATGATCATGAACAGGATAGTTCTGGACAATTAAATGTCACCTTACCTTCTTACCATTCCCTAGTTCACCAACGACCTGTCTAGGGTTGGATTTTGTTTCAGAAACCGTTTTTCTGTTAGGAGCTTTTCCATTTCAGGGTTTCCAGGAGTGGATACATACCGTACCACTAACACTAACCCAAATCCCGATACGCTCACTTCACTCCTGCGTTATAGCCACCACAAAGTTTCTTTAAAGGTTAACAGATCCAAACTCGCTCACTTAAACAGGCAGACACAAAAACAGATACAAATTTATGTCATCCAGCAAAACACTGTCAAAACTCTTTTTGCCTCCTATTAATGTAAGAAAGCCTTACAAGAACACAGAGTAAAGGTACATATGCCTTAGTTTACATTGTATGCATACAATATTTTATTTGACATGAGAAAATATTTTCTTTATAAAAATTCAATTTAATTTTTAGATTCAATGTTATTTATACAGCGCCAAATCACAACAACAGTCGCCTCAAGGCGCTTTATATTGTAAGGTAGACCCTACAATAATACATACAGAGAAAAACCCAACAATCATATGACCCCCTATGAGCAAGCACTTTGGCGACAGTGGGAAGGAAAAACTCCCTTTTAACAGGAAGAAACCTCCAGCAGAACCAGGCTCAGGGAGGGGCGGGGCCATCTGCTGTGATTGGTTGGGGAGTTACTCATGCCAACAACCTAAACTGGAGCTTGATGTAGGTGCTCCATCACAACAATGCCCCTGATCACAATGTAAAACACACAAGTTATTTAGCAGCATTAATACAGGTGTAAACACCATTTATTAATTTCGAGTAAATCCATCGACACCAATCTCTTAACCACACTAATGCACACTTTAACTTTGTATCTGCTTCCTGGAAAGTTAATCAGTGTTTTTTGGGGTGTTTGTTGACCACTGAAGTTTAGGCATACACACACTTTGTTGAAAATCAATTTTTACCTCCTAAGACCTAATTTAGTCTACAGTGGGGAATTTTTGCAGCACCTACAATGTAACCTGGCATTGTTTTTTCAGAGACAAAGATGTTGTATCCCTCAATTTTTTTCCACTTCTTTGTGCATTCCCTCATGGATAATTTCATTCTATGGATACTTTTCATTTGGGAGTCCTATTATTGACACTGTAACTTGACACTTATTCTCTCACTGATGAACTGAAAAAACTGCAGCCAAAAAGTAGAAGGAGAGACCCGGGAGGAATCAAACGAACCAATCACTGTGTGTACTGGAACATGTAGTTACATTTGTAGGGAAGTGCCGGTTACACCGTTGTGTCTCAGAGGGGTTTGTGCTTACGACTTAGCTTCGGGATGGATTTCCCACAGAAGCGTAAATCTCCAGTAACAATGGTGGCAACATTTAGATACTTCTGCTTTTGTTATAAAAACACAGCAGTGAAAACTCACATGGCCACAGTAGGTTGTTTTCATTAAACAAAATGTTTTGGGGCATCAAAAATCTTTTTGTGATAAGGTTTTTTTATTTTAGTCAAACAGTAATTTAAAATATTATAGACAAAACTTTCTTGCCCATTAAAATAATTTCTTATCTCAAAGCATTGTCTGTGTACCTCATTATAAATTTGAAAAATTGCTGGAGACATTTGTTGTGTATGAAGGTGATGTTGGCTGTAATTTTAAATTAGAAATCCATTAACAACTGTGGTCTATGTTTGACTTGATGAAAGCAGAGTATTTTGATTAATTTAACTTAAGGTAAAATTAACAAATACTTCAAAGGTTATATGCTTTGACCTCAAGCTCAACTCGTTAAGATATTCTGATGGGGCTCTGATGTCTGATGCTCTAAATTCTGCATAGCATATTTTGGAGGACATGCCATCCTGCCTCATTTCTGGCTTGGATCTAAGATATGAAAGCAGTTAAATGTAAAGATGAATATCAGCACAGATTGTTATTTTTCAACATCTTCCAGCCAAATATCAGAATCTGTTTCAACTTTAAAAAGTCCGTTATCAGTAAAAGCGTTTTTGAACCTCACAGCAGGAGAGAGATTCTAATTGAGAGTCTCTTTACTTGCTCAGTCCTGGGGAGAAAAACACTCTTTGTTTTGAAGAGAGGTGACAGTGGGGGGAAGTAAGAGAAAGTGAGTAAAAGTGATGATTAATCAAAGCCAACATGTGTCCTTTGATGTCACAGTGTGGCGTTATAATCATTTTCAATGATCTGAAGCTAATGAATGACACTCCTGCACTTGTTTCAGAAGTGACAGTTAATAGCAGCTGAGTCTCTTGGCAGCAGTTAGAAAATAGTCCAGGACATTCCTTTCACTCTCTTCCATGTCACACTATCTTTTTGTTTCCTTTTTGCTTCCCTCCTCTTTCATTTTGTCCCATTTCTCCTTCCCTCTTGCCTCTTTCTCTTTGGGAACATGATAGGTTACTTTGACACTTCAAGGTGCCAACTTAAAATTCTTTTTTTTAAAAGCTGCTATGGTTTATAATTTTATAATGAAAGTATATCAAATGACCAGTGTAAAAGACTTTGCTGATGGGAACAAGCTCACAGAGACTTAAAACCCAACTCCTCTAGTCTGATCAAATGTTTTAGTATCATGCTTTTGATAAGACATTCAAATATTCCTAGACTTCTTGTTTGGGACAAGATCAGTTAAATTAATTATCCATAGTAAAAGTCAGTGAACTGTTGGGTCTACAGCAGGGGTCTCAAACTCAATTTAGCTGGGGGCCGCTGGAGGCAGAGTCTGGGTGAGGCTGGGCCGCATCAGGTTTTCCACAAGAAAGGCATGGTTAAAAAATTCCAATCTTCTCAAATCTCTTTATTTTTATTTTTTTAAAACAAAATAAGATGAAAAATAAATAAACAAATTAAGAATTAATAAGAAAATAAATCAATCTGTAATACATAAATAAAATAATAATAAGATATTTTTAGTCAGTGAACTTATGTGTTTTTTTCAGTCTTCTATATCTGCTGTATTTAGATTGAAATGTCTCTATTAACAGTTCTATAACCTTCTTCTGAACATGAATGGAACACTGTAGAAAATGAACTGTTCTTCTGAACATGGCTTCTCTTGCCTACTCCTTGCTGCTAGAGACCTGGCAGCGTTTCCTCTCGCATAGCTGAGCCAGATTTGGCCTGAGGGAGGAAGCAGTTGAGACTCTCAGTATGTCTTGAAGATGATCATCCGTAAGTCTGGACCTGTACTTGGACTTACTGAAGTTCAAAGTGGAGAAGAGCTTTTCGCACAAGTATGTGCTACCAAAAAGGCACATGGTCCGCTTGAACATTCGGGAAAGCCGAGGGAAACTAGGGCTCAATTCTCTCAAAACTTGTCCAAGCTTGTCTGCTTTTCCATTCACCTCCCTGAACTTCACTTTGAGTTCAGAGTTGCACTGCAGCTCAATGAGCTCCATTTGAAGCACAGAAGGGGCATCTTGCACATCAAAGGAGAAGGGGTCCACAAAAATTTGAAATGTGGCTCTGTGTGTCTTGAAGTCAGCAAATCTGTGATCAAATTCCTCCTGTAGCCTCAACATGACATCAACATACTTGTCACCACTGAATGGTGTGCCTGCATCCACGAGTGCCTTGCATGCTGGGAAATGGCAAAGGTTTGTCTGAGAGAGCTGGGCTTTCCATAGCGCAAGTTTTGTGGAGAATGCTCTCACGTTGTCATAGGCAGCACTGACAAGTTGCCCCTGGCCTTGTAACTTCTTGTTTAGTACATTAAGCTCATGTGTTATATCAACAAGAAAAGCTAAGTCCATGAGCCATTTGGGATCACTTAGCACAGGAACACTAACTCCATCCTTCTCCATGAAGGCTTCACTTCTGTTCTCAACTCAAAAAATCTCTTTAATACATTTCCCCTGCTGAGCCAACGTACCTCAGTGAAGTAGAGCACATCCCCATATTCTGACTCCATTTCCTCTAAAAAAGCACGGGACCTTCGGTGCTTTAAGCCCCTGGATCTGATTTGGTTGATGCATTTCACAACAATAGACATCACATTGTCAAACTTCAGGCATTTGCTGCAAAGGACCTGCTGATGGATAATGCAGTGCAGAGCAATGGCCTCCTCCACGCCTTCCTCTTCCAGTTTTTTTTGAACAAGTGCCACCAGTCCATTTTTCCTCCCTGTCATTGATGGCGCTCCATCTGTTGTTATTCCAACAAACCTCTTCCATGGCAAACCAACATTCTCAATGGCATCACACAGCTTGTGAAGTATCTCCTGAGCGGTGGTCTGGCCATGCATTGGAATTACTGTGAGCAGCTCCTCCATCACTTCAAAACTGTCATCAACACCACGGACATACATTGCGAGCTGGGCAGTGTCGGTGATGTCTGTTGTCTCATCAAGAGCGACTGAGTATGCACTGAAACATTTGGCTTTCTCACACAGTTGTTCATAAATGTCACTTGACAGGTCAGAAATGCGATCTGCTACGGTGTTGGCAGAAAGGCTGATGTTGCTAAACTGACCTTTCTTTCCCGGACAGACTATATTTGCAGCCTGCAATATGCACTTTTTGACAAATTCACCTTCTGTGAATGGCTTTCCTGCTTTAGCAATCATCTCACTAACCACGTAGCTAGCTTCGACTGCTGCATTATTCTCTTTGGTTGCTTTCTTGAAGAAATCTTGCTGCCTCAGTAGATCTGTTTTAAGACTGGCAACCCGGTTTGCTCTCTCATCTCCCTGGTATTTTGCATACACCTCAGCATGTCTAGTTGTGTAATGACGTTTCAAATTGTATTCCTTGTGCACCGCAACTTTCTCTGTGCAAATAAGACACGTCGGGATGCCCCTGTGCTCAACAAAGAAATATTGCATTTCCCACTTTTCCTGAAATTGTCGGTGCTCATCACCAACCTTTCTCTTCACTGCAGGCTTTGAAAAAGACATGTTTGGGGCTATGTAACATTTATAATTCTACTTGGTATCACTGTCGCATTGAAGTTTCAATCAAGCATTTAGCCGACGGACGTCTCAACGCAGAGAACGTCATTTCCCCTTCTTTTTCTTGCAACCGTAGCACGGCGATCGGCAGATAAAAAGCCGGTAGCAGTCTCCTTTGTTTTTACGCTCGATGTTCATGTCTTTCATGAGGACCGAACACCGTGGCATTTGCAGATGGTAGAAAGTACAGGGATAGCGAGCGCAAAAAAGGCGACTGCTCACGGACTGTTAGCCGCCGGGCTGTTGTTACAGGAAAAAGAAGCGGAAATGACACCGTGATATATAACAGATAACATCACCTGTTTCTGATGTTAGTTGTTTTGACTGCTTTTACATTATATTGAAATATATGTAATGTTCGTGTATGCTGCAATGCAAACGGAGTGATGCAAATAAAAAACATCGACCCACAAATTACGGTGCGACCCTATACTTAGTCCGGGTTACCGGGGACTGTTATTGCCGATGAACAGGTGTTGCTATGTGACTGCAGACTAAATTGGGCTGCATTGAGTTCATTACTTTTCTTTTATCCCGCCGCCTATGCATCACTTTGAGAGTTAATATGAGGCCTCTCTCTGTGAAAAAATAACTAAAAATCCCACTGACATGTGTATAAATCTATATACGTGTAATGTCCCGCTGGGCAGCAACTTAAAAAAAACAAACTTTTTTTGAAGTGTTGTGAACGAATGTCCGCGTTTGCCCAATAGAAAGGAGGCAGCCAGCCAGGCACAGAAAAGAAAGAAACACTCCAGGGCAATGCTGCTGTAACTTTTACTCATTGAGAAATGTTTCCCTGCTTGCATCAAGCCCGGCTGATAGTCACCTGAGATCCATATCCCACCCCGATTGGTAGGTTAGTTCAGCTCCGCACACAACACTGTAAAGTGTCATACATTATCAAACTCGCGGGCCGCACTAATATTAAATTTTCATATTAAGGTGGGGGCCAAAAACTATCGTCCTGCGGGCCACAATTGGCCCGCGGGCCGCGAGTTTGAGACCCCTGGTCTACAGTGTTATGCAGCCACTAGTGGGCAGTACACCTCTCTTTTTCTCTAGCAGGAAATGTTATGTCCTATCACAGTACAGCCCCACACTATGGTTTGGACAGCTGTGAGGGGAGCGTAGCAATAAATAGCTATACAAAGTGCTGTTGAGAAGGTAGAGAAGAAGACCAGGACATGAGCAAGTGACAGGCAGGGACTCTCAAACATGCTGCTAAGCATGAGCGATCTTTTCTCTTGTCTAGAAACTGTTGATTTATCTTAGGTTACATCATGTCAAACAAACAGCCAAGTTCCAACATTTGTGCTGAACTACAACAAAGCAGGCCAGCCCTTACATGAGCTGACCAAGCATCAGAATTGGGATACTGGAGGTGAACATCAATCACGTCAGCATCGATCCTCAGCTTGAGGCGTCACAACGGGACTTAACTGACCAATGGATGAAGTCGCAACGGCTAAGACCATCTTTTATATTATATAACAGCTATGGATGTAAACTGAAAAGCTGGAAAGTAAGACAGATGACAGTTGCACAGTTGTGCAGAACTGTGATATATGTTCTGTGGTACCAGTAGACTTACAAATGCAACAATGTTTAAACAAGCAGTAGACAAGTTAAACTTCCTTTGCAGCTGCTTAACTCTATTTATTTACTCGCAGCAACCTTAGCTCTGACATCCAGCAGCAACAACTTCTCAGAGAATTGTAATCGGACACTAAAATCACAATCATGGGGTCTCACATAAGGAAGATAGTGTGACCTATACTGTAAATATTTTCAGCTGTTGGGAAATTATCTATTGAAACACCCCACATATGTGCTTTGTATGTGGTTGAAAAAAAATTATTGGTAAACTTTACAATCAGGAAAAAGTAGCCACAACACCGTTATGTCTTTATTTTACACAAAGAAATGGTCAGAAATATCAAAAAGAGTCAAAAAACATGAGGGTCAATAAGCAGTATAGATCAATCAATAAGTATTGATAAATCCAATGATACCCAATGATAACCTGCAAGGAAAGGCTGCTACTCACACTTGACAAATTGACATTGTGGGTAATATTGTGCATGGCTCAGTGCCACATGAAATGAAAATAAGTTTTGGTTATCATAGACCCTGATTAACAGATCATACACATACATAGACCATACACATAGGGAATATGTGTATGGTCAATGTTAAGACTAGCTTACGCTTAGTGTTCATGTTTGTTGATGAACCAATTAGTCTAATTTTTTTTCTCCCATATTAAAATGTAATTTGTCCTGAGGAACAAGAGTAAAACCACACTCCTTGAATAATAACTTGGTTGCATTAAAAAATATTAATCCTATGCATTTTATAGTTTCCAGCATAGTTTCTGTCAGTGATGATGACATTGCTATGTAATTGCTGGCTGCCAACTGTGTGGTTTCTTAACTCTAAAGTGTTAAGAAACTACAGCAGTCAAGATCTGTAAACAAGCCAAAAGTTTATCAAAAAGAGGCAGAGCTATTTGATATTCTGAGGCATGTCTTCATAAGTATCAAGTCTCGAGAAAGCAGGTCTTAAGTCAAGCACTAATCCTCGATGGAAGTCCAGGGGAGGTTACAAGAGTTCACTGAAGAGTCCACTTTGCACAGCATTTGAACACTCTTGGCGTTATTAATAGTATTTTATTTACAAACCCGTAATCTCAAATTATTCTGGCCTTGATAGAATCCGGGCCAGAATCATTTGTTTGTCCGTGCTCATAGCTCTGGTTGTAAAAAGCTCCACCCACCCACATACTGCACAAACTTGCTTTGAGAGGGGCAGCCAATAAGATGAACATTCGCTTAATTAGAAGGGAGATAAAACAGCTTGTAAAAGTTATAATGAACCAAGAATTATGCATGGATAAGAAAAATATGAAGTTGAAAGTTAATAGGGAGCCTATAGCTGACGATTCTGGAGATCCCTTTGAAAATGTATTTCTGGGGGTGTTATCCTCTAATTAAATTTTTAAAAAAGGGAATTACTGATATCCATATTTGGTGATTCCACTTCCATTGTACTTAAATTCACTGCCAGTGTAATATACAGCATGTCCTAGATGTATAGAAAATTAGAAGCTTATCCGCTGAGTTTGTATATGGAGCTCTCGGCTGCTGCAGTCTTGTTGTTTTTGTGTAGCAGGAGGGCTGTGATGAAAAGATGATTTTTATTTGGAATATTTCTCAAGGGAGCTGGCTTGTCAGTTTGATCTAGAGGGAAATTGTGTCATTCATGAAACAAAATGTTTACTCTTGCCTTGTTTCAGCGCTGACATTTCCTGGCACCCACCATCTCCGCCTTCACTTTCGTCCTCTCTTCATAACCCCTGCCTCATTGCCCAGACTGTGATGTACGGGGCTTCATTAAAGACTCTCCTTCGCTCCCAGATGTCTCTACAATGAGACATCGGCAGTAAAGAACCTATTTGTATCCATGCTAATGAGGCTGAGTGAGTCCATCCCTCCTGGTGAGCATGCAAGCACGCACTCATGAACACCCACAAGCCCCTGAACCAGCCCTCCCTGTAGAGAGTCTATAGACTGAGGGAATATAATATTCTCTTTTTTCTCCATATCAGGCCTGTTGGAGGCTCTCCTCATTGGTATTTACTTTAGTGGAGGCTTTTCAAATTGAGAGCATTATCTGCTGGTGATGGAGCTATAATTACAGGGCCTCAGCACTCCCTCTAGAGAGAGCCCTGCATCGTTTCATCATTACTACAAGACAAGAGACTGGCAATGTGCATGAGCGAAAAAGCTAAAATACAACGAAAAAAAGCACCAATGGAAGGTTGGGCTGTATTAATGGTATATTCTTTTCAATTGAATGCATAGTTTAGAGCTGTGTAAAGTTAGAATGGATCCACAATTAAGTGCTATTAGAGAAAGGAGTAGTGCAGATTGGGTCTCAGCTTCAGTGCCAGATGTGGCCCAATTTATTTTTTTTAATCACTTATTCAGATGTTTTTTTTTCTTTCTACAGCAATCAGTTCCTTTTAAAGGAAAGTTCTGCAAGCTGGAAACATTTTGGAATTTTTGGAATGGACCCACGGAAAACACGATGCGCATTCAGACATTTTCAAAGAACACAGATAGACGATCCGAGGGAGCCCCAAGCACAACCAGATCAGAGCAGCATAGGCCTGTGGATAATTAGAGCAGTTTCAAAATCCACTCAACCTGAACAGACCCCGACAAAGAAGGAAAACAAACATGTCCTATCAGTTAATCGATCAAGCCGTTGTGTGAAAGAGCAGCAGCGTTTGCTGTACGAGTGCCAGCGCGATCTAAAATAACACATTTATATGCTTCAAAAAAAAAAAAATCAAGTCCAATTTCCATAAAAG
Organism: Pelmatolapia mariae; assembly: GCF_036321145.2. Lineage (NCBI taxonomy): Eukaryota > Metazoa > Chordata > Actinopteri > Cichliformes > Cichlidae > Pelmatolapia > Pelmatolapia mariae. The sequence continues at coordinate 34,706,584 of NC_086235.1, forward strand.
CTATTAGAAATAAAAGATAATGAGGTGGCTCATGATCGAGTCCATTAGGATTTGTACTGATACAAAGGTTTGACATCAGCAGCAGTAAAAAGAGACCCAATCCAACTCAGTTACACAGATTTGAATGAAGCAGAGTTAGCTGATCGTCCTCTGTCTTTATTTATTTATTTGTTTGAAACCAGCTAACATTCATGTACTGATTTTGGTGATTTTTTTTTTTTTATTAAAAATGACAACCTTGGTTAGTACGGTTGCATCGAGTGTATGGGTGAATTGTAGAGACTCGTATCTTCTAATTAGTGCAAAATAAAATATGACTCATCAAAACTGAAAAGGCTTCTCGAGTAATATGTCAGTACTAAATCACTGCAGAGAAAGCCGTGTTAGCTCACTGCAGTAAAAATAGGCAGAAACATGGTCAAAAAGTCAAGTTCAGAAGAGAATCAAACTGCCTAAAGTGATACCTACTAGTTGCAACTGCCTGTGTCAAAGTATTCACACCTCTTAATAATATCTAACTTTTATTCTTAATGTACATAGATGATTGGTATGGTGGGGTAAATTAGACAAGACCACAAACTTTTTTCTAAACATTTATTTCAGCTAGAAAGTTTGACAGTCTAAAAGCTTGCCTCCAGTTGGTTATTAAAAGAACTGCTGTTTTTTCCTCAGTGGCTTCATTTCTCAGCCCTGAAGGCTGATCAGAACCACAGAAGGTATAGGTTTTTACATGAACATATTTCCTTATTTTACATAACGACAAGATACATAAATAAAAAGAAAACCTCAGGAACAGAAAGAAACTGAACAACACAAAAGTCCACACCATGAGTTTCACTCCCGATCAATCAATACAAAAAGTACAACATCTGCATCAAACAACTACCACAATTGACTTTCCAACAGACACATGGTTGTTAAAAAGGAGTTCCAGAAAGGTTCCAAACCTTAACAAATGTCCCTGGGTTGTGCTTTAGTATTTAAAGGAACTTGCACTCATTTGATTAACTATTCATTTCATTTTAAAAAAAAGTATTGTATTCATAAATATACACTATTTAGTGTGTAATTATGTCTTCAAAAAAAATTGATGTGTCCTTATAAACATAGTATCATCTCATCTTAGCCTCAACTCCTAAACTGAAGTCTAACACTAACACATGAAAATATTCATAAACATGCTGATTTATTCCCAGTAAATTAAAATTACTTATTGTCAGCAGATAAGACATGCTCTCCTCCCATCTCCAAACAGCCAACAACGAGCAGGCTAAACAACAGCAACAGGCTATAAGCTAACATTATGCGAGCTAATGTTAGCTTCAAGTGACGTGTCCTAAAACTGTCCACAAGTTCCCTCTGATAAACAGTTTGATTATACTCTCACATCACATGAGAGTGTCCGAGTCTAACAGCATTAGATCCGCTTCAAAGAACACTTTTTGCAAACGTTGCCTAACAACAGCTAACACTAACAAAAAGTGCAGTGCTTACCCAATGACTGTAGAAAACATGGATGACGTGACAGCACCTCCTCCTCCTTGTGCAAAAATGAAGCCAAAATATCCCGCTTGTGGAGGCTGCCATCTTGCATTTTTGGAGCCATTGGCTGTATCCCAATTCAGGGTCTGCAGCCTTAAAGGCCGCATTTTAAGGCCGATTAGGTCACAGCGACGCAACGAAGGCTGTCCCAATTCGAAGGCTGCTCGAAATGCGGCCCTCAAATGCGTCCTTCATTTCCCTGAATTTTAAGGATGTGGCGGTGTAGACTTCATGGCCCAACATATCCCAGACTTCATAGCACCGCGGTGGGTGTGGATAATTTTGCCGAAAAAAACGGTGGAAGCGGAGCGGCCAAAGAGTAAACTTTTAAAAGTAAGTACTGAATATTATGTCACTTATTTATGTGCGAATGTTTAATAATGAAGAACATTAAAACATTACTGTTGGCCACATGTCGGCAAAGTTATGTGACATTAGTGATGTTTGTACTAACTTGGTTTTAAAGCCTTTAAAATATATGCCGTTCAATAGTCGACCTTAATCCTACAGAGAATGTGATGATTTTATGGATAATTAAAGTCAGTCATATATCCACAAACACAACAAGCTGAAAGTCAGTGATGCTGCTCGGTTTGCAGTCCTGAATATCACGGCACAAGCAGGATTCGCTGCACTGTTAATGTTAGCTATGTTATATTGCTGCCTCTGTTCGGTGGTGTCGAGCCAAACGGACTTTAACGTGTGTTTGAACGAGCTGACGGTTCACTCGTTAAGCTGAAAGAAAGATGCTTTAATCACAGGAGTCACACATGTGTCCACTGTACCATCTGGGAACTCTTCTTGTTTAGCACTCGTAATAACACAAACACTAAATCCTCCTTCTCTTGTGCTGTTTTGTAGCAGTGTATACACCTGAGACTGTCACCTGTCTGTCTGTCCTGCACTCTCTCTCTGTTTCTTTCTCTCTGATTGTGGAATAAAAGTATGAACATGTATTTATAAGTTCCACTTGTGTTTGAATCCTGCAGCTTATCACACATTTGATTTCCATGTGTGACAACTGCAAGTGTCCAGAGTGAGGACAGACTGAGGGACCCACTGCTGCACATCATCTGTGAGGCTTTGCACCCCTGATGATCCACCAGGACAAACTCACAGTGTGTGAGGAAGAGGAGGAGGAAGAGCCAGCAGCAGCTGACAGATGGAGAGAATAGACAGACTGTTCCCTGTTTGTGAAGGACTGCTAGAAAAGTTTAACATAACTAATTGTCTGTCCTGAATCAGTCTTATTAGGTAATGTTCAAATAATGTTATCATTCCAGTGTTTTCAGTGTGGGAGAAAGTACTCAGGGCCTTCAAGTTACACACTATGAAAGGCAGAAACAAGTTTAATGTTCAGAAACCTAAAGTATGTATCAGCAGCAGAATGGAGCTAAAAATAAATGTTTGTTTCAGTTCTATGACGCTTTGAGTATTTTGGATTAGTAGTACTGCTGTGTTTGTTGCATCATATTGCTGTAATTGTTTATATGCTTTATATATTCTGAGGTAAGTTAATCTATAGTGTTACATCATATTCTATAAGGATGTTATGTGTTTGTTTACTTTCTGCCCAGTTTGACCCATTTAGCAGAAGTCAGTCTGTTTAAGGCTCTGATATCTATTCTGTATGACTTAAAGCAGTTATGACATGGTATGATTTTCTCACCCAATAAATGAATATTTAATATATCAGTCTACTCTTCATTCTATCAGCAACAGTTATCACAGCTCGTACATTTGCTTTTTCCACATATATGTAAGCATTGAGCCAAATTTAGTAATGCCAACATATTAAAAGAACAATATTTGTCTCTTATATATAATACATCTATATATACACTGTCAAAGATACTTGTCTTTGAGTGAAGATTTAAGGTGATAGGACATATAAATAACTGCAACTTGAATCTTTACTGAAGCTCAGTATTTGACACATTGCAGCAGTGAGTTCAAACTCACTGCTGTAATGACTAATAATGATTAATATAATAACTATAATATTGGCCATATTATATTTACATTACCAAAGTGAGATGACTTTAGTCTCATGAACAACATTAGCTAATTGTTATTTACTAGCTAATCTTAAAATGACTGTTCAGTACAGAAATGAAGCCCAACAATCATGTTTTACAGTCCTGTGGTCTCAGCCTCATACTTATCAAATCACACAAAGCTCATGTAGAAACAAATGAACAAAATACGTTCTCCTTTATTTCTGTCAAACAAAGTTGTATGAAACGTTTCCAGCTGTTAGTATCATGGTTGCTAGGCTACCTGGGCAGCGCGACGGAGGCTAGACCATCCCATTTCACAAGCCTACAAGCCTCGCACTTCCAGCCTTAGCGGTCTTTGAGTACGCGGTGTCGCTACCCGATCCGTACCGGAAACCCGATCGGTACCCCACATGCGCAAATCTTACGTCACTTCCTCGCTTTGCCAACATTGCGACATTCAATATATTTGAATGATACGGTTAGCGCCCAGTTAGCTCCTAGCATTTGTCAACAGCTCTGCCTCCTTTTCGACTACCAGGACATTTAAACAATGGATAATCCGTATACAAACAAATTTATGCTTTTCTCCTCAACAGAGAGCGTTCCCCGATTATACAACAGCGCCGTAAAATAAGAAGAATGGCGCCTAATTACAGAGTTAATAATACAGACTTTGTAATATCTCACGTGTAGATTCATCAGCCAGATTAAGTGTTTACTGACAATTGACAGTGATAGCGGGCATCATCATCACTATTCCAATCAATCCTCTCCACACACACAAGCATAAACACACTCGACTATCACTAAATCAAATTTAACACACGTTTGTAATGACGCTAATTCAGTTTACAATAGGGTTCATTCGCTCGGTCAGCAGGTGGCGGTATCCTCGTACACTGGGGAGTAAACTGCCATTAAACGAACAGAAGAAGAAGAAAACCCCTGCACATGCGCGGTACGGATCGGGTAGACCCAATTTGTACGGTCTGACTTTGCACATGCGCAGTAAGGATCGGTGAGTCCTGATCCGTAACTATCTTTTTATTTTTTGTTTTTGTCTACATTATATTGAAATGTTTCATTATTAGAAACATTTTAAGAGATACTTATTATTCTTAACATCTTAACAGATACTCTGACCCTAACTATCGTATAACGCTTCGACCAGAAGTAGACACCTTTCGCGCATGCGGGGTATCGATCGGGTTTCAGGTACGGATCAGGTAGTGACATGCGGCCCTTGAGGACCGTTAAGGCTGCGTACTTTAAGGCTGCAGACCCTGAATTGGGATACAGCCAGAGTCTGCGCAGTAGTGACTTGAGGTGGAGCGACTGTGTCGCACTCCCGCCCACACACCCGCTGGACGTGACAGCAAACACGCCCCCCTACACTTTTTACGTAGCGCGGCTGCTCCAGTTTATTTGCTGATGGGTCTACCGCGACTGGCGACTCGTTCAATCAAGGTAAATACAACCATGTCACTGTTATGAGAAAGACACACAGCTTATCATCTTATAGTTCTATAACATCTAAAATCACTCTATTGCTAATTTGTTTGCTAGATTAGCCGCTAGCATACGCAATGTGTTGGAGGCTTGTTGCTAGCTAGTTAGCGATGCTACACAGCTGTCACTCTAATAGTCTGTATTATTAAATGATTCAGCACTTCTTAGGTCTTGTTATCCATTTTTAGACAGCGATAAGATCAGCTGCACACTCCACAAAGGCCCAGAGTTACTGTTAATATCAAAAATGAAATGCTGTCCTTGGAGATTTTAACATTTAAGACTGTGAGTGTAATGGATCTAAAACTGTTTAAATCTTCAGAGCCGTCTACAGCCTGGTAACATGGAAACTTTAAACACAGCAGCAGAAGGTTTCAGTAGTGTAGAGTAATTTGTTCTTTTCATTTAATAATAGTCCATATTATATCCACAGCTACATTCACCCTGGAGAGAAACTAGTGAGGGAGACCATGAGGACTAAGCTGGGTTTCCTGGGTCCAGAGGTTTGGAGAAACTTCCTGTGCCAGAAGTTCTGATGACCCACTGAAAGAGGCATCATTTAAGAAACACCAGGAAGACTGAAGCTCATCGCATTGATCAAGCAGGACTCATGATCTTCACCAGCAGCTCCCTGACCACTTCTCCGTAGGCCCGCCCCAGGAGATGGATACACCCAGCATTTCATGAACACTGTGATGGAGACCTTTGGTTTGTGTAATGTTATAAATACTCGGATACTCCCCAGAGGCTCCGGACTTTTACATAAAGATATTATATTCAGTCCTGTAGAAAGTTACACATTTAAAAATATATTATCCTCTCTGGTTACTCTAGTCACTAACTCTGAATCACGTTATGGTAAATAACACACTATCAGCAAAAAACTGTGGAAGAATAACAGATCACAAGTTTGTAGTTTCTCCGTGACTGCAGCTGTTATGATGACGTTACACCCCAATTTAACATCACTGTGGCAGGAATTAGAATCAAACTTATGGGAAAGGAGACCCCTTGGACATAAATCAGCGTGATGAGAACTATTGATAACAAAAGAAAGAATCTTTGGGAAAAATTTATCTGAGGAGAATTAATTTATTTTAGTCTGACCCCAGTCCCATCCACTAACGTGGAGGAGGCGGGGTTTATGACCTATACTGCAACCAGACACCAGCGGGCTTCATTTTTGGGGAGCTGTCGCGTTGCCCATGTTTTCTACAGTCATTGTGCTTACCAATAGAATGCAGGATTTGCTCCACAGCTCACCTCAGTATCACTGATATCGGACAGAAGTAATCGACGCCGATTCATCGACCAGTATCAAAGTTTTACAGCCTCCTTCGGAATAAATAGACATAGACGCCCGGCATATTGCTGAGGTAAACGACAAACTGACTCACTCTACATGTAAGAATGTAAAATACAACAAAATATTTTTAAGTTTAGATTTTTGGTAAAATATATAAACCTAAATTAAATTTTATGCATTTGAATTGAAAGGGGCAAGAAAACAGATTTATGAGTTGTTTTCCTTTGAGCATAATGGAATTTCTTTTTGACATAGTATTGTCATGTGTCACTGTGGCCCCATCATTTTTTAAATATATTTTTCTACACTGCCAATTAAAGTGGAAGGTCTGTACCAGTGCAGTGGTACAGAAACAAGTGTTATTACATCCAAAACTACTCTTTTCCAAATGTATTGTTGTTAACATCTCACATAGTGATGCCAGCTCTGTAACAATACTCCCACAACTGTAAGTGATTGATGTTTTACTGCTGCTTTTTTACAGATTTTTAAGTCTTCACTTAATCAGCATGAAATGTGGGTATTGAGCACTCTATCACTGAAAGCAATTCAAACTGTCCGCCATAAAAAATGACAGATAATATTATCATCTTCACTCTACTTTCATGTCTTTATGGGCTAAAAGCATAAAGCAAAAGGCACTAAAGACATTAGCTCGGACACTAAAGGACAGTAAATGTGCTGAACAAGAATACTCTCTAGGAAGCATAATGTGTATTAAAAATTGTATAACTAGCCATGTGAGCCCTGAGAGCTCACATGAAAATAAAATAGTCGACTTCAGAAAAGCTGATTTCTGGACAGCGAAAAAAGAAATGAGTAAGGATGAGAAAGAAGAGAAAACTTTCAATAAGCAATGTGGCAGGAGAAAATCAATTTTTATGTGCTTGAGTTTATAGATAGATTGTGCTTTGTGTCTGTAAATGGTGCTCTGAAGCACATCACTGCATGGTTATCAGGCCTTGAAAAAAACAAAAACAAACAAACAAAAAAACAAAGCAAAAGACATAAAACCACCAGCTGTCCCAAAAAAAGGATCCAGGGTGCATCTGGTTCACATAAAAGCATGTGGCTTCAATCACTGTTATGGTTCAATTTCCTTCTTTGTCTCTATAGAGCTCCTCACTAGTTGAAATAACATTTGTCTTTCCAAGGTGATATTTTAACTTTTCCTACAGCTTAAACACTGCTGTTGTATATTGATCTGTATCGCTGATTGAACACTTTAAAGGGGATTTTGCTTAATTGTGTTGGAGGAGATCCAGGTGGAGCTTTCAGAGACTCAGATATCAGGAAAAACGGAGAGTAAATCCTAAATGGGAAATTAGTTTGAGTTTCACTTGTACACCAATCCTAAATAACCTCTGAGTAGCAGATTCCACTTAATGTCTTTGTCATATACCTTATAGAGACGTGGCCACACAAGTTTTGATGCTAATCTTACGCTACGCTATCTTCATTTGGTTTACAAACTTGGTTTTAAAACAGATTAATGGCAAAATACCGATTTGCAGTGATTGGTCAAAAGCAGGAGTCTCCATCGTAAATGAGCTGTGGGCCACTGCTGCCACTGTCATCTCATGTGAGGTCCACTTTAGTGTTCAAGCAGTACAAAAAAACAACAAAGAAGAAAACACCCACAAATCTTTCCAAAAATGTACTGTTTTGTTTGTTTGTTTTATTTCAAATATTGTACAACAAGACAAAACTGCAAATATGAACGCAATTTTTTTAATCACTCTTAACTAACTGAAGCCTTTCATTGATCTACCAGATAAACACATTGGTCCTCTCTTTCTGGCCACACATGTGGCAACATTTCTGCTATTTTATTTTCATTTTGTTTGTATTTAACAAAATGAAAATACATTAATTTCACTGAACTACCACAGCCAATCCTTCAACATGTTTGTGCTCTTTGCTCATATTGCCTCCCTATTAAATCATTTTTTGATTTTTAAAGAACTTATTGTAACATTGAACTCAACAACAAACAAAGTCTCCTAACAAAAAAACGTAACTTCAAGGGCCAAACTGGGGCGGAGGTAGGGGTGACGTGGGCCGCAAGTGGACCCCGGGCCACGAGTTTGAGACCCCTGGTCAAAAGGATACGTCATCCCATTCAACATAAATGGCTTGAGAAAAATTCATCAACCATTTGGTGAGATTTCTGACAGAATTAGTCGCAGCTTTCACCTCCTGCAAGCACCTGAGAGAATTTAAGGTAGATGCCCAGATTCCAAAGGATTTGTTCTTTAGAAGTCAGGAATGCCTGTAATGAATTTCTTAACAGTCCTTCAAAGATATGTATTAATTTCAAATCTAGATGGAATTAATGGATAAACTATGGGAGGTTAGTTAGAGCGAAGCCACTAACATGGCTGAGAACTTTGTTGAGTGTGTACTGTGGGGGCTTTAGTGTTGTGAAGGTGCAGTGTGGATCATTTTTAAACATCACTTTATCACTGTCAAATTACAGTGTTATCCTGGTGCATTTACTACAAGGAAATGGTGCCAAAGCAGAGAGATTTGCAGTGTCTGTCTCACACTCTTATAGTATTGTAACACTACTGTTTGCACAAATTATCACCACATCCCCTATAAACCCTGTTTATGGGTTGAATACTAAGTCATAATTTTTAGCACCTAATATTTCTCTGAGCTCCTGTGTTCAATACTGAAGTTCCAATGAAATTAATAACCAGATCTACAATACATTAAATTTATTAAAAAGTATATAACCAGGACTGTGCTTTTAAAGTGTGCTGTTTCATTTATAGTACTAAGGCCCATTAGTTTCTTAGATACACTGGCACAGATGAGTGAGATTATGCAGGGATTGGTTTTGACATAAATGTTTTTGAACATCTTAGAAAATTTTTCTTCATTTAACACCTTGCCTTTCCAAAAATGTGCTATTTTACTGTCTCTATATATATTCTTTTTTCTTTCTTTTTTTATCTGTTCAGGCATTCAACAACTGTGGGATGTAGTACTGATTATCTGCAGATTGTGCTGACCGCCTGCTGTGCAGGGAGATTTACAGGATACCAACCTAGAAAACAGCCACATTCACACATCAATACTGTTGTTACAGAGAGCTTCAGTCTGTCACACAATCTGCATTGTTTGCACGGAGAGACGATTATTCCCTCACTTCAGCCTTTAAGCTGGACATACCTGTATGACTTTATAATTGTATTTTGGGGAGATTACACCCATAGCTAACTGATCTTGTTGCTAACCCCATAAGCCCAATACTTTATGAATTTGTATGTTTTTTTTAAATGATATCTGCCCCAGTTATATCATTTCAAACCATGTAATGTTTTCTCAGCACCAACTATTTCTTTCCTTGTAATTAGTGTATACACACACACACACACACACACACACGGAAATTCTAATCTTTCTGTTCTCTAAGGCAGTGTTTCCCAACCACTGTGCCGCAGCACATAGGTGTGCCATGGAAGATTATCTGGTTTCACCTGATTAGTACTCTAAGCATAACGGGCAGAACAATTACATTCTCTTCCACTAGAGGGCAGTACAACTACCTAAATGTGTTCCCAACTGCCAGTAAAACAGAAGAAGATGAAGAAGAAATTACACAATAGTCATGCTGTGAGGAGACGCAGCACGTAATAGCAATAGACAAATATTTGAAAAGAGAAAGTAGTCAGTCTGACCTGGTCCTGGAGAAAACTCCGACCCAGATGAAGGCCCTAGCATAAGTAGTGGTCAGAGGAAAGCAAAATAGGTATACTGGGGACAAACTGAGCCAATTCCACTATACCTGATGCACGGGGTTAAATGATCAATATGCTTTCTGTGACATTTTTGTTTGGTGGTGTGGCCTGTGATTTTTCTAATGAGAAATATGAGCCGTGGCTCCAAAAGGTTGGGAAACACTGCTCTAAGGAACCACATCAACACACACAGTGCTCCCAAGCATTTAGTATTATTTTTTTTGCATAAATAAAAAAGGATTAAGGGCAGTTAAGCACGGGGTTTTTCCGGGATGTTGTTTTCAATAAGGTGGCACAATACGACTATGAAACATGCAGGGACAGCCACTTTCTTCTAATAACTTAACCAGGTAGTTTTAGTGCCTACAACTAAACATATAATTTAATATCTATTTTAATATCTAAATGTAAGTAAACAGGATAAAATAAAGGACATTTTACAATGATCTCTGATGGGCAAATATGATGAATCCAGGAACTAAAAGACCAAACAAAAACATGGGGTATACAAATGCAATGTCCCGATAAAGACCAAGGGCATAGACACAAACTAAATACACAGAAGGAGAGAAGGCTAATAGGGAATTAGTGAACTTAATCAGATATTAATGAGGGCAAAAGAACAAAGGAGGGACATAAAAACACAGAAAACCACACGAGGATCTAACCTTCAAAATAATACATGAAGTAGCAGGACCAAACTAATAATGACAAAGAAAGAGGAAGAAAGAAGGTACAGGAAACAGAAAAAACATTTAACAAAACTAGGAGAACAATAAAAATCTACGAATTAGAGATTAAACACACAAAGGAAAAGAAAAACTGTGGGTAACAAAAAGACCAAGAAACAGTATGTTGTACAAACAGAATGGACCAAAAACCTCGAGGTCAAAGACCATAAAATGATATGGACCCACCTAAACAAATTCATTGCTATAAAACATACAGATTCATATACTATTCAGAATGAAGCATGGCTACAACTGTTCTCACGAATAGTACTGGATGGATTATCTGAATAACCATGACTTTGGGAATATGATATCAGAAATCACATAAAAGTATTATACATTTTTGTCACACATGCAAAGCTCTTCAATTTTTCATGTGCCTTTCATTACACAGGATAAAAGCTTGGGGACACCGCTGGACAGGAATAATGGCACCAGAAATTCACGATTCATTGAAAACTCTTTTCCTTAAACTGTGAATAATGGTATTAAATTTATTATTAACCTCCTAAAATGGTAATTATTCTCAGTATAAAGAGAAGTGGGGAAATACTGAAACAGGAACTAGAAGTACATATTTTCCAAATGAATTCATTATCACGTTCAGGTGCAACATTTGCACATCAAACCACCTGCTGATTCAGAAAATGAATTGAAATTCTAAATGCATCACAGACCTGTGACACAGATATCCCTGTTGAGTTTCATCCGCAGGGGATAGAAATAGATATAAAGATATAAAAGGCTGTTAACTCATCCTGACTACTGTACTCTATGATTTTCTGCAGCAATATTAAAAGAATCAACCAGAATTTCTGTTTTAAGATAGTAGCACAGTACTTTGGCTTACAGCAGAACTTCACTTCAGTTGCTTTTTAGTATTTTCATAGAAAGCAAGTTACCACATGCCGTTTTGACAAGAAATATTGTAGAATGCTTTTACTATCACTGCTTCTCCAGCTTTGAAGACATTTCAGAAGCTTTGATCTTATCAAGTTTTCCACTTAAAAAAAAATCCCCTAGAACTTTTAGAATACCAAAGTTGTGAAACACTCTGTACAAGCAGATGAGGGTTGATCTCAGTAAATGAGGCACATGTATTGCTGTGATACCCAGTTCCTGGTGGTAAGTTCATCACATTCTACTCCCAGCTACTGACTTGCATATGAATTTTGAATTTTCTGTAGTGAATAGCAGAAAAAATATTTCAGCTAAATGTTAACATTGTGTCAATAATGGAGCTGTAGGGATGAACTGTCACCGCAGTGGTTTTGTTATGTTTCACAGCTAATTAAACATCCTGTGAGTGTTTGGAAAGTAGACTAGTTCATACTAGTCTACTAGTAGACTAGTAGACTACTAGTATGAACTACTAGTATGAAGACTTGTTCATACTAGTCTACTAGTCTAGTTCATACTAGTCTACTATAGTCTACTGACTATTTCGGGGTTAGTATTTTGCTCAAGGTTTTCGACATGCAGACTGGGGCAGCCAGGGATTAAACCACCAACCATCTGATCAGTAGATGACCTGCTCTACCTCCTGAGCTACAGCCACCCCATTACTGAACAGAACATGTGGAGGAATGTTATGTTCAGCAATAAGTCACGATTCAGTCCATGGCAGTTGGATTGTAGAGTCAGTGTGAGGAGAAGACACAGAGACCACTCTGTAGGTTGCTGAACCATTTGTGGGATCAGCTTGGGTGTGCTGTTCGGCCAGACTGACTAACCAACTTCATTGGCTGACTTCTGACAAATGCTCATCGAAGAATGGGATGCCATCCCACAGCAGTGTGTGACCAAGTTGGTAACCAGCATGAGGAGGCTCCTGTTTGTTAAATAGATAAATTGTAAAATTGCCAGTGTGTCTTGTTTAAGGGGAAATAAACAGGCTTTCAAACAGTATATGATTTATTGCCAAGAAGCATTGTTACAATAAAGAAATAATCGACCAAACACAAGTTTCCTTACTTTTTATGCAGTTTGTACAAGTTGGTCCCTGGGTTTTGCTTCAATACATCAGCACTTTGGTCTTTAAATCAAATAATCAAGATCTCATTGAAGTGTGGTTTTAATCAAGGGGTTTAGGCTAGTGTATTAGCTGTTTTGGAATAACAGCCATTTTTAAACTTAACCCCTAAAATATGTTGTCACCACATATTTATCTGTATTTTAATTTGAGAAATATGAATCAAATATGAAGAAATTGCACATATAATTCAGAACTTATTATGTGTTATTTTTCCAAGTTTCCAAGTAGCACTGTTTCTGCAGATACACTTATGATCAAAAGTTTATATACACTCATCGGTGGTATGAATGCCATGGTAAGTTTGAGCTTTTAATGATTTCTCTGAATTTTTTTTCCAGGGTTGAATGATTTTACAGCTTTTGATTTTATTATTTAGATGTTTAATGACTTAAAAAAAATAAGAGTTGGGTTTGATTTTATTATGGATTTTCTCTAATCACCCAAAAGTACACAGGCACCTCTCGTAATTTTTTTTGTAAATCTCCCCTCACAAGCTGCACCTCAACCATCTGCTTTTGGTAGCCATCAACAAGCTTCTGACATAATTCTGTTTCGATATTTGACCACTCTTCTTGTTTGGTCACTCTACTGGCCACTCCATTTTTTCAAGTTTGCTATCTTGTTCCTTTTTTGTCTAACGTCAGTCTGACATAGTTTGTATTTATGTTTCGTGTGATTATCTTGGACAGACGAACCCCTGACCAACTAGGTGCACATCAGATGGCTGGAGAATGCTGCGGTGACTATTTTTGGTTCAGGTTGCCTCTCACTCACCAACCCTGGATCCAGCAAAACAGCTTCAGACATCAAACTTTTTCCTTCATGTGAGGAACCATCCTTTGGCATACTTGACAGAAAAGTGCAAAAAAAAAAGAAAAAAGCATGATGAACTGAAGATTTCAAATGTTGATTCATCAGTCCATAACACCTCCTTCCAGTCTTCAGTAGTCCATTGGTGGTGTTTCATGGGGCAGCCCAGCCTCTTCTTCTTATTCTGACATGTGAGCAATGGCTTTCTTGCTGCAATTCGACCTGTCAAACCTGAAGTCTGCTCTTTAAAATTAAACTGAGATGTGCTTATTACAATCACCTCTAAGCTGTGCTTGGAGCTGCCTATATTGCAAGCTGTTGACTTTCAGAAACTTGTCTTGTGATTCTGTCATGAACTGGGGTCTGCACATCTCCTCCTGACTTTTGGCAGATATTAGCTACTCACAAATGGCACCCTTACAAACTCCAGCTACTGCAGCATCTCAACGAGGATGACCCAGATTGGCGCACAGAATTTGCAGAATGGGCAAAACAAAAATTGGAACAGGACCCTCAGTTCACGCAGAAGATTTTGTTCAGTGATGAGGCAAACTTTCATGTGAATGGTGAAGTTAACAAACAAAACCACCGCTATTGGTCTGACACTAACCCACATCGGATGGATCCCCCCGAGACTGTTGGAACAACAAAAGTGATGGTTTGGTGTGGTATATGGGGTACAACGATAGTGGGTCCATTCTTCATCAATGGAAACCTCAAGGCCACTGGATATTTGAAATTGCTACATGATGTGTTTCCCTCTTTACGCACTGAAGCTGGCACGTTCCCTGAGTTTTTCCAGCAAGATGGTGCACAACCACATTATGGGTGCCAGCTCCGAGCATTCCTAGATGAACAGTTTCCTGGAAAGTGGATTGGTCGTCGTGGGCCAGTTGAATGGCCCCCAAGGTCTCCCGATCTGACCCCCTTAGACTTTTATCTTTGGGGTCATCTGAAGGCAATTGTCTATGGTGTGAAGATACGAGATGTGCAGCACCTGAAACTACGGATACTGGATGCCTGTGCTGGCATTTCTCCTGCGGTGTTGCTATCAGTGTGTGAAGAGTTGCATTGACAATCCAACACAATGGGCAGCACATTGAACACATTTTATAAGTGGTCAGAAACTTGTAAATAACTCATAAAAGAATAAAGTTACGTTGAAACCAAGCACATCATTGTTTTTCTTGTGACATTACCAATAAGTTTGATGTGTCACATGGCCCTCTTCCTATTGAAAAAACAAAAGTTGTATCCAAGATGGCCGACTTCTAAATGGCCACCATGGTCACCACCCATCTTGAGGAGTTTGCCCCCTCACATATACTAATGTGCCACAAACAGGACTTTAACATCACCAACCATTCCCATGTTATTACGGTGTATCCATATAAATGGCCCACCTTGTACATTACTTTACATTTTTGGGTGACATTCTTTTTTCCTCAAGCAGTTCACCACTTAACTTTATACCATTTCAAGCTATTCATTGGACTTTAATTGCTTCAATTTTCATTAAAAACTGGAAGAATGGGGTGTTCTAAAACTTTTGACCCATTCTGTCAATAAGTTTAAACAAGGTGCAAACCATGGGGTATACTAAAGAACAGGAAACCCAGAACCCAGGAACCCAGAAAGGAACATTATGTACCAACTTTATGTGGATTTTGTTTTTTGTTAAACCACATAATGAAAAGAAACTGTATTTATTCGGTCATTATATAACTCACAGTTTACCAGGTACAGTGACTTTATTATTAAAATACTGTCTATGATGTGGTCATTGTAAGCATACAGTAAATTTTTCAAAAAGAAAGTAAGAAAGATTGAAACACTCCGGGATTGAATCATTCCGGGTGCCTCTATGACATTTCCTGCTCTAGGCAACCACTAACGTCGCCAGTGCCACAAGCTGGCTCTGATCATGCAGTATACAGAGCCAAATAACTAGAAATGCTTTTTCACTTTAATCTTTTCAGAACTTTCAAAAGTAGTAGTTGATAGCATTCATTATACTAACCTCCCTATGAGCTCAGTGTGCAGCAGCAGCTATTAGCTTTGAGCAGGGAGCCAATAGTTTGCAGAGAAACTAGTGAGGAAGAAAGGCCTGCTGTAAGGTAACAACACCTAACAGCGATACTTTAATGAATTATTGAATCAGTGATGTATTTAAAAGACTGTGCTGTATGATATGTTTCAACTTTATATGGAAGAAACATCAATTCATCATGGGCTAAAGGTAAAGCTGAATTTAGGGTAAGGTAATCTTAAAATATTAATTTGTTGTTATATGTCATTTTTGTTATCTGTAGTGCCACCACATCTTTACTGTTTCCAGTTGCTACAATGATCTGAACAGCATAACTGTTCACTTATCAGTTTTGCAGTTCTGGCATGTGTGACGTATGTCATGATCCAGCAAAAAAACAGGTAAGGATATTTCACTATGAAGTACAAAGATGCATTTTGAAAAAGCAAAGATGCACTGCCTTCTCTACAACTTGCATTAAAAAACAACTCATATAGTCAATACATTTTTCATTAGTTACTAAGCCACAGTGTCACTCAGAACACCAACAATATCAGCTGTTTCATATTTAATGTTGAAAATAGAGGCAGGTCTTTGGGACGAAAGTCAGGAGTGCCATTTTAAAGGGTTACAGTGGGAGGAATTGAACATCAGCTCTAACCTTTAAGTTGCACATAGCGAAGACGTGACATTTACAGTATATCCCTCATTGTCTCGTATACTGTACACTTAATGCACTTCACTGTGTGTGTGTGTGTGTACAGTGCTGTGCAACTCAGACTTTCAATTTGGCCCATAGCTTGCTAGTCATGAGGAGATGGCCTCTTGCTTGTCCATCAAACAAATAGAATAAAATCACACACACTCACACATTAACACTCTCTCGCTCACTGCTGTGCAGGCAAGATTGTGCTTCATCATCTCCATTTCCCCCGGCTGCCTCTGGTTTCCAGATCTCTATGTTGAGGGAAATAACATAGATTTATAGCTGGGGCGCTAACAATATCCTCAGTTATTGCTAGAAGTAAATGAATAAATCACCATGCCAAGATGCTTGATCTCCACTGCTTGTGTCTGTGTGTGTGAGAGAGAACAGAGAGTGTGTGTGTGAACTAATTTGCACCTCCACACAGGCAAGTATCTATGTGTTTTTACATTGTATTGAAGTATGTATTGAAGCTACGAAGCAAATGCTTGAATCTTCCCTTGTGTGATTTACCCAGTTGGTTTTCAATGACCTGATCATGCAGTCATTTATTATAAACTAAGGATATGCATTAGATTCTTTAGGGCTTTATGGAGAAGCACGTGTTGTGGCTATTCATTTTGTTGGATGCAGAATTCACTTAGTCAATTGTGAAATCCAAACTCAAAGTGGAAAAAGGCATCATTAATATTTAAATTCTTATCAGCTAATCCGGTCTTAAGTCTGAAGTCGTTAGCCGTTTCTGGGTCCAAACTCCACTTCTGGTCGCAAAGTCAAACAAACACTGCGGCATCACTAAGAGTTACAAACTGCCCAAATTCTTTCATCTTTAATAAAATGATCAGTGTGGCTGCTCTACCAGTTGTAACAATTAAGTTTCACATCCAGGCATCCATGAAAAACAGGATTTATGAAGTCTTGATGCATGTTCAATCATAAATACCAAAAGGTTAATTCTGTTCATCTATGGATAGTGAAGCTGGAAGATGATACTATTCATCGCCAGCATGTTTTAAAACTCTGTTTTTTAAAACCTTACGATGTAACTACAGCCCCGCCCATGCAGCTTGCACATAGGAGGTCATATGATTGTTGGGTTTTTCTCTGTATGTATTATTGTAGGGTCTATCTTACAATATAAAGTGTTACACACTGAAAGGAAGACAAGGTTCATCCAGGTGCACACTGAGGTTTATTGCGCTGAAACACAGCAAAACAGCAGTTCTGCATTACTGACGGCTTCCACTAATAATTAAAATCCCTAACTTTTGTAAGGGATTATTTTGCCAGTCACCTGTTTGTCTCAGCCGTCACTGCCACCTACTGGTGAAACTGAATATTGCCCTAACATCACATCAGGTGAATGCAAATGAGCTTTTCGCTCTGTGCCATGACATAAATTATTGTCACAACAAAGGCAAAAAAAGGTGATTGGGGGGGGGGGGGGGGGGGACGACATTAAAAGAACTTCAACAAGGATTCTGAGACTTGTTTTTGATGCTGTAGACGGAACAAACTTCAGTCAGGAGAACAACTGAGGTAATCCATCCACAATACGAGGTTAGACATTAATATACTGCTGCATGGGCTGGGCTGTAGTTACATCATAAGGTTTAAAAAACTGAGTTTTAAAACATGCTGCAAATGAATGGTGGTTATAAAAACAGAGAAAGGCAGACAGTGTTAAATGACTTTTTTTAGGGGCGTGTGCAGATTAAATATAACACGATACAAAGCCTTAAAACATGTTAAGAACATGTAAACACAGAGTATTTTGGACCCGGGAGCAGGGTTCATACGTCATCACTTAACAACCGGATACAATAACGAGTGCAGTATAAAAATTTATACTCCGCCATTTAGCTTATAATAACTTTGCAGCGGAGATTTCCCACTGGAGCAGTCTCGTGATGACAACCTGCACTCAGCCTTTGACAAAGTGATAGAAATTGATGGTCACATGGTGCGCCCTGTGCACCGATGGTGCGTATCCTCCCCGGAATGCCAGCTGGTGAGCCAGCCGGCCATCCCAAAAGCGCCTTTACGCCCTTTACCGTTAATGGAGGTCCCATTCAACCGCATTAGCATGGACCTCATTGGGTAATTTCAGAGGAGTTCACGCAGCTATCACTTTGTATTAGTTCTGGTGGATTATGCAATGCGATGCGATACCTGGAAGCAGTGCCACTGCACACCATTTTGCAAAGAGTGTGGCGACGGCGTTCTTTCAGGTCATCTCCCGGGTCGGCATCCCAAAAGAGATACTGACTGACCAAGACACGTCGTTTATGTCTCGTACACTAAAAGAGCTGTACAAATTACTGGGCCTTAAATTTATTCGGACCACGCTTACCACTCTCAGACTGACGGGTTGGTGGAGCGGCTGAATAAGACATTAAAGTCCATGATTCGGCAATTCACACACGAGGATGAATACAATTGGTATCGCTGGCTTGACGCTCTGTTGTTTGCAGTGCGAGGTGCCCCGGGCCTCCACAGCATTTTCTCTCTTTGAACTGCTGAGGGGTGAGGTTTAAAGAAATTTGGGAGGAAGGTCCAGCCAATTAAGACTAAATAAGATACTTAAGACAAGAAATACAGTGAGGAAAAACTGTAAACACAATAAAACCAACTTAAAACCAACATAATCTATAACAAAGACTAAAACAACCCATGACATTATGGATTAAATTATTTTTCAAAATGTGTTTGATGTTAAGTTTTATTAATCCCAGACATCAATGATCTAAAGATTTTTAGCATTTTTAATATGACTTTTAAAAGGGAGATATTTTTGATTATCACATTAAAACTCCATGGGAAAGACTATTGGTTTAGCCATGAATGTAGCAGCTTTCCTACAGTTTTCCAGTATTTCTAGCACTTCTGTTATGACTCACTACCAACCCCATGACACTTATCTACAGCAGTAATATGAACATTTGAGAAATGTCTTTGAAATCAAGAAAGTAATAGGAAATGACCTTCCCGACTCCAGTGTCTTGATTACATCATCACCCTGAATAATAGTCTGCCATTCACTTGAAATAAATCTAATATGCAATTCAGTAATATCTAACTATCTTATATTATTCTGTTCTTTGTCCTCCATGAAAGAAGAAATGAACTGTAACGGTCCGACTGAAGCCAGTGACCACACTTTAGCACTGTTTTGCTCACAAAGAAAATGAGGCTAAATGTCAGAAAGCATACCACTTATGTAATATTCACAAATGCGACAAAAAAGACCTCTGTGGATGACCATGGGATATTATCTCTGCAGTAATGGGAGTGTTTTGTTTTTCACTTGACTGAGTTTGTAGTATTTTTCAGAGTTGGTCAGTGTTCTCAATGCAGATAAATTTTCAATTCAGGTTTATTATTTAACACCAATTCACGATAACAGTCCATCCTATATGTGTTTTATGCTCCAAGTTATGAACCCTAAAATATTAGACCGATAACCTCAACAATTAGTCTCCCAAGAGAAATAACACTGAAACACTTAAATCCCTGGCCCCAGCAACGTGAGTTACGAATTCATCGATCGGTGTAGGCAAGATGATTCTGAGTGGGTGCGGGGAGGTTATGTGATGCCTTGAGCTGTGACACATAAAAGACAGGGTGGACCTTCATGGAGGACAGAAGGTGTAAATGATAAGTGACCGGATTGATTCTGGTGACAATCTCACACGAGCCAATAAACCTGGGAGTGAGTTTTTTGGTCCCTGTATAGAGTTTCAGGTGTTTCACAGCGAGCCAGACCCAGTCGCCTGTCTGAAATTAATGTTCCAGGAGGTGTTGGCAGCAATTTTTTTAACGTATTTGCCATTTGATCGGGAAATGGCAGCCTGCGCCTTCATCCACGTACCTTGTCAGGTAGCTTGACCTTGGCCAGGGTGCAGATGTCATAAGCAGAAACAAACTCATGGACATCCCAATCCACGGAGGGTCACCAGAGGGGATGTCAAAGAAGTTGGAGGGTCCTGTTTCACCCAGGATGCACCATGAGTGGGGAGAAGTGTGCCCAGACCAAAACCTCCTGACGACACTGGGAGGGAATATAAAGATGACCAGCAGGAGTTTCAAGGGGTTCTTGGAATGCTAAGGTGGGTGAATAAAGAGCCCAACACGCCTGTCTTGGATTCAGTTGCTTGGCTGATGAATGTGTGTCAGATTCTAATGGTAGGTCCAGATCTGGGAAGGTTGTTTCACTTCAAGAAGTCAGTGCCACGGCCCACTTGATGGCCGGCAACTCCCGGTCCCCAACGACATACCTGTGCTGAGTGGGGGAGAATTTCCTTGAGAATTAGCAGTGTGGGTAGAGTTTGCTATCCCAACCATGTTTGGAGAGTATGGTGCAAGCGCCCACATCACCTTCTACCACAAAAGATTTAGCAGGATAGGGATAGAGCAAGACGGTGCTGTGGTGAGCAAGCAAATGAGGCCCTTGAATGCTTGTATGGCTTCCGAGATGAGAAGGGTTTAGGCTGGTTAGTAGGTTTTGTGAGAGACATTAACGGGGCAACAACTGAGCTAAAGTCTCAAATGAAGTGCCAGTAGAAGTTGCTAAATCCCAAAAAGCTCTGCAGCTGTTTGGGGTTAGTTTGTTGAGTCCAGTGAACAACAACTTGAACCTTCTGGGGATCCATGGCTAAACCTTTGGAAGAATGAGTGAAGGCAAAGAAGGTGGTGGAGTAATAATGGAAGGAACAATTCTCCAGTTTACAAAATAACTGGTGCTTGAGCAGTCTGTTAAGCACCACCCTCACACGTCAGACATGATCTACTTCGGATCGAGAGTACATCAGAATGTCATCCAGATAGGCAAACACCCACCGGCCTAGCATTTGTTGGAATATGGCAGGACTATTGAACAGGCCAAATGGTACTCCCATTGACCGTTATTGGTAATGAAGGCTGTCTTCCACTTGTCTAACTCTCTGATGTGCACCAAATTTAGGCTCTGCATAGGTCCAGTTTGGTCAAGATGCTGGCCTGGGAAAGACAGTTGAGTGCCATTAAGAGAAGAGGGAGGGGCGTGGCGGTTCTTAATGGTGACCTTGTTCAAACCCCAATAATTGATGCATAGCGAAGCCCCCATCCGTCTTCTTAACAAAGAAGAACCCAGCAGTGGCTGGGGAGGTTGAGGGTCAAATGCAACCTTGTAGCTTGCCATCACCAGTGTGTGAATGTTTGTGTGAATGGGTGGATGACTGAATGTGTAAAGCGCTATACAAATACAGGCCATTTACCATTTTACCAACCTTGTTGAAGAGCTTCTGTAATGTAATGTATTCCTCCATCCTCCTCGGGAGATAGAGAAAACAGACGACCATGGGGTGGTACAGCTCCAGGGAGGAGTTTGACAACCATGTTATAGGGGCAATGCAGAGTAGGGTAAAGGCTACTAAAGTCCTTGGAGAGATCATGGTATACTGGAGGAATCTTATCCAGATTCATGGGCTATTCTATGGGACACATTATCGTCTTGGGAATGAGACAATGATAAGGACAGCTGGGACCCCAGCCCAGGATTTGACAAGACAACAGGGTGTCGTGTCGGCAGAACTGAGAGTAGACCAAGAAGAGAGGAGAGGACATGGCAGAGAGAAAGAGAAATTTGATTTCTTCCAGATGGTCCCCTATAGACATGTGAATGAGCTGGGTCTAGTGCTGGATAAGAGGGCTGAAGAGGATGCCCATCTATAGAGGTGACAGGAATTAAATGGTGGAATGGGGGTAGGATTAAATAAGCTTATGCTTCTTCCTGCTCCTTTTTGAACTTTTTTTTTTGTTCTTGTTGCACCAGTTATTTTGTAAAGCCGATCAGCTGATCATTGATCAGTTTCATGATTGAAGTGGCAACAGGAGAGAGAGGGGAGAGAATGAGAGAATAAGAGACAGGTGCACCATAAAAACAGAGAATAGATCCAGCTTTGTGTCTTTTATTTCATTGTAGCTGAAGTCAAACTGCGTTCCTTTTCACCTCAGTACGAACTGCGTAATATTTTCCCTGAATACGGGACGATTCAGTTTTTTACGGGACGGTTGGCAACTCTAACAACTAACCTTATGAATAAAATAAAGTTCACTATCAGTAACATCATAGGAGTGACGGACGGGGAAGGCAAGGTAAGTGACGGACGTGAGGGACAAGGTAAGCGACTCATGTTGTAACTGACGTCAGACGCCGGAGATTTTGGCGGAAAATTAAAGCGAATGAAATAAAAGACACAAAGCTGGATCTATTCTGTGTTTTTATGGTGCACCTGTCTCTTATTCTCTCATTAAAGCGAATGGTAGTTTAGATTTGAACAAATTCGTTTAAGCTTCAGTATTACCAAATACACTTATCAATTGTCTTATAACTAACAGCATTTGTCTAAATCATCTCCAACACCCTGGAGAACAACGGGGAGAGTTTAGAGGCTCTCCAAGATTACATTGATCAGTGCTTCCAGGATCTCGTGATGAAGAAGGCTCAGTGTGCATCTTCCCCAGCAAAACCTGAGACGCCGTCGTCAAGACTTCGCCCGGCAGATTCCCCCGGCACAACATCGCCAGCCAGCAAAGATATTGTCGAAATACTGGAGTCAATCGACCAACGATTGTCCAGTTTCGATGCAAGGCTGTCCTTGGTGGAGATTCTTCACCGGGAATTTAAATCCTTGCGAGAGTCCCTGGAGTTCAGCCAGCAGCAGGTGGAAACGCTCGCTGCTGAAAATGCCACGCTAAGGGAGGCAGTGAAATGTCTCACAGACAATGTTACTCAGCTAAATAGAGAAAATAAAAAAATAAAAGAAACAGTTATAGATCTACAAGCCCGTAGCATGCGTGATAATCTGGTATTTTCTGGTATTCCAGAAGCCGCTGGAGAGGACGCGGAGACCACGGTAAAAAGCTTCATCAAAACCCACCTGAAGCTGCCGGAGGACACGGTGAAGAACATCGCCTTTGATAGAGTGCATCGCATCGGCCCCATGTGGGCTGCGGCTGGGAGACCACGTCCTATTGTGGCCAAATTCGGCCACTTCAAACAAAAGGAACAGGTGAAAAGCCGCGGCAGTGAATTAAAAGGAACAGACTTCAGCGTGAACGACCAGTTCCCCAAAGAGATCCTGGAACGACGCAGGGTCCTCTTCCCAATCCGACGCGGCTTCATCCAGAAGGGCTCCCGCGCTGTCATCGCTGTGGACCAGCTGTACGTGGACGGACAGCTCCACCGCGACCCCGACATCACTCCGTGGCTGTATTAGCTTCACACCAGATAAGAATTCGCTACACCCTTTCCCCACCCACTCACACTAACTTGCATTAACATCTGTTAAACTTACTAGTATCAAATCACATCTTAAGTGTGATTTCATAGCAGAATTAACACCGTCACTCTCCGTCAATGGTTTGATTAGAATGTTTCCGGGTTTTTTTTCTTCTCGTTTTTTTTCTCTCTTTTTCCCCCTCTTGTTTTTATGCTGCTCACCCTTGTCCTTGGTTTCTTTCTTTTTTCTTTCTTTCACTGCTCCGATCACCTGCTTCCAGACTCATCCACAAACAACATCCTTTATTTCGACACATACGCACAGCACGATCACGCACAGTCATGTGCTCAACGGCAGCACATTTACATCAGTCAGACAGCGCACACAGTCGTATAGGATACACACACTTAAGCCAAGCGTACTCATATTACTAAATATGCACACACATAGTCAGACTCAGGGAGCATCTCGCCACACATTTTTTCTCTCTCTCCCTCTCTTTATTTACGAACAAGTGATGTATTCTCTCCACCTGTCTAAGCAACACACACAGCATACACCCCTAGTTATACACAGAAATCTATGGGTGCACTAAGATTCGTTACATGGAATGTAAATGGAGCTGGCTCCAGAGAAAAGAGGTTAAAAATATTTAACCAACTTAAAAAACTACAGGCAGATGTTGTCCTTTTACAAGAGACCCACAGACCTCTTAGAGGTTCGAATGAACTTAAAACACCTGAGTTTCCTAATGTGTTCTCAGCTTGTTATAATTCTAGACAAAGGGGAGTAGCAATTTTAATACATAAAAATATTAATTTCACAGTACTCGATACAGTTATAGATCCACAGGGTAGATTCTTAATCATTAAACTATCTATACTTGATAAAAAGCTATGTATTGTAAGTGTATATGGTCCAAATGTTGATGATCCCTCATTCTTTCACGGTTTTTTCAGTGCACTCTCTGAACACTTAGATGGCACACTTGTTCTTGGAGGCGACCTCAACCTTGGACTAAATGAAGAAATGGATAGGCTCAATACAGCAGGAACTCAGCGTAATTGGCAGTCCACAAATATAATCAAACAGTATATGAGCGACTTTGGTCTTTGCGATGCATGGCGCTCCCTTCACCCCACCAGTAAGGAATATACTTTTTTCTCACATGTCCATCACTCCTACTCTCGTCTGGATTATTTTTTGGTCAGCAGCTCACTGCTGAGGGACATTTCAGGCACTGAGATTCACCCTATAGCTGTCAGCGATCATGCTCCTGTATCTTTAGCACTAATGCACAAGAATAATACTACGCCAAGTAAAAACTGGAGATTTAATACATCACTGCTTAAAGATGAAGACTTTATTAAATATTTTAAAAAAGAGTGGACTTCATATTTAGACTTTAATGACACTCCCGGAACATCTGCTTCTGTTCTATGGGAAGCAGGGAAAGCTGTGATGAGAGGTAAAATAATTTCTTTCTCATCACATAAAAAGAAAAAAAACAAAAATATTCAGGAATTAGAAAAAACCATCAAATCACTAGAAGAAGCCTATGTGTCACACCAAGATCAGGAAACATTGAACAAAATACGCAAAACAAAACTAGAATTAAATGAGATAATTGATAAAAAAAACAAAATTCTTAGTACAAACACTACGCTTACAAAATTATGAACATAGTAATAAATCCGGTCAATTTCTAGCAAACCAGCTAAAAATAAATAAAGAAAAAACAACTATATGTGCTGTTCAAGATTCATCTGGGAACACAGTATATGACCCGAAACAAATAAACAACATTTTCAGGGATTTCCATAAAATGTTGTATTCACCACAAATAAACCCATCTAAAAAGGAAATTGATAAGTTTTTAGACAACATAACTCTCCCAAAATTATTAGACTCTCAAGCAATGGCACTGGATTCGCCACTGACACCAGGTGAACTCCAGGAAGCCCTGATAAGTATGCCCAATAATAAGGCTCCAGGTCCAGACGGCTTTCCTGCAGAATTCTACAAAGAATTCTGGACGATTCTAGCACCAGTTTTTTACAGAACGTTGTTGGAAATTAAAGAAAATGGCAGATTTCCATCAAAATGAATTCTGCAAACATTAATCTCCTGCTAAAACCAGGCAAAGACCCTGTATATCCCTCAAGCTATCGTCCAATATCCCTTATAAATGTAGACCTTAAAATAATCTGCAAAGCTCTCTCGAAGAGACTAGAGAAAATAACCCCCCTCTTAATTCATCCTGACCAAACTGGTTTCATAAAAGGTAGGCACTCATCAACAAATACACGTAGATTACTTAATTTGATAGACTACTCATACAGTAAAAACCTTGAAACTACAATATTTTCTTTAGATGCAGAAAAAGCGTTTGACAGAGTTAACTGGAAATTTCTATTTGCAACTTTACACAAATTTGGTTTTGGATCTTCTTTCATCAACTGGTTAAAAATATTATATAATTCCCCAACAGCTTGTGTCAGAACAAATGACCAGACATCCTCCAGCTTCTGTCTCCTGAGGGGCACCAGGCAGGGATGCCCACTCTCCCCTTCACTGTTTGCAATTTTTATTGAACCACTAGCAGCAGCAATTAGACAGAATTCAGTAATTAAGGGCATAAAATGCAAGAACGTGGAACATAAAATCAGCCTTTATGCAGATGATGTGTTACTCTTTCTCCAAAATTCACAAACCAATATCTCTGGGGTGATTGAATTGATAAACTCTTTTGCAAGAATATCAGATTACTCAGTTAACTGGTCAAAATCTACAGTCCTTCCGATTAATTGCTGCTTCCATAATTCCTCTTCTACTCCACTGCAATCGGGAAATATAAAATATTTAGGTATTAATGTTTCTCCCAAGCTTGCAGATCTAACTAAATAAAGAAAGTAGAAGGTGATCTGGCTAGATGGAAATGTCTACCCATATCACTCATGGGAAGGGTTGCCGCTATAAAAATGATGGTCTTACCAAAAATAAATTATTTATTCTCAATGATCCCAACTAAACCGCCACAAGATTGGTTCAGATCTCTAGATTCATATATGTCCAAATTCCTTTGGAAAAATAAGCCCCCACGTATAAGCTTAAAAACACTACAAAAGACCAAGGATAAAGGAGGATTAGAACTACCTAACTTTCAGCACTACTTCTTAGCCAACAGGCTTCAGTTTATCTCAGGATGGCTAAAACATACCCTCTTAGATGAACCTTGGCTAGATGTAGAACAAGCACTTTGCAATAATCTAGAGATTTCAGATCTACCATTTATCAGCTCAAACATCCAATGACATGAATGCTTCAAAAGCGTCAACATTAGCTCTTCTCTGACAGCATGGTGGGAGTTTCTGAAGTTGACAGAGTCTTCATTAATCCCATGCAAACGTACACCTATCTGGAACAACCCTGACATATTACAAAACAATAATATGATAAACTTTTCAGATTGGAGTGGTAAAGGAATCAAATATTTAGAACATATACTAGAAGGAACAGAATTTATTTCATTTGACAGACTAGTTACACAATATGGGATCAACAAGAAAAGATTTTTAGAATATCAACAAATTAAATCCATAGTAAAAAAGAAATTTAAACCGGGTCAAGTTGAACTACAAACAACACCAAGTGTGGTTCAATTTCTTACTCTTAAAACCCCCAAATTACTATCCAAAATATACAGAATGCTTTCTAAAACAGATGAATCAATATCACTTCCTATTGCAAAATGGGAAGCGGATTTATCAGTTAACTTAGACCAAAACTTCTGGTCTCAGATTTGCTTAAAAACCTTTCTAATCTAATTAGAAATCCCAGTCTTCAATTAATTCAATACAAAATACTACATAGAGTGCACTATACAGGTCATCGGCTGTTCAAGATGGGCTTTACGTCTACCAACAACTGCTCACACTGCCAAACCAATTCACCGGACAATTATATCCACGCTCTTTGGTTCTGTCCACCAGTTCAGAAGTTTTGGCGCGAGATATGTGAAGACTTATCAAAGTGTCTGAAATGTAACATTCCAACTTCCCCTTTAGTGTGTTTGTTGGGCAGCTTAGATAATGTCACTTCAGAAAAGAATATAGCCCATATGGTTTTGATTAGCTCCATCACCTAGTGGGGGTGGGGGGTCATAGTTTGGTCCCACCTTCACTGTTGTGATTGGTGTGGGGGTAGGGACAGGCTTAGGGCGTCGGGGGGGTTCCCCAGGAGCATCTTCCTTGGGGGGCTCAACCCGGGGTAGCGGTCATGGCCAATTAAGGGCTCTGTTGGCTCTTAGGTGACGGTTTCCTCGTGGCTGCGTGCAGCGGGGCTAGGGGAGGGTCTGTGCTGACGGACGTGGGTTACTGACCTAGTAGCCTGGCTGCCCCTGGGTGGGTCCGGGACGGGCGTGAGGTTCTGGGGGCGCTCCGTCTCTGGGCTGGGGACCTGGCTGGGCCTCGGGAGCTTGGGTCCTGGTTGGTGTGTTGCCGGGGTTGTGGGCGGGTGGGTGTATGGGGGCCCAGCCCTGGCGCAGGGTGCCGCCAGTGCATCGAGCCACATGGGGGGCTCTTCAACTGGTGGGGGAGGTTGTCACATCTTGCAGGAGCTTTCCTCTCTTCAGGAATTCTCTCTGCAGGAGGGGGAGATATAGGAGAGGTGGAGGAAGATCTCAGCCTGGGCGTCTATTGTCTTGTGTAGTCTGGAAGATGAGTGGATGATGGGGTGGGTGCAGTTTTCTCTGTGGTGGGGTCGGGTGGGCTGTCCCGGGCTCTGTGGGGCCGGGCGGCGCTGCTGCACTGGGCCCCGGTCCGGATGGGCCTGGGCCCCCTTTTCCTGACGGGTTGCAGAGTATGGGGGTGCCTACTGGGGTCAGCGGGGGAGCTGGCCCCAGGGAGGGGTCACTTGTCCCTCCCTTCCTTCCCTCCCCATCTCCAGCTGCCTCCCTCTTCCCGCTCCACCACAATCACCCACACATGCAGGGCCTTGGGGTAGGGGTGTGTCACCAGGGTGCAGAGGAGGCATCCCCCCCCCTCTGTCCCCTTCTGGCTGCCTCTGCCTCAATTTTATCTCACAACTTAGACATTCACATTACTCACACTCTCATAACACATACATATAGGATCTCATAGGGTGGGCACGCAACACCGACTCCAAATTACCATCAGGGTGTACACCTCACCCCTGGCGTCGTTGCCCACCTCTCAATTTTAAATACACGTAGACATTGAGGGCTATCAGGAGGGGCTATGCGCTTACCTGCTGCTCTCTGGCAGGTAGCTCCATGCCCTCCTGGGTTTTAAATGCACCTTAGAACACACATACATCAACACTACATATGAGCGGGTGGAGGGAGGTTTGGAGTCTTCTCACACCCCTGGTCTCTGCGGCCTGCTGGAGCGGGGGGGCTAGGAGGAGGAGTTGGCCGTCCGACTGGGGTCTGGTGTGTGGGGCCTCCCTGCTGCTGCGGAGTCGGGGCGGTCTGCTTCTCCCCACCGCAGGGAAAAGGGTAACACCTCCTGGGTCTGGGTGCAGTTTCCCCCTCCAGGGGCAAGGGTACCTAGACCCGGTTCTTAGAGTACGCTTGGGGAGTGTGATTGTGTGTACAGTGTCTCTTTATGTTTGTCTTCACGTTGGTTGAGTGTGGAGTAATTGCTTATGAGAGCATGAGGGTGGGAATGGATGTTTGTATCTGTGTGTGCCTGTATGTCTGTGTCTATATGTCAGGTTGGGTATCAGATGCCACCTCTCTGGGGACATCTCAGGCCCTCCAAGGTTTGGAGGCCTTTCTCCCCCCACCACTTCCCCTGCCGGTGGCGGACGCCCTCAGACATCGGTGCGTTGGTGGTTCTTTGTGTCCGGGGATGGGCGTCCAGGTACACACCGGCTCACTCCTTGGTGGCTGCTTATCGGGGCCTGGAGCCTGGGGCTCGCTCGGGCCACTTCAGGGATGGGGTGCCTTCGGCCTCTCGGCCTGGGGCTCGGTCACTCAGGCACAGCTGGCTGCCGGCGGAGCTCACGGGCACGTCACTGCAACCCCCCCTGGCTTCTACTCCGCGGCTGCTGAGTGACCCCTCATCTGGGGCTCTCCTCAGCTCTTTCTGGGATAGTGGCGCGGCTGCCCCTCTGTTGGTCTTCCTTGGTCTCTTGTGTTCTGGGGGCCTCTGGATGTCTGGAGTTTTGATCTCCTCCATACCTGCTTCATGCCCTGGAGGATGGGGCAGTGGCCCCCCACACCCTCTAGCAGATCATTAGATGAAGGAACCTTTTAAAAACAAGCGCGTTCATGCTCACAGGTGTACACACGGGTGATCACACACACAAACTACACCCTTTTTGGCTCCTACCTCAAAGCACACTTTGCGCTGTCAATCTTACGTGCTGCACAATAATGTTTAATATTTATTATTTACTGTCATATTCCCATATATCATTGTGATGTTGTTTATTACTCTCGTTTTCTTCTGCTTGTTTTCTTTTTTCTTTCTCAACAGGTGATCCAGGTGATCGATATATGTATTTTTTGTCTACTTTTTCTGTTGGTTTTTGTTTTTTGCCCTTTATCCCCGTCCCTCTTCACAGCTATTTTTCTTTCCCTCTTTCTTTCTCCCCTTTCTTTCCCCAATCAAGTCTGTCCCGTATTCAGCAAGTGAAAATAAAATAAACAATAAAAGGTGAATCAAATAGACCATTACGGCAAGGCTGGGATGGTCCATTTGGTAAAGTAAATCCGTTGGGCATCTTTCTTCACCTTTAGACAATAATTCTGATGGCAAAAGAGCCAAACGGGACAGGCAAAAAAAAAAAAAAAAAAAAAAAAAAAAAAGTAACATCATAGCACCCGCCCAGCAGTATATAACCTCCGTCATGCTAGCTAGTACGCAGTACGAGTTATTGTAACTGACTGTAAAAAGTCAGCACAACAAAAATAAACTACACCTAAAACTTGGTTTATATCTGATCCAGATAGACTGCAGGTCATAACTTCTTACCTGAAGTTCAGTTCACCTGACACTCGGACCGGCGGCCACCTCGGGTCTCTGCTCCTCCTGCCTCCCCTTTCCCTCATCCACCTGCTGGCCTCCACCACTTGCTAATGTTACTGAATCTGCGGAAGCTCCGCGATGCCACCACTAAACCATATATTACCATATAGTAAGATGGCGCTGGAGTGACGGCAGCCTTTCCATGTAGCTCTGCAACACCACACCTTTTCTTAACTTTTAACTTTTTTTAGACTAGGCTTTCAAACTTTATTTCACCTTCCTCTAGTTACTCTACTTCTACCTCTTAGATATAGCGACACGAGATGGATAATGCACTTTTTAAAACTTCTGGAACCAGCTCCTTCATCTATTCGAGAGCGAAGCTGCTGGCACTAAGAACAAAGGCACAGACCGGCATCTTGATGCATTCTCAATCATCCAGGAAAGTAAATCTCCAAAAGTTGAATCTGTTCATCTGGACGTAGCGTTTTGTGGGAGAAACGTTTCGTCACTCATCCAAGTGACTTCTTCAGTCTCAGCTGACTGCAGGTTTCCCCAATCTTGTAAACAGTACATTTGCATAATGACTGAAACCAGCCCACTGAAGGAACAATGGGCTGGGAGGTCAGTTTCTTAATCATAATTATGCAAATTCTCATGACCATTGATCAACAACCACTGATCAAAACCCACTGATCAATGGCCATGAGTACCATTCACAGAGAGTTGGGGAATAGCTGCAATCACAGCATTGTAAGATGGCGAAAGATGTACCCTTAGGCCCCCTCCTCGAATCAGAGATGGTCTTTCCCTTTTCACGTAAATGGCCTCCTTGACTCCGCGCTCAAACCAGCGTTCCTCCGTGTCCAGGATGTGTACATCCTCATCATTGAAAGTGTCCACTGGCCTGTAGGTGTAAATAGACTCCAGAGTCCTGGCCTGACGAGGTAGCTCTTCTGTGTTGTGCCATCCGCTTCGCCAGAGGTTGTTTGGTTTCCCCGATGTATAAATCCTGGCAATCCTCCTGGCACTTAACAGCGTACACTATGTTACTCTGTTTGTGTCAGGGGACCCGATCCTTGGGGTGGACCAATTTTTGGCGCAGCGTGTTTTGGGGTTTAAAAGCCACAGAGACCCGGTGTTTAGAAAAAATGCGTCTCAACTGTTCCGATACTCCTGACACATATGGGATCACTACAGGTTTTCGCTTGGGCAGCGGTTGTCCTTCTCTCCTGGATCGGCTGGAGCTTTCTTTAGGTGTCTTTCCAGCTTTGACAAAAGTCCAGCTGGGATAACCACATTTACTCAGGGCCTTCTTGATGTGCTGTTCTTCTGCCTCCCTGGCCGCTGTGTCTGTGGGGATGGTGTTCGCTCTGTGTTGTAGCGTCCTGATGACACCCAGTTTGTGCTCCAGTGGATGATGAGAGTCAAGCCTTAGATACTGATCCGTATGTGTAGGTTTACGGTACACGTCAGCTTTTAGATGTCCCCCATTACTGATGGAAATCTCACAGTCTAAGAAGGCTAACCTGCCACTTTTCATATCCTCCCTGGTGAATTTGATGTGTCGGTCCACCGAGTTAATGTGATCCGTGAAATGTAGTACGTCCTGAGATTTGATTTTCACCCAGGTGTCATCCACATATCTGAACCAATGGCTTGGTGGTGTTCCAGGGTAGGATAGCAAAGCCCTCTTTTCCACTTCTTCCATGTACAAATTGGCCACGATGGGTGAAGCTGGGGAGCCCATGGCACACCCATGTTTCTGCCTGTAGAACTGACCCTTGTATGTGAAGTAGGTGGAATGAAGACACAGTTCCAAAAGCAAACACACTTGGTCGATAGGGCTGGGCCATATTATACCGTTCACGGTAATACCGGTATAATGTTAGGCAACGATAAGAAAATGAAATATCGCGATAGAATATGGGTCAAACGCGCATGCGCAGTGCCTTTGTTTTCATACGCACATGGCCGATTGTTGAGTGAAACGGATGAACCAGAATTAGTTTGTAAAAATGGTGCCACTTCAGTGATGTGGAACTGGTTTGGTTTTTGTCCGTCAGATACAGAACAAAGCACATTTTTTTTGTAGAACATGCAAGCGGCCGTCGTTATTGCCGTATTTGTCGGACTAAGGTGCTCGTAAATCTGGGAGTAATCTGGGTCCTAAACTCCCTCCGCTTCGGGTCCCAAAGTCAAACAAACACTGCAGCATCACTGAGAGTTAAAAACTGTCTAAATTCTTTCATCTGTAATAAAATGATCAGCATTGCTGCTTTACCAGGTGTAACTATGAAGTTTAAGATCCAGGCATACATGAAAACAGAATTTATTACATTTAACGGAGTTAGAAGTTAGCAGGAAGCTAGCGGAAGTTAGCTCGCTAGTTTCGCTAGTTACCTAAGCATGATATAGCATGTTCTGACTGAGAGATTTCTGAAAAAATTCAAACGTACAGCTCTGCTATCACTTCCAACATAAATGAAGACAGGAAACTAAACAGCAGTGACGTTTGTAAGGTTACTGAAGTTGGGCTAGCTGGTATGTAATGATGTGCTACGTGATCGCTAGCGACACAGCTATGTTAGCATAACATAAACAGTGAAGCTGGAGGAATCAAGGCTAACACTTTTCCACTCAATAAAAGTTAACGTGAAGTTTCCTGATGGTTAGAGACAAATGCAATCGCATAGCAGGATGCTGTAAACGGACCAAACTTTAGTCAGGAGAACAACTGAGATAATCCATCCACAATAGAAGGTTAGTCATTAATATACTGCAACAACATGGGAATAGAGCAGCTGTGATAGAATACAGCATTAATGAATCAATGGTACAGAAGTGAAGGAAGCAAGAAGAATGAGTTGAATAAAGTTTGATTTATCTGACTGCTTTGTTTCGCTTAATGTGCCTTATAATCCCGTGCACCTTATGGTCCGAAAAATATGTATTTGACTGTTTTATTTGGCACACTGCAGTTTAATGTTGCAAAGCAACTCTTTTTAACTTCAGTGGATATTATACATGGTTATGCTCAGGATATGTCAGCCCATTGCTACTGGAAATGCCTTTTGGTTAAACTTTCAGCAAGGAATTTGCATTTGCACTGTTAAATTTTTATATAGCTTTAATGCACATAAAAAACAGCTTCTTGTTTAAGTGAAAATAAATGGATGGTGTTTTTTTGTGCTAGTAAAGTTGTGGAGTTGTATTTTGTCTCGCATCAATTATATCGTCAGTTATATCGTTATCGCAAATTTTCAAATATATATCGTGATAAATATTTTTGGCCATATCACCCTGCTCTATTGGTCGATGCTGAGAGTGGTCCTGTTGCTGAGGTTGGTGTCATCCTGTAATCTCTTACGGACTACCTCCAACGCTTCCGTGACTGGGATGCAAGTGAAGAGAGATGTAACGTCGTACGAGATCATGGTTTCATCTGCCTCCATAATGACATCTCTCACCTTCTCAACAAAATCCAGGGTGTTCTGGATGTGGTGTTCAGAGGTGCCCACCAGCGGGTTGAGGATCGAAGCCAGAAACTTGGAGATGTTATAGGTGACAGAGTTGATCATGCAGACTATCGGTCTTAAAGGTGCACCCTGTTTATGTATATTCGGTAAACCATACAGACTTGGTGTAGACTCCCCTGGGTATAGCCTGTGGTATGAGGTCTGGTCAATAGCCTTGTCTTGTTCTAACTGCTTCAGACAGTCTATCACCCTCTTCCTGTAGGCACTTCCTGGGTCTCGTCTCAGGGGCTCATAAGTATTTTCATCACTGAGTAGTGACAAAATCTTCTCATGATAGTCTTTATGGTTTAGCAATACTGTGCACCTACCCTTGTCTGCCGGAAGGATAATAATGTTGTTGTCATCACTAAGTGATGTGAGTGCCTTCCTCTCCTCCATGGTGATGTTGGATGCTGGGGGCTTTGCATTGCTGAGACAGGCCGAAACTTTTGTCCGTAGTTGCTCTGCTTCCACTTCTGCAATATTGTTGTTACGAATTGCTGTTTCTGTGGCTGTGATCAGCTCCACTAGCGGGATTTGTCTCGGTGTGACAGCGAAATTCAACCCTTTAGCAAGGATGTTTTTCTCTGTTTGGGTGAGCTGTCTGTCAGACAAATTCTTCACCCACTTGTCCACATCCTCTGTGTCGCATCCTTGTCTCTTCTGGCCACTGAGGACACTCTCCGTATTTTGCAGTGGTTTCCGACGTACAACAAGTAAGTCAAACTTCCTTTGTTGCCTGGTCTTAGACTTCTTGTGCTATGCTAGACGAGCCTTCTCAGTAAAGTCAAACACCTTTTTAAGAGTATTCTCATCTAAAAGCATTGTCAGTCTCTGTCGGATCCGCTCCTCTTGAGATTTTAGCATGTCGATGGTAAAATTCGTTTGCCTCACCCGTTCATTAAGCAACTGATGCTGTGCCTTCTGGAGGATTTTTGTTGCTCGGAAGCCTTTAACTGAAGAGCTCATTTGCAGACTTTTAGGAGTAATCCTGTTTTGTCGGCATCTGAGGCTGAATCTCAGGTGGTTCCTGTAGTCCGCCATCTTACGTGCTGTTTGCTCATACTGACGTACAAGCTTTAGGCAGTCCTTGCCAAAGTGGGTTAAAACGTCTTGATGCATTCTCAATCATCCAGGAAAGTAAATCTCCAAAAGTTGAATCTGTTCATCTGGACGTAGCGTTTTGTGGGAGAAACGTTTCGTCACTCATCCAAGTGACTTCTTCAGTCTCTGTTTATAAGATTGGGGAAACCTGCAGTCAGCTGAGACTGAAGAAGTCAATTGGATGAGCGACGAAATGTTTCTCCCACAAAACGCTACGTCCAGATGAACAGATTCAACTTTTGGATACAGACCGGTATGCGACACAACATCCTGGCTGAGATAAAGAGAAGCTACAGAGGCTGCAAGGCTGGAGCAAGGAAAGCGGATCACCGGAGGCGATTCAAACCATCAATCCCGACAGTGATAATGGGCAACGTGAACTCGCTACAGAATAAAATGGATGAACTGTGTGCTCTGAACAACCACCGACTATACCGTGAGTGCAGTTTGTTTATCTTCACGGAGACGTGGCTAACCGAGCTAAGGCCGCAGGCTAACGTAGACCTATGCGGTTTCACATCCGTGAGAGCCGATAGGCCAGC
The DNA here is from genome assembly GCF_036321145.2 of Pelmatolapia mariae. Lineage (NCBI taxonomy): Eukaryota > Metazoa > Chordata > Actinopteri > Cichliformes > Cichlidae > Pelmatolapia > Pelmatolapia mariae. The sequence continues at coordinate 34,742,422 of NC_086235.1, forward strand.
GGAAAAAGCAGAGGTGGGGGACTCATTGTCTACATTAACAACAGATACTGTAACCCTGGACACGTCTCCGTTAAAGTATCGGTATGCCGTCCGGACCTGGAGCTGCTAGCCATTAGCTTGCGGCCATACTATCTACCTCGAGAATTCAGTCATGTAACCTGTGTGTGTGTTTACATCCCTCCGAGGGCCGACGCAGCAGCTGCCTGTGAGGAAATACACACAGTTACAGCAAGACTGCAGACAACACCCCGAGGCTTTCATTATTATATCTGGAGACTTTAATCATGCCACACTGGATTCTATTCTGGCTGCTTTTCACCAGTTTGTGAATTGTCCCACACGGAGCAACAGGACAATTGACCTACTGTATGCCAATGTGAGAGATGCATACAGAGCCACCCCCCTCCCCCCACTAGGGAAGTCAGACCACAACCTGGTTTACCTACAGCCACAATATACACCCCTCCTCCGAAGGCAGCCTGTCACAACACGCTCCATCAGGAGATGGACCCCAGAAAAAGGAGGATGCTCTGAGAGACTGCTATGACACCACAGACTGGGATGTGGTTCTGAGCCCACATGGTGAGGACATAGAGGGGGCGACACACTGTCTGACGGACTACCTCAACTTTTGTGTGGACACGGTCGCCCCTGCTAAGACGTTACGGTGTTATCCTAATAACAAACCGTGGGTAACACAGGAAGTCAAAGCTGTCCTCAACATGAAGAAGAAGGCTTTCAGGAGCAAAGTGAAGGAGGAGAGGAAAGCAGCACAACGGGAGGTGAAACGCTGCCTGAGGGAAGCAAAGGACACCTAAAGGAGGAAGGTGGAGCAGAAGTTGGAGAGGAACAATATGAGGGAGGTCTGGAATGGTGTGAAAACCATCACGGGCCACAACACCAAGAACAGCACAGTGGGGGGGGACTGTGGAGAAGGCAAACGAACTCAACTACTTCTTCAACAGGTTTGACCAGCCCACAACCCAAGGACAACAGATGGAAATTAGCCCTTGGCTATAATCTGGCATATTTACATTCATGTAATTTTTTTTACATTTATGTTCATTAACATGCACTGTCCTAAATAAATAAATTAAATTAAATACCCCCCGCCCCCTCACCTTTACTACAGAGCCCTCTCCCCACTCCCCTACTCCCTCGCTTCCCCCCCTTCCTGACACTATAACACCCCCCTCCTCCAGCCCCTCTCTCAACAGCAGGACATCTCCCCCCCCCCTCCTTCCAATCATCTCCCAGTGTCACAGTGGATCAGGTCAGGAGACAACTGAGGAAGCTTCGCCCCAGGAAGGCAACAGGCCCAGACAAGGTGTGTCCGAGGATGCTAAAGGCGTGTGCTGCTGAACTTGGGGAGCCACTACAACGAGTCTTCAATCTCAGTCTGCGACTGGGGAGAGTGCCCGCCCTATGGAAGACATCCTGCATCGTCCCGGTCCCCAAAAGGAACCGGCCCAATGAGCTGAATGACTTCCGACCAGTGGCACTGACGTCACATCTTATGTAGACTCTAGAGCGGCTCTTCCTCAACCTCCTCTGACCACAGGTGCAACATGCCCAGGACCCACTACAGTTCGCATACAAGGGGGATGTCGGATTGGAGGATGCCATCCTGTACCTCCTACATAGAGCACACTCACACCTGGACAGGGGAAAAGGCACGATCAGGATCCTGTTTCTTGACTTTTCCAGTGCCTTTAACACCATCCGGCCCTGTCTGCTTCAGGAAAAACTAAACAGGATGCAGGTGGACCCCTGCCTGGTCGCTTGGATCTCCGACTACCTCACTGACAGACCACAGTACGTCAGGCTGAAGGACATCACGTCTGACACTGTGGTTAGCAGCACAGGAGCACCACAGTGAACTGTGCTGTCCCCTCTTCTCTTCACCCTGTACACCTCTGACTTCTGCTACAACTCTGAATTATGCCATATTCAGAAGTTTGCGGACAACACAGCCATCATGGGGTGTATCTGGGATAATCAGGAAGAGGAGTACAGAAGTCTGGTGAGGAACTCCGTCACATGGAGTCACACAAACCACCTGCAACTCAACACCTCAAAGACCAAGGAACTGGTTGTGGACTTCGGGAGGTCCAGAGCAGGTCCACAGCAAGTTCAGATAGAGGGAGAGGAGGTGGAGGTGGTCAACAAGTACCTCGGGCTGTGGGTGGACAACAAACTGGACTGGTCATGCAACACAGAGCACCTGTATAAAAAAGCCCAAAGCCGACTGTACTTCCTCAGGAGGCTGAGGTCTTTTAACATCTGCAGGAAGCTCCTGAGGATGTTTTACCAGTCGGTGGTTGCTGGAGTACTGTTCTATGCTTTGGTGTGCTGGGGGAGCAGCACAGCAAAGAAGGACTCATCCAGGCTGGAAAAACTGATCAGGAAGGCTGGCTCTGTGGTCGGCATGAAGCTGGACACTCTGGTGACAGTGGCAGAGAAAAGGACACTAAAAAAACTGCTGGACATTATGGACAATGCTGGGCATCCTCTGCACATGGCCATAAACAACCAGAGGAGTCTGTTCAGTGACAGGTTGCTTCTCCCAAAGACAAGAACCAACAGACTTAAAAACTCCTTTGTCCCACACGCCATCAGACTGTTGAACTCCTCTCTGGAGGGGAGAGGGAGGGGAAACAGGAGGACAAAGGAGGGGGGAACAACTAAGCTGTAGTGCCTTTTCACTGTGCAATACCTTTTGTTAATATCCAACGGTGCAATAGACTTCAGTACTTGAAATGTGCAATTCCCTTGTATTCTTATTCCTATTTATTCTATTTATCCCTTTTGTATACTCTTTATTTATATATGTCTCTGTATTTATATATGTGTATATATGGTATTCTGCTCACATTCTGTAACTTCTGTCGGTGCTGTGCTATTTGGAAACCGAATTTCCCAGAGGAACCCACCCGAGGGATTAATAAAGTTCTATCTTATCTTAAATAGTTATTTTTTACACATCTGCAGCATCTGGCCAATCCACCACCTTTCATTGTTTATACTGTTACGGAAAACAAAAAAACATCGGCATATCAAAACGAAAAATCACCATCAGCCCACTGAGTCCAGCTATATGCATAAGTGTTTAGTAGTAATTTGTTTTTATAGAGGGCTAGCAAAACAACCGTTTTCGAGGGCATTGCCATATTGGAATCCCGACTTCTCTGACGAGGCTAACCAGAACGCCATTTACTCGAGTGTGACATTATTCCCAGGTCCGTGTTCCGATTTCCGAGGTAAGTCGAACGCAACACACGAAGTAACAAATAACAACCCTATCTAAATCCCAGTAATGATTAACACGTTCCTGATTTTAGCATAGTAACTAGTTACCGTGCTCATTACCACAATAATAACATAGTTACTGTAACACGTTGCTTAATAACGCGTTAGTTCCTACACTGGTTATTTTGTCTTCGGACTCAAAAGAAATACAATTTTTAACCCCCAGGGACATGGAAAATATAGCTTTAGAAAAAACAGTCTCTGAATTAATAATCCCTGACTTAACAGAATCTGAGCTAGCAGATACGGAGTTTATAAGTCCAGACTCAGAAGGAACAGAAAAACCACAGTTCTTTGCATTGTTATGTCTAGGAGGAGGAGGAAAACAGTCTTTCAGATCACCCAAGTGGGAAATTTTGGTTTCAGAAAAAACAGTCTCTTTCTTCTCAGCCGTAAAATAACCAGACCTTGGGTCTTCAGACTCAGTAAACTGTTCAGTGTCTTTTACACTCACCATAGCCGTTTGCTCTGGTAAAGTCCTGGGTTCCGGCAGTGGCAATGTTCGCTGACGGTGCAGCCGTCACTTCCCCCTGGACGTGGGAGCGGAGATTGCGGTGGGCGTCGGTAATGGCGGAGAGGTTGAATCCGGCTCCTCATCCTCTGACCACATCGCTGCAAGGAAAAAGGCTGGCGAACGATGGTCGGAGCCGGGCGTGGAAAGGGAGGAAATCCGCAAGAGAACTTAATACAAAATTCACAACACAAAACGACAAAAATCACAGGAACTTAAAACACTAAGTCAGAAAACCCAGAACCCTGACAGGTTCTTGCAATTGTTGAGGGTTGAGGGAAAAGAGAAGGAAAAAAAGGGAGCACAGAGAGACAAGAAAAAAAACACACACACTATTGGAAAGATTAGACAGAAGTTAATGACATGCAGTAGTGGCATATAAATACATGGAGTAAAAACCAAGTAGCGAGTACATGCTTAGCATATTATGGGAGCCTGAGCCTGTGGCAGAATAACTGAGGGGTGGTTCAGGGTCACCTGATCCAGCCCAAAGTATAAGCTTTTTTAAAAAGAGAGTCTGACAGTTAAGACTTAAAAGTAGAGAGAGTGTCTGTCTCCTCAATTCAAAGGTTCCACAAAAGAGTGCTCTGACAACTGGGACACTATGAGATCTTTGAGATATACATCTATATCCTGGTCAGAAATTATTCCTAGATTCCTCCAAGCAGTTGTCTATGGGTGCTGATGGTTGATGGTTGCTGTATGATATCTACCCTGGGGCCTATCACAGAGTTACATCTGTTGGGGAAGATCTTATTTCAGTTATGCTGCAGTCTGTTAAGACATTTTCTAAACATGTTAGAAGATGATTTACTCAATACCTTTATCTTAAAAATGAAACAAACAACAATCTATAATAATAAGTTGTTGTTTGTAGTGACCAACCCACATAAAATCTTCAAATCTAAAATTCCCCTTTGCTTTGTGCAGCCCCTGTCTTCTGCAGGTGTGTTAATTAATCTCAGAGAGACCAAGTGGAACATGTCATAAACATTACCATGCAGTCTTGACTTGAAATACCTGAATTTCATGTGGAGAAAGTTAATCTCCATGAGGAGATAAAACTCAGACAATGCCCTCCTTTCTTCACATATACTTCTCAGATTACAAACATGCAGTCAACTGAAATTTGGGGTTGCATTCAAATCTGTAGACAACATTTTCACCTGCATTAAAGATGTTATGGTTGTAGATGGAACCCTGACACGGTACAAAGGCTTAGCTTGGGATTGCATTTTTAATAGACCCTGAAGGTAAGAATCCTTCTAAGCATGGAATTTTAATAAAAATAAAAAAGTGAAGATAAACTAAAAATATGGTACATTAAGCTTTGTCACCACAGAACAAAACTTTACGGTCTTAAGTTGTACTTGGTTTGTAAACTATGCATTCAAAACCAGTTTAAATTTAACACCAAGAAAAGAAAATTGGTTTTTAATCAGTAACCATACTGATTTATGCTGATTTTAAAAACAGTGTAGTAGTAGTGTTAGCTGTTATGTGCGTTACTATACATCTGAGATTGAACGTTAATTTCTAGACAGGAGAAGATCTATCATGAAATATGACTACATGAACAGCTGTTGTGACTTATATGACTTAGTTAACTTTAATTTTAACTGAAGAATGTATGTTTTTGACTAGCTTTTATTAAGTTACTATTAATTGCATGGTGAAAATGTCAATTTGTCATTGTTTTTGAGTGATGTTAAAAATAGAAATAATGACATTATTTCATCAGTAAGAGGAAGCTGTGCACTAAAGTGTGCCTATTCTGACAAAAAGAAGAATAATGAGAATGCCAGCACCCTAGCATAGACTTTCCCAGGGAGGCTGAGGAGTGTGATCCCCCTATAGTTGGAACACACCCTTTGGTCCCCCTTCTTGAAGATGGGAACTCCATGCAATATTGTAGAGGCATTTCAACCAGGACAGCCCTGCAACATCCAAGTTTTTAGGAACAGGGCAAACCTCATCCACCCCAGGGGCCCTGCCACCAAGGAATTGTGTAATTAACTGCTTCAATGACCTCACCTCCAGAGATAGACGAGTCAACCCCCTCATCCCCAGACAATGCTTCCTCCATGGAAGGTGTGCCAGCGGGATTAAGGAAGTCCTTGAAGTTTTTCTTCCACTGCCCGACAATGTTGTCAGTCAAAGTCAGCAGTGCTCCACCCGCACTATACACAGTGCAGGTAGAGCACTGCTTTCCCCTCCTGAGTCGCCTGATTTGCCAGATTCTCTTCAAGGCAGTCCAAATGTCTTTTTCCATGGCATCTCTGAACTCCTCCCAGGCCCGAGTTTTTGCTTCAGCTACTGTCCAAGCTGCGATCCGCTTGGCCTGTTGGTACCTATTAGCTCAGCCCCTCTCTTCGATGATATGATAACAAAATCGATCATTGACCAGCAGTCTAGATGATGTCAGGTCCTGATGCCACGTGCACTTATGGACAGCCTTATGTTCGAACATGGCGTTTTTTTAAGGACAAACTGTGGTTTGCACAGAAGTCCAGTAACAAAACACCCCTCGGGTTCAGATCCAGGAGGCCACTCCAGGTCTCACTATCATTGCCCACATGAGCATTGAAGCCTCCCAGTAGGACAGGGGTGGGCAATTCCAGGCCCCGAGGGCTGGTGTCCTGCAGGTTTTAGATCTCACCTAGGGTCAACACACCTGAATCACATGATTAGTTCGTTACCAGGCCTCTGGAGAACTTCAGGACATGATGAAGAGCTAATTTAGCCATTTAAATCAGCTGTGTTGGTTCAAGGACACATCTAAAACCTACAGGGACACCAGCCCTTGGGGCCTGGAATTGCCCACCCCTGCAGTAGGACAACAGAGTCCCCAGGTGGAGCACCCTCAAGCACCCTGCCCAGGGACTACAAGAAAGCTGGGTACTCTGCACCGTCATTTGGTGCATAAGCACAGACGACAGTCAGGACCCACTCACTGACCCGAAGGCACAGGGAACAAACCCTCTTGTCCACCGGGAGAAACCCTAACGTACCTGCAGCAAGCCAAGGGGATACTAGGATACCCACCTCAGCCCACCCCTCTCACCAGGGGCAACTCCAGACTGAGACAGACTCCAACCCCTCTCCAGGAGACTGGTTCCAGAGCCCAAGCCATGTGTTGAGGTGAGCCCAACTATATCTAGCCAGTACCTCTCAACCTCATGCACTAACTCAGACTCCTTCCCCACCAGAGAGGTGATATTCCATGTCCCAGTCACTAGTTTCACTAGCCGGGAATCGGTCCACCAGGGCCTCCACTCTTGGCCAACATAAATGGCACCTGATCCCTACGACGCCTCCTCGGGGTGGATGGGTCGATGTGCCTTTTTCGGTTTGTACACGGTCAGGGCCCATGAACTAAGGCTCAGCCACCAGACGCTCACCCTCGGGCACCCTCCCCAGGCCTGGCTCCAGGGCCCCGGTAATGTCATCCCGGGCAGGATGAACTGTGCCCTCAATCTTCTACTCATAGGGGTCTTTTGAATCGCTCTTTGTCTGGTCCCTCACCCAGGAACAATTTGTCTTGGAAGACCCTAGCAGGGACCTGGATCAAACCATGAAATTCTACCTACTGCTGTCTTCTAGTGACAACTGGATGAAAACCACATAACCAGAGCAATCTAAATTGCCCGTAGGAGTGAATGTGAGTGCGAATGGTTGTCTGTCCCTGTGTGTTAGCCCTGTGACAGACTGGCGACCTGTCCAGGGTGTACCCCGCCTCTCGCCCTATGATAGCTAGGATAGGCTCCAGCGCCCCCTGTGACCCTGAAAAGGATAAGCGGAAGCGGATGGATGAATCTAATCTAGTAACTTTAATCTTAGCCAAACGATTTACTCACGAACAAATAAAACGCTGAAAAAAGCCAAACAATAGCATTTTTAAGTTATCTAAGTGACTTATATATCATGAGTAGTGAAAGACCGCGGGGGTTTGAAAACGATGTGCCGGGAGTTTGCTGTTGTGGCCGGCTCGGATATTTTAAGTTTACACAGCTACATTCTCGTCTGAAAATATGGTAAAAGTTTATTTTGCGACCCAGGAAGAGTAATAAGAGTAATATTAAAACTAAGTAGCTGCCGCCATTGTTGGAAACTATGGTTCTTCAATTTTGTTGTGGAAAACCGGGAGAAATTCGGGAGAATGGTGGCTCCAGGAGATTTTCGGGAGGGGCACTGAAATTCGGGATTCTCCCGGAAAAATCGGGAAGGTTGGCATGTATGCCCATGAGTGTAGTTTTAATTTCAAAATTCAAAATGACCCATGTTATTATTGAGAAATAACATGGGTCAAAGCGATCCAATATACTATTGCTTAAATGAATTTATATTAAAATTGTTATCGGATAAAAAGGACCTAAGAGATCTGATTCTGGCAACAACTACATGGTAGCTGTTAAAAAGAGCAAAATGCACAACTATCATCACAGCACAACAGAAATGGAGACTCATGCTGAGCTTAGATGAAATCAGTACATGAGCTTTGGATTAGGCGCACTTGTCATCCACATCTTTCAATGAACTTGCAATATTTTCCAAAAAAGTCCACTCATTCAATCTCCTGTAGTACAACGGTTGCTAAAACCCCTGAGGTCTGGCAACTACTGTGTACATTTAATTTCTTTGAGCCGTAGGTGAGAGTGGGCACTTAGCAATGGCTAGTTGGGAAAGCTGACTAGCTGAATTAAAGGCAAAACCTTTGCTAGTATACCTTGTTTTTATATGGTATTACAAAGTTTCTGAGTAGGCACGAGGTTGAGCAGGTGGTCCATATGCTGTGAGGTTATTGCAGGGGTCTGGGTTTGAATCTGCCCTGGGGCCATTTACTGTGTGTGTTTCTCCCCTGCTGCTGTGCTATCATGCTAGCAGCATCAAATATGCAATAGTATGTAGTAATTTGCTGCTGCATTCAAGCTGAACTTCTATATAAATTTGAAACTGCAAGATAAAAGTATGAATAATTACATTAGTATATGGTTATATTGCTTAAACTTGTATACGCCTCCAACTATTACTAGATTCTGATTAGTTTGGTTATTGAATGACAAAATTTAGTTGACACACAATTTAGTTTCCAGTTAAACTTTAGTTGTAATCAGCAAGTTACAGAACTAGTGCCTGATATTATTGGAACACTTTTGAAATGACAGTTGCTAAATAAATAATACCCAGAATAACTTGGTGACATCAAGGTCTTGAGCGGTTATTGGAAACTTGGGCAGTTTTAGCCGGAAACAGAATCCTAGCTATGATTCTGAATGACAGTAAGACGATATTTAGTGGGTAAAACATCTGAAAGCTTAAACACCCTGGTTAGGTGCAAGTGTTTGGGTGTGTCAATAGCTCTTCTATCCTTGTCCTTAGTGGCTAAGACAATGAAAATGTTACATTAACACAAGTGATTTTTCAAAGGTCTTTAGCAAAAGGAGTATTTGTCCAAAAGGCTACCAGACCTTCTCCCACTGGTTATTATTATATTAAGTACATATATAGCAGCAGAAGCTGGTAAGGCTCACTTTTTTTCAAATGAAACCTCAAATGAAATTTGTCTTGATTTACTCCACAGTCCTCTGCAACACCTGTTTTGCGTTCACTTCCATCTCTAGTGTCATTGCATATTGTAGGAATGTATCAAAAATAATTTAAAACTTTTAGCTAACTTTGAGTTTGACATTCTCTGAATGCCTGTGTCCTTCTTTCCAGCACCTAAGGTAATTTTGGAAACTGTTGTTCGGAGCAGCTAGCAGCTGTTGAGTCTCCTCCAAGAAACTCTGTGGCAAAAAAAGATATTTGACTCCCCTCAGGCCCACCGTCAGCAGCGCATTCAACAATAAAAGAGCCAAATAATTACTGTGCCGGAGGAAGTGATCTGTCTGCAGCCCCCAGTGGTGCTCCACACAACTCTGACTGCCTGCAGGCCTGTGGTAGAAGGAGATATGAGGGACTGATAGAGGGAGGAAAAGTTGTGATGAAACTGCTGAAGAAAACAAGGTGGATGGAAGCAGAGAGCTATGAAGGTTAGAGTACAGGTGACAGAGGAATGGAAGAGCATATTCCATTTATTTTCAAATTGTTCTTAGTGTTTTGATTTTGAGGAGTGGTTAGTTATGATTTGTGGAATTTCTAGTATTTTTGTGAGTGATAAAAACTGTCTGGAAAATGACTTTTGGGACGTGATATAAATACTTGTATATGATGTAAATCCTGCCTTCCCTTCCTCTTGTGATACACTGTAGAAAAACATTGGAAGAATCCTCGCCAAAACTAATCAAGCACAGATTTGCCTACCTGCAGCTTTGCCTGCATCCTTAAAATTCTAATGAATTTGACACAGTGGCGGAGATTACTGGATACCTCAAAGGTGACATTCACCAGTTTTCCTGTACCTTTTATGTACCCATACATAAGGGCAGACATGAAGGTTAACATTCAGTTATTAAAAACAGAGCTCCAGGGAAAATACAAATTAATATGAGATGGGGATACATAACAGGCATAGATTATATACATGTGTTGGGAGTCTGTCCCCTTAGGTTCTCTTTTCCTCCTGCCAGTAACATTTTCAGTTGTAGCTTTTTCCCGTGTATGGTTATGTTTGCCCATGTGCAACTAGCTTTGAGTGAGCTGTGAGGCAGACAGACTAACTTGTTTGTCAGATTTCGTAGGAGAACTTTTGCTTTTGACTTAAAGAGACGAATAAATAATGGTGTCGCTTTTTACCATCAGTTCAATGATGCATCCATAGAGAACCTCACAGGTTATACAGAGAACTGATTTATTTGGTTCCAATTCTGATGTGTTTTTCTCCTGTACCAGAGCTGATGTGGAGGTTATGAGTTCAGAAGAACACTGCAGTGATTACTCGCACCCTGAACTCTTGTGTAAATGTTATGGCTATATCGCCACTGTTTGTACCCAGCATGACTAATATGGCAAGTATAATGCACCCATATCAGTTGGTGACTCGCAGATTTTTAGAGTCTTAACCTACTGCATTTCTTCAGGACACTGATGTATCTCTTATTAGTTATGAGCTGTTTTATTTCAGAAAGCTGTTTCCATCAGATCATTTACTCTTGACTCGTTGGATGCCGTTTCCTTATCTGAAAATCTTATGTCTGCTCATTTCTGATAGTTAGAAGCTCTGTTGTGTCATATTCTTTGTACTATTTGGTTGCACTTTTTTCAAAGAAAATTAGTGATATGTGACAGTTTAGGGCTAATGATTATGCCACTCTTGTCATTGTGCTTGCTTTGTAAATACACACAGCACCTTTTTTACACCAAAACCCAGCTTGCATCGGTGCAACGCGTCAGTAAATCTGGCCCTTAAGTGGTTGTGTGACCAGTGTGGGTCGACTCAATAAAAATGGTGGTGCTAGGTAATCTTGAAACTGTGAAACTCCACATGTCATGTGGACATGTCTTTTTTGTGGGACAGTGGTGACAGAGTTCAGCAGGAAGCTTGCCACTGTAACAGGAATTGTCTGTGTTCCCACTACATTTGCCCAGGTTCCCACAGGCAGGCACCTGCTGGTGGAGGATCATGTAAAACAGTAAAAAGGAATAGGAGTGATTGTATATGGTGCAGACAAGGAAGACAGATAGGGCACCTTTCTACTCTTGCTTTGCACTCAAAACGCTTTATACTAAATGCTTACTAGCTAACATTCAGACAAATTCACACTCCGATGGATACATCGGAGAACAATTTGGGGTTAGTTAATAACCCCAATTTAACACCAATTAATATTAAATTATAAAAATCTGAATTATATTGCATCATAATTGAGATTTTTCTACACCTGTTTTCTAAATGTCCAAGGCTGAGATCAGCTAATCTAGGCTACTGCTGCTGAGGTGTACTTCTCTTTAAGGATTTACACAACTGAATTTAATAAGAGTCAAGGTGGAATTCACTCAGTGGATCTCAGCATCAACTAAAATTCACATGAATCTCTGCTACACTTGCTGTAACCTAACTCTGACCTTTAAACCACAGTCACTGTGCACCAGTCACACACTGTTCTTTACTTTAAATCCATCACAGTACAGCAAACTAACCTGTTTATCCTGCACTAACCTGCAGAGGATTTTCATGCGGTCTTTAAATAGCAGTTAGTCTACCTATTTTGTTTTGTAGCATGTTCCCCATTAAAAAACAAACAAACAAACATATCACATGTACAGACCCAATATCTGATTTAAAAACAAGAAGATTACATTTTATCAAACCCCACAGAGCATCCTTACCTTTAAATCTAACCTCTCTTCTTCCTCTCCTGTCCTTTCTTATCTTTCTCCATCTCTGAGTGAAGTTCGCTCTCTTTCTTTTCTCTCCCTGTCAAATACAGCAGCTGCACCTTTAGCTGCAACACACTGTGAGACAAACTGCACACAAAGATGGAAACAAAACAAAAGAAACGTCCCACTATGACCCCTGACTGTGGCACACAGTTTTTGCATGTAGGGAGTAAAAGTAAAAACTGGCCAGAACAAAAACGAGTCAAGTAAAGTACAGACACCTGAAAGTTCTACTTAAATACAGTAACAAAGTGTTTGTACTTCCTTACTTCCCACCTCTGACGGTAGGGCTGACAGACGATTTTGAAATGGGGTGGGAGTACAATCAAGAATCAGCTCTGACCCCCTTTCTTGTTTGCAGGTTTACACGAAGAAGAGGTCAGGAAGGAGTCTGTGTACTAAGATGTTTGACACTGTGATCTGTAGTGAAAGTAGAGAGCAGGAAGACAGAATACATGTGTGTGGATGAGAGGGAGACAGGGCAAATAGATAAGATCCAAAAAGTAGTTTTAGTGAAGATGGACAAGCTTAAATTTTGTACATAGGGTCAACCATCCAAAGCAAGAGACAGTGCAAAAGAGAGGTGAAGAAAAGAGTGTAGTGTAGTGGTGTAGTGGGTGGAGGCGAGTGTCAGGGGTGACATAGAAGGATAGCAGCAAAGTAAAAGGGATGATTTACAAGATAGTAGTGAGACCCAGAGACACAACGACAGAAAACGATGGGAGTGATGAAAGAGGAAAAGATTAGACATGTATATATCAGAGGGACAGCTCAGGTTGAGCGGTTTGGAGACATTCGAAAAGCAAGCCTGAGATGGCTTTGTCATGTTCAGAGGAAGGATAGTGGATATATTGGACAAAGGATGTTAAATATGGATCTGCCAGGCCGGAGGAAAAGAGGAATCCCACAGAGAAGAATCATTGTGGGACAGAAGAGGATGCTATGAAAGAAGAAGTTCCTGTGCATGCACACTGGAATTGAAATCAAATAATCAATTATGGGATGTGTATAAAAACAGCTGGAATCACTTAACAGTTAAGGCTAAATTTTTGTTAAACCTTTGCTATCAAAGCTGAAACTATACACTTCAATCACATGTTGATTGCTTGATTTTAAACCCACTTTGGTGGTGTACAAAAAACAAAATGTGCAAAAGACAGAATCAGCTTTGGATGCTGTACATTTGTACATACTGCAATTATGGACATCAGGTGTCCCACTTTATGGGGGACATTGTAGCATTTTTAACCTTTGTCTCACATAATGTCCCACATTTTTATTGATGCTAGTCTATTTTTTACAATTGGCTTTTATCCAAGGGCTGTGAAGAAAGCTGGGGAGGTTTTCTTCACAGCACAGAGGTCAAGTGTGGGTTAACCTGTCACCTACTTTTTTCTCCTCGTGCTATATACAAATAGGAAACATAGGAAAAAGTCAGGAGCTATGCAGACTTTAATGTAAGACGATGAAGATTTTCACTACAGGGAATGCAGCTACAATAAAGACAGGTGCACAGGTGAGAAAATGAAATGCAGGTTTGAGTTTCAAAAACATGTTAAATCTATGGATGCATCCATAAAGAAATCAAAATGTGAGTAGCAGACAAACCAGCAGCTGAAATATGTGTTAACCACAACTTTAAATCAATATACCAATATTAGAAAACAATAAGAAAAGGAATGTGTGAGTGTAAAAAAAATGTTTTGTCACACCAGAAGAACAAACCAGGTCACGCTTTAGATTATTAATGCTTTGTGTTTTCATTTACTATGGGAAATGGACACATCCACTGAATTTAAATGTATTTGTTATTCACATGATAAATATCAAATCTGGAATCTGAATATTGTGTCCATCCATCCATCCATCCACCTTCTTCTGGGTATCCGGGGCCAGGTTGCGGGGGCAGCAACCTAAACAGAGAAGCCCAGACCTCCCTCTCCCCAGCCGAGAGATATAATCTGCACAAAATGCAACACAAAAACTCACGCGCGTGTTTTTTTTTCGCGAGTCAAACGCGCCCGATGCGGTACACTGACGCGCATTTCACGAGTTTTGGCATTTTCGCGACGCAAATCTGCTTCCGAATTTTCGCCGGACGCGCAATCGCGTGTCATCGCGCTCTTTCCATTGACTTTACATGTAAACCTGACGCTCTGGCCGCCTCTATCGTGTTCGGTGTGAACACACCGTAAGGGAGAGGCCGGCCACCCTTCAGAGGAAGTCCATTTCCGCCGCTTGTATCCGCGATCTCGTTCTTTCGGTCCCTACCCACAGCCATAGGTGAGGGTAGGGACGTAGATCGACCGGTAAATTGAGAGCTTCGCTTTTACACTCAGCTCTCTCTTCATCACAACAGACTGGTGCAGCATCCGCATCACTGCAGCCACTGCACCGATCGGTCGATCTCCCGCTCCCATCACTCGTGAACAAGATCCCGGGATACTTAAACTCCTCCACTTGGGGCAGAACTAGTCCCTGACCCGGAGTGGGCACTCCACCCTTTTCCGGCTAAGGGCCATGGCCTCAGATTTGGAGGTGCTGATTCTCATTCCCACCGCTTCACACTTGCCTGCAAACCGTTCCAAGGCGAGCTGGAGGCCATCACCCGATGAAGCCAACAGAACCACATCATCTGCGAAAAGCAGAGATGAGATCCTGAGACCACCCAAGTGAAAGCCTTCAGCCATTTGGCTGTACCTAGAAATTCTGTCCATAAAAATTATGAACAGAATTGGTGACATAAGGCAGGCCTGGTTAGAGCCCATCACCCACCAGGAACGAGTTCGACTTATTGCCGGCTATGCGGACCAAGCTCTTGCAACGGTTGTATAAGAGTTGAATGGCCTGTAGCAATGGGCCATACACCCCATACTCCCGATGCAGAATATTGTGTGTGTTACTTTTTTTTTTTTTTTTTTTTATCAGTTAGATAGACAG